>NC_135961.1:52331592-53531592 GCF_053455715.1 Rhinoraja longicauda | reverse complement strand
GAGTATTTATTGCCAAGGGGTACATCCACTGGGGTACTCTCTAGTCCCTGCCTCTGCTCCTTGCCCCCCCCTAAACGTGACCCACTTGTCTACCTCCCGTGGTCTTGGAGTGACCACCTCTCTCTAACTCCTCTCTATAACCTCCTCACTCTCCCTGACCAGACGGAGGTCATCAATCTGCCGCTCCAGGTTCCTAATATGGTCCCTTAGGAGCCCCATCTCGTCGCACCTGGCACAGATGTGGATGTCTGGAAGACTATCAGACTCCCAGATTCCCCACATCCGACACCCAGAACAATAAACTGCCCTAGCATTCATACTCCCCCTTAACTGGGAACGTTGCAGAGTGGTCTGCTCCAACCGCTCCTGGGCCTCTGTAAGAACAAAGCCTCGTGCTCGGTTTCCAAAAACTACCGCCCGGACGCTACTCCAACCGCCCACCCAAAAGAACTGAGTGATCTCCTGGGAGAGTCGAAAAACCGGATAAAAAACCCAGGCCAATTTGGGTGAAAAAATCCGGTAAATTCCTCTCCGACCCCAAGCTAGGCGATCGAAACTTGTCCGGGAGATCACACAGGTCTTCCTCCTTGCTATCCCCACACATTACTATGGTCTCTGCTCTCTCTCACACACGCACACTGATGCTGCTGCTGCTGCTGCTGGTTGCTGCTGCAGATTGCTGCAGATTGCTGCTGATTGCTGCTGATTGCTGCTACTGCTGCTGATTGCTGCAATGGCCTCCGCTTTATTCATAGACCGTGACACCTGGTTCTGGACTCTCCCAACATTTTTGGAAACATTTTTCCTGCATCTAGTTTGTCCAGTCCTTTTATAATTTTATACGTCTCTATAAGATCCCCTCTCATCCTTCTAAACTGCAGTGAATACAAGCCCAGTCTTTTCAATCTTTCCTCATATGACAGTCCCGCCATCCGGGGATTAACCTCGTAAACCTACGCTGCACTGCCTCTATAGCAGGGATGTCCTTCCTCAAATTATGAGACCAAAACTGCACACAATACTCCAGGTGTGGTCTCACCAGGGCCCTATACAACTGCAGAAGAACCTCTTTATTCCTCTATTCAAATTTTCTCGTTTTGAAGGCCAACATGCCACTAGCTTTCTTTACTGCCTGCTGTACCTGCACGCTTACTTTCAGAGACTGGTGTACAAGGACACGAAGGTCTCGTTGCACTTCCCCTTTACCTAATCTGATACCATTGAGATAATAATCTGCCTCCTTGTTTTTGCCGCCAAAGTGGATAACCTCACATTTATCAACATTATACTGCATCTGCCATGCATCTGCCCACTCACTCGACCTGTCCAAGTCACTCTGTGAATTTGTGGAATTCTCTGCCTCAGAAGGCAGTGGAGGCCAATTCACTGGATGAATTTAAAAGAGAGTTAGATAGAGCTCTAGGGGCTAGTGGGATCAAGGGGCATGGGGAGAAGGCAGGCACAGGTTCAGGATCAGTTCCTGTGGATTGACGGGTAGCTAATGTTATCCCACTTTTCAAGAAAGGAGCGAGAGAGAAAACAGGGAATTATAGACCAGTTAGCCTGACATCGGTGGTGGGGAAGATGCTGGAGTCAATTATAAAAGATGAAATAGCGAAGGCCTATAGGAGAGGTTCCAGCGCAGGGAGAGAGAGGTCTATAGTCGAGGTCCCAGAACAGAAGGAGGGGTTTACGATAGATGTCGCAGGACTGAGAGAGACGAGTCGACAGGAGAGGTCCTGGCAGAAAGAGAAATGGGTCGAAAAGGGAAGTCATCAACAGAGATTTTGCAGAGGTGTTGTGAGTAGGAATGCATTCATGGAATGCAGACACTTTTAGGAAAGTCCACATTGCAGCCAGATGCTCCTTCTGAGCTAGATGTCAAAGCTGGTCACATCACAGCTCTGGTTTGGGCACATCAGGCGGCAGCATTGTACAATGAGGTTTCAGCCAATGCCCAGAAATAAATGCAAACACATCTCAACTCAGGGCTACGATGAGCACAAGAAGGCAGTGAGTGGCTATGTGGAACAAATCAAAACTAGTTTGGAGTAGAAAGGGAACTGAAGATATTGGAATTCGCTGCAAAAAGTGAACTCAACTGATGGAGTGGCATATGTGCAGCAAAAGATGGTTATCTCACTTCTGATGAGGGGAGTCGCTCCAAAACACTGACTTTCCCTTTCCCTTCACAAATGCTGCCTTACACACTGAGTTCCGTAGGTAGTTTGTTTTCTTGCCTGAACATGAAACTAGACTCAAATATCTCCGACAACAGAAGCATTTGCGGCCGTTTTCAGCACATAACGGCACGGAGATGAGGAAAAACTTTTTCAGTCAGAGAGTTGTAAATCTGTGGAATTCTCTGCCTCAGAAGACAGTGGAGGCCAACTATCTGGATGCTTTCAAGAGAGAGCTAGATAGAACTCTTAAAGATAGCGGAGTCAGGGAGTATGGGGAGAAGGCAGGAACGGGGTACTGATTAAGAATGATCAGCCATGATCACATTGAATGGCGGTGCTGGCTTCAAGGGCATCCATTTTTTATGTTTCTATGTTAAGATGGGGCGAGGACCGGGGAGGGCAGACATTAGTAACAAGCCGACCAGTTCTCTCCGGAGGTCTACTCAGGAGTTTCCGACACACACAGAGGGTTTGTACAGGAGGTCCCAGCACAGAAATAAAAAGGTCTGTAGTGGATTCCCAGTACTGGGAGTGGGTCTACATGCGTTGTTCGCAGGTATCCCATTGTTTTTTGAAATACGGGAAAAATTGGCAATATTCAGCACAAAATATTCGGCATAAAAATACAAGCTTACCTTGGCGGACACTTAATTTCCCGGAGAGCGTCACCTCTGTTTAAAGGACCACCTGGAAGTGTTGCACCCGCTCTCTCAGACGACAATGAAACTAATTCTGGGCACTCCCTGAACAAGAGTGCAGCGCTCAGAGGGCACGGCCCCGCTATCATCGCTCTCTAACTGTGACCGCGCCACTCCCCAAACGCGAAAGACTTCTCAGCTTATTCACAAAAATGCTGGAGTAACTCAGCAGGTCAGGCAGCATCTCGGGAGAGAAGGAATGGGTGACGTTTCGGGTCGAGACCCTTCTTCAGACCCTTCTCGACCCGAAACGTCACCCATTCCTTCTCTCCCGAGATGCTGCCTGACCTGCTGAGTTACTCCAGCATTTTGTGAATAAATCGATTTGTACCAGCATCTGCAGTTATTTTCTTAGACTTCTCAGCTTGGTCCCCGACCAGCCGAGCCATGGAGCGGCTGCACTGAGCAAAGTTAATTAAGGATGTTGGAATGCAGAGGGGGATTCCCAGAACTACGGGCAACAAAGGACCTTCTGGGAGAGGTTCTAGAGTGGACTTCCCACAACTGGGTGAACGTCTAGGGGGGATGTCCCAGTAATTGGAGAGGGTCCGCAGTGGACCTCCCAGTAGTGGGAGAGAATCTACCGTGCAAATTGCAGTAACTCAAGAATGGTCGACAGCGTAGATTCCCCCCATCGGGAGATCGAGGATAGAGTCCGAGATTCAAACTGCACGGATACAGTTCCTTCGGCTGACCATGTCTGTGTCGTCCACTAAGTATCTTTCACACGGACCCCCATTTTGAAAACTCAGTCCCTAAGTATCTTTCACACGAACCCCCATTATGAAAACTCAGTCCCTGGCCTTCTATCCATTGTCATTTCAAGCCCTGATCTGAATACGTATTGTTCTTCCTGCTGGAAAACGATGCCCTACAAGTGGCTGATATGTCACTGGACGCACTTTGGGGCCATTGCCCAGCATGTTCCTGATAGCTGGAAGGGCAAGGCTGGCTACGGTGCTGGCTCGAAGGACCGAATGGCCTACTCCTGCATCTATTGCCTATTGTCTATTGTGTATAGCCTCGAGGGAGCTACCAGCAGTGAGAGGCGTTTATAAGGGGTATCCCAACAGAGAAAGAGAGATATACAAAGGATCTTAGCGGAGAGAAGGATAACTGTGTCTGAGCAGAGAGGATCCATAAGGAAGGTCCTAGCAGAGAATAAGGTCCATATGGAAGGTCCTAGCAGAGAGTAGGGTCCATAAGGTTCCCAGCAGAGAGAAGAGAGACGGGTCTATATGGGTTTTAGCAGAGAGAAGGGTCAATAAGTTAGGTCACAGCATAGAAGGGTCTATAGGGGTTCCATGTCCCACATCTCCTTTAAACTTTCTTAATCTGATCTTAAAACTATGCTCTCTAGTATTTGATGTTTGCACCCTGGGAAAAAAGGTTGTGAATGTCAATGCCTCACATAATTTAATATACTTCTCTCAGATTACCACTCAGCCTTTGTTTTCCAGAGAAAACAATCCAAGTTTGTCCGACCTCTCTATAAATAATGCGCTCTATTGCAGGTGGCATCCTGTTGTCACAGCTGTGATTGGATAAGCTTATGCATGGTGGCACGCATTTACATTGTTCCCACAACAGTGCTGGGTAGAGGCAATGTTTTAAGAAACCTGGGTAACGTGGTTTCTGCCATCTCCACTTCTGCCTGTTGAGATGACTGTGGAACTATATCTGCTGTTCCTGGATTGGCATGTCTGGCCACTGAATTTCAAGGGGGAAACTGTTAAAACTATCTCGGACATGATGATTCATAGTCATAGTTGTGGACGTAGCTAAGGCCATCACACAAACCAACTTCACCTCCATTGACTCAATCGCCACCTCATGCTGCCTTGCCAAAGCCACCATCATAATCAAGGACCAGTATCACCCCAGTCACTTCCTCTTCTCCTCTCTCAGGCAAGAGGTACAGAAGTTTGAAAACACAGACCTCTAGAATCAGGGACAGTTTCTTCCCAACTGCTATCAGACATCTGAACAACACTCTTGCCCGCAAGAGTAATCAGATACCATTGCCTCTTCAGGCCACAGCCTGTCAGTTTCACAAGACGAGAACTTTGAAATTGACAATCTCTTCTACTAATCACTAGTAAAATGATACTCTAATAAGCAATTAAACTTACGGCCTTTAGCATTTTTAGCTTGCAGTAAAAAAAAAAGTATTGCTATTAAAACGACCTCAAATGAGTGCAGCCAGAGAGGGCACTTGTTCACCATGGACACCTGCCTGGCCACTCCTGAGCAATGGTGCCAATTGCATGAGGAGGTCTCCTCCTGGGCTGACAGTTATTTTGAAGCCAGTCCCAATTGTTTCAACACACCTTTTTCTGCCTCCCTGGCTGGCTCTCCAAGCCCCTCCCATCACTGAAGCATGTACTAGTTTCCTGGGTCACTCTTCTGTGGCTGGAAGACTGCAGTCCATTGCCATGTAGCCTTTTGAAATCGGCTTCCCGAGTTCCAAGCTGGAGGGGAAAGGTTCTTCTGTGGGAAGTTCACTAAGGGGCAGAAAACGCTAGTGGGAGTTGTGTACAGGCCACCTAACAGCAGTAGTGAGGTTGGGGATGGCATCAAGCAGGAAATTAGAAATGCGTGCACTAAATGTGCAACAGTTATAATGGGTGACTTCAATCTACATATAGATTAGGTGAACCAAACTGGCAGGGGTGCTGAGGAAGAGGATTTCTTGGCATGTTTGAGAGATGGTTTTCTAAACCAACATGTCGAGGAACCAACGAGAGAACAGGCCATTCTAGACTGGGTATTGAGTAATGAGGAAGGGTTAGTTAGCAGTCTTGTTGTGCGAGGCCCCTTGGGCAAGAGTGACCATAATATGGTGGAGTTCTTCATTCGGATGGGGAGTGACAAAGTCAATTCAGAAACAAGTGTTCTGAACATAAAGAAAGGTAACTTTGAGGGTATGAGGCGTGAATTGTCCAAGATAGACTGGCGATTGATGCTGAAAGGGTTGACGGTGGACATGCAATGGAAGGCATTTAAAGGTCGCGTGGATGAACTACAACAAGTGTTCATTCCAGTTTGGCAAAAGAACAAACCAGGAAAGGTAGTGCATCCGTGGCTAACAAGGGAAATCAAGGATAGTATTAAAACAAAAGATGAAGCATATAGATTAGCCAGAAAAAGTAGCATACCAGAGGACTGGGAGAAATTCAGAGTCCAGCAGAGGAGGACAAAGGGCTTAATTAGGAAAGGGAAAATAGATTATGAGGGAAAACTGGCAAGGAACATAAAAACTGACTGCAAAAGCTTTTATAGATATGTCAAGAGAAAAAGATTAGTTAAGACAAATGTAGGTCCCTTGCAGTCGGAAACAGTTGAATTGATCATAGGGAACAAGGAGATGGCAGACCAATTGAACAAATACTTTGGTTCTGTCTTCACTAAGGAAGACATAAACCGTCTGCCGGAAATAGCGGGGGACCGGGGGTCTAATGAGATGGAGGAACTGAGGGATCTCCAGGTTAGTCGGGAAGTGGTGTTAGGTAAATTAAATGGATTAAAGGCAGATAAATCCCCTGGGCCAGATAGGTTGCATCCCAGAGTGCTTAAGGAAGTAGCCTCAGAAATAGTGGATGCATTAGTGATAATTTTTCAAAACTCTTTAGATTCTGGAGTAGTTCCTGAGGACTGGAGGGTAGCTAATGTAACCCCACTTTTTAAAAAGGGAGGGAGAGAGAAAACGGGGAATTATAGAACAGTTAGCCTAACATCGGTAGTGGGGAAAATGCTAGAGTCAGTTATTAAAGATGTGATAGCATCACATTTGGAAAGTGGTGAAATCATCGGACAAAGTCAGCATGGATTTACCAAAGACAAATCATGTCTGACGAATTTTATAGAATTTTTCGAGGATGTAACTAATAGAGTGGATAAGGGAGAACCAGTCGATGTGTTATATCTGGACTTTCAGAAGGCCTTCGACAAGGTCCCACATAGGAGATTGGTGTACAAACTTAAAGCACACGGTATTGAGGGTTCAGTGTTGAGGTGGATAGAAAATTGGTTGGCGGACAGGAAGCAAAGAGTAGGAATAAACGGGTCCTTTTCGGAATGGCAGGCAGTGACTAGTGGGGTACCGCAAGGCTCAGTGCTGGGACCCCAGTTATTTACAGTGTATATTAATGATTTGGATGAGGGAATTGAATGCAACATCTCTAAGTTTGCGGATGACACGAAGCTGGGTGGCAGTGTTAGCTGCGAGGAGGATGCTAGGAGGCTGCAGAGTGACTTGGATAGATTAGGCGAGTGGGCAAATGCATGGCAGATGCAATATAATGTGGATAAATGTGAGGTTATCCACTTTGGCGGCAAGAACAGGAAAGCAGAGTATTACCTGAATGGTGACCGATTGGGAGAAGGGGAGATGCAACGTGACCTGGGTGTCATGGTGCACCAGTCATTGAAAGCAAGCATGCAGGTGCAGCAGGCAGTGAAGAAAGCGAATGGTATGTTGGCATTCATATCACGAGTATTTGAGTTTAGGAGCAGGGAGGTTCTGCTGCAGTTGTACAGGGCCTTGGTGAGACCGCACCTGGAGTATTATGTGCAGTTTTGGTCTCCTAACCTGAGGAAAGACGTTCTTGCCTTAGAGGGAGTACAGAGAAGGTTCACCAGATTGATCCCTGGGATGGCGGGACTTTCATATGAGGAAAGACTGGATAGACTGGGCTTGTACTCGCTGGAATTTAGAAGACTGAGGGGGGATCTTATAGAAACATATAAAATTCTTAAGGGGTTGGAGAGGCTAGATACGGGAAGATTGTTCCCGATGTTGGGGGAGTCCAGAACCAGGGGTCACAGCTTAAGGATAAGGGGGAAGTCTTTTAGGACCGATATGAGAAAACATTTCTTCACACAGAGAATGGTGAGTCTGTGGAATTCTCTGCCACAGAAGGTAGTTGAGGCCAGTTCATTGGCTATATTTAAGAGGGAGTTAGATGTGGCCCTTTTTGCTAAAAGGATCAGGGGGTATGGAGAGAAGGCAGGTACAGGCTACTGAGCTGGATGATCAGCAATGATCATATTGAATGGCGGTGCAGGCTCGAAGGGCCGAATGGCCTACTCCTACACCTATTTTCTATGTTTCGATGTTTCTATGTTTCACGTAGGAGCTCCCAGTGGTCAGGAACCAGGATGGCAATGGGGGATTATCCCTCCACCACCGCTTTTCAACTTGATCTAGTGAGTTAGGGGATTATGAAAGAACTGTTCACCAAGCAGTGGTAGATGTCTTTCATTGCCAAGTTTAGGCAGGAGAGTCCAGGAAAAGCACAGGAGCTGTACAGAGGTAGATTACTAACCCCATCTCTTCATCTACTCACCAAGTCCTTTGAATATTTACAAATACCGCTCACCCAATTTCCACAGCTACCACATCTACCAACAATTAGAGAGCAATCCCAAGCTACTATCTACCTCATTGGAGAACCTTGGGCTACCTTTGATCAGACTTTTGTGGACTTTACCTTGCACCAAACATTATTCACATTATTCCCTTTGTCATGTATCTGTACACTGTAGATGGCTCGATTGTAATCATGTACTGTCTTTCCACTGACTGGTTTGCATGCAACAAAAACTTTTCACTGTGCCTCGGTACACGGGACGATAAACTAAACTCAAACACAGTCCACTCATACTCATTCACTGCTTTTCACACCAAGTGTCTGGGGAAGGAGCTATCTCTGTAGGTGGACCAAACTAGCTAAGAACCCACTGCTGCAGCAAGAGCATTGTTACCATCCCCAACAATGTGGTGAGGGGTTGGGCAGCAGATCTCACACGACAAGCGGGCACAACCCTTGTCCATCACGGAGCAACATCATTCACACCCACTCAGATCTTTGGCACTTCACCTGGAGCTCCTGGAAATAGTCACAGAGTATTACAGCATGTAAACATGCCATTTGGCCCACATATCCATGCCAACAAATGGACAACCTTATCTATATTAATCCTACCACACAGCACTTCAGCCTTTTTGCTTATGTGATGGCCTGCATAATGTAAATAGTGTTCCCTAATTCATTACTCGCATTATAACCAATTGGTGTTGTGGAACCACATGTTAGAAACATAGAAAAATAGGTGCAGGAGTCGGGCAATTGGCCCTTCGAGCCAGCACCGCCATTCAATATGATCATGGCTGGCTGATCATCTAAAATCAGTAACCCGTTGCTGCTTTTTCCCCATATTCCTTGAATCCCTCAGCCCTAACAGCTTGTAGAAGAAAAAGAATAAAATCTCCAGATACTTAATTATGGTTGGAATTAAATAAGGTAACAAAAGGGTGCGTGGATGTTGCAATTGGCATCTCTTGTTGACCAGTTGATCATGAGAATCGTGCAAAACAAGTTTCAGATGCGTTATCTCCTGGAATGGACCTCGTACCTGTTTCTTTCTGTCTGGGAATGCATAGCATTGATGAACAGAACACAACAGCACTAGTTGGGTAGACCACCCGTGCCCCCTGCCGCTAGTAGCACAGAAATTTTGCAGACAAGGGGGGGCTAATGATTGACTCGTGGAGGGGGCAGTGGCAAGGTCTGCTTGAAAGATGAGAAGGAATAATGCCAAGATGCCCTTGTCTAATGTTTGACTTGTATTAACCAACCTTTGTTGAATAAGGTTAACATAAACAAAAAGTATATTATGACAAATGAAATCATTAATACCCATGTTGTAGATGGTAATAACAGGAAAACATACAGCCAAGGACGAAGTATATTTTCGAATAATTGCAACTAACAGAAAAAAAAGTTGTTTACTGCACTGTATAACTGTCGGCTAATTCTGCTGCAAAGACAGAGAACTAGTGAGCAGTTAATTGCCGCCATCTCTCCATAATATCATGCAATAAAGCCTCTTGAAGCGAAACTCGAAGTCTCCGTTTTTCCTTTAATTTTCCTCTGCCAATTTCCTCGACAGATCTAAATCTAACTTTCTCTTGAAAACATCCAGTGAATTGGCCTCCACTGCCTTCTGTGGCAGAGAATTCCACAGATTCACAACTCTCTGAGTGAAATTTATTTTCCTCATCTCAGGCCTAAATGGCCTGCCTCTTATTCTTAAACTGTGACTCCTGGTTCTGAACTCCCCCAACATTGAAAACATTTTTCCTGCATCTATTCTGTCCAATACTTTAAGAATGTTATATGTTTCTATAAGATCACCTCTCATCCTTCTAAATTCCAGTGAATACAAGCCCAGTCGATCCATTCTTTCATCATATGTCAGTCCCGCCATCCCGGGAACTAACCTGGTGAACCTACAGTGCACTCCCTCAATAGCAATAATGTCCTTCCTCAAATTAGGAGACCAAAATTGCACACTACTCAAGCTGCGCTCTCATCAGGGCCCTGTACAGCTGCATTAGGACCTCCTCACTCCTAAACGCAAATCCTCTTGCAATGAAGGCCAACATGCCATTAGCTTTCTTTACTGCCTGCTGAACCTGCATGTTTACTTTCAGTGATTGATGCACAAGCACACCTAGGTCTCATTGCACCTCCCCTTTTGCTCATCTGACACCATTCAGATAATAATCTGCCTTCCTGTTCTTGCCACCAAAGTGGATAACCTCACATTTATCCACATGTTACTGCATCCGCCTTAAATCTACCCACTCACCCAACCTATCCAAGTCACCCTGCAGCCTCATAGCATCTTCCTAGCAGCTCACACTGCCACCCAGCTTTGTACCATCCGCAAACTTGGAGATGTTACATTTAATTCCCTCGTCTAAATCATTAATATGTATTGTAAATAACTGGGGTCCCAGCACCGAGCCTTGTGGCAACCCACTAGTCACCCCACAGTGCTTTAGCAGAACTACCTATACTACAAATGTGGCCTTATGAACGTCTTGTTGAGGTCCCTCAACCTAGGCTGATCCAGAAGATTTAGTCACATGGGCTCCATGTGAGTTGCATACTAGATTGGTTTGTCGTACAAGAAAGAAGGCAATGGTAGACTTTTTTTCTGACTGTAGGTCTGTGGCCAGTGATCACATAGTGCAGTCACAGATTAATACATCACAGGAAAAGGCCCAACCTGGCCAAATTGACCAAGATGCCCATCTAAGCTAGTTCCATTTGCCTGTGTTTGGCCCATATGCATTTCAACCTTTCCTGCCCATTTCAACCTTTCCTGCCTGTCTAAATGTATTTTAAATGTTGTTATTGTACCTACCTCAAGTACTTTGTCTGGCAGCTTGCTCCTTGTACCCACCACAATCTGCATGAACCCATTGGGGTGTGGCTGCGTTCTGCAGCTGCGGCTCACCGGCAGTCTCTCTGTCTTTTTTTTGTTTTTTGCCTATTGTTATCGTTTAAATGTACGTTTTGATCTATTTTTAACTCTGTTTATGTAGGGGGGGTGGGGGAAACCTTTTTTTCCATCTCCTCCTTGACGGAGATGCGACCTTTATCGTGTCGTATCTCCGTTCGCGCTACGGCCTAACACTGTGGAGTCGGCGGCCTCCAGCTGGGATCGACCTTGAAGACTCGGGTCGCAGGGCCTGGACTTACCATCTCAGAGGCTTCGGCCGTGGGCCCTGCAGACCGCAACATCGGGAGCTCGCAGGTCCCTGGCTGGCGACCGGCTTTCGGGAGCTCCAGCCGTAGCAGCTTCGACCGCCCCGAAGCGCGAGGTTTGATTGTCCCGCTCGCAGGCCCTTCATCGCCCTGCGTGGCCTGGCCGCGGCACTTTTCATCGCCCGGTGGGGGCTCAGGACCTTCATCGGCCTGCTCGGCTCGGCCTGGGACTTTCCATCGCCCGGCGGGGGTTTCAAAAGTCGGGGAGCCTCGATCGCCACGAGTCTGCCAGACCACGGGAGAAGAATGAGGAGGAGATAAGACTTTTCTTTGCCTTCCATCACAGTGAGGGTGTGCCTGGAGCAATCACTGTGATGGCTGTTTGTGTTATAAATTGTAATTGTGTGTCTTGTGTTCTTTATTGTCAACTGCCGGACCCTGACGTGAGAGGACGCTGGCGCTATTTGTTCGCCGCTTCTCCGTCAGGACAGTTCGTTTGTTTGTTTTTATGTCCTGACTGTTTTTGTAAAGCGTCTTTGAGCATTTGGAAAAGCGCTATAAAAAATAAATGTTTATTATTATTATTATTATTGCCCCTCGGGCCCCTTTTTAAACTTTCCCCTCTCACCTTAAACCGATGCCTCTAATTCTTGAAATCCCCAACTGTGTAGATTCACCATATTTATGCATCTCATGATTTATAAAGTTCTATACTATCACTACCTCCTACACTCCAGGTAGACAGAGAAACAGACAGTAGAGTTTAAGAGGCTTTTAGACAGGCACACGGATAAGCAGTGATGTGGGGATTTGAACCATGTGCAAGTGGATGGGATTCGTTTAATTTGCCATCATGATTGGAAAATCCATGGGGAGGCGAAAGGCCTGTTCCTTTGCTATAAAGGTCTATGTTTCTCTGTTTTCCATTGTGCAGATGCAGAATTACCTGCAAGCAAAAGCTCCCAGTCTATCTTTGCCAGGCCCGGCCTTATAGATAATAAAGCCCTTTATTTCACCCCAGTCCCTATCTTTATCCATGATGGCATTGAAATATGCAGGTGTGGTCACTGTCTCCAAAATGCTCCCCCACTGACACTCCCTCCACCTGACCAGCTGGATCGGTCAAAGCAAGGTCTCGTAATGTCCCTTACCTCGTTGGTCTGAAAGCTTCCTACGGACATCTCAAAATTCTGCCTCCTCTGAGCCTATTAAACTGAGGGATTCCCGCTTAATGTTAGGGACATTGAAATTCCTCTGGTGCGACATACATTTCTCACATGACAACCACTTCTCCCAAACACCGATGCCCCAAGAACTCGACTGGGCTCTCAGATACCACAGCCACTTCCCTCCTTCGGCTGGAGGTCACTAACTGGGTCATGAGCAATCATGCACTGCCCATAAACAAACGTACATATATCTGAGCTCTGGCCAGCAGAGGGAGGCAGAGAGTGGCTGCACGGAGCAAAACCAAACTGGCCCCTGGTTTCCCGGAATACAGAGGGGTTCCGAGCATCTGTCGTGCAGAATAACAGGAAACGTGTCAGTGAGCCAGGAGGCGAGGTAAGACCAGAGGGGAAGGGGTCCATAAAGGAGATCCCAGCATCATGAGAGGAGCCTGCAATAGAGATCCCAGCACAGAGAGAGAAGGGTCTGCAGAAAAGTCTCATGGGTGGGGTGGGGTGGGGGGGGGGTTACAGTAGAGATGGCAGCATATAAAGATAGAGGGATCTGTAAAAGAGATCCCTGAGCAGAGAGGAGGTACGACAGCAGAGATCCCAGAATGAATGGCGGGGAGGGGGTTTTACTGAAGAGTTCGCAGATCAGACAGAGGGGACTGCAGGAGAAGTTCCAGCACAAAGAGAAGGATGTACACAGGAGGTCCCAGAACTGGGTTGGGGGGGGGGGGGGTTACAGGAGTGGTCCCAGAAGAGGGAATGGGGCTAGAACAGGGAGGGTGGAATACCTGGGAAGTCCCAGCACAGAGAGTGGGGTCTACAGGAAGGTCTCAGAACAGGGAGATTGCAGGAGGTCCTCGAATTGTGAGGGAAGGAGGTGGTAGTCCTAGAGAAATTGCAGAACAGAGAGACGGGGAGGTCCCAGAACAAAGAGGTCCCAGAAATGTGAGAAGGGACTAAAGGAGAGGTTCCAACACTGTCTGCGGAAGTACAGGAGTAGTCCCAGAACAGAGTGGACTACAGGGAAGGTCCCAGGAACGAGAGAGGGAACTATAGCAGAGGTCCCAGAACAGGAGACATCCCAGCACACACTGAGAGGGGAACTACACAAGAAGTCCCAGAACAGGGAAAAGAAACATCCCAGCATATGATAGGGTGAGGCACACAAGAGAGATCCCAGAACAGAGAGAGCGCTCCAAAGCAGAGAGAGATGGGTCTACAAAGTTGTTCCAGAACAAAAAAGGCAAAACCAATCTTGCAAAACATGATATACATTGAGATTTATTCGTCACTGGCAGTACGGACCAAAACAATGCCGGATAGTCCTTCGATACATATTGAAATCTGTAGGATACGGCTCCTCGAATATCAAAATGAAGTCAGAGCAAACACTTAATATTATTGAAATGACAAGGCGACAAAATATAGTAAATATTCAGGATATAATACCTTGTAGTGAGTCCAAACGAGCGGTATTAATCAAATACTTTATTGTCGGTAAAACCCGTGACAAACGCAATGCACTTACTCTTGGACTAACACTAACTTCGCTCACTAATCTAATCTCTAATCCCAGTTTGGCGCCAGGCATTTAAATACCTCGCGCTCACTCACCCCGTGACCGTAAACCAATCCGAGGGTTCTAGACTACCTGGCCAATCCATATGTCCCTACATGACCACCCCCCCCAGAACCCTCGAAACCATACCTCACGGGCGCCCGAACCTCCCGCCCAGAACGTGTACGGAGGGGGGAAACCGATACCCCCAGCGTGACAGGAGGCGGGGTGGACGCCGCCGCTGGAGGCGATGGGGGGTCCACTGGAGCGGAGGGTGTAGGTGACGGGGGGCACTTGATCGGCAACGGCGGCCCGGGCCCAACCATAGGCGGCGGAGGCCCGAGAGGTGGTAAACAGGGCGCCGCTGGCGGGACCAGTCGAGCGGCCACAGGCCGGCCCCGGCGCGGCGGCTGAGCCACCGACACGGGGAGGTCCTGGTCCAAATGGGCCGGCTTGAGACGGGACACTGAAACAAGCTCCTGGCGATTTCCCACCTGCAAGGTGAAGGTGACAGTCCCTCTTTTGAGCACCTGGAACGGGCCCTGGTAAACCGGCTGAAGAGGGGGGCGGTGGCAATCTTTCCGAAGAAACACGAAATCACAGCCCCGTAATTCCGACGGAACGTGAACTGCTGTGCTTCCGTGCCTGGAGGTCGGGACTGGAGCCAGAGAACCCACCCGTGCCCGGAGGGAGCCCAAGACTGACGTGACAGATGGCGGCAAGGCGGGAGTGGAAGGGAGAATGTCACCCGGCACCCGCAGGGGCGAACCGTAGACGAGCTCGGCTGAAGATGTGCCCAGCTCAGCCCGCAGGGCCGTACGAATGCCGAGGAGGACCCAAGGCAGCTGGTCAGCCCAATCGTAGCCGGTCAGGCGAGCACAGAGGGACGCCTTCAGCTGCCGATGGAAGCGCTCAACCATCCCGTTGGCTTGGGGATGATAGGCGGTGGTCTGCTGTAAGCGAGACCCATACAACTGTGCCAGTGCGGCCCAGAGGGACGAGGTGAACTGGGCTCCCTGATCTGTGGTGATGATAGCCGGGACACCGAAACGGGCCACCCAATGCAACGCCAGGGCCCGTGCACAGGAGGCCGCCGAGGTGTCCGACAACGGGAGCGCCTCCGGCCAACGAGTGAACCGATCAACCACCGTCAGTAGATCAGTATAACCCCTAGAATAGGGCAATGGACCCACCAAATCCACATGGATGTGGAAAAAACGGACGGGGGGAACCTCGAATCTCTGGTATGGGGGCTGGACATGGCGATGAACTTTGGAGGTCTGGCACGGAATGCAGGCGTGTGCCCAGGCTGCCACGTGCTTTCGCAGGCCATGCCAGACAAACCGGTCAGCCACCATGGCTGAAGTCGCCCTGATGGACGGATGTGCCAGGCCATGAATGGCTTCAAAAACCTTACGCCGCAGAGCGGCAGGCACCACCGGGCGAGGGCGTGGGAGGGAAACGTCACACCACAACTTGGTACCTGTGGGGCCACACGCCACCTGTTACAAACGCAGTCCCGAGGCTGTGGAGGCGTACACCGCGGCAGTCCCTTCCAGGCGCTGTGCCTCCGCTAGCTCCTGGAAATCCACCTGTTTACCCACCACGGCTACGGAGGGAATGGCCGGCCGGGACAGGGCATCAGCAACGGCATTCAGCCTACCCACAATATGACGGACATCGGTCGTAAACTCCGAAATCAGGGTTAGGTGCCGCTGCTGGCGAGCCGACCACGGATCAGAAACCTTAGCAAAAGCGAATGTCAGAGGTTTGTGAGGTGGACCAAGTGCTCCTGGACCGAACAGCTGGCAATCAAAATATCATCAAGGTAAATAAACACAAACGGCAGCCGCTGCCCCAGGTCTGGCAAATGGAGGAGCCTCAGAGCCCGCTGGTTCTGGGCCCAGCCGAAGGTCCGCAGCAGGAGCCTCTTGAGCCCCACGTACTGCTCCGTTTGGGGTGGACTGGTCAGGTATCGACTGACCCGCGCAGCCACCTCCGCCTGCAGACAGCTCACCACGTGGTGGTACTTCTCCTGGTCTTCCTCCACCCTTTTAAGATGGAACTGCGATTCTGCCTGCACAAACCACAGATGCGGCTGATGGGCCCAGAACGGCGGTAGATGAATCTCGCCCGCGCTCGCTCCCGCCTGCGACATGCTGCTGCTTGCTTCTTACGTTCGAGGTCACCAATGTAGTGAGTCCAAACGAGCGGTATTATTCAAATACTTTATAGACCCCTTCCCCTCTGGTCTTACCTCGCCTCCTGGCTCACTGACAAGTTTCCCGTTATTCTGCACAAATTTCCTGTTATTCCGAGGGTTCTAGACTACCTGGCCAATCCATAGTGAATATGAAAATCAAAAAACCCTGCAGAGTCATAGAGTCATATAGTGATACAGTGTGGAAACAGGCCCTTCGGCCCAACTCGCCCACACCGGCCAACAATGTCCCAGGACACTAGTCCCACTTGTCTGCGCTTGGCCCATATCCCTCCAAACCTGTCCTATCCATGTACCTGTCTAACTGTTTCTTAAACGATCGGAATATCCCAGCCTCAACTACCTCCTCTGGCAGCTTGTTTCATACACCCACCACCCTCTGTGTGAAACTAATAAGTACATGGGGAAGTTAGAGGCAGACTGCCTGTGATGTGTATAGTTAGAGTTCCGGAGACTGCAATGTTCCCCGAAGAAAGACATGGTGTTATTACTTGAGCTTGCGTTGGGCCTTGAAACTGGGTAGGAGGCCAAGAACAGATAGTTCAGAATGGGAGAGGGATGGGGAGTTCAAATGGTGGGCAACAGTAAGCTCAGGGCCAACACCCTCCACAAGCTGAATGCAGGTACCCTGCAAAGCGACCCGCCAATCTGTGTGGTATTTCTCCAAGGTAGGGGAGGCCACATCGTGAGCATCAAATGCACTACTTTGGAGGGGGGGGGGGGGGGGGGCACGGTGGCACAGTGGTAGAGTTGCTGTATTACAGCGCCAGAGACTAGGGTTCAATCCTGATTATGGGTGCTGCCTGTGCAGAGTTAACAAGGAAAATAGGTGCAGGAGTAGGCCATTCAGCCCTTCAAGCCAGCACCATCTTTCAATATGATCATGGCTGAGCACTTGATATATGAGCAGTTGTCTCCATATGGACAATTTATGATTTACAGCAGTCAATTAACAATCTATATGTCCATTGATTGTAAGAGGAAACCAGAGCATCCGGAGAAAATCCACACGGTCAGAGCCTCCGTACAGACAGCACCCGTACTCAGGATCGAACCAAGGTCTATGGTGCTGTAAGGCAGCAACCTTACCGCTGCACCACTGTGCCTGCCCTCAGCTGGACCTTCCATCTGGAGGGAATGAATGGAGTTGAAGGATAAATTGTTCAATACGAGGACAAGTTCAGCGGGATGAATGAGGTTGCAGATGGTTGGCTTCTGTTCGAGGAAGAGGCACAGGGCCCTTAGATCATGCTGATGGAGGATGGAGATGCAGAGGGATCGTATGTCCACCCTGAAGATGATCCGGTTACGGCTCTCGAATTGGAAACTGTTGATTTGGCAGAGGGCAGCCAAAGTGTCGCGTATGTTTGTCAAAATGGACGGCACCAGGGAGAAAAGAGAGTTAAGATAGAAAGAATTACGTTTGTACAGAACATACTGTACATGAGCACAGTATTGAACAGCCCCTTGTGCCAATGATGTCTGTGTCACACATCATGGCATTGAAATATGCAGTTGTGGCCACTGTCTCCAAAATGCTCCTCCACTGACACTCCCACCACCTGACCAGCTGTATTGCTTAAAGCAAGGTCTAGTTAAGCCCCTTACTTAATTGGTGTAAAGGCTTCCTACGTAAATCTCAAGAATCTGCCTCCTCGGAGCCTCTTAAAACGAGGGATTCCCAGTTAATGTTTGGGACAATTAAATTTATTTCGTGCGCCAAACATTTCCCACATGACAACCTCTTCTCCCATTTCATCAAACACCGATGCCCCAAGAACTCCACTGGGCTCTTAGAACCCACAGTCACTTCCCTCGTTCGGCTGGAGGCCACACTGGGTCATGAGGAGTCACGCACTGCCCAGAAATAAACGATAGTATATCTGAGCTCTGACCAGCAGAGGGAGGCAGAGAGTGGCTGCACGGAGCAAAACGAAACTGGCCCCTGGTTTCCCGGAATACAGAGGGGTTCCGAGCATCTGTCGTACAGAATAACAGGAAACGTGTCAGTGAGCCAAGAGGCGAAGGTAAGACCAGAGGGGAAGGGGTCTATAAAGGAGATCCCAGCATCGTGAGAGGAGCCTGCAATAGAGGTCCCAGGGGGGGGGGGGGGGGGGGGGGGGGGTTACAGGAGAGGTTGCACCATATAAAGATAGAGGGATCTGCAAAAGAGATCTCTGAGCAGAGAGAGGGTACTACAGCAGAGATCCCAGAATGAGTGGCGGGAGGGGGTTCTTCAGATCAGACAGATCTCTACAAAGTTGTTCCGGAACAAAAAAGGCAAAACAATTCTTGCAAACATGATACACATTGAGGTTTATTCGTCACTGGCAGTACAGACCAAAACAAATGCTGGACGGTCCTTCAATACATATTGAAATCTGTGTAATAAACGGCTCCTCAAATATCAAAATTAAGTCAGAGCAAACATTTGATATTATTGAAATGACAAGGCTACAACACCAATAGATAGTGAATATTCAGGATATAATACCTATAGTTAGTGAATATGAAAACCAATAAACCTTGCAGATGTTAAAAATCTGAAATAAAATAGAAAATTCTGGAAACAAAATGCAGGTCAGGCAGAGTCTGTGGAGAGATCGACAAAGTTAATGTTTGAGGTTGAAGCCCCTTTGTCCAAACTGGGAAAGAGAGTAAACATGTTACAATTCAGGGGCAGAGAATATGGGGAGGAATAGGCAAAACAAAGGGAATGCGTCTGATGGGGTGAGACTAATGAGACCATGGGGAAGTTAGAGGCAGGCTGCCTGTGTTGTGTGTAGTTAGAGTTCCAGAGACTGCAATGTTCCCCGAAGAAAGACATGGTGTTATTACTTGAACTTGCATTGGGCCTCATAACAGTGGAGGAGGCCAAGGGCGGCACGGTAGCGCAGCGGTAAAGTTGCTGCTTTACAGCGAATGCAGCGCCGGAGACTCAGGTTCGATCCTGACTACGGGTGCTGTACTGTAAGGAGTTTGTACGTTCTCCCCGTGACCTGCGTGGGTTTTCTCCGAGATATTCGGTTTCCTCCCACACTCCAAAGACGTACGGGTATGCAGGTTAATTTGACTGGGTAAATGTAAAAAATTGTCCCTAGTGTGTGTAGGATAGTGTTAATGTGCGGGGATCGCTGGGCGGCAATGTGGTGGGCCGAAAAGGCCTGTTTCCGCGCTGTATATATATGATATGATATATGATATGATATGATAACTGACAGTTCAGAATGGGAGAGGGAATGGGAGTTCAAATGGTGGACAACAGTAACCACAGGGCCAACACCCTCCACAAGCTGAATGCAAGTACCCTGCAAAGCGACCCGTCAATCTGTGCCGTGTTTCTCCAAGGTAGGGGAGGCCACACAGTGAACACCAAATGCACCACATTGGGGGAGTGGGGCACGGTGGCGCAGTGGTAGAGTTGCTGCATTATAGCGCCAGAGACCAGGGTTCAATCCTGATTATGGGTACTGCCTGTAAGGAGTTAACATGGAAAATAGGTGCAGGAGTAGACCATTCGGCCCTTCGAGCCAGCACCGCCATTCAATGTGACCATGGCTGATAATCCACAATCAGTACCCCAATCCTGCTTTTTACCATGTCCCTTGAATCCTTTAGCCCTAAGAGCTAAATCTAACTCTCTCTTGAAAACATGCGGTAACTTGGCTTCCATCGCCTTCTGTGGCAGAGAATTCCACGGATTCACAACTCTCCGGGTTTGTACGTTCTCCCTGTGACCTCATGGATTTACTCTGGGTGCACTGGTTTCCTCCCACAAAGACATACAGGTTTGTAGGTTAATTGGCTTCAGTAAAATTGTTGCTCTTGTGCAGGATATTGTTAGTATATGTGGATCGCTGGTCAATGCGGACTCAGTGGGCCGAAGGGCCTGTTTCTGCACCTATCTCTAAGCTGAACTAAACTACATAAGACCAGAGGAAGTGGAAGTGAACCACTGTCTTTCCTGGAAAGTTTGGGTCACTGGATGGTGGGAAAGGAAGTGGTGAAAGGAAAGGTGCTGCAAATCCTGTAACAGTGCGTGACAGGCAGTGGTTAGTGGGGCTGTAAAAGTAGACAAGGCAGTTGGCACTCCCTTGAAATGTTAAAAGGGGAGGGGACAGGAATGTGTGTCCGGTGGTGGAACATTGGAGCCGGCAGAATTGCAAAGGATATTCCAATATATGCAGGTGGAATGCGACATCACGGAAGATGGGGTGATTGTCGAGGTGGAGGACCTAGATGATGTCCTCTGCGGTAGAGGGGAGCCATGGTTCAGGGAGAAGGAAGATATTTCGGAAGTATCTGTGCAGAGAAAATGCGCCAAAGACAGAAGAACTGGGAGGATGGCACGGAATCCACACAAGGGCAGGGTGGGAGGAAGTATGATCAAGGTAGCTGAAAGAGACTGCATGAGTGCATGAGTGTGGCTAGCCTATCCCCCGAGATAGGTACAGAGGCATTTAAAGAGTGAAGTGGTCAGGAACGGACCAAGTGAAGGCGTCAGCATGGTGGGCATTGGCTCCAAAGATAATGAAATTTGAGTTTTGATAGCAGCACCCATGCACATACCTGAGACGTGGCTGGTGGAGTGGGCCTGGGTAGGACAGAACCAAGGACTGTTCCACATATCCAACTACAAAACATAGTTCGCAGCCATGCGAGTGTCTGTAGGTTTTAGACTTTTGAGATACAGTGTGCAAACAGCCCCTTGGATCCTGCTGATGTAAGATGGAGATGCAGAGATCGTATGTCCACCCTGAAGATGATCCGGTTACGGCTCTAGAATTGGAAACTGTTGATTTGGCAGAGAGCAGCCAAAGTGTCACGTATGTTTGTGGAAATGGAGTGCACCAGGGAGAAAAGAGAGTTAAGATAGAAAGAATTACGTTTGTTTCGGACATACTGTATTGAACAGCCCCTTGTGCCAATGACGTCCGTGCCACACACAATGTCACACATCATGGCATTTAAATGTGCAGATGTGGTCACTGTCTCCAAAATGCTCCCCCACTGACACTCCCTTCACCTGACCAGCTATATCGCTCAAAGCAAGGTCTAGTTAAGCCCCTTCGTTGGTGTAAAGGCTTCCTACGTAAATCTCAAGAATCTGCCTCCTCTGAGCCTTTTAAACTGAGGGATTCCCAGTTAATGTTTAGGGCATTGAAATTCATTTGGTGCGCCAAACATTTCTAACATGACAACCTCTTCTCCCTTTCCTCAAACACCGATGCCTCAAGAACTCCACTGGGCTCTAAACCACAGCCACTTCCCTCGTTCGGCTGGAGGCCACACTGGGTCATGAGGAGTCACGCACTGCCCAGAAACAAACGTACATATATCTGAGCTCTGACCAGCAGAGGGAGGCAGAGAGTGGCTGCACGGAGCAAAACGAAACTGGCCCCTGGTTTCCCGGAATACAGAGGGGTTCCGAGCATCTGTCGTGCAGAATAACAGGAAACGTGTCAGTGAGCCAGGAGGCGAGGTAAGACCAGAGGGGAAGGGGTCTATAAAGGAGATCCCAGCATCGTGAGAGGAGACTGCAATAGAGGTCCCAGCACAGAGAGTCCCAGGGGGAGGGGGATTGGGGGGGGGGGGGGGGGGGGGTTATAGGAGAGGTTGCAGCATATAAAGATAGAGGGATCTGCAAAAGAGATCCCTGAGCAGAGAGAGGGTACTACAGCAGAGATCCCAGAAAGAGTGGCGGGAGCGGGTTCTTCAGAAGAGTTCCCAGATCAGACAGAGGGGACTGCAGGAGAAGTTCCAGCACAAAGAGAGGGATGTACACAGGTCCCGGAACAGGAGGGGGGGGGGGGGGGAGTGGACTACAGGTGTGAAGTCCCTGCACAGAGAGTGAGGTTTACAGGAAGGTCAGAACAAGGAGAGGGGCTAGAGGAAGTCCCAGCAAAGCGAGGGGAGAAATAGGAGTGGTCCTAGACGAGGGACAGGGGCCAAAGCAGGGGCTAGAACAGGGAGGGTGGAATACCTGAGACGTCCCAGCACAGAGAGTTGGGTCTACAGGAAGGGCTGAGAACAGGAAGAGCGGACTGCAGGAGGTCCCAGATCAGAGAGAGGGGTGTGAGGAGTCTCTGGCATTGTGAGGTAAGGGGGTGGGAGTCCAGGAGAAATTGCAGAACAGAGAGATGAGACCACAGGGGAGGTCCCAGAACAAAGAGAGAGGGAACTATAGGGGAGGTCCCAGAACTGGAGCCGTCTCGTCACACAGAGAGAGGGGGACTACACAAGAAGCCCCAGAACAGGGAAAAAAGCCCAGAGGAAATATCCCAGCATAGGATAGGGTGGGGCACACAAGAGAGATCCCAGCACAAAGAGAGGGCACCAAATGAGAGGTCCCAGCAGAGAGAGATGGGATCAACGGGAGAGATCCCAACAGAATGAGATGGCTCTACAAAGTTGTTCCAGAACAAAAAAGACACAACAATTCTTGCAAAACATGATACACGTTGAGGTTTATTCGTCACTGGCAGCACAGACCAATACAAATGCTGGACGGTCCTTCAATACATATTGAAATCTTTGTAATAAACAGCTCCTCGAATATCAAAATTAAGTCAGAGCAAACATTTGATATTATTGAAATGACAAGGCTACCACACCAATAGATAGTGAATATTCAGGATATAATACCTATAGTTAGTGAATATGAAAATCAATAAACCTTGCAGGTGTTAAAAATCTGAAATAAAACAGAAAATTCTGGAAACACAATGCAGGTCAGGCAGAATCTGTGGAGAGATCGACAAAGTTAATGTTTGAGGTTGAAGCCCCTTTGTCCAAACTGGGAAAGAGAGTAAACATGTTACAATTCAGGGGCAGAGAATATGGGGAGGAATAGGTAAAACAAAGGGGTGAGACTAATGAGTTCATGGGGACGTTAGAGGCAGGCTGCCTGTGTTGTGCGTTGTTCATAGTCAGGCTGTGGGATATGCCCAGAAGGTCAGGCCATACTGATGGCGAGAGTAAATGTGACCCCAAATACAGATGGGTGAGATGTTGAATGAGATGAGATGGGTGAGGGTCGAGTTCAGGAGACTGCTATGTTCCCAGAAGAAAGACAAGGTGTTATTACTTGAGCTTGGACTGGGTCTCATAACAGTGTAGGAGGGCAAGGGCAGATAGTTCAGAATGGGAGAGGGATTGGGAGTTCAAATGGTGGGCAACAGTAAGCTCAGGGCTAACACCCTCCACAAGCTGAATGCATGTACCCTGCAGTGACCTGCCAATCTGTGCTGTGTTTCTCCAAGGTAGGGGTGGTCACACAGCGAGTACCAAATGCTCTACATTGGGGGCGGGGGGCACGGTGGCGCAGTGGTAGAGTTGCTACATTACAGCGCCTGACACCAGGGTTCAATCCTGACAATGGGTGCTGTCTGTACGGAGTTCGTACGTTCTCCGTGTGACCTCATGGATTTTCTCTGGGTGCACTGGTTTCCTCCCACAATCCAAAGACATACAGGTTTGTAGGTTAATTGGCTTTGGTAAAATTGTCGCTAGTGTGCAGGATACTGCTAGTGTATGAGAATCTCTGGTCAATGTGGACTCAGTGGGCCGAAGGGCCTGTTTCTGCACCTATCTCGAAACTGAACTAAACTGAACTACATTAGATCAGAAGTGCAAGGGAACCACTCCCTTTCCTGAAAAGTTTGGGTCGCTGCATGGTGGCAGATAATGCGGTCAATAGACAATAGGTGGCCATTCGGCTCTTCGAGCCAGCACCACCAGTCAATGTGATCATGGCTGATCATCCTCAATCAGTACCCCGTTCCTGCCTTCTCCCCATATCCCTTGACTCCGCTATCTTTAACAGCTCTATCTAACTCTGTCAAGAACTCTGTCCACTGTGGTAAAGGGGAAGCTATGGTTCAGGAAGAATGGAGATATCTCAAAGTAATCTGCGTAGAGAAAATGCGACAAAGATGGAAGAACTGGGATGATGGCACGGAGTTCACACTGAGCCTGAGGGCAGGGTGGGAGGAAGTATGATCAAAGTAACTGAGGGAGACTGCTGGCTTGTGTGGATGTGTGTGGCCAGCCTATCCCCAGAGATAGGTACAGAGACATCTAAAGTAGGGAAGTGGTCAGGAATGGACCATGTGAAGGTGTCAGCATGGTGGACATTGGCTCCAAAGATGATGAAATTTGAGTTCAGGAAGCAGCACCAACGCATGTGGCTGAGAGGCAGTTTTGAAGTGGGCCTGGGTAGGACAGAACCAAGGATTATTGCACATATCCAACTCGAAAGCATAGTTTGGAGCCATGCGAGTGCCTGTAGGCTTTAGAGTTTAGAGGTCGTTTGCCCGCCGAGTCTGTGCTGACCAGCGACTATTACAGAAACCAATTCACAATCTATGTCTATTGAAGGAAACCCACACTGTGACAGTGAGAACGTACAGACTCTGTACAGAGCACCCAAAGTCAGGATCGATTCGGTGTGTCTGGCGCTGTCAGGCAGCAACCTTACCACTGCGCCACTATGCCTGCCCTCAGCTATATCTTCCAGCTGGAGGGAATGAGTGGAGTTGAAGGAGAAATTGTTCAATACGAGGACAAGTTCAGCGGGGTGAATGAGGTTGTAGATGGTTGGCTTCTGTTCGAGGAAGAGGCGCAGCGGCCTTAGATCATGCTGATGCGGGATGGAAATGTAGAGGGATCGCATGTCCAACCTGAAGGTGATCCGGTCAGGGTTCTGGAATTGGAAACTGTTGATTTGGCAGAGGGCAGCCAAAGTGTCACGTATGTTTGTGGAAATGGACGGCACCAGGGAGAACAGAGAGAGTTAAGATAGAAATAATTATGTTTGTATAGAACGTAGAGGAGCACAGTATGGAACAGTCCCTTAGGCCAATGATGTCTGTGCCACACGGGACATCAAGTCAATGTCCTCTGCCTGCTCGTGTTACATACGCTTCTATTCCCTGCATATCTGAGTACCGACATAAACCCCTCTTAAACGCTACTATCGTTTCTGCTTCCACCACCATCCCTGGCAGTATATTCCAGACACTCGCCATACTTTGATAAAACAACTTGCCTCACAACTCTTCTTTCAACTTTGCTCCTCTCATCTGAAAGCGATGCCTTCTAGTATTTGTAATTTTCACCCATGGAAAACAACCTGTCTACTCTATTTATACTGGTCATGATTTTACTTCCTCAACCTCCGACACTCCAAATAAAACAATTCAATGTTGTCCAATCTCTCCTTATAGCTCTAATCCAGGCAGCACCAGGTAAACCTTTTCTGCACCCTCTCCAAAACCTCCCCATCCTTACCGTAATGAGGCGATTAGAACTGCACACAGTATTCCAAATGCAGCCATACCAAACATTTCTACAGTTGCTACGTGACTTAGTGAATCCCGATGGGGCAGGAGCAGGCTGAAACAATGGGCCTGTCCTGGTAGTTCTGCTTGCTAGCATTCAATATTCAGGAGCACTCCCTTGCAACGGTTGTGTAGTGTGTGGACAGACCCAAATTAGGAAAATCTTGCATTTTCAATAGCTATCTCTGCACTCTCCTGATTTTAATGTCAGATAATTGTGCTCTTGCATCCCAGGAAACCTCCACTTTGGCAATGCCCCAGCAACAGAGAGTGAAGCACTGTGCCAAAATTCACAGGCAACCTCATGTGCTGTCGCAACGAGGCCCAACGCAACACCCCATCCCGTCTCTAGTCTCACCACAGCCTGCAAAGATACCATATCCGATTGGCCAACTTTAGTAGACTCGCTATCACTCTCTGTCTGTATGAGAACGGTGCCTTTCCAAATATTATTTAGCTGTAATTCTGCCTCTGTTTTCCTCTCCGCTAGTCTGACCACTTGGGCATGCTCCACTATTGTGCAACCAGCAACGCATAACATACAGGCAAAAGAGCGTAATCTGCTTCCACGTCAACCCATTTGGTCCCACTCTACCAGAGATATTCTCTTTGGCATATCCATCTGCACAATCCCCCCTGCAACTCAACTCTGTGTCTCTCCGCACGGATGCTGCCTGACCTGCTGAGCATTTCCAGCACTGTGTGTATTTATTCTCAGGGCAGTGCAGAGGGAATCCCCCGCTGCTGGAGGTGGTATTTCTCAGAGGAATACCTGCTTTGCACCTCAGGCAGGCCCAGGACACGAGTCCTTTCTGGTATTTGGGCCAGTGTTTATATCTCCACAAAGATGGCAGAAAAAAGATAGATGATCGTCTCCTAGGTACTTTGTGAACAGACTAAAAGTAAGTGCTTGATTGACTGTGTAGTCCCCGATGTTGTGGCCCCTGGCAGATACTAAGGGCACTGGCAGATGCTAAGTGTGGTGTCACAGTAGACCCAGAAGGCTGGGTGCATGGGTTCGTTGAAAGCAGCGTGAAACTGGTGGATGATGACCACCTGCTCCGTGACCCCATAAAAGGTCAGCGTGCCGCCTGGGCAGTTCAGGCACACTCCGATGCGGCCGTACCTGCCCACCTGCAGCCTGGTCTCCTCATTGTTGTGCCAGGCCGACACGTTGTTGTACCAGAACTCCACGCACCAAGAGAACAGGTTGCGGCCCAGGATGCAGCAGCTGTCCGAGCCTTTCCTGCGGATCTGGCCGTGGGTGATGCCGATCATGGCGTCGCCATCGTTCAGCTCCACCTCCCAGTAAAACTGCCCGCCGCCCAGCGGCTCCCGACACAGCACCTGGGAGCACAGGTCGAATCTCTCGGGGCCAGGCTCGTAATCCTCCGACCGCGGGTAGATGTTGGTCACCCGCTGGTTTCCGTCGCTCAGGAACAGCTCCTTCTGCACCGTGCTGAGATCCAACGTAAGCTGGCAGCAATCTGTAACATACACAGCTGCTCAGGGGCAAGAAAACAACTCGGACAATGGAAGTGAAAGAGGCATGCAGCACCGCGACAGGCCCTTCGGCCCAACTCGTCCAAGTTGCCTAACTGAGCTAGTCCCACTTGCTCGCGCCTGGTCCATATCCTCAAAACCTTTCTATCCCTGTACCTGTGCAAGTGTATTTTGCATATCTTAATGTACCCGCCTCTCCCATTTCCTCGTTCCACATACACACCAGCCTCAGTGTTTATATCTTTCCCTTCAGATTGTTTTTAAATGATTTCTCTCTCAGCTTAAAATCTATGCCCCCGTGTATTAGACTCACAAACCCTGGGAATCGGACTGGCTATTCACCTATCTATGCTCATCATGATTTTATAAACCTCTATATGATCACCCCTCAGACTCCTGAACTCCAGGGAAAAACACCCAGCCGATTCAACCTCTTCTTATAACACAAACCCTCCAGCACTGAAAACTAGTCCTTCAGCCCGACCTGTCCATGTTGACCGTTGCCCAATCGAGCTGAACCCACTTACCTGCGCTTGGCCCATATCCCTCCAAACCTTTTTATCCATGTATCTGTCCGTGTCTTTTAAATATCATAATTGCACCTGCCTCTACCACTTCCTCAGGCAACCTGTTTCATAAACCTACCCCGTGTGAAAAAGTTGCCTCCCGGTCCTTTTTAAGTCTTTCTCCTCTCTTTTTAAAACTAATGCCCTTTAGTTTTATACTCCCCTACCATGGGGAAAAGATTGGCTATTCACCTTACCTATGAGCCTCATGATTTTGTAAACGCCTTAGCCTCCTATGCTCCAGGGGGAAAAGACCCAGCTTAATATGTCTCATAACTCAAACCCCCCCCAGAACTGGTAACATCCTTGTACTTTTTATTTAGCAGCTAGGTGTTCTTGGTAGTCCTTAACCAACGTTGACAATGCTAGCTTTCTGCTCTCACTAGGAAGTGGCTTTGTGAAGAAGAGGAACAGAAAGGTTCTGCTCTCATTGAAACAGAAGTAGCGGGGAAGCACTAGTGATAGTCAGGAACTCTATACCATCCAAGACAGAGCAGGAGAAGGCCATCTGACCCCTCAAGCCTGCCCCAGACCTCATCTGTGCCGTTTTCCCATCATCATCAATTATCCAAACTAACAAAACTTTGCCTGCTCCTCTTTAAATACCATCGTCGATCTTCTCATCGCAGACAGAGCACCCTAGAAGTTCACCACCTTCTGTGAAAAGAAATTCCTCTCAGTTTTACAGGACTGCCCCTAATCTTGTAAGATCAACGCTCCAGCAACTTGTCCCTTATCACAGCCAAACCATGATGACGGAACAATCCCGGAAGCAAAGGCTGCGCAGGTTAGGTCTACATTCTCTGGACTGTGGAACAATGCGACGTGTTCTAATAAGCACAAGATCCAGTGGGGGCTTGAGAGGGTGAGTCCCTTTCTGGAGGTAAGACCGGGGACGTAGTTCCAGAATAAAAATGTCACTAATTTAAGCCGGAGGTGAAGAAGAGATGTTTCTCTCAGGGCAATCAAAAACCAAGAGGTAGAGATTTTGGAGAAGGGTGAGAAGTGGGATCATCTTTTCACCAAGAAGGTGTGAAGATCTGAAACTCACTGCCTGAAAGAGTGGGAGAGGCAGAAGTCTTCCTGGGGCTGAGATTGTCCTTGAAGCCGTGACCTGCAGGGCTACAGACATGGTGCTGGGAATGGGAAGAGAGTTTGGGAACCATCCTATCAACAACAAAGCGGTCCTGAGCCATTATCTACCTCATTGGAGACTCTCGGATTATCTTTAATTGGGCTCTACTAGACTTTATCTAGCATTAAACATTATTGCCTTTAACATGTATTTGCACACTGTGGATGGTTCGATTGTAATCATGCATAGTCTTTTTGCTGACTTGTTAGCATGCAACAAAAAGCTTTTCACTGTACCTCGGTATACGTGACAATAAACTAAACTAAAACAAACCCTTTTCCAACTGCAACAGACATGATGGACCAAATGGCCTGTGCTTACGATTCTAAAGTCGACGTGAATGGTTGGATCCTCAACTCCAGATACCTAGGGTGGAAATTGCGATGGAGAGACTTTGGTATTCCAGGGTGTGGAGTCACTGGGAAATGGAGCAATGACAAAATCGACCACTGTAGCCAAATGATCGACTCTCTTCCTGTTCCTTGAGTGCTCACTCTGTGCATCTCTCTCAAGGTTAAAATGATGACAAGATCCAAACTGTCCACTCTGGGGCAAGATCCTTGGTCCAGAGCAGGGATGGGAGGGCACATTGTACGATGGACCGTTTTAATCTCCCCTTATCCCTTCCTATTAATATAAGTGGTTGCATGTCTGTCCCTCACATCTAGGAAAGAGTGAAGTGAGGAATCTGCCTGGTGATGGCTTCAGTTGCATTATTTTTCTGAGTGCCCTCTACTCACTAAAGGCAAATCAATTGGGGCAATGGAGATCATGACTCTCCCACTATGCCTCTCCAGCTCTCCGATATCCCACCCACTCTCCCCACCCGCTCTTACAAACTGCCCCCATATAGACCTCATGCCCCATTTCACCCCTTTCCAACAGCCCCCACCATAACCCACACACACCTTATCCTCTCCCCCACTCCAACATCTGACTTTGACCCCTCCTCTCCCAGCTCAACCTCTCTCATTCCTCCAAACACACCCTGCCCATTTGCCACCCTTTTTCGTCAATGTACTGTCACCTTGTCCTGGGAACCCCTCCAAATTCTGCTCCTTAACCCGAATTTAGTGTGAACTGGCGAAGCAGAGCAGGATTGAAAATGTTACTCACATTGCAAGAGGTCCTCCCGTCTCTGTGTTTCAGGGAGCTGTGGCTCGTCATTGGAGACGGTGCTGACCGAAGGGCTTAGAATGGGTTCTTCATCATCTATGGCAGACGATAAACAGATAAACATGTAAAAGGATTTTGATTACAGATCTTCCCCAGGTTACGACAGCTTTCAGCTTCTGAGAGCTGTTTGTAACCCCAACAGTTCGCAAATGGGAAACATGACCACCTTGCAATATAGACACAGAGTGCTGGTATAACTCAGCGCGTCAAGAGGCATGAGGAAAACCTTTTCAGTCGGAGAGTTGTGAATCTGTGGAATTCTCTGCCTCAGAAGGCAGTGGAGGCCAATTCTCTGAATGCATTCAAGAGAGAGCTAAATAGAGCTCTTAAGGATAGCGGAGTCAGGGGATATGGGGAGAAGGCAGGAACGGGGTACCGATTGAGAATGATCAGCCATGATCACATTGAATGGTGGTGCTGGCTCAAAGGGCCGAATGGCCTACTCCTGCATCTATTGTCTATTGTCTATCTCTGGAGAAAAAGGATGGGTTACGTTTCGGGTTGGGACCCTTCTTCAGTCTCCAGTCTGAAGAGGGGTCCCGACTCAAAACGCCACCCATCCTTTTTCTCCAGAGATGCTGCCTGATCTGCTGAGTTATCCCAGCACTTTGTGTCTATCTGCAGTTCAAACCAAAATCTGCAGTTCCTTTTTACACACCTCCCAATATATCGAAGTAAAAAAAATAGGGCAACCAAGAGCAACATGTATTGAAACCAGGGCATTTAACGATTCAGACTCCTCTGCAAGATGCAATAATAGTGCACAAGCCAAAGCTGCTTGCAGCCCACAGCAGCCAGCAAATCCATCCTTGCAGGTCTCCCATACGTTTAGTGAATGTTTATAACTGTGGGTGGAGCTGCAATTTACACCCCTCGGACCGAGACAGCACGGATCAGACGCAGAGCAAAGATCACTCTACTCAGGGTCACTCTTGTCTGAGCAAGTCAAGTCCAGATTTGATACACTGAGAAATATTGAAGGAAAAAAATCGATAACAAGCAATGTTGAGGTCTAGATATGCCCTTAATTCACAGTGGAATCATTAAACCCAGACCGAAATGCAGGGAGAGTCAACCGTTCCCAGATTCAGAAGAAAAAGAGCAGAGATTTAACTGATTAAAAAAAAATAACAGCTGGAAGAAATCAGAGGTTCAGGCAGCATCTGTGGAGGGAAATGTGCAGACGACATTTTGGTTCACGATCCTTTTCAGATTGATGTCGGGGGAGAGGAGAACTTCCTTAACATGGGCATATATTGAGGAGATTTCGTAGTGAGCAGTAAAATGGAGACATAAGAGACGGCAGATGCTGATATCTAGAGCACAAATTAGTGTTGGAGGAACTCAGTGGGCCAGACAGCATCTCCGGAGGGAAATGGATAGTCAATGTTTCAGATTGGGACCTCTCTTCAGAATGAGCGAGTAAATAAATGGAGTAAGTGTAAGTTCCTCCAGCACTTTTTTCCTTATGATTCCAACATCTGTTCCCTCTTGTGTCTCTATTTTTCTACTCTGCTGTGAAATCTCCTCATAGAACCTTCCCATCGCTGAAAAGAAAATCACTGAACAAAACAAACTTTTATAAGTATTAAAGCAACTTCACTACCGATCTGGAAACCAGGATGAAGCTTGAATCGCTTCCAGCAGGGCTCTGGGATGGAACTGTGTGGTATCGGTAGAGGACTTGGTTTATTATTGCCACATGTACCAAGATAGAGTGTAAAACCTTGCTTGCGTGCTATCCAGGCATGCCTGAGTACAGGTTGGTAGCTGCCTTATCCTGATGAATGCCCGCGCAGCCAGTGTTCATCAACCAGCCTCAAACATCAAGAGAGGAGAGTGGGGGATTGGTGAGGAAGCCTCTTTTGAATCCTTTCCCCAAACTCTGACTGAAGAAGTGAGAAAGGGAAGATGCACACCACCTCCCAGCATGGAACTGATGGCCAGATTCCTGTGCTGATGGTCTCCTAATTGATGCACTCTTTCTACCAGTTCTGATGAAGGATTGCTGACCCAAAACATTAACTGGCTTCTCCTTCCATAGGTGATCTTTGACCAGCAGAGCTTTTCCAGCATTTTGGAATTGTTGATGTCTCCTTTAGTTGGTGCCCCAAGGTTGAAGAGCAGTCAATGACTGATGGAGCTCCCAGTATAAGATCCAATGTACAATCAGCAGTTTAAGACATACGGGACATGCTCAGATTTCAGCTTACTCTCATCAATGTGGTCAACATACCTTGTTCAAGATCTCAATGGGTGCTTTGGTTGACTGACCTGCTGAGCCAATGTTCTCCAGGTTCTTTGTCCAGGCAGTTTGGACATGGTCTTTAATCAGAGTGGAGAGTCCAGAGACAACTCTCTCCACCTTGCCAAGTTTAGCGTCCAGGCCAGTTGTTAAAGGGGGTGAGGCAGGACTCTCCGCAATGTCGTTAAAATCCAGATACTCCTGAGAATGATAAATGGACAGGAAATGTTAACATAGAACAAACTTTTCCCTCGTTAATCCGATTACTTGCAGAGAATGCAGATAACAAACTCTGCGTCAAGATTGTGCTGAACTTAATTGTACCACAAACTGCTGCAGTTACCACAGCCAATTGCCACAACAAAATCAGAAAACGATGAAAACGCTCAGCAGTTGAGTAATGAGGGAAATTAGAGAGAGAGAGAGAGAGAGAGAGAGAGAGAGAGGAAAAAAAATCAAAGGGGCGTCTGAACGTTGTCAAATGCAGGTCAGAGCTGAAGAAAATGCAGAGCAGGTGAGGGTACTTTCTCCACCATTAGGGAACGGAGAAAGTAAAACAGTTGGTAGTACAGGAACAGGCGGATAACATACAGCAGAATGGGCCAGCTGCCTGGAGTTACTGAACTGCATATCAAACCCAATATGCTCAGCTGGATGACAATGTGCTGTTCCTCATTCTGGGGCAAAGACATTAGTCTCAAGAAATGAGCATGGCAACATCTTTCCAAGACACTGCCTGACGCGCTATGTGATTTCAGCAGTTTCAGTCCTTTCAGACCCCAGTTATTTACAATACATATTAACGATTTAGACGAGGGAATTAAATGTGACATCTCCAAGTTTGCGGATGACACAAAGCTGGGTGGCAGTGTGAGCTGCGATGAGGATGCTATGAGGCTGCAGGGTGACTTGGATAGGTTGGGTGAGTGGGCAGATGCAGTGGATAAATGTGAAGTTATCCACTTTGGTAGCAAGAACAGGAAGGCAGATTATTATCTGAATGGTGTCAGATTAGGAAATGGGGAGGTGCAACGAGACCTGGGTGTACTTGCACACCAGTCACTGAAGAAAGCTAATGACATGTTGGCCTTCATTGTGAGAGGATTTGAGTTTAAGCGCAAGGAGGTCCTACTGCAGTTGTACAGGGCCCTGGTGAGACCACACCTGAAGTATTGTGTGTCATTTTGCTCTCCTAATTCGAGGAAGGACATTATTGCTATTGAGGGGGTTCAGCGTAGGTTCATCAGGTTAATTCCTGGGACGGCGGGACTGATATATGTTGAAAGAATGGGTCGACTGGGCTTGTATTCACTGGAATTTAGGATGGGAGGGGATCTTATAGAAACATATAAAATTCTTAAAGGATTGGACAGGCTAGATGCAGGAAAAATGTTCCCGATGTTGTGGGAGTCCGGAACCAGGGGTCACAGTTTAAGAATAAGGGGTAGGCCATTTAGGGCTGCGATGAGGAAAAACTTCTTCACCCAGAGAGTTGTGAATCGGTGGAATTCTCTGCCACAGAAGGCAGTGGAGGCCAATTCACTGGATGTTTCCAAGAGATATATTTAGCTCTTGGGGCAGGAACGGGGTACTGATTTTAGATGATCAGCCAATCAATCATATTGATTGACGGTGCTGGCTCGAAGGGCCGAATGGCCCACTCCTGCACCTATTTTTCTACGTTTCTATATTACTTCCGATTTCCAGCATGTGCATATTTTTGACTGTCGTGTAACATACTAGAGTTGTCATTGGTGGTCTGCACTGTACTGAGGAAACGGCACATACTCAGTGGCCAAATGAGTCCGAAGAAGGATCCCGACCTGAAAAGTCACCTGCCCATTCCCTCCCCTGATGTTGCCTGACTCGTTGAGTTCTTCCAGCACTTTGTGTTTTGCTCAAGATTCCAGCATCTCAGTTTCTTGTGTCTTCCTGTGGCCCATTATTGTACATGTGTGGAATAAATTGCTGTGTGCCCATGCAAGAGAGACTGCAACTGTGTACACACGCACTCTGGTTACAATAACATTTTTCCTGGCACGATCCTCTAAACCTTCCAGGAAGAGCAAGGGACAGGGCACTAGACTCGAGGTTGACCAGACAGTGGTGCAACTTGCACTCTTCCAAGACCTAAACTAAACTTACTTCCAGCTGGCACCTCAAGACAATGGAAAAATCCCAAGAACAGTCTTTGCAAAAATCCTCCAAATTCACCAGAAAAAGAAGCGAACTGATGTCTGTGTCCTCTGTCCATCAGTGCTGAGGCTGTAATTATGCTCAATCAGTCATTGTGGACAACCCATAAATTCAAATGCCCAAGTCCAGACTCCTGAAACAGACTTCCTAGAGTTGTCAGAATGGAACATATTCCCAGGCGAACAGAGAAAAAGATTCAAGGATGTGGTGGATGTCTCTTTGAAAGGTGGGGCACGTTGGCACAGCGGTAGAGTTGCTGCCTTACAGCGCCGAAGACCTGGGTTCGATCCTGACTATGGATGCTGTCTGTGTGGCGTTTGTACGTTCTCCCCGTGACCTGCATGAGTTTTCTCCTGGTGTTCCGGTTTCCTCCCACACTCCAAAGACGTATAGGTTTTTGTAGGTTAATTGGCGTGGTAACATTTTTAATTGTCCCAGTTGTGTAGGATAGCGTTAGTGTGCGGGGATCGTTGGTGGGCCGAAGGGCCTGCTTCTGCACCATATCTCCAAACTAAACTAAACTAAATTGAAATGCAACTTCCCAACTAATTCCTGGGATTCTCTGTCCCACGAGTCAAAGTGTGGGAGGAAGTCTTGGGATGGGATCTGCTCCCTTAAGTATGCAAACGCAAGCACTTTGTTAAATCTCTCGGTATGGTATGCACATATTTGAGTGTGCCCATGTTTTGAGCGTGTGCCTAGGCATGTGTGTGAGTGCATCCATTTGAGTGTGTACAGTCTACCCTCGATAGTATGGACCTCTTAACAACGGTTTTCGGATATAGCGGGTGGAGCATCCCCACAGTAATCAGACACTTCTGCCTCCTTAAGAACACAGGCCGTTAGTTACATGGCGAGAGATCATGGAAATTGACAAACAATTGCATTGATCAACACTTAGTTTAATTTAAGAAGATAGACACAAAGTGCTGGAGTACCTCGGCAAATCAGGCAGCATCTCTGGAGAAAAAGCATGGGTGACGATTTGGGTTGGGAGCCTTCTTCAGTTTAGATTAGTTTAGTTTAGAGATACCGTGTGGAAACAGGCCCTTCGGTCCATGAAATCGACACCGACTAATGAATGCCCGTACACTAGTTCTATTCTACACACTGGGAACAATTTACAGAGGCCAATTAACCTTCAAACCTGCATATCTTTGGAATGTGGAAGAAAACCCACACAGTCACAATGAGAACATACAAACTCCGTACAGAAAGCATCCGTGGTCAGGATCGAACCCGGGTCTCTAGCGCTGTAAGGCAGCAACTCTACCGCTGCGCCACCATGCTGCCCCACAGTGTGCAATGATATTATTAATTGGCAATAACAGACACCGTTCTCCTCTCCACCCTCCCTCCTCTCCACCCTCCCTCCCCCCCCCCCCCCCCCCCAATCAGCTCTGGCGCTCTCACCTGCGAGATGGCGATGCTGTCTTCGATCTGGGACAGAGCCTCCAGCCGCACCTTCTCCTGCCTCAGCTCCGACCACCTCTGCTCCAGCTCCTTCCTGACCCGCTCGGCCCGGTTCAGCTCTGCCTGCCGCTCCCGCTCGATGAACCCCAGCACCTCCCTCTGTGCCACCTGCACGGCACTGATCAGTTCGCTGAACTTGGCCAAGGCGTTACCCTTCACCCGCTGGGTGGATTCCTGCAGGAGACGGCAGAGTTAACGTCCGATGCCGAGAGCCGGCCCGAGGTTGGCACTGCCCAAGACACTTTAGTCTGGTTTAGAGATACAGCGCGGAAACAGGCCCTTCGCCCCACCGAGTCCATGCCAACCAGCGATCCCCGCACATTAACACTATACACACTACAGACACTTATACCAAGCTAATTAACCTACAAATCTGTACATCTTTGGAGTGTGGGATCAAACCAAAGATCTCCGCTAAAACCTAACGCAGGTCATGGGGAGAACATACAAACTCCGTACAAACAAGCACCCGTCAGGATCGAACCCGGGTCTCTGGCGTTGTAAGGCAGTAGCTTTACCGCTACGCCACCGTGCCGCAGAGGATAAGCTTGTGCCCACTGATTTCCAGACTATGGCCTTTCTCTGGTCATGAGACGCAGGTTGTCAGGGGAGGGGGTCTATGACTTGGCCTTTCTCATGGTCTCTCCTCCACACACACCCCAGGTGTGAGCAACATATGTGAGAGCGAAAGGAATTGTCGATGTTGCGGGTCAAGTTCTCATCTCACAGCCACCATCAGGAGGAAGATACAGAGCCTGAAACCATCATCTCCAGATGCAAGAGCAGCTTCTTTCCATGAATCATCCGGCTTTTGAACCACCCTGCACAACCCACCTCAGAACGGAACTATTAGTTTGAAACTCTTTAGTCAGTGGGTGGTGATCTTCAGTCAGAGGGTGGTGAATCTGTTGAATTCTTTGCCACAGAAGGCTATGGAGGCCAAGTCAGTGATTTTTAAGGAAGAGATAGATAGATTCTTGATTAGTACAAGTGTCAGAGGTTATGGGGAGAAGGCAGGAGAATGGATTGTTGAGGGAGAGATAGATCAGTCATGATTGAATAGTGGAGTAGACTTGATGGGCTGAAAAGCCTAATTCTACTCCGACCACTCATGACGTTAGACTTTGTATAAGGTTACACTTTGCATAAGGTTACACTATGTCCTTCAGCTTGCACTATTACTGTTTTCTTACCTGATATAACTGATCATTTATTGTACGTTTATTTGTTGTGTTAATGTGCCTGTAAAGCCTGCAGCAAGTGAGAATTTCATTGTTCTGTTCCTGATGCCTCTGACATTTAAACACTCTTGACGAGTTATTTACAATCACTGTGCTGGACACTCACCTTGATACAATCAATGTTTTGAATCCACTTTCCAACCTCACTGGCTGTGATCTGTAAATGTCCCTCTAATTCCTTCTTCCGTTGCATGATCAGCTTCTGCACAGAATTAAAATTAAACACTGTCTGTAAACACACTGACCAACCCCTCCCCTCCATTCAATGGTGACCTATCCAACAAAACCGCGTCACTCCAGAAAAATCTTCCCCCTCCCACTTAGGGAAAGAAAGTTGGCTTCTTCCCACAGGCATTCAAGATACGAGGAAAATCTTTTTCACACAGAGTTGTAAATTTGTGGAATTCTCTGCCTCGGAAGGCAGCGGAGGCCTTTTCACTGGATGCATTCAAAAGAGAGTTAGATGGAGCTCTCAGGGCTAGCAGAATCAAGGGGTATGGGGAGAAGGCAGGAACGGGGTACCGATTGTGGATGATCAGCCATGATCACATTGAATGGCGGTGCTGGCTCGAAGGGCCGAATGGCCTACTCCAGCACCTATTGCCTGTGTATCTATGTATATATGTATAGTCTGTACCAGTGGAACCCAAGTCTCACATGTGTTCGGAAAGATCGCTGGGAGATATTACAAGGCCACCAGCAGAATCGAAAACGAGTCGCACCCTGGCTGCTCCCTCTTCTCCCCTCTCCCATCGGGCAAAAGGTATAGAATGTGAAAACACACACCTCCAGATTCAGGCACAGTTTCTTCCCAGCTGTTGTCAGGCAACGGAACCATCCCATCAACAACTAGAGAGCAGTCCTGAAGTACGACCTATCTCATTGGAGACCCTCAGACTTTCTTTAATTGGACTTTATCTTTCACTAAACGTTATTCCTTTATCATGTATCTGTACACTGTGGATGGCTTGATTGTAATCATGTATTGACTTTCTGCTGACTGGTAGTGCGTAATGATAGCTTTTCACTGTACCTCGGTACACGTAATAATAAACCTGCCAAAACACTCAAACCAGCCAAAACAACAGGTGTGTCCAGGTGAAAGGTTTACTGATGGAGTTTGTTGGAGAAATCAAACTCGTCGCACCAGTCCTGGGCTTTGGTGACAGAGAGGGTTCCATGCATGTGAGGTGGTTCTAACCATCGGCTGGCTGGTTTGCATTTTGCCCTTCAGGCTACCTACTCATCTCCTCTAACTTCCGTGTGAGTCTGACTGCACGCAGAGACAGCGTGACATAAGAAAGCATACTGTGATGTGGCTGCAGAAGTGGACATCTAAATCTTCACAAACCATCCCTCCCAGAGTTGAGGCTGCGTGTCCCTGGAGAGGGAACACGCCGTGTCCAGGGGGACTCGCCGTGTCCAGGGAGACGCACCCCCAGGTCCTCCACCCTTCACCCCCAGGTCCTCCACCCCCACCCCCAGGTCCTCCACCCTTCACCCCCAGGTCCTCCACCCCCACCCCCGGGCCGCACCTGCCTGCGTGCCGCCTCCTCCTCCACCCCCAGGTCCTCCCCCCCCCACCACCACCCCCAGGTCCTCCACCCCCACCCCCAGGTCCTTCACCCCCAGGTCCTCCACCCACCACCCCCAGGTCCTCCACCCTCACCCCCATGTCCTCCACCCCCAGGACCTCCACCCTCCACCCCCAGGTCCTCCACCCCTACCCCCACCCCCAGGTCCTCCACCCCCACCTCCTCCACCCTCCACCCCCAGGTCCTCCACCCTCACCCCCACCCCCAGGTCCTCCACCCCCAGCCCCAGGTCCTCCACCCCCAGGCCCTCCACCCTCACCCCGGGCCGCACCTGCCTGCGTGCCGCCTCCTCCTCCACCGTGCTGACCTGGTGGTCGCGGTGCTCCCGCAGGGCGCACACCCAACACACGCAGAGGCGCTCGGTGCGGCAGTAGCTCTCCAGCGGCTTGCCGTGTAACGGGCAGCGGCGCAGGCCCAGGTCGCGGAGCGGCGGCGCCAGGCGGTGGTGGCGGAAGGCCGGGCTCTGGCGGTGAGGCTGCAGGTGCGCCGGGCAGTAGGAGGCCAGGCACTGCAGGCAGGAGCGCTCGGCCTTCAGAGGCTGCTGGCGGGGGCAGGAGTCGCAGGCCACGTCCCCGGGCCCGGCGGCGGCGGCGGCAGGCGGCGAGCCCTGAGGCTGAGGCTGAGCTAGGCCGCACACTATCTGGGCCAGCAGGGTGCTGGTGCCGAGCCAAGGCCGCGGCTCGAAGCTGCGCCGGCAGCTCGGGCAACTGCAGCCGCCGCTGCCGCTGCCGCCACCGCCACCGCTCTGCTGCATCTCCCAGTGGCGGCCGATGCAACCCCGGCAGAAGCTGTGGCCGCAAGGCAGTGTCACCGGCTCGTTCAGCAGCTCCAGGCAGATGGGGCAGGCCAGGCTGTCCCGGCTCAGGGACACGGTGGCCGTGGCCATCGCTCGGTGCACGGCCGCAGCCCCCAGCTCGGCAGCCGCCCCGTTGCCACCCACCACCGACACGCAGCGGTTGCAGGCGAAAGTGAAAGGCGGCTCAGACCCTCCTCTCCCAGATACCTTCCTTACATCCGCACCCTCCCCTTATCTCCCTGCCTGGTTCCAGCACACCTCATCCTACTCCATTAATAGACAATAGACGCAGGAGGAGGCCATTCGGCCCTTCGAGCCTGTACGCACCGCCGTTCAATGTGATCATGGCTGATCATTCTCAATCAGTACCCCGACCGTTCCTGCCTTCTCCCCATACCCCCTGACACCACTATCCTTAAGAGCTCTATCTAGCTCTCTCTTGAATGCATTCAGAGAATTGGCCTCCACTGCCTTCTGAGGCAGAGAATTCCGCAGATTCACAACTCTCTGACTGAAAAAGTTTTTCCTCATCTCAGTTCTAAATGGCCTACCCCTTATTCTTAAACTGTGGCCCCTTGTTCTGGACTCCCCCAACATTGGGAACATGTTTCCTGCCTCTAACGTGTCCAACCCCTTAATAATCTTATACGTTTCGATAACATTTGGCCCCTCCTGCCCACCCATTCCATCCTCTCTGCCCACCCCTTTCTACGCTCCTGCCCACCCCCCACCTCACCTGATCACCCAATCCACACCCTCCTGCCACCCCATCCTACTCCTGTCCTGCCCACCCCACCCTACTACCCAACCCCCACCTGCCCATTTATACCACCTCATCCTACCCCTGCTCCCCACCCCAGCCTCCCCCTCCCACCTTCCTTACATCTGCACACTCCCCTTATCTCCCTGGTTCCAGCACACCTCGTCCTACTCCATTTGCCCCCTCCTGCCCACCCTCTTCTGCCCACCCCCCCCACCTCACCTGATTACCCAATCCACACCCTCCTGCCACCCCATCCTACTCCTGTCCAGCCCAGCCCACCTTTCCTGCCCACCCCACCCTACTACCCAACCCCCACCTGCCCATTTATACCACTCTCTCCTGCCCACCTCATCCTACCCCTGCTCCCCACTTCAGCCTCCCCCTCCCACCTTCCTTACATCTGCACCCTCCCCTTATCTCCCTGGTTCCAGCACACCTCATCCTACTCCATTTGCCCCCTCCTGCCCACCCATTCCATCCTCTCTGCCCACCTGCTCCCGTGCACCATTTTCTACTCTCCTGTCCACCCTCTTCTGCCCACCCCCCCCCACCTCACCTGACCACCCAGTCCACACCCTCCTGCCACCCCATCCTACTCCTGTCCAGCCCAGCCCACCTTTCCTGTCCAGCCCAGCCCACCTTTCCTGCTCACCCCACCCTACTACCCAACCCCCACCTGCCCATTTATACCACTCTCTCCTGCCCACCTCATCCTACCCCTGCTCCCTACTGCCCACCCCAGCCTCCCCAACTCCACCTCCCCCTCTCTCACCCTCACCACAATTCTATTCCAACACGCACCCACTCTCACCCTTGTCCCACACCCACTCGCACATCCCTCCCTCCCTCCCTGCCCCCATCTCCGTCCCATCCATCCTCCCACCACATCCATCACCCCCTAACATCCATCCCTCCCATCCTCCCTCCCCACCCTCACATCCATCCACTCCTTCCCTCCCTCCGTCCCATCCACAGCGTCCTCGTGACGATAGGTGTGATTTATGTTCTTTTGTCTATGTACCTGTGATGCTGCAACAAGCAATGTTTCTATTGTACCTGTACCTCACTGTACTTCCAGGGGCTTCGGTATGTGTGTGAAAGTAGGGAGGGAAAACATGACAATAAACTCAACACAGTTGACATGACAGCATTTTCACCCACCCCTCACAGCGTTCCATCTCGCTCTCAAATCAAACCCTCTCCCCCCATTCCTCTCCACACCCGATCCTCTACAACAAAGCGTCACCCACCCCCAACCCCCCATCCATTCAGCAGTCACCCCCAGCATCCTCCACCTCACAGGCACTGGCTTCACTCCCCACACTGTTTTTTCCCCTTCCACCCTCCCTCGGTTCACAGTCGCCCCATCACAAGCACCCATCAATCACAGCACCCATCAATCACAGCACCCATCAATAACAGCCTCACCCATAGACCCTCACCCGCAGCTCCCAACCACCAAAGCGCCATATCCAATGCACCCAACTACCCCAATCCATCACATTGCCCGCCCCCATCCCATGGACCCCCATCTTAACATTCACCCATCCCTTCTCAGCTCTCCCTCCCATTCCCATGACTATAGAAGTTGGGAGGTGATGTTACAGTTGTATAAGACATTAGTGAGGCCACATTTAGAGTATTGTGTTCAGTTTTGCTCACTATCATAGGAAAGATGTTGTCAAGCTGGAAATGGTACAGAGAATATTTACGAGGATGTTGCCAGGTCTTGAGGGCCTGAGCCATAGGGAGAGGTTGAGCAAGCTAGGACTTTATTCCTTGGAGTGCAGGAGGATGAGGGGAGATCTTGTGAAGGTGTACAAGATCATGAGAGGAATAGACAGGATAAATGCACAGTCTTTTGCCCATAGTAGGGGAATCGTGAACCAGAGGACATAGCTTTAGGTGAGGAGGGAAAGATTGAATAAGAACCTGAGGGGCAACCTTTTTACACAAAGGGTAGTGGAAGTATGGAACGAGCTGCCGGGGGAGGTAGTTGAGGCAGGTATTATCATAAGAGACATTTGGATAGGTACATGGAGAGGAGAGGTTTACTACCCTTACCTGGATCAGGGGCAGTTCAGGACTTCCAACATGTGGATTGAACTTTGCTTTGAACTGATTGTGTTTTTTGCTTTTTCTTCTCTTTTTTTAAACAGCACCAAAATTATAATGTCGGCATTTGTGGTTGTGCAAAATAATTTCACTGTGCTGTGCATAAAGAACCATTGAACCATTAAAGGGATATGGGCCAAGCTCGGGCAGGTGGCACTCGTATAGATGGGGCATGTTGGTCGGCGTGGAGAAGTCGGGATGAAGGGCTGTTTCCACTTGTATAACTCAATGGCCGCCCTCCTCCCCGCCTATGCTTCTCCACACACTGCACCCCAAACGACCCCTCGCTCCCTACCCCAGCCCTCCTAGTCACTCCACTCCTACCATCCATCCACTCTACAACTACATCCATCTTCAACCCCCCCTCTCCCAGTTCATAGCCCTCCATCCCCTGCACCCTACCCACTCACACCCCGCCTCATTCCACCACTGCCTCCTACAACGCCCCTAACATTCACCCTTCCCCTCACCCCCAGCATCGCCCACCCTGTGATCTGAGACAACCACTTGTCTATGTAGCTGCAGAAATACACGGAGTATTGGTCAGACCAGTCAACGTGCATCCCAGCCTGTTTAAGAGTCATAGAGTGGCCCTTCGGCCCAACTTGTCCACACCGACCAACATGTCCCATCTACATTAGTCCCACCTATCTGCGTTTGGCCCATATCCCTCTAAATTTGTCCTATCCATGTACCTACCTAAATGTTTCGTTAAAATTGCAATAGTTTGTGCCTCAACTACCACATCTGGCAGCTTGTTCCGTACACCCACCACACTATGTGTGAAAAAGTTACCCCTCAGATTCCGATTAAATCTTTCCCCCTTCGCCGTTTACCTATAGCCGGTTTAGTGTAACCGAGACTTTACCTGACGGTGCCATTTTCACTGATAGCCAATATTTTTGTGTGAGAGAGAGAGAGAGATTTCAGATCACTAATGCGTTCGTATTTGAACCCGGCGTCTCTTTGAAGAGAGATGGTCTTCACCACCTCACTACCACCGTGGTTGCAGTACGAGCAACGCCGTGTCATAGTTAGGAAAATAACTGCAGATGCTGGTACAATTCGAAGGTATCACAAAATGCTGGAGTAACTCAGCAGGTCAGGCAGCATCTAGGAGAGAGGGAATGGGTGACGTTTCGGGTCGAGACCCTTCTTCAGTCTGAAGAAGGGTACCCGAAACATCATCTATTTATTCCCTCTCTCCTAGATGCTGCCTGACCTGCTGAGTTACTCCAGCATTTTGTGATACCGCCGTGGCATAGTTACATCTCTAACCCACAGACTAAAGGATGTGGATGGTGGTATGTTTATCAAAGGATTTGTTTCACTTTACCCGGTTGGAAGCGAGCGCCGAGCTGACCGTTCTTCCTCTCGTCCCTTGTCCGAGCAGGGATGTCCGAGATGCGCCGGCAGTCTCGGCCCGTTTCGTAGAACTTGGAAAAGCTGACCACCCACCAAAATGAGCTGAATGTGCAAAATCAAGTGGGCTGCTGAGCGAGCTCCGCCGAGTAATTCGCGCACAGCCTCGACACACGCAGAACTCTGTTATCAATGTACTAACTCCAGTGCGTCTTGTCACAGTGTGTTTCAGGATTGTGCTTCCGTAAACATTTAAAGCAAGTCGATCGCAGACAAACCAAACAAAAAAAAAAAAGGTGGGCCATTGTGGCATAACGTTATCGCGACAGGAGCCGAGAAGACAAATGGACGAGTTGTGAGATGCATTTTGGTGACATTTTGAGAGGTCGGGCGATGCAACAAAGACAAGAGGAACTGCAGGTGCCGGTATCTTGAGCAAAACACAGTATGATGGAGGAACTCAGCGGGTTAGACAGCGTCTGTGGAGGGAATGGACCGGCAACATTTCAGATCAGGACCTTTCTTTAGACTGATTCAATCAATCTCAAGAGTCTCAACCCGAAACGTGCCTCCAAAGATGTAAAATCTGTGTGTTGCTGTATCGGACCTGCTGACGACCCACATACCGTCACCAGCTCTCCCTGTTTTAGACAATAGGTGCAGGCCATTCGGCCCTTCGAGCCAGCACCGCCATTCAATGTGATCATGGCTGATCATTCTCAATCAGTACCCCGTTCCTGCCTTCTCCCCATACCCCCTGACTCCGCTATCCTTAAGAGCGCTATAATTTTCTCTACCCTGGAACAGAATCCTCCGCGTCCATGAGTTTGTGGCAACGACTCAATTCACCCCTGCGAAAGTCATTTCTCAAGTCATGCCTCTAACGGCGAGGGTATCGAGATGATTCGATGCAAGACTGATTTTAAATTAGTTGAGGCTAGCGCGTTTCGCACTCATGGGGTTTGGAAGCGACAAATTAGGCGACATTTACAATTAATTCCAAGAGCTTTCACTTCCAATTTCTCTCCTGTCAAGCGCACAAAGAAACGAAAAAACCGCAGACCGACACATTCTACCGACAGAAACTGAAAGAGGGCGAACTCAAGTAAGCTAGCGAAACGAGAGACTGCAAATGCTGGAATCTTGAGCAAAAAAAAATCAAAGTGCTAGAGGAGGTTAGCGGACCAGACTTCGGATGCTAGAAGAAGCGTCCCAACTCAAAGCGTCATCTTCCCATTTCCCTCCACAAATGCCGAATGGCCCACAGAGTTCATGTTCATACGTGATAGGGGAAGAATTAGGCCATTCGGCCCATCAGGACTACTCCGCCATACAATCATGGCTGGTCAATCCCTCTTAACCACATTCGCCTGCTTTATCCCCATAAGCCCTGACACCCGCACTAATCAAGAATCTACCTACCTCTGTCCTAAACATATCCATTGTCTGCCTCCACAGCCTTGTGTTGCAATGAATTCCACAGATTCAATAGATAATAGGTGCAGGAGTTGGCCATTCGGCCCTTCGAGCCAGCACTTCGATTTAGCATCCTCTGACTAAAGAAATCCCTCCTCATCTCCTTCCTAAAGGAACATCCTTTAATTCTGAGACAATAAGCTCTGATTCCAGACAGTCCTGCCAGTGGAAGCATCCTCTCCACATACTACCCTTCTTTAGTCAGAGGATGCTAAATCAAAGTGCTGGCTCGAAGGGCCGAATGGCCAACTCCTGCACCTATTATCTATTGAATCTGTGGAATTCAATAGACGGGTCCTTTTCGGAATGGCAGGCAGTGACTAGTGGGGTACCGCAAGGCTCAGTGTTGGGACCCCAGTTATTTACAATATATAGTAATGATTTGGACGAGGGAATTGAATGCAACATCTCTAAGTTTGCGGATGACACGAAGCTGGGTGGCAGTGTTAGCTGCGAGGAGGATGCTAGGAGGCTGCAGAGTGACTTGGATAGATTAGGCGAGTGGGCAAATGCATGGCAGATGCAATATAATGTGGATAAATGTGAGGTTATCCACTTTGGCGGCAAGAACAGGAAAGCAGAGTATTACCTGAATGGTGACCGATTGGGAGAAGGGGAGATGCAACGTGACCTGGGTGTCATGGTGCACCAGTCATTGAAAGCAAGCATGCAGGTGCAGCAGGCAGTGAAGAAAGCAAATGGTATGTTAGCATTCATAGCAAGAGGATTTGAGTTTAGGAGCAGGGAGGTTCTGCTGCAGTTGTACAGGGCCTTGGTGAGACCGCACCTGCAGTATTGTGTACAGTTTTGGTCTCCTAATCTGAGGAAAGACATTCTAGCCTTAGAGGGAGTACAGAGAAGGTTCACCAGATTGATCCCTGGGATGGCAGGACTTTCATATGAAGAAAGACTGGATAGACTAGGCTTATACTCACTGGAATTTAGAAGACTGAGGGGGGATCTTATAGAAACATATAAAATTCTTAAGGGGTTGGAGAGGCTAGATGCGGGAAGATTGTTCCCGATGTTGGGGAAGTCCAGAACTAGGAGTCACAGCTTAAGGATAAGGGGGAAGTCTTTTAGGACCGAGATGAGAAAACATTTCTTCACACAGAGAATGGTGAGTCTGTGGAATTCTCTGCCACAGAAGGTAGTTGAGGCCAGTTCATTGGCTATATTTAAGAGGGAGTTAGATGTGGCCCTTGTGGCTAAAGGGATCAGGGGGTATGGAAAGAAGGCAGGTACAGGTTACTGAGCTGGATGATCAGCCATGATCATATTGAATGGCGGTGCAGGCTCGAAGGGCCGAATGGCCTACTCCTGCACCTATTTTCTATGTTTCTATGCAAGTTCCTCCAGCACTTCTTGTTTTCAAATTAACTACAACCATCAAACCCCACATCCCAGTGTTACCAAGGTCAAAATGTCCACGTTAACACTGCTTGTCCATGTTTTTATACCCCCAACGTTCACCTCTCTACAGCCTCTAACACCTCTTCACCCCCAGAGTTTGGCAGCTCCACTTTAAACCACCTTACCAGTTGTCACCAAGGCCTTTTAATTTGGAACTAGACCAAGTGGACCCGTTGGGCCCAAACCTCTCCTGCATTGGTGCAGCACCCTCTCCTCCCCTTCCCCCCTCCCCTCTCCATCCCCTCCTTCTCCTTCCCCTCCCCCCATTCCATCCCCCTTATCCTCCTCCCTCCCCCACCCAATCCCCCTCTCCCTCCTTCCCAAGGTGATAGATTTAACTTTAGAATGTGAATAACTTAAAAAATATAACACCAATTTCAATGAAACATCTTCCAGTAGCACGATGGTGAGTAAGGTGGGCCTAAAATTGTCGCGCTATCATGTACTGTTCTGGCTGTAGTTCAGGAACAAACAAACAAAGGTACAAGAGTTTTAGTATATAGATGCCCTCTCTGAACTTCAATTCTCACTTAAAACATGGCGCTGATCGAATGGTTGAAGTTATGTAAATTTCTGTTTACTGTTGCTGAATCACAGAACCTTTATCGAATAAAAGGCCATTCAGCCAATGGTTCAAAAAACACTTTCCAGCATTAGGTCAGAGATCATTAAGGTCAAGACAGCAAGAGCAGAGATCACAACCTTTAGTACACAACCAGGCACTTATCTGTAGATAGACAAAGTGCTGGAGTAACTCAGCTGGTCAGGCACAATCCTTGGAGAAAAAGGATGGGTGACACTTCGGGTCGGGACCCTTCCAACACTTAATTACGTTGGGTGTTTCTGCTCCAGCATATTTTCATGCAGAGAAAGTCCGTGAGATATGGTGGGATTCAGACCTTCATCGTGAAATAAAAGCACAACATGCATTCAGCAAGTCAGGTTGTATCTGGGGAAAGGAAACACAGCTGATTTTCAGGTTGAGGACGCTTCATCAAAACAATATAATTTGAAAACTCCAACAAAGGCACCAACATGAAACCTTATTTATCTGTTTTTATTATTTCAGATTATAATTTTGTCCAGGTGCAGGTTGAAACGTGAGAGCAGGCCCCCCAAAAAACAGAACATAACTAAAATTAATCTACAACATTCTACACAAGCACAATCCAAAACACTTCTCTGGAGGCTGGGACCAAGATTCATTCACAACATTGCTTCGTGTACGTAATCAGGTCATAAATATTTTTTTCACTTCTGTGCTTTTTTTTCTGATTTCTGTTAAAATATTGAATTAATACATATATAAATTACAATTTATATTAATAACAAGGCTCTAAAGCAGCTTTACCCCAAAAGTCAAATACAAATAGAAAATGTGGAAATACTTAACAGATCAGGCCACATCTGTGGGAAGAGATGCTGATTCAACATTTCAGGTCGGAACAGAACTTGATTTGAGGATTTGAGTATAGGAGCAAAGAGGTCCTTCTGCAGTTGTACAAGGCCCTGGTGAAACCACATCTGGAGTATTGTGTGCAGTTTTGGTCTTCTAATTTGAGGAAGGCCATCCTTGCTATTGAGGCAGTGCAGCTTAGGTTCATGAGGTTAATCCCTGGGATAGCAGGACTGTCATATGAGGAAAGATTGGAAAGACTGGGCTAGTATTCACTGGAATTTAGAAGGATGAGAGGGGATCTTATAGAAACATATAAAATTATAAAAAGGACTGGACAAGCTAGATGCTATTGGGAAAATGTTTCCCAATGTTGGGGTCCAGAACCAAGGCCACAGTCAAAGAATAAAGGGGAGGCCATTTAAAACTGAGATGAGAAAAAACGTTTTCACTCAGAGAGTTGCGAATTTGTGGAATTCTCGGCCACAGAAGGCAGTAGAGGCCAATTCACTGGATGAATTTAAAAGAGAGTTAGATAGAGCTCTAGGGGCTAGCGGAATCAAAGGATATGGGGAGAAGGCAGGCACAGGTTACTGATCGTGGGTGATCAGCCATGATCACAATGATTGGCGGTGCTGGCTTGAAGGGCCAAATGCCCTCCTCCTGCACCTATTTTCTATGTTTAGAACTCTACACTCAGTAGTTTATTTCAAGGCATTATCTTTAGTTATTTTAGATAACGAAGCGCAGGAGTCTGGTAAAAACAGTTACTATGTCAGATATAGTTTAAACTTCTTGTGTCAAATTCTCTAACAACAGCAAGCCATCTTCACAGGGCATATGACACTAAGACAGGTGGGGTAGTGAATAGTGAGGAAGGCCATTTAAGATAAAAACAGGATTGAAATGAACTGGGAGAGTGAGCCAAGGAATAGCAGATGGAAGTTAACACAAAAAAAATCAGCATTTTGTTGAACATTGGCAGGACTTACACAGTAAATAGCAGGACCCTGGAGAGTATTGTAAAACACAGAGGCCTAGGAATGGAGGTATATAGTTCCCTAAAAATGGTGACAAAGAGAGACAGTGGTGAAGAAGGCATATGGTTCATTGATTAGAACAGAGTACAGGAGTGGGAACATCATGTTGCAACTGTTCAAGCCATTGATGAGACGACACCTGGAGTTTTGCTTGCAGTTCTTGTCACCCAGCTATTGGGAAAGTTGGAAAGGATGCAGAAAAGACCCCCTCAGGACTGGGGGGCTTGAGTTAAAAGGCAAGGCTGGATGGGTTGGGACTTCTTTCCCTGCAGCACAAGAAGCTCAAGGGTGACCTTATAGAGGTTTGGAAAATCATGGAATAGATGATGGTTACAGTATTTTCCCCAGAGTGAGTGAATTTAAAACTAGACAGAGCTTTAAGGTGAGAAGGGAAAGATTTAATAGATTCCCAAGGGGGCAATTTTTTCACACAGAGGGTGGTGGGTATATGGAACGAGCTGCCACAACAAGCTGTGAGGGCATGTACAATTGCAATATTTAAAATACATTTGGACAGTTACGTGGATGGAAAAGATTTTGAGGCATCTGGGTTAAACACAGGTGAATGGAACTAGCTTGGATAGATATTTTGGTTGAAATGGATGATTTGGCCAAGGGGATTGTTCCCTGCTGTATAAGCCTATCTTCTTTGCTTCTGGTTTAGACCAATTCCATAATAAGACCGTATGAACAGCTATATTGTTCAACCAGATCATAATCTTATGGAATATTTTAGTGTTGGCTTGACTCATCCTTCTTCAGCATTCCCAGTCATGGTAGTTTCTGAATTATTGCTCAAATGGAGCAGGGCCACTATTCCAAAGGAAGCATGATGCTCATGGAAAGAATGCAGGCCAGTGAAGGCCACTGGTGATTATCATCATCGACATGTTTACTGGCATGAACTCGTCACCAGTGGGCTTTTGGTGTAAAACACCAGATTGTGATGGCTGTACAGTATGTTGAGCTCTTTGAAGGTAACTGTCCCCATGCCTGTAACCTGGCATCCCGTTCATTCAGTGCATCAGCAACATTACAAGCGGCAAGTCTCCAGAATAGAGACATACAATACCTTAATGACATGTCAAAGTGGACCACTGAGTTGGATTCGCACTGGAAATTGGAAAAGAGCTGGCCTGTAACGTTAACTGTGTTGTTGCTCATTCAATATGGCTCAGATGAAGTCAGTAATAATTAACAATATAAACTTGTACTTTTGATTAATGAGGAAATGACTCATATAATTCAGTAATTTTACCCAACTGGCTAGAATACGAGCACTATGACCGGCGAGGATATAGGGCAAACTCTAGGTGTGACAGCATTACACTTTGGCAATCCAACAGAGAGACATCAACAGTACTCTTTAGGAAAAAAAGATTTTTGAATTTGGTCCTTAACAATTATAGTATTATTACTTAGCTTATGGCAATTTTTCCCAAGACTTGGAACAAATGCAGTGTTAGAATGGGCAGGAATTACAATCCTTGCAAAGCTACAAGGCAAGAATTAAACTACTCACGAAATAACAGGATTGTTTGGGCTTGAAAGAACAAGCAAAAGATTTCCTTTAAGTGATTTGGTGCAATGAATTGAAAATAATTATCAGTTGCTTCCTTACTTTTCATAAGAAAGTCGTTATAATGGATTACTGTTCAATGACTGAATGCGAGATCTTACAGATTAATGTGGAACTAAACCTCCTGAACATATGCAAAAACAGTCTAGATTTGCACTTGCAGTCCCAGCATTTTGCCACTATATTGTGGCCAAGCTACATTGTGGCCAAGCTGAACCAGAAGGATGTGGACACAAGCTGAGGCTGTTCCATTATCGAAGCAGCCAACCACTTCCAAAACTTCATCTGCATGGAGTCACAGCCAATTCAGTAAAAAACTCAATATTGCAGGCAGGGGAAATCCAAAAATAAAATTAAAACGCAGAACAAAGCAGACAGCATCTAAAGCCGAGTTCATGGTTCAGGCCAATGGCAGTATGATGAAAGGTCAGGCCTGAACAGTCAACAACATTTGGGCAACAGGGTGATGCAATGGTAGAGTTGCTACCTTACAGTGCCAGAGACACGGGTTCGATCATGACTCCGGGTGCTGTCTGCACGGAGTTTGCATGTTCTCTCTGGGACCTGCATAGGCTTTCTCCGGGTGCTCTTGTTTACCTCCCATACTCCAAAGCCGTACAGGTTTGTAGGTTAATTGGCTTGGTAAAATTGTAAATTGTCCTTCGTGTGTACGATAGTGTTAAAGTGCAGATATCACTGATCGACGCAGACTTGTTGGGCTGAAGGACCTGTTTCTGCGCTGTATCTCTAAACTAAGCTAAACTAATTTCTCCTGACGAAGATGCTGTCTGACCTGTTGAGTATTTCTAAGATTTTCCACTTCAGAGATCCTATAGATCATTTGACACTTGTAGACGGGATGGTGAAGAGGGTGTATGGCACGCTGGCCTTCAACAGTAAGGACATGGAGTATAGAAGGTGGGACATGATATTCTAATTGTAGCATACATTGGTGAAGCTGAACATGGAGTATCATGTACAGTTTTAGACATCCTGCTATAGGAAGGTTGTCATTAAGCTGAGAAAAGTGCAGGAAAGATTTACAAGAATGGTGCCAAGGTTCAAGGGACTGAGTTATAGGGAGAGATCTAGGACTTTAATCCTTGGTGCATAAGAGACTGAGGGATTACCTTTTGGCGGCATATAAAGTAATAAAGCATGGGCCTCTGTTTTAGAGAGGATGGTACCTGGAATACGTTGGGGATGGTGGTTGAAACAGATGCGTTAATGGCATTTAAAAGACTTTTGGATAGATATATGGACATGCAGGGAATGGAGGGGTATGGATTATGTGCAGGGAGATGTGATGGTCTTGGATTCATTCATCGGAATGTGAAATTCATTGCCACAGACTGCGCTGGAGGACGTTATTGAGAAATTTTAAAGCGGAGATTGATAGATCTTGATTAGTAAGGAGCATCAGAGGTTACAGGGAGAATGCCGGAGAATGGGATTGGGAGGGAAAAATATATCAGCCATGATCGAATGGCGAAGAAGACTTGATGGACTGAATTGCCCATTTCTGCTCCTATGTCTTATGATCTTTATGATCACTTTCAGCACAGACATTGTGGACTGAAGGGCCTGTTATTGTGCTGTACTGTTTGTTCTATGTTCTCTTAGGGGCATTTATCTACGAATACACAGACTTATTGCCAGTTAGGGGAATCAAAATTTAAGGGCAAAGGTAATAGGGGCAGGATTTAAAAGGGACCTGCAGAGCAACTATTTTCACACAGAGAGCAATGCATACATGGAATGAGCTGCTAGAGAAAGTGGCTGAGGCAGGTTCAATAACATTTATAAAAGATTTTTAGGCGGGCGTACCGAGAGGAAAGGTTTAGTGGGAAATGGCCTAACATGAGCAAATGCGACTAGCTTAAATGGGGTATCTTGATTGACATGGATGAGTTAGACCAATTTGTGTGCTGTGTTACTCTATAACTATTTTGCTTGGTCTGCAGATAATCTCAACACAGTGCCTCTTGCAATGCTGAAGAATGCTTGGGCCAATTGGGAGATGCATGTTTGTGATGCATGCTACTGCCTGTGGGACCAGTGTGGTACGTGACAGTCCCATCATAAATCTGGGACTGAAATTTGTACAGTCTAACATGGGACGGTTGAATTCAACACGTTGTGACAAAATTACAGTCAATAGTAGGAGGGAGGAGGTGAATGACCCCACTGTATAGGATATTCAACTCTGCGGCATTCAAACTGTGTGAAGCTCAGGAAGCTCAATGCACCCGAGGAGCCGCACATTCACCCCACTAAAATCCCCCCCAGCACTAATACATCCATAAGTCACCGGACAAGCTGTAGTATACAGCAAGGACCTGCTGAAGATCTGATCCGAGAATTGCAGTTTAACATAAGTACAGGTGGCAAGGAGAAACAGAACACCAGAGGGAGCTGCAAAGCTAGGCTTCCAGACTGGGTAGCAAGCACCACCCGTGCTCCTCCTACCCAGAGATGAGGACGTGGTGAGGGAGAGACACACCAGTAGAGGGGAATCTTTGTTTCTCAGTGAGGAAGCATAGCAGTGCTCTCTCTACCTCACACTGAGCCAAAGACAACACTGCATGAGAATGAAGAACAAACTGCTGGAGAAATTCAAGTCACAAGAGATTGCAGATGCTGGAATCTGGAGCAACACAATCTGCTGGAAGAACTCAGTGGGTCGAGCACCTGCACCAAGTTGGGGGGGGGGGGGGGGGGGAGGGGGGCAAGAGGCAAATAAATAGTCAATGTTTCGTGTTGAGACCCTGCATCAGGACTAAGAATGGAGAGGGAAGGTGGACGGTTTAAAGGGGGATGGATGAGACCGAGCCCGGTAAGTGATTGATGGAAGAGGGGTAAAGGAAAATAAGCAGATTGAGAGATTGAGTCAGGTAGGAGATAGGGGAGGGATGGAATTGGGAGACAGGCAGGTGAGTACATAGGAAACTGCAGATGCTGGAATCTTAAGCAAAGACCTAGAGGAATTCTGCAGGTCAGGCAATATCTGTGGAGGGAAAGAACAGACAATGTTTCTTCACACTGATGGAGTAGGGGAGAGAAAGCTAGAGAAGATAGCTGGGGGAAGAGACAAAACCTGGCAGATATATGTGGGCAATGGGTGGAGGTAGACAAAAAAAAAGGAAGATGGAGGCAGATAGTGGAAGGGGAGGATGAAGGTGGAAGCAGATGCCAGAAGGTGATGAAACCTTTTAAGACTTTAGATATACTTCGTTGGATCATCCCCTGAGGCCCACCAAGTCTGCACCGACCAGCAACCACCCCGTACACTACCACCATCCTACACACTAGAGATAATGTACAATTTTTACCAAAGCCAATTACCCTTCAAACCTGTACATCTTTGGAGTAAGGGAGGAAACAGCAGCACCTGGAGAAAACCCACATGACCACGGGGAGAACGTACAAACTCCGTACAGACAGCACCCATGGTCAGCATCGAACCCAGATCTCTGGTACAATGAGGCAGCAAATCTACCGCTGTGCACTGCGCCACCCTCTGATAACCAGAAACACAAGGGTTGCCAGTGCTGGAATCTGACTAGTAAGGAAGGTGATACTGGGAACCACTGGGAAAGAGGCAGATGGAACCAAATATGGGGCTGGGGTGGGGACGTTGATCTGGTAGTGAAATATCTGGGTTGTGGATGGACGGAACCAAGGGAGAACCAATGGAAGGACTGGTGGGGGCTATGGGAAAGGGATAAAAATGGGAGGATTGGGAGGAGGGGAGGGTGGTGGAGACAAACGAGGTGGGGGGATACTTAAAATACAGTGCTTGACATTACCCGTGGCTTTTTGAGGTGCTGTTGCTCTAATTTGTCTCACCCTAACAGTGAGAGTGGTCAAAGTGGGAAGGGAGTTGAAGTAACATGCAACCGGGATGGGGCTCAGAGGTCAGGATGGCCAATGTTGACGGAGTGCAGGTGCTGTGTAAACCGGTCCAGCATAGAGGAGGCCTCTGAACGCAGTAGATGAGGTTGGAAGAGCTGCACACAAATCTTTGCCTCACTGGGAAGGAATATTTATGTTCCTGGATGGTGGAGAGGAAGGAGAGTTGTTGCACCTCTTGCAGGGGACAGTGACAGGGATCAGGAGGTAGGTACATGCGGAGGGATGCACGGATTAGGTAGTCACAGAAGGAGTGATTCCCGTGGAACATGGAACGGAACGGGGAGAAGAAGATGTGGATGGTGGTGAATTTTGTTGTATCTGGCGGAAATAACAAAGAATGATTTGTATGATAGGGAGGATAGTAGGGTGAAATGTGAGGACTAGTTTGTTTGTTGCTGGAGGAACTTGGTAGGTTGAGCTGCATCTGTAAGGTAGGGTGGGGAGAGGAATTGTCAATTGTATGGGATTCCATGCACCTTTAACCCTATAGAAAGATTAACAGACCAGTGTATGGGAATAGACATGTTGAAAGGAACTGCAGATGCTGGTTTATACTGGAGATAGACACAAAGTGCTGGGGCAAATCAGCGGCATCTCTGGAGAAAAAGGATGGGTGATGTTCAGGGTCAGGAACTTTCTTTAGACTGAAAGTAGAGGAGAGAGAATTGGAGATACAAAAAAGGGCAATGCATGGGAACTCCTGCCCAGCGAGCCAGGTCTGTGCAAAAACTGAATTTTAGATAACAAAGTTAAGATAACCAGAATAAATCAGAACTGCCTCATAGATGGGGTTTCTACATATTTGCTTCATCTTTTCAGAATATATGTTACAAACCATAAAAGATCCACCTCATCTTTAATCTCACAATTTGTTTATTAAAACAGAGATGCACAAATCATCAAAATCTAACAACCTACGACCAGAAATTTCATGAGTTGGAATGGATTTGACTGGTAAATTTCAAGGGAAAGTGAGATTTTAATAGATGGGGAATACACACCCAACACGTCTGTACAGCAGCAGAAAGAGGGAGTACGAAGGAATGTTCAGAAAGTATCCAAAACCAGCAGCAGATCCTAGATGGGCAAACCAACTGGATATTGGGATGGAGCACAAAATCCAAGCAATCGTAAGGAGTAGTGGTTTTATTCATCTAGAACACAATATTAAGAAGGGGTTGCACTGGAGGCCAGGCAAATTCTGACTGCTGTGAAGCCATAAGGCACTGCAGATACTGAAATCTTGAGCAAAATACAAAGTATTGTAGGAAAACAGTGGGCCAGGCAACATCTGTGGAGGGAAATGTACAGATGACATTTTGGGTCAGGTTTGAAGAAAGGTCCAGACCTGAAATGTCCTCTGTCCATTTCCTCCACAGATGCCGCCTTACCTCCAAGTTCCTCCAGTACTCTGCTTTTTGCTCTGGAGATTGTGAAGTCCTGATCCAGGTTCTTGACCCAAAACATCAACTAATTTATCTACCTCCCCCCCCCTCCCCCTCCCCCTCCAAAGATGCTGCTTAATCCATTGATTTCCTTCAGTAGTTTGTTTATTCCTTCAAATTCCAGCATCTGCAGTATCTCCTGAATCTACTGTGAAATCTTCTACCATTTAATCTATTAAATCTTTCAGAGTTATCCTCCCAATTTTCCGTGATGGTGCAGCATTATCAACTGCAGAGTATGACATCATCATGGTGGGAGCATCTGTCTGATTAGCATTCCATCCACCATCCAGTGTATTCCATCTGTAACATGTCCTCACCAAATCTCCCCACATCCCAAAATACGGCCTCTACCACTGAGAGGAACAACAGGAACACTATTCGGATACAAAAGAAGACAAAGTAACTGGAGTAACTCAGGTAGCACCTCTGGAGAACATGGATAGGTGATGTTTTGGGTCAAGACCCTTCTTCAGCCCCATCCTGACCTAAAGTGTCACCTATCCATGTTCTCCACAGATGTTGCCTGATCTGCTGTTACTCTAGCATTTTATGTCCTTTTGTGTATTAACCAGCATCTGCAGTTTGTTGTTTCTAACACTATTCAGATAACTTCATCCTGACTTACAAATACATTTTGTTACTTCACCATTCCTGAATCAGGATATGGATCCTCTACTCATTGCCCAACGGAACATTCACTGTAAGAGCTGGACAGCTCAAGGAGGTGGCTTACTACATTCTTCTCAAGGGCAACACATGCCAGCAATATTTATATCCTGAGATGAATACCTTTCAAGGAAATGAATAAGCTGAAGGGAAATTATTAATTGACCTAGGATCACATGCTGCAGGTTCTGAGTTTGGGTAAACAGTTAACAACATAACGATAAATCTCAATATATTTTGGAGGTTATCCAAAATGGTGAAAGTAACCTTGCCTTTCAGAGAGATAAGGTGAACAGGACCGTTCAAGTTTAAGATGGGTGGAGTAGTGAAAATACTGAGGCAGGTTTCCGTGCACCTGTTGGCAGATCTGCACGCTTTGCAGATTTTAATTAAAAAAACAAAGTAGAGGAAGAACTTAATGAGTTCGACAGCATCAGTGGGGATTAGGGGTAATGGACTGACATTTCCGGTTGCGATCCTTTACCTGGACTGAAGTGGAGGTGAGAGGGGGAGTGGAGGTGCAAGAGCGATAGGTGGATCCAGGAGAGGAGGTATGATCTATCTATTGCATGTAATTATCCCAAGTGCATCATTTCTACCTCCGCTACATTGACGATCCCCGAACTGTACCTTCACTACTTTGACGATTCCCAAACTACCTCTGCTACATTGATGACTGCATTGGTGCTACCTCTTGTACCCATGCAGAACTCACTGACTTCATACATTTCACCACTAATTTCCATCCTGGCCTTAAATATACTTGGACCACCTCCAACATCTCCATACCGTTCCTGGATCTCACCATCTCCATCACAGGGACAGACTAGTGACCGACATCGACTACAAACCCACTGACTCCCACAGCTATCTTGATTACACTTCTTCCCACCCTGTCTCCTGCAAAAAGTCTATCCCCTACGCCCAATTCCTCCGTCTACGCCGCATCTGCGCCCAGGATGAGGTGTTCACACTAGGGCATCAGAGATGACCTCATTCTTTAGGAAACAGGGCTTCCCCTTTTCCATTATAGATGAGGCTCTCACTAGGGCCTCCTATGTATCCCACAGCTCCGCTCTTGCTCCCCCTCCACCCATTCATAACAAGGATAGAGTCCCCCTTGTCCTCACCTTCCACCCCTCCAGCCAGCGCACACAACAAATTATCCTTCAACATTTCCATCACCTCCAACGGGATCCCACTACTGGCCACATCTCCTCCCCTTTCTACTTTCCGCAGAGACCGTTCCCTCCGTAACTCCCTGGTCCACTCGTCCCTTCCTACCCAAACCACCCCCTCCCCAGGCACTTTCCCCTGCAACTGCAGGAGATGCAACACCTGTCCCTTTACCTCCCCCCTCGACTCCATCCAAGGATCCAGTCTTTCCAGGTGAGGCAGAGGTTCACCTGCACCTCCTCCAACCTCATCTATTGCATCCGCTGTTCCAGATGTCAACTTCTCTACGGGTGGATCCAGGAGAGGAGGTATGATCTATCTATCGCTCGGCGATCGTTTCGCTCAACACCTTCACTCAGTCCGCCTTAACCAACCTGATCTCCCGGTGGCTCAGCACTTCTACTCCCCCTCCCACTCCCAGTCTGACCTTTCTGTCATGGGCCTCCTCCAGTGTCATAGTGAGGCCCACTGCAAATTGGTGGAACAGCACTTCATATTTCACTTGGGCAGCTTACAGCCCAGCGGTATGAACATTGACTTCTAACTTTAGATAGATCCTCTGTCCCTCTATTCCCCTCCCCCTTCCCAGTTCTCCCACTGTCTTCCTGTCTCCTACTATATCCTTTCTTTGTCCCGTCCCTCCTGACATCAGTCTGAAGAAGGGTCTTGACCCGAAACATCACCCATTCCTTCTCTCCAGAGATGCTGCCTGACCCGCTGAGTTACTCCAGCATTTTGTGAAGCCAGCCAGTAAGAATAGGTCCACAGAATGATACAGTGGGTCCAACTTGCCCGCACCAGCCAACATGTCCCAGCTACACGAGTCCCACCTGCCAGAATTTGGTCCATATCCCTGCAAACTTGTCCTATCCATGTACCTGTCTAACTGCTACTTAAATGTTGGGATAGTTCCTGCCCTCAACTACCTCCTCTGGCAGCTTGTTCCACACATCCACCACCTTGTGTGAAAAAGTTACCCCTCAGCTTCCTATCAAATCTTTTCCCCTTCATCTTAAACCTATGTCTTCTGGTTCTTGATTCACCTACTCTGGGCAAGAGACTGTGCATCTATTCTACCCGATCTATTCCTCTCATGATCTTGTACACCTCTATAAGATCACCCCTCATCCTCCTGCGCTCAAAGGAATAGGGTCCCAGCCTACTCAACCTCTGCCTATAGTTCAGACCCACTAGCCCTGGCAACATACTCGTAAATCTTCTCTGTACCCTTTCCAGCTCGACATCTTTCCTATAAAGGTGCCCAGAACACAATACTCTAAATGTGGCCTCACCAACGTCTTGGACAACTGCAACATGACCTCCCAACTTCTGTACTCAATACTCTGGCTGATGAAGGCCAATGTGCCAAAAGCATTTTGACTACACAATCTACCCGCGACTCCATCTTCAGGGAGCTATGCACCTGCACTCCTAGATCCCTCTGCTCCACAACGCGACCCAGAGCCCTACCATTCAATGTGATCATCCCGACTCAAAACCTCATGTTAATTTCCCTCCACAGATGCTGCCTGACCTGCTGAGTTTTTCCAGCACTTTGCTTTTTTGCTGAAGATTCCAGCAGTCTTTTATGACTCCAGGTTTTAATCACTTGCTCTGGCAACACAGCACTGCCATGATTCAATAGACAATTGAAGTAGTTGTAGACAAGTGAAGTAGGAGTAGGCCATTCGGCCCTTCGAGCCAGCACCGCCATTCACCGTGATCATGGCTGATCATCCACAATCAGTACCCCATTCCTGCCTTCTCCCCATATCCCTTGACTCCGCTATCATTACAAGCTCCAACTCTCTCTTGAAAACATCCAGAGAATTGGCCTCCACTGCCTTCTGAGGCAGAGAATTCCACAGATTTACAACTCTGAGTGAAAAAGTTTTTCCTCATCTCCGTTCTAAATAGCCTACTCTTTACTCTTAAACTGTGGCTCCCGGTTCGGGACTCCCCCAACATCGGGAACATGTTTCTTGCCTCTAGCGAGTCCAATCCCTTAATAATCTTATATGTTTCAATAAGATCCCCTCTTATCCTTCTAAATTCCAGAGTATACAAGCCCAGTCGCTCCAGTCTTTCAACGTACGACAGTCCTGCCATTCTCAGAATTAACCTGTTGAATCTATGCTGCACTCACTCAATAGCAAGAATGTCATTCCTAAAATTTGGAGACCAAACTGCACACAATACTCTAGGTGTGGTCTCGCTAGGGCCCTGAACAACTGCAGATGGACCTCTTTGCTCCTATACTCAACTCATCTTGTTATGAAGGCCAACATTCCATTGGCTTTCTTCACTGCCTGCTGTACCTCCATGCTTTCCTTCAGTGACTGATGCACTAGGGCACCCAGATCTCGTTGTACTTCCCCTTTTACTAACTGGACACCATTCAGATAATAATCTGCCTTCCTGTTCTTACCACCAAAGTGAATAACCTCACATTTATCCACATTAAACTGCATCAGCCATGCATTTGCCCACTCACACAACCTGTCCAAGTCACCCTGCAACCTCATAGCATCCTCCTTGCACTTCACTCTGCCAGCCAGCTTTGTGTCATCTGCAAATTTGCTAATGTTACTTTTAATCCCTTCATCCAAGTCATTAATGTACATTGTAAATAGCTGCGGTCCCAGCACCGAGCCTTGCGGTACCCCACTGGTCACTGCCTGCCATTCTGAAAAGGACCCATTAATCCCTTTTCTTTGTTTCCTGTCTGACAACCAATTTCCATTACAAAATAAAGTCTAGTGACAGAGAAATCACTGTAATAGAAAACTGTCGGCCACAGCCAGGCAGTATAAAAAAGAATAGAAATTGAAATAGTAATAGCAAAGAAAACACAGGTTAGGAATGTTTTTATTTTATCCAGTAGGTCACCCTAGATATATAGTTCGAGAGAAATAGCAAGATCAAGATTGACATTGAAAATACAGGTAAAAATGACTCTGAAGGTAATCTCAAGAGATAAAGTAAAATGGTAATCAGAAATGTAAATGACATAAATCATGAACATTATTTAATATAACACATGCACTATGCATATATCACGTTGGTCAATCAATTGTGAAATATATTGATATACAGTGATATGGTCATGCGAAGGGTCCCATAATCACTAACGCACCACACAATACATAACCAATCAATTTGGCTTCAATAGTGAGGAAGTAATATTGTCCAGGCCTCTGTAGAAAATTCCCTGTTCCTCACTGAATGAACTAGGGCAATGGGGTGATTATTTTAAATCACCCACTCCACAAGGCATGAAATAAGGCATCTTTGGCACCAGAATTTCAACTTTTATCAAATTTTTAAAAAGGTCAAAGTATTTTTTCAATGGTAATGGATGGAAAGATGCTGATGTTCAGAGGGACTTGTGTGTCCCTATACACAAATCACTAGGAGTTAACATGGAGATAATAGCAAGCAATGACAAAGGCAAATAGTGTGTTGACAAGAGAATTGGTGAACCATAATGGACGCATCTTACTACAATGATACAGGGCCGTCTGAGAAAACATCTGAAATACTGTGCACAGAACTAGGAGCTTTATCTAAGGAAGGACATACTTGAGAAAGATTTAGTGCTATTGATGTTTGCCAGATTGATTTGTGAGATGGTGGGTTTATCCTGAGAAGAAACTAAGTAGATTGGATCTCTATTTGAGTTCAGAAGAGAAGCGATCTCAATAAAATGCACAGATTTCTTAAGTGCCTCAAGATAAGGGATTGCTCATCTAGGTCAGAGATAAGAAGAAATTTCTTTATCTGGAGACAGGTGGAAATGTTGAATTTTCTTCCCAAGAGGGCTGGTCTGTTCAAGGCAGATTTATATAGTGATTTTGCTTTAAAAGGGAATCAAGAGGTACGAGGATGGAATAGGAAAGTGTATCAAAGGTCAAAGATCAGCCATCATCTCATTGAAAGTACGGCCTCTATTACTTGTATTTTTATGGTCGGTAGTCTCTTTCCCCAGTTTACTTTACCTTTCCTCAGATGGCCACCTTTATATCACAGGGTTAAACTGTCAGTACCTTTTTCTAAATTAACCCCAAGTACTTTAAAATAGACTGTATTTGGTTCCAGGTGAGATCTCACTAATGCCCTCCTCAACTGCAACAGAACAAGGTCAATGTTTGATTTCCTGCTTAATTACCATTAAATGCAGTTCATGATGTTCCAGGCATTTACTAATGGGTCTGACATTGGGGCCAAGAGGAAACGTACTAATGTATAAGTTACACCAGAGTAAGTCTTCCAAAATCAAGTCATGACATTTACTAGGCTACATTACTACAGATATCAGAGCCTCCAATTACCAATTCTGCATGTGGTCTCATTCCCACTGTATGATTCCTCTCTGCCTCCCCCTACTAACCCCACCTTCATCAGAAGACAGTCTACAGCCACTTTGGTTCATTCCAAGTGATATTCAGAAGCAGTGGACAGGGAAGGCTACAGGATCAGACTGCATCTCAGCTGTAGTACTGAAGACCTGAGCTCCAGAACAAGCTGGGCATCTCTGGGGGTATAGTTACACCCTTTGAGAACCAGTCACCGGATGGTTTTAGTATTTTACAATAAATTTTAAATAATCCTGTTTTAGTGGATAACTTTAATGTAGTTATAGTGGCCAGTGTTTTAGATTCTTGTTCTAGTGAAGTGGTTTTAAATCAAGATGACCGTTGAGCAGCGGTCAGGCTGGCAGTTAACATTTAATCCCACCATTTGTGGTAATTTAAATCAAATTAGTGGGATTAATCATGTTACTGTTATTTGTCCAAGTAAGGATGTTATTTCTGCACTGAAAGTGGTGTTACCTTTAATTCATTAATGAAAAAAAAATTGGTAAGAAACATGCTTATGTTCAAATAAGATGGAATGTGGCAGCTGCTAAAGAATGGCTCATTATCAAGCAAAAAACTGCTAGTGAACCTCAGCGGGTCAGGCAACATTAACGGACAGTCGAGGTTTCATGTCCAGATGCTTTACCTGGACTGAAAGAGCAGACAGGAGCAATAGGCAGTTTAAAGAGATGAGCGGCAGTGGATGGGGTAAGAGCTGGCAAGCAATAATTGGTTCTATTGTGGAGGCATTATCAATCTATTGCATGCCGTTATCTCAACTGCATTGGCCAGCCAATAACAGTACACTCATAGAGGACAACGCGATTGGCTTGGGGCAGTTTCTTCCAGTGTCCAGAATGGCAATGGGTCGTTCTCCACAAGGATCAGTTTGGGTCAGCACAAGAACCACAGGCACCCAAATTATTAGAAACTTCAAAAAAGAGCAGCTTTGGTAAATCTGGATTCTCAATGCAGGTCATGGCAAGGAGGGAAGAAATCTGAAATTCTGTTTGTCCATTTCCTTCACAGATGCTGCTTGACCTACTGAATTGGCTGTTCCTTGAATGCATCAACTAGAGCTGCCTGGAATTCAATGCTACAGTTATTTTTTAAGTGCCATTTTAAGAAGATTGTACAAATCATATTTTCAAAGGGATATTGTTGTACATGGATAATTCTGAGAGTTTGGTCTATAAAGAACTGAAATCATTTTCGAATGTTAAACAGAAAATGTGATTATATACAGTTTGCAAATCAAGATGAAACAGCTCGACTAAAAAATTCATTCATATAACTCCCATAAAAAGCTGCCCTGCTCCTGAAATTTGTCTGAACAAGGAGAGCATTATTGCATACTTTGCTGGGCGTCTTTGAACTGGTCAGAAATTCACCTCCTCTTTCATCGGCAGTATTTATGTTCTTTCCAACTTAAACCTATGTCAATAGCAATAGAAACATCAAAATAAATCTGCAGCAAGATTTTCCAAACTTTGCTAGTCTGAAAAATAACTGTTCTTATTTACTCACAGAATAACCAGACATTCCTGATCGTTTCCCTCAAAGCCGTTGATTAAAAGGCCAATACTGAGCTTGTTTGATCCCAGGTATGTATTCGCATAGGAATCACTCTTCTCCGCCTTCCTACCGTCAATCTCTCCACACACCCCTGCTACCATCACAGCAGCATCCGCTCATTCAGCAGCAACATCGCAGAAGCTGCAAGATTTGCTTGCATTGTGGTACGCTGGCTGCAATGATTGTACCCGCTGTAGCACCACCGAGAAGTGCGAGAATTTGCAGCAGAAGAATATCACCATGCTGAATCCAACAACTGTTTTCTGCCTGGGATCACCCAGAAGGTCTCAATGTATGACAAGTAGCGGAGGCCCATTCACAGTGGTGGTTTAATGACTAATAAGAATCTGGTGCCATTTTTTTCAGATTATTGTGCGACCAGGGTAAGAGAGTTTAGATATAGCCATGATCCTCCACGGCTACAGCTTCCAACCCATTGACATAGAACAATCAAAAAATATTCTGGATGAACTGCAAATGAAATTGAACCTCTGGTTGAGACGTCGTTTATTGAAAATGCTACACGTAAAGGAGAGAGGTGAGAGGGATCAACATCTTCATTGGCACAGTGGTTGAGTTGTTGTCTTATAGCTCCAGAGACCCGGGTTCGATCCTGACAAAGATTGCTGTCTGCACAGAGTTGTACGTTCTCTCTGTGACCGCGTGGGTTTCCTCCGGGTAAATCTATGTGCAGAGTTGCTGAAATGATTCATGTGCTGGAACAGCTTCTTCTCTGTTGTTATCTAATCTTTATATATTAATGACACAAATATATTAATGTTGTGGGAGTCCAGACCCAGGGGCCACAGTCTAAGAATAAAGGGGAGGCCATTTAAAACTGAGATGAGAAAAATCTTTTTCACCCAGAGAGTTGTGACTTTGTGGAATTCTCTGCCACAAAAGGCAGTAGACGCTAATTCACTGGATGAATTTAAAAGAGAATAGATAGAGCTCTAGGAGCGAGCGGAATCAAGGGATATGGGGAGAAGGCAGGCACGGGTTACTGATTGTGGATGATCAGCCATGATCACAATGAATGGTGGTGCTGGCTCAAAGCATCAAATGGCCTCCTCCTGCACCTATTTTCTATGTTTCTATCAATCCTCCCATAAACCAGGGTGTAGTTCCCAATCTTCCAACCTACTTCATTGCACTTTTTTCTCTGCACCTGTAAATCTCTAAAGTATAATACTATATGTATTCTGCACTCTGGGATTTTTCCCTTTGCACCACCTATTGTGTGAGGCTTGATTGTACTCGTGTATGGTATGATTTGACACAAAATGTATTTCACTGTATCTTGTACATGTGACAATAGTAAACCCAATACTAATGTGTCATGTTTTACTGGGGTATCGCTTGGAGATTATTATACGTTCCTGGGCGATATCTATAGAAATGTTTGAACCAGGGGGATTTAGGATTAGTTGAGAAAATCATTGCCCCATTTGGTGCAAAAACCTTATGGATTACATTCCCACAATACAAAAATAATGAAGTTGATCTAATACTTAGACAGTAAAATACCTTGAATCAATGGATTAATGATCAAACTATGGGCCTCCATCTGAGAGGCTGGCAGAATAAATGGGTTTGAAGAAAATTTCCTCTGCTATTTCATAGCATTAAAACTCTCCTTGCCTCCCATGAGATTAAATAAATCGGACAGAGATAACAATGTGCAAACTGTGTCAATTCTCCAAATAGAGATTTCTCTGAACAGTAACAAATGCTAAGGCATCCAGTCCCTAACGAGCATACTAGTTCTAAAGAAGAATTTCTACAGTCGACACAAATCACAACTTGTGAGTTGCAGAACATCCTGATTAGACAGTGAATTTGGTCTGACATTTCACCGTTAGGCAAGTTCAGAGCTCTTTGACAAAGCTGAGGCCCCACTGAAATGTGCTAAACAAAGAACTCATTAAATAAATAGTAATGGATCCTGTGGAGAGCAGCTCTCGAGAAAGCCAGGGATTCCATCTCAGATGGCTCTGGTGTCACAGAGGGGGAAGGAGAATGAGTCCTTGGTGTGTTCAGATGAAACCAAGTCCTTTCCACCCCCCTTCAGATCGTCCTGCGTCTGCAGCGGAGGCATCCTTTAAGCCAGAGTCTTCAGTGACACAGTCACACAGGGGAAATCTGTGAATAAGAGCAGATATAGTGGCGTTTAAGCGGCTTTTGGATGGGCACATAGTATGCATGGAATGGAGAGACATAGATCACATGCAGGCAGAGATTAGTTTAGCTTGGCATCATGTTCAGCACAGACATTGTGGGCAGAAGGCTCTGTCCTCGTGCTGTACTGTTTGTTCTATGTTCTATGTAAGAGCAGTGGTTTAATACTCACTTGCTTCATTAATCTGTAACACTAGGGAGCAGGCAGTCTTGTGGAAATTAGAATGGTATCGTATGGACAGCTTATTCAAACCCCCTCACTAGAGATTTCATGTACAGTACGTGATTCCTTTTAGAAATAATCCAATAGAAACATCCAAGTGTAGTAAAATTAGGAATGAAAATAAAGCATAAACCAACAGAATTGACTCAATCCCAAACTCACACTCCAGAGCAGCTAGTGAGTAATCGTCAGCAATGGAACTCAAATTCATACCCTTTGGGGAATTAGACACAAAATGCTGGAGTAACTCAGCGGGACAGGCAGCATCTCTGGATAGAAGGAATGGGTGAAGTTTTGGGTCCAGACTCTTCTTGAGTCTGTAGAAGGGTCTTGACCCGAAACGTCACCCATTCCTTCTATCCAGAGATGCTGCCTGTCCGCTGAGTTACTCCAGCATTTTGTGTCTACTTTCAGTGTAAACCGGCATCTGCAGTTCCTTCCTACACCCTTTGGTGAATTATTGCATTCAGTTCTGGCCAACTCAGTAATGATATATTAAGATCGGAGACAGTGCTGGCCAATATGCACTGCACTAACACAGGGTTTAAGTGTTACAAGGATAGGCTACGCAGTCTCTATATTCCCTCCATTTAGCAAAATTGTGGCGTTTGAAATCATTAAAGGTCTTCAAAGGTTAAATGGAGAAAAACAAATTCCTCTGAGCTAGAGGGCATGACCTTGGAGTCAGGTGGCTCAGGGTTGTCAGAAGTCCCTCCGTAAAAAGGGCAATGGGAATCTTTCCCCTCAGGATAAAATCCTGGGGATCAAATGGCGTGTTCAAGAAATCAAAAGAAGACAGACAAAGCCCACCGTTTGACCAGTTTTTACAAAATATTAAATGGTCAGCTCGACATAGATGACCACATCTACACCAAACCCAAACCAATCAGGAGTAGACGAGGGCATTCGATTCAATTTGAGATACCAGCTATCAAGACAGGTGTTTATAGCAATTCATTCTTCCCTCGCACAATTAAAGCATGGAATAGTCTTCACCTTACTATAGTTACTCAACCAGACGCAACTAAATTTAAGGCAGCTCTTCTTTTCCAAGAAGCCCTTCTTGCTTAAGTCCATACTCCGCCACCTCCAGTTTAAATTCCATTTGGAATATTTTGGAGGACCAAGAACCAAGAACCAAGAACAGATTTTAAGGCAAGGCTATTGTTGAAAATGGAACGCAGACATGCATGAGAAACAGATTAGTCATCGTCTAAACAATTGACAGAATGGAGCTGAGGCATAAAGGGCCTCCTCCCGTTGCAATGTGCAACTCATGAAGACTTTAACATTCACTGAATACATACCTTTCCCAAATTGTTACCAACTGCTGTATATTGTAACCGTCAAGATCAAAGAGCAGACAATAGTTCCCACTGCACCAGCTGCGATATGCCAAGGTGACCCTGGAACTGGGAGGGGTGGGCAGAGATTGAAAATATAAATATTACATGACTATGAAGCACAGAAGCTGTTGAGTACATCAGCATTTTAAACCACTTATAAATAACTTGCACTTAAATTAAAATCAGGCCATGGAGATATCTTGGACAGAGTCACCCTCCTGCCTGGGTTGGCTACCACTGTTTCCAAGGCAACTGGTTGAGGCTCTTCAATTGGTGGCACAGTACCAGAGGAATGCTCTTGACGTTAGCCAAGAGAGAGGCCAGTTATTGTCAAATTGCAACTCAGTCAAGTACATTGTGGCTGAGCATAAGGGTTGGCTTAGCAACACAGAGTCTCCCGAGTTCCCAAACATCAACATCCTGCAGGGTGCCACTGGAAGAAGCCCAACTGGATCAGCCACATGTATACTGTGGCCACAAGAGCAAATCAGAGGCTGGTGTCTTGTGAGAGTAACTCACTCCTGAAACAAGTCTTTTCAGCCGCCATAAGGCACAGGAATATGCTGGAATAGTCCCACGCCATTGACGAACACAACTCCGACTCTTGAGAAACTTAACATAACACAGGGCAGAATGAACTGGAGATGCTGGTTTATACCAAAGATATAGACACAAAATGCTGGAGTAACTCAGCGGGACTGGCATCATCTCCGGAGACTTTTTGATAGAGGTCGTCTATCCATTTTCTCCAGAGATGCAGCCTGACCCACTGAATTTCTCCAGCATTTTGTGTCCATCGCAGGACAGACGAGTCCGCTCAGTCATCACCTAACGGCTGCGGCTCGCTAGCAGTCTGTTCGTCTTTTTTCCTTTTTGTTTGTTGTGTGTCGGTGTTGGGATGGTTTTTTTTTTTTTTTTGGTTGTGTATGTGTGGGGGGTGGTGGTGTGGGAGGGGGGGTGTGGGTGGGGGAAACCTTTATCTTTTAGGTCTCTTCCTCACGGCGCGGGGTGCGGCTCGGCCGCGGGGCCTTCTATCGCCTGGTGCGGCTCGGCCGCGGGGCCTTCCATCGCCCGGTGCGGCTCGGCCGCTGGACTTAACAGTGCCCGGTGCGGCTTGGCCGCGGGGCCTTCCATCGCCCGGTGCGGCTCGGCCACGGGGCCTAACAACGCTGGTGCGGCTCGGCCGCTGGACATAACAGTGCCCGGTGCGGCTCGGCCGCGGGGCGCAACATCGCCCGGCGCGGCTCGGCCGCGGGACTTTTCATCGCTGGTGCGGTTCGGCTGCTGGACTTAACATCGCCCGGTGCGGCTTGGCCGCGGGGCCTTCCATCGCCCGGTGCGGCTCGGCCGCTGGACTTAACATCGCCCGGTGCGGCTAGGCCGCGGGGCCTAACATCGCTGGTGCGGCTCGGCCGCTGGACTTAACATCGCCCGGTGCGGCTCGGCCGCGGGGCCTTCCATCGCCCGGTGGGGTTCGGCCGCGGGGCCTTCCATCGCCCGGTGCGGCTCGGCCGCGGGGCCTAACATCGCTGGTGCGGCTCGGCCGCTGGACTTAACAGTGCCCGGTGCGGCTCGGCCGCGGGGCCTAACATCGCACGGCGCGGCTCGGCCGCGGGACTTAGCTGCGCACGGCTCGGCCGCGGGGCCTAACATCGCCCGGCGCGGCTCGGGACTTAGCTGCGCACGGCTCGGCCGCGGGGCCTTCCGTCGCCCGGATCGGCCGCGGGATGTTTCAGCGCCCGGTGCGGCTCGGCCGCGGGGACTTCCATCCCCTTGCGGGGACTGTGCGGGTCGGTCGGGGACGAGCTGTCTGTCCGTGGGCGTGGGGAAGAGAGTGGAAGTTTTATTGCCTCCATCACAGTGAGGGGGTGTTTGGAGTCACTGTGATGGACGTTATGTGTTGGGGTCATGTGTCTTGTGTTCTTTTTGTGTGTGACTGCTATGTAATTTCGTTCGGTACCTCGGTACCGAATGACAAATAAAGCTCTGTTGACTGTTGACTGTTGACCCTATTACCCAACGCAAACATTCTCATCACCAGTGCAATGTGGCTGCGGTAGGCATCATCTGCAGATATTCTCACAGGCATCTCCCGCAGCAACTCCCACATCTACTACCACCAAGGAGGACAAGAAGTAGCAGATGCAGGTTCTCCTTGCAGTTGCACTCCATCCTGACTCGGTAAGACATCGCCATTACTTCATCTTCATTGGGTCTCAGCCCTGGAATCCCCCCCCCCCCAACAGACTGTGTGGGCTCCTTCACCAGAAAAACCCAGTGATTCAAGAAGGCTGCTCTCCCCAACCTTCTCAAATGGCAAGAAGAAATAGGCAATAAATGCTGGCCTTAGCAGCATTATGCAGATCCAACAAATGAATTTGTTTAAAAAAAACTTCACCGCAGCCAGAAAGATTAGTTTCAAAATAAGTATCTCCTTTTATTTTATTTTTTTTATTTTTTAAACGGAAGTATTTGACACGTGCAACAACCTCTCAGCCATATTCTGAGGCAAAGGTGTTATTTATTCACTCTATTAAAGCAGATCTTGCATCATTTCCCTCTGCCACACTTTCACTGCATTTCAGTGGAACTGGCTTGGGCTGTGATGTGGAAATGCAGTGGGCGAAGCTGCCTCCTCCTTGCTTATGCTAACTGATGGGTTTTTTTTGCAATCCGCAACTGTTTTCAAATCTCTGCTCCAAACCTAGACTTAGGGCGGCACGGTGGAGCAATGCTAGACTTGCAGCCTTACAGCGCCGAAGACCCGGGTGTAATCCTGACTGCGGGTGCTGTGTGTACGGAGATCATACGTTTTTCCCATGACCCCGTGGGGTTTCTCTGGGTACACCGGTTTCCTCCCACATTCCATAGACGTACCAGTTTGTAGGTTAATTGGCTTTGGTGAAAATTGTAAATTGTCCCTAGTGTGTAGGGTAGTGCTGGTGTGTGGGGATCGCTGGTCGACGCAGGCTCGGTGGGCCGAAAGGCCTGTATCTTTAAACTAAACCTCTCCATCCATCGGCTCTGTGCTCTCCCTGCTCTATCTTCCCGACTCCACAGTTCTTCCTTCCATTTTGCCCATTGAACATCAAACCAAACAAACTATGTAACAATTTGCAGGACTGAGAGAGAGCCCTTGAGAAGGATGAGCCGCTGTAGTCCTTCTGCCGAAGGTACTTCCGCCAAAGAAGTTCTGGGATTTGCAGTGATGGTGAGATATAAGAGTTATATATTTACAAGTCAGGGTAATATGACTTGGAGGGGAACACGAGATGGGAGGAAAATAAATATTAGCCCTCTCTAATGGTTAAAAACAGCCAGCCCCTTCGTGTAGGGAGAGCATTCAGCCCCTTGAGTTTGTTCTGCCCCTTTGAGATCACAGCTAATCCTTCATCTCAACTAGTTCAGAATCTTTCTGACACTTGATCGCTCAATCCCAAGTACATACCTCAGACTTCCCTGCAGGGAACTCACCAAACCACTTGACCCCTCACAGATTTCCTGCCCTCCCACTGCCAGTCCCTGCACCCAACTATACCATTTGCAATGACTGCGTCAGCAGACGGAATACACCAGCTCTCCTCCTCCTGGGTTTGTGCACCTTGAGCAACTAAGAAAAATATTCCTCTTTCACCCAAAGCGACACCATCTTGATGCAACCATCACTTCACTGGCTGAAGCTGCGGAAGCATGCGCGGCAGAGAAAGAGGACGGCCATTTCGGGGCCATTCAGGGCGGGACAGCAGTAGAGTTGCTGCCACACACCCGATTCAATCCCGACTACGGGAGCCTGTCTGTACAGTTTGGACGTTCTCCCTGTGACCTGCGTGGATTTTCTCCGGTATCTCCGGTTTCCACCCACACTCCAAAGGCTTACAGGTTTGTAGGTTAATTGGCTTTGTAAAATTGTAAATTATCCCTAGTGTGTGTAGGATAGTTTAAGTGTGTGGGGATCGCTGGTCGGCGCAGTCTCGGTGGACTGAAGGGTCTGTTTCTGCACAGTATCACAAAACTAAAATTAAACTAAATTCCAGGCACCGTTAAAGAGCTTGCTTCCATACTCACACAGAACCACAAACACAAAGGACACTGTCTCGTTCAGGTAGCGATCCCTCATGGTGCAAGTATAGTTATTCATGGGCCCACGGCCCAGGTTCAGCACGCTCCTCACTCGGATGCTGCCATCTGTACTGTTCAGGCTCTCTGTGTGGGCGTGCTTGGTCAGCTGTATTCCCAGCCCGTTCTCCCAGGTCACTATCGGCTCCGGGAACCACCCAGAAGATTTACACACCAGCAGAGAGAGGCCCTGGTCGGTCACGTGGGAACGAATGACTGGCGGTCCACCAATGGCTGGAGAGGAAGAGCAAACATCTGTAACACTCGTACCCTGGACATCCTCGCTCTCCCCCCCTCCACGGGCAGAAGAGACAAAAGCTGGAAAACACATGCCACCACACTTTAACTCCCCTTCCTATTCCCACACTGACCTTTCTGTCATGGGCCTCCTCCATTGTCAGAGTGAGGTCAAACGCAAATTGGAGGAACAGCACCTCATATTTTGTTTGGGCAGCTTCCAACCCAGCAGTATGAATATCGACTAATCTAACTTCAAGTAATCCTTGCATCTCTCTCCGTCCCTCCCCCACCTTAGTCATCGCATTAGTTTCACTGTTGTCCTGATGAGTTTCATTGCCTGTATAACTCGTTATCACCTAGACCATTGTGGGCTCCACGTTTCCTTGATCGTCGTTACTTTTTTGCATATCTTTCATTTATTTGTTCTTTATCTCTCTATATCATCTTCAATATTTCTCGTTTCCCTTTCCCCCGATTCAGGCTGAAGGGTCAACCCGAAACGTCACCCATTGCTTTTCTCCAGAGATGCTGCCTGACCTGCTGAGTTATTCCTTTTTGTGCCCATCCACTAGATTCACAAACAGCTCTTTCCCACCATTATCAGACTATTGTACAGACCTCTCATATTGTAAGTCTGTAGTTTGATCCCCCAATCTGCTTTGTTGTGGTCCTTGCACTTTGTTTGATCTGCACTTTCTCTGTAGCTATAACACTATATTCTACACTGTTCATTTTCTCATTTGAACTATCTCGAGTCCTTATGTATGGCTTTTATTTGTAATCACGTAGGGATGTTTTGTTTACCCAGATAGCATTCAAAACTAACTTTTTCACTGTATCAAAATACACTTGGACAGATATATCGATACAAGGGGTTCAGAGGGATATGGGCTAAGCGCCGGCTAATGGGACTAGCCTAGAATGGCAACTTGGCTATCGTGGACAAGGTGGCCCGATCCTGTTTCTATGTTGTATAGCACTATGACTCTATATGGGTACACATGATAATAAACCAATATCATACCATAACATAACTTACTGCAACAAGAGACAGCAGTCTGACCACTTTGGGTCTACCAGCATTATGACTAGGGCTGAAAGCCAGCTCTCAACTTCACCTGCCATCCCTGAAACGGGACAAGCCTGACCTGCAATCCTTTTCTTTCCAATATATTCCCTACAACCTATTTTCAGGCTGCAACAGTGGTGATAATAGAGCTGCTGTCTCACCGCTCAAGAGACCCTTGTTCAATCCTCACCTTGGTGCTGTCTGTATGCGGTTTGTATATTCCCCTTGTGACCGCATGGTCTTTCATAGAAACATAGACAATAGGTGCAGGATGAGGCCATTTGGCCCTTTGAACTAGCACCGCCATTCATTGTGATCATGGCTGATCATCCACAATCAGTAACCTGTGCCTGCCTTCTCCCCATATCCCTTGATTCCACTAGGCCCGAGAGCTCTATCCAACTCTTTTAAATTCATCCAGTGAATTTGCCTCCACTGCCTACAGTGGCCGAGAATTCCACAAATTCAAAACTCTCTGGGTGAAAAAGTTTCTTCTCACCTCAGTTTTAAATGGCCTCCCTTTTATTCTTAGACTGTGGCCCCTGGTTCTGGACTCCCCCAACATTGGGGACATTTTTCCTGCATCTAGCTTGTCCAGTCCTTTAATAATTTTATACGTCTCTATAAGATCCCCTCTCATCCTTCTAAACTCCAGTGAATACAAGCCCAATCTTTCCAATCTTTCCTCATATGACAGTCACGCCATTCCGGGGATTAATCTCGTGAACCTACGCTGCACTGCCTCAATAGCAAGGACGTCCTTCCTCAAATTAGGAGACCAAAACTGCACACAATACTCCAGGTGTAGTCTCACCAGGGCCCTATACAACTGCAGAAAGACCTCTTTACTCCTATATTCAAATCCTCCTGTTATGAAAGCCAACATGCCATTAGCTTTCTTCACTGCCTGCTGTACCTGCACGCTTACTTTCAGTGACTGGTGTACAAGGACACCCAGGTCTCGTTGCACTTTCCCTTTACCCAATCTGACACCATTGAGATAATAATCTGCCTCCTTGTTTTTGCCGCCAAAGTGGATAACCTCACATTTATCTACATTATACTGCATCTGCCATGCATCTGCCCACTCACTCCAAGTCACCCTGCAACCTCCTAACATCCTCTTCGCAGTACACAGTGCCACCCAGCTTTGTGTCATCTGCAAACTTGCTGGTGTTACTTCTAAATCCATCATCCAAATCATTAATATATATTGTAAAAAGTCGTGGCCCCAGCACCTAGCCTTGCGGCACTCCACTCGCCACTGTCTGCCATTCTGAAAAGGGCCCATTTATTCCTACTCTTTGCTTTCTGTTTGCCAACCAATTCTCTATCCACGTCAATACCCTACCCCCAATACCACGTGCTCTAATTTTGCTCACCAACCTCCCGTGTGGGACCTTATAAAAGACTTTCTGAAAGTCTAGATACATTACATCCACTGGCTCTCCCTCATTTATTTTACTCAAAAAATTGCAGAAGATTAGTCAAGCAGGATTTCCCCATCATAAATCCATGTTGACTTGGACCAATCCTTTCACTGCTATCCAAATGTGCTGTTATTACCTCTTTAATAATTGGTCATGCTCAAGTTTCCTCCCACAACCCAAAGATGTGCACATCGATAGGCTAATTGCTTCAAATGTGTGGATGAGGAGTAGAATCTGGGAGGACAAAAATCAATGGGAAAGTGGGGAAAATAGGTTGTGGGGAATATTTGTGGGGAATGAGATTGCTCTTCTTCTATACAGTAAGGAAATATGGATAGTGGTCCAACTTCACAGGACAAGTACTGGAGTTGACCATTCAAATCCAAACTGGACCTCTGGTGCAAGGCAGCAGCAGAACAATTGGAAAGAAAAGTGGCCACCTCATAATGTTATGTCATCTGAGCCCTCAAGGATGGAGACGACCTCTTCAAACATACATTTTTCAGAATATATTGCCCTCTCGGAAATGTGCGCAACAACTCAATGATGGAACTAAGCCACTTCCGAGAGAGGTTTGGAGCCTATAACACTGATAATATCGCAGCGAGTCAAATGTGGGTGGTTAATGTTGTGTCTCTCTTTAAGAAAGGCTTCAATTGTTTGAACGTAGGAAACCAAGGTGGTGTTAAAGGTCTGTAACAAGTGGTCTATCGTAGAGAATGGTGCTGGGTCCATTGTTGTTCACTGGTTATATTAACAAATTGGATGTTAATATAGTTGGCGTGGATGGTAAGTTTATGAATGACACTAAAATTGGCTGTAAGGTGGATAGTGAAGAAGGTTCCCAAAGAATATAATGGGATCTTGATCAACTGTGCCAATGGGCAGAGGAATGGCAGGGAGTTTAAGTCAGATTAATGAAAGGTGTGGTATTTTGGTATAAGATCACCCCTCATCCTCCTGCGCTCCAGGGAATAGAGTCCCAGCCTACTCAACCTCTCCCTAAAGCTGAGATCCTCTAGTCCTGGCAACATCCTTGTAAATTTTCTCTGTGCCCTTTTCAGTTTGACAACATCTTTCCTATAACATAGTGCCCAGAACTGAACACAATACTCCAAATGCAGTCTCACCAATGTCTTATACAACTGCAACATGACCTCTCAACTTCTATAAATACTCTGACTGATGAAGGCGGATGTACCAAAAGTCTTTTTGACCATCTTATCTACCTGCGACTCATCCTTCAAGGAACCATGCACCTGCGCTCCTAGATTCCTCTGCTCTACTGCACTCTCCAGATCCCTACCATTCACTGTGTAGGTCCTGCCCATGTGAGACTTCCCAAAATACAACACCTCACATTTCTCTGTATTATATTCCATCAACCATTCCGCAGTCTGCCTGGCCAATCCATCAAGATCCTGCTGCAATTTTGTGCAACCATCTTCACTATCTGCATAAACCACCCACTTTTGTATAATCAGCAAACTTGCTAATCTTGCCCTGTATGTTCTCATCCAAATCTTGCCATGTATGTTCTCATCCAATCTGTGGCTTTTTAATCTGTGGATTAATCTGTGGCTTTTAAAATAAATGTTAATCTGTCATTCAGAATCAATTCCAATATATTAACAGATGTGGAATTACTCTACCACTACTGCAGCATCCAGGGAAGACTGATAATTGATGACTCACATATGGTTTCAGGATTAAGGAACATAGATTTGGAACAAAAGATACAAGGGCCATTAATTATTTTTATACAGAGAAGGGTAATGAGCTGGAGCATGCTCCCTGTAAAACAAAGATGATCTGGATGATGGTGTGGCAAATTGGATTAGTAAATATGCAGATGATACTAAGATAGGTGGTGTAGTTAATAATGAAGTAGAGTTTCAAAGTCTACAGAGAGATTTGGGCCTTTTGGAAGGGTGGGCTGAAAGATGGCAGATGGAGTTTAATGCTGATAAGTGTGAGGTGCTGCATTTTGGTAGGACAAATCAAAATAGGACGTACAGGGTAAATGGTAGGGAATTGAGGAATGCAGTGGAACAGAGGGATCTGGGAATAACTGTGCATTGTTCCCTGAAGGTGGAATCTCATGTGGATAGGGTGGTGAAGAAGGCGTTTGGTATGCTTGCCTTTATAAATCAGAGCATCGAATATAGAAGTTGGGATGTAATGTTAAAATTGTACAGGGCATTGGTGAGGCCGAATCTGGAGTATGGTGTGCAGTTCTGGTCGCCAAATTATAGGAAGGATGTCGACAAAATGGAGAGGGTACAGAGGAGATTTACTAGAATGTTGCCTGGGTTTCAGCACTTAAGCTACAGAGAGAGGTTGAACAGGTTGGGTCTTTATTCTTTGGAGCGTAGAAGGTTGAGGGGGGACTTGATAGAGGTTTTTTAAATTTTAAGAGGGACGGACAGAGTTGACGTGGGTAGGCTTTTCCTTTTGAGAGTGGGGAAGATTCTAACAAGGGGACATAGCTTCAGAATTGAGGGACAAAAGTTTAGGGGTAACATGAGGGGTAACTTCTTTACTCAGAGGGTGGTGGCTGTATGGAATGGGCTTCCGGTGGAAGTGGTGGAGGCAGGCTCGATTTTATTATTTAAGAGTAAATTGGTTAGGTATATGGATAAGAGGGGATTAGAGGGTTATGATCTGAGAGCAGGTAGATGAGACTAGGTCAGAGAGAGTGGTTGGCGTGGACTGGTAGGGCCGAACGGGCCTGTTTCCGTGCTGTAGTTGTTATATGGTTATTATTATAAAGGAGGCAGAGGGTGGGGGTGAGGAGCAAGGTCAATCAGGGATTTTGGAAGGGAACTGGGTGGCCTGAAGGAAATACCTTGCAAGGTTGCAGTGAAAGACCAGGGGAATGGATGTGACAGGATTATACTTCAAGGGCCAGCAAGGACTTGGTTGGTGAACGGCCTCCTGCAATTCGGCAGCAATTTGTCGAGACCATGAACCCTCATCTGACTGTATCATGCCAGAGGATTAGCTACGAGAGGTCTGTGGTTAGGTATCTATTAGATGCTGTCCCGTAACAACATGACTGGGACTGGATACTGCTGCTAACCTTTCCCATGCTCCTGTAATCCTCTTCATTTCAACTTGTGACTCAGTATTAAAAGATGTACGTCTCTGGTTGCCTGGCAGATGGCTCAGATTGGAAATCCTTCACTGTCCAGTGGAAGCACACTCTAGGCTGTTTAATGATGAAAAGGATGAAACTGTGTTGGCTCGACCCAAGGGTACTTCTCCAAACTTTATTTTTTTTGCCACTCATTAGCCCATGTAGATTCTGCTGCAGTCAAAATTTGGACAGTAGAGTTTTTCCACTGTAATTCAGTACATTTGACAATAATAAACCAATACCATAACCAGGATGACAGCATGCAAAATAATTTCCTGTATTAACCAAGGAATTGAGTAAAGGAAGGTTATGCTGGAACTGTACACAACACTGGTTAGACCACAGCCTAAGTACTGCCTACATTTCTGGTCACATTAAAGATGAGATATGATTGCACTGGAGCAGGTGCACAGAATCATGAGTCTGTTACGAGGAGCAGGAAATGGTAGTCATGAGGAATGACGGATAGGTTGTTGTTTGGCAGAGAAGGTAGCTAAGCTATATAAAGTCACAAAGGATTTAGACAGACTAAACAAGAACTGCGGCTAAAAACCAGGGATGAAAGAGTAAATGTAATTTGTAGAAGGATAAAAGCCAGGCGAGACATTTCTTCTCACCCCGAGGGTGGCTGGCACCTGAGATTCACTGCCTGAAAGGATGGAGGAGGTTGAAAGACATCACAGTTAAGCTGGTTTGAAGTGACATGTCCTGCACAGTGACACCCAAGAGCTGGAAGGTGGGATAACGTTACCACCAGCACTGATGTGAATGGTGATTTGCCCCCCCTTCTATGGTAAACGTCACGAGGCTGTGATTTACAGCTAATGCAGTGCGGCCACTGCTCTAATTCAGGAATCACAACGTTCAAGCAGCAGCGTGTTAATGACTTTTATTTTTAAAAGGTGTTTATTGAAGGATCAGTACTGGGACCCGAGGGGTCAATGCCAGTTTGTCTGCTGCTTGTGATATATATATATATATATATATATATATATATATATATATATATATATATATATAGGAACAAAAATGAATATGATGACTGGTTCGTAAGTTTTCAGTCAACACAAAAATTGGTGGAAATGGGACAGTGAAGATGGCAGTCAAAACATACAGCAGGATATAGGTATAGCTTAATCTGAGCAAGTGTGAGTTGTTGCACTTGGGCGATGAAATGTAAGGACCCTTAACAGCTTTGATGCATTAAGACATTTGGGGTTCAAGTTCACAGCTCCCTAAAATTAGCAACAGAAGTAGATGAAATGGTAAAGAAGGTGTATGGTGAGCAGAACATTGAGCACACGAGTCAGGAAGTTACAGTGCCCTCCATAATGTTTGGGACAAAGACCCATCATTTATTTATTTGTCTCTGTACTCCACAATTTGAGATTTGTAATAGAAAAAATTACATGTGGTTAAAGTGCACATTGTCAGATTTTATTAAAGGCCATTTTTATATATTTTGGTTTCACCCTGTAGAAATTACTGCTGTGTTTATACACAGTCCTGCCTTTTCAGGGCACCATAATGTTTGGGACACAGCAATGTCATGTAAATGAAAGTAGTCATGTTTAGTATTTTGTTGCATATCCTTTGCATGCAATGACTGCTTGAAGTCTGCAATTCATGGACATCACCAGTTGCTGGGTGTCTTCTCTGGTGATGCTCTGCCAGGCTGTATTGCAGCCATCTTTAGCTTACGCTTGTTTTGTGGGCTAGTCCCCTTCAGTTTTCTTTTCAGCATATAAAAGGCATGCTCAATTAGGTTCAGACCAGGTGATTGACTTAGCCAATCAAGAATTGACCATTTTTTAGCTTTGAAAAACTCCTTTGTTGCTTTAGCAGTATGTTTGGGATCATTGTCTTGCTGCAGAATGAACTGCCGGCCAATGAGTTTTGAGGCATTTGTTTGAACTTGAGCAGATAGGATGTGTATATACACTTCAGAATTCATTATGTTACTACCATCAGCCGTTGTATCATCAATGAAGACAAGTGAGCCAGCACCTTCAATAGCCATACATGCCCAGGCCATAACACCCTCACCACTGTGTTTCATAGATGAGGTGGTATGCTTTGGATCTTGGGCAGTTCCTTTTCTCCTCCATACTTTACTCTTGCCATCACTCTGATATAAGTTAATCTTCGTCTCATCTGTCCCCAAGACCTTTTTCCAGAACTGTGGTTGATCTTTTAAGTACTTCTTGGCAAACTGTAACCTGTAACTGTAACCTATTTTTGCAGCTCACCAGTGGTTTGCATCGTGCAGTGTAGCCTCTGTATTTCTGTTCATGAAGTCTTCTGTGGACAGTGGTCATTGACAAATCCACATCTGACTCTTGAAGAGTGTTTCTGATTTGTCATCAGATGTTTGGGGATTTTTCCTTTATGAAAGAGAAAATGCTTCTGTCATCAGGTCTTCCTTGGCCTGCCAGTCCCTTTGCGATTAGTAAGCTCACCAGTGCTCTCTTTCTTCTTAATGATGTTCCAAACAATTGATTTTGGTAAGCCCAAGGTTTGGCTGATGTCTCTAACAGTTGTATTCTTGTTTCTCAGTGTCATAATGGCTTATTTGACTTTCATTGGCACAACGTTGGTCCTCATGCTGATAAACAGAAATAAAAGTTTCCAAGGGTGATGGAAAGACTGGAGGAAAAACGAGGTGGTGAGAGCTCTCTTATCCCTGCATTAAGAAGGCAATTAAATGCACCTGAGCAATTGCAAACACCTATGAAGCCATGTGTCCCAAACATTATGGTGCCCTGAAATGGGGGGACTATGTATAAACACAGTTGTAATTTCTACATGGTGAAACCAAAATGTATAAAAATGGCCTTTAATAAAATCTGACAATGTGCACTTTAACCACATGTGATTTTTTGTATTACAAATCTCAAATTGTGGAGAACAGTCAAATAAATAAACGATGGGTCTTTGTCCCAAATATTGTGGAGGGCACTGTATGTGCAGCGTTATATATTTTTGGTTAAGTTACGTTTGGATTTCAGTGAACCCTCGCTATAATAGACAATAGACAATAGGTGCAGGAGTAGGCCATTCGGCCCTTCGAACCAGCACCGCCATTCAATGTGATCATGGCTGATCATTCTCAATTAGTACCCCGTTCCTGCCTTCTCCCCATACCCCCTGACTCCACTATCCTTAAGAGCTCTATCTAACTCTCTCTTGAATGCATTCAGAGAACTGGCCTCCACTGCCTTCTGAGGCAGAGAATTCCACACATTCACAACTCTCTGACTGAAAAAGTTTTTCCTCGTCTCAGTTCTAAATGGCCTACCCCTTATTCTTAAACTGTGGCCCCTTGTTCTGGACTCCCCCAACACTGGGAACATGTTTCCTGCTTCTAACGTGTCCAACCCCTTAATAATCTTATATGTTTTGATAAGATCTCCTCTCATCCTTCTAAATTCCAGTGTATACAAGAATGGACCAAGGGTGGGGGGGGGGGGGGTGGTGGGAATGGTATCTATTACTGCCGACTGTCTGTGATAACCGAGTAATGGATTATCATTGTATAGGTAGTAGAAACAAGGAATTGTAGGTGCTGGTTATTACTCAAAAGGACACATAGTTTGGGAGTAACTAAGCAGGTCAGGCAGCATCTCTGGAGAACATGAATAGGTGAAGTTTCGGGTCGGGACCTTCTTCAGACTCGGTCTGGAACTGGGCCTGGAATCCAGGTGAGTTGATGGACCGGGCCTGTTGGCGGCTGGGGGAGAGGCCAGGATTGGCAGAGTTATTGGTCGCAGCTCATGGATGGATGGAATGCAGATAAGGGTCATTGGTGGTGGCAGCAGTGGCAGGCACGGCCTGGAAGCAGCCAGGAAAGATGTGTGGGTCAGCGGAGGCATCAGCAGCCCAGCCTGGCGGTAAAGGTCACCACCCAGGCCTTGAAGCGGCTGAGGTGGTGGTGCAGGCTAGGGGTGGCGTTGGCAGACTGGACTGGCATTGAAGATCGGTAGGTCCGTCCGGTATAACTGAAATCCATTATAAAGTGGTCTGTAATAACGAAGGTTTACGGTGTTGTATGCATTTCTGGTTGCCTCATTACAGGACGGATGTGAAGGCTTTGGAGACGGTACCGCCTAGATTAGAGGATATTAGCTATATAATGGACAAAATAGAATTGTTTTCTCTGGAGCTGGAAGGCTGAAAAGACATCTGATAGAAGTTTATAAAATTGTGCAAGGCATTGGTAGGGTAGTCTGTTAGTCTTTATCTCAGTGTGCAAATGTCAAATACTAGAGAGCATAGGTTTAAGGTTGGAGGCTGAAAGTTTAGTTTGGTTTAGTTTAGTTTATTGACACGTGTACCAAGGTGCAGTGAAAAGCTTTTTTGTTGCGTGCTATCCAGTCAGCAGAAAGACTATACATGATTACAATCAAATAGTCCACAGTGCACAGATAAAAGATAAAGGGTGGAACATTTAGTGCAAGATAAAGTCTGATGAATAATAGTTCAAAGGTCTCCAATGAGGTAAATGGGAGATCAGCACCGCACTCGAGCTGATGAGAGGACCGTTCAGTTGCCCGATAACAGCTGGGAGGACACTGTCCCTGAATATAAAGGAGATGTGTGGTACAAGTTTTTTGCATGTAGGTTCCTGAAACATGCTACCAGCAGTGGTGATGCAAGTAGATAAAAGCATTTAAGAGGCTTTTAGACAGGCACATGGATATGGATCAGTTGTAGGTAGAAGGGATTAATTTAATTGGCGTCATGTTTGACACAGAGATTGCAGACTGAATGGCCTTGTTCCTATGCTGACACTGTTCTACAAAATCTAAAAGGATTAATATCAATTCCAGGGCATCAGGAAAAGACCAGTTGAAGTGCACAGTGCCGGTTATTGGACTGGTATTATGTTACCATCTAATTCGATATTTATTTCAACATGCAACAGAAACCAGAGGAGACATTTGTTTTTCTTACCTCTTACTCCTAACACAATGTGGGTCTCATTACTTTGGATTCGACTGGAAACGCGAAGTCCATAGATTCCAGAGTCCAGTAGAGTCACGTTTCTCTGTCTCAGGAATATGTTCCCTTCACTGGCAAAAACCTCAGCTCGGCCTTGGGACCTGGGATCTTGCTCTGTCTGGCTGATTGAAGAATTATAGATTATCGTCATGGTATCCAACTTTGTCCAACTGACAGTAGTGGCGTTCGCTTCATCTGGGGAAGAATAATGGCACCGGACAAGAAGATCCTCTCCAGCCTTCACAGTAAGGTGGTCCTCCACACACTTCACCCCCACGTGACCTGCAACAAATGATATAGATGGTCACCGAGTCCATCCAAGCCATTATTAAATCCCAGCCAGTACTCTTGCACTAACTGGTGGAGGGAGCTGTATTGATATCAGTACAGATGCTGTCAATGACATGACACTCGGGGAACAAGGGATACTGTGACAGAAGAGTGCTCTTGTAGACAAAGACAGGAGAATTTATAATGCGGACGAGGAAATAACTGTGGCATTAAACACAATTTTGCTTCCCTCTTCACTGTAGGAGGCGCACAGATGTATCCAGAAAGGGAGTCGGACTAAAGGACAAAAAGACGCTGATAGAATAATGAGAGATAAATATCACGAGATCAAGAAACAGGAAGACTTTGGATAAAACCAGGTTAAAAACAGCAAATAACGATTTAAATTTACTGTGTTTGCATGCAAATTCAATAAACATATAAATAAGGCTGCTGAGCTAATGGGGCAATTAACCATGTCAGATTACAAGTGGTTGTACCAGAGAAAGACGCAATGTGCTGGAGTAACTCAGGCTGCATCTCTGGAGGACATGGATAGGTGACGTTTCAGGTTGGGACCCTTCTTCAGACTTTTAAGAAGGAGGGGGGGGGGGGGGGGGGGGGGGGGGGGAGAGAAAGAAAGTTGGAAGAGATGATCGACATGAAAAAACATGACATTGAACAGATGAATGTTAACAAGGGATTTTTTGGTTGCACAGATGGCTGGACAAATGGCCAGAGATGAAAAGACAGAAGGTGTGAGACAAAAAGAGTTGTGAATTTTGAAGCTAGAGGAAGGAATACAGGTGGAAGGGGAGGGGTAGGAGAGGAATATGTGCAAGTTCAGGTGGGGCACTGGGGGTTAGAAAGGGGCTGTGGGGGAGAAGAGCAGAGGTTTGTGGTTTGTAGTTACCTAAAATTGGAGAATTCAATACCCAAGCGGAATATGAGGAATTGTTCCTTCAGTTTGCGTGTGGCCTCACTCTGGCAATGGAAAGATTAATGGGAATGCGAAGAGGAGTTAAAATGGTTAGCATCTGGAGGATCCAGTAGGCGTTGGCGGACCGAGTGCAAGTATTCTGCGAAACGGTCACCAAATCTTCGCTTGGTCTCACCCAGGAGGCCACATCAGCAACAACGGACGCAGTCGATGAGGTTGGAGGAGGGACACATAAATGAGGTTAGAGGACGTGCACGTGAATCGCTGTCTCCCCTGGAAGGACTACTGGATGGAGACGAGGGAGGAGTAAAACTAAATCTAATAACAGAGATTTGGCTCAAAATGAGGATATGGATGGATTCTAAACGTTCTGCACACAAAGTGTTGAACAAACATAGGGAAGGGAGATGAGGAAAGAGTTTGGCTGTACTGATGAAGGAGAACAGTAGGAAAAAAAACCTGCAGATGCTGGTTTAAATAGAAAGGTAGACACAAAATGCTAGAGTAACTCAGCGGGTCAGGCAGCATCTCAGGAGAGAAGAAATGGATGGCGTTTCGGGTCGAGAACCTTCTTCAGGAGAACAGTATCGTGCTGGCGAGAGAATATCCTAGAGAAGATGGGATTGCTTCCCCGACAACATAAGAAAACTGTTAAGTACAAGTCAAAAACCAGCATGTATTCACTTTGAATTAAATTAGACTGGTCATGTAATTACATAACTGCAGCTCATTTAGAGTCATAGTACAATACAACATGGAAACTGGCCCTTCATCCCAGGTTGTCCATGCTGGCCAAGTTGCCTCACTGAGCTAGTCCCAATTGCCTGCACCTGACCTGTATCCCTCAAAATGGTAACCATCCATTTACCCATCCAAGTGCGTTTTAAATGTTGTTATTGCACCCACCTCGACCACTTTTGCCTGCAGATGCAGTAGATGAGGTTGAAGGAGGGACTCGTAAATGAGTTTAGAGGACGTGCACGTGAACCGCTGTCCCACCTGTCATATATCTGTTACACTCCGTGTGAAAAAGTTGTCCCTCAGATTTGTTTTAAATCTTTCCCCTCTCACCTTAAACCTACGCCCTGGTGTGATTCCCTTACCCTAGGGAAATTACTGTGGCTATTCACCTTATCTACCCCTCATGATTTTATCAACCTCGAAGAATAGCCCTCACCTTCCAATGCTCCAGGGGAAAAAGGCCTAGCCTATCCAGCCTGTCCTTGTAATTCCCAATAGACAATAGGTGCAGGAGTAGGCCATTCGGCCCTTCGAGCCAGCACCACCATTCAATGTGATCATGGCTGATCATTCTCAATCAGTACCCCATTCCTGCTTTCTCCCCATACCCCCCGACTTCGCTATCCTTAAGAGCTCTATCTAACTCTCTCTTGAATGTATTCAGAGAATTGGCCTCCACTGCCCTCTGAGGCAGAGAATTCCACAGATTCACAACTCTCTGACTTAAAAAGTTTTTCCTCATCTCTGTTCTAAATGGCCTATCCCTGATTCTTAAACTGTGGCCCCTGGTTCTGGACTCCCCCAACATTGGGAACATGTTTCCTGCCTCTAATGTGTCCAACCCCTTAATAATCTTATATGTTTCGATAAGATCCCCTCTCATCCTTCTAAATTCCAGTATACAAGCCTAGTTGCTCCAGTCTTTCAACATATGACAGTCCCGCCATTCCGGGAATTAACCTAGTAAACCTACGCTGCACGCCGTCAATAGCAAGAATATCCTTCCTCAAATTTGGAGACCAAAACTGCACACAGTACTCCAGGTGCGGTCTCACTAGGGCCCTGTACAACTGCAGAAGGACCTCTTTGCTCCTATACTCAACTCCTCTTGTTATGAAGGCCAACATTCCATTGGCTTTCTTCACTGCCTGCTGTACCTGCATGCTTCCTTTCAGTGACTGATGCACTAGGACACCCAGATCACATTGTACGTCCCCTTTTCCTAACTTGACACCATTCAGATAATAATCTGCCTTCCTATTCTTACCACCAAAGTGGATAACCTCACACTTATCCACATTAAACTGCATCTGCCAAGCATCCACCCACTCACACAACCTGTCCAAGTCACCCTGCAACCTCATAGCATCTTCCTCACAGTTCGCAATGCCACCCAGCTTTGTATCATCTGCAAATTTGCTAATGGTACTTTTAATCCCTTCATCCAAGTCATTGATGTATATTGTAAATAGCTGCGGTCCCAACACCGAGCCTTGCGGTACCCCACTAGTCACTGCCTGCCATTCTGAAAGGGACCCATTTATCCCCACTCTATGCTTTCTGTCTGTCAACCAACTTTCTACCCTGTACCCTACCTCCAATACCATGTGCTCTAATTTTGCCCACCAATCTCCTATGTGGGACCTTGTCGAAGGCTTTCTGAAAGTCGAGGTACACCACATCCACCGGCTCTCCCCTGTCAATTTTCCTAGTTACATCCTCAAAAAATTCCAGTAGATTTGTCAAGCATGATTTCCCCTTCGTAAATCCATGCTGACTCGGAACGATCCTGTTACTGCTATCCAAATGCTCCGCAATTTCGTCTTTTATAATTGACTCCAGCATCTTCCCCATCACTGATGTCAGACTAACTGGTCTATAATTTCCCGTTTTCTCTCTCCCTCCTTTCTTGAAAAGTGGGATAACATTAGCTACCCTCCAATCCACAGCAACTGACCCGGAATCTATAGAACATTGGAAAATAATCACTAATGCGTCCACAATTTCTAGAGCCACCTCCTTAAGCACCCTGGGATGCAGACCATCAGGCCCTGGGGATTTATCAGCCTTGAGTCCCATCAGTCTACCCAAAACTTTTTCCTGCCTAATGTGGATTTCCTCCAGTTCCTCTGTCACCCTAGGATCTCTGGCCACTAGAACATCTGGGAGGTTGTTTGTATCCTCCTTAGTTAAGACAGATCCAAAGTACCGGTTCAACTCGTCTGCCATTTCCTTGTTCCCCATAATAAATTCCCCTGCTTCTGTCTTCAAGGGACCCACATTTGCCTTGGCTATTTTTTTCCTCTTTACATACCTAAAAAAGCTTTTACTATCCTCCTTTATATTATTGGCTAGTTTACCCTCGTACCTCATCTTTTCTCCCCGTATTGCCTTTTTAGTTATCTTCTGTTGCTCTTTAAAAGAGTCCCAATCCTCTGGCTTCCCACTCTGCTTTGCTATGTTATACCTCTTCCCTTTTATTTTTATGCTGTCCTTGACTTCCCTTTTCAGCCACGGGTGCCTCTTACTCCCCTTAGAATCTTTCCTCCTCTTTGGGATAAATTGATCCTGCAACTTCTGCATTATTCCCAGGAATACCTGCCATTGCTGTTCCACAGTCTTCCCTGCTAGGGCCTCCTTCCAGTCAATTCTGGCCAGCTCCTGCCTCATGCCTCTGTAATCCCCTTTGCTATACTGTAATACTGACACCTCCGATTTTCCCTTCTCCCTCTCAATTTGTAGAGTAAAACTTATCATATTGTGGTCACTGCCTCCTAATGGCTCATTTACCTCGAGTCCCCTTATGTTCCCAACAATGTTCCCAATGTTGGGCCAGTCCAGAACCAGGGGCCACAGTCTTAGAATAAAGGAGAGGCCATTTAAAACTGAGGTGAGAAGGAACTTTTTCACCCAGAGAGTTGTGAATTTGTGGAATTCTCTGCCGCAGAGGGCAGTGGAGGCCAAATCACTGGATGGATTTAAGAGAGAGTTAGATACAGCTCTAGGGGCTAGTGGAATCAAGGGATATGGGGAGAAGGCAGGCACGGGTTATTGATTGTGGACGATCAGCCATGATCACAATGAATGGCGGTGCTGGCGCGAAGGGCCGAATGGCCTCTTCCTGCACCTATTTTCTATGTTTTTATGTTTCAAACCCTCTGGACCCAGCAACATTCTGATGACTCTTTTTGCACCTTTTTCAGTTTCATGTAGCTGAACGATCAGAACTGTACCACAGTACCTCAAATGTGGCCTTTCCAATGACCTGTATAGCTGGAACACGGCATGCCAACACCCATATTCAATACCCTGGCCGATGAAAGCACAGGTGTCAACTGCCTTCTTCACCAACCTGCCCACTGTGGCCAGCAGCTTCACAGAATTATGTACCTGCATTGCCAAGTCTTTCTGCTCCCCCTAGGTATTCTTCAACCGTGTGTTTCTAGTACAAGAAGGTAGCAAATGACTCTGGAGATTGAGCCAGGCCAATTGGTACAAGTATTAGCAGGGAACATCTGGGAAACAATGACCATGTCATATGGTTTAGAGTTAAGGGATTAAAGACCATTCCAAGGTAAATAAAACAGTCAACAGAACGGCTGTTTCAATGGGATAAGAACAAATCTGGTCCAGATAGAATGAACAATGCTTGGCAGGGGAAAATTGTAATTGAACAAGTTATGCATTGAAAATGGAGACTTCTGCTGCATTATCAAAAGGGTGAAGGGAAAGGAGAATAAAGCCACAGCACAAAGGACAAACGAAAGGATAGAGAATAAAATAGAATGAAGAGCGAGGTCAGATAATCACAAAAAACAAGAACCGCGCTGATCACAGAATGCAGAGACTGAGTAAAAAGAGAAAGAAGAGGCAAAGAGAGAGCAGGAGAAAAGAATGTCAGCAAATATAAAAGGGGAAAACAAAAATACACTGCAGGATACAAAAGAGAAGCTGATAGAGATATGCAAAATTATGAGGAGCAGATAGGCTTATTTTAGTGTTAGAAAGTCTTTCTGCAATAGCAGAGGTGTTTAAAACTCGAAGGCATAGGTTTAGAGCATGGTGTTAATGGGTTCAGAGAGGATTTGGGGATTTTTTTTTCATGTATAAAGTGGTTGGAATCTGGAACGCACTGAGGTGATGGAAGCAGAGACTCTCACAACAGTTAAGTATCTGGACAGATCAGCAATGATCATATTGAATGACAGGGCAGGTTTTCAGGGCCTGGTGGCCCATTCCCCCTATTTTCTTGGGAATCACAAATAAATCAAAGGTTATGGACTAGCTGGTAAGGGTATTTGTACACATGGGCATTTGATTGCCAATATGGACACGGTGGGTCAAAGAGTCTGTTTCTATGTAGTATGACGTTACGAACTTTACTCACGGAGGCAGAGCATGGCTGAAAGACCTGAGGTTAGGAGTAGATTTGAAGGAAATCATACAGCGAATGGCATCACAAAATGTTGGAGTAACTCAGCAGGTCAGGCAGCATCTAGGAGAGAAGGAATGGGTGACGTTTCGGGTCGAGACCCTTCTCCAACGGCAGGTGGTTTGCTGAAGAATGAGAAGCAGCAATTCAAGCCAAAGAGATAGGTGCATTGCATGTTGAATATAGACCAGGTTGAGAAAGCACGCAGGATTGTGGGCTTTATCAACAAGAGGAATTGAGCAAAAGAGTAAGCAAGTCACAATGAACCCATTATAGAATTCTGGTTCAGACAAAGCTGGAGAATTGTGTCCCATTCTAGGGATCATACACTTCAAGATGCGAAGAGAGATGGAGAAGGGATCTGCCAAGATAATTCCACAGAGGAGGAACTTTAGCTCCTTGGAGACTGCAGAAGCTGGGATTGTTTTCCCTGAGACAGACAAGGATCTTATTGAGGTATTTGAAATCATTAGACAATCAAGAGAAACTATATCCATTCGGGGAGGGGTCAAGAACAAAGAGTTAAGGTGAATGGTACAACAGCCAAAAGTAACTTGAGGAACATTTTTTGCTAATGCACGGTAAATGGTTGACATCTAAATAATTAAATGGGCTTGAGAGGCTGTGAGAAATGCAAGGGGTCGCTTGGATTATGTTCATAACCAGAGAACCATAGTATTACTTAGGCACTGGGGGAGAGACTTTATTGAATAAAGGTGGCGCAGCAGTAGAGTTGCTCCCTTACAGCAACAGAGACCCAGGTTCGATCCTGACTATGGGTGTTGTCTATATAGAGTTTGTACGTTCTCCCTGTGACCTCGTGGGTTTTTCTTCAGGTGATCCGGTTTCCTCCCATATTCCAAAGGCGTATAGGTTTGTAGGTAGTTCTAGCAATGGCAGGTATTCCTTCGGAATAATGCAGAAGTTGCAGGATCAATTCATCCCAAAGAGGAGGAAAGATTCTAAGGGGAGTAAGAGGCACCCATGGCTGACAAGGGAAGTCAAGGACAGCATCAAAATAAAAGAGAAGCAGTATAACATAGCAATGAAGAGCGGGAAGCCAGAGGATTGGGACTCTTTTAAAGAGCAACAGAAGATAACTAAAAAGGCAATACGGAGAGAAAAGATGAGGTACCAAGGTAAGCTAGCCAATAATATAAAGGAGGATACTAAAAGCTTCTTTAGGTATGTGAAGAGGAAAAACATAGTTAAGGCAAATGTGGGTCCCTTGAAGACAGAAGCAGAGGAATTTATTATGGGGAACAAGGAAATGGCAGACGAGTTGAACCGGTACTTTTGATCTATCTTCACTAAGGAAGATACAAACAATCTCCCAGATGTCCTAGGGTGATGGAGGAACTGAAGGAAATTCACATTAGGCAGGAAATGGTGTTGGGTAGACTGATGGGACTGAATGCTGATAAATCCCCAGGACCTGATGGTCTGCACCCCAGGGTACTTAAGGAGGTGGCTCTAGAAATCATGGACGCATTAGTGATCATTTTCCCAATGTTCTATAGATTCCGGGTCAGTTCCTGTGGATTGGAGGGTAGCTAATGTTATCCCACTTTTCAAGAAAGGAGGGAGAGAGAAAACGGGAAATTATAGACCAGTTAGTCTGACATCAGTGATGGGGAAGATGCTGGAGTCAATTATAAAAGACGAAATTGCGGAGCATTTGGATAGCAGTAACAGGATCGTTCCGAGTCAGCATGGATTTACGAAGGGGAAATCATGCTTGACTAATCTTCTGGAATTTTTTGAGGATGTAACTAGGAAAATGGACAGGGGAGCGCCGGTGGATGTAGTGTACCTTGACTTTCAGAAAGCTTTTGACAAAGTCCCACATAGGAGATTAGTGAGCAAAATTAGAGCACATCGTATTGGGGGTAGGGTACTCACATGGATAGAAAATTGGTTGGCAAACAGAACGCAAAGAGTGGGGATAAATAGGTCCCTTTCAGAATGGCAGGCAGTGACTAGTGGGATACTGCAAGGCTCGGTGCTGGGACCGCATCTATTTACAATATACATTAATGACTTGGATGAAGGGATTAAAAATACTATTAGCAAATTTGCAGATGGCACAAAGCTGGGTGGCAGTGTGAACTGTGAGGAAGATGCTATGAGGTCGCAGGGTTACTTGGACAGGTTGTGTGAGTGGGCGGATGCATGGCAGATGCAGTTTAATGTGGATAAGTATGAGGTTATCCACTTTGGTGGTAAGAATAGGAAGGCAGATTATTATCTGAATGGTGTCAAGTTAGGAAAAGGGGACGTACAATGAGATCTGGGTGTCCTAGTGCATGTCACTGAAAGGAAGCATGCAGGTACAGCAGGCAGTGAAGAAAGCCAAGGGAATGCTGGCCTTCATAACAAGAGGAGTTGAGTATAGGAGCAAAGAGGTCCTTCTGCAGTTGTACAGGGCCCTAGTGAGACCGCACCTGGAGTACTGTGTGCAGTTTTGGTCTCCAAATTTGAGGAGGGATATTCTTGCTAATGAGGGCGTGCAGCGTAGGTTTAGTAGGTTAATTCAAGGAATGGCGGGACTGTCGTATGTTAAAAGACTGGAACGACTAGGCTTGTATACACTGGAATTTAGAAGGATGAGAGGGGATCTTATTGAAACATACAAGATTATTAAGGGGTTGGACACGTTAGAGGCAGGAAACATGTTCCCAATGTTGGGGGAGTCCAGAACCAGGGGCCACAGTTTAAGAATATGGGGTAGGCCATTTAGAATGGAGTTGCGGAAAAACCTTTTCAGTCAGAGAGTTGTAAATCTGTGGAATTCTCTGCCTCAGAAGGCAGTGGTGGCCAATTCTTTGAATGCTTTCAAGAGAGAGCTAGATAGAGCTCTTAAAGATAGCGAGTCAGGGGGTATGGGGAGAAGGCAGGAACGCTGTACTGATTGAGAGTGATCAGCTATGATCACATTGAATGATGGTGCTGGCTTGAAGGGCCGAATGGCCTACTCCTGCACCTATTGTCTATTGGCTTGTAGGTTAATTGGTTTTGGTAAATTGATAAAGATTGTCCCTCGTGCTAGTGTACGGGTATCATTGGTCGGCATGCACTCAGTGGGTCGAAGGGCATGTTTCCATGCTGTATCTCTAAATTAAACTAAAGGTGTGAAGGTGTTGATAAATGCATGGCCCTGCACACAGAGTTACGCACCTGTACCATCCGTGATACACTGCGTCGCGACCAGTAACGTGATGAAAGGAATGAGTGAAATGTGGAGACGAGACATTCTGTTGAAAGAAATGTAAAGTTAGTGAAATAGAAAATCTTAGCCCGGAGTTAGCGCGACCTGTGTTCTAAACTGTGTTCAGATATCTCCAGTAAATAAGAGAATGCACAAAAAAAATCAAATTAGCTAGTCTCGGTAATGGTAACAGTGAACTATTGGATTGTCATAAAACCCTATCTGTCTCTGTTCTTCAAATCACTCTCATCCACCTGTCCTTGCGTAACTCTCCAATGTGGCTGACGCCCCTGAACTAGAGGAGGCAGTTAGGGATGCAGAATAAATGCAGGTATCGCCAATAACAACCACACGTCATCAACAAATGAACGACAACCTCTCGAAAACAAATGAAATACGATCTCCATCCGTGACCAGTGCTGGACTTAAAACTCCATCTGGAGACAGGATGTTGTTGTAAAGCTGCAGCAAGTAAGAATTTAACTGTGCCAGTCCTGGTGCCTATGACTTGTTGTATTGAGGTTCATTGGGTAGATGCTGGCCTTAACTGAGACAATTAGTTGAGCAACATTATGTATTAATTACAAATAGACCTTTGCTCCTGAGTAATAATCAGCAGTTATTGACAAACAGAACTGCAGTGGGCAGCTCTGATAAGGAGTGACATTGTTTTACATGCAAGCTGTGTAGGGGATAACCAGAGCAGAGGGTAAAGCACTGTGAAACAGATGGTAACCAACGCAGCTGGGGGAGAGAGAGAGAGGGGGGGAGAGAGAGGGGGGGGGAGAAGAGAGAGGGGGGGAGAAGAGAGAGAGGGGGGGAGAAGAGAGGGGGGGGGAGAGAGGGGGGGGGAGGGAGAGGGAGAGGGAGGGGGAGAGGGAGAGAGGGAGAGAGGAAGAGGGTGAGAAAGAGAGGGGAGACGAAAAGGGAGAGAGAGAGGAGAGGAAAAGGGAGGGTCAGAGGGAGGGGGTCAGAGGGAGGGGGTCAGAGGGAGGGGGTCAGAGGGAGGGGGTCAGAGGGAGGGGGTCAGAGGGAGGGGGTCAGAGGGAGGGGGTCAGAGGGAGAGGGTCAGAGGGAGAGGGTCAGAGGGAGGGGGTCAGAGGGAGGGGGGTCAGAGGGAGGGGGTCAGAGGCAGAGAGAGAGGCAGAGGGGGAGAGGCAGAGGAATGAGAGAAAGAGAGCAATGAGAGAGGCAGAGAAAAGGGGAAGAACAGAGAGAGGGGAACAAAGAAGGAGAAAAAAGACACACACACACACACACACACACATAAACAAACAATTTGATTTACTATTTTGGATACACTGAGAGACATTTGAAGAATGCTGCACAGAGCATTGCCAAGTTTTTAAACTGAATCAGACTCATAGAGGCCACCAGTCATTTATTTGACCTGGGCAAGTCACTATTCCCTGTACACATGAAACGCAGCCTGTCTTTGAGTTTCTCAAGGGGCTGCTCCCCAGGTTCTGGCTGCCCTTCAGTGCTACAGTCCAGATATTGGGGCAGAGGGCTGGGGCTGGGAAGGCATGAGCTGGTGGGAGTCCTCCTCGCCAGTTTGCTCCCAGGCCAGGTGAATGTATCCGTGCACAAGTCCAAGCAGGGGCCCATCGAGGAGTCTGTCTGATCGCCCCTCTCCCAGGCTATGTCCGTGACCAGGCACAGGCAACGCACAGATGCCCCTGGCCCATACCTCAGAGGTGGGCATCATCAGAGTGCCACCAGGTCTCAGAACAACTTGAGTGGTTCTGCTGAATGAAATAAACCTTTCTTTGAACAATGAAGGAGAACAAAAACACAAAACAGTGGCCTGAGGAAAAAGATGAAAAAAAAAATCAGAGGTCAAACTTCTTCAGCCTTTGAAGGGATGATCATGAACCGAATGAATAATTCGAAACAGAAATACTGTTGCAGCACTCTTTCACTGTGAAGAAAATAGAGAACATACTGCTCAACTACAGCTTTAATGCTCAGTCCCTTGAGTCATTGTTCATTAAATTAGCTTGTTACTCGATCTCTATTCAGTTGTTTGCCTTTGTTGCCTTAATACCGTCATCAAAAATCTAGTTAGCACAGTTTTGCAATTTTCAAACCTTTATACCGAGTGTTTTTTCAGTTTGGGAGCACCATGCAGCCTTCTGCTAGCCTTTGCGTGAGAAAGAGCTTTTAACGTTACTCTTCTTGAGGCACATTTCTTTCTTTACTTTAAAAAATATATATTTTTTTTCCAGTATCACATTTCAAGGTTACATCCCCCTTGACAATCTAGAACAGCAACAGAAACGGCGTTGCAGTGAAAAGCAAGCTCTGCAAGCCTGTTTCAGCTCTTGGTAAACATGCTATGGTTGGCAGGCACAGCAAGAGCTTGTTGGCAATGTCAACTCCAGCAGAAAAGCTGCCTGGGAACTCGATCGACAAATACGGACTCAGCACAACTCTCCGGTTCTGTTTACCAAGTTCACACCCTGATGTCACACAACTGATATCTATAACCCTCAAAGGTCAAAGTCTAACAAACTCAATGCCCTGAGCATTAAACAATGATTACGTTAGATTTTTCCACGAATTTATTAACATTGAGTATTCAGGCATTAACATGCCACACACATGCACCTGGACAGGTCATCCATCTAATCGCCTGATCATCTTCTCACGAGCCTGCCCTGAGTTGAGGATGACTTGCTTCCACTCTGTTCTGAGATGGCTTTTAAAGGACATGCTTTTGAAAGACATGCTCAGACTGCCAGAGTAGGAGCTGGAGTTGTTTAATTGGAGGGGCGCAATGGTTGTTGTTTGGGAGTTGATCTGCTCATAGTTTTCAGCACCGAGCAGCCACATGCAGACAGCTGACAAATGCTCTGTGCAAACAACCCGTGGTGAGAGCCAAGCGGAGTTGAGGACATGAAAGCAGACGTTAGGTAAAGGCCAGAACAAATCAGGGCTGGCAACAGGTAACCAAGGAAGAGTGGAGTCTATAATGGAAGAGGGAGAGTGGAGCCTATAATGGCTCTGGGGTAGAGGTGATAAAGAAGGGATACAGGGATGCGAACAGTGGAACTAGTAGAATGACTAGATATACACAAAAAGCTGGAGTAGCAGAATGACTAGTCTGAAGAAGGATCTCGACCCGAAACATCACACATTCCTTCTCTCCAGAGTTGCTGCCTGTCCCGCTGAGTTACTCCAGCATTTTGAGTCTAACTAGTAGAATGACTTGGGCGAGGGGGGAGGGGGAGGGAAGAGTGGGAATGAAGGGGTCACTTGAAATTAGAGAAATCAACTCTCTTGCGGGTTGTAAGCTGCCCAAGTGAAATATGAGGTGCTATTTTTCCAATTTGCACATGGCCTCACTCTGACAGTGGAGGAGGCCCAGGTCAGAAAGGGAAAGGGAATTTTCCTTAATTTGAAAATAGTTAGGAACTGGGAGATCCAGTAGGCCTTTGCAGTCCGAGTGCAAGTGTTTGGCGAAACAGTCGCCAAATCTACGCTTGGTCTCGCCTGTGTACAAGTGGCTACATCAGCAACAATTTTAGTTTCATGGTCAGCATTATGAATATTGACTTAATCAAATTTAATTCCACAGTGGCCAAGGAAAGATATGAAGTTCGGTTGTCAGATTATAAATTGAGATATTGTCACAACAACTCACGAAGTTGCACAAAGCAGTTTTTTTCCATTAGCAAGTGCATCCTTGGTAAATTGTCATGTGATCTAATACTTTGACAATTTAATAAACCATTGTTTAGGCCTTAGCTGGAGTACTAGGTGCAGTTATAGTAACTACATTATAGGAAGGATATGATCGTGCTGGAGGGGGTGCAGATGAGATGTTGCCTGGGATGGTGCATTTTAATTGTTAGGAGACTGGAGAGGTTGGATCTCTTTTCCCTGAAATGGAGATGGTTAAGAGGGAGCATGATTGAGGTAAATAAAATTACGATGGATGTGGATTGCAGGAAATGGTACCCCTTTATATGGGTTAAAAAAAACTAGAAGACATTGATTTAGAGTAAGGGGTAAAACATTTAGAGAGGATCTGAGGGGGACCTTTTCACCCAGAGTGGTCAGTACCTGTAATGCACGACTGGAGAGAGTGGTGGAATTTAAGCATTTAAGAGATGTCCAGATGAGTACTTGAATCACTGACGCAGAGAGTTAAGAATCAAGAATGTTTGATTGTCATATGTACTAACAGCGAAGCAATGAAATACTTAATTGCTATAGCTTGATGTAATAATGCAAAGATAATGTATAATAATTAAAATACAATAAATTAATATCCTTATTATAGGTAACCATAATCATGTAAAAACTAAAGTCCATTGAGATCATAGTTGTTGACGTGAGTGTTGTGTTGAAGAGCTTGAGTGTTGCACGGAAAACCTGTTCTTGAACTTGGTGGTCACGGTTTTCAGGCTTCTGTACCTTCTTCCTGATGGTAGCAGTGAAATGAGAGCTTTGCCAGGGTGGTGTGGGCCTTTGATGATATTGGCTGCCTTTTTGAGTCAGCATCTCCTGCAGATCTCTTTAATAATGGGGAGGTTAGTATCCATGATTGACTATCTACCACTGTCTGTAGTCTCCTTCCTTCCTGACATTTTAATTTAGCTTAGTTCAGTGTAATATTGTCACGTGTACCAGAGTCAAAGACTATACATGATTATATTCAAATCGTCCACAGTGCACTGAAAAAGGATAAAGGGTACAACACTCAGCGCACGATAAAGTCTGATAAAGTCGAAAGGATGAAGTCTGATAAAGTCCAAATCCAAAGGTCTCCAATTAAGTAGATGATAGGTCAGGACCACACTCGAGCTGATGAGGGGACCATCAGTTGTCTGATAACAGCTGGAAAGAAACTGTCTCTGAAACTGGCGGCATGTTTCAAACGTCTATACCTCTTGACTGATGAGAGAGGTGAGAAAAGGGAGTGACTCGAGTGAGACTGGTCCTTGATTATGCAGGCGGCCTTGCCGAGGCAGCGTGGTGTAGACTGAGTCAATGGAAGGGATGTTGGTTTGCGTGATAGTCTGGGCTATGTCCACAACTCTCTGCAACTTCTTGTGGTCTTGGATGGAGCTGCTCCCAAACCAGGCTGTGATGCTTTCTACGGCACATCTGTAGAAGTTGTTGAGGGTTATTAGAGACTGGCCAAACCTCCTAAGCCTTCCGAAGTAAGTAGAGGCTTTCTTGGCCATAGCTTTTATTTGGCTGGTCCAGGACAAATGGCTGGTGATATTTATTCCTAGGAACCTGAGGCTTTCAACCATCTGTATTTTGGCACCATCAATGTCAGGGTGTGTGTACTGCTTCGCTTCCTGAAGTCATTCACAATCTCCTTTGTTGTGCTGTCATTATGGGAGAGTTTGTCGTCTTGGCACCAGGTTACAAGGTTCTCAATTTGCGAAACAGACCATTAAAAAAACAGCCAGGATGCTCTTTACAGTATAACAGTAGAGGTTCAATAGAGTATTCATCTGAATCTCCTCAATCTTTTAAGGAAGTAGCAGCGTTGATGAGCTTTCTTTGTGATTGCATCGATGTGCTGGGCCAAGGACAGATCTTCAGCAATGTGCACGCCCAGGAACCTGAAGCTCTTGACTCTTTCCACTGCCGCCCCGTCAATGAAGTCTTTCCTTGGCTTTTTCCTCCCGACATCAATAACAGTTTCTTGATCTTGCTAACATTGAGAGCAAGATTATTATTCCGGTACAATTCAATCACATTTTCCATCTCCCTCCTATACTCTGACTAATTGTTACCTTTATTTGTCCAACTATGGAGGTATAGTTCGTGAATTTAAAGAGTTGTGTCTGGTTACAAAGTCAAGGCAACAGACACAGCAGAGCAATTGTTGCATAACTAAAAATATAACACCGATTTCAATGAAATTTCGTCCTTTAGCACCAAAGGGACGACGGTGAGTAAGGTGGGCCTAAAATTATCGCGCTGTCGTGTACTATTTTGGCTGTAGTTCAGGAACAAACAAACAAATGAGAGTTTTGGTATATAGATGGAGTATTGAATGTAGAATATATAATGCAACAAGCAGCAAAATATACTCACCCAGTGAAATACTTGTCGACATTCTGCCCAAATAAGCAGACTTGGATAATGACAAGTAATTAAATCACCCGTCACTGCACAATCATTGCTAAGTTTTAATTATAGATGGACTGCTTAACACTGATCAAACAAAGCAACCCATTGAGAACACAGTGCAAGGAGTAAGTCACACATGCAGTATGAAGAGATTATCTTACAAATCTTTTAATACTCAATTGAATGTGTCAGCAATATTTTCAAAAGCAAATACATTCCATCAAATTCCACGATATTGTACTACCAGTAAGGTAGGGAATGAATTCAATGGATCATCTCACAAACCCGATGGTCTGAATGTTCCTCTGAGAATACCACTTTGCTTCAAGTTCTGCACATACCACTGATCTCCAGTATCAAACCATGCCTCGCACAAATAAACTATACTTACTTGCACAAAACTGAGTGCAACAAAAGACTAACAGCCTCTCTCGACATGTCCAACGTGGCATCAGTCTGTAAACGACGCAGTCAAAAGAAACATTATCCTTCCAACTGTAATCACATGCAACATCATATTCGTGTTGCTGATCTTTGACCCTTATGCCAAAATGCAGTCTTGCACAATATTTTTCCCTTTCAACATCAGGCAAACAATATGACTGGCTGAATGTCTACCATTTAGTGTCCTTTTTCTGAACCTATTTTGTTTGCTCTTTAAAGATATAATTTAATGCTCCAAAAATAATGCTACTTTCATGCTACTAAGATCTCATTGGGCCACTGGAACAAAATGCAATCAGCAATTGCACATAAAAATTGAATAGCAAGGGTTTGCTGACCACAGTCCTCAATGACAGAAACACAGCGAGGAGGGCCCAAGAATGAAGGGAGAACCCAGTGGGGGGATGGGCAACGTGGATTGGGTGGGAGGCGTACAACGGCGGGCAGAAGATAGGACTGTTCAGTAAATTTTTGTAACTTTGTTGGCGCCAGAAATGTGGCGATGCTTGCGTAATGCCTAGGTGAGGTCTGCTATCTGATTTTACTGCGTTGTATGCAAAAAGCATTTCATTTTATCTATGTACATGTGACATTTCGGGCAGAAATCACCCAGTTTCTATGTTCATGCTGTTAATTCTGGGATCCAACAGAATTTGTTCTGACCTCATGTTTGATAAACTCTGTATGAACTGGGCATCAGCCTAGCTTCTTTGTTTAAATGCATGGGGAGGCCAGGAATATATTTACTCTGGAGTTTAGTCGAAGCATTTGAATCATTAAAAATAGCACACATTTCAAAGCATTGTATTTTCCTTTCATATAATATCATAGCCAGCTTGCCCTGCCTGTTAGATTTCTCTTTTCAACTCAGCTAGTTGAACTTGCCTTTCTGAATCTGCCCACTATGTGATAGAAGCTAGGCTGATGCCCAGTTCACATAGAATCACATAGTGATACAGTGTGGAAACAGGCCTTTCGGCCCAACTTGCCCACAACGGCCAAGATGTCCTAGCTACACTAGTCCCACCTGCCTGCATTTGGTCCATATCCCTCTAAACCTGTCCTATCCATAACCTGTCTAACTGTCCCTTATCCTTTACTAGTCTGAAGCAAAACGTCACCCATTCCTTCTCTCTGGTGATGCTGCCTGTCCCGCTGAGTTACTCCAGCTTTTTGTGTCTATCTGTCTAACTGTTTCTTAAATGGTGGAATAGTACATGCCTCAACTTCCTCCTCTAGCAGCTTGTTCCATCCACCCACCACCCTTTGTGCGAAAATTAAGTTACTGCGCAAGAACATTAATCATGTTCTTGCGCAATCTACATTTTCCCCTACTTGGAATTTAAATCTCACAACAAAGGTCACCTCCACCCAAGGTTTAATTCACTTCCTTATTACTCATCGCACGATCATGCCTTAAAAAGCTGAACCATAGACAGTTCTTGCATAAGAAATCACCTTTGAAAAGGAATGGCTAAGAGTCATTGTGGCTGAGAAATAGGATGAAACTCCTACATTCTGAACAGTGCTGCTTTACCAGTCTTAGTTTAATCCCACCCAGAGGTAATCGGGAACATTAGTGTGGACCCATTCCAACATGGCCATACAACATGAGTAATTCTGTTTCTAAGACAATAATGCACCATGTGCTGTGAATCAATATCTTAGAGACTGTTCAGAAAGAGATGGTTATAAAATCCAGCATAAAGGGCCACTGACCAAGTAAAATTGAGTCAGATCCCAAAACAGATGGGGGCAACAGTGGTGTTCTGTTGACAGATACAAAGATATAGTCATTTATACATATTTGCATATATAAAATATTATACATATTTCATGACTCATCTTAATTTCCTTATGTACACCCAGCTCATGCATTTGGTGCGTGGAAAAGAAATCGCCTGGAATTGTACTCTTCTTAACTGAGTTCTTCTCCACAAACTATATACTAAAACTCTCGTTTGTTTGTTCCTGAACTACAGCCAAAACAGTACACAATAGCGCAACAATTTTAGGCCCACCTTACTCACCATCGTCCCTTTGGTGCTAATGGAAGAAGTTTAATTGAAATCGGTGTTATAATTTTAAAGTTATTCACATTTTAAAGTTTAAATCTATCTCCTAGGGAGGGAGGGGGGGTAAAGAGGGAGGATGGAGTGGGGGGGGGGGGAGGGGAAGGAGGGAGGGGAAGGGGGGAGGGAGGGGCAGGGGAGGGGGGAGGAAGGGGGAAAGGGTGGGGAAGGAGAGGGTGCTACACCAATGCAGGAGCGGTTTGGGCCCAACGGGTCCACTTGGTCTTTTTCCCTTCTACAATTCATTCCCCCGATTCATTCGTGGGATTTCAATAAGAATCCATTGGTGTAATGTTTCCTCCATTAACAGAGTTTGAAACTTGGGTGTGTAGAACTCATGCTCCCATCACTGCCAACTGAAAATGTGTAGTCATATAGAATACAAATTGATATTCAAGATAGATATAAAATGCTGGAGTAACTCAGCGGGACAGGCTGCATCTCTGGAGAGGAGGAATGGGTGCCGTTTTGGGTCGAGACTCTTCTTTAGGCTCGAGCCGAAACGTCACCCATTCCTTCTCTCCAGAGATACTGCCTTTCCTGCTGAGTTATTCCAGCATTTTGTATCTACCATCGGTTTAAACTAGCATCTGCAGTTCCTTCTTAAAAATGAATACTCAATATCTTTATGTAACATATCTAGTTCTAAACATGTGGAAGCAGCGTTAAATATTATGTAATTGTGCAGTGCGTGCAGCCATTACAATGGTTCAATTTTAACATACTCAGATAATTCATTTGTCTTACTGCATTTTCTGTTTTAATTTGAGTTCCATGAATCTAATGCACGTTAGTCTTTATAATTTATTTCATTAATACATAGTTCTTCTATTTCTATCTTGTCTATTTATATGCCTTATCATTCCTCATTTAAAGACACTCCTCTCATCTGCTTTGCAATCTCATTAACTCATTTGCTGATCAGATCTTGTCAGAATATCTTCCAAAGATGTAATGCTAAAAACAATACATACACTTCCTTTCAGTGTCCCTTCAGACATTAATGAAACTCGCTAATTATATCCATTGTTACAAGTATAATCTAGATACTTCCAGGCTTATAAAATGGCTTCCAATACTCGATTGCAGACAGGCCAACCTTTTCTTAAACAATTGGTTGCCATAATCACAAAGACAATTGGATGCTCTCCCACTCTCTCCGTGCTTCTAGCTTTCCTGAATCAAATCATCAGTGTTTATTGGACTGCTTCCTGAATATAGCATGCAATTTTCGAATCATCCTATCTTACCACCCCAATCCAATGATTACATGCATTAAAAAATACAAAGCACTGGAGTAACTCAATGGGTCAGGCAGCATCTCTGAAGGAGATGGATAAGTGACGTTTTTGGTCGGGGCCCTTCTTCATTGCATGGCATTACTTGGCTCAGAGATTTCCCTCAGGGAAGTCAATCTACTGAGAAATCTAATTTGTTGACTGTTCGTGCATTAACATGTATTTCATTGTGCCTTAAATGGTACACCTGACAATAAAGGACGATCGAACTATTGAACTACTTCATTTTCTGAGATTTTCTCAAACATAGCCAACTCCATAATTAGCAAAAGGAGATCAGTCCCCAGCAACCCCTCAACCTCTCTGTCTGTCATGTTCTATCCAACAGTCCCATCAACCAGAGCACTCTCAAGATGCTGGGAGTTAAACAGACCGTTGACCAACTGCTATCTTAACTGTATTTCCTAGAACAGTCACCCATTGGAGAAAACACAGCTTACGGAGCTGTATAAAATCAAGAGGGGCATAGAATTTTTTTCTAGGTTTGAGGAGTAAAGAATTAGAGGGCATGGGTTTAAGGTGGGAGGGGAAAGCTTTAGTTTGAACCTGAGGGGCAACTTTCATACATAGAGGGTGGTATGCATATCAAAGGGGCTGCCAGACCAAATGGTTGCAGTGGATACCAAAACAACATTTAAAAGATACAAAGTATTGGAGTAACTATGCTGGTCAGGAATCATGTCTGAAGAACACGGATAGGTGATGCTTTGGGGCAGTGTAGTTTAGTATAGTTTATTGTCACTGGTACCAAGGTAAAGTGAAAAGCTTTTGTTGCGTGCTAACCAATCAGCAGAAAGACAAAACATGATTACAATTGAGCCATCCACAATGTACAGATACATTGTAAAGGGAATAACGTTTAGTGCAAAATAAAGTTCAGTAAAGTCAGATCTAAGATAGTTCGAGGATCTCCAATGAGGTAGATAGTAGCTCAGGACTGCAATCAAGTTGTTGATAGGATGGTTCAGTTGTCTAATAACAGCTGGGAAGAAATTGTCCCAGAATCTGGACGTATGTGTTTTCACACTTCTGTACCTCTTGCCTGATGGGAGACAAGGGAGTGACCACGGTGAGACTCGTCCTTGATTATGCTGGTGGCCTTGGCCCATGTGAAGTGTAAATGGAGTCGATGGGAATCCATGGAAGGAAGGTTGGTTTGATGATCTGGGCTGCATCCACAATTCTCTGCAATTTTTTACAGTCTTGGATGGAGCTGTTCCCAAAACCATGCTGTGATGCATCCGGATAAAATGCTTCCTACGGCGCATCTGTAGAAGTTAGTGAGAGCGACATGTCGAACTTCTCAAGACTAAATGTCGGGACCCTCATTCAGACAGATTGTGGTGGAGTGCAGGGAAAGAAAGCTGGAAGAGAGAAGGGCAGGACAAAGCCTGGTAAGTGATACAGATGTATACAGATGAAGGGGGGATTTTGATAACAGACAAAGGCCAGAGATGAAAACACTAAAGGTTTGAGACAACGATAGAAGAGTTGCTTTTCAATATTTAGTAGATATTTGGAGAGATACATTAATAGGAAAGGTTTAGAGAGATAATAGACTGTGGACCCGTTGGGCCCAAACCTCCCCTGCATTGGTGCAGCACCCTCTCCTCCTCTCCTCCCCTCCCCTCTCCCTCAACCCCCCTCATTCCCTCTCCCACCTAGGAGATAGATTTAAACTTTAAAATGTGAATAACCTAAAAAATATAACACTGATTTCAATGAAACTTCTTCCATTAGCACCAAAGGGACAACGGTAAGGTGGGCTTAAATTTGTCGCACTATTGTGTACCGCTTTGGCTGTAGTTCAGGAACAAACAAAGAAGAATTTTAGTATATCGATGGGTCAAATGTGCATATGGGACAATCACTTGGTCGGCAAAGACAAGTGGAGCCAATAGACAATAGGTGCAGGAGGAGGCCATTCGGTCCTTCAAGCCAACACCGCCATTCAATGTGATCATGGCTGATCATTCACAATCAATACCCCGTTCCTGCCTTCTCCCCATTTCCCTTGACTCCGCTATCTTTAAGAGCTCTATCTAGTTCTTTCTTGAAAGCATCCAGAGAATTGGCCTCCACTGCCTTCTGAGCCAGAGAATTCCACATGGCCGAACGTCCAGTTTCCATACTGTATGACTCTAAAGCATCTGGTATGCTGCGAGGTGCCATTGTGGGTGCAGCGAGAATAGAGTCATAGATGTGGATTGTTACGGGCAGTGGCGCAGATCTGACTGCTGTTGGGCTGGGACTAGGCTCATCTCATCCTGTGACATCCTCAACAACGAACTCAACAGGTACATGGTGCAGCTGAGCTGCGACCACCCCTGCCATAACTAGTAGTACGGTCACACGGATCCTGTTTGACCGATCTAAGTTAGCCCTTTAAACTACCGAGAATCAACTTTTCAAAACCCTAAGACTATATTCACAACCTTGAATCCAATGGGTTAGCACACCAAACCCTACCATTTCCTCTCAGCAAAAAACAATGTGCTTAATTTCCCACAGCCTGGAGCCAAGAGGCTTGGTGAGGAAAAGGAGTATATATCAGAACACATGCAAGCTCTCATCTCATCACAAGAAGCATCGACAGGCTCAGCCAACCCAACATCACCGCTGCGAGACAATAGGGCTTTAAGGCCAAGATAGGTCTTGATATTTTCAAGCTACAGAAGGGTGCTGGAAACAAGACACTCTGTGCACTTCCTCAGAAGAAATCTTTTACTTATGAATGATTGTGTTTATGTATACTACAATTTTACTGTATTTTTGACTGCAAAACAAAGCATTTCACTGTATCTAGGTATAGACAATAGGTGCAGGAGTAGGCCATTCGAGCCCGTCGAGCCAGCACCGCCATTCAATGTGATCAAGGCTGATCATCCACAATCAGTACCCGGTTCTTGCCCTCTCCTTAAGAGCTCTAACAATGTCATATGCCACAATAAAGTAAATGCTACTGACACATTTAAAAAAAGCCCAACAGCAGGTATTTACCTTAAACAGCAGACAGAAACCTGCAAGGACTGTACAAAGCTGACTGTACAGAATAAGGGACTTTAAGTGCCAATTGTAGGTGCTCGCATGGGGGGCAGAAACAAAATATTTAAACAATATTCTCTGTTAATTCCCCAAGGTCCAGTTCAGGACACATTCACTAATGTAAGAATTAAGCACCAGCCATGCAACCCCTTGAGCACACTCCTCTGTTCAGTAAGATAACAGCCGAATCTGACTGGAATCTCCACTCCACATTCCTGCTCACCCTCAGAAACCTTTCACCTCCTCACTTATCAAGAATCCATCTCCCTCCAGCTCAAAAATATTTAAAGACTCTGTTTCCACCAACCTTTGAATGAAGAGCTCCAAAGACTCACAAGCTGCTGAGAAAAAAAAAATCTCCATCAGAACCAACCTCTCCGCTTCTCCTTATCTAGGTCAGAGTACAGGAGGGAGATCAAAGATCTGGTTAAGTGTTGTCAAAACAACAATCTTCCTCCCAACTTTATCAAGACCAAGGAGCTGATTGTTGACTTACAAGAAACCCTGCCTCAAATAGACAACTGATATCATCACAGACTCACGCCATGCTTTCTGTTCACTGATACCATCATGAACCTGAGAACTGTTAACTCTAGGTTCAGGAAAAGTTTATTTCCAAAAACCATTAGGGTTAGAATAGAATAGAATTCCTTTTATTGTCGTTGCAACAGGTACAACGAAATTAAAAATAGCAATCCTGACAGTGCGTAACACGAAAAGTAAAACATATATGCAATAAATGCAAAACAAATAAATACAAATGTATTAAATACAAAAGTTTTAACAGTGTGACCTAGTGCAGAAAGTAGTGTTCAGTTCTCATATGGCCCTGGGGTAAAAACTGTTCTTGAGTCTGTTTGTTCGGGATTTGATCGACCTGAAACGTCGACCAGAGGGCAGAAGAACAAACAGACGGTGGCCGGGGTGGGATGGGTCTTTTATTATTTTGCCTGCTCTGCTGAGGCAGCGTAGGCTGAACAGGTGCTCCAGGGAGGGCAGTGAGCAGCCGATGATCTTCTGTGCCGTCGTGATGACCCTCTGAAGGGCCTTCCTGTCCTTTCCTGAGCAGCTGGCATACCATGTGGTTATATAGTATGCCAGCACACTCTCGATGGAGCAGCGATAGAAGGACATCATGAGCTTCTCCTGCAGGTTGGTCTTCCTGAGGATCCTCAGGAAGTGGAGTCTCTGCTGTGCCTTCTTCACTGTGGTAATGGTGTTGGTAGACCAGGTAAGATCCTCTGCGATGTGCGTACCCAGGAACCTGAAAGCGGGTACCCTTTCCACACAGACCCCATTGATGTAGAGTGGGTCGTGTTCTGCACTGGTTTTCCTGTAGTCTATTATAAGTTCCTTTGTTTTGGAGGAGTTCAGGACAAGATTGTTCACTGAACACCATGCTGCCAGCCTTTGGATTTCATCCCTGTAGGCTGTCTCATCTCCTCCTGAGATGAATCCAACCACAGTTGTGTCATCCGCGAACTTGATGATGGTGTTGGTGGGATGGGTGGGGCCTCAGTCGTGAGTGTAGAGGGATTAAAGGATGGGGCTCAACACACAGCCCTGTGGTGAGCCGGTGCTCAGTGTAATGGTGGAGGAGAGGTGAGGGCCTATTTTGACGGTCTGGGGGCGGTTGGTCAGGAAGTCCTTGATCCATTGGCAGATGGTTTGGGAAAATCCAAGGTCAGAAAGTTTGGTGACCAGTCTGCTCGGGATGACTGTGTTAAAGGCAGAGCTGAAGTCTAGGAAAAGCATCCTCACATAGCTCCCCTGGTGTTCAAGGTGGGTCAGTGCAGTGTGAAGAGCAGTGGCGATGGCATCCCCTGTAGACCTATTTGCTCTGTAGGCAAACTGGCATGGGTCGAAGGTGGGTGGGAGGCTGGCTTTGATGTGCTGCAGGACCAGCCTCTCGAAGCATTTTGTGATGACCGGTGTGAGTGCTACCGGACTGTAGTCGTTAAGGCCGCTGATGACAGACTTTTTCGGCAGTGGGATGATTGTGGCGGACTTCAGGCAGGGAGGGATGGTGGATTTTGAAAGGGACAGGTTGAAGATTTTTGTGAAGACCTCAAATAATTGGTCTGCACATTCCTTCAGCACTCTTCCCGTCACACTATCGGGGCCTGCAGCTTTCCTGGGATTCACTGCTCTGAGCACGCGCTTAACATCATACTCCTGCACAGTGAAGATGTGGCTGTCAGGTGCTGGAGAGGGTGTTATGTCTGCCACTGCAGCTTTCACCTCGAAACGAGCAAAGAAACAGTTAAGTTCCTCTGCCAGCGAGGTGTCGCCGTCGGCAGTCGTGCGGTTGCTGGTCTTGTAGTTGGTGATGTGCTGGATGCCTTGCCACACCCGCCGTGGGTCATTGTTGGTAAAGTGGTCGTCAATCTTCCTCTTGTAGGACGCTTTGGTTGGTTCTAGCAGCACTGTATAGAGCTCTATCACTAGACCTGAAGGCGGTGTTACGGTCCTTGAGGAGAGACCTGACATCCTTTGTCATCCAGGGCTTCTGATTGGGATACAACCGGATGCGTTTGTCGATGGTGACATTGTCAACACAGTTTTGAATGTAGCAGAGTACAGTTGATGTGTACTCCTCCAAGTCCTGATCCTCAAAAATATCCCAGTTGGTCCTTTCGAAGCAGTCCTGCAGCTGCGAGGAAGCTCCTTCAGGCCATGTCTTAACAGTCTTTATGGTGGCTGGAGCTTTCCTCCTGAGTGGGGTGTATGCTGGAGTTAAGAATATGGACAGGTGATCTGACTGCCCTAGGTGTGGTAGTGGTGCTGACCTGAAACCCTTCTTAATGTTTGAATAAACCTTGTCTAGTGCGTTTTTTCCCCTGGTAGTACATCTTATGTGTTGTTCAAATTTCGGGAGAACTGTCTTTAGGTCTGCATGGTTGAAGTCCCCGGCTATGATGTGGGCTGCTTCTGGATATGTGCTCTGTTGTGAGTTTATTGCACCGAGCAGGTAGCCTAAAGCTGTGCTAGCATTAGCATTCGGTGGGATGTAGACTGCTGTTACTATAACCACTGTAAATTCACGAGGAAGGTAAAAAGGCCTGCATTTAACTGTCAGGAACTCCAGATCAGGAGAACAATGGCTAACCATGATTGAACTACCTTGCACAATCCTAATCATAATCCCGCTCAGCACTGAATCACTATGAATTTTGCACTCTTGTGTTTGTTCTGCGTACTTTGATTTTGAGACTATTATGGTCTGATTTTAAAGAATAAATGATAATTTATTGTGTATTTCTTGTTGTTGGCATTGTATTTATTATGCACGTAAAACTGCAGCAAGTAAGTAATTTATTGATCTGGTTCATATCTGATGCATATGACAAATAAACATGAATTCTTTGTCAAGACCCTTCAGGATCGATGCAGCAAATGTCAAATATAACAAAATATCACAAAGTTCTCTTCAGGAATAACATCAAACAAAACATCACCAGATTGCAATAGCTTTATACTGCAGGCAATTAGAAAATTGGTTTTGAGGAATCTTAAAAGTGGAAATGGAGGTGGAGATGACATTTCATGAAGGAATTTTGACGTTTAGGTCACCAATGGACAAGCAAATAAAGTGTTTAGAATTACATTTACCCCATATCTGAGAGGGTTGCCGATTAAAGAGACAGAGAGACCAACAATGAGAGAGTCACAAGGGACTGCAGTTGAGGTATAGCACAGGAATCGGGTATTCTGCCCATAATGTCTGCACCAGACTTGATGCCAAATCTACTCCCTCTGACTGCATTTGATCTATATTGCTTCATTCTTTGCATATCCATGTGCCTACCTGCAAACTTCTTAAATGCCACTAGTGCATCTATTTCTACTACCACCCCTACCCCTGGTAGACCGAGGCACCGGCCACTCTCTATATAAAGAATTATGGCCTCTAGTATCTAACAATTCGATTCTGGCAAAAAAGTTCTTGAGCAAAGGCACAAACTGCTGGAGGAACTCAGCGGGTCATGGACAGGTGACATTACAGGTCCATTCGCCCTAAACGGATGCTGCCTGACCCACCGCCAATTTGTCTTTAGAGCAATGAGTGGATCCGAAAACCAGAGAACTTTAAAATGAGCACGTGTTTAACAGGTTTAACCAGTGATGACAGGTAGATCGGACCGAGTATGAAGTGGGACAGAGCCACAAGAGACGACAGATGCTGGAATCTTGAACAAAAACCCCCAAAAGTGCTGGAAGAACTCAGAGGGTCAGACATCATCTGGAGGGAGGGTGGGGAAGAGGGTAGGGAGGAGAGAGAATGGACAGGCGGCATTTGGGGTCGGGATCCTTCAGGCTGAGAGGAAAGAGCCATCAGACTGAGGAATGGTCTCTATGCGAAACGTCGTCCGTCCATTTCCCTCCACCGATGTTGCCTGAACCGCTTGAGTTCCTCCACCACGTTGTCCTTTGCTCAAGTTGGGAAAGAGTTTGGCTGAATTGGCGCTACTACGAATCAGAAGTTCAATCTGAAGAAGGGTCTCGACCCGAAACGTCACCCATTCCTTCTCTCCTGAGATGCTGCCTGACCTGCTGAGTTACTCCAGCATTTTGTGAATAAACACCTTCGATTTGTACCAGCACCTGCAGCTATTTTCTTATACTAGAAGTTCAATGCCGTTCACCGACAATCTGCAGCCAGGAACAATACCGGAACAGTTAAGCCACCTCTCCACTAGTTGCCACTTCTGCTGTGGTCCTAACAAGGGGCCAGGAGTATAAGAAAATAACTGCAGATGCTGGTACAAATCGATTTATTCACAAAATGCTGGAGTAACTCAGCAGGTCAGGCAGCATCTCGGGAGAGAAGGAATGGGTGACGTTTCGGGTCGAGACCCTTCTTCAGACCAGGAGACCGACTTCACCCCCACCAGCCCGCAATGTGTGCCTCCCCTCCCCTCGACTGTGGGAACAGGAGCTGTTATCCCGACGGCGACGGCAGGAAGTCATGCCGTGCGACGTTGCAAATGCAAAGCCGCAGCGTGGGCTTTAAAGGCGATGGTGCCCGATGGCGCCGGGCAGAGAGCGAGTCCCTAGACGGAAGGTGCAATGCGTTAACTTGAGGAGAGACACTCCGTGCACACACACACTCACCCGGCCCGGCCCAGCGCGCGCCCGCGTCTCGTGCCCGCGCGCTTGGCCACGCCGTGCTCCCGATTTGCATATCACGCCTTTCAGTCGCCCACCCAACCCCGCTGCCCCATTGGCGGCGCGGGCTGTCAATCACGCGCAGCCTGCCCACTCGCGGCTCACCATCCAGTCTGCGGTCCCACCCCTCCTTCACGCGAAGCTCTGAGACCGGCGCGCCGACGGTTTCACATCGGCGGCTGTTGCTGCTCCCTGTCCCCTCTCGTCAGCGTCTGCATCTTCAGGTAAATGGTTTCCCCGTCGAGTGTGTGTCGTCCGGTGTTGATCAAGGAGCGATGGCGAGGCAGTGACCCCGCGTAGTCTGCGAAACGGCGTCGCGTGTGTTTGTGTGTGTGTGTGTGTGTGTGGAGGCCAACCAGTTCCAGCCTGTTCTGGCCGGCTCTGGGCGAGCAAGCTGTCGGCATCCGCTGACCGGGGCTTCTGGCACCCCCTTCCCCCCTCCTCCACTTCTGGCCGGGACGCGGCCGTCCATCGCCCCGCAACCCTGCTATAGCCGGGATGAATGGTCGCCCCTTTCCCCAACCCCTGGCCGGGATGAATGGTGGCTCCAACTCCTGGTCGGGATGAATAGTCGCCCCAACCCCAATGGGTTCCCCCCACCACTTACGAGGATGAACATCCGACTGCCGCACCTTCCTCAAATCTGCCGATGACCAGCGGCAAGCAGTCATCTTCCCCTCTTCCCCCCCCCCCGCGTTGACTTTGCGGCAGTAGCTGGTGCCTTCATCCATTTTCTTTCTGTCCTTTGATTTACACACGACCATGTCTCGATCGCTTGCAGCCGGTGGGAATGTTTCTTGAGTCTCGGTATTAATCGGTCTGCGCCAAGGCTTAATGTCACCAAAAAACAACTCTGCGTGATTAGATACACGGCAGAGATGCTGGCTCTGGAATCCGATGCCAAAAACAGACTGCTGGACGCAGTCAACGGGTCGAGCAGCATTGGTGGAATGAGATGGACAGAATGTTAATCCCTACTTTTTATTTCCTGTATGCCAACTAATTTTCTATCCATGTCAATACGCTTCCCCAATACCATGTGCTCCAATTTTGCCCACTAATCTCCTGTGTGGGACCTTATCAAAGGCTTTCTGAAGGTCCAGGTACACCACATCAGATGCTGCCTGATCCATTGAATTATGCCAGCAGTTCGATATTATTTTTCCATCATGTCTAATTTTGATTATTGCTGAGAGATTGATGTTGGATGGGGCACAAAAATTGTTGAAATAATCCCATGGGGTAATCAAAGCGGGGATTGATATTATTTTTTACTGTTAAATGCACTAACTCCTGCAGAGATGACCTGTGACTCGGACGATTAACATCCCCTTTGTGTTAGGTACGATTCCAACCAGTGGAGGACTTTTGCCATGCAATTAGTCCTGTCTTAGGGCTTCATGTTGGACCCTCATTCTGAGGCATGCCTGGTGCTGCTCCTGGCATGCCCTCCTGCACTCTTCATTGAACCAGTTATCCCTGGTTTGATTATAGTAGGAGCAGAATGTAGGCTGGGCCATGATGTTGAAGATTATGAAGAGTACATTTCTGCTGCTGCTAACCTGTTGATTTCCTATAGTAGTGAGTTACTTACTCCAGATACCCGCATCTCCACTGTTATGCGTTCAAGTTTTGGATATGTTGTGGGATTAGCCAGAATGAGCAACTGTTGTACATTTTGTATATACTGAGATGTACTGATGAAGGAAGGATTTAATGCTTAAAATGAGGAATGGGGTACTGTAAATCATACTGTGGTTTGATGAGTAGGAAAGAACTGCAGGTGCTTGTTTAAATCGAAGGTAGACACAAAATGCTGGAGTAACTCAGCAGGACAGTCAGCATCTCTGGAGAGAAGGAATGGTGATGTTTCGGATCGAGACCCTTCAGTCTGAAGAAATGTCTCGATAGACGATAGGTGCAGGAATAGGCCATTCGGCCCTACGAGCCAGCACCGCCATTCACTGTGATCATGGCTGATCATCCACAATTAGTACCCCGTTCCTGCCTTCTTCCCATATCCCTATCGTTAAGAGCTCTATCTAATTATCTCTTGAAAGCATCCAGAGAATTGGCATCTACTGCCTTCTGAGGCAGAGAATTCCACAGATTCACAACTCTGAGTGAAAAAGATTTTCCTCATCTGCGATTTAAATGGCCTACCCCTTATTCTTAAACTGTGGCCACTGGTTCTGGACTCCCACAACATCGGGAACATGTTTCCTGCCTCTAGCTTGTCCAATCCCTTAATAATCTTGTATGTTTCAATAAGATCCTCTCTCATCCTAAATTCCAGTGTATACACGTCCAGTCGCTCCATTCTTTCAAAATACGACAGTCCTGCCATCCCGGGAATTAACCTCGTGAACCTACGCTGCATTCCCTCAATAGCAAGAACGTCCTTCCTCAAATTTGGAGACCAAAACTGCACACAATACTCCAGATGTGCTCTCACTAGGGCCCTGTACAACTGCAGAAGGACCTATTTTCTCCTATACTCAACTCCTTGTAATGAAGGCCAACATGCCATTTGCTTTCTTCACTGCCTGCTGTACCTGCATGCTTACCTTCAGTAACTGATGAACAAGGACACCCAGATCTCATTGTAATTCCCCTTTTCCTAATTTGACACCATTCAGATAATAATCTGCCTCCCTGTTCTTTCCACCAAAGTGGATAACTTCACATTTATCCACATTAAATGGCATCTGCCCACTCAAAGAACTTGTCCAAGTCACCCTGCATCCTCCTCACAGTTCACACTGCCACCCAGCTTTGTGTCATCTGCAAATTTACTAATGTTACTTTTAATCCCTACATCTAAGTCAGGGATCTCCAAACTATGGCCCGCGGGCCACATGGTGAAGGAGCGCTGCCACTTGCGAGTGCTGCTCTCTCCCCTCTCCCTCCCAGAGCCAGTGAGATCTGCGCCGCTCCTACACTCTTCCCTGGCCCCGTCTCCCTGTAACGCAGCGAAATAAGAACATACACAAGTGAAACTTCCCTCCTCGCCGCCGCCACTCAACCCGGGGATGCAGGGCTACTGAACAACAACTACACTTGTGTTTGTTCTATTTCACTGCGTTAGAGGGAGACGGGGCTGGAGAAGAGAGTGGAGCCATGGCGTAGATCTCGCTGACTCAGGGAATGGGGGGAGAAAGAGGGAGGGTGCAGCTCTCGCAAGTTGCGGCGCTCCTTCACCGGACCCTCTGACCCCCTCCCCGTGCTACCGCTCTCACCCGCTGCTCCCTCTACCCCGACTCTCCCCCCCCCCCCCCCCCCACTCTCTCTCTCTCTTCCCCCCTCTCTCCCTCTCCCAGTGGTGGTCACTGTATTTTTTCTGTTTTATAAATAATTGTATACCTGCGGTATATATATATTCCAATATTTCAAGCTCTTTTTAAAAATTGAATGTTATTTATTTATTTATTTATTTATAAACCGAATGTAAACTAACCTAATATAACCTTTCCTAATCTAATCTAGCGTAACCTAGTCTAAACTTTTTTGAGTTCATTAAATTTATAAAACTTCTTTATTTTTTCCTACTCCCTGCAAAAATATGCCAAATATATAACGTGGCCCTCATGCTGAAAAATTTGGAGGCCCTTGATCTAAGTCATTAATGTATATTGTAAATAGCTGCGGTCCAAGCACCGAGCCTTATGGTACCCGACTAGTCACTGCCTGCCATTCTGAAAGGGACCCGTTAATCCCTTCTCTTTGTTTCCTGTCTGCCAACCAATTTTCTATCCATGTCAGTACCCGACCCCCAATACCATGTGCTCTAATTTTGCCCACTAGTATCCTATGTGGGACCTTATCAAAGGCTTTCTGAAAGTCCAGGTCGACTACATCCACTGGCTCTCCCTTGTCCATTTTCCTAATAACATCCTCAAAAAATTCCGGAAGTATAGTCAAGCATGCTTTCCCCTTCGTAAATCCATGCTGACTCAGACCGATCCTGTTACTGCTATCCAAATGTTCTGCTATTTCATCTTTTATAATTGACTCCAGCATCTTCCCCACCACTGATGTCAGGCTTATTTGTCTATGATGCCCTGTTTTCTCTCCCTCCTTTTTTAAAAAGTGGGATAACATTAGCTACCCTCCAATCCACAAAAACTGATCCTGGACTGGTTTCGACGCAAAACGTCACCCAGTCCTTCTATCCAGAGATGCTGTCTATCCCGCTGAGTTACTCCAGTATTTTGTGTCGACCTGTGGTTTAATGAAATGGTTTGAATTCTATTTAAGGCTTGGAATGTAAGACATCACCTATCTGCCACATAATGATGACACTGCCAAACATATTAGGGTATTATTTCCTGGTGGTCATATTCTTAATTTCATTAAAAACTCTTTACTTCAGAGCCTACTGTCGTGTTGTCATCCAATCTACAAACTGGTTGTACATCCTTCCCAAGATGCACAGGTAGGACTGTTCTGACAGATCCATTGTTTCTGTATATTCTTGCCCTCAGAACTTATTTCATACTTCCCCATGTCCTGTATCTTGTCTAAACCCCCTCCGCTCTTTCCTTGTAAGGAATTCATTCCATCCTCCCCCTTTCTATGCTCTGCCAAATCTTCTCTTCTGTTTTGTTTACAAAGCTTAATGGAACTTGTGGCCACTTCTGCTTATTTCTTGCACTACTGTGCGTGTCTATCTTCCTGGCCAGATCAAGGATAGGGTTTTCCTTATCCTACCTTTCTATTCCCCCTACCTTGGCAACCATTCTGTTACTTCTGCCAGCTTCATTGAGATGCTGTCACCAGGTGGATCTTCCCCACCCATCTCTGTCCTCTACCTTTAAAATCTCTATAATTCCCCAGTCTGCTCTTCCATTTCCACCAATCACTCCCTTTCTGGAGCAGCTTCCCATTGGAGGTGAAGCACTGACTTATTCAGGATCCCATTTACGTAGCGCAAGTCATTATATCATCAACAATGGTACAATAAAATGCAGTTTGGGTGACTACTTCGCCGACACCTCCAATTTACTGTAATACTATCCCTGCATTTCCAATTGTTGTTGAATTAAACTCTTCATTCCACTTCCACTCAGATCGTTAAGCATTGACTTTAACAGTTTCAGATGTTTGTCAGAGCTAACTAATCCTGATCACTAATCTGCTTTGATATAAATTGTTTTTTTTCACTCTATGGTTGCTAACTAATCTAGTGGGTATTTGCATCATGTTTAAAAATTTCAAACCTCAAGCAATAAAAGTTCCTCCAGTACTTAGTTTTCTGCTTAAAATTCCAGCATCTGCATTTTACTGCGGTGTTTCAGTAAATATTCATCTCTCTTGTTTAGTAATGATTATATGTGATATGAGGACTATCTTGGTCTCTGCACAAACACAGTTTCTCGATATTCTCTCCACATCTTCTTTCACAACTCTGGCCGTTTTCCTACTTTTCTAATTCTGATGAATGCTTATCAACCTGAAATATTAACTCTATAGATGCTGTCTGAACTGCTGTCTAACATATCACTCATGATGTGTAGAACTATTTTGAGTTTCTTGAATAATTTCTGTATTGGCTTTCCCTTCACAAATTGATGGGTGACAAGGGTATTGGAGCAGAAGTCTGTGTTGTAGACACGGTCTTCAAATTAAACATTCAGTGCAGTTAAAGATGATTTATGGTTCCTAGTAGTTATGTTGTTGCTGTTACTGGTTGGCTGAGGTTTATCAGTGCAAGCTTTAGCAGAAGGAAGTTATTCACTGAAAGAACTTTTGGCATGTCTTTCAGTTGATCTCCCACTAGTTGAGATTGCAATCAAATTCTCATGCTTTTGGATTTTGCTCATTTTTGTAGACTTAGGATTGCTTAAAGAGGACGAACAAACCTTGAGATTTGTTAAAATTGAGTACGTTATTGTTTCGAGACTTCCAATCCATTCGTTACTTGAAGTACTCTTGATGGGTGATTTCACAATTCCTGTCTCAATGCTCAAATGTGAAATATTTCCATATCTCCACTATTTTCATTATTATCTTGAGAATATTGTCACGGTAACTTATTGTTGAATATTTTGAATTTTGTGAGTTGCTAATCTAGTACACGAATAGCAATGTCTCCCAAACAAAATAGGTGACCATTTTCTGCAAAAATTGAGGAGAAAAGTTCGGGATCTGCTGATTGCCTTGTGGCTCAATTCAAAAAGACGCACATTTAGCTATTCCTGTGTTCCTGTGAAGTATCAGCCAGAGCTTCAAGGTTTTTTACCCAACTCACACTGAAGAGTTCTTCCAATTTAGCTCGGGTTGACAGTTAGCAATAGCTAACCTTTTATTCTGTTCTGCCTGCATTTCTTTATGCATTTATCTACTGTGACGGAGCCCACTCTTGGATGCAGCTCTGATCTCTATCACTGCCGAACAGGCCGGGGAGGCCAATCCCTAACATCATTGATAACAGCTAGGTCCAATTAGCTGGCTTCGGATTTGGCCACCTAAACCTCGACAGCCTACTCCCAGAAGTTCTAGCCAGAGGAGAAAATGGAGAGAAAAGAAGCAAACGAGAATGAGGAGGGAGGACGGTAGAGAAAGTGGGATCCTCCCTGCTAGCTGTGCTCCCCTGTCGCATGTTCGAGGAAGACTGAGCTACTGGGACAAACCTGAGACCACCGGTGCCAATGTGTAATCAAGTCTGGGCTTTCGGGAAGAGGCCCTAGACAGTCAGTGGCTCTACTGAGGCTATGACCAAGTGGCCGGGGCAAGCCTGAGACGCCGTGCCTTTTCCTGCCCATGTTGAATGTGAGGTGCTGTTCATCCAGTTTGCATGTTGTCTAGATCCAGCAGTGGAGTAGGCCCATGACAGAAAGGCCAAGGAAATGGGAAGGGGGGCGCTTAGCAACTGGAAGATCCAACAGGCCATGGCGGGCCGAGTGCAAGCATTTAGCAACCTGGTCATCTATTCCAGGGATCTCCAAACTATGGCCCGTGGGCCACATCTAGCACGGCACGAGATCTTATCTGGCCCGCAGCAGGCTCTTAGACAGCGGGGACTGGAGGCAGAAGCTGCCGGCGAAGGTTCGTCGGAGAGCGGATCGCCACTGACCCAGAGCCGGGACAGGGCGAGAGATCACAGCTCCCCCTCGAAACTTCCCGCCTTGCCACCGCTCAACCTGGGGAGAGGGAGGGGGGGACGGGGGGAGAGAGAGTCGGGGTAGAGGGAGCAGTGGGTGAGCGCGGGGAGGGGGAGGGTGTCAGAACGTCCGGTGAAGGAGCACCGGACAATACGAACAAGCACAAGTGAAACTTCCCTCCTCGCCGCCGCCGCTCACCCCGGGGATGCAACTACACTTGTGTTTGTTCTTATTTTGCTGCATTAGAGGGAGACGGGCCGGGGAAGAGAGTGGAGTAGCGGCGCAGATCTCGCTGGCTCTGGGAGAGGGGAGCGAGAGAGAGGGAAGGAGCAGCCCCCGCAAGTGCGGCGCTCCTTCACCAGACCCTCTGACACCCTCCCCGTGCTCCCGCTCTCACCCGCTTCGCCCTCTACCCCGACTCTCTCCCCCCACCCCCCACTCTTCCCCCCCCCACACTCTTCCCCCCCCCACACTCTTCCCCCCCCCCACCCCCCACTCTTCACCCCCCCCACCCCTCTCTCCCCAGTGGTGTTCACTGTATTTTTTCTGTTTTATAAATAATTGTATACATACGGTATATATATAGTCCAATATTTCACGCTCTTTTTAAAAATTGAATATTATTTATTTGTTGCCATATAAACCTAATGTAAACTAACCTAATCTAACCTGACCTAGTTTAACCTTTCCTAATTTAATCGAACATAACCTAGTCTAAACTTTTTTGAGTTCATTAAATTTATAAAAGTCACACTTTATTTTTTCCTACGGCCCGCAAAAATGTGCCAAGTATATAATGTGGCCCTCATGCTGAAAAGTATGGAGGCCCCTGATCTAGTCTATGCTTGGTTTCGCCGATGTAAAGGAAGCCACATCAGGACACACCTAATGCACCTTCCATCCAGAGATACTGCCTGATCTGCTGTGTTACTCCAGAATTTTGTGTCTATGTCGCTTATCTATGTTCTCCAGAGATGCAGCCTGACCAGCAGAGTTGCTCCAGCTGTTTGTCTTTTTTTGCAAACCAGCATATGCAGTTGCTTGTCTCATTCGCCTTCAATTTTACCACCAATTCCATGTACCCTACTTTGTTAATCAATCTTATGGTAAATCTAAATGCATCATATCCCTTAGATTCCCCCTTTATTCCACTAGTCACATCCTCAAAGAACTTCAGCAGACTAGTTAAATGTGAGTTTCCCTTCCTAAACTCATGCTAATTCTGCTTAATCCTTTTTATTTAAAGGTGTTCAATTATTAAATTATTAGTGATTCAAACATTTTGGGCTACTAGTTTCTGGGTTTCTGTCTCCTGTTTCTCTTTTTATTTCTGAGGTTTTGTTTACCCTTCAACCATTTACTTATTAACCCGCCTGTGTTCCCATCCCAGCCTTGAATTTTGAAATTATTTTCCTCGTTTTATTTCTTGTCTTTTTGGTATCTATTTATATCTTAAACCACCTCGGGGAAACAACCTCCATAATTGTTTTTTCCAAATCTGATTTAGTTTAGATTCCTTGTTGCATGTCATGTCTTCAGCCCTCCATGCCCAAGACCTCAATAACCTCATTGCCTTTTTTCTGTCCTAATTTATCTGAAAAGGGAATGTAGACTGCAAGAGTAATCCAGCAAGAAACTGAAAAAGGAATGTAGAATGCAAGAGTAATCGAGGAAGAAACAAAGTGCATGCATGAAATGGAAAATATTAACAAGTTAATGTTGAGTCACTTGTAGTTAGAGGAGAAATTTACGATTTCGTAGAAGGAATTGGCAAAGAAATTAGGTTTGTGTATGACTTAATTGCAGTTCATGCAAGAAACTGAAAATAGTAGAGAACAAAGGTAAAATAAGGAGCTAATCGAGATCGACATTACTAAGAATATAGCATTCAATGGAACTGAAAGCTGAAAAATCACCTAAACCTGATTTGCAATGCAAGATTTTGAAAGATGTGGTTATAGTGAAAGTGGATTCACTGCTCATCCAAAATTCACTCTTGAGGATAGTGAAAATTTGGCACTGCCTATTTATATATGGTTGAATGGTGCAGGAAGCCAAATGGGTTTTCCCTACATGTTGGTGTTCTTTCTCTGCCATTGACCATCCTTGTCCTTTTTAAGTTTCTGCTTGTTCTCTCCCTAATGCATGCTTGGTGACTTGGCCTCGTGTTCCTTCACCAAATTGATACTAATTTCCTGTTGGGGAAGAAAACCTGTTCTTATTTTGTCTTAATTTTCGCTTAAGCTTAAAAAAAATATATGGCTGTGGCCTCAGGGCTGTCAATTGCATCAAAAGCTGTTATGTGATTCACCAGCTTTTTAGAACAACCATGGGATGGGTAATAAAATGTCTTACTTCTGCATACATGTTTGCAATTCTAATAATAAAATGCCAGCAGCGTCATCAACATTAGTCAGCTCATATGAAGTTTCTGCTGCGGTAATCATATCTGCTTAAGGCAATGTGATGAACCTTGACTTTTGAAGCTGTTGCATTTGTTTTTTTACTGGTTTGTTACGTGACCTGCTACTTGTTTTTTAAATTTGGTTCTGAACTCTAGAAATTAGTTGGTCCATCTTCTGGTGTTTGCTCTGGCAAGATACTATTCCTCTCTTCTCTTCTTGCTACCCCTTCAAGTGTGTGGACATCCACCCCAAATTGTTGGAAAGGTCCATCTTACGCTCTAGTGTTCAGTGCGGCAGTTTGAAATTACAATAAGATTTGGTTAACGCGGGTAGAAACATAGACATAGAAAATAGGTGCAGGAGTAGGCCATTACATGGCGTAACAAGAGGAGTTGAGTATAGGAGCAAAGAGGTCCTTCTACAGTTGTACCGGGCCCTGGTGAGACCGCACCTGGAGTACTGTGTGCAGTTTTGGTCTCCAAATTTGAGGAAGGATATTCTTGCTATGGAGGGCGTGCAGCGTAGGTTCACTAGATTAATTCCCGGAATGGCGGGACTGTCGTATGTTGAAAGGCTGGAGCGATTGGGCTTGTATACACTGGAATTTAGAAGGATGAGGGGGGATCTTATTGAAACATATAAGATAATTAGGGGATTGGACACATTAGAGGCAGATAACATGTTCCCAATGTTGGGGGAGTCCAGAACAAGGGGCCACAGTTTGAGAATAAGGGGTAGGCCATTTAGAACGGAGATGAGGAAGAACTTTTTCAGTCAGAGGGTGGTGAAGGTGTGGAATTCTCTGCCTCAGAAGGCAGTGGAGGCCAGTTCGTTGGATGCTTTCAAGAGAGAGCTGGATAGAGCTCTTAAGGATAGCGGAGTGAGGGGGTATGGGGAGAAGGCAGGAACGGGGTACTGATTGATAGTGATCAGCCATGATCGCATTGAATGGCGGTGCTGGCTCGAAGGGCTGAATGGCCTACTCCTGCACCTATTGTCTATTGTCTATTCGGCCCTTCGAGCCTGCACCGCCATTCAATATGATCATGGCTGATCATCCAGCTCAGTAGCCTGTACCTGCCTTCTCTCCATACCCCCTGATCCCTTTAGCAAAAAGGGCCACATCTAACTCCCTGCAGAGATTTCCACAGACTCACCACTCTCTGTGTGAAGAAATGTTTTCTCATCTCGGTCCTAAAAGACTTGCCCCTTATCCTTAAGCTGTGACCCCTGGTTCTGGACTCCCCCAACATCTGGAACAATCTTCCCGCATCTAGCCTCTCCAACCCCTTAAGAATTTTATATGTTTCTATAAGATCCCCCCTCAGTCTTCTAAATTCCAGCGAGTACAAGCCCAGTCTATCCAGTCTTTCCTCATATGTAAGTCCCGCCATCCCAGGGATCAATCTGGGTAAATTGATCAGCATTTCTGTTGTTCCAAAATGGGAAATAATCATACATCAGTGATAGATATCAGACAAATATTTAAAATCTTGGGCTGAGAAATTCTAAAAGATAAGGCAACAATTTGAAACACAAAACATCTTGGGGGGTGGGGGGGTCTTGGAAGAGTGAGCGTGCTGCCTTTTGGGGTCACTTTAAAGTAAAGGGCTGCCCATTTAAAACATAAATTATGAGGGTCATCGGTAGACAGATTTTCGATTAACAGGATGAAAGTTACCATAGGTAGAATGAATGTGGAGTTATGGTTAAGTTCAGATCAAAGTGTGATTGTATGGAGTGGAAGAACAAGCTCGGGTGGTTTTTCTGTTCCAAATTCTTGTCCACATGCATAGAGGCTTCTATCTGCAAAGATTTAATTGGACCATCTTTCTGGTCAACAAAACTAAGGACCAATAGTATGAGATGGACATTAATACATTCTGGTGAAAATAGATGCATTGTTTGACTAAGTTGTTACTGCAAGGTGTGGTTGAGGCAAGTAGACTTGATACAAGTATAGCTGGATAAACGCAATGGAGCGAGGAAGTTGCTGAAAGTGTAGAATCTCATCAATATAGGACAGGTCACCTGGCAGCCTCTTGCATTGCTACACATGCTGCATAATGACAATGCAACATTGGGATTTAACACTTGACTGAACACTAACAGAAATACTGTCTGTGTTTGCTTTGATACAGACTCTCCTACGTCACTATCACTGTGGCGACTACACCATAGCAAAATTCTGAGGTTATTCAAGCTAGAGAATGGAGTAAGCTCGGGGGGGGGGGGGGGGGGGCAGGGGGCATTCTCAGTTTGCTCTGAGTGCAGTAAACAACATTGTTGAAAGGGAGATGAAGGCACAGGGATACACAAATAATTAGGAAAGATAATAGTGTGGCCTTTGTAATGAGGGAGATTTGAGTACCCAACTGAAACTATCCTGCTGCAACTATATAGTACCCATCAGGAAGCATAGTAAGTAACATTGTTTCCTGTCTTAATTACTTACCAAAGGGTATAGAGCCTGTAGCAGCCATGCAAAGGGATTCACTAAACTGGTTCCAGGGATTGTGAGTGTGCCACTTAAGGAGAGATTTGAGAGATGCAAATCTCTCCTTACGAGATGCAACGTGGAAATAGGCTCTTTGGCCCACCGAGTCCACGCCGACCTGCAATCACCCCATACACTAACACAATCCTACAAACCAGGGTCAATTTAACCCACTCAATTAACCCACAAACCTGCATGTCTATGGGATGTTGGAGGCAACCAGAGAACCTGGAGAAAACCTACGTGGTCACAGGGAGAACGTACAAATTCCATTCAGACAGTACCCGTAGATGTGTTCTGTGGGTTTTGGAAGAATACACGAAGAGCTTATTGAAAATTACAAAGTTCTCAAGGCTTGACAGACATGGGGGAAGAAGTATCTGCAACTAAAGAATATAAATGGGAATTGCATTCTCAAGGTAATGAACGGGCTGTTTCTGACTGAGGTTTGCAGACATTTGTTCATGTACAGGGTGGTGAATCATTGTTATTCCTGGCAGGCTTCGAGACTCCTTGAGTTAATTAAAAACAGATTATTAGATTTCTGGATATGATGGGTAGTGCAGAGAAATTGGCACTGAGGTAGAACATCACCCATGTTCGATGAGTGTCAAGGCATGCAGGAGTTACTCCATTTGTTTTGTTATCCTCCTCCCCATCCCTTGATTCCTTAATTACCCAGAAATCTGAACTGTGGCTCTCTGGAGTAGGATATTCTAAAGGTACACACACCACCCTTGTATTGGAGAACTTTCTCTTCATTTCAATTCAAAATTTCAATCTCTTTCTTGTGAAACTGACCACTGGTTGTGATCTCCATGGCTGAAACATTTACTTTGTTCAGATCGATAAAGACCTGAAACATTAACACTTTTCGGCACTTTGTGTTAGGCTGGGGTTTAATGACTTTGTGTTTCTGTGGAACTGGGATTTGTATTGGAAAGCTAACTGTACAGGTCAGGCAGGCTAAACAGTGTAAAGGCCTGAAGCAATATTATCAGATAAATTTGGAAAGGTTTTATCCATTTGCCAGGCTATTAGAAATCTCATAACAGGTGCTGAATGAGGAGAGGTAAAGATGAATATGTAAGACAGGAGAAATGAAATGTTAGAGAAAATGCAGTCCAGGAATTAAGGGCAATGAATCAAAGATGGAAATGTGTGTAAATATGATATGGATATGAGTGGAATATGGCTAAGAGATGAGCAGCATTACCTATTGGTATTTCTGGTTACAAAACTGACATGTTTGAAAGAAAAGAGGTAGGGCTAGGGTGTGGGTCATATAATTAGCTGCAGAAATAATTACAATTGTTAAAGTTAAGGGCCTATAGTTGGTATTTGCTTGGGATTTGTGATAGCTTAGTTCCGTTTCAGTTTTGTGTTTTCTGTGGTACAAATGAGGCAACGTAGGATCCGCAGTCTCATCGATAGAAGGGACTAGTGATAGCCGATAGGGCAGTTGACTGAGTAGTTGCTTTGCACTTTCTGCCACTTGGGAGAAAGTCTACTCAAACTCTCTCCTTACGTGGCAAACTCACAATCCCTGGAACCAGTTTAGTGAATTACATTGCACTGCTGCTACAGACTATATCCTTTGGCAAGGCTTCTGTGCCCTGGAGCATGGCCGTGGGGGGTGAGAGTAAATACTTGCTGTTGCAATAATCATATAGAATATGACCTGGTTGCCTTGTGACAGCTTTCAGATGATGGAAAAATAAACACTTTGGAACAAATTTGCTAAAAACAACAGATAAGCAGCAACCAAATAAAGTACAAAACGTCATGATATTATGTACAGGCTCTCCTTGAACTCATACCAGCAAATGCCACTCTTTAAGATTACTGATGACTGGGCTCGGGCATTGCTAGAATACATCTATTCCAAACCTCTGCTGGCTAGACTTTCATTTTCATAAACTATTCTGAAATTTTGGTATATTCACTTAATTCTGATTTTGCATTGGCTGCCAATCCAGCAATGCCTGGATTTCAAGAAATTCAACACTGAATTCCAGAATTTAAGATTATGTGCCATTTCAGTTTGTGTCAGAAATTACCAGTTCTGATCGGTCATCGACATGTAAAGTTAATTACGTTTATTCTCTCTCCATTGGTGCTCTCTGATGTGAGTATTTCCACCATTGGCTTTGATTTATTCTCAGCTGCTGTTGCATTTTGTGTATTAGGTACAGTACTTTTTTTTCCACCACTGTTCTCATTTACTTCCTGTTTATCTCCATTTGTACATCAGCAATGATTGAACAAGTTGTCTTCATCCACACTCAGCCAGCACCATACTCTTTATTCTTATCTCTGTACATCTCAAATATTTGCTCTATCCTCTCTATCCCACGTTTCTGCAAAATAAGTATTTCCGGTTTTTGTTTATATCTAGAGGGCAGAGATTTGAGGTATGGGTAAAATACATACAGCAGCAAAACAGATCTGTAAATACAGTATGCATCGATACAATAAACAAATATCCAATAAATTTTAAAAAAGCCTTAATCTACTTTTTTTTCCAATTATTGTATGTACTTCTGCAGCTCCGTATAATGTTTAATGTAACAACATTTTTTTGGCATGTCATTACTTCAAAACTTCTGTGAATAAGTTGTTGTTCTTCAGTGGCTTGGGAATTTGTAATAACCCTGTCACCACCTTCACCGAGAGCGACACAGAAGTTGAAACCCTGTCTGGCCTCTGATCACAGAAGGCCAAAGAGTAAATGTCAAACTATATTGATGACGTCTATACAGCAGGATGTAAACTAAATGTAGCACTGTCTGTGCAGATAGCTCAGCAGATTGAGCTTTGCAGTGAGAATGTATTAATAAATAAATGCTCTTTCGACTCCTGGTTCAATCAGTCAGTTACGCAGGAAACCAGTAAACAAGGTTAGAAAATAGCTCCTCACAACCACAGCTGGTTTCTGAGTAAGCAATAGCTCCACTGTTGCATTTAAAGTGACCAAACATTCAAAATGCAAGACAGACAATGCAACTCTAGCAACTGATAATACTAATTCTCAATGTGCACAGAGATTTGCAACAGATGTGTACAAAGTTGTAGAAAGGTAGAAATTCTTTATTTACTTTTCTGTTAAGGGAAAAAGGTTATTTGTGCACAAATACATGCAATGCATAGAACAGTACAGCATAGGAACAGCCCCGTTGGTCCACAATATCTATGCCGGACATGATGCCAAGTTAATCTCCGTCTGAAAGTGGGCCATATCCCTCTTTCTCTGCATATCCACATGCCTATCTAAAAGCCTCAAATTCTACTTTCATATCTGTTTCTAAGACGACCCTTGGTAGTGAATCCCAGACACCCACCACACCTTAAAGTTATGCCTTCGAATAGAAGATTCTGACACTCTTACCTATCTATGTCGTATAATTTTATATACTTTCAAAGCTTCCACATCCTTCTTGTAATGGGGTGACCAGAATTGTGTGCAATACTCTAAATAAGGCTTAACCAAAATCCTATAAAGTTGGATCATGACTTCCAGACTCTTGTTCAAATGTGCCGACCTCTGAAAGCAAGCATACTATGTGCATCTTTACCACTCTATCTTCTTGAATTGCCACTTTCAGGGAATTATGGCCTTGGACCCCACTTTCAGGGAATTATGGCTTTGGACCCCAAGATCTCTGTATATTAATTCTGTTAAGGATCATGCCATTAATTGTGTGTTCTATCCTTGCATCTGACCTTCCAAAGTGCAACACCTCGCACTTGCTTGGATTTAACTTTATCTGCAATTTCTCCGCCATTTCCGTAGCTGGTCAAAATTCTGCTGTATGCCTTGACAGCCTTCCTCAAAGTCCACGTGGCCAGCCATCTTAGTATCATCTGCAAACCTGCTAGCAAATCCATCTACAGTTATGTCTGAAGAAGGGTCTCGACCCGAAACGTCACCCATTCCTTCTCTTCCGAGATGCTGCCCGACCTGCTGAGTTACTCCAGCATTTTGTGAATAAATCGATTTGTACCAGCATCTGCAGTTATTTTCTTATACAGTTATGTCCTTTATATATCACATTTATATGTATCACAAATAGGAGAGGTCCTAGCCCATACAGTGCCATCCATAATGTTTGGGACAAAGCCATCATTTATTTATTTGCCTCTGTACTCCACAATTTGTAATAGAAAAAAAATCACATGTGGTTAAAGTGCACATTGTCAGATTTTATTAAAGGATATTTGTATACATTTTGGTTTCACCATGTAGAAATTATATGTTTATACATAGTCGTCGTCCCCCCATTTCAGGGCACCATAATGTTTGGCTCATAAGGCTTCACAGGTGTTTGTAATTCCCAGGTGTGTTTAAATGCCTCCTTAATGCAGGTATAAGAGAGCTCTCAGCACCGAGTCTTTCCTCCACTTTCAGAAACTTTTATTGCTGTTTATCAACATGAGGACCAAAGTTGTGCCAATGAAAGTCAAAGAAGCCATTATGAGACTGAGAAACAAGAATAAACTATTAGAGCCATCAGCCAAACCATCAGTTTACCATAATCAACTGTTTGGAACATCATTAAGAAGAAAGAGAGCACTGGTGAGCTTACTAATCGCAAAGGGACTGGCAGGCCAAGGAAGACCTCCACAGCTGATGACAGAAGAATTCTCTCGAGAAAAAAGAAAAATCCCCCACCTATGAAACACTTCAGGAGTCGGGTGTTGATTTGTCAATGACCACAGTCCGCAGAAGACTTCATGAACAGAAATGCAGAGGCTACACTGCAAGATGCAAACCACTGGTAAGCTGCAAAAATAGGATGGCCAGGTTACAGTTTGCCAAGAAGTACTTAAAAGAGCAACCACAGTTCTGGGAAAAGGTCTTGTGGACAGATGACATGAAGATTAACTTATATCAGAGTGATGGCAAGAGCAAAGTATGGAGGAGCGAAGGAACTGCCCAAGATCCAAAGCATACCACCTCATCTGTGAAACATGGTGGTGGGGGTGTTATGGCCTGGGCATGTATGGCTGCTGAAGGTACTGACAACTGCTGATGGTAGCAGCATAATGAATTCTGAAGTGTATAGACACATCCTATCTGCTTAAGTTCAAACAAATGCCTCTAAACTCATTGGCCGGTGGTTCATTCTACAGCAATGACAATGATCCCAAACATGCTGCTGAAGCAACAAAGGAGTTTTTCAAAGCTAAAAAATGGTCCATTCTTGAGTGACCAAGTCAATCACCTGATCTGAACCCAATTGAGCATGCCTTTTATATGCTGAAGAGAAAACTAAAGGAGACAAGCCCCAAAAACAAATATCAGCTAAAGATGGCTGCAATACAGGCCTGGCAGAGCATCTCCAGAGAAGACACCCAGCGACTGGTGAAGTCCATGAATCACAGACTTCAAGCAGTAATTGCAGGCAAAGGATATGCAACAAAATACTCAACATGACTACTTTCATTTGCATGACATTGCTGTGTCCCAAACATTATGGTGCCCTGAAATGGGGGGACTATGTATAAATACTACCGTAATTTTTACATGGTGAAACCAAAATGTATAAAAATGGCCTTTATTAAAATCTATCAATGTGCACATTAACCACATGTGATTTTTTTCCTATTACAAATCTCAAATTGTGGAGTACAGAGGCAATAAATGATGGGTCTTTGTCCCAAACATTATGGACGTCACTGTATCTCTACGGAACTCCACTGGTCGTAGACCTCCTGTCTGAATATTGCCCTTCCACCATAATTCTGTCCTCTATCAGAATGCCAGTTCTGAATCCATGCAACCTAGTCACTGTAAATCCCATGCACAATAATCTCCTGGATTAGCCTACTGTGGGGGACTTTATCAAATGCCTTACAAAGAGCCATGCAGACACCATCCACCGCCCTATCCTCATCAATCGTCTTTGTCACCTAAAAAAAAAAACTCAATCAAGTTAGTAAGATACACGAATTGCTGCATACAAAGCCATGCTAACCACCCCAAATTAATTTTGCCTTTCTCCAATTTAGTACCTTCCCACCTTCTCTCTATTCAAAAGAATCTTAAAACTTATGGAGTTCTGATCACTATCCTGAAACACCAGTCACTTGGCCAGGATCATTTCCCGACACAAGGTCCAGTATGTTCACTTCTCGGCTTGGACTATCCATAAACTGTTTCAAGGAACCCTCGGATGTGCCTCTCAAATTCTGCCCCATCTCAGCTTTGGCACTGTAAGTCCCAGTCAATATTGATGAGGTTAATCACTCATCACTCCAGTTGCTTGCGCATCTTTTATTGCTATGTCTACATATCTATTCCTCTATCTACTGTTTGCTATAGGGCAGCCTGTCGTGCAATCCCATTAGAGTACTTCCTTATTTCTAAGCTCTACCCATATTACCTCAGCGGAAGAACCTTCAGTATTTCTGAGTACCCACTGTGATTGTCTGCCTGATTGATAGTTCAACTCCTTTTTTCCCCTCCATCTCGATCACATCAACAATTGTGACTAAAATTAGAGCACGTGGTGTTGGGGGTAGGGTGTTGATATGGATAGAAAATTGGTTGGCAGACAGGAAACAAAGAGTAGGAGTAAACGGGTCCTTTTCAGAATGGCAGGCAGTGGCGAGTGGAGTGCTGCAAGGCTCGGTGTTGGGGCCGCAACTGTTTACCATATATATATTAATGATTTGGAAGAGGGAATTAGAACCAACAATAGCAAGTTTGCGGATGACACAAAGCTGGGTGGCAGTGTAAACTGTGAAGAGGATGTTAGGAGGTTGCAGGATGACCTGGACAGGTTGAGTGAGTGGGCAGATGCGTGGCAGATGCAGTATAATATAGATAAATGTGAGGTTATCCACTTTGGCGGCAAAAACAAGGAGGCAGATTATTATCTCAATGGTGTTAGGTTAGGTAAGGGGGAGGTGCAGCGAGACCTGGGTGTCCTGTACACCAGTCACTGAAAGTTGGCGTGCAGGTACAGCAGGCAGTGAAGAAAACTAATGGAATGCTGGCCTTCATAACAAGAGGATTTCAGTATAGGAGTAAAGAGGTTCTTCTGCAGTTGTATAGGGCCCTGGTAAGACCGCATCTGGAGTATTGTGTACAGTTTTGGTCTTCTAATTTGAGGAAGGACATCCTTGTAATTGAGGCAGTGCAGCGTAGGTTCACAAGATTAATCCCTGGGATGGTGGGACTGTCATATGAGGAAAGATTGAAAAGACTAGGCTTGTATTCACTGGAGTTTAGAAGGATGAGGGGGATCTTATAGAAACATATAAAATGATAAAAGGACTGGACAAGCTAGATGTAGGAAAAATGTTCCCAATGTTAGACGAGTCCAGAACCAGGGGCCACAGTCTTAGAATAAAGGGGAGGCCATTTAAAACTGAGGTGAGAAAAAACTTTTCCACCCAGAGAGTTGTGAATTTGTGGAATTCTCTGCCACAGAGGGCAGTGGAAGCCAAATCACTAGATGGATTTAAGAGAGAGTTAGATAGAGCTCTAGGGGCTAGTGGAATCAAGGGATATGGGGAGAAGGCAGGCACGGGTTATTGATTGTGGACGATTGGCTATGATCACAATGAATGGCGGTGCTGGCTCGAAGGGCCAAATGGCCTTCACCTGCACCTATTTTCTATGTTTCTACATCCGTAACATCGAATGCCTGGAACATTGCTCTGCCAGTCGTGTGCCCCTTGCAACCACATTTCCACTATGGCAACAACGTCATAGTCTCAATCCAGGCTCCAGGTTCATATGCTTTCTCCACAATACATTGAAATAAACACATTTCTGCCCATTCAATGTCGCCATATTCCTTCACCCCTCCCAGCCTGTCCTTCCTTTGCGTCTTGCTGATTCTAACCTCTACCCCTCACTTCTTCCAATTTCTGACTTGCTACTGAGGTTCCCACTTCCATGCTTCTCTAGTTTCAACCCTTCCCAGCAGTGCTAGCGAACCTCCCTGCAAGGATATTGGTTCTCAATTTCTTGACCAATGAATGTAAGCATACCACATACCAGTATTTGTGATGCCACTTTCAGGGAGCTATACATTTGGACTTTAAGATCCTTCTATACATAAATGCTATTAAGGGTCTTGCAATAAATGTATACTTTCCCGTCACCCATTCCTTCTCTCCCGAGATGCTGCCTGACCTGCTGAGTTACTCCAGCATTTTGTGAATAAATCGATTTGTACCAGCATCTGCAGTTATTTTCTTATATACTTTCCCTTTATATTTATCCTCCCAATGTGCAACACCTCACATTTGTTCGGATTAAATTCAAATGATTTTTTTTTTAAGCTGGAAATATACTGAGAATGGTGGTATTGAATAATTCCAGACGCCTCTATTACATTTTATTTTGTAATTGTTCGAAGGAGTACAATTTCAGCTGGGCTTGCCTGGCCTTGTAACTATTGTTCTCTCTGGTGCCCTTGTGTGCAATCACTTTCTTTCTATAGTAAGGTGAACAAGATTGTATTTGTTACTCCAGTGGCCATAGTTGAGTACAACTTCAAGCAATACTTTCCTGTTCTTCCATTATTCCTTAGGTAACCCTCGATTCAAAAGGCTGATTTATGACGTGGTACTTTGATCCAAACGGTCCGAAAATACCTTGGTTTTCTGGGGCAGTCTTTGGCAACTGTTAGCTCAGTGGATGATGCAGATACAATTTGTCTCTTCTCCACAGACACACGTAGGCGAGTTATTTAAAGATTAAATGTTACTGTCGACAAATATAATTTTAAGTAAACACCAACCGTCCAATACCCTAAGAAGGTAGTTAATGCGTTACCGGCATGCAGCCAGCAGAAAAGGTGTTTTGCTGATTTAATGTTATGCGGTGGAACAGTTTTAAAACTCTCAGTAAATGCCACATTACCCATTCTGTCAAGTCAACGCATTCAATCACACTTTTCCACTGAGCTTGCATTTAAAAAACAAATCTTTTTAACCAAATAAATTGAGCAGAGGCGTTGCAGCAAGTTCCGTCTCTTCCATTTGGTGGGTGAAGGTTGCGATTGAGGTCTGCGGACGGTTACTGCGGCGCGCCAATTGGTGAAAAGATTAATTGCCTTCGTCGAGCCTCGGATTGGTTGCACTATTCGAAGAACGGACGCAGTGTCATCGGGAGGGACTGTAGCCGTTCCGTTAAGTATAATTATTGCTGGAGATCTGATGCACGATAATTGAGAGGGGCCGCAGTTGCTGGATAGTGTAATGGTTTTCAGGGAGCGGATACACTAACCGAGAGGAGCCATTGTCGTCACAGTGCAGTTGGTGTCGGGAGCGGATACACTATAATCTGGAGCCGTGGTTGCTCGTGTGCTCGGTGCCGGGGAGTCGTGGTTGTTACTGTATAATCGGCGTCGGGGAATTGATTTTCTGTCATCGGAAGGGTCGGAGCCGCCCAGTTTAACCGGTACTGCCTACTGCAGCGGCGTGTTCCAGGGACGCCATCGACCGGCTTTGGTGATGAGTTTACTCGTATTCTGGCTTCTGATTTGTTTCCAAGCTGCATTCTTGCGTGGTTGATCTGATGATCTCACTTCTCCCACCCACCCCCGCCGCACTAATAAATAACAGCAACTGTTTTTCTGATTCTTTTTAAATGTTTCGTGTGATGTCTTGTCAGTTGGTGCCTCCCGTTTAATTTACGTTGACCGCTTCGCGTTCCCAAACAAGTTTAGATACTCTGATCTACGCCCCGTCTTCAGGGATCTGGCAGGATTTTCAGGGTAAATAAACCAATACCCGGTCCGAGCCATTCCAGGGCGCGAGGAATCGTTTTGAACAATTCAAGCAAAATAGAAATCAGAACTTCTATTTATCGTTTAAGGGATGCTGGGAATCAATTCGGGTTTAAGGCACTGATTGATAGTTGTTTGTTCTGAGTCCGCACTAACCACCAACGAACCATTTACGCTCTTCCCATAATCTGACAGGGCAAGGGTTAAGGAGGGCGAGTTAAGGTGTAGGTATGCTCTTGGAAGTAAGGGATTTTTTAAACCATTCATTTCCTGAGCACATCATTGTCCATGCTATCAATTTAATGACTGGTGTTTCCAAAGAACCATCTGGTTCCACCTTTGGCCCTAACAGTCTCGTGGATTGGGGGTTCTTATCTATAGAAACAGACCCACAAAAATTTGCAAGGTGCGTTGAGGGTAAATACACCAGGGAGAATTCCTTTCCATCCTTTCTAAGTGTTTAAAACCATTCTAAGAGAACACATGCATTATATGAGAATACGTGTCTAAATTTTGGGAAGACCTTAGGGCTGCACATTGGTGCAGTGGTAGAGTTGCTGCCATATAGAGTTGCTGCCATATCACTACCCCAAACCGTCGGAGACTCCTCCTCACTCAGCACATTCAAAACATCACTGAAGTCTCACCTGTTCAGCACTGCCTTCAACCACTGAAGGTCACCTCACCTTCTGTCTCCTTTTTCTGTTCATTTACTTATTTATCTATTTATTCACTTCTCTATGTTCTACAAATCCCTGTAAAGCGTCTTTGAGTGTTTGAAAAGCGCTATATAAATGTAATGCATTATTATTATTATTATTATATAATGCTGGAGACCCAGATTCAATCCTGACCTCAGGTGCTGTCTATACGGAGTTTGTACATTCCCCAATGACCGTGTGGGGTTTCCCTGGGTGCTCCGGTCGCCTCCCGCACTCTAAAGACATACAGGTTTGTAGGTTAATTGGCTTCTGTACATTGAAAATTGTCCCTAGTGTGTAAGATGGTGCTGCTATATGGGGTAATTGCTGGTCGTTGCAGACTCGATGGACCTGTTTCCACTTTGTATCTCTAAAGTTTCCACTTGTAGAATCTTGCATGTAGGATTAGTCTTAAAATTGCAGACGAGAAATTGAATTGAAGTATGGGGAAAGCCGTTGAATCTTGGATGGGCACAGGAGTGCTAGGTTGCTCGATGGTTGGAGTGATCAGCTCCAACCACCCTCCTTTACCGCTGTCTGACTCTTCTCACCAAGCCAATTTTTATATCTAATTGGCTAACCGTCACTGAATCTCATGTGATCTAACCTTCCAGAACAGACTACTTTGCAGTTCACTGTAGAGAAGAATTGTATGTCATGAAGGGGGACAAACTCAGCTGGTTTATTATTTGTAATTGAAGAAAATTCAATGCAATAACTTTGCTATTTTACTTCTTTCTTTAGAATGAATTGCCTGCTCAACTTGCTCGTTTGCCTGTTCGCTGCTGTTGAAATGACCATAGCCGGTAAATCATTTTTACATTATCTCAAAAGATTTACCTCCCTGTATCTCATCCAGTATTGTGCATTCATGCTCATTGGACACTTCAGGTTATCTACCTGGACAAAATAAATATATTCTGACCCATTTAATATTTTTTTGCTCTCTTGTTGATGCTGTTAGCATCCTGTGATAATATAAACAGCTTTGTAAAATTGTAAAATCTTTATAGAGTTATAGAGCGATACAACTTGGAAACAAGTCATTCAACTCAACCTGGCCATGCCAACCAAGTTGTCTATCTGACTTAGTGCAGTTTGTTTGCATTTGCACCTATCTAAATGAATATTTTAATCGTACTTGGCTGTGCAACATCTGAAAACTCGTTGCATATGCCCACCATTTTGTATGAAAACGTCCCTCTGGTCGCTTTTATATCCTTTCCCTTCGTCTTAAATCTATGCCCTCTAGTTCTAGACTACTTGGGGGGGGGGAATACTGACCATTCCGCCTTATCTCCTCCCCTCATGATTTTATTAACCTCTACTTCTGTGGTCCTATAAAAGCAGCCACTCCTTATCCGGCTGCACCAAGCTGTCCAATCCTGGTATCATCCTCATGAGTCTTCTGTATGCCGTTTGCAGCTTAATGACGTATTTCCTTTACCTGGGCACTAGAAATGCACACAATACTCCAGGAGTGGTCTCACCAATGTATTGTGCAGTTGTAACATGACGGCCCAACTCTTTTTCTAAGGGTCCTGACCAATGAAGGCAAATGTGCCAAATATCACCTTCACCTCCCTGTGTACCTGTATCACCATTTTCTGTGAACTATCTGGGGAACTCCGTGTTGTATGACAGTAAATGGTAAATGGCTTTACCATTTACTATGTAAGACCAGCCCTAATTTAACTGGCAAAATACAATATCTTGCATTCCATTTGCCATTTCCTGGCTCAATTACCCAGTTGATTTAAATCCTGTTGTAATCATAGATAATCTATATATAACAATGAACAATAGTGGACCCAAAACCGATATTTGTGGCATATTTAGACCACAGATCTCCAATCTGAACAACCACCCTCCTTTACCGCTGTCTGACTCTTCTCACCAAGCCAATTTTATATCTAATTGGCTAACCGTTACTGAATCTCATGTGATCTAACCTTCCAGAACAGACTACTTTGCAGTTCACTGTCAAAAGCCTTAGAAAAGTCCACGTAAACAATCTTTTTGGTCATTCCTTCAAAAATAAATTCACTCATCTGTGAAACATAATTTCCCCCACACAAATTAATGCTGATTATCCCTAATGAGTCCTCGACTTGGCAAATATCTAGTTTTAGTTTTGGCGATACAGCATGAGGCAGGCCCTTTGGCACACCAAATCCACACCAACCATCGATCTCCCCATTCGCACTACTTCTGTATCATCCTACTTTTCCTCAGAATCCCCTCCAATAATTTTTCCATCACTGATGTTAGGCTTACCAGCCTGTAAGTTCCCTGGGTTGTCCTTATAGCCTTTCTTCAAGGAAAGGCACCACATTAGCCATCCTCCAATCGTCTGCTTCCTCACTCTGAAACTGTATTGTCAAAGTTGTTACAGGTTCTGTCTGACCTGCAGATTTTTGTTTCAGCACTAATACTTAAGTCCTTTTTGTTCTTTATATATATTTTTGATTCTATTTCCATTGCATTTGTCCAACAAATTGGATTTAAAGGGTTTTTTTCCTTCCATATTTGGGTTGATTACTGTCCCATCCACAGCCGCTGCACCTTGCTGTCAAAATTTTGTTTACATATCTGAAAGTGACCTCTCATTCATGCTATCTGTCCTTCATGTATCAACCAGCTGATTTGAAGTCATAGTCCATGTTGATAAAGCTTGATAAATATCATGCTCTGTACTCGTTCGTACCAGGCTCATCTGTCTGAATTACGAGGGAAGCATAAAAAATATAATGACACTGGTACCTCAAATAGCAGATATCTTTGCTTCGCTAATTAAATGTTTTTAGTGTAGACTAAAATCAGTAAACCAATTTGTGAATAACAATGGAAGGATAGACATCAATTCCGCTTAGTCACCGTGCCAAGATAATTTCATATGCAGCATAATGTTGGAACTCCCTGATGATCTCCTTAATACAAAAAGGTATTATGTGTCCTAACATATAATTCAAAGCAGAAACACTTGGATATTTGTGGCAGGTCACTGATAGCTGACATCATTGAAAATTGAATCCTCTCATTCCAACTCACCTGGGAACCCCAATTTACTTATACTTTTTTTTCTTAACGCCTGGTTTGTCTTTTAATTTTGTGTTGGATGTTTGGAATAGTTCTGAAAGATGTATCATTTTTGGGAAGTGGGAGAGTTTTTAAATTTGGATTTGTGGGATCAGCCATGTGAGATATGTTTGACACAAACATTGTGGGCTGCTGCAGGGTCCGTTCCTGTGTTGTACTGTTCTTTGTTTTATGTTCTGTGAAGATGTTCAGAAGGCACTTGGGAACACCACGTTCCCCTCCATGTTTTTGGAATGTTCCTTCATTACGCTTGAACCTAAGAATTTCTGAACAAACAGGATGTGGGACTACCTTGTACACAAGGCCACAGCATATTGAATACAGCTCCATGGGACGTTCAGGATGTGCAATAAATGCTGGCCTTAGTAATGCACACAATCAGTTACTCCATTTTTTAACAATCAGAAAATATACCAAAACCCCTCAAGTAATGAGAAATTCATACAGATAGCACAGAGAGTCATAGAGTTTTAGAGTGATATACAGTGTGGAAACAGGACCTTCGGCCCAACTCGCCCACACCAGCCAACAATGCCCCACCTACACTAATCCCATTTGCCTGCGCTTGATCCATATCCCTCCAAACCTGTCCTATCCATGTACCTGTCGAACTGTTTTTTAAATGATGAGATAGTCCCAGCCTCAACTACCTCCTCTGGCAGCTTATTCCATACACCCACCACCCTTTGTGTGAAAACATTACTCCTTGGATTCCTATTAAATCTTTTATGATTTACATGATTTATCCGAGCTGTTCAAACTTAACCCAGAGTGGTTGAGGTTCTGAGAGCATTGTGTGCACATTTGTGTCACTGCACATGTACAGAATGTCCCAAAGTTCCACTACCATTTGGGGAATTATGTTCAACTCTTGCCTGTATGGCTTGGGGACTGTTCTGTATGATTGGCCAGAGGACTGGGCCTGCTGATTGGCTAGGCAGCATGGGTTTGTACATGGGAGATTGTGTCTCACAAATTGAGTTTTTTTGAAGACATGTCCAAAAAGGTCGATGAGGGCAGCTATGGATGTTGTAGAAATGTACTTCAGCAAAGTGTTCGACAAGGTTCCACATGGTAGGCTGCTCTGGAAGGTTAGATCGCAGGGGGTCCAAAGAGAGATAGCTGACTGGATAGAAAATTGGTTTCATGGTAGAAAGCAGAGGGCGATGGTGGAAGGTTGCTACTCGGACTGGAGGCCTGTGACTAGTGGTGTGCCTTAGGATTTGGTGCTGGGCCTGTTACCGTTTGTCATCTTTATCAATGATTTGGATGAGAACATACAGGACAAGATTAGCAAGTTTGCAGATGATGCAAAAGTGTGTGATTTTGCATATAGTGAAGATGGCTGTGGAAAAATTGCTGCAGGATCTTGATCAAAGGTATCACAACACAAAATGCTGGAGTAACTCAGCAGGTCAGGCAGCATCTAGGAGAGAGGGAATGGGTGACGTTTCGGGTCGAGACCCTTCTTCAGTCTGAAGAAGGGTCTCGACCCGAAACGTCACCCATTCCCTCCTAGATGCTGCCTGACCTCCTGAGTTACTCCAGCATTTTGTGATATCTTCGATTTGTACCAGCATCTGCCGTTATTGCAGGATCTTGATCGATTGGCCAGGTGGGCTGAGGAATGGTTGATGGAATTTAATTCAAAGAAATGTGTGGTGTTGCATTTTGGGAAGTCTAACATGGGCAGGACCTACACGTGAATGGTAGGGCTCTGGAGCGTGTTGCAGAGCAGAGGGATCTAGGAGTGTAGGTGCATGGTCACAGGTAGATAAGGTGGTCAATCATTGGCCTTCATCAGGCAGAGTATTGAGTATAGAAATTGGGAGGTTATGTTGCAGTTGCATAAGACATTGGTGAGCCTGCACTTAGAGTAATGTGTTCAGTTCTGGATACCATGTTATAGAAAAGATGTCAATCTGGAAAGGGCAGACAAAACTGCACATAATTGAGGCTGGAGCATTGTCACTGATCTGGCTGGAAAGATGTAAAATAGAGAACTGAATGAAGACCTAAGAAGGGAAACAGAAAAATAGGTGCAGGAGTAGGCCATTTGGCTCTTCGAACCAGCACCGCCATTCAATACGATCTTGGCTGATCATCTAATACCAAGAACAGTACTAGAAAGGTGTACAAACAGTTGCCTTTCATTTCTTCACCTTCCACCAATTCGTGCGATTCACACCTTTCGGGTGAAGCAGCAATTCACTTGTACAAGTTTGGAATTTAACTCCTTTACATTAGAGAAGCAAAAAAAAATTTGAGTATGGGTTGGTGCTTTGCAGAACATTTTTATTCAGCTACAGAGGTGACCCTAAGCTTCCAGTTCTCTGTCACTTTATTTCTCCAGCAAAAAATATGGTGCTGAGGAATTTAGTAGGTCGGTAAGTGTCTGGAGGGGATAGACGGACATTTTGGGTTGAGACTCTTATTCAGACCTTTAATTCTCAATCTCATTCCCATTCTACTTTTTCTGGTTTTGATCTTCTGCACCCCTCTGACAAAGTCCAACATAACTTGAGAAGCATCACTTGTCCTACATCTTGGCATGTAACACCTGTCTGATTTCAACCTTTTCTTATAACCAGTCTTTATGCTTTATGAGAAGTGTTCAGTTCTAATGAAAAGTCAACTGTAATGTTAACTAAGATTTTCTCTCACACCATAGGTGCTGTCTGGCCAGCTGCATATTTGAGCATTTCTTTTATTTTAGCCTTGCAGGAACCGTGACATTTAGTATCCCCCAGTCCCAAAATATACTTGCATCTCCTGTTTTCATGAATGACCCTTCTCTTAGCTGATGCTACCACCATTTGTGTTATTTAGTTTCTTGGTCATCAGCAGATCACAAGCATTCTCTTTGTTCTCTTGCACCCTTCCTCTATTGGAACTGAAGACCACTGCTCCTAGCATTCCCCAGTTCAAATGAATGATCCTTCCCTCGATCCAAGTGTTTTCCAGTTGATCCAAAAGTTTGAAAGGCCACATCATCCAGTTTTGCATGCAACTATTAAAATGGTAGGTAGACACAAAAAACTCAGCGGGTTTCGGGAGAGGGAATGGGTGATGTTTTGGGTCGAGACCCTTTTACCCTTAAAATGGTGGATTAGTTCAAGAGTAAATGGCTTTCTGAGGATCATGATATGGATTGGAGTGCATCAGCAGGAGGAACTGTATGAAGCTTTCCATTTGTGATGGTGATCAATTTAATCTGCTCTTGGATATCACATTTATAGGTCGCTTCAAGGTGAAGTGCAGCGAAGACAGAGTCACGGCCAAAGCTGGAGATGATGATGTTATCCAGTGTCGATTTAAGACTGGGAATAAGATTGGCAGTGTGGCGTTTGTTTGGAAGAAGGCAGATACAATGGCAATTGTCTACAATTACCCAAGGAACCAAAGCAACCAGACGGAGCAAGATCCAAGTTATCGCAACCGCGCAGAAGTCTTTCCCAATGAGATTCCCTATGGGAACTTGTCCCTGAGACTGAGGAACGTGTCTCTTTTAGACAGTGGAATCTATAAACTCCACATCTCCAGCCGATCACAAGACTCCAATGCACAAGTCTTCCTCAGTATCCGAGGTAAGGATGGGTGATACTTGTTTCACTGGTTCAAAGATAATGAATTAATTGCTTCTTTCAAAAACTCTTGTACAGGTATCAGTCTGATCATGATTGGAGCAAAGCTGTGTTTAAACTTGGATACTAAACTGAAAGCTTTTTTTTAGAAATATCTATATGTGTATATAAAATCAAAATTAAATCCTGGGCTTTGTTTGTGTTCCTTCCCTCAATCTGCGCCCAGTATCTTTCCACAGTGGCCCAGCAAGTCCAGAAAATCGTGTGTGGGATTGGGATCATGGCCTGAGACTCTTTGCTATTACTTGTGGTCGTATGTCAGAGCCCTAACACAATGTGCCACATTGCTGACTCCTTATTCTTCAGTGCTTTATAAAAGCAGAAGGGATCTGGAGATGAGTACTTTCAACTGGAAGTACTGCTTCTCCCATCTGGACAAGGTAATTTAAAACCTATGCCATGCCTTGTGCCTCGGAATGCATTGTGTCTGTCGTCTGGTTGAGCTGATTAAAAGTAAAGTATAATCGGTACCCTCTATTGATTATCGTAAGATACAGGTTTGATCAATGAGAAATATAATGGTCCTTGTTTAACACCAGGAACGAGAGCATGGTTGCTCTCTGAGTAAAACGGTTTGTATTAATGCCTCTGTTCCTGGGGAATTAGTTATCGTTGGCAGGCAAGCGTCCAAGTCCATTGCTCTGGTCGCCCAGAGATGGGGTGATGACTGGGATGTTTCGGAGGGAGAAAGAAATGGATGATGTTGGAGAGAGTCTGGGGGTCAAGTATTATCCCAGAATAAGAAAGCAGAATTTTCAATACAGTGGGCTGGTTGGGATTTTACCGAAATCCGGTATCTTTGTATCCACTTTTTGCTGGTGCAAGCTTTTTGACTTTGAATTTCTGAAAATGTTCATTTGCTCATCAGAGGTAAGGGAAATAAAGTGATATTACAGAGCTGAAGTAAGTGATCTAGGTTGAGGTTCAGCTTGGGGTTGAAGCTGTGTAGGCTTTTACATGTTTTGCTGAACAGTGCAGAAAGCAATTGGGTTCACCTCTTTATCCTGTGACAATGTTTCAAACTTCCACACTAGGGGTGTAGAAAGGACCTGCTGCTGAGTGATCTGAGGCTTCAAGACGGGGCTGTTGCCTGTATAATAATAATAATAATAATAATATATTCCTTTATTCGTCCCACACCTGGGAAATTTACAGCAGACACCAGGAAAATTATAGCAGACATTACTAGGCAGCCTTTGTATTTTCCCGTCAGCAGGCAGGAGGGGATGTGGAGTTGAAATGCGTGCAAGTTTTGGTGAATGCCAGCAAAGAAGCCCCATTTCCAGCTGGAGAGGGTATTTGGAGTTTCTGTAGGGCCTTGTCAAAGAAATCTGTGCAGCATCAAACTGAACAACCAATACTGGCTAAGGCAATTCAGGGAAATAAAATGTACTCTTTTAGGGATTTGTGAAAAAAGTAAACAATTTTTTCAATTTATTTCTTGACACATACGCAGATGACCCAGTTTTGTGTGATGAAAAATTATGTTGTGGAACATTTTCTGGGAACTTAACTACCCCAATAATGCCAATGTAGTAATGTAATGTAGTTTTTAAATGTTGCAATGGAGGTGACCCAGCTAATTTTCACACAAGATTCCACAAAAGGGACTACTTTACTGACATGGTCATTTGTTCTGGTGAATTTGAATTTGGGATTGGTGTAGGACAGGGGAGAATTCAGAACCTTTGGGAAACAATTATCTTTTCAAACCTTCCTTGAAACAGAGTAGGCAGAGTGTCAATTTAAAATTACACCCGAAAGATGTCACATCAGATGTTGCAACAGACCTTTGGTGCTGTGGTGAGGTGTTAATCTCTATTTTGTGTCCAAGTACCTGGATTGGGGGCTTGGAGATCGCTACCCTCTGAGCCATGCTGAATCATTCCTTCCATTATGTATGATTTTCGCACACTTTTTGTCATACGTGGTGAAGGGAGTAGAAGGGAAGGTATAATGTTGAGAGTGCATGTTGAGTATTAGTGATTTCAGGAAAATGGGGGATATGGCATGGTGTCGGCAAGGAGTTGCTGAGTGGAAGGAGGAGTGACTGCTCTGTACAGATGTGAAGAGGGTGGGGTTGGGGACAGGTGCTGGTTGATGGTAGTCTGGCTACCCCTCTTGGCAATGTAAGCAGGCTAAGTGCACAAACTAGAAATAACCAAGATGTAGCTGAAAGATTTGGTTTCCCATTCATTTGTAAATGTGTGACAGATCAATGACTTGAATGAATTGAAAGTGGTTGTATGTCCTTCATATTGTGGAGTGCAAGGGTACTGAGTTTCTTTTCTGTGCCAGCTCCTGTCCTACACTGGCTCTGGGGCAAGGGCTGGTCCCCAGCCAGGGCTGATATCCCGAACGATGTACACAGGAGGCTGGGAGAGCGCAAGAGAGCAGGATTGAGCAAGGAACGGAAGTCTGAATACATAACAAGATTCTTTTGCCAGGGGCGATGATGGAAGACCCAGCAGGCTGATCTCTTGGTTGGCCTCCGATCTGCTGCTTCAGATGCCATGCTTTAACATCTCTTGGAATTTAACCTGACCAGAAAACATGATGCGTGACACCCTTTACCAGAACAAAGAAAGAAATGACTTGCTGAAGAATATTCAATTTGAATTAACTTGTTTATCAGTGCCACTTCCCTTGAGGTCTCATCATTTAATTAAATTGTTAGGCAGAGCAGACCTCCATTTGTCCCATGTCCTTTAAAGACAGGAAATCCCACTTCTCCATTTTTTTTAATCCTTTCCCTCAGATTTGTCTGTTTACCCCTTGTTAAGATTTGATCCAATTCCGTATTTTATGTTCCAGCTAAATCTGCTTCCAAGGTCCCCCTTTGAGGAGCATTCAAGACCACCACAACTCGTTGCAACTGTAGTGCTGCTCCTTAGAAATACCATAATTTTGAAAGACACAATTAAATCATCCCTTGTCTTTCTTTTTTGCAAGAAGAATATCCCCTTCTTCCCAATTTCTCTGTATAACTTAGTCCTTTGAACAGTAGCCTCCATATCTTTTCCCACGCCTTTGCCCTCTTCCTGGAGCTCAAAAATAGACCAAGTCGTACCATTTGACTTTTTATTTTGTTATCCAGCACCTGTTTACAAAGTCCTTTCATGAATCCATTTAACCTCAAGATCTCCATCACTTTTTTTTGGCCCCTCTCCACTCTTTCCTCTCAACAGGCCTAAAATTGATCAACGATTCACAACCTGAGCCCAGATGGACAATATTGCCATTGGAGATCCAGTGAGGTAAGATTCCTTGTGCTTTGTTGGCTTAGTTCAAACTCTTTACTTTTGCCTTGCAGCTCTCGGCACCCAGCCAGTCATTCATTCGTCTGGTGATGATCTGGGCCTGTTGGTGCTGGTCTGCGAGTCCTCCGGGTGGTACCCAGCTCCCAGCGTCACTTGGGAAAATGGATTAGGGGAGAATCTGACCAGGCACTCGCACACAGAGCGTTTTAACTGCACAGGTGGCAGTCTCTGTGTGAAGAGCACACTGGAACTGGTGAACTGGCCCACCGGCAACTACACGTGCACAATGTGGGACCAGCAGTTGGACGAAGGATTATCGTCGACTTTTTCATTGAGTGAGTATGGTCTGCATTGTGTGGAATAGAACATTGACAAGCGGTGTCTGACCACGTCAAATCTGGCCTTTATGTTAGACGGAGTTCTATATTTCTGTTTAAACTGGTTCGGACATCACTCGCTACAAAGTTTATGTTTATCAAATAAAATGGACAGATAAAACAAGTTTTTGCAATCTGGAGTGCACTCCCTAAAAGAGCAATGGCAGAAGGTTCAATAATTTGTTTCAAGAAGAAACAGGTAAAACACGCAAAAGTTGATCTAGAGGGTCTTGTACTGAAGGTTGATCATGATGAGTATTCTGGTAAGCCACGTGTGAATGTTTTGCAGTTCACAGGATTCCGTTGGGAACGGTAATTGGTGCAACTGGTGCCAGCGTCTGCGCGCTTGTCCTGATTTTAGCTGTTTGTTGGAGTTGGTGGTAACAGTGGACAATGCGATTGGGGTCCTGTGGTGAGTATCGGATTATCTTAGGAATTCTATCTAAGCAGATCGTGGTTTCATTCACACACTCATTCACACATACGGGTGTGCTACTATAAAACCATAAGAGAAAGAGGAACCCATCAGTACCTCTTGCCAGTTCTGCCATTCAGTACGGCAATGGCTGTCCTCTAACCTCTGTCACTTCCGTGCATAAACCCCACATCCTTTGATTTGCTTAATATTAATAAATCTATTGACTGTCCTTGAATATGCTCCAACACTGAGCACTTTAAAGCCTGCACAGCTGACTGACTATAATTTCAAAGATTTGTTATATTCTGGGGGGGAGGAGGGATTGAGAGATTCTTCATGCCTCAGTCTTAAATGGCTCGACTCTTAGTTTGCGACTGACACCTAGCTGATCCTGTCAGGAGAAACTCGAAGCCTGCAACTAGCATTTCAAACCAAAGATCATCTTAGCTTGAGAAGATTAGCTCCGTCTGCGGATACAACATACCGGCTATCCCAGGAATCAACCTGTTGATCCTTTGCCGCCCCCTCTATTGCAGCAATATCTTTCCTTGGGAAGTGAAACCAGATTGGTACACGATATTCCAATTGTATTCTCATCAGTGCAGTGGTTAATTGTAGCAAGCTGTCTGTGGTGTTGGACTCGGATCCTCTTGCAATAAAGGCCAATATATACAATTTCTAATTGCATATGGAACTTGTAAATTAGAGTCATAGACTAATACAGTGTGGAAAAAGGCCCTTCGGCCCAACTTGCCCACACCGGCCAACAATGTCCCAGTTACACTAGTCCCACTTGCCTGTGCTTGGTCCATATCCCTCCAAACATGACCCACCCATGTACCGGTTTAACTGTTTCTTAAACGATGGAATAGCCCACCACTCTTTGTGTGAAAAAGTTACCCCTCGGATTCCTATTAAATCTTTTCCCCTTCACCTTGAACCTATGTCCTCTGGTCCTCGATTCCCCTACTCTGGGCAGTTGGGAAAGGGAAATGAGAGGTGCAGAAGGTAAATGGGACATATGATTGAAAGATATGCAATATTTGTGGAAAATGCCTCCACAAATGTTCTCTTTGTTCATCAATATAATTTCCCCCGTCTGCAAAGCACCCACACTAGCAATAAATAACTAATGTTTTACTTTTTGCACACCTGGAAAAGCTTTTTTGTTCGTGGGAAAGTACAAAATCTAGCCATTCTTTATCAATGTCTATGAATTCAGAAATTTGCAAATCCCTCGGATTTACTCCTTTATAACATTGTAATCCTTTTCCTTTGATCTAATGTGATTTTTTTTAAAGCCGTGGCTTTTTGATAGCCTTTTCTGTCAGTGTTTTTTATCTTAACAAAACATTTATTACTTGCTGACTATCAGTTCATTTAATCTAAGCCATTGCTGCGTTATTACTTTTTTTCTGTAAATGTAGTTTTCCAGTATGCTCTCGCCAACTCTTCTCATACCTCTACAGCTTGTTTTATTTAAATTTGAAACCCTGTTTTCAGATGAAACTAAATCAAGTTCTGGACTAAAGCCCATAATGATCATCATATTATCCTTTTTATATGCACCTCTAATTTCCTAATTTTTTTCAATGCCCTCTCACCAATATATTTTTTTGCCTTTCAATTTCTCAATTCCACCTAAACTGATTCCACCATATGGAAATCAAAAAATCTGCAGATGCTGGAAATTTGAAATAAAACCAACGATAGAAACAATTTTTGTCATAATCTGTCAGAACAAAGAAAGAGAGAAAACCAAGTTCATTTTCAGTAGCTTGGGGAAGAATGGGTAGAACAAATGGCGATTCCAAGTAGGGGGAGGGGGGGGGGTGTGAATTACAAGCATATTATGCTTGGTTAAATATGTCATTAATCACAAGCCGGTCAGATGTGCCCATCAAGTCAGATTATATGAATAGAATAATTGGAACCAAATTGATGGGCCAAAGTGGGCAATTCTGATAGTCAGAAAGAGCAAATGAACTACTTGAAATTGGAGAATTTTATATTGAATCCTGAAGGCTGCACTGTGCCCAGATGGAAGATCTGGTGTTGTTCCTCAAGCTTTCATGGGGGCATGCTATAACAGTGCAAGAGACCACAGATAGAAAACCAGAGTGGAATTGTGATGGAGAATTGGAGAACCAGGAGCTTAGGGTCACTCCTGTGGACTGAATACCAGTACTTTACAATCACCCAATGTGCATTTGGTTTCTCCAATGAAGAGTTCACACTGTGAATTCCAAATACAGTACAAGGTTAGAAGAAGTGCAAGTCGATCACTGCTTCACCTGGAAGGACTGTTTTGGTCTTCTGATGGTGGAAAAGGAAGAGGTGAAATGGGAAAGTGGCATAAGACAGGGAATGATAGATGGGGACAGAAAAACGAACTAGTGAGATGTAAAGGACGTGATCCCTTCAAAATGCTGAAAGGAAGGGAAATTTGAATCTGTTGGTGGAAGTTGCAAAAGGTGACCTGTTGGATGCACTGACTGATGGAGTGGAAGGTAAGGCCCAGGCAAACTCTGCTCTTGCTCCATCTTAGAGGTGGGGGTGGGAGCAGAGGTGTAGGAAATTGACGACATGCAGTCAGAGCTCTGTCCATAATAGCAGAGTGGAAGCAACAGTTCAGGGAAAAATAGGAAAACATTTCCAAGGCATCTGTGTGCAATGTTTTATCAGGAGAGCAATACTCCTGATTTCTCCCCCTCCCCCCCCCTTCTTGCATGTGTTCTGATGATGACACTTTCCACAGGTGTGAAATGTCTTCCTTTCTGAACTATGATGTCTTCATCTTGACCACAGTAGAGATCATAAGTGATCAGAGCAGAATTAGGCCATTCAGCCCATCAAGTCTACCCCGCCATTCAATCATGGCTGATCTATCTCTCCCTCCTAACCCCATTCTCCTGCCTTCCCCATATAACCTATGACACCTGTACGAATCAAGAATCTATCTATCTCTGCCTTTAAAAATATCCACTGACTTGGCCTCCACAGCTTTCTGTGGCAAAGAATTCCACAGATTCACCACCCTTTGACGAAAGAAATTCCTCCTCATCTCCCTCCTAAATGAACGTCCTTTAATTCTGAGGCTATGACCTCGTCCTAGATTCTCCCACTCGTGGAAACATCCTCTCTAAATCCACTCTCTCCAAGCCTTTCACTATTCTGTATTTCAATGAGGCCCCCCCCTCATTCTGAACTCCAGCGAGTACAGGCTCAGTGCCATTAAATGCTCATCATATGTTAACACTCGTTCCTGGGACCATTCTTGTAAATCTCCTCTGGACCCTCTCCAGAGCCAGCACATCTTTCCTCAGATATAGTGCCCAAAATTCCTCATAATATTCCAAATGTGGCGTGACTAGCACCTTATAGAGCCTCTTTTGCACCTTATAGAGCCAAGGGAAACCCTTGACGCATCTCATTTATTTGCACACCCTGCTTTCACCTCCCATCTCCAGTAGTGTACCTGGTCCTACTGTTCTATCTTCACCGCATCCCACAGATCATCCTACAAAATTCCATCACCAGACACATAGTCCCTCAGCGTTTTGATGGGATTGTTTCCTTCACTGCTCTGTTACACTATTGTAGCTCTATCAACCACCCCCTGTTTCTCTGTGGGATCTCATTTGGTGCACTTCCCTATACAAACAAAGCGATGGCCGCAGTTGTCTTCCAATCCCACCATCGTGACCCAAGCAGCCTGTCCTGGTGAAGCAGCAATTCGCTTGTACTACTTCCAGTTTAGTTTACTACATTCGCTGTTCACAGTGTTTGGACAGCAATGGAGAAACCAAATGCAGATCAGATGTTTGCTTTGGGGGAACAGCTGCAGAGGTGATCCCGAGCTTTTAGTTGTCTGCTGTTTGAATTCACCATCCCACTCCCACTCCAATCTTTCAGTCTATTTGCTCTGGCACTGTTACAGCATGCTGGTCTTAGCATTAAATTTTGCAACTTTAATAGATAACCTGCTCTTTTCGTTTATCAGAACTGGCTGACTGCCTGTCATCAATTTGATTCAGTTCTTATTTTGAGTATCGTTTGACTTGTTGGACTTGCTCCATACCCTTGCTATCGACAAAATACACAGGCAAGGAAGCGTAATGTGCTTGCAACTACCCCCTTTTACGGAATTGGACACCCAATCAGAGATGGTCCCTTTGTTCTATCAATCCTTTGCCCATCTCTGCTACTGAAAATTAACTAATTTTTCTTTTGTCCCAGTTCTGAAGAGGGGTCAAGATCAAAATGTTAACCATTTTTCTTCCACTTCTGCCCAACTTGCTGAGTGCCTCCAACACTTTGATTCTGCGACTTGCCTGGTGGACAATTAGGCAGATGAGGGCAACACAGTCCCAGTTTGATCCACCAAAGCACTTATGTTGGCCAGCAGAGATCCTTGCACTGCAACTAAAACCTAAAGTTCAACTATGGTTTTCACGGATGTTACCAGAACTGTGAAGTTATGGCTATCAGGAAATGATGAACAGTCTGGGGAGGGAATACTGAAAGCGCTTAAACTCTGAAATGGCCTGATGGATGAAAATAATGTATTATGCTTTGTCTTGAAATCTCTAATTGAATATACATAACCGTCTAAATCCATGCCCTCCTGGTGATAAGTGGGGATTTGAGGATTTCAGATCCTATCACACTTTATGCATTTGATCGTGAAGAGCCAGGTTGTAACTTTTCTTTATTGTGAGTGATAGCATCTGTTTTCCACCATCCTCCCTTCACTCCATCCCAATCAGACAGGAGGTGGAAAGCATCATAGCCATTCCATCCTTGGGCTGGACTCTCCTACCTAAAGTGAAGTGCAGAATTAGACAGTCACTCCAGCTGTGTCAGACTAAGTATAATAATAATATATTCCTTTATTCGTCCCACACCGGGGAAATTTACAATATACATTGCGTTGGAATCTTTATATTCCTGCTCCTTGAAATGAAAACAGAGTATTTATATTACAATATTAATTTCTCCAACCTCTACCTGCAGGAAGTCAGCATTAACCTATGCTCTTGTTGACAGGTTTCCCCTGTGTGACTGTCTGTATCACTGAAGACTCTGTTGGTTTAAAGGATGCCTCTGGTGCGGATGCAGGACAAACTTGAGGAGGGGTGAAAAGGACTTGGCTCCACTTTGTACACAACAAGGACTTGTTCTCCTTCCCCTTTGTGCCACTAGAGCCAACTGGGTTCCAGCATTCATCCCTCCTGAGAGCAGCAATTCCTGCATTAAACTCGGCAATGATGCTGTCGGAAAAGAAACAAAAACATAAAAGACTGGTGCTATGTTAATAGGTTTGTTTTTGCACTTTACAGTGTTGTCCTAGCACTGTGTGTGTGTCAAGTGTTCTAATGATAAACCTGTGTTTCACTTAAGCAACTGACCTTTGTAATCCGGGACATTGCAAATCAATTCCTGGCAATTGTCGAATTCTCACTTTATAACGATTCTGTAGTTTTAGCATTGAAACAACAATTATAGATTGACCATTGAGTTGCTCACTTCAATGAGCCATACATGGCTTGTCTTAAATTAGGACAACTTGCCACATAGAGGGTGGAAGGTTGATCTGGTATTGTCACAATTTTTATGAGAATTACAGGATTGCTCCTTAAGATGTTACTGTGGTGGTAGAGAATCTGTATTGTTGGGGTGGATTAATCCCAAGGTCCCAGAAGTATTGTAATTGAGAAGGTGTTTATCTCTGTGCACAATTATCACACTTTCCTTTGTAACTAAGTCCTTTGTGTGGTTTGGGAGGAAACAATCCAGTGTTCCAGCTAATCTCTCTACCTCTTATTTCTTTTACTTTCTGAGAATTCTTGGGAGCTTTTCTGTAATAGGTAGCCTCTATTTCCCGGCCCCCATATGACACAAATTGTCACATTGGTCAAGCTGTGGGAATAATAAGTTAGAATCCTGGGAACTGCAGAGATTTTGAACATACCAGCGGACCAATAATCCCAGTCCACCCAGCGACTCATTTCACAGCATGGTCAGAACTCATCTTCCTGCTCTTCTCTCTCCACTTAGTTTTGTATATGCTGCTTCTCTAACTGGTTATCAATCTCTTCCCTTTACAAAGTGCCCAACTTGATCTGGAGGTAAAGCTTTCTTTTCATTAGCTGCTAACCTTTGCCAGTGATTGTTGTAGCTGATCGATGAGAATCCAATTATTTAAGAAGGTTACACTTAACTCTCAATGGTTTAAAACGTTTTTCTGAAGCCTCCTCGTGGCATGCGGCGCTCCAGAAAAAGCAGGACCAGAACAGGGCATGGTTTTCTATCCCAATCTGTCAGTGAGTTCATGGCTAATGTAACCACCAATCAATGCCCCAGACCATTGATACCTCTTGTGAACATGTAAATATTTTGATATTTATAATGTCTGGAGGCTGTCACTATCAGTGGCTTCTCATCATTCTGGTAAAGCTACACTGGCGACTCTATCCCACTATAAAGTTTGCCATCGGTCAAGCTGTGATCTATGCTTTGTACAAGTTTATCATTGATGTAAAATAAATTATTCGTTCTCGGGATGTAGCTCTTATAATGTATGTCTCAGGATATAAGATCATTGTTTTTTGGCACGTTGCGAGGTGTGTACTGCTTTTCAATACAGCAGAGAAATTGGTTGGGCAATCAGGAGGTCAAATACATGGGATGTTAGTCACTTACAGGCCCAAAGTAGAAGACATTGGGTTTTATTCTCTGAAGGCCACAAGTGAGCTAGTGGAGTTTCTATGTCAATTTGCAGATAAATTACTGATGGCAGGTCTTTATGCTTAAAATGAAGGTGAAATCAGGAATCTCCAATGCCTGTGGTGACAGTTGAAGTTCTTTGGGTTGCTGGTCCTGCACCATAATACCTACACACATCCTTTGTCTCCATTGTAATCTCCAAATTATTATTTTTTATTTCGTACCCACCATTACACTCAAGAGTTTATGGTTTTGATCTGAGCAGTATAAGTTCTAGACTGATTTGAATGACATGCATTGACCTTACCCCACTGAGTTACTGCTTCAAGAGCTTATCCAGTATGGAAGTTGATTCCTTCTCTTCATAACCTCTGGTACAGACATGAACCAATTCATTCAGTTCAAAGAAAAAAACATTCTTTCCTAATTTACATCTGCATGTTGGGTTTGTGTTGACTGCATTGGGTTAGATATTATGTCATTGTTTACATCCACATTAAACCTAGATTGGGTAAATTTTAGTCACTGAAATCTTGAGTTGGGCAAAATGAGGCAATTGGCAATAATGACGTTTCAAGATCTTGGTTGCCTAGACAGTTGGGTTTATGCTCAGATGAAGCTAACAAGGAATGTCCACAATCAACTCTCACTCTCATATAGATACCTACAGATTTACCAACATAACAATGTCCTGAAGCTTTGTAATTGGTACCACTGGCATTGGTTTCTATAGTGGTAGTATGGTTGCCAATTCTGGTCATGCATATACCAGGAAGCCAACACAGATGCTGGGCCATTGAATAGATCTGTGCCAACCATAGGGTCAGACGCATGAAGCGAAATGAGTGGCTAAGATCCGAGCTTGTTTTTCGGTCAGTTTACAGACACGGGAGGAAGATTTGAGAGTCGACCTTTGCCTAATCTGTCACACAATTACATTGAATGTATTTTTACTTGATCACTCTTAGTTCTGTAACCTTTAATACCCTTGCCAAACAAAGCTCTTATCACAAGGAGCTTGTTATTGTTTGTCTTTTGATGTTTTTCGTTCCCTTTTGATTCGGGGGTTTTGAAATTGAATTACATTAATTATTTAATGTCTGTATCTGCTTCATAATTTCTAGCCATGCAATGATTCTTCCAGCTCCATTGCAGTTGATCAACGGAATTGTCATTTAATGCCCTAAATCTGTTGCAGTATTTAACAAAAAATGGCTGGTTTATTCCTCAAGTGCACAGTCTACCTTCACCAAACTCCTTGGTGCTGCTATGTAATAAAATATTGTGGTCAATCCTGGTAATGCAATTTACCTGGGCATAGACTTAATGTTAGTTTCCAGGTGGATAAGATCGTGCTCAATTTATCTATTCTCATCCATCTGCTTTCAGTTGGAAACTCAACAGTAGTGGTTTCTTTTGCCACTGTTTTATGTCAGGATCTGCCTGGTCCTTTATTTCCAACCCTCGGCAACTCTTTTCAGAAAATACTGAATCCCTTTCCTTGAGTATTGTCTGCACCCAGGTCTCACATCCCTCTGCTCCTGAATTCTTCTTCTTTCGTGTCCATCATCTATGCTTCAAATGTTGACATCGCTGTCATCGTCCATCCTGAAAAGGACGCAAGCTTCCGGCGACAATCAGTGGGAGCCATCTCTTGTTACAATAGATAATGGTGGCAGCAGAATTAGACAATAGACAATAGGTGTAGGAGTAGGCCATTTGGCCCTTCGAGCCAGCACCGCCATTCAATGTGATCATGGCTGATCATTCTCAATCAGTACCCCGTTCCTGCCTTCACCCCATACCCCCTGACTCCGCTATCCTTAAGAGCTCTATCTAGCTCTCTCTTGAATGTATTCAGAGAATTGGCCTCCAATGCCCTCTGAGGCAGAGAATTCCACAGATTCACAACTCTCTGACTAAAAATGTTTTTCCTCATCTCTGTTCTAAATGGCCTACCCCTTATTCTTAAACTGTGGCCCCTGGTTCTGGACTCCCCCAACATTGGGAACATGTTTCCTGCCTCTGACATGTCCAACCCCTTAATAATCTTATACGTTTCGATAAGATCCCCTCTCATCCTTCTAAATTCCAGTGTATAGACAATAGGTACAGGAGTAGGCCATTCAGCCCTTTGAGCCATTCAATGCGATCATGGCTGATCACTCTCAATCAGTACCCCGTTCCTGCCTTCTCCCCATACCCCCTCACTCCGCTATCCTTAAGAGCTCTATCCAGCTCTCTCTTGAAAGCATCCAACGAACTGGCCTCCACTGCCTTCTGAGGCAGAGAATTCCACACCTTCACCACTCTCTGACTGAAAAAGTTCTTCCTCATCTCCATTCTAAATGGCCTATCCCTTATTCTTAAACTGTGGCCCCTTGTTCTGGACTCCCCCAACACTGGGAACATGTTTCCTGCCTCTAATGTGTCCAATCCCCTAATTATCTTATATATTTTAATAAGATCCCCCTCATCCTTCTAAATTCCAGTGTATACAAGCCTAATTGCTCCAGCCTTTCAACATACGACAGTCCTGCCATTCCGGGAATTAACCTAGTGAACCTACGCTGCACGCCCTCAATAGCAAGAATATCCTTCCTCAAATTTGGAGACCAAAACTGCACACAGTACTCCAGGTGCGGTCTCACCAGGGCCCGGTACAACTGTAGAAGGACCTCTTTGCTCCTATACTCAACTCCTCTTGTTATGAAGGCCAACATTCCATTGGCTTTCTTCACTGCCTGCTGTACCTGCATGCTTCCTTTCAGTGACTGATGCACTAGGACACCCAGATCTCGTTGAACATCCCCTCTTCCTAACTTGACACCATTCAGATAATAATCTGCCTTTCTATTCTTACTTCCAAAGTGAATAACCTCACACTTATCTACATTAAACTGCATCTGCCATGTATCTGCCCACTCACACAACCTGTCCAAGTCACCCTGCAGCCTTATTGCATCTTCCTCACAACTCACACTACCCCCCAGCTTAGTATCATCTGCAAATTTGCTAATGGTACTTTTAATCCCTTCATCTGTCATTAATGTATATCGTAAATAGCTGGGGTCCCAGCACCGAACCTTGCGGTACCTCACTGGTCACTGCCTGCCATTCCGAAAGGGACCCATTTAACCCCACTCTTTGCTTTCTGTCTGTCAACCAATTTTCTATCCATGTCAGTACCCTACCCCCACCCCAATACCATGTGCTCTAATTTTGCCCACTAATCTCCTATGTGGGACCTTGTCGAAGGCTTTCTGAAAGTCGAGGTACACCACATCCACTGACTCCCCTGTCAATTTTCCTAGTTACATCCTCAAAAAATTCCAGTAGATTTGTCAAGCATGATTTCCCCTTCGTAAATCCATGCTGACTCGGAATGATCCTGTTACTGCTATCCAAATGCTCAGCAATTTTATCTTTTATAATTGACTCCAGCATCTTCCCCACCACTGATGTCAGACTAACTGGTCTATAATTACCCGTTTTCTCTCTCCCTCCTTTCTTAAAAAGTGGGATAACATTTGCTATCCTCCAATCCACAGGAACTGATCCTGAATCTATAGAACATTGAAAAATGATCTCCAATGCTTCCACTATTTCTAGAGCCATCTCCTTAAGTACCCTGGGATGCAGACCATCAGGCCCTGGGGATTTATCAGCCTTCAGTCCCATCAGTCTACCCAAAACCATTTCCTGCCTAATGTGGATTTCCTCCATCACCCTAGGTTCTCTGGCCCCTAGAACATTTGGGAGATTGTGTGTATCTTCCTCAGTGAAGACAGATCCAAAGTAACGGTTTAACTCGTCTGCCATTTCTTTGTTCCCCATAATAAATTCCCCTGCTTCTGTCTTCAAGGGACCCACATTTGCCTTGACTATTTTTGTTCCTCTTCACGTACCTAAAAAAACTTTTGCTATCCTCCTTTATATTATTGGCTAGTTTACCCTCGTACCTCATCTTTTCTCCCCGTATTGCCTTTTTAGTTAACTTTTGTTGCTCTTTAAAAGAGTCCCAATCCTCTGTCTTCCCACTCTTCTTTGCTATGTTATACTTCCTCTCCTTAATTTTTATGCTGTCCTTGACTTCCCTTGTCAGCCACAGGTGTCTCTTACTCCCCTTAGAGTCTTTCCGCCTCTTTGGGATAAATCGATCCTGCAACCTCTGCATTATTCCCAGGAATACCTGCCATTGCTGTTCTACCGTCTTCCCTGCTAGGGCCTCCTTCCAGTCAATTTTGGCCAGCTCATGCCTCTGTAATCCCCTTTGCTATACTGTAATACTGATACTTCCGATTTTCCCTTCTGCCTTTCCATTTGCAGAGTAAAACTTATCATGTTGTGATCACTGCCTCCTAATGGCTCTTTTACCTCTAGTCCCCTTATCAGATCAGGATCATTACACAACACTAAATCCAGAATTGCCTTCTCCCTGGTAGGCTCCAGTACAAGCTGTTCTAAGAATCCATCTCGAAGGCACTCTACAAACTCTCTTTCCTGGGGTCCATTTCCAACCTGATTTTCCCAGTCTACCTGCATGTTGAAATCTCCCATAACCACCGTAGCATTACATTTGTGACACGCCAATTTTATCTCCTGATTCAACTCGCACCCTATGTCGAGGCTACTGTTTGGGGGCCTATAGATAACTCCCATTAGGGTCTTTTTACCCTTACAATTCCTCATTTCTATCCATACTGATTCAACATCTCCTGATTCTATGTCACCCCTTGCAAGGGAATGAATATCATTCCTTACCAGCAGAGCAACCCCACCCCCTCTGCCCACCTGTCTGTCTTTTCTATACGTTGTGTACCCCTGAATATTCAGTTCCCAGCCCTGGTCCTCTTGTAGCCATGTCTCAGTGATCCCTACAACATCATACTTGCCCATGACTAACTGAGCCTCAAGCTCATCCACTTTATTATTTATACTACGTGCATTTAAGTACAACACTTTAACTTCTGTATTTACCTCCCCTCTCACATCGGTCACAAATGGCCCTGCCCTTAATCTCTTTTCCCCTCTAGAACTTCTGTTCCCATTCTTCCGAGAGTCTTCTGCAATATCTCCTGTATTCCCTTTAACCTCATCTTCATATTCACAATTTGTTAACCCCTCCCCCCCCACTACTTAGTTTAAAGCCACAGGTGTCGCACTAGCAAACCTGCCTGCCAGAATGTTTGTCCCCCTGCTGTTAAGATGTAACCCGTCCCTTTTGTACAAGTCACCCCGAGCCCAGAAGAGATCCCAGTGGTCCAGAAATCTAAATCCCTGCTCTCTGCACCAACTCCTCAGCCATAAATTCATACCCTCTATCTCTCTGTTCCTGGCCTCACCAGCACGAGGTACCGGTAGCAGTCCAGAGATAACCACCTTCGACGTCCTACTTCTCAGTCTTTTTCCTAACTCTCTAAACTCTACAAACCTAGTCGCTCCAGTCTTTCAACATATGACAGTCCCGCCATTCCGGGAATTAACCTAGTAAACCTACGCTGCACGCCCTCAATAGCAAGAATATCCTTCCTCAAATTTGGAGACCAAAACTGCACACAGTACTCCAGGTGCGGTCTCACTAGGGCCCTGTACAAGTTCAGGACACTTCCAGTTTCCAGCCCCGCGATGTGGACGCTTCTGCTATGAGGCCTGTTCCTGAATTATCAGAGTGTGTCTCGTATACCATACGGGGGTAAGGAGGAATTTCCTCCAGTAAGCATTGGAGGGTTGAAACCATATTTGTGCTCCCTGCTGTAAGCTTTGTTGCCCAGCAACCTCTGATTCCAAACCCCTCTGCCTGTTTTTTTTACCCCATGATTCTTATTTTGTCTGTCGTTGACATTACAACTGTGTCTGATCGCTAGACTTGATTGCTCCACAACACCTGTGGATGGCCATTCTTGTTTAGCTCTGTGTAAACAGGACATGCATAAAAAAACTACTGCCATGTTCCAAACGCTCACCATTGCTTAATTGGGAACTACCGTTTGGATCAGCAAGTACAGATATTTGATGAAGATGCAAGTGCTGTAATCTGGAGCAACAAACAATCTGCCAGAGGAACTTGATGGATCGAACAGCGTCTTGGGGGGGGGGGGGGGGGAGGGAGGGGGAAGGAGGGAGAGGGAGGAGGAGGGAGAGAAACCGTGCATCAGGATTACATGGAGCGGAGACGGCCAGTATAAAGAAGAAAGGAGATGGACAAGTCTGAGGTCGGGTTGAGTTTGGAGATAGAACCAGGTTGGATGATGGAAGAGGTACACATGAATCTGCTGTGCCTGAAAGGACTTTGTCCCTGGATGATGGTAAGGGAGGAGATGTAAAAATGTGCTGCATCTCCTGTGGGCGTTGAGGGAAATACCAATGATCAGGGAGGGCTGTTTGCAAAGGGATATGTGATTAAGGAACCGCGGATGGAGTGGTCCTTGCAAAACATGGAAAGGGGTGGGGAAGTTATGATGTGAGTGGTAGTGGGATCCTGTAGTTGGCATAGATGAAGGATAATGTGGAAACTAATGGGGAGCTAGGAAAACTTACCACCTCTTTTAAGGCATGTCGGGAGTAAGAAATCTGAGAAATTGAGGAAACAAGAAAGGGCTCCATCAACTACAGCAAAAGTGAAGCCATGTTTTCCGGAAAGATATTTCTGATGTCCTGGTATAGAAGGGCTCATCTTGAGAATAGGAGAGACAGAATTTGGAAAAGGGAATAATGTTCTGTACAAGAGATGATGGAATGAGGTTTAGTCTTGATAGCTGTGGGTTTACCAAAAATGTCTGGATATTTAGTCTCCTGAGATCGACAATCTGGGAAAGGGAGAGGTTTCCAAATTGGTCCAAGTGAATTTGAAATTGGGGTGGAAGTTTGGCACGATTTTTTTTATGATGGCTAATAAAAGACATGTCACTAGGGCCCTTGCCCAGAACTTTGACATAGCATTTTAGAGGAATCAAAAATGAATTTGTTCAGGGTAAGAACAAGTTCAGCCTAGTGGATGAGAATGTTGGTGCATGGAAGCTGGTTAGATGTTTGTAGAAGGAAGCAGAGGGCTTAAAATGACAGATGGACGTATAAAGACTGGCCATCCATTGTGAAGATGAGGCTTTGGAGGGAAACGTATTGGAACTTGTCAAAATGGTGGAGAGCATGTGAAGTCCTCGATATAGGTGGGAAGGTACTGGACAAGGCAAGGAAGGAGAGGGTTAAGATAAGAGGAGATAAGTTCAGTGAGATGATCAGACAGAAATGAGCTACCAGGACAATCCTGCTTGTAGATCTTGTGTAGGAGATTTTAAAAAGTGATGTCGGGGCACTATCAGATTGGCAGCTGTAGAAGTGAGATCTGATATAGAGATCTAAGTGCAGGAGACTGGCAATTTTCGTGGTGGGATCAGCTGTTGAGCACTAAACAATTTTTCTTTTGCTGTACCTTGGTACACGTGACAATAAACTAAATTTCAGGGGTAGGCATGAGGAGGTGCCCAACAGCTACTGCTAGCCTCTGCGAGATCGCTGCTCTGATACCTCTTGTTTGAAGATAGGACCCGATCCCAAACATCACCCATTCCTTCGTTCCAGAGATCCCGCTGTTTCTCCAGCATTCTGTGTTTATCTTCGGTGTAAATCAGCATCTGCAGCTTCTTCTGACGCATAACCTCCTGACGGGCGGCGGCTGTGGACTGGGAACAAGGCCGGAGGCCTTTATTGCGACGCCGCGGTCTAGATGCCTCCCGGATCGCCGCGTAGAAGTCAAGTCAAGTTTATTTGTCGCATACACGATGTGCAGTGAAATGAAAGTGGCAATGCCTGCGGATTGTGCAAAAAAAGAATTACAGTTACAGCATATAAATTAAAGTTAATACAGAGAAGACAAAATTTAGTCCCTGGAGTTATAATAGTTAACAGTCCTGATGGCCTGTGGGAAGAAACTCCATCTCATCCTCTCCGTTTTCACAGCGTGACAGCGGAGGCGCTTACTTGACCGTAGCATCTGGAACAGTCCGTTGCTGGGGTGGCAGGGGTCCCTCATAATCTTGCTTGCTCTCGATCTACACCTGATGTATAGGTCCTGCAGGGGGGCGAGTGTAGTTCCCATGGTACGTTCTGACGAACGCACTACTCTGCAGGGCCTTCCTGTCCTGTGCAGAGCTGTTCCCAAACCAGACTGTAATGTTGCCGGACAGGATGCTCTCTACAGCCTCAGAGTAGAAGCATTGAAGGATCCTCAGAGACACTCTGAATTTCCTCAGCTGTCTAAGGTGGTAAAGGCGCTGCTTTGCTTTACCCACCAGTGCGGCAATCTGCATTGTTCATGTCAGATCGTCTTTGATGTGGACTCCCAAGTATTTAAAACTGCTCACCCTATCCACAGCAGACCCATTTATGTCCAGTGGCGTGTACGTCCTTGGATGTTGAGCCCTTCTAAAGTCCACAATCAACTCTGTCGTTTTTTTGACATTCAAGAGGAGGCTATTGTCCTGACACCAGAGTGCCAGATCAGCCACCTCCTCCCGGTAGGCCTTCTCATCGTTGTCGGAGATCCGGCCCACCACCCCAGTGTCATCAGCAAACTTGATGACGGAGTTTGAGCTGAACCTGGCCACACAGTCACGTGTGTACAGGGAGTACAGTAGGGGGCTAAGGACGCAACACTGGGGGGATCCTATGTTTAGGGTGAGGGGGCTAGATGTGTGTTCTCCCATCCTGACCACTTGGGGCCTGGCGGTGAGAAAGTCCAGGACCCAGGCACACAGAGGGGTGCTAAGCCCCAGTTCCAGCAGCTTCTCAGCCAGTCTGGTGGGGACTATGGTATTAAAAGCCCGGGTCGGGGCCCGGCCGGGGCCTCACGGGTAGAAGCTCGTTCGGACGAGGTGGCCGACGGAGCCCAGTCGCGGGTCGACACAGAGGCGTGAAGTAGGGTGTCGACAGCGGTGAGGCCTTGGCGGCAGTGGTGAAGCCTCGCGATGATGGGGCGGCGGCGGTGATACCTCGCGGATTGATCAACGGTCGATGACAGCATGGAGGACTGCCGTGAGGGAAGGGAAAGTAAGAACAATGGAGGACCCGGTGTGGGGGGATCGCTGTTTGGTGGGGGGTGCACAAAAGGAGGAACCAGCGTGCTTTGTAACTTTGTTATTTTTTGTACGCTGATTCAAATTTGAGATTGGACTCTGGGTGGCGTGGGGAAGGTGCTGAGCTGGCCGGGGGAGAGATGGGGAAACGGGGAAGTCGAGGGCAGGCCAAGCGCTAGGCCCCGGCCTCCACCAACGCCCGGCTTCACCGCTGCTGTTGCTGCTGGCTTTCCCCCTGGCCCACCACAGGCTGAGTTACTCCAGCATTTTGTGTCTACCTCCGGACACTATAGGCCCGGGCGCCGCCTAACGGAGGTTGCATAGCAACCTGCCTCCCAGCCTGGGCGGCCGCCATTGATGGGGCGGGAGCACGTGGCCGCTGGGTGGGTGAGGTCACGTGGGGCGCGGGCGGTGACGTCACCTTGTCCTGTATTTAGGGCCCATTTATAACATGTGCTACGGGCCCCACACTAGCTTAATCTGGCCCTGCTTGTAGCTGTGCTGCAGACTGCTCCACTTTGATCCTGGCATTGAGACCGGCTGTTTGTACATCACTGAGTCCCTCTGCTGGCTGAGCTGTAGCAATGTGTGGTGGACTAGCAGTTAACCCCATGGACCCTGTCTTTCCCTTGCTACGAGAGGTGAATTTAATTGAATCCTGCATCACTTGTTTGATTTTCACAGCTAGATCAACCATTTTGTTTTTGTCAGCTTGCAGAGACTTTCCCATTGTTTCCAGCTCCTCACATATTCCAATTCTGACTTCATATCTTCAGGCCTCTGTGTGTCTCATTGCAGTCCGCTCCATCTATTGCTTTTTACTGCAGATTCTCCGAGCTAGATTTACAAAAGCTTAAAATGCCTGCTCCATCTGCACGATTCAGTTTATTCAAACCCATTTTTTTAACCTGTAATCATGATAGGATGAAGTATTTATATAAATCATGTATAGTCTCTGTTTATATATGATATTCTCAACTCCTCCAGCAGAATTTGGATTGGTGTGATCATTCCCTGACCTAGAATTATCTTTTTCTGCTTCCTCTGCAGCAAATGTCCTTGAGCATGCTTCCACTGATGAATGAACTGACACCACTCACAAATGTTTCAGCAGTAGACATTTTCCCAGCTTCCCAGCCAAGTGGTATAGAATCCATTCTGGTTTTGTAAACTTCCTGAGCTCACTCCGGTTGCATTTCAAGTTTTAGGTGATGTTCTTCCAGCATAGCTTTTGTCCCCTCTTCTGCTTTCTCCTTCATTTCAGTTATATCCTTGTTTTTTACATTCCCTGTAACTGTTCCTCATACACTCCTTTCAAGCTTTCCAGCCCTCCGGTAGTTCATTGATCAGACTGATGACTGCATTACATTTCTCCTCCAGAGCCGTGGAAAGCTTCAAGCATTTATCTGCAGTAGCTTTGATGCTGTTCAGAGGGATCAAGTGGAAATCTTCAGTGATCTTTGGATCCTTCTGCATAAGGAACTTCAGAACATCCCTCATGTCAGTCGGGGCTGTCAGAGAGAAAAGCCGGATTTGATCCATGTTCTTGCGAGTTTTCTGAAAATTCTCCCAGTCCTCATTGCTCACTTGCACTAAAGAGGCAGGGAATCTTCTAGGATATTTCATGTACTTAAATTCTTCCTTGGAGATTTTCTTGTCAATTGCAAAACATTCTCCTGCAGAAAGGAATATTATTTCACCTAAAATGGCTACAGAGATTGCGCCAGGCATCAGGTACTGTTCCCAGTTACTGTGTGACTGCAAGAACAAGGCATTGTCCTCCCTGACATCAGATGCTTTGGTGACGCTCCTCAAGGCCATCTTTAAGAGAGCAACAGTTTTGCATTCCTTGCTGCCCATGGTGATCCAACTCTTCTCCTGCAAGGGAAATAGTTGCAGTAAACACAAAGGATGTTTGAGCACCTAATATTAAAGTCGCAATACATCCCGACACCTTAAATCACAAGGAGTAAATAACCCACTTCCCAAATTCTTGAGAAGTGTTGTGGGACCACCCGGTCATTCTGTGTCTCATGGAATCTTGCTGATAGAATGAGAGTCATCACAAGATGAGCAGAAACAGTCCCACACCTGCCCCACCATTCAGTATGGCCATTCCTGCTCTGCCCCAAGCGTCATCTCCTGTGTTGTCTCTGTTTCCCAATTCCTTCAATTCCCTACTCCCTCAAAAATGGATTTACTTCCTCCTATTATCCCGGCCACTCCACATCTCCATAGCCCTCTGGAGTAGAAAATTCCAGAGATTCAACAACCTCTGTAATAAGTTGTTGCAGTGCACCGCAGTGTTATATGACTATCCCCTAAACATAACGTTGTGTGCAGTTGCTAATGAAATACGGGGAACAAGAGTTTAGTTTAGTTTGGAGATACAGCGCGGAAGCAGGCCCCTTTGGCCCACCGTCTGCGTATCTTTTAAATGGTGAGCTCATTCCCATCATTGTGCTGCATTGCTAACATACTGATGAACATTGGAACAGGAGGTAGATGTTCAAATGATTCTGCCTGCATTCACCTTGTGGCCTGTTATAACGTGCAAGCTTTGCCACAATTCGGTGCATCTGTGTGGTGAGTTTGGGATTTCTGCTTGGTCTGGAATTTTCTATTGCTGTCCATGTGGCTTTATGAAGGTCATACTTAGATTTCCTGTAAAGGTCAGGTCTAACTTTAAAGACATGGACTTCAGTAAGGAATGGAACTCTCGGTTTATTTGTGGTTTCAGGCTGGGGAACACTCATATTGTATTGTAATGTCACCGATACATGTCCTCCAAAGATGCAGCACAATGTGTTCTACGCACGATTCCAGCATCTGCAGTTTGTTGTGTCTGCTCGTGTTATCATTTCGGCATGCAGTTCTCGATACACTTACTGATAGAGTCTGTGAGTTCTGTGGTCTATTCATCCAGGTGGGCCAACGGTTCTTTAAATGTGAATCAGTCTACCGACTCACAGCAGTCAAGTGCGACCTCATCTAGTTCCTCAGACTGCACTGTACAACTTTCTGCACTTGATCCTCATGCTTCAGTTTCAACTTGTAAGCAAGAAGAAGAAACAGAGTCTGATGGTCCAACTTTCCAATGTGTGGGTGGTGGCTAGAGTACGAGGCTTCTTTGATGGTTGTGCAGCAATAGCAAAGGATTTTGGGGCCTCTGGTGAAACAGGAGATGTTTTGATAGTATTTTTAATAGCTATAAGAAGAGGTTGGGCAAACATGGATTATTTTTATTTTGGAGCTTTGAAGGGTGAGCAACGGTTTGATGGAAGTGTGTAGAATTATGAGAGGCACAGATTGGGTAGATAGTTATCTCAGGCAGAAGTCAAATCCTAGAGAGTATAGTTTTAAGGTGAGAGTGGGTAAGTTCAAGGGAGATGTGTGGGCGTTTTAAACAAGGTGCCTGGAATGCACTGCCAGAGTGGTGGAGGAAGCAGATGGTGTTTCAGAGGCTTTTATTCGGGCACATGAATATGCAGGAATTGGAGGGATATGGATAACATGCAGGCGGAAGGGCTGAAATTTGACATGTTCAGCAGAGGCATAGTGGGCTGAAGGGCTGGTTCCTGTGCTTTACTGTTCTGTGTTCTATGTTCTGCTCGTCATCTCCCCTGAGAGAGTATCACCCACTCTAGCATTAAAAATTTAAATATGGGCAGTTTTGGGAGCATAAGAGCAGAGCTAGCTAACGTTAGCCGGCAAATTCGGTTAAGGGATTGGCAAATTGAGATGCTGGGGCAGACATGGAAGGGATCTCTGACTAGATAGAAAAATACATTTCAGCAAGAAAAAAAAACAAAGGGTGGACCACCTGTTGTGGCTACTTAAACAAAAGAAGGATATTATCAAATGGTGGAAAAACATATACTTACACAAACATGATTAAAAAAAAGAACAAAGAATGACTAACATCCTACTGACTGGAGTGCCAGACATGGCTCCCCGGAAACGTAAAACCTCAGAGTAAAACGTTCCAAGGATCCAACAAAGTGAACATTGGAAGTATATAAAAAGTGAATCTGGGGAATTGATAATGGAAAACAAATGAATTATGTGAATATTTTGCACCAGTCCAAACGTTAGAGGAAAGAAATGTTACAAAATCCCCGAAAAAATGGTTAGTCAAAATTGGATGTAAGGGAACTTGGGAAACTTACAATCACTAGGGTGTACAATCACAAAACGATGGGACTTTCCATCGTCCGGTGGGGGCTTCAAAAAGTTGGGAGCCTCGATCACCTCGTGGCACCACGGGAGAAGAATGAGGAGGAGATAAGACTTTTCTTTGCCTTCCATCACAGTGAGGGTGTGCCTAGAGCAATCACTGTGATGGCTGTTTGTGTAAAAATTGTATCTGTGTGTCCTGTGCTTTTTGTTGTCTACTGCCGGACCCTGATGTGAGAGGACGCTGGCGTTGTTTATTCGCCGCTTCTCCGTTAGGATAGTTTGTCTGTTTGTTTTTATGTTATGATTGTTCTTGTAAAGCGCTTTGAGCTCCCCATAAGGCGCTATATAAAATAAATGCTTATTATTATTATTATTACTAGAGGTACAGAACATTTGTGATCTGACACCAACAGTTCCCCCCACGATTCCGACAACTTTTCATTAGAATAGAAAATAGCAAATGTAATCCCTTTATTCTAAAAAGGCAGACAAAAAGCAGAAAATATCAACATCTGTGACAGGGGAGATGTTAGAATATATCAATGAAGACACCAGCTGGCGAGACAGAGAACAGGAAGGTGGAACACATAAATGCATGCCTAAGCAGAAAATGACAAGCCAATGTACAAAAGGGACAGATTTGCGCATGAACAGGAAGAGCACATGTCCTGGAGTGGAGATTTGCTGTGGGAGGGTTTAAACTAATCTGGCAGAGGGGTCTGGCCCAGAGCATTTATGTGGGAGATGGGGAAATGGAGCCTGATATAGATGTCAATGTATATCAGTAGAGGATTGTCAGGGGCAATTCAGGGAGTGAGGAAGGTCTAATAGATTAAACTCTATTTAATTTAATGCCAGAAGCCTGATGGGTAAGGCAGATGAATTCTGGGTATGGATTGGTAGTGGGGCTGGGGATATTACAGCCATAACAAGGTTCTGGGGAACAGAGGCTGGGTTTGAGAACTTTGAGGAGGACTAAGAGCCATTCAAATGCTTGGATGTGATCTGTTGCACGATTACATCATACCTCTATATTAATTTCATCGACCCACCTTGGTTCTGCAGTAGGTCTGTAACTCTTGGGGAGAGAAATCCATTTTTAACTTGTGTAGGAAGGAACTGCAGATGCTGATTTAAACCAAAGATAGACACAAAAAGCTGGAGTAACTCAGAGGGGCTGGCAGCATCTCTGGAGAGAAGGAATGGTGCAGCGATGGTTTCCTTGCCGCACATCATTTTACCTTTCAGAGGGTACAGAGGAGATTTACTAGAATGTTGCCTGGGTTTCAGCACTTAGGCTACAGAGAGAGGTTGAACAGGTTGGGTCTTTATTCTTTGGAGCGTAGAAGGTTGAGGGGGGACTTGATAGAGGTTTTTAAAATTTTGAGAGGGACGGACAGAGTTGACGTGGGTAGGCTTTTCCCTTTGAGAGTGGGGAAGATTCCAACAAGGGGACATAGCTTCAGAATTGAGGGACAAAGGTTTAGGGGTAACATGAGGGGGAACTTCTTTACTCAGAGGGTTGTGGCTGTATGGAATGGACTTCCGGTGGAAGTGGTGGAGGCTGGCTCGATTTTATTATTTAAGAGTAAATTGGATAGGTATATGGATAGGAGGGGATTGGAGGGTTATGGTCTGAGTGCAGGTAGATGAGACTAGGTCAGGGAGAATGGTCGGCGTGGACTGGTAGGGCCGGACAGGCCTGTTTCCATGCTGTAGTTGTTATATGTTATATGTTATATGTTATATGTTAACTGGCATTGACCTTCGCTTATGACCCCTGGCAATTTCACCCAAATCGCCTTTCTTGTTTAGTTCTGTGTAACAGGATGTTGATCCACACCCTGCTGCTATGCTCTAACTCTCACCACTGTTTAACCACTGTCTCACCACTGTTATTCCCTTTATCACGTATCAGTAACTTTGCACAGGGACAGAAAGGAAGGAAGGAATAAGAAAACGTTGATCACATCAGTTGCCTGCAGTGACACAGTGCAATGTGGCACAATCCAGTGCACACAGTTACCCTGCTCATTGGCATTAGGACCATTGGCATTAGGACCATTCACTGAGATCTGAATCTGACCACTTAATCGCTCGCAGCTGATCACTGAAGGTTGTCAGCATTTTAAGAGTGTTTGGCTCCAAATGCAGAATCTTCCCCTCTAGCAGGTTATGCAGCTTTAATATGTGGACAACAATGATCAGACCATCCAAATTCAGGAATCTCTCACTGCGCAACATCAGCACTTCCACTTTCCCGAGCAGTTCACTCACACTGAGTGTTCCATGTTTCAGCTGGCAGTTTATTGTGAAGAAACGTTCCAGTTGCTGTTGCTGCCTGTTCAGCTGATCCTCCACAGCTTGTATTCTTTTTTCAGTCTGGTGGATCTCGTTTATCACCTGCTCTATGCGTGATATACAGGATTGCACATTCGATGAACATTTTGAAACTTCCTCCTCTCCTCTCTGCACTTCTTCACCAAGCGATCGACAACATTTCCCTGCCTCAGCTCTGCTGACTTCACAGGCAATGGCAGTTATACCTCCTGTGGGCAGAAATTATTTTACTGAATTAAATACTTATTTTTCATCTTTTATCTGTTTTTGAACACTCAGTGACGACCTTGCTGTGCTTTGAATTTTAATACTGATATATCTAGCCAGTAAACAAGACCATTCATGAGAACTTGCAGATTATGGTTCATCAAATTATGTGTTTTTTGCAGCATAGAAATTGACCCGTCACCCAAACTGTTCCAACAGTACAAAAGGGTTGGAGCCCCATCATAGTTTCATGGAAAATGCAACTTCTTGAAGTATCTTTGTGAATCTTCCTTGTAGACACATTTTGCCTCTTCTGCCAAAATACCCTTCATTCAAAGTAATGATCAGAATTGTGCATCACTTTCCTCAGTGTGGCCTAATCATAATACAGAGCTGATTAGATCTATCTCTCACGGGTAATGTCATATGCAAATGGTAGGAGGGCAGTATCCTGTTTATGCTGTTTGAAGTAAGCAGATGTTCTCTCTTACAGCAGGCCACAATCCCTCAGGTCTGTCCCCTCATTCAATGTAATTGTGGCCAATCAACTTTCGCCTCAACTTTAGGCACACTTCTTCCAATACCATGAGCTCTTAACTTATGCACCAGACTTTTATGTGGCATCTTGTCAACTGTGTTTTGGAACTCTAGAGGGCCACATAGAACATAGAAAAGTACAGCACAAGAACAGGCCCTTTGGCCCAAAATGTCTGTGCCAAACATGATACCAAATTAAACTAATCTTGTGTCCCTGCATGTAATCCTTACGTCTCCATTCCCAGCATATCTAAAGCCTCCTACACGTCACAAGTGTATCTGTCTCCACCACTACCCCAGAAGCGTGTTCCAGGCACCGCCGCCTTCTGTGTGAAACAAAAATTGTCCTCCACATCTTTTTTAAACATTGCTCCTTTCACTTAAAGCTATGACTTCTAATCTGACATTTCCACTTTGGGAAAACGATTCTGTCTGTCTCTGCTATCTATTCCTATATGCCTTCTATCAGGTCTCCCCTTAACCTCTGGCATTCCAGAGAAAACAATCCAAGTCTGTTCAAACTCTCCTTATAGCTAATACCCTCTAATCCAAGTAGTATTCTGCACCCTCTCCAAAGAAAACTTGAAGATCTGGGGTATTTATGAACCTTCCCTGTCAAATCCTTATATAACATCAGTGAATTGGTCAAACAGGCTTTACCTTTCATAAAACTGAAGTGGTTTGATTATATTCAGCTTTCCTACATAATTAGCTATTTCATCTTTTGATTACTGATTAACATCCTGCCAACAAAAGACGTTAGATTAACTGGACTACAATTCCATCTTTGAACAATGGAGTCGTGATTGCTGTTTTCATATCCTGTGATATTCTTTTCAAAAGCTTCTTGAGATCTTTAAAAAAAAATCATGCTTCAACAGCAGTAGGAACTCAATAGCAAATTGAGGCAATTGCTGGAAATGTGAAAGACATTTTCTTCCCCATTCCCACTTAACCGAGGCTCCATTCACCACCACTGCTCTAATGAAGCCCATTTAAGCTCAGGGACTACACCTCATCTTCCAATGGGACACAATACAGCCTTTGGAAATCAACACTGAGCTCAGGGCATTGAGATAATCAACCATCCCAGTCACCTGTTGTTATTCTCTATTCCCTTTACCACCCACTTTCACTGAACACCTTTTGTCATTTAAAATCCTCTGACCTCCACCTGATCGCAGATCTCGCTGGTCTCTCAACTTCTGTGGTACACTGCATCTTGAAACTGATTTATTTCCTTTTTTTACACAGTTCTAATTAAAGATCTTTGCTTGAAATGTTGTGCAAGCAGAATATTCTGGAAACACCCGGCAGTTCAGACGTAACTGTGGAGAAAGAGACAGACAGTGTTTCAGGTCATAGATCCTCAATCAGAACACATAGCCTGTAACATTAACACTTCTTCTCCGTCCACAGATCCTGCCTGGCCCACTAAATGTTTCCAGCAGTGTTATTGCAATGGAAAGAGTCAATGTTTAACATCTTTTCATTCACTGTCAAATTCCTTTGCAATGTCCGTAGTCTGAGAACAACTGCTCGGTGTACTGAACTTCCCTCTCACTGGGACTTCTGATCAATCAGAACCAGATGATATTTCTTGCATGAACTAATATGTTCAATCTTTATTTGGAGCTTCAATTTTCAATAGCTGACCTATTATGGTTCCAAGAAATGGAATGAATAAAAGCCCAATGCCCACATTCCGCCCTATTTCCATAGTTCTCTGGGGTTCCTTTTGTCCCTCCAATGCGTTCTTTGCCACACTCAGTGACTCTTTTAAACTACACATGTACTGTTCTTGCTTGTCCTTCTCCTGTCTAATGGTTGGTAGCTCTCCTTGTAAATGTCTCTTCTTACAATCTGCCTTTCTCTTCCGTTAACTTCTCACAGACTGACTGAACTTCTCTCAGGTAGCCAGAAGCCACATCATAAGCCTCCTTTGCTGCACAGTGCGCCTTCTGAACCAGCCGCTGGATCACATTAACATCCGCTTCATTCAGGGCTCTATTTCCAATTCTGGTCATGTTGCTGGCCAGCAACTCCACAGCTTTGACCTGTCTTGAGAGATGCTCTCCGATCTCGTTGGCAGCTTCTCTCATCATAAGACACTTTGCAACTGCCATGATACCTTTAGAAATACAGAGGACAGATATTATTCATTAACAACGTTGAGGCTTACAGAATCACGCTGTCAGAAAACCCACACAGGTCACGAGGAATTTTTGCACCTATAACTGATTGCAATCTGAAAGGTATTCCCTGAGGAGTTGGTGCCAGCAAGTGGTGTAGATGTTGTTTAGAACGATTTTCAGATGGCCTTTGATAAGGTGCCACACGGGAGGCTCCTAAGGAAGATAAGACCCCATGGCCCAAGGCAGGTAGTGTTGAGAATGCAGGGACTGAAGAAGGACTTGGACAGGTAGGGAGAGTGGGCAGAGAAGTGGCAGATGGAATATAATGTAGCAAATTGTGGAGTTATGCATTTTGGTAGTTGGAATAAAGGCGTAGACTATTTTTAAAATGGGAAGAGAATCCAGAGATCAGAGGTGCAAAGGGACTTGGGAGTGCTTGTGCAGTATTCCCAAAAAATTAATCTGCAAGTCGAATCGGTAGTAAAGAAAGCAAATGCAATGCTAGCATTTATTTCAGGAGGCCTTATATACAAAATCAGGGATGTAATGCTGAGGCTCTATAAAACGCTGGGTCAGGCAGCATTTGGAATATTGTGAGCGATTTTGTGCATCATATCTGAGGAATAATGTGCTGGCTCTGGAGAGGGTCCAGAGAAGGTTTTCAAGAATGATCCCAGGAATGAGTAGGTTAACATATGATTATATGACACCACTGGGCCTGTACTCGCTGGAGTTTAGAAGAATGAGGGGGAGACCTTACTGAAACGTAGTGGTAGAGATAGATAAATTCTTGATTAGAACGGCTAAGGGTTACGGGGAGAAGGCAGGAAAATGGGATAAGGAGGCAGAAATCAGCCACGATTGAATGGTGGAGTAGACTCGATGGGCCGAATGGCCTAATTGTACTCCTATAACTTGTGAACGTGAAGTTATCGGAGAACATTCTAAGGGATTAGATACAGTATATATGCACTTGGATATAGATGGGCGTTTTCAGCATAGTCATCATGATTTTACACGGGGGGAAGAACATCTTACAAATGTTTGATGTTTTTGAAGAAGTAGCCAAGAAGAATGACAAAGACAAGGCCACGCACATCATCAATATGAGCTTCAGCAAGTCCTTTGATAACGTTCCACATGGTAAGCTAATGTGGAAGATTAGAACGCATGGGATTCAGGGAGAGCTTGCTAACTGGATACAGAATTGGCTACGTGGAAGGGAGTAGAAGATGGTGGTGGAAGGTTTATTTTCACACTGGAAGCCTGTAACTAGCGCCGTGCCTCAAGGATTGGTGCAGGGCCCATTGCTGTTTGTAGTTTATATCATCAATGTGGGTGAGAATGTACAAGGCATGATTAGTAACTTTGTGGATGATATTAAAGTAGGTGGTATCATAGACGGTGAAAATGGTTATCAAAAATGACTACAGGATCTTGGTCAGCAGAGAAAGTGAGCTGAGGAATGGTTAATGGAGCTTCATGTAGATAAGTGTGAAGTGTTGCATTTTGGAAAGTCAAACCAGAGCTGGACTTCACGGTGTAGTAGGCCCTAATGGACAATAGACAATAGATGCAGGAGTAGGCCATTCGGCCCTTCGAGCCAGCACCGCCATTCACTGTGATCATGGCTGATCATCCACAATCAGTACCCCATTCCTGCCTTCTCCCCATATCCCTTGACTCTGCTATCCTTAAGAGCTCTATCTAACTCTCTTGAAAGCATCCGGAGGATTGGCCTCCACTGCCTTCTGAGGCAGAGAATTCCACAGATTCACAACTCTCTGGGTGAAAACTTTTTTCCTCATCTCCGTTCTAAATGGCCTACCCCTTATTCTTAAACTGTGGCCCCTGGGTCTGCACTCCCCCAACATCGGGAACACGTTTCCTGCCTCTAGCGTGTCCAATCCCTTAATAATTTTATATGTTTCAATAAGATCCCCTCTCATCCTTCTAAATTCCAGTGTATACAAGCCCAGTCGCACCATTCTTTCAACATTCAGTATGAGAGTCTCGCCATCCCGTGAATTAACCTCGTGAACCTATGCTGCACTTCCTCAATCCTTTCTCAAATTTGGAGACCAAAACTGCACACAATACTCCAGGTATGGTCTCACCAGGGCCCTGCACAACTGCAGAAGGACCTCTTTGCTCCTATACTCAACTCCTCTTGTTATGAAGGCCAACATGCCATTAGCTTTCTTCACTGCCTGCTGTACATGCATGCTTACTTTCAGTGACTAATGAACAAGGACACCCAGATCTCGTTGTACTTCCCCTTTTCCTAACTTGACACCATTCAGATAATAAAAGAGGCGATCATGGCTGACAAGGGAAGTCAAGGACAGCATAAAAATAAAAGAGAAGTATAACATAACAAAGATGAGCGGAAAGCCAGAGGTGACTTCTGTTCAGCCTGCTCTCCAAAGCCGAAGCCTCACGAGCCAAAGCCTCACGAGCCAAAGCCCCACGAGCCAAAGCCCCACGAGCCAAAGCCCCACGAGCCAAAGCCCCACGAGCCAAAGCCCCACGAGCCAAAGCCCCACGAGCCAAAGCCCCACGAGCCAAAGCCCCACGAGCCAAAGCCCCACGAGCCAAAGCCTCAGCAGTTGCCTTCAGAACAGCACTTGCACCTCAACACACAGCCTCAACCAACCCAAAGGTTCCAATAGGCCACTGTGTTAGTCAATAGGCTGCTCCACTGGAGATTATAGGCAACACCACTTTATATATTACTGATGTAACCCATCCATATCAAACAAAATCAAAGCTGCTTTTCTGAGAATCAACAACATGCCATTCCCATTTCATTTATAGGAAATAAAAGTACACACTTGAATGACTATGCCTTTGAATAGACAGCTTTATCACAAGCAGAACATTTGCATTATGCAGAAACTCGTGTAAAAAAAAATATTTTCATCTCGTGGATGTTCAGGGTCTGGTGGCAAGTTTCATTTCTTCTTTATTTACAGCTTACAGTTGTCACATCTTCAGACAGGAGGAGCTGAATGCTAGTTCCTCTGTCATTGACCTCCAACTGTAGATAGTTCCTCTGCATTGACTTCTCCAACTTTAGATAGTTCCTCTACATTGACTTCTCCAACTTTAGATAGTTTCTCTGTCCCTCTCTTCCCCTCCCCAGTTCTCCCTCTATCTTCCTGTCTCCACCTATATCCTTCCTTTGTCCCGCCCCCCTGATCGGTCTGAAGAAGGGTCTCGACCCGAAACGTCACCCATTCCTTCTCTCCTGTGATGCTGCCTGACCTGCTGATTTACTCCAGCATTTTGTGAATAAACACCTTCGATTTGTACCAGCATCTGCAGTTATTTTCTTACAAGCCAAACTCAGCAATCACCAGAATAGGCATGCTGAATCTCATTTTGGACACCCTCCGATGTTACTAAATGCTTTTGGCATCAAGAGGACAAAACTTTGCACAGTATTTGCAAGAGCTGCAAAGCAGTAACTCTATCGCTGCACCACCATGCTGTCCTTCTGACTTCAGAATTTGCAACAGTCTGGGCGATGAAGGCCTGGTGTTCGTCTGTTGGGTCATGATCAAGGGGTGGGTATGAGGAGGTGGCCCAGATCTGGTGCGTGGCCTCAGCATGCTAGAGGTCAGCCTTCCACACGAGAACCTCACGTTGATGAGTTTAATAAAAATGTTGGCGCACTCACCCACAAACCTCTGGTGGAAGACTACACTTCCTCCCACCTTGTCTCTTGCAAAGACGCTATCCCCTTCTCTCAATACCTCCGACTTCACCGCAACTTCTCTGAAGATGAGACTTTCCATTTTTAGGACATACGGGATGTCCTCTTTCTTTAGAACAAAGAGAACAAAGAACAAAGAATGACTAACATCCTACTGACTGGAGTGCCAGACATGGCTCCCCGGAAACGTAAAACCTCAGAGTAAAAGGTTCCATGGATCCAACAAAGTGAACATTGGAAGTAATTATATAAAAAGTGAATCTGGGGAATTGATAATGGAAAACAAATGAATTATGTGAATATTTTGCACCAGTCCAAACGTGAGAGGAAAGAAATGTTACAAAATCCCCGAAAAAGTGGTTATTCAAAATTGGATGTAAGGGAACTTGGGAAAATTACAATCACTAGAGGTACAGAACATTTGTGATCTGACACCAACAGTTTCCCCCCACGATTCCGACAACTTTTCATTAGAATAGAAAATAGCAAATGTAATCCCTTTATTCTAAAAAGGCAGACAAAAAGCAGAAAATATCAAGCCAATTAGCTCAACTTCTGTGACAGGGGAGATGTTAGAATCTATCAATGAAGACACCAGCTGGCGAGACAGAGAACAGGAAGGTGGAACACATAAATGCATGCCTAAGCAGAAAATGACAAGCCAATGTACAAAAGGGACAGATTTGCGCATGAACAGGAAGAGCACATGTCCTGGAGTGGAGATTTGCTGTGGGAGGGTTTAAACTAATCTGGCAGAGGGGTCTGGCCCAGAGCATTTATGTGGGAGATGGGAAAATGGAGCCTGATATAGATGTCAATGTATATCAGTAGAGGATGGGCAGGGGCAATTCAGGGAGTGAGGAAGGTCTAATAGATTAAACTCTATTTAATTTAATGCCAGAAGCCTGATGGGTAAGGCAGATGAATTCTGGGTATGGATTGGTAGTGGGGCTGGGGGTATTGCAGCCATAACAAGGTTCTGGGGAACAGAGGCTGGGTTTGAGAACTTTGAGGAGGACTGAGGGCCATTCAAATGCTTGGATGTGATCTGTTGCACGATTACATCATACCTCTATATTAATTTCATCGACCCACCTTGGTTCTGCAGTAGGTCTGTAACTCTTGGGGAGAGAAATCCATTTTTAACTTGTGTAGGAAGGAACTGCAGATGCTGGTTTAAACCGAAGATAGACACAAAAAGCTGGAGTAACTCAGAGGGGCTGGCAGCATCTCTGGAGAGAAGGAATGGTGCAGCGATGGTTTCCTTGCCGCACATCATTTTACCTTTCAGTAACTGGCATTGACCTTCGCTTATGACCCCTGGCAATTTCACCCAAATCACTTTCCTTCAGTTTTGTGTCAACACCCAGGTCTCTCAACCCTCTGCTCCCTGAATCATCAGATTGCATGTCTCATGTAAAGTACGGGGTAAGTGGGAATTTTCTCCAACTCAACATTGGAGGATTGAATCCAGTGTTTTTGGTCCCTGCTACAAGCTTTGCGATCAACCGTTGATTCTAACCTCTCTACCTGTTACTTCCCCAATTCTGAGTTTGTCTGTCGCTGTAAACATGGCTGATCTCTAGACTTGTTTGCTCCACCACACCGACGAATTGCCTTTCTTGTTTAGTTCTGTGTAACAGGATATTGATCCACACCCTGCTGCTATGCTCTAACTCTCACCACTGTTTAACCACTGTCTCACCACTGTTATTCCCTTTATCACGTATCAGTATACTGTGGATGCAAGGTTGTAATCATGTACAGTATTTCCATTGACTGGTTAGTACACAAAAGCTTTTCAGTGTACCTTGGTACACATGACAATAAGCTAAACTAACTGGAGAATTATGTAGGTCAGCAAGCACAGACATTTAATCATGAGGTTTTGTCCTCTTCCTTGCTCTTGCACCTCTGTAATCCATGTCTCTGGAATCTGCTTCCATTCTGGAATCTTGCAAGATTACTGCTCTCCTCCAGTTCTGGCAGCCTGTACATGACCTTTTTTTGATTCTCACAACCATGGGTAGATGCCAAGTCCCCAAGCTCAGGAACTCCGTCGAACCACCTTCCTCCGTTAAGATGCTCCCTAGAACCTGCTGCTTTGACACAGCACACGGGCATCCCCTGCAATACTCCTTTGGGGCTCAGTCTCAATTTTAGCATGATAGCTTAAGTGAAATCTATCAATATTTTAATGCATTAGAAGCGCTGTCTCAAGTGTTGTTGGTGATTGAATCTGCCTCACGACCATCTTATATCAGCCGAATGGCCTCCACTGCACAGTTACACGCTGAATGAATGAATGAATGAATGGGATCTTACTCTCTAAATCAGTAATGAAGTCCAACAGCAAATCGTGTAATTATTCACATTTAATAACAAGCATAGCGATACATTGATCATTTAAGTCACCGTGCGTACATTTCAGTGTAATGAATACAGGAAATTGGTTGATATGATTTAGTCATGGTCAGCTAGAAACTTTAAAATGCTGCACAGATACAGGATTGCACATTCGATGAACATTTTGAAACTTCCTCCTCTCCTCTCCACACTTCTTCACCAAGCGATCGACAACGTCCTGCTGTCATGGATCCCTCACCCGTGTCTTCTCTGGGTCCCATAATTCTACTCTCACCCTCCTTCCCCCGAGACAGAATATGGATAGAATTTGTGTGTTGGAAGGAACTGCGGATGCGGATACCGAAGATAGACACAAAATGCTAAAGTTACTGAGACCCCTGACTCTCAGTCTGATGAAAGGTCTTGACCCGAAACGTCACCAATACCTTCTCTCCAGAGATGCTGCTTGTCCTGTTGAGTTACTCCAGCATTTTGTGCCTATATATGGATAGAATTCCCCTGGTCTTTGCCTTCCACCAGCCTCGGCATCCAACACATCATTCTCCAGCACTTCTGCATCTCCACTGTGATCCCACCATCAGTCGCTTCTTCTCGTCTCTACCCCTTCTGAACAGAGCACTCCCTCCACAACTCCTTGGTTCCCTCATTGACACGCATCCAAACCACCCCCTCCAAAAGTACTTTCCTCTGCAACCACAGCAGATGTAAACTGACCTTGTACATCCTCCCTGGCCTCCATCCAGGGGCCCCATCAGTCTTTGCAGATGCAACAGAAGTCCATGTGCACCTACTCCAACCTTATTACTGCATCCAGTATTCCCAATGTAGCCTCCAGTATAGCGGGGAGACCAGACATAGACTCGGCCACCGTTTCGCCGAACACATGCGCTCGGTCCGCCAAGGCCTACTAGATCACCATGTTGCTAACTATTTAAAATCCCCCACCCAATTCCATGCTGACCTTTCTGCCCTGGGCCTCCTCCATTGCCAGAGTGAGGTCACATGCAACCTCAAGGAACAGTAGCTCATGTTCTGCTAGTGCAGCTTACAACTCAATGGTATAAACATTGAATTTTCCCATTTTTGGTAACGTCTAACAAAGCCACACCTTTCTCACATACACCCACATCCTCTGTGCTTCACCTGGACTCTCCCCTATTTCTCCCTCTCCCCCTTCTATTTTTCCTCTGGCTTCACATTTCACAACCTTTTCTGTCACATCCTCTTGTTTTTCATCTCTGGCCGAACAACACTGCTGGTGTAATCTACAGACGAGTCAAACAGAAACCAAAGCAGCCTTTCTGGGAATCAGTAACATACAGTTTTATTTTTATTTATAGGAAATGAAAACCTGCCTTTGAACAACCACAGGTCTCAATCGCATGAAAAGTTTTATCTAAAGCAGAACATGTGCCAATATTGCAGAAGGCCACACACAGAGGCCTTGTGTTAGAACATGTCTTCTTTTTCAAGGATGTTCAGAGTTCGGTGGTAGGTTTCAAGGCTTCTTGATTCCCAAGTCAATAGACAATAGACAATAGGTGCAGGAGCAGGCCATTCAGCCCTTCGAGCCAGCACCACCATTCACTGTGATTATGGCTGATCATCCATAATCAGTACCCTGTTCCTGCCTTCTCCCCATATCTTTTGACTGCTATCTTTAAGAGCTCTATCTAACTCTCTCTTGAAAGCATCCAGAGAATTGGCCTCCACTGCATTCTGAGGCAGAGAATTCCACAGATTCACAACTCTCTGAGTGAAAAGGTTGATTTTCCCAGTCTACCTGCATGTTGAAATCTCCCATAACCACCGTAGCATTACCTATGCGACATGCCGATTTTAACTCATGATTCAACTTGCACCCGATATCCAGGCTACTGTAGATAACTTCCATTAGGGTCTTTTTACCCTTACAATTCCTCAGTTCTGTCCACACCGATTCTACATCTCCTGATTCTATGTCACCCTTGCAAGGGACTGAATATCATTCCTTGCCAACAGAGTGACCCCACCCCCTCTGCCCACCTGTCTGTCTTTTTAATAGGATGTATACCCCTGAGATTCAGCTCCCAGCCCTGATCCTCTTGCAGCCATGTCTCTGTAATTCCCACAACATCATACTTGTCAATATCTAATTGAACCTCAAGCTCATCCACTTTATTTTTTATACTTCGCACATTCAAATACAACACTTTAACATCGGTATTCACCTCCCCTCTCTCACCGGTCACTATTGGCCCTGACCTTACTCCGTTATCCCTTCTCGAACTTTCCTTCCCATTAATTCAGATGTCTTTTGCAACTTTTCCTGTATTGTCTTCCCCTTTAACTCCATCTTTATACTCCCAATTTGTCAACCCTTCCTCCCCTCTATTTAGTTTAAACCCTCACGTGTAACACGAGCAAACCTGCCTGGCAGAACATTGGTCCCCCTCCAGTTAAGGTGAAACCCGTCCCTTTTGTACAGGTCACCCCTACCCCAGAAGAGATCACAGTGGTCTATAAATCTAAATCCCTGCTCCCTGCACCAGCCCCCCAGCCATACATTCATATCCCCTATCTCCGTTCCTGCACTCACCAGCACGAGGTACAGGAAGCAATCCAGAGATAATCACCCTGGAAGTCCTGCTTCTCAGTCTTCTTCCTAACTCTCTAAACTCACATTGCAGAACCTCCTTCCTCTTCTGCCCGACGTCGTTTGTGCCCACATGCACAACTTCTACGGCTGTTCACCTTCCCTCTCCAGGATGTTCTGAAGTCGGTCCGTGGAATCTTGAACCCTGGCACCAGGGAGGCAACAGACCATCCTCAAGTCTCACCTGCCGCCACAGAATCTCCTGTCCGCACCTCGGACAATGGAGTCACCCACCACTATGGCTCTGCCCGACGTCGCTCACGCTGATCGAGTCTCATCGCTGGCATTGGAGCCACCGACCTGTCCGCCGCTTGGACTGGAAGCGTCTTCTGCCCCGACAGCTCCCAAGAGGGTGTACCTGTTTTCATTAGGCACAGCCACCGGGGTCTCCTGCACTTCACATTTACTCCCCTTTCTCACAGTCACCCTCCTTCGCTCTTCCTGTATCCTTGGTGTGACAACCTCACTGTAGGTCCTGTCCAGGAAAATCTCGTTTTCCCGGATTATCTGGAGATTATCCAGCTGCTTATCCAGTTCCCCAACACGTTCATTCAGGAGCTGCACCTGGATACAATTCCTGCAGGTGTAGTTTCCAGAAGCTCCATCGGTGTCCCTGACTTCCCACATCCTGCAGGAAACACACTGTACCAACTTGCCTGCCATTTCTTCAGTGACAAAATCAAATTTCAACCAAGCGTAGCCTCCTCGCCTCAGCCTCCTCGCTGAAGACTCTTGAGCCAAAGACTTTACCTTCCAAGGCACTTCACCTCAACAATGCCGCTCCCAGAAAGGTCGCTCTGCTACAGCTGCACTTCTTTATCTGTTATCTAATCTACTACTTTAGGGCTGATCAGTAAATTGATTAGTAAATTACCTGAACCAGGGACTTGGCTCACTTTTTAAACTGTCTTTCCCTGTGATTCACCTTCTTTGTCACAGACTTTCAAGCCAATGGTCTCTTCTCTCCGCTTCTGCTTACAGCTTCTCCGAGTTCCGTGTAAGGACTAGTCGCAGAATGCAGAAGGTTCGACCAGCCCCGACCCGGGTCTGAGCGCCCGGTGCGTGGGAGCTTGATCGCCCCGACGCGGAGGGCCCAAACAACGCCGGCTACAGGAGCCAAGATCGTCCTGTCAACGGAAAGCTCGAGGCCCCCGACCGCAGGAGAACAAAGCTGGGAAGAAGATTGAACTTTTTTTCGCCTTCCATCACAGTGAGGAATGTGGAGGAGTCGCTGAGGTGGATGTTTATGTTAAAATGTATTTTGTGTGTTTTGTTGCTTTTTATTGGTATGACTGTATGGCGAATCAAATTCCTCGTATGATGCAAAACATACGTGGCTAATAAAGTATGATATTGACTAACTTACATTTGTCACATCTTCAGACAAGTGGAACTTACTAAGTCACGGAGTATTTTTGTGGCTAGAGGAAGGTAGTCGGCAAGTTGAAGTTGTGGTGTTTGCAGTTTGGGTTATTTCCTAGGTTGACATGGCCATTAACAGTATATGAGGTGCCAATTGCTGAAGTGGAAAGGGTTTAGAGATATATATTAGAAAATGGTTAGGAGTTCCATGGTCTCTTAGTAATGTGGGTTTATATGGAAAGGTATTCTCCATTTACCATTGCCTAGTCTAACAGCAGTGTGCTAAGGTGAGGTTAGAGTTGCAATTATCAGGGAGCAAGGATACCGTGGTTAGTAATCTCGTGCCAAGTGTAACGAGGGGGAGGAAGTGGAACTTAAAGCGGGTAGTATACAAAACACAAGCAGCTCTGAAGCATGCAGACATTGTTGGTCGGGTGCAGCAGGAGGCTTAAGACAGTACAGGGAAACTAGTGTGGAGTAAGGCAGGTCCAACAGGGAGGAGGAAATTGGTTGTGGAGAAGGTACTCATCAGGAGGAGGCAATGAGATGTATTGGGCAGAAGCTCAGGTTAAGCAGGGACAATGGATGTATAGGGAAAGTGTAGAAAAGAGGAGGTTTAGCTGGAGGGACCTGTGGTGCATAGCGGCGGGTCATGGAAGTTTCCTTATAAGGGCAATTTATGATGTTCTGCCATCACCGCAGAACCTCAACCAATGGGTAGGTGGGGACCCGGCGTGTTCCCTGTGTTCAGAGGTGGCAACGATGAGGCATATTTTGTCAGGATGGAAGACTAGTCTTGCTCATGGTCGGGACACTTGGTGGCATAACCAGGTCTTGAAGTGCACAGCTGCAGCAATTGAGAGGAGGAGAGCACAAGTGAATTCAGTAGGCATCGGAACTGGGAATGTAGCTCTTCATTTTGTCCGTGGGGGGTGGAAAGGTGGTGGAGGAAGGTTTTCAGACAGATAAGAGTTAGGCCAGTTCAGGGGAACCAATGATTGGGAGATGTGGGTAGATTTGGGAGGAAAGCTTGTCGTTCTGCAGGAAATAATTACTACTAGTTTGAAGCCTGATATAGTGTCATGGTCAGTTAGTCAGCGGATAGTGCATTTTATAGAACTGACGGTGCCTTGGGAGAACTTAGTGGATGAGGCTTACGAAAGGAAAAAGCTTAAATATGTAGATTTGGCAACAGAAGTTGAGCAGCGAGGGTGGAGAGAAAGAGTACATCTGGCAGAAGTGGGTTGTAGAGGTTTCATAGTGCGATCGGCCACATCGCTATTAGGAGAGCTAGGAATTTGCGGACAGAGTTTGCGTCAGGCCGTAAAGGGAAGGAAGAGGTGCTTGTTAGAGGGAGTGCAGGGAAATCGCATTGACCAGTACTTCTTGAGAAGTCAGTCGAGTGAAGTCCAGCGACGGATAGAAAACCACAGTTCGCAGGATATCGTCACCCCTGTCACTGATGAAGAGGGGACAAGCACTGGAGGGGGATGTAGGTGGTGGTAAGGTTATTCTGCCAGCCAAGGAGAAGAAAGGTAGGCTGAAACCTAGAGTTAAAAGGCCTAGGGCAAGTGAAAGGAAGGAATGGGAAACAGTTAATATAGATTAAAGATGTTAGTGAGTCTGAAAGGGGCAGTGGAAAAGAAGTTAGATAAGATGGGAGAGAGTATTCATCAATATGGTGCGGACAGGTTTGGAGGTATTGAGAAAAAGAAGGTGCAGGTTCTACAGGTGGTTAGATCTAGACGAGATCTATCAACAACAATCCTCTACTGGAGCACAACACTTCCTAACACCCCGACTCTTGCAAAGATGCAAACTCCTTTTCTCAATACTTCCAGCTCCACCGCATCTTCTACCAAGATGAGGCTTTCCATTCTTAGGACATAAGCGATACCTGCTTTCTTTAGAAAACATGGTTTCCCCCTTGCTGTTGTGGATGCATCCCTCACAGTCTTTCATCAGTGTCCCATAATTCTACTCTCACCCACCTTCTCCCAAGACAGAATATGGGTAGAGTTCTCCTGGTCCTTTCCTTTCAGCCCACCAGCCTCCGCATCCAACACATCATTCTAAAACATTTCTGTCACCCCCAATGTGATCCCACCATTGGTCACTTCTTCTCATTTCCACTCCTTTTCGCCTTCTGCACAGACGACTCTGTGCCAGAGGCCACATACAAACTCGAGGAATAGTACCTCATATTCCACTTGTGTATCCTACAACTCAATGGTATGAACATTGAATGTATCCATTTTTTGATCATCTCTAACAACCCATCACCCTCTCCCTTTCCTTCATCACCATCGCCCCTTTTTCTCCCCAGCCCTTCCTCTATGCCCCACCTGGACTTGCCCCTATTTCTCCCCTCCCCCCCTCTTCCATTTTCCCTCTAGCTTCACAATTCACAACCTTGTCTCTCACGCCTGTTTTTTCATCTCTGGCCTTAGGACACTGCTGTTGTAATCTACTGATGAGTCAAACAGAAACCAAAGCGACCTTTCTGGGAATCAGTAACATACAGTTTTAGTTTAATTTACAGGAAACAAAAAAACTTAACAATCACATGAACAGTTTTATTGAAAGCAGAAAATGTGACATTCAGGCAAAAACTCACAGCACAGAGGCCACGTTTCATAACATCCTTCCACAACTGGACTCGCACCTATTTCTCTCCTCCCCTCCCCCTCCTCCTCCAGTCCTTTCTCTGGTGTCACAATTGGCAACCTTTTCTCTCAACGCCACCTGAGGCAATGAGATGTATTGGGCAGAAGCTCAGGTTAAGCAGGGACAATGGATGTATAGGGAAAGTGTAGAAAAGAGGAGGTTTAGCTGGAGGGACCTGTGGTGCATAGCGGCGGGTCATGGAAGTTTCCTTATAAGGGCAATATATGATGTTCTGCCATCACCGCAGAACCTCAACCAATGGGTAGGTGGGGACCCGGCGTGTTCCCTGTGTTCAGAGGTGGCAACGATGAGGCATATTTTGTCAGGATGGAAGACTAGTCTTGCTCATGGTCGGGACACTTGGTGGCATAACCAGGTCTTGAAGTGCACAGCTGCAGCAATTGAGAGGAGGAGAGCACAAGTGAATTCAGTAGGCATCGGAACTGGGAATGTAGCTCTTCATTTTGTCCGTGGGGGGTGGAAAGGTGGTGGAGGAAGGTTTTCAGACAGATAAGAGTTAGGCCAGTTCAGGGGAACCAATGATTGGGAGATGTGGGTAGATTTGGGAGGAAAGCTTGTCGTTCTGCAGGAAATAATTACTACTAGTTTGAGGCCTGATATAGTGTCATGGTCAGTTAGTCAGCGGATAGTGCATTTTATAGAACTGACGGTGCCTTGGGAGAACTTAGTGGATGAGGCTTACGAAAGGAAAAAGCTTAGATATGTAGATTTGGCAACAGAAGTTGAGCAGCGAGGGTGGAGAGAAAGAGTACATCTGGCAGAAGTGGGTTGTAGAGGTTTCATAGTGCGATCGGCCACATCGCTATTAGGAGAGCTAGGAATTTGCGGACAGAGTTTGCGTCAGGCCGTAAAGGGAAGGAAGAGGTGCTTGTTAGAGGGAGTGGAGGGAAATCGCATTGACCAGTACTTCTTGAGAAGTCAGTCGAGTGAAGTCCAGCGACGGGTAGAAAACCACAGTTCGCAGGATAACGTCACCCCTGTCACTGATGAAGAGGGGACAAGCACTGGAGGGGGATGTAGGTGGTGGTAAGGTTATTCTGCCAGCCAAGGAGAAGAAAGGTAGGCTGAAACCTAGAGTTAAAAGGCCTAGGGCAAGTGAAAGGAAGGAATGGGAAACAGTTAATATAGATTAAAGATGTTAGTGAGTCTGAAAGGGGCAGTGGAAAAGAAGTTAGATAAGATGGGAGAGGGTATTCATCAATATGGTGCGGACAGGTTTGGAGTTATTGAGAAAAAGAAGGTGCAGGTTCTACAGGTGGTTAGATCTAGACGAGATCTATCAACAACAATCCTCTACTGGAGCACAACACTTCCTAACACCCCGACTCTTGCAAAGATGCAAACTCCTTTTCTCAATACTTCCAGCTCCACCGCATCTTCTACCAAGATGAGGCTTTCCATTCTTAGGACATAAGCGATACCTGCTTTCTTTAGAAAACATGGTTTCCCCCTTGCTGTTGTGGATGCATCCCTCACAGTCTTTCATCAGTGTCCCATAATTCTACTCTCACTCACCTTCTCCCAAGACAGAATATGGGTAGAGTTCTCCTGGTCCTTTCCTTTCAGCCCACCAGCCTCCGCATCCAACACATCATTCTAAAACATTTCTGTCACCCCCAATGTGATCCCACCATTGGTCACTTCTTCTCATTTCCACTCCTTTTCGCCTTCTGCACAGACGACTCTGTGCCAGAGGCCACATACAAACTCGAGGAATAGTACCTCATATTCCACTTGTGTATCCTACAACTCAATGGTATGAACATTGAATGTATCCATTTTTTGATCATCTCTAACAACCCATCACCCTCTCCCTTTCCTTCATCACCATCGCCCCTTTTTCTCCCCAGCCCTTCCTCTATGCCCCACCTGGACTTGCCCCTATTTCTCCCCTCCCCCCCTCTTCCATTTTCCCTCTAGCTTCACAATTCACAACCTTGTCTCTCACGCCTGTTTTTTCATCTCTGGCCTTAGGACACTGCTGTTGTAATCTACTGATGAGTCAAACAGAAACCAAAGCGACCTTTCTGGGAATCAGTAACATACAGTTTTAGTTTAATTTACAGGAAACAAAAAAACTTAACAATCACATGAACAGTTTTATTGAAAGCAGAAAATGTGACATTCAGGCAAAAACTCACAGCACAGAGGCCACGTTTCATAGTGATCAGCCATGATCGCATTGAATGGCGGTGCTGGCTCGAAGGGCTGAATGGCCTACTCCTGCACCTATTGTCTATTGTCTATTGTCTATTGTCTATAACATCCTTCCACAACTGGACTCGCACCTATTTCTCTCCTCCCCTCCCCCTCCTCCTCCAGTCCTTTCTCTGGTGTCACAATTGGCAACCTTTTCTCTCAACGCCACCTGTTTTTTTCCATCTCTGACCTTAAACCACCTCTGTAATCTACAGACGAGTCAAACAGAAACTAAAGCAGCCTTTCTGGGAATCAATAACACTATGGCGAGTCTGGAGGCTCGTTCTTTGTTGAAGAAGTTTATTGCGACAGCAATATTCGATCACAAAGTTTACTTAACGAGATTACAGACAACCATTAAAACTAACTGTTCTCTTCGAAGACGTCTCTCAACTGTCTCTTTTGGGCGCCAAAACCGCACGTGACGACGCTGTCCAATCAGCGGTCTCACTCCCTCGACCAATCCTTACGGTCGCACCCACACGTGACCTTGCTGGCCAATCTGAGGGTTCGACACCTAGGACCACTCTCTATGGTCGCCGCAACACCACGGTTTGATTTTTATTTATAGGAAATGAACACCTGCCTTTGAACGACCACAGGTCTCAATCACATGAAAAGTTTTATCAAAAGCAGCACAAATGCCAATAGTGCAGAAGGTCACAACACAGAGGCCATGTGTTTGAATACATCCATCTTCGTTTTCAAAGATGTTCAGAGTTCGGTGGTAGCTTTCCAGGCATCATGATTCGCAACTTACACACATCTCAATCACACGAACAGTTGCATTGAAAGCAGAAAATGTGCCATTTACACAGAAACTCCCAGCACAGAGGCTATCGACGAGAACATGATGCAGTAGATGAGGTTCGAGAAGGTGCATGTGAACTCTGTCTCACTTCTGCCTCACCTCTGCCTCAGACTGCTGGGGTCCCTGGATGGCCAGGGAGGTGGTAGAGAGACAGGTCATACATGTCCTGCTGTGGAGAGGAAAGTACTTTAGGTGGGAGTAGTTTGTGTGGGTAAGGATGAGTGAATCAAGGAGTTGCGGGTGGAATGGTCTGTGCAGAAGGTGGAAAGGGGTGGAGATGGGAAGAAGTGACCAATGACGGGATTACATTGGAGGTGACAGAACTGTTGGAGAATGATGTGTTGGATGAGGAGGCTAACGGGGTGAAAGGCAAAGACCAGGGGAACTCTATCCATATTCTGTCTTGGGGGAAGGAGAGTGAGAATAGAATGACGGGTCACAGAGGGGACATGGGTAAGGGATCCATCGATGATAGCAAGGTGAAACCATGTTTACCAAGAAAGAGTACATCTTGTGTGTCCCATGAATGGAAATTGCCATCTTGGGAGCAGACGTGGCAGAGACGGAGGTGATGAGTAGGAGACAGCACCTTTGCAAGTGGCAGGGTAGGAGGAAGTGTAGTCCTCCAGCGAAGGATTGGTGCTGTTTGCCCTGCACTCAGCAACATTTTTATTAAACTCGCCGACAAAGGTGTTGCCATTGTCGCCTGGCAGGCTGACACCTACCATGCCGAGACCAGGTGCTAGTACTCGGATATCTCCTCATGCCTATGCCTTGACCATGACTACACAGACGAACAGCAGGCCATCATCTCCCAGGCTACTTCTGATCTCATCACTTCTTGTCTTAGTGCATTCAACTCTTGTGTGAAGATGTGACAACTGTAAGCTGTGAATAAAGAAACCTTGACACCGACCATTAAACTCCGAACATCCGTGAATAAAAGAAGTTCTCAGCCGTAGCCTCTGTGCTGTGAGCTTCTGTATGAATGGCACATTGTCTGCTTTCAATGAAACTGTCCATGGAATTGAGACGAGTGATCATTCGAAAGCAGCTTTTCATTTCCTATAAATAAAACTAAAACTGATTCCCAGAAAGGCCGCTTTGGTTTCTGCTTGACTGGTCTGTAGATTGCACAGCAGTGCAAAATTACGTGTGATATTAAGGTTAATAAAAGGTAAATAAGAAGTTGTTCAGCTTAATGTGTCATCTGAAGAATCAGCCCTTTCTCATAACTGCTCCACGCATAGCTCGGCATTCCCTCGGTAGTGTCACACTTACAGAGCATCGCTCCTTCAGAACTGCCCTTCTCACAGCATGGCATTTCTCCAGTACTGCCCCAGGCACAGTGTAGTGCTCCCTCAGTATGGGCCCTCATTTGGTCAGATGTGTTTTTTAATTTCATAACTTTTTTCCCTACTGTTTGAATTCTTTCCTGACTTTAAAGCTGGTTTTGTTCTGTGATTTGTTTTACAATGCCAGTCTATAAACTATGATATAATCATGAAAGTTTAGTCCAAAATAAGAGATTTATGAGAAGGCTTTGGGGAGGTCAATATTTGTATATAACATAACAGAATTGCCAAACGATTGTTTGTGCCAAAATGTCATGCAGTAAGAATCCCTGTTCTGTTTATACTAATTTATAACTCTGTCGCCTAAAATGTCATAAAATACTTTTGGATTGTTTACTTTTTACTTCCCCTCGTCCATGTATACCTTAGCAAACTTGCTTGATACAAACACGCCAGACATTGTGATGACTACCATTTAGTTGCTATGCTGAGCTTGTTTAATACACATTGTGCCGCCATTTTGTTGTACCGTAATGTACCGTACTTTAAAATTAATTGCTGTCATAGATATTTTGAAATCTGCCTTGGAGACCACCATGGTTTCAGTGAATCTGGAAATGAATGGATTCATCTGGAAACATGGATCTCGTTATAAACTGTTAAAGTGAGCTTATCCTAAATATTTAGAGATGATATGCAGAATATTTTGTTTTAATGTTCTAAGCCATATTTGGGTTGGCTTGTTCTTTGCAACCTGTTTAAATAACAACTCACCAGAACATGGGTTGAGAAAAGCTTTCTTTGACAGAACATGCATCACTAGGACTTGTTTTAATAATAACAATAATAAGTACTTTATTCATCCCACAGTGGGGGTGGGGGGAGGAGGGGGAGAGTGGGAGTGGTGGGAGGAGGGCGAGAGTGGGAGTGGTGGGAGGAGGGGGAGAGTGGGGGTGGGGGGAGGAAGGGGAGAGTGGGGGTGGGGGAGGCGGAGGAGGGGGTCGGGGAGAGTGGAGGTGGGGGAGGGGTTGGGGAGAGTGGGGGAGGGGGTGGGGGAGGGGGTGGGGGAGGGGGTGGGGGAGGGGGTGGGGGAAGAGGGGGTGGGGGAAGGGAGCAGTGGGTTGAACAGTGGGGGGAACGGGGACAGTGGGGGGCAGGAGAGAGTGGGGGTGGGGTGGAGGGGGGAGTGGGGGTGGGGGAGGGGAGGGAGGTGGGGGTCAGGAGAGGGGGAGGGAGGGAATGGTGTGGGGAGGGGGGGAATGAGGTGGGGAGGGGGGAATGGGGGTGGAGGCAGGGCTGGGGAGTGTGGGTAGGAGCAGGGGAGGGATGTGGGGTAGGGGGGATGGAGTGGGTCAGAGGGGGAGGAGGGGGGGATAAGGGGGATTGAGTGAGGGGGTTGAGGGTGCTACACCAATACAGGAGAGGCTTTGAGTCCAGGGCTCACTCAGTGACGACACCCTCACCCCTTCCCTGCTCTCCCTCTACGAGGAATGGGCCCAACGGGTCCACTTGGTCTAGTTTATAATAGAATCTAAGGACATTAAGTAGGATTCAACCATGAATTTCTTTCGAGCATCAAGTATTCCTTCATCCTCTGCAATTTCATCATGGAATCTTTTTCTTTTACGTTCCCTGTGCTGCTTGTATTCCGTATTAATATCACATTTTAGAGCCAATTCAGTTGCTTCATTTTCAATCTGTTTGAATTGAGATTCATATTCATTTCGCATATTTTTCATGTCTTTTTCAAAAAGCTGAATCAAATGAGAAGCTGTTACCAGATCTAGACTACTTTTCTGTAAATATGTGGATAAATTGAAAGCCTTGTGTAGCACTTTACTCCAGAATATAAAAACAACTAAGAATTCATAAGTGCTGAATGTTTCCAGTATACCCTTTGCCCCAGTGAGCTGCTTAGGAGTACAGTTTTCTATCTCACCATCCAGAATTCTTTGTAGAGCAACTACTAGTGCTGATAAATTCTGCAAGACTGCCTCTACTGCTGACTTTCTGGACGCCCATCTGGTATCACAAAGTTTCTTTAGAGTCAGTGCGAAAGATTTGATCTGACTGCGTTGTTCTTCTTTTAGCAACTTAAACTTGCCTTTGCAATATATAATTGACAGTAGCCTACTACTAGACAATCGTAATTTCTATGCAGGTGTTTTATGAGGTGGCTGTGTTGTACCAGAAGTTCATGAAGCAATTATATGTTTGTCTATGCCACCACAGACAATAACAGTGTGTGACTAGAATATATTATAGTAATTAGATTTGGGGCAATGATCCTTGGTTCAACCTTGACTTTCAGTTATCAACAAATGAGTTGCGTAAATGCATGCTCATTTCTCTTACATTAGGCAAAATATTTCATTAGCTATAATATACGTAATTGTATTCTACATTCATTAATTTCATGTTTCAGTAATAGTGTCATTATGTATGAAACTTACAATTACTGGTGTAGTTGTGACTTGTGACGTGAGAAAGATGAAACTCCATGGGATCGTCCAGCGTCAGAGAGGAGGTTATGATGTCACGGTTTGTTTTGGTTCGCCAGATGCCAGCGGCCACCAACACATCACAGGAGATTGAGTAAACAGTTCAAAACACCGGGAGGTTGGTCAAATAAAGTAATGACTCCAGAAAGTTCTTCCAAGGCCATGCGATAAAAAAACAATAAAAAATAATGAGATTCGACTTTTATCGCACAAGTGAACTAAAGAGTCAAAAAATTGTTGAAAAGGCGGCACTTTTCAAAAATGTGCTCAAGGGGCCCTCACCCTTGTGCTGTCCCTGCAGACACTGGGGGCTCCATTGACCAAGCACCAAGTCAGATCATCTCTACACATTGCCCGAGCCACAACTGAATCATGGCCACCCATCTCCCCCCCACTCCCTCCATCATTTCGCCGCTGATCTCGGTCTGTAACCTTTAACCCCCCCCAGTCCAGCAGAAACCCTTAACTCGCAATGGTTGGCACGGACATGGTGGGCCGAAGGGTCTGCTTAGATTAGTTCAATCTACTTGCACCATTTTCTTTTTCATTGTAACTTGTACCGGCATGTAATGGACATGCTTACAGGACCCTATATGAATTAACATATGATTGACATTGTTATTTATTTTGTTTTATATTTTACTGGTCAAAACCATGTGAATTTATGCAATTTTGGGCTGTTGGAGTAGCACGTATCACCTGAATAAGTGGATGCAGAATGTGTATGACAGCCACGACTGTCAATTTGCAACAGGAAAATGTTTATGTCGAACCAACTTTATACAATCACAAGATTATACCAGAAAATTAGAATGTCAAATACTGATTAAAATTATCCAATGTTATGGGAATCAGAAGAGACATGATTAGTCAGGAGACTTGTGACTACGTTTTGTACTACACAACTTTACTTACACATGTACATGCACAACTCATTCAAAAGTCTATTGATAGTTATAGAAATCACACATTTCATTTCATTCTCCACCCCCCCCCCCCCCCCCCCCCAACTCCAAAATAAAAAACAATAATGTTTTTATTAGTACAAGTGACCTATGACCTGGACAAGCACAGTCATGATACCGGACTCGCTTATTCCCCGTTTTCTCTCTCCCTCCTTTCTTAAAAAGCGGGGTTACATTGGCTACCCTCCAGTCCACGGGAACCGACCCAGAGTCGAGAGAACATTGGAAAATGATCACCAATGCATCCACGGTATTTATTCACAAAATGCTGGAGTAACTCAGCAGGTCAGGCAGCATCTCAGGAGAGAAGGAATGGGTGACCAATGCATCCAAGATTGCCAGGGCTACCTCCTTGAGTACTCTGGGATGCAGACCATCAGACCCTGGGGATTTATCTGCCTTCAGTCCCAACAGTTTACCTAACACCATTTACTGTCTAATGACTAATGTTCCAGAGCCCGAGTCTTTAACAATACCTGTTTATATATAACAAACATTTTATTCTTCGTGAGAAGCTGCTAAATGTATTTGATTAATATAAATCAGATCTATAAATAATCGGCCCGGAGGTTTAAATGCACACATTCCCCACCCTGGTAATCCGGTTGTACCGTTTCCTGTTTTTACGGTTTCGAGAGGTTGCTGTGGGAAGACAGATAAGGGAGAAACTCGAAAGCTGTCGAGCAAGTACTTGTTTTGCTGGAAAGGCATCTGGGCAGCTGGGCAGATCTGAACACATGACAGGAAGAGCCAATCCAACCCCGATAGCAGCAGCAGCAGCAGCAGCAGTGGGCGAGGCACATAGCAAGGAGCTTTGTGGAAAGGCACGCATTCATTCACACGGCCGACTGTGGGGTCTGTGAGTCCCTTCCTCTCCAAGCCTGTCGGATCTGAACTGCAACATCAAACCACTCGCAGCGCCCGAGGTACATTATTACTGAAACATAGTGTTCCTGCTCCTCCGATTCTCATTTCCAGCCTTCCTGTCCCGGTTAGAGTGAGCACACCCCAGGATGTAAAGGCAATGTCTCACACTGTCAGTGGGAGAGGCTGTGCGGCGCTTACTCGGGGCCTCGGTTCATTTTATTGAGGGATGGATGTTGCCTTGTAAAATCAGCTCAGACAATCTTCATCCTTTCAAAGGACACGCAGTGTGTGCTCTCCCTTTGTCTCGTCTCTCGAGGACGATACGGGGAATGAACAGAGCCGGGTAGTGGGGTTGACACCAGTAACAGCTGGAGGCTTTCAGAGGGTAGGCTCTGTCTGGGGGAGCCAGACATGAGGTTTAATGTCTTCACATTTCCTAGCAGATGGGGGAGAGAGGCTCGGGGGGGGGGGGGGGAGGATGGGGTAGGGTGGGGGAAGAATGAGGTGATTGGGTGATTGAGAGAGGAGTGATAGTGAGGGATGAGTGAAGGGTGAGCCAGTGGTGATGAAGGTGGGTGGTGAGGTTGCTGGGTGATGGTTAGCGTGGGGCTGGTGACGAGGGGGTGGAAGGTTGGGTGGTGTGGAAATGGAGGAGTGCTGGTGAGCAAGTTGAGGGATAGGAAGTGAGGGACAGGTGTTGACAGTTAAGGGGTGAAGGATAGGTTGTGACTAGGAGTGGTGGGGCTCATGAGATGGGAGCAGTTGTGAGCAGGTTGGGGTGCTATGGAAGTGGGAGTGAATTGAGCATTACAAAGAGAAGCTCGTTCAGCCCCTCTTGTCAGCAACAGCATTCAGTGAGATTTGTGGGAAAGCATTTATCAGTACCACTTTCCTGCATTAACTCCAGATCGTTTAATATCTAGAAATTCATCAACTCTTAGAGACAGAATCCTCTGAAGCAGACAATTTCAGAGACTCGCCAACTATTGGGGGTAAAGCTTATTCTTGCCATTGCTCTGGATGACCCTCCCACCCCCACTAATCCTAGACACCTCGGTCAGGTGAAACATTAACTTTAAAATTACCTCTCATTGCTCTAAAATCGTCGTCCCGGTGGCTATCCCTCGAGGTCGAGGATGATGGTCTACGTTCCACTGTCGGAATGAAGACGCCTGTGCATGTGTTTGTTTAACGTGTACTTGATCTTGCACTCCAAGAAGCACACGGTCCTTCACAAATTAATCAACTAATTCCAATGGCAAGGGAACCAAGACGATTGGAGCTGGTAGATTTGTTGCTGCCTTCATCCGCCTTCACAGCCGTTGAGTTCAAGATAACTTTGTCTGCCTGGTCCGCCGTTGAGGTCTTGTATGTTGGATCGTTCTTAGTCTGGACCCTCATCCTCGACCTTACCGCCATGGGTGGCCCTATCAGACGCTAGTGCTTCCGACGGCATCGCTCTCGGAATCATGGGGGCACGCAAGCCTCTTCACCACAACAAGGTGAACGATCCGAAGAGGGCTCTAAAATAAAGAGGAAGTGTAGGACCAGTCTGCTTAATCTCTCTTCGTATGACAATTTGGTGAAGCTATACAGTTCCCTCTCTGTAAAAAGTACATTCTTCCTTTGGTTGGAGACTGGGTCTGTGCACAATAATGCAATGGCCTCCCATCAGGGTCCAATGTAATTAGACACACTATTTCTTCTGAAGAAGGGCCCGAGCAGAAAGGTTGCCTGTCCATTCCCATCACAGATGCTGCCTCACCCACTATTGCATCAGTGCTTTTGTGTTTTGCTCAAGCTTCAAGCTTCCTGTACTGAAATCTTGTTGCAATAAAAGCTGACGTATTGTTGGTCTTCCTGATGCTTTGCCGTACATAAATGTTAACGTTCAAGTGGGTCCAAGAAAACCAAGTCCTTCACAACACTGACACCTTTCTGTTTAAATGGAGAGAACGCAAGAGAATGGGGTTGAGAGGGAAAGATAGATCAGCCATGATTGAATGGCAGAGGAGACTTGATGGGCCAAAAGGCCTAATTCTGCACCTATAACATACGAGCTCCAGCTTTCTAGTTTTTTCGCTACATATTAAGGAGGAAGCAAATACATTTCTGAAAGATCAGAGAATAGTGCACAATGAGAAACTGCACAGAAGAGGAGTTGAGGCCTGATGCAGAGGAGCAATGATCATATGAATGGCAGGACAGGCTAGAGGGGCTGAATGGCCTACTTTGCCCCTATTTTCTCATGCTTTTTTCTGTGGGTGATGTTATATCCATATCCTTGCCTGTTTAGTTAACCTGTAAACATCTCCCTGAAGTCCCTCTGCATCCTCCTCATGGCTCACAGCGCCGCCCCGCTTTGTATCATTAATAAAACAGGATATATGACATAATGCTCTCGTGTCACTGATGCAGATTGTGAACACCTGGGGCCCCAGCACTGATCTTTGCAACACCCACTAGTCACAGCTTCCCAACCCTTTTATTCCTGCATTGTTGACTATTAGTTAATCAATTATCATTCCACATGTACCTACTTGCAATACCATGTGCTCAAATGTTCCTTAATAATCTATGGTGAAGCACCTTGCTGATGGCTTCTGTAAGTCTGAATACACTTGTTTGTCTTGAAGATCGACACAAAATGCTGGAGTAACTCAGTGGGTCAGGCAGCATCTCTGGAGAAAAGGAATAGGTGACGTTTTGGGTCACGGCCCTTCTTCAGACCTGTTTGTCCTTCTCTATTCCGCTTAGCGAAATAGACTCAACAAACTACCTGGCTTGTCACAAACCTGACATTTCATAAATCCAGGTGTGCTCTGTCAAAACTTACTATTAAGTTCTAAGTGTTTTGTAACGGCTGGCAGACCTCCCAACCCTTCCGAATTTGGCGTAAAATTTCCACTTTCTTATCTCATTTCCGCCATTCCGATTTCGCCTCACATTTTTCCACAAAACACATGCTGTGCTGCTTGCCCTGCCCCTCACCTCGCCCCACCGCTCGCCTGGCATCGCCCCGCCTTGCGCCTGGCCTCGATTGTTTAGAATTTGGGCAAGTTTTATCATTTGAATTTACAAATTGCAAAATGGGGTAGAATATAAATTAGCTTAAAGTAATTACCACAACAAGGAAAGATTTACCCGACTGAAACCTAGATGGGCTGCCTTGTCTCATGAGGAAAAATTAGACAAGTTGGGCTTGTATCCACAGGAGTTCAGAAGAGTGTGGTGGTGATGTAAATTGTAAGATGCTCAGGAGTGTAGGCAAGGTGAATGTGGAGAGGACATTTCCTTTTGTGGGACAATATGGGACTAGGGGCCCGCTATTTATTTGATTTTATTGATGTACAGAAGGATCGTGGAGTCCAAGTCCATAGCTCCTTGAAAGTAGCAACACAAGTAGTCAGAATGGTAAAGAAGTGAATGGCATGCATGCTTGCCTTCATTGGTCAGGGTTTTTATGTATAACGATCAGGAAGTCATGTTTGGTAGTGTTATAAAACATTGGTTGGGCCACATTTTGAGTCTTGTGTGCAGTTCCGGTTGAACTTATACAGGAAGGATGTGGAGGCTTTGGATAGAGTACTACAGAGGTTTATTGGGATGCTGTCCAGATTAGAGGGTATTAGCTATAATAAAAGGTTAGACAAACTTGGATTCGTTTTTCTGGAAAGCCGGAGGTTGAGGGGAGATCAGATGGAAGTTTATAAAATGTTGAGAGGCATGGATAAATTGGACAGTCAGAAATTTTCTCCCAAGGAGGAAATGCCAAATACTAGAGGGCATAGCTATAAGGACAGAGGGGGAAAAGAAATGTATAGGACAAACATTTGGCATGGAGCGCTGCAAAGGCATGTAGTGGAAGCAGATACGATAGTGGTGTTTAAAGGGCTTTTAGTTGGGCGCGTGAATTTTAAGGATACAGAGGTTTTACGGAGCATGTGCAGGCTGAAAAGATGAGTTTGACAGCACAGGCATCGTGGGCCGAAGGGTCTGTTCTTTGCTGTATTGTTCGATGTTTCAAAATAGGCAGCCACCCATTAAAGATCCCACACATCTGTGAAAGATGTCCCTCCAGCAGCAGAACCCCGAGTGCCTGATTAAGTTGACGTGAATCATAAACCTTCAGCCTGCTGCTGAATGTGAAACTGACTGAACCATTTCTCACTCGTATCTCTGACTAACCCCAGTGTTCTTGTCTCCGTTGCCAGGTGAATTCGTCAGATACCATGGCAGCTGAAGAGGCTCAGGCCCTGGAGAAAGTCAACAGTGTGATGATGCTGGGCGAAGCGGAGGAAGTCAGGAAGGACCTGGAGTTGATCATGAAGCCCTACGCCAATTGGGAGGAGTTCCTGACTCCCGGGCCCATCTCCATAGCCATACTGGGCGAGCTGCTCTTCATATCAGCAGCAGATGCCTTCCAGGTGAAACTCAATCCGACAGGGAGCCCCGTAAGGTTCCTGCGGCACCCGGGATCTTTCCATGCCTGCCTGATGCAGGTGAGCGACCAGGGCTGGAAGGCCTTCAACAAGGCCCACAAGAACATGGACCAGATACGCCTCTATACCCAGATGGCCCCCAAGCACCTGGCTAGCGCCGTGCAGGTTCTGAGCCGTGAGCCCAAGGTAGTCAAAGCCATGCTGCCCAGCCGGCTGAACAGCCTGAAAAAGGTGGCGGAGCAGTGCCAAGAACTGGCCGAGTCTGTGGAGGGGGAGTTTGCCTTGCTCATTGACTTGGTGCAAGAGCTGCTGGAGGTGTGCGCCAGCTCCCGGACTGAGTACAGCGACCAGGTGGAAGACGTCAAGCGAACACTGAAGGAGTCACAGCTTCAGAAGGCGACAATGGAGCAGGAGAAGAAGAAGGTGGAGGCTCAGGTCACCGAGACCTACGCCAGGATGGAGGAGGTGCGCGTCTCCTACCAGAAGGCGGTTAAGATGATCCCCAGCGGAAAGAACTTAGTGGGAGTTTACGTGACGCAGTCTTTGCTGGACCTCACCAACAGCTTGGCCACTGAGTTGGTGGCCATGGGCATGACGGAACCCATCAGCCTGGCCCTCGAGATCACCGATGCAGCCACACAGCACTTCAAGAAGAAGATCGAGAACAAGAAGACGGCGGGCTCTGTGGACCCAAAGGCCAATAGCGCCAAGCCTGTGAGCTCGGCCAATGTCTGCGTGAAAGCCCTGGAGATGGTGGTGGCCAGCACACTGCTCCAGGACCTGGTGTCAGACAGTGGGACCGTCGACCCCAGCCAGCTGGGCACCAGCTCGTCCAACTACAAGTCCATGTTCCTGAGCAGCCTGAAGCAGGTTGAGCAGGAGGAGGATAGTGATGCCAAGAGTACCACCTTGGAGCTGTGCCAGAGTGGCATTGCCGTGTGTGAGCAGCTGGAGGAGATCGGCGAGAAACCCAGCGATGCCCAGATGCAAAACCTTGTCTCTGCCATTAATGAGCAGACCACCAAGTTTCAGGAGTACATGTCAGACATTAGAAAGTCCAGCAACACCCCAGCCATTGCTCTGCAGCCACCAAACCTGACCAGCGTCTCCAAGGAGGAGAAGGTGCAGAAAGGGCTGGCAAAAATGGTCTTGGATCAAGCTTGTTTCAGAGTGGAGCAAGCAAAGTGCCAACTGGACACAAGTCGAGAGAACTACCAGAAAATAACCGAGACCAAGGAGAAGATGACCAAGGACCTCGAAGAGGTCTTGCTGACCATGATGAGATGTCAGGTGAAGGAGATAGACTATGACACTACCCTCAAGCTGCTGGTGACAGGTCTGGGTGCTCTGAGCCAGGTCAAGGAGCAGTGGGCCAAGATGAGCAACTTCTTCCAGATGATGTCCAACCTGATTAAAGTCTCTCTCAATGACACCATCACCCAGTTTACCAGCGACAGTGAAGGCTGTGAACTCATCCCTGGCTATTCCCAGGACTCGTTTATCAAGGATATGATCTACACTGAGGCTTTTCGGGCGTGTAGCGTTGCAAACCTCTGCCACCTGATCTCCAGGACCTACGTGGAGGTTTCCCAGAAGCACCTGAGGGACCAAGTCACCAGTCTGGAAACCTACATCAACCTGAGTCCCTCGGACCCCCTGTTTAATGTAAAGCGCAGCAAGCTCCAAGAAGATTACACAGTCGCTAGGGAGGCCATCAAGGACCTGGTCCTTAAAAACAAGGAGGAGTTTGAGAGACAAATTCAGCAGAGGATTGAACACATTAGCTCAACTCTACAAGATGCCGTGCCACTGGCAGTGAAACAATAGATCGTGATTGTCCAGAGTTGTCCAGCCAATTGTCCAGCAGTCTCCACATAGTCTGAAGACAGGGTGTGGAAGGCACATGTTGAACTTTGCCGTCTGCAAGACCACTTAGCTTTTGCTTGACCCAAGTAGTTCCCTCCACCCTATGGGGTCATCAGTGGAGCTCAGGGATATCACAAGTTCATGAAAGATAGATCAGCTACGATTGAATGGCGGAGTAGACTTGAAGGGCCGAATGGCCTAATTCTGCTCCTATCCTGCCTCCATGGTGCCTTTCATGAGCTTGTGATATCCCCGTGCTCCAAAGAGGACTCCATGCCCTGAGAATGAAAGTTAGTTCTCAGAAATCAGATGGCAATCCCAGCCAAGGCTGGGGGGGTGGGGGGGGGGGGGGGGGTGGGTACACTCCTTGATGCTGCACTGTGGCGTCTTGCGTCTGTATGGGCAGGAGAGAAATTGTGAGTGGGTTAAATTGAACATGCACATTTTCTTCTTTAAAAAAAAAAGTTTTTATCCTTGCTAAAACTGCAAAAGATGCAACCACATCCCTAGGTAATCTGTGGTTCAGGGAATGATCTTCTGAACAGTATAATTGTTGGTCCCTATGAGCTTGCCTTTGATGCCCACTGCTGTATCAGTGAGGTACTTGTGTCCCAGACCAGGCCTTGGCTCTAAAATCCCAAGGACTGAATATCAGGAGATGGCATGGGGAGGGGTTGGTGTGGACTTATCGATGAAGCCCCCAGCAGGTTGGGGCCAGGTAGAGATAGTGATTTTGATGACCCCTCCTCCATGAGCTTTTATAAACCCTTGACAATCTTCAAGAGGGCTGCCTTGCTATTAGTTCAGACCAAAGAGATTGGAAATGGGCTGGCTGGGTCCTGTCGAGCCTCACTAGACTGGTGTGATAATTTTGTGCACCGCAAAGAAGCCCACCTGATGTATTTAGATACTTAACAAGGTCATTGCCACTGGGGATAGATTCAAAGGTTGAAGGCAATGCCAAGGGTGGGCCGGTGAGGGGAGTACCCGACGAGCAACTTAGTAGCCTGGGCAATTCAAGAGTTTGTTTCAGCCAGGTTTGAACAAACTGCTGTGAATAAAAGTGGATAGATTCTGCAAATGATGCTTCTTCCAACCTGAAAATGGACCACTGAATGCATGTCCCTCTGCCTTCAAAGAATGCTTCAATAAATAATCAAAAAGCATCGGAGAGAAAACAATTCCAAAATTATTTTTGTGTTTTTCTACTAATGCTGGGATACAGCGGACCAGGCCTGTCTGCCCACTTACTCTACACTAACAATCAACCTCCCCACTTACTCTACACTAACAATCAACCTCCCCACTTACTCTACACTAACAATCAACCTCCCCACTTACGCTACACTAACAATCAACCTCCCCACTTACTCTACACTAACAATCAACCTCCCACCGTAACACTATCCTATCTGAACACAACCTAATCTCCCCACACGCTCATCAACTCTCCCAGATTCCACTATCCACTTGCACATTCGGGACAATTTCCAGTGGCCAATTCACCAAGCAACCCTGCTTTGGGATATAGAAGAAAACTGGAGCTCTCATTATCATATTCCACTGCGTGGTTCTCCATTTGAAACTTCAACTCTATTTATCTCTCCATTTATCTGCTGGTTTCTGAAAGATTATTTTATTAATATATGACCTGTTTTACAGGGCTAATAAAATATAATGTGTGATATTAAGATTAAATGATGGAAACTCTCAGCAGGTCAGATAGCGTCTGTGGAGATAACAGTTAATGTTTCTGATTGAAGATCTCCCTCACAACAGTGAAAGGGAGATTGTAAGTTAGCGGCAAGTTGGTGAGAGATCACGAGGAATGCGTGGAACAAAAAAAATATTTCCAATAGGGTGAAGCCAGAGTTGCCATTGGGGTGGGTTGTACGTCTAGAGTCAGAAGAGCATTCAGTGCAGCTGCAGGCCCTTCGGCCCGCCATGTCTGCACTGTCCAAATTACACTAGTTCTACACTATTCCCAGCCCAGAGCGCCCTAAGATCAAACACAGGTGATCGGCACAGGTCTCCCAATCTGTGTTTGGTTTTCCCAGTGCAGAGCAGATCAAACAATGAATGCAGCGCAGTAGAATGGAAAATGTATAAGTGAATTTCTACGTCATCTGGAAGGTGACTGTGGTCCTGCATGGTTGAAGGGAAGAGGTGAAACGACGGTTAGAAAGGGAGGGAGAGGTTGGGACAGAATAGTGAACCTTGGTGTCGCAGTGATGGGGCAGGACAGTGGTGGTCAAAACTGAAATGGAATAAGCTGGTCATGAGGCAAGAGTGGTGGGAAAGACTACTAAGGGCAAGATTGTTCTGAGGCAAGTGTCCCGAGGCAAGACTTTCCTGAGGCGAGCCATTGGTGGGGCAAAGTGGTTGCGGGTAAATTAGGTCAACAAGCCAAATGGGTAAGGCAAATGTGGATTAAGACTCATTGGTGGTGGTGGGGGGGGGTGGGGGGGGAGATGGCCAGTGGGCAGGTCATTCATGAGGTAAGTGTCGTGGAGCAATTCATCCATGGGGTAAGATTGTTGACAAGACAGTTGTAAGCTGAGACAGCTATGGAATAAGATGAGCATTGGACAAGCTAGTCGTTGGGCAATTCATTGATGGAACAAGATACCATGTGGGCAAGATCATCGTGGGGCACGACAGCTGTTGGACAAGGCAGTGGTGGTGCAAGCCAGTCATGGAACAAGACGGCCATAATTACAATTTGAGTAAGAAGGTCATGGGGAAAGGAGGTCATGGGGCATAAAGTTCATGGGGTTAGACCATCAGGGAGCAAGACTGTCATGGAGGAAAGCAGTTGGGATAAGATGGTCTTGGGGCAAGTCAGTTGTGGAGTGAGAGGGTTATCAGGCAATGCAGTCACGACGTAAGACAGTATTGAAAGATAAATGAGCGGTGCAATCATCGTTGGGTAAGTCAGCCACGGGGCAAGACTGTCAAGGTGCAATTCAGCCACAGGGTAAGACGGTTATGGGTCAAGACTATCATGGGTAAGACTACCACGGGGCAAGACATACAAGACAGTTGTGAGACATGTTGGTCATTGGGCAAGTTAGTCGTTGGATAACACTGTCATGCAGCTAAACCACTATGGGGACAAGACCACCATGAGTGCAAGGTGATGGTGGGACAAGATTTCCATTGGACAAGGCAGTCAAGGAGAAAGATGGTCGTGGGGCAAACCTGTCACGAAAGAAGGTGGACTGAGCTAAGATGGTCACGGTATAAGGTCTTAGGATAAGAGGGCTTTGGGGCAAGACTGTCATGGGGCAATTTACCCATGGGGCATGACTGGCTTGGGGCAAAAGTGGCATGGGATAAGATGATCATAGGGCAAATCTGCCATGGGTTAAGAATGTCACGAGCAAGATGTAAATGTAAAAAACCTTTATTGTCACTGCACAAAGTACAGCGAAATTAAAGCAGTCCTGATGATGCAATCACACACAGCAGACAGTACAAAGGATAAACCTTTATCCATAACAAGCTAAACCTAATCTACTGAATTAAACAAACTGACCTCGAATACAATATAAACAAAACAATTACAATACGGTCAAGGCAGTGTACAGTGCAATCAAGACAGCAAGTTATTGCACAGCAATGAGAGCTAACATATTGCAAATGCATCACCAGAGGGCAGCAGTTGGAGCAGCTGATGACCAGGGTGGGAAGGATCCCTCAGGATGTTGGCTGCTCTGCTGAGGCAGCGGACAGAGTAAAGTTCCTCTAGAGAGCGCAGTGGGCAACCAATGATTTTCTTTGCAGAGTTGATGACCCTCTGAAGGGCTTTCTTGTCTGCCTCTGAGCTGCTGGTGTACCACATAGAAATACAGTACGTCAGCACACTCTCGATGGTGCAACGGTAGAAAGTCACTAGCAGCTGCTCTTGCAGGTTGTTCTTCCTGAGGATCCTCAGAAAGTAGAGCCACTGCTGTGCCTTTTTGACTGCCGCTATGGTGTTTGTGGTCCAGGAGAGATCCTCAGCAATAATGGGGATTAATTAAAGATAAAATGGGGCACGAAGATTATGGGGCAAGACTGTTGTGGGTCAAAACAGTCATGGAACGGAAGTATCAGGCAGCAAAACACACGACAAGACAGTCCTGGGATACAGTGGTCTGAACATGTCAGCCAGGAGCAAATCACTGTGAGAAAAGAACGCACCCTCAGGGTGGAGATGAGATGGAATTTCTTTAGCCGGAGTTTGAATCGGTGGAGTTCATTGCCACAAATTATTGGGTATTTTTAAAGCTGACATTGGTGGATTCACGATGAGTAAGGGCATCAAGAGTCATGGGGAGAGGCAGAAGAATAGAGTTGGGAGGGAAAGATGGATCAACCATGATCGAATGGCGGAGCATACTCGATAGGCCAAATGGTCTAATGTCACTCCTATGTCTTATGGTATAAATAAAATATGCAAATAAATTTCCTCTCTTCAACCGAAAGATAGAGCAAATTCACTGAACATAAAGATATGCATATTGAGTCGTGCCATCTACAAAAGCCTGTGCAATAATGATGACAATATAATATGGGCCCACACAAAATGGGGAGCTGGCACAGAGGAGGAGTTGACAACTCATTCAGGTCATCAATGAATTGCATTGAATGGTGGCACAGACCCGAGGGACTGGGTGGCCGTTCCTGCTCCAATTTACTTCTTGACTTATTGACATTAGCTTTAGGGTCCTAATATCCACACCAGATTCACACTGGAAGGGGAGCGAATGCGCAGGGCAGTAGGTAAAGAGCAGAGAGACAGTGAGAGGATTCATAGCATGAGGATTTGAGTTTAGAAGCAAGGAGTATTGTGTGCAGTTCTGGTCTCCTAATTTGAGGAAGGGCATTCTTGCTATTCAAGGTGTGCAGCGTAGGGTTACCAGGTTAATTCCCGGGATGGTGGGCCTGACATATGATAAAAGAATGGGTCGACTGGGCTTGTGTTCACTGGAACTTAGAAGGATGAGAGGGGATCTTACAGAAACATATAACATTCTTAAGGGATTGGACAGGCTAGATGCAGGAAAAATATTCCTAATGTTGGGGGAGTGCAGAACCAGGGGCCACAGTTTAAGAATAAGGGGTCGGCCGTTTAGGACTGAGATGAGAAAAAACTTTTTCAGTTGTGAATCTGTGGAATTCTCTGTCACAGAAGGCAGTGGAGGCCAATTCACTGGATGTTTTCCATGCGAGACTAAGATGGAGCTCTTAGGGTTAACGGAATCAAGGGATTTGGAGAAAAACCAGGAACGGGATACTGATTTTGGTTTATGATCAGCCATGATATTGAATGGCAGTGCTGGCTCGAAGGGCCAAGTTGCCTACTCCTGCACCTATTTTCTATGTTTCTACGAGACTAATGGCACAGCTTTTCCGAACATCCGGGACAAATGCCCTGCGTGGCCTCTTTGTGCTGTGAGTTTCAATATTGTTGGCACATATTATTTTGCCTTTGCAGTAAAGGTGCACGTGATCAGAGGCGTGGTGGTCCCACGACAGGGTTTCGTTTTCCCGGAAGGGTAACCAACTCTCGGAAAGACAGCTCTAGTTTAAATTTGCTCTGCCCTATCACTGATAACAACGTCACAGATGCAGTGTGTCAAGTTGCCTTTTTTGGGGGAAAAGCATCTGCAACTGAATATATAAATAGTGGGTCTGGCCGAATGCACTAAAGGAGTTGCCTTTGAGTCTCCGGAGTACAGTATTCAACGAGCATTTGGTAAGTACAAAATATTGGTGAGGTATGATTGATCATATCATATCTAACTTTGATTACATGAACTTAAAAGTATAAGACTGGCCAGGTCGGGTGTGGATGCAGAAGTCAAGGACACGCAGCGGGAACGAGCGGCAAAATAGCGCAGCGGCAGAGTTGCTGCCTTACAGCATCAGAGACCCGGGTTCAATCCTGATTATGGGTGATGTATGTCCAGAGTTTGTCCGTTCTCCCCAAGGAATTTCTCCGGGATCTCCAGTTTCGTCTAACACTCCAAAGACGTACAGGTTTGTAGGGTTTTTTTGGGGGTAGAAATTGTAAATTTTCATTGGTGTGTGTAGAATGTTATCAGTGTATGGGGATCGCTGGTCGGCGCGGACTCGGTTGGACCTGTTGCTGCGCTGTATTTCTAAACTAAACTATAACAAGTATGATCTATAGCGCCCTCATCTGCAGTAAATGATTTCACCTTGAGAAAATATAACTCAGCGTTGAAGAACTGGAGCTTTAGATAAAGCAATGAGATAAAGTTATGCAATGAAATATGTTGCCAGTAATCTCTGCGATAAATGAATAACCATCTGGAAATGGTTCATTAGCGCAACATCTTATTGACCAGTGGAGCGCCGATAAGGGTCTCGATCCGAAACTTCACCCATTCCTTCTCTCCAGAGATGCTGAGGTACTCCAGCTTTTTGTGTCCATCAATTGAAAACACCATGTTGGGAGAGGCAGTGTATATTGAGGTGCAAGTATAAAAATAAAAAGGGAAGAGGAATGGGAATGGGAAGCACAAATAGAAAGATCTGATACAACAGAAAGAGAGAGCAAATTCACTGAATTTAAAGATGTGCCCATTGAGTTGTGCAGTCGACAGATGCCCGCACAATAACGATGACACAATATGGGCCAACACAAAATGGGGAGCTGACACAGAGGAGGAGTTGAGAACTCATTCAGGTCATCGATGACCGCATTGAATGATGGCACAGACCCTGATGGGTGGCCGATTCCTGCTCCAATTTACATCTTGACTTATCGAGGTCAGCGTTTAGGTCGGAATATTCACACCAGGTTCACACTGGAAGGGGGGGGGTTACGAATGTACGAATGTAGGTAAAGAGCGGAGAGACAGCGAGACTAATGGAACAGCTTTTCGGAATATCTGGTACGGATGCCACGCTGAGCTTTTTTTTTTGCTGTGAGTTTCTGCATTGTTGGCACATATTTTGCCTGTGAAATAACTGTCTACGTGGTCAGATGGGTGATGGTTCCAGGTAAGGCTTTCTTTTTCCCATAAGTAAAAGTGAAACTGACTCCAGATTCCCGAAAAGGCAAATCTATCTTCCCTAATTCGGCCCTATCCGTAGATAACAATGTTACTGAGATAAAGTGATGATCAAATTGACCGTAATCTCCTTGATAAATGAGTAACCATCTGCAACTGAACATATAAATATTGGTCTCGAAGCCCTCCGTTTCTTCCTCGACCGTAGAACCAGCCAATCCCCATCTACCAACACTCTCCTCCGCCAAGCAGAGCTGGTTCTTACCCTTAACAACTTCTCCTTTGACTCCTCCCATTTCCTCCAAACCAGAGGCGTAGCTATGGGCACTCGCATGGGCCGTAGCTACGCCTGCCTCTTTGTCGGGTACGTTGAACAATCCCTGTTCCCGGCGTACACCGGCCCCATCCCGAACTCTACCTCCGCTACATCGACGACTGCATTGGTGCTACCTCTTGTACCCATGCAGAACTCACTGACTTCATACACTTCACTTCCAATTTCCATCCTGCCCTTAAATATACCTGGACTATCTCCGACATCTCCCTCCCGTTTCTGGACCTCACCATCTCCATCACAGGAGACAGACTAGTGACTGACATCTACTATAAACCCACTGACTCGCACAGCTATCTGGACTACACTTCTTCCCACCCGGTCTCCTGCAAAAAGTCTATCCCCTACTCCCAATTCCTCCATCTACGCCGCATCTGCACCCGGGATGAGGTGTTTCACACTAGGGCATCAGAGATGTCCTCATTCTTCAGGAAACGGGGCTTCCCCTCCTCCATTATAGATGAGGCTCTCGCTAGGGTCTCTTCTACATCCCGCAGCTCCGCTCTTGCTTCCCCCTCCCCCCACTCGCAACAAGGACAGAATCCCCCTTGTTCTCACCTTCTACCCCACCAGCCAGCGGATCCAACAAATCATCCGCCAACATTTCCGTCACCTACAACGGGACCCCACCACTGGCCATATCTTCCCATCCCCTCCCCTCTCTGCGTTCCACAGAGACCGTTCCCTATGTAAATCCCTGGTCCACTCGTCCCTTCCTACCCAACCCACCCCATCCCCGGGCACTTTCCCCTGCAACCGCACGAGATGCAACACCTGTCCCTTTACCTACACCCTCAACTCCATCCAAGCACCCAACCAGTCTTTCCAGGTGAGACAGAGATTCACCTGCACATCCTCCAACCTCATCTATTGCATCCACTGCTCCAGATGTCAACTTATTTACATCGGCGAAACCAAGCGCAGGCTCGGCGATCGCTTCGCTCAACACCTGCGCTCGGTCCGCGTTGGCCAAACTGGTCTCCTGGTGGCCGAGCACTTCAACTCCCCCTCCCATTCCCAGTCTGACCTTTCTGTCATAGGCCTCCTCCAGTGCCATAGTGAGGCCCACCGGAAATTGGAGGAACAGCACCTCATATTTCGCCTGGGCAGCTTGCAGCCCAGTGGTATGAACATCGACTTCTCCAACTTTAGATAGTTCCCTTGTCCCTCCCTTCCCCTCCTCCTTCCCAGATCTCCCTCTATCTTCCTGTCTTCACCTATATCCTTCCTTTGTCCCGCCCCCCTGACATCAGTCTGAAGAAGGGTCTCGACCCAAAACGTCACCCATTCCTTTTCTCCTGAGATGCTGCCTGACCTGCTGAGTTACTCCAGCATTTTGTGAATAAATACCTTCGATTTGTACCAGCATCTGCAGTTATTTTCTTATATAAATATTGGGGCTGACTGAATGCACTAAAGGAATTGCCTTGGACTCCTCTGAGTACAGTATCTAATGAGCATTTGGTAAGTACAAAATATTGTATGGTTGATCATATATCTAACTCTTGATGACATGAAATAAATATTAGAAGCCTGGGCAGGTGAGGTGTGGATGTGGAAGTCTCCTCATCTCCATTCTAAATGGCCTACCCATTATTCTTAGACTGTGGCTTGTATGCGCTGGAATTTAGAATGATGAGTGGGGATCTTATTGTAACATATAAGATTATTAAGGGATTGGACATGTTAGAGGCAGGAAACTTGTTGTTCCCAATGTTGGGGGAGTCCAGAACCAGGGGCCACAGTTTAAGAATTAGAACGGAGATGAAGAAAAACCTTTTCACTCAGAGAGTTGTAAATCTGTGGAATTTGCCTCAGAAGGCAATGGAGGCTAATTCTCTGGATGCTTTCAAGAGAGAGCTTGATAGAACTCTTAAAGATAGCGGAGTCAGGGGGTATGGGGAGAAGGCAGGAACGGGGTACTGATTGTGAATGATCAGCTATGATCACATTGAATGGCGGTGCTGGCTCGAAGGGCCAGATGGTCTACTCCTGCACCTATTGTCTATTGTCTATTATATTGAACTAAGCAGGCCAGAAAATATGAATAAAAGAGAAGAGAAAGTGAAGAGGAATGGGAAACTCTGTGTCCCATAGTTCTGCTCTCCCTCCCCCTCTCCCAGTCACAACAAGGACAGTTTCCCTGGTCTTCACCTTTCATCACACTAACCACTGCATCCAACACATTATTCTCCGACATTTTCATCACCTCCTGTGTGATCCCATTAATCATTTCTTCCCATCTTCACCACTTTCCGCCTTCTGCAGGGATCGCTTCTATTGCAACTCCTTGGTTCAATCATCCATTCCCACCCAAACCACCACCTCCCCAGGTACTTTGCCCTGCAACAGCAGAAGATGCAACACTTTTCCTTATACCCCCTCCATCGGCTCCATCCGGGGATCTAGACAGTCCTTTCTGATTGGACAGAGGTTCACACGCACCTCCTCAAACTTCACCTACTGAATTCAGTGTTCCCAATGTGGGCTCCTGTACATCGGCGCGACCAAACGTAGAATCGGCGATTGTTTCGTTGAACCATTTGGTCTGTCGAGGCCTACTGGATCTCCCGGTTGCTAACTATTTTAACTCCTCTTCCCATTCCCATACTGACCTTTCTGTCCTGGGCCTACTCCATTACCAGAGTGAGACCGCATGCAAATTGGAGGAACAGGACCTCATATTTCGCCTGGGTAGCTTACAAACCAGCAGAACATTGAATTCTCTAATTTTAAGTAACTTCTACTAAAACTCCCTTCCCCTCCCCCCGTGCCACCTACCCCAACCTGGTCATTTAACCAGTTTCACAGTTTGCCACGATGTATCCCTCTTGAAATCACACCTTCCCCAGCTCTCAAACGCGCAGCACCCTGCTGAGGTCATTTGCTGCCAGCCCTGATTTGTCCTGGGCATTTCCAGCCTCCTCTTCTCCCTCTCCACACCCGACTTGCTACTTTCAGTTTGTGGAAGGGTCCCAACCCAAAACGTCACCTATCCTTTTGCTCAAGAGCTGCAGCCTAATCTGTTGAGATACTCCAGCACTTTGAGTCGATCTTTAGTACAAGTAGAAAGTTTCATGAAAACAGAAAATAAGTGAAAGTTCACTAAATTAAAGTGTGTTTTAATTCCTGGAAATCAGGCTTCAGTTTTCCCGTAAGTAAAACTAAATGTGACATCCTGATTCCTGGAAAGGCAACTCCAGATTCTATTTACTCTGCCGTATTTGTAGATTACAACTGCGCTGATATAAAGTGAGTTTCAAGTTGACTATATTCTCCTTGATAATGATAAATCTACAACTGATTAATTGAAGTACGGTAACTCAAAGGTTGTCACACCTAGATAAATAAATAGTGGGGCTAGCTGAAGGTATATTGCCTTGGAATCCTCTTGGTACAGTATCCAAAGAGCATTTGGTAAATACAGGACATGCGATGAGGGGTAAGGGGAGCAAGGGCGGAGCTGCGGGGTGCCGAGGAGACACGTGTGAGGGCCTCATTTATGATGGGAGAGCAGAACCCCTGTTCCCTAAAGAATGAGAACATCTTGGATGTCCTGGTATGGAAAACCTCATCTTGGGCGCAGATGCGGCGTAGACAGAAGAATTGGGAGTAGGGGATAGAGTCTTTGCAGGAAGCAGATTGGGAAGGGATGTGTCAGAGATGGTCCAAGTCAATTTGATGGAAATTGATGGTGAGGTTAATGAAGTCCATGAGTTCTACATTCCTTTATCATATTATTTTTTTTGCCTATCTTTCATTTGTTCTATATCTCTCTGCATCATTGTCTATATCTCTCGTTTGTCTTTCCCGTGACTTTGTCTGAAGAAGGGTCTCGACCCGAAATGCCACCCATTCCTCTCCAGAGATGCTGCCTGGCCTGCTGAGTTACTCAAGCATGTTGTGTCTTTCTTTGATTTAAACCAGCATCTGCAGTTCCTTCCTACACATTGTGACTTTGAGGCACTGGTTACCAGTATATTGGTCTATAGAGGAAACATTTGTGACTTTGCCCTTGTTATTTGATTGGTTGGCAGACAGGAAACAAAGAGTAGGGATTAACGGGTCCCTTTCAGAATGGCAGGCAGTGACTAGTGGGGTCCCACAAGGCTCGGTGCTGGGACCGCAGCTATTTACAATATACATTAATGACTTAGATGAAGGGATTTAAAGTAACATTAGCAAATTTGCGGATGACATAAAGTGGGTGGCAGTGTGAACTGTGATGAGGATGCAGGGTGAACTGTGATGAGGATGCAGGGTGACTTGGACAGGTTGTGTGAGTGGGTAGATGCATGGCTGATGCAGTTTAATGTGGATAAATGTGAGGTTATCCACTTTGATGGAAAGAACAGGAAGGCAGATTATTATCTGAATGGTGTCAAGTTAGGAAATGGGGAAGTACAAAGAGATCTGAGTGTCCTTGTTCATCAGTCACTTAAAGTTATCATGCAGGTACAGCAGGCTCTGAAGAAAGCTAATGGCATGTTGGCCTTTTTGACAAGAGGAGTTGAGTATAGGAGCAAAGAGGTCCTTCTGCAGTTGTACAGTGCCCTAGTGAGACCGCACCTGGAGTACTGTGTGCAGGTTTGGTCTCCAAATTTGAGGAAGGATATTCTTGCTATTGAGGGCGTGCAGCGTAGGTTCACGAGGTTAATTCCCGGAATGGCGGGACTGTGTTATGTGGAAAGACTGAAGCGACTAAGCTTGTATACGCTGGAATTCAGAAGGATGAAAGGGGATCTTATTGAAACATGAAAGATTATTAAGGGATTGGACACATTAGAGGTAGGAAACATGTTCCCAATGTTAGGGGAGTGCACAACCAGGGGCCACAGTTTAAGAATAAGGGGTAGGCCATTTAGAACGGAGATGAGGGAAAAAAAATTCAGTCAGAGAGTTGTAAATCTGTGGAACTCTCTGCCTCAGAAGGCAGTGGAGGCCAATTCTCTGGATGCTTTGAAGAGAGAGCTAGATAGAGCTCTTATAGATAGCGGAGTCAGGGGGTATGGGGAGAATGCAGGAACGGGGTACTGATTGTGAATGATCAGCCATGATCACATTGAATGGCGGTGCTGGCTCGAAGGGCCGAATGGCCTGCTCCTGAACCTATTGTCTATTACTTTTGGTCGCCTCTTTAAATATAAATTTAAAATGGCGCGACACAATTTTCCATGCATAAAGCCATGTTGACTATCCCTAATCAGCCATTGTCTATCCAAATGCTTGTAGATCCTATCTATCCCTCACAATTCCCTTGAATAATTTACCTTTCACTGATGCCAGGTTCACTGGCTTGTCGTTCCATAGTTGTCCTCACAAATCTTCTAAAATAAAGGCAGAGCATTATGCACCTTTAAGTCTTCCGGTACCACAACCGTGGCAAACAAAGATACAAAAGTCACAGCCAGAACCCCGGGAATTTCTTCGCTAGCTTCTCACAATGTCCTATGATACACCTCGTGAGGTCCTACAACTAATTAATTAGTGCAACAGCCTATTGACTAGCAGAGCATCCTTTTGAAAGTAGCATGTTACGAGAGGCTGTGTGTTAAGGTACAAATGCTGTGCTCAGGGCAAGCGATGAAACTTTGCCTCATGAGGCTTCACGGAGGAGGCGGAGGAGAGAGTGATAGCAGGAGAAAGGTCAGTTTTCCTTTTTTTGTGTGACACTTCCTTGGTCTTTATGCTGTGGAGATGGCAGTTAGGGCAATTGTATGCCCTTCTTGCAGGATGTGGGTTTGTCCTTGCAACCTTTCTAAAATGACACAGCATTCTGCACATTCCAGTCTTTCCAGCATCACAACTGTGGTGAAGAAAGATACACCAGTCTCCACTGAAACCCCAGCAGTTTCTTCCCTCGCTTCTCACAACGTCCAAAGGTATACATGGTCAGGCCCTGGGGGTAAGTTCATTTTTATGTGCCTGAAGACATAGTGTCCATTGTAGTGAATGGATGACTATGTATAGTGGGGCTCTACAAAGCTTAATTCATAGCACAAAAAGTAACTTAGTCCCAAGTACTGCTAGTATGGTTGATTATCTGAATGGTGTCAAGTTAGGAACAGGGGGCGTACAACGAGATCTGGGTGTCCTAGTGCATCAGTCACTGAAAGGAAGCATGCAGGTACAGTAGGCAGTGAAGAAAGCCAATGGAATGTTGGCCTTCATAACAAGAGGAGTTGAGTATAGGAGCAAAGAGGTCCTTCTGCAAAGAGGTCCTCACACAGGGCCCTAGTGAGACCGCACCTGGAGTACTCTTTGGTGTTTTGGTCTCCAAATTTGAGGAAGGATATTCTTGCTATTGAGGGTGTGCAGCGTAGGTTTACTAGGAATGGCGGGACTATCATATGTTGAAAGACTGGAGCGACTAGGCTTGTATACACTGGAATTTAGAAGGATGAGAGGAGATCTTATCGAAACGTATAAGATTATTAAGGGGTTGGACAAGTTAGAGGCAGGAAACATGTTCCCAATGTTGGGGGAGTCCAGAACAAGGGGCCCCAACAAGGGGCCCTCTCTTTTTCAGTCAGAGAGTTGTGAATCTGTGGAATTCTCTGCCTCAGAAGGCAGTGGAGGCCAATTCTCTGAATGCATTCAAGAGAGAGCTAGATAGAGCTCTTAAGGATAGCAGAGTCATGGGGTATGGAGAGAAGGCAGGAACGGGGTCCTCATTGAGAATGATCAGCCATGATCACATTGGCGGTGCTGGCTCGAATGGCCTCCTCCTGCACCTATTGTCTATTGTCTATTATGAAGACAATTCAAGCTACATAAAGATGCCATATATCTGGTGATAAATGGTCTTCAATCCTATCATCATTCTTGGGTAGCACAGTGGCACAGCGGTAGAGCTGATGCCACACAACGCCAGGGTTGGATTCTGGGGGAGTGTGCATGTTCTCCCTGTGACTGCGTGGATTTTTATCTGGGTGCTCCAGTTTCCTCGCACATTCCAAAGTCGTGCAGGTTTGTAGCTTAATTAGCTTCTGTAAATTGTCCCAAATGTGTAGCATGCAAAAATGAGATAGCATAATACTGATGTATGGGTAATTGGTGGTTGGAGTGGACTCGGAGTGGGCCAAAGGGCCTGTTTCCACACTGTATCTCTTTCCAAATTCCAGAGGGAAAAGAAGGCAAGGGAATGTAATAAATGGCAGGATATCATGTGTAGAGGTGCATGTTATCCTGAAAGTAACAGGAGATGTGGGTGAAGTGGTCGGGAAGGTATATGGAAGACTTGTCCTATTGACCAAGGCACAGAATGCTAGTGTAGAGAGCTAATGCTGGGATAGTACAAAACATTAGTTAAGTCACAGGAAACATACTGTGCACAATTCTGGTCACCACACTCCACATATGTGATAGTACCAGTAAGTTGCTGAGATGATTTACAAAGATATTGGCAGGATGGAGAAAGCTATAAAAAGAAACTATCCAGGCTGTGATTATTTTATTTGAAAGAAAGGAGACCGAGACAAAGGAATAAAAAGTCATAGAGAATGGGAACAAGCCCTTCAGCCATTTGTCCATGGTAACCTAGATGCCCCATGCAAGCTAGATCCATTTGCCCATATCCCCCAAACCTTTACCAATGCCTTGAACAACTATAACGTAATGTCCCAACCTCTATACTCTATACCCTAACTGATGAAGAAAAGCTTTCTTCCCCACACTATCTACCAGTCATGCCACTTTCAGGGAACTTCCTGAATCCCCTGCTATACAATACTCTCTAGGGACCTACCACTCACCCTGAAGGTCCTGGCCTGGTTTGACTTCCCAAAGTGCAACACCTCGCACTTATCTGCATTAAACTACATTAGCTATTCCTCAGCCCACTTGCCCTGCTGATTAAGTTCCTGCAATTTTTGATAAACATCTTCACTGTGTACGATACCACCTACTTTAATGTCATCTGTATTTTTTCATAATTATGCCTTGAGCTTGCTCTCTTTGGATCCCATGCAATCTAACCATCCAGAGCAGTTTAACTTGTGGAACATCGGTAAAGGATTAGCTGAAGTCCATATAAACAACATCGATGGCCTTGGCCTTGTCAACCTTCTTGGTTACTTCTTCAAAAATCTCAAGCAAATTTGTAAGACACTTTCTTCCACATTCAAAACCATGCTGCCTATCCCTAATCAGTCCATGTCTACCCAAATGCCAATATATCTTTTTGCTCAGAATCCTCTCAAGTAACTATCACCACATATGTTAGGCTCACTGGTCGATAGTTCCCAGGCTTTTTCTTGTAAACCTCATACAGAGGGAAAACATTAGTCATCCTCTAGTCACCTCACTATGTATGCCCTTGTGTAATGATGATTTACATATTTCAGACAGGACTCCTGCAATTTATTTTTCAGCTTCCTGTAGTGTCCTTGAATATTTCTGATCAGGCCCAGGAACCTTTATATGCCTTAGGAAACCCAGCACCTCCTCAACCATAATGTGGACTGCCCTCAAAACATCTCTAATAATAATAATAATAATGCATTTTATTTATATAGCGCTTTTCATATACTCAAAGACGCTTTACAGAGATTTTGAGAACATAGGGAAATGAATAAATAGATAAATAAGTAAATAAATAAATGAACAGAGAAAGGAGACAGAAGGTGAGGTGACCTTCAGTGGTTGAAGGCAGTACTGAACAGGTGAGACTTCAGCGATGTTTTGAATGTGGTGAGTGTGGAGGAGTCTCTAACGGTTTGGGGTAGTGAGTTCCATAGGGTGGGAGCAGCGATGGAGAAAGCCCTGTCCCCCCAGGATCTGAGATTGGTCCGGATGTGGGGGGATAGGAGATTGGCAGCTGCAGAGCGGAGGGTGCAGGTGGGAGTGTGCCTGTGGAGGAGGTCGGTCAGGTAGGATGGGGCCAGGTTATGGAGGGCTTTGTAGGTTATGAGGAGGATTTTGTACTGGATTCTCTGGGGGATGGGGAGCCAGTGGAGTTTATAAAGGACGGGGGTGATATGGTCACGGATCGGGGTGTGTGTGAGTAGACGGGCAGCGGAGTTTTGAACGATCCCAAGTTTCCTCATCACCATGGTAAAAGCAGAGAAAAAACACTCACCGAGGATCTTGCCTTTCTCCCGTGACTCCACACATAGATGACCACTTCAAGTTTAAGGGGCCCTATTTTGTCTCTGCTTATCCCCTCTTTCCCTTAATGGGTGTAGAATCTTTTTGAATTCTCCTTAATCTTGTCTGCCAGAGTTATCTCCTGCCTCCTTTTTATCCTCCTAATTTCTCTCTTAAGTATGCTCTTCAGTCCCCTAAATGCCACCAGGCAAAAACTTGATCTCAGCTGCCTATATCTAACCGACACCTTCTTTATCCTTCTCAACATCCAGCCTCCCTACTCACTCCTGCCTTGTCTTTCACTCAATCAGGAACATGCGTGCCTTGAACTTTCACCATCACACTATTAAAAGCATCCCATTTTGCAGATGTCCCTTTGCCCACAAATACAATACAATACAATACAATATATCTTTATTGTCATTGTACCCAGGGGTACAACGAGATTGGGAATGTGCCTCCCATACGATGCAATAATTTAAGTAATTAACAGCAACCCAACGAAACGAAACAATTGTAACAGTTTTTAGACAGGGTAAAGTGCAAGTTGATCTATGCGTTGTGGCCATCCGGCTCAGCAGGACCGGTTCATAGCAGCTATGGCCCTGGGGATGAAGCTGTTCCTGAGTCTGGAGGTGCGGGCGTAGAAGGCCTTGTATCATCTGCCCGATGGAAGGAGTTCGAACAGACTGTTGCAGGGGTGTGAAGAGTCTTTGTGGATGCTGGTAGCTATTCTGAGGCATCGTGTGTTGTAGATGCCCTCCAAGTCTGGTAGCTGTGTTCCGATGGCCCTCTGAGCTCTATGGACTATCCGCTGTAGAGCTTTCCTTTCTGCCTCCGTGCAGCTGAGGTACCACACAGGGATGCCATGCGTTAGGATGCTCTCTATGGTGCAGCGGTAGAAGGTCGTCAGCAGCTGTTGGGGTAGACCAGACTTTTTCAGTGTTCTTAAGTAGAACAGTCTTTGTTGTGCCTTCTTGACCAGCGCAGCAGTGTTATTCGACCATGTTAGGTCCTCCGAAATGTGAGTGCCCAGAAACTTGAAGCTGGACACTCTCTCCACACTGTCCCCGTTGATAGAGATCGGGGCATATTCCCCGTTATGTGACCTACGGAAGTTGATGATCAGCTCCTTGGTGGTATTTAGGGACAGGTTGTTATCCGAGCACCAGTCCGCCAGGTTCTGCACCTCCGCTCTATAGTTTGTTTCATCCCCGTTGGTGATAAGCCCGATCACCGTTGTGTCGTCTGCAAACTTGACAATGGTGTTGGTGTCGAATGCAGGAACACAGTCGTGTGTGAAGAGGGAGTAGAGCATGGGGCTCAGAACACAGCCCTGTGGTGTGCCGGTACTCAGGGTGATAGTGGAGGACAGGTGCGGGCCCATTCTCACTGCCTGCGGTCGTTCCAGCAGGAAGTCCAGGATCCAGTCACATAATGACGAGCTGAGGCCTAGCTGGTGGACAAGCTATTCTAACAATTTTGTCACGTTCCTGTCCAATATCATCAAAGCTGGCCTTGCCCCAATTCAGAACTTTGACTTGTGGGCTGGTGCTTGAGAGAACATACCCGGATGACATCTTGAAGAACCATGATGTGCCAGACTATACACTGAGCCGGGAAGTCTAAAGTCTATTATTGGGCAAGATAGAGACAAGGAACAGCAGGACCACTTCTGGCTAAAATTTCCTTGATTCAATGATTTAGCAAGCAATGTAACAGATTCTAATAGTTCAGAATTAAGTAAAATTGGATTTGCAAAACCCCAAACTAAATTTTAGAAATAATTTAGAATCTGATAAGTCTTTCTGTGTATCACATTCCGAGTCACTTCACCTTACTTCCATAAATCTCCAAATTTGCTCTTGCCGCCATCTCTCCCACTACTTCTCATAACTCGCCAAGTTTCAGGCCTCTTCGGCAACACCTGACCGCAACTCCCGTCAATGTATCCATCAGACTTCAGCACATTAACACCTCGATTGCCAGCACCCTTCTAAGTACAGAACACCTATTTCTACCAAAGTACAGAACTCTGATGCCCCCTCACAATGCCTCCAGTGACACTAGCTAGAGGCCACAAATCCCTGAAGTCAACCTCGCATTCTTGACACTGTCAGGTCCTTAATTTACAGACACACATTAAGGTTTCGTGGGGTACATAACATGGGTGTGTGGATGGAGCAAAGGCGTGAATTAACCCTCCTTCACATTTAATGCACCAACAGACTTTAGGAGTTATATTGCTTCCATGTACTCCAATATGTCAACACCATCATCAACATTTTAATAATGCAGCGAGATGCTGGAAATAAGTTTAATATTTAAAAGATGCCCGAAAATGGCAGTGAGCTGTTTCCCATCTCTCATTTGACTCTGCACACAGTCCATCCTCCAGATTGAGCTGTTGGGATCCCAGTCACCAAGAAGACACTTCCACAGGATATCGGGATGATGTGAGATACTCCTGTCTGCGAATCACTCTATCATTTTGGGGGGAGTAGTGTCACATGGTTGAGAGATACAGAGGGAAAACAGGTTCTTCAGCCCACCGGGTCCGCGCCGACCAGCGATCCCCGCATAATAACACTCTCCTGCACACGCTAGCGACAATTTTCACGTTTACCGAGCCAATTTACCTACAAACCTGTACGTCTTTGGAGTGTGGAGAACGTACAACAGACAACACCCATGGTCAGAATCGAACCTGGGTCTCTGGCGCTGCAAACACAATAAGGCAGTAATTCTACCGCTGTGCCACTGTGCTGCCCTAGAGGTTTACCTCTTTAATATTAGGTACTCAAACATCCTTGGTGTTTACTGCAACTATTTCCCTTGCAGGAGAAGAGTCACCATGGCCAGCGAGGAATGTAAAACTGTTGCTTCCATAAAGACGGCGGTGAGGAGCATCACCAAAGCATCTGATGTCAGGGAAGACAATGCTTTGTTCTTGCAGCCATACAGTAACTGGGAACAATTCCTGATGCCTGGCCCACTTTCTGTAGCCATTTTAGGTGAAATAATATTCCTTTCTGCAAGAGAAGACTTTGCAATTGACAAGGGTATGCCCAAGGAAGGATTTAAGTTCATAAAATATCCCAAATCATTCCGTGCCTCTTTAGTGCAAGTGAGCAATGAGGGCTGGGAGGCTTTTCAGATAGCTCACAAGAACATGGACCAAATCCGGCTTCTCTCCATGACAGTCCCGACTGACATGAGGGAAGTTGTGAAGTTCCTCATGCAGAAGAATCCAAAGATCACTGAAGACTTCCTCCCGATCCCTCTGAAGAATATCAAATCTTCTGCAAATAAATGCTTGAAGCTTTCCACGGCTGTGGAGGAGAAATTTAACGCAGTCATCCGTCTGATCAATGAACTACTGGAGGCCTGCACAAGCTCCAAAGGAGTATATGAGGATCAATTACAGGAAATACAATTTAAAAAGGAACGTGCTAAAATGCAGGAGGAAGCAGCTAAAGAAAGAAAAGCCATGATAGAAGAAAATCATAAAAAAATGGAAACCCAAATGAAGGAAGCAAAGGAAGATTACAAAGCCAGCATGGATGATATACCAGTTGGCTGGGATGCTGCGGGCATGGTTATGGCAGAAACACTTGTGAATGGTGTCAGTGCATTAATCAGTGGAAGCATGTTCAGGGCTATTTCCTCTGATGAAAGCAGTAAAAAATGTCATAATTCCAGCGATCATAACTCCAATCCGAATTCTGCTGAAGAAGTTGAGAATGATATCATTTATAAAGCGGAGGCTCTACAAAATGTTATAACAGACCTTCATTCTTTCCTGAGCAAGGATAAAAATATTAACTTGGGTAAGTTGAAAAGTGCGGGCGCAGCTGATATTTTAAGCTTTTGCAAAAGTGGATTGGATGGTTTTCAACAGAAAGCAACAGATGGAGTGGACTGCAAAGATAAGCACACAGCATTGAAGATCTGTGAAGCAGGAATTGGAATATGTGAGGAGATGGAAACAATGCGAAAATCTACACACGCTGACAAAAAGAAAATGGCTGATACAGCTGCGAAGTTCAAACAAGTGATGCAGGATTCAATTACATTCACCTCTCGTAGCAAGGGAAAGACAGGGTCCATGGGGTTAACTGCCAGTCCACCAAACATTGCCACAGCTCAGCCAGCAGGGGGAAACAGCGGTGTACAGATGGCCAGTCTCAATGCCAGGGTCAAAGTGGAGCAGTCTGCAGCACAGCTGCGAACCTCACAGGAGATGTACGAAAGAAGCTTTGAGAATGTAAAGGAGAATAACCAAGAGCTCCAACAGATCCTGGAAACTCTGCAGCATTGTAATGTTCAGGAAATAGACTTTGATAACACTGTGACGATGCTCTTGAAGGGATTGGATGCTTTAGGCCGTGTGAAGGAACAATGGGGGAAGATGGTGCTCTTCTTCACCATGATGTCAAACCTGATCGAAAGCTCTCTGAACCCATCACTTCTCAAATTCACGGAGTACAGTGAAAAGATTTCCGGCTATTCACTGAACCAGCTGACACAGGATCTACTGTACACACAGATCTCTCAGGCCACTAACATTGCGAGCCTTGTCCACATGATTGCTGAAACCTATGTGCAAGTCTCCACCCACCACCTGATGGACCGAGTCAACAGCCTGGGGAAATTACTGGGACTCGACCCAAATCGGGACAGATTTAAGTTTGATCGGGAACATGAGAAGTTTGGATCAGACTGCAATGAAGCATCAAAAGCCATAGAGGATCTTGTTCTGAGGAACAAAGACCAGTATAAAGAACGTGTGCAGGCGAGAATAGATAGGATGAATAACAGTATGAAGGCCTTGCTAGCCCCAGCCACTCCAGAAGAAATTCAAGAAATTCAAAATGCCGTGCAAGGAGGCATCCATGAGGGATATGTGGAAATAGCAGAGGATGTCATTGATGATTTTCAGTAATCGTCTGCTCCTTCACAGACCTCACTTCCACTTCCCAAAGATCAATGCAGTTTATCATTTCTATCTTCATTATATTTTAATAAAGAGGGTGTTGCTTTTTTTTGTGAAGGGGGCAGCAGGTTACATGAAAAACAGCATCTTAGACAATAGACAAAATATTGAATGCACGTAGTCATTTTCCAAGGGCAAGGGAATCAAGAACGAGAGTATATATGTTGAAAGTAAGAAGGGAAAGATTTAATTGGAGCCCGAGCTGCAATGTTTTACACAAAGGCTTGTGGGTACATGGAATGCGCTGTCAAAAGATGTCATAGAGGCAGGTATAGTAACATTTATAAAATATTTCAACAGGTACATGGATAGGAAAGGTTTAGACAGTTATGCCACAAACGTGGCCAATGGAACTAGCTTAGATGGGCAACTTGGTTAACATGGATGAATTTGGCCGATGGGCTTGCTCCCATGCTGTATGACACTTTGAATCAAAACATCAAAGAATCAAAACATTTTCACGTAAATTTATTACAGTGGAAGAAGGTGGTGAGCGAAATGGGATCTGGAGCCTCAGAAGCAGAGGCACTGAGTCTGAACCTTTCTAAGGTTAAGTCACAACTGAAATATTCACCAGTGTTGTAGTGAATGATTTGATGATTCTGGAGAGAGTGAAGGAATAGTTACAGCAGGATTAATTAAATAGAATAAAACTGTTCTCATTAGCAAGTCCAGTAGACACTGATTTTAAATAATAGACAAATGGCACGTGATCTGGGAGTGAAAGGACTCGTCCAGAAAGTGGTTATAATCTGGAACTTGCTGTTTCTAAAGATGATGGAAATATAATTGATTGTAGCTTTCCAAGGAGATTTGGGAAGGCATGTAAGCTAAATAAATTGAAGCTCCATATAAATAAATTATAGGGCTCTGTGTAAAGTGGAAGGATGAGGTTGAATAGATTTCTTGCCAGACACCTAACATTAACTCAATCACCCAATTGCCCTCCTCCTGTGCTACTAATTCTGTGATTCAGTAAAACATCTTGCATTTCTGATTTATTATTTGTTTATTAGAATAGAATTGTTTTGAATTGCTTTAATTGAGACTTATGACGAGGATCACATTTGCCCGAGATTAAGCTGTTTGTAATTTGCTAAAGATATCCCAGAATATGTTCAATTTTTCGCATTAACTTTTCAATAAACTGTTTATGCTTGATGAGGTGTTTGACCAAATCCTTGAATTTTCTCACATTCATTGATAATTCCTTTAAGATCACCAATGTGTCTTAATGACATCTATATACTAAAACTCTTGTTTGTTTGTTCCTGAACTACAGCCAAAACGGCACACAATTTTAGGCCCACCTTACTCACCGTCGTCCCTTTGGTGATAATGGGAGAAGTTTCATTGAAATCGGTGTTATATTTTTAAAGTTATTCACATTTTAAAGTTAAAATCTATTTCCAAGGGAGGGTGGGGGGAGGGGGATGAAGGGAGGGAGGGGGAGGAAGGAAGATAAGGGGGGGTGGGGGGGGGAGGGGAGGGGTTAGAGGGGGATGGGGGGGAGGATAGGGTGCAGAGAAACATAGAAACATAGAAAATAGGTGCAGGAGTAGGCCATTCTGCCCTTCGAGCCTGCACCGCCATTCAATATGATCATGGCTGATCATCCAGCTCAGTAACCTGTACCTGCCTTCTCTCCATACCCCCTGATCCCTTTAGCCACAAGGGCCACATCTAACTCCCTCTTAAATATAGCCAATGAACTGGCCTCAACTACCTTCTGTGGCAGAGAATTCCACAGACTCGCCACTCTCTGTGTGAAGAAATGTTTTCTCATCTCGGTCCTAAAAGACTTCCCCCTTATCCTTAAGCTGTGACCCCTGGTTCTGGACTTCCCCAACATCGGGAACAATCTTCCCGCATCTAGCCTCTCCAACCCCTTAAGAATTTTATATGTTTCTATAAGATCCCCCCTCAGTCTTCTAAATTCCAGTGAGTATAAGCCTAGTCTATCCAGTCTTTCTTCATATGAAAGTCCTGCCATCCCAGGGATCAATCTGGTGAACCTTCTCTGTACTCCCTCTAAGGCTAGAATGTCTTTCCTCAGATTAGGAGACCAAAACTGCACACAATACTCCAGGTGCGGTCTCACCAAGGCCCTGTACAACTGCAGCAGAACCTCCCTGCTCCTATACTCAAATCCTCTTGCTATGAATGCTAACATACCATTCGCTTTCTTCACTGCCTGCTGCACCTGCACGCTTGCTTTCAATGACTGGTGCACCATGACACCCAGGTCACGTTGCATCTCCCCTTTTCCTAATTGGCCACCATTCATACTCTGCTTTCCTGTTCTTGCCGCCAAAGTGGATAACCTTACATTTATCCACATTATATTGCATCTGCCATGCATTTGCCCAATCGCCTAATCTATCCAAGTCACTCTGCAGCCTCCTAGCATCCTCCTCGCAGCTAACACTGCCACCCAGCTTCGTGTCATCTGCAAACTTAGAGATGTTGCATTCAATTCCCTCGTCCAAATCATTAATATATATTGTAAATAACTGGGGTCCCAGCACTGAGCCTTGCGGTACCCCACTAGTCACTGCCTGCCATTATCAGCCTTTAATCCATTTAATTTACCTAACACCACTTCCCGACTAACCTGGATTTCCCTCAGTTCCTCCTTCTCATTAGACCCCCGGTCCCCTGCTATTTCCGGCAGATTGTTTATGTCTTCCCCAGTGAAGACAGAACCAAAGTAGTTGTTCAATTGGTCTGCCATCTCCTTGTTCCCTATGATCAATTCACCTGTTTCCGACTGCAAGGGACCTACATTTGTCTTAACTAGTCTTTTTCTCTTCACATATCTAGAAAAGCTTTTTCAGTCAGTTTTTATGTTCCCTGCCAGTTTTCTCGCATAATCTATTTTCCCTTTCCTAATTAAGATCTTTGTCCTCCTCTGCTGGACTCTGAATTTCTCCCAGTCCTCTGGTATGCTACTTTTTCTGGCTTCTAGTATTTGTTTTAATACTATCCTTGATTTCCCTTGTTAGCCACGGATGCACTACCTTTCCTGGTTTGTTCTTTTGCCAAACTGGGATGAACAATTGTTGTAGTTCATCCATGCGATCTTTAAATGCCTTCCATTGCATGTCCACCGTCAACCCTTTAAGTATCAATTGCCAGTCTATCTTGGACAATTCACGTCTCATACCCTCAAAGTTACCTTTCTTTAAGTTCAGAACACTTGTTTCTGAATTGACTTTGTCACTCTCCATCCGAATGATGAACTCCACCATATTATGGTCACACTTGCCCAAGGGGCCTCGCACAACAAGACTGCTAACTAACCCTTCCTCATTACCCAGTCTAGAATGGCCTGCTCTCTCGTTGGTTCCTCGACATGTTGGTTTAGAAAACCATCTCGCAAACATTCCAAGAAATCCTCTTCCCTGCCAATTTGGTCACGCAATCTATATGTAGATTGAAGTCACCCATTATAACTGCTGCACCTTTGGTGCACGCATTTCTAATTTCCTGTTTGATGCCATCCCCAACCTCACTACTGCTGTTAGGTGGCCTGTACACAGCTCCCACTAGCGTTTTCTGCCCCTTAGTGTTTCGCAGCTCTACCCATATCGATTCCACATCCTCCGAGCTAATGTCCTTCCTTTCCATTGCGTTAATCTCCTCTCTAACCAGCAACGCTACCCCACCTCCTTTTCCTTTCTGTCTATTCCGCCTGAAATATAGAATATCCCTGGGTGTTGAGCTCCCAGCCTTGGTCACTCTGAAGCCAAGTCTCCATAATCCCAACTATATCATAATCATTAATAACTATCTCCACATTTAATTCATCCACCTTATTACGAATACTCCTTGCATTGAGACACAAAGCCTTCAGGCTTGTTTTTATAACACTCTTGCCCCTTATATAATTATGTTGCAAAGTGGTCCTTTTTGATTTTTGCCCTGGATTTGTCTGCCTGCCACTTTTACTTTTCACCTTGTTACCTATTGTTTCTACCCTCATTTTATACCCCTCTGTCTCCCTGCTCTTGTTCCCATCCCCCTGCCATATTAGTTTAAATCCTCCCCGACAGCACTAGCAAACACTCTCCCAAGGACATTGGTTCCATTCCAGCCCAGTGCAGTAGATGTTTGGGCCCAATGGACCCACTTGGTCTAGTTCTTTCTAGTATCTGACCCATACTCATCTGAGGACAACTGGGAATAAAAACTATGTACATTCAAAAGATTTTGAAGCCTGCAGATGAACTTTACTTTTAAGGTCAATTACTTAAGGGAATAATTGTTTAAATTATATTCTTAACAAAGTGCAGCAGGAAATGGCCCTTCCAGAGGATAGGAGACTCAGCAACTAGTTGTCAGACTTAAATGGGTGTTGGTTCCTCAGCACTGTAAAAGCCATCCATGGCCCAAACACCTAATGCTCAACTTTCTGACTGCTAGAATGGGTGTGAATTCAGCAGAGAGTGATGGAGTTGACATCTATTTGAAGCAAAACTTGGAAGATTTCATCAATTGTAATTGTCTTTCTTGTCAAAATATTGAATCCACCTCAAACAAAAGTCTGCAGAAGAGGAGGCACTCATCAGGACAATTGGAAACTGTTCAACCTGCACTCCTACTCTCAAAACCAAGGTCAGCCACATAGAACATAGCACATAGAGTATTACAGCACAGCACTAAATCCTTAGGTCCACAATGTGTGTGCTGAACATGATGCCAAGACCAACTCTTATCTGTTTGTTCATAATCCATATCCCTCCATTCCTTGCATATAGAAGGACCTATCCAAAAGTCACTTAAATGCCACTATCATATCTGCCTCTACCATCACCCCCGGCAATGTGTTCCTGTCACTCACCACTCTGAATGGAGGAGGTTGATTAGAAGGGGACCCAAACTGGGAACAGAATTAAGTTATCGGGTATGGGAATGGGAACATGAGATGTTTGGATCAGACTGTGATGAAGCATCAAAAGCCAGAGAGGATCTTGTTAAGATGGACAAGGAGCTGTATGAAAAATGTGTGCAGACAGAAATAGACAGGAAGACCTTGCTATCCACAGCCACTGCAGAAGATATTAAAGAAGTTTGTGTCGTGCAAGGAGACATCCAAATACGAGCCAGCGAACCTTTTATAAAGCTGCAATGCAACTTCCTGCCTCTTGTATTCAATGCCCTGACTGATGAAGGCAAGCATAGCATTTGTCTTTCTCATTATATCTACTTAAGTTGCCACTTTCAGGTAGATTTAGACTTGCACCCCGGGATCGCTTTGTGCATCAAATGTGTTAAGGGTCTTGCCATTAACTGTTTAGTTTCCTCTTAACATTTAACCTTCCAAAGTCCAACACTTCATACTTGCCTGAAATAAACTCCATCTGCCGTTTCTCCACCCATATCTGTAAATGGCACAGGACGTTGACAGGGGAACGTGAGCAGCCAGATGTTTGGGTCTATATTGACACGGGTAGGTATGGAAATGAAGTGCTGCAAAGAGAATTTGAGGCACATGCTAAAAAGCCGGACTTTCAGGAATGTAATCTCAGGATTACTGTCCATGCCACATGCTAGTCAGGCAAGAAATATGAAGATAGTGCAGTGGAGCTGGGGCAGGAGGGAGGGCTTTGTCTTTATGGATCATTGAGCTCATTTCCAGGGCAGGTGGGACTTTCGTTTAGTTCAGTTTATCTTCACGTGCACCGAGGTACAGAGAAAAGCTGTTGTTGTATGCTATCCAGTCAGTGGAAAGACAATATGAATGGCACTAGTGACGCCATTCCTCAGCCACCTTTCGAGGAATTTCATTCATCTTGAAGGAGCAGGGAGACCATGCCAGTGTGTGTGGGTGATCCAGACTCTCCTGCTTGCTATCAGGTAAAATCTCAGTAAAGGAGGACTGGAAATTAATTGTGGTGAATTGTGGTGCAGTTTGTAGAGCTGCTGCCTCACAGAGCCAGAGACCCCTGTGCGATCCTGACCTTGGGTGCTGTTTGTGTGAAATCTACACGATCTAATGACCAGGTTGCTTCCCAAAGGTGCTGCGTTTTCCTCCCACATCCCTAAGGCATGTATGTTTGTAGGTGATGTGGTCCCTGTAAATTGTCCCTCATATCTAGGGATTTAATGAGAAAGTTGGATAACATAGAACCAGTGTGATCCTGTGATTGATGGACAGCATGGACTCAGGGGGCTGAAGGGCCTGTTTCTATCCAAAATCTCTAAACTAAACTAAACTAAGTTAATCTACACAGGACATGGTGCTTGGGGTGTTTTGAAGAGCATTAAACATAGAAACATAGAAACAGGGAAAATGGGTGCAGGAAGAGGTCATTTGGCCCTTTGAGCCAGCACCGCCATTCATTGTGATCATGGATAATCATCCACAATCAGTAACCTGTGCCTGCCTTCTCCCCATACCCCTTGATTCCACTAGCCCCTAGAGCACTATCAAACTCTCTTTTAAATTTATCCAGTGAATTGGCCTCCACTGCCTTCTGCGGCAGAGAATTCCACAAATTCACAACTCTCTGGGAGAAAAAGTTTTTTCACACCTCAGTTTTAAATGGCCTTTCCTTTATTCTTAGACTGTGGCCCCTGGTTCTGGACTCCCCCAACATTGGGAACATTTTTCCTGCATTTAGCTTGTCCAGTCCTTTCATAATTTTATATGTCTCTCTAAGATCCCATCATCCTTTTCAACTCCAGGGAATACAAGCCCAGTCTTTCTAATCTTTCCTCATATGGCAGTCCCGCCATCCCGGGGATTAACCTCGTTAACCTACGCTGCACTGCCTCAATAGCAAGGATGACCTTCTTCAAATTAGGAGACCAAAACTGCAGACAATACTCCAGATGTGGTCTCACCAGGGCCCTTTATAACTGCAGAAGGACCTCATTACATGTGGACATGTCCTCATGTGGATCTATTGCAGGTTATTAAAAGAGGCAAAACAAGAGATTGCTGGGGCCCAGGTGAAGATCTTTGCATCTTCAATATTAACATTCCAGGTCCTGAAGGATTAGAGAGCAGCTAATATATTTTGTTCAAAAGAGAAAATAGGGATATTCCAGGACCCTGGAGCCCCCAACGTTGTTAATATTCCCCCTCTGTATTTCTAAAGGGACCATGGCGGTTGCAATGTGTTTTATGGAGGGAGAAGCTGCCAACAAGATTGGAGAGCGTCTCTCAAGACAGGTGAAAACTGTGGAGTTGCTGGCCGGCAACCTGACCAGAATTGGGAACAGAGCCCTGAGTGCAGCGGATGTTGATGTGATCCAGCGGCTGGTTCAGAAAGCACACCGTGAAGCAAATGATGCTTATGAGGTGGCTTTTGGCTACCTGAGAGAAGTTCAGTCAGTTTGTGAGAAGTTAACGGAAGAGAAAGGCAGAATGCAAGAAGAGATGAAACGGAAGAAACAGGAACTGAGCGCGTTACAAGTACAGCTACCAACCATTAGACAGGAGAAGGACCAGCAAGAACAGTACATGAGGAGCTTAAGAGAGTCACTGAGAGTGGCAGAGAAAGCATTGGAGAGACAAAGGGAACATGAGAGGGCTATGGAAATCGGGCGGAATGTAAGCATTGGGATAATGTTTATTCCCATTATTGGCACCATAGCAGGTGAGTTATTGCCAAGTAAAGATCCAAATATAGATTGAATGTATTAGTTTATCCACGAGATTGCATCTGGTTTTGATTTATCAGAAGTCCGAGTGAGAGGGAAGTTCAGAACATCCAGCAGTTGTTCTCAGACTACGGACATTGCAAAGGATCTTGACAGTGAATGAAAAGATGTTAAACACTGACTCTTTCCTTTCCAAAAATACTGCTGGAAACATTGAGTGGGTCAGGCAGGATCTGTGGACAGAGAAAAAGCATTAACATTACAAGCTATGTTCTGATGAAGGGTCTATGACCTGAAACACTGTCTGTCCCTCTTTCCACAGTTACACCTGAACTGCTGGGTGTTTCCAGAATATTCTGTTTGATAGGGAAAGTTAATAAATACAATATATCCCCAATGTTTGTTTCAGAGAGGGTGCTGGTTTACCCAATGTGGAATAGTGAACCAGAATCTTATAAAAGTTTTTTTTACAGAGAGGATGGTGAGTATTTGGAACAAACTTCCAAGAATGGTGATGGAGCCAGATACATTCATGACGTTTAGGAGGCTTTTAGATTGCATATGGATATGTAGGGAATGGAGGAGTATAAATCACATGCGGGCTCACGAGATTAGTTTAGATTGGCATCATGTTTGGCACAGACATTGTGAGCCAAAGGGCCTGTTCCTGTGCTGTACTTTTCTATGTTCTCTGTGGCCCTCGAGAATTCCAAAACACATTTGACAAGATGCCACATAAAAGTCTAGTGCATAAATGAAGAGCTCATGATATTGGAGGAAGTATGTCTGAAGTTGAGGTCAACACAGACTGGCCACAATTACATTAGATGAGGGGACAGACCTAAGGGATTGTGGCCTTATCCTGCTGCTGTAAGAGAGAACTTCTGCTTACTTCAAACAGCTCAAAATGCTGGAGTAACTCAGCGGGTCAGGTAGCATCTCTGGGGAAAATAGATAAGTGACGCTTCGGGTCAGGACCCTTCTTCAGACTGATAAATGACGTTTCAGGTTGAGTCCCCTCTTCGGACCCTTCTCCTCAAGGTTCTGCTTACTTCAGTTTGAAGCGATATGTGGATAACTGTGAGGTTATCCACTTTGGTGGTAAGAATAAGAAGGCAGATTATTATCTGAATGGTGTCAAGTTAGGAAAAGGGGACGTACAATGAGATCTGGGTGTCCTGGTGCATCAGTCACTGAAAGGAAGCATGCAGGTACAGCAGGCAGTGAAGAAAGCCAATGGAATGTTGGCATTCATAACAAGAGGAGTTGAGTATAGGAGCAAAGAGGTCCTTCTGCAGTTGTATAGGGTCCTAGTGAGACAGCACCTGTAGTACTGTGTGCAGTTTTGGTCTCCAAATTTGAGGAAGGATATTCTTGCTATTGAGGGCGTGCAGCGTAGGTTTACTAGGTTAATTCCCGGAATGGCGGGACTGTCATATGTTGAAAGACTAGAGCGGCTAGGCTTGTATACACTAGAATTTAGAAGGATGAGAGGGGATCTTATCGAAACATATAAGATTATTAAGGGGTTGGACAGGTTAGAGGCAGTCAATGTTGGGGGAGTCCAGAACCAGGGGCCACAGTTTAAGAATAAGGGATAGGCCATTTAGAACGGAGATGAGGAAAAATGTTTTCAGTCAGAGAGTTGTAAATCTGTGGAATTCACTGCCTCAGAAGGCAGTGGAGGCCAATTCTCTGAATGCATTCAAGAGAGATCTAGATATAGCTCTTAAGGATAGCAGAGTCAGGGGGTATGGGGAGAAGGCAGGAACGGGGTACTGATTGAGAATGATCAGTTATGATCACATTGAATGGTGGAATGGTGGTGTTGGCTCGAAGGGCCAAATGGCCTACTCCTGCATCTATTGTCTATTGTCCCTTATCTTGTAGTAATGTCTCATGCGCCACATTCTCCCAGTGGTGAAAACATTCCTGTCAAATCTCCCTAATCGTCTGACATGTTTGGAGGAGACATGACCGGGTACGGAGGCCAGGAATGGAGGCTTTCCAGGGAGGATGATTTCAGAGAGATGTGGCAGGGGTGGCTCTTTCTTACCCCTCATGAATGTAGCAGAAATACAAAACATATTACCATGATCTGTAACTTTACAGGAAGAGGCTATTCAGCCTCCTGTATGATTAGTTTGGTAACAAATGAGGAGATGAGCAAACAGCAGCCCTAGGAAAAATGGACAAATTCTCAAGACATGGAGCCAAATGCAAGACATGGAGCAAAATATCTCATCTCATTAACATTGGCAGTGAAGTCTGCGATGCCTTTGGAAAATCCAAATACTTCCATTGGCTTCCCCTTCACCTACACTATTGGATACATCTTCAAAGAAGCAGACTTCACTGCATAAGTAAAAACTAATTGTGGCTCTAAAACCTTTGCACTGTTGAAGGTTCATATAACATTCACGTTGAGACAGACATTTCTTGCATGGACTGTTTGGTGATGGATACTGCCCTCCTTCCATTTACATATTACATAGCCCGTGAGAGATAGTTCTAATCTGTATCTTTGTTGTAGTCTGTGGCCTATTAGAAAAAACAGGCAGACAACCGAATTTGTTTAACCTCTTTATTCTACTCACCCAGGTGGGAGAGAGTCTAGAAACCGAAGCGTTTAGAAACGCTTAGGAAGCTAGTGTCGTCTCTCTCCACGAATGCTAACAATTACACATATTTATACCCGAAATACATGTGCCAGTACATTTCCTGTTGCTACCTTATATGGCAAGTTTTACAATGTCCTATAAATCTTTGTGTCTTTCGGGACCTCCGTGTCCGTTGTGTCCATCGTGACCTCTTCTTTCTTGGGAACAAAGGGCAGTCCATATGGCAAGTTGTTCTTCTTAACACTTCAAACGATGGCTAACCATCAAAGCCTTAAAGCCAGTTGCCCATATCAAAGGATACCCTTAGCCATAAACCGCGCTCCCCTGCTGACAACAGGATGTCCTGGCAACATAATCGAGCTGGAGCTTTTACACCTTTTTTACACCCCTGCAATAAAACCCACATGGCTACGCTGAATTTGAGCCCTTACATCCCCTCTTTGATTATACTATAATCACAGTCTTTTAAAGTGGTTGATTGACAAATATTTGGCGTATACATGGGCCGAAGCAATAACAGATTAACAGAATCACAACAATTAATGCAATGATACTGCTATAATGGAGAATCGGCTCCCACAAATATCCTAAACCAAACCAATCCCATCCTGAAGCATTAATTCGATCTTGGGCTAAATCTGCCCCTATTTTCTTAGTCAAGTCAAGTCAATTTTATTTGTATTACACATCTAAAAACAACCCACATTGACCAAAGCGCTGTACATCAGTTCAGGTACTAAGAACAAACATACAATGGCACACAAACATAACAGCACATACATAAACAGTTCACAGCACCCCCTCAGAGGGCTCAAACTCTAAATGCTCTTTCTATAACCTCCTTCACATGTCCCGCGATATTGGTGATATTAGAGGATACATCTGGTACAAATGTACAACATTCTTGCCCTATCATAGCACAGGTACCCCCTCCCTCGGCTAGCAGGAAATCTAGAGCCATACGATTCTGGAGAGCGACAAGACGCAGGGCCATCATTTCAGTTGTTAACTGGCTTATTTGTTCCTGAGTCTCGTACAGTCCATCAGCGGTACAGTTTGCTAATTGTTCCAGGGCACTAGCTAAGTTTCAAATTTCAGTTCCCGCCCGAGCGGTTCCCCATCTCGGGAATATTAGCCACCAAAACCCCTCAAACTCCGATACAGCTCGTTTAGAGCTCCACTCTGGATGCTGTGGAGGATGATTTATGATTCGTAAATGTGGGATTACAAAAGCTAGATAACAGCACCCTGTCCAGGTCTCATAAGATCTCTGATCATACCGTGGCGAAAGTCCTGGTAATCAGACATATGCTCAGCTCCCACATATTAAGTAAGTCCCATTAAGAGGTCTTGGGGGAACTGCAGTACTGATATGGGTGCATGTGCTGAATCCCACAGACAGGCTAACTTCATTTGGTCTAGATCCCATTCTACAGAAACAAGTTGTATTTATTGGTGTTTCTGGAGAGTCATGAGGAGAATTAACTTGTATCCGGGGCCAATTCTCCTATGTTTGATTAAGATAGGGTCTCAAGGACCACCCATTAAAACATTGAAATCCACAGTCATCTGATTGGTTGTCATAATCCGTACACCAATTATTGGAGCCAGGGCTCTGTGAGTGATTCAAAAAGAACCGCGCAGACCTGGTGTACTAAAGCACCAGCTCACCCTCCGAGCAAATGGTTATCGCTCTCAATACTAGGCAGTAAATAAGTCAATAGTAAAGCATGCACGGAATAGGAATAAGGAAAGGTGCTATCCATAAAATAGTTCACCATGACATTGCTACGCCTGATTAAAAGCTTTGTCAACTTGTAACATGAATTTAAAAATACCTGGACTGAAAGACAAAAACAAAATTCCCATGTAACCTCCAATTTTTCCCAGTCTATTCTTCCCCTCATCTCCTCTCGTAGGGATGACTGATGTAACCCTCGAGTTCGTCTAGATTGACCCTGATACGGCTGCTGCTTCTTACATGGAAAACTAAATTCATCTGTCAGGCATTGGAAATTAAACTGGCACAAAGCATGTCCACAGGGTACAACCCAATAGGCTTGGTCTCTCAATTGTTTAGCTCTGGTCTTATTAAACCATTAAACTATCCTGAGCAGGGTCCTATTCTTTCTGCCTTCCAGGGTATTGTGCCTTTGTCTCCTCTGCACATCATCTGATCGTCTTTACATAAATGTCATGGAGTAAATACAGATTGACCACAATACCATATAATTCTTGAGTGCACTTCTCCTAATAGCAGGAGTAACAATAGCAAAATAGCAACATCAATAGCAAAATCAATCCATCAGCTAAACACATCAACAATAACTAAGCAATACTTATAACTATGTACACGTGGCAATTCAATAAAATCAATTTGTAAACCCCAATGTATTTTGGGGTGATACCATGTAGCATTTATTACATCCAACATTCCGTAAGAGAGTTCACATAATACAACAAAACAGGTAAAAGCGCGTTAGGGACACAAACTTTGCCAGAGGCAGTAACCCAAAGCGAGTCAGATTCGCGAGGGGAACACCCATCCTGGCTCCACTGGTGCCTCTCAGCCTCGGGGGCGTCCCCCTGAAGCTGGCAGAATTCCGAAACACTGGGCATAGCGGTAGTTGCAGAAAACTGCTGTTGTTCGCCTGAAGAAACTAAAATGGTAGGGGTCAGGGCCTCTGTGCGTGCCAATGTGTCAGCCAATGCATTCCCGAAAGAAATGGGATCCTTGACAGATGTATGCGAATTACATTTAATGACAAACAGGGCATTTTTAATAGGAGTGCCTTCTGCAGTCAAAAAGCCCCTGTGCTGCCACAGGTTACCAAAATCATGTGCAACCACAAAAGCATATCGTGAGTCGGTGTAAATATTAGCACATTGGCCAGCGCAAAGGTGGCAGGCCCGTGTGAGGGCAAATAATTCAACCTGCTGGGCAGCATGAGGTGTACTGAAAAAGGCTAGGGTGGGCAGTATCCTCAATCTCTAGCGCCGATCGTGCGGATTCTTGTTCGTGGCGCAACCTAACCCTTTCACCAACGGTTGTCTGGGACCTATCCATATTCCCTGAAGCTGCCTTATAATCGGGGGGGGGGGGGGGTAGTCCCCAATATCCTGACGGGGAGGGTAGAACCGGGACTGGCACCACCGCAGCCGGTGGCTCTGCCTGTGGGGCTGTGGGGATCGGACACGTCCAGGGTTCCTCGTCACCCTCGGATTCCTGATTACCTAATAAAGCCGCTATAGACTCCAGTGGTTCGGATTCTGACTTTTGTTGTTGTTGGGTGGGATATATCCCTTTGGTACCAGGTTTAAATTCATCTTGAGCTCGGATATCACAGTCAAGTTTTAGATCATACACCTTACATTCCGCTTGCAAAATATCGCATGTTTTCGGTATTCCCAACCTATCACACACTGATATCCCTCTACTACTTGCATTTTCCCTCCAACGCTCCCTCGACTCCTGATGGCGCTTCTGCACCCCCTCTTTGATAGTCTCTACATTCCATGTACCTCCTAATGGCCAGGCCTCGTTTCCCAATCTTTTCATTAACGAAGCAAATAAATAAATAACACATGTGTTGTACCGGGGCACCGCCATCACTCTTATCCAAAGACTGTCCCATATGTCTGATTGCCAATTACCCGAAAATATGTTACCAATAAATACTACCAATAAATATTACCAATAAATATTAATTGCACCCAGACCAAGACAATGACAACAAGAGTGACCGCCCCTTACCTTCCAAATCCGGATCCTTATCCTTATCCTTATCCTTATCGGTTCGTCCGTGAATCTCAGTTGAACACGAAATCAACCCCAAACCCCAAACGAGGGACTTCAGTATCTGAAAAACGTCAATGTCCGTCTTGAACAACGGTCGAGAAGTGCACTCTGTCCCCTTCGGACGTGTTTCAGCCACCGATGCCGCTTAGTTGTTCGTGGTTGACGGTGCCAAAGAGATCCTGCCGACTACGCCAAATGTTGTAGTCTGTGGCCTATTAGAAAAAACAGGCAGACAACCGAATTCGTTTAACCTCTTTATTCTACTCACCCAGGTGGGAGAGAGTCTAGAAATCGAAGCGTTTAGAAACGCTTAGGAAGCTAGTGTAGTCTCTCTCCCCGAATGCTAACAATTACACATATTTATACCCGAAATACATGTGCCAGTACATTTCCTGTTGCTACCTTATATGGCAAGTTTTACAATGTCCTATAAGTCTTTATGTGTCTTTCGGGACCTCCGTGTCCGTTGTGTCCGTTGTGTCCATCGTGACCTCTTCTTTCTTGGGAACAAAGGGCAGTCCATATGGCAAGTTGTTCTTCTTAACACTTCAAATGATGGCTAACCATCAAAGCCTTAAAGCCAGTTGCCCATATCAAAGGATACCCTTAGCCATAAACCGCGCTCCCCTGCTGACAACAGGATGTCCTGGCAACATAATCGAGCTGGAGCTTTTACACCTTTTTTACACCCCTGCAATAAAACCCACATGGCTACACTGAATTTGAGCCCTTACATCTTGATTAGGCTACACTGAGGAAAGCCATGTACAATTCTGATCATTATTTTGAATGAAGAATATTTTGGCAGAGGATGCAAAATATGTGTGTATGGATGTGTAGGAAGGAACTGCAGATGCTGGTTTAAACCGAAGATAGACACAAAATGCTGGAGTAACTCAGCGGGACAGGCAGCATCGCTTGATACCCAGTTACTCCAGCATTTTGTGCCTATCTGTGTGAAAAGGGATGATTTACAAAGATTCTTCTATAAACTTGCATTTTCCATCAAAATATGATGGGCTTGAAGAAAGATAGGAAGGGTGTGATCTGGTGGACATTTTTTTTAAACTGTGTAAAAATTCGGGATATGCTGGCAGAAGTTAGAAGAAGTTAGATGAGGAAAGATAGGAGATGGTTCCAATGTTACATTCACCAGCAGGGAACAGTTTGGCTAATGGGCCAATTTCAGTGCTGCAAAATTCACACAATTTGGTGAACTGTTGCTTATTGAGTAAAATCATTTCTGCCCACAGGAGGTATATCTGCCATTGTTTGTGAAGTCAGCAGAGCTGAGGCAGAGAGCAATTGTCAATCGCTTGGTGAAGAAGTGCGGAGAGGAGAGGAGAAAGTTTCAAAATGTTCATCAGATCTGCAATCCTGTATATCACGCATAGAGCAGGTGATAAACGAGATCCACCAGACTGAAAAAAGAATACAAGCTGTGGAGGATCAACTGAACAGGCAGCAACAGCAACTGGAACGTTTCTTCACAATAGACTGCCAGCTGAAACATGGAACACTCAGTGTGAGTGAACTGCTCGGGAAAGTGGAAGTGCTGGCGTTGCGCAGTGAGAGATTCCTGAATTTGGATGGTCTGATCATTGTTGTACAGGATATAATTGCCCACATATTAAAGCTGCCTAACCTGCTAGAGGGGAAGATTCCGCATTTGGAGCCAAACACTGTTAAAATGCTGACAACCTTCAGTGATCAGCTGCAAGCGATTGAGTGGTCAGATTCAGATCTCAGTGAATGGTCCTAATGCCAATGGTCCTAATGCCAATGAGCAGGGTAACTTTGTGCACTGGATTGTGCCACATGGCACTGTGTCACTGCACGCAACTGATGTGATCAACGTTTTCTTATTCCTCGCTCTCTTTCTGTCCCTGTGGTTCGTGATGAAGTTATATTTTGAAGCCGTCGAGTCATCCAGCAGAGAAACAGGCCCTTTGGTTTGAGACAATCACAACCCACCCATTTACAATGACCCTGCATTAATCTCATTTATTGTTCCTCCCACATTTCCACAAAGCACCGAGTCACTGCAGTGATGTGATCAAAGTTGTCTTATTCGACTCTCCCTCTCTGTTCTCGCGTCCCTAATGCTATGTTATCTCCACAAACCATTGAGTCATCCAGCACCGAGTCCAGGCCAACAATTTACAATAATCCTGAACAAGATTCTTGTTTAATTTTTCCCGCATCCCCACCACTCTCCTACTCACACACACACACACACACTCACACACTCCCACACAACCTGGGTCTCTTGCACATTAATATATATTTTTACAACCACACAAAGAGATGTTTAGGTTAATACCAGCATAAAAATTCAAGGCAAATATATTTAGCAAGCTAGGTGAAGTTGAACTTTGATATTGAGGGATATGGTCCAGATATTTCTAAATGACTCCCACAATTTATAATGATTTAAGGCACTGATCTAAGCCTCATGACTCCCACAATTTATAATGATTTAAGGCACTGATCTAAGCCTCATGTCATTCATAGTGAATTGAGTCAGATACATGGCACTGTCTGTGCAGCCTTGTTAAGTTTCCAGCTGGCCATGACTAAATCATATCAACCAATATCCTGTATTCATTATACCTCAATGTTTGGACGGTGATTTTAATGATCAATGTTTTGCTTTGCTTGTTATTAAATATGTATAATTACATGATTTGCAGTTGGACTTCATCACTGATTTAGAGTAAAAGATCTCATTCATTCACTCGGCGTTGTAAATGTGCAGTGGACACAGTTTGGGTGATGTCAGATGAGTTGATGAAGCAGATTCAGACACCAATTCCTCCAACAACATCACTTGAGACAGCGCTTCTAACGCAGTGAAACAACTCGATTGATTTCACATAAGCTGTCGTGCCAAAATTGGGACTGAGCCACAAAGGAGTATTGCAGCAGATGCCCGTGTGCTGTGTCAAAGCAGCAGGTTCTAGGGACGTCTTAATGGAGGAAGGTGGGTTGAGGGAGTTCCTGAGCTTGGGGACTTGGCATCTACCCATGGTTGTAAGAATTAAAATAGGGCATGAACAGGGTGCCAGAACTGGAGGAGAGCAGTCATCTTGCAAGATTCCAGAATGGAAACAGATTCCAGAGACATGGATTAGGCAGGAGCAATAGCAAGGGAGAGGACAAAATATCACAATTAAAACACTGGATTCGATCCTCCAATATTGAGTTGAAGGAAATTCCCACTTACCCCAAACTGTATATGAGACAAACACGCTGATTATTCAGGGGTAGCAGAGGGTTGAGAGACCTGGGTGTTGAGAAAATCCTGAGGGAAAGTGATTCGGTATTTTCTGGAGGAAATTGCTGAGGGTCAGAAATGAAGGTCAAGGCCAGTTTCTGAAAGTTAAAATGAACTGCGTGGCAAGTAAATCATTGCTGCCGAGTCTCCAGCTGTGAGCAGATGGATGAGAATAGAGAGAGGGAAAAATGGTCCAACCCAGCTAGACAGTGATGCTGAGGTTTAAGCTGAGCATAGCCTTAACCTCAGAGATGATCATTCAAAAGTGAAGCAGGAAACACTTTAGAGACAAACCAAGTCAAAGATGGATTTCTCTCCCCAAAGGATCTACAGATCTATTCCAGATCCAAGGTGGGTCAATGACATGAGCATATAGGTGAATGTAATCGTGCAACTGATCACATCCAAGCATCTGAATGGCCCCCAGTCCTCAAAGTTCGGCGACTTCAGGCAACCCAGGACTTTGAGCTGCCGGACCTGCCCTTCTCCATGTTATGGCTGTAATATCCACAGCCCAAGTACCAATCCACACCCTTAATTCATCTGCCTTACCCGTTAGGCTTCTCGCATTAAATTAAATGCAGTTTAATCTGTTAGACCTTCCTCTGAATTGCCCCTGTCCATCTCCTCTGCTGCATCTACTCACATTAACATCTGTATCGGGCTCTATTTCCCCATCTCCCACCCTAATGCTTTGGGTCAGACCCCTCGGCAAAATTAGTTTAAACCCTCCCAAGCAGCAATCTCCGCTGCAGGATATCAGTCCACTTCCTGTTCATGTGCCTGTTGTAACTGTTGTACCTGTTGTACAAGGTTTCACCTTCCCTGGATGAAAGCCCAATGTTCCACATACCTTAAGCCCCTTCCCTGCATCAGCTCCTTGGGCACGCATTTATATGTTTGGCTCCTGTTCTCTAACTCACCACAGATCCTCCAACTTACCCACACAACCCGGGTCTCTGGCACATATGATGTATATTTTTACAACCACACAAACAGATGTTTAGGTTGATACCAGCATAAAAACCCAAATACTACCCAATTATATTTAACAAGCTAGGTGAACTTTAACTTTGATATTGAGGGACATAGTCCAGATATTTCTAAATTATTCCCACCATTTATAATCACTTCAGGCACTGATCTAAGCCACATGTCGTTCATAGTGAATTGAGTCGGATACATGGCACTGTGCAGCCTTGAATGAATGAATAAATGAATATAACTTTATTATCATTCAAAACTATACAGACGAGTGCATATTTGAATGAAATTCCGTTGCAACTGGCTTCAATGTAACACCAAATAATAAAAATTGATTAAAGAAAAATAAATAAATAAATAACTCGCACATAAAATAATGGTGGCGGATCATTGTGAATTCAAGAGTCTGAATGCTCGGGGGAAGAAGCAATTGCAGAACCTGGCTGTTCTGCTCCGTATGCTGCAGTACCTTTGACCAGAGGGCAGCAGGGTGAACAGTCCATGATGGAGATGGGTGGGGTCCATGATGGAGATGGGTGGGGCCAATGCTTGGCCTTGGACAAGCACCGTTTGCGTGCAATGCCCTGGATGGAAGAAAGAGAAGTCCCGATGATTTTTTCAGCCGCCCTCACCACTCTCTGCACGGACTTCCAGTCTGAGGCGTTGCAGTCCCCAGACCAGACAGAGATGCAGTTGGTCAATAGACAATAGACAATAGACAATAGGTGCAGGAGTAGGCCATTCAGCCCTTCGAGCCAGCACCGCCATTCAATGCGATCATGGCTGATCACTCTCAATCAGTACCCCGTTCCTGCCTTCTCCCCATACCCCCTCACTCCGCTATCCTTAAGAGCTCTATCCAGCTCTCTCTTGAAAGCATCCAACGAACTGGCCTCCACTGCCTTCTGAGGCAGAGAATTCCACACCTTCACCACCCTCTGACTGAAAAAGTTCTTCCTCATCTCCGTTCTAAATGGCCTACCCCTTATTCTCAAACTGTGGCCCCTTGTTCTGGACTCCCCCAACATTGGGAACATGTTATCTGCCTCTAATGTGTCCAATCCCCTAATTATCTTATATGTTTCAATAAGATCCCCCCTCATCCTTCTAAATTCCAGTGTATACAAGCCCAATCGCTCCAGCCTTTCAACATACGACAGTCCCGCCATTCCGGGAATTAACCTAGTGAACCTACGCTGCACGCCCTCCATAGCAAGAACATCCTTCCTCAAATTTGGAGACCAAAACTGCACACAGTACTCCAGGTGCGGTCTCACCAGGGCCCGGTACAACTGTAGAAGGACCTCTTTGCTCCTATACTCAACTCCTCTTGTTACGAAGGCCAACATTCCATTGGCTTTCTTCACTGCCTGCTGAACCTGCATGCTTCCTTTCATTGACTGATGCACTAGGACACCCAGATCTCGTTGAACTCCCCCTCCTCCTAACTTGACACCATTCAGATAATAATCTGCCTTTCTATTCTTACTTCCAAAGTGAATAACCTCACACTTATCTACATTAAACTGCATCTGCCATGTATCCGCCCACTCACACAACCTGTCCAAGTCACCCTGCAGCCTTATTGCATCTTCCTCACAATTCACACTACCCCCCAACTTAGTATCATCTGCAAATTTGCTAATGGTACTTTTAATCCCTTCGTCTAAGTCATTAATGTATATCGTAAATAGCTGGGGTCCCAGCACCGAACCTTGCGGTACCCCACTGGTCACTGCCTGCCATTCCGAAAGGGACCCATTTATCCCCACTCTTTGCTTTCTGTCTGTCAACCAATTTTCTATCCATGTCAGTACCCTACCCCCAATACCATGTGCCCTAATTTTGCCCACTAATCTCCTATGTGGGACCTTGTCGAAGGCTTTCTGAAAGTCGAGGTACACCACATCCACTGACTCTCCCTTGTCAATTTTCCTAGTTACATCCTCAAAAAATTCCAGTAGATTTGTCAAGCATGATTTCCTCAGTATGCTTAACAAACCTTGTTAAGTTTCCAGCTGGCCATGACTAAATCATATCAACCAATTTTCTGCATTCATTATACTGAAATGTTTGCGTGGTGATTTAAATGATCTATGTAACGCTGTGCTTTTAATTAAATATGAATAAGTACATGATTTGCAGTTGGTCTTCATTACTGATTTAGTGAGAAAGATCTCATTCATTCACTCGGCGTGCAGCTGTGCAGTGGAGACAGTTTGGGTGATGTCTGATGGTTTGATGAGGCAGCAGATTATTGTGTGCTGTGTCAAAGCTGCAGGTTCTAGGGAGCATCTTAACGGAGGAAGGAGGGTCGAGGAAGTTCCTGAGCTTGGGGACTTGGCATCTACCTATGGTTGTGAGAATCAAAATAGGTCATGTACAGGGTGCCAGAACTGGAGGAGAGCAGTGATCTTGCAAGGTTCCAGAATGGAAGCAGATTTCAGAGACTCAGATTACAGGGGAGCAAGAGCGAGGAAAGGGGACAAAAATATCACGATTAAATCTTTGTGCTTGCTGTCAGACATAATTTCCCAGTTAAACAGTGGTGAGAGTTAGAGCATAGCAGCAGTGTTGATGAACACCCTGTGTGCACAGAGATAAGCAAGAAAGGCAATCCGTGGGTGCAGTGGAGCTACCAAGTCTAGAGATCAGGCATGTATCTGTACATTGTAAATGGATTGATTGTAACCATGTATTGTCTTTCTGCTGATTGGTAAGCACACAAAGGAAAGCTTTTCACTGTACCTCGGTACACGTGACAATAAACTAAACTAAAACTAAACTGAAACTGACTGAGACCAACAAACAAGCTAAGAATTGGGGAAGTAACAGGCAGAGAGGTTGGAATCAGTGGTTGATCAGAGAGCTTGTAGCAAGAACCAAAAATTTTGGTTTCAATCCTCCAATGTTGAGTTGAAGGAAATTCCCACTTACCCAGTACTGTATACGAGACATGCATGCTGACGATTCAGGGACAGCAGAGGGTTGAGAGACCTGGGAGCTCACATGATACTGAAAGAAAGTGATTCTGTATTTTCTGGAGGAAATCGCTGATGGTCAGAAATGAAGACCAAGGCCAGTTTCTGAAACTGAAAATGATGTGCGGCAAGGAAATCATTGCTGCCGAGTCTCCAGCTGTGAGCAGATGGATGAGAATAGAGAGAGGGAGGAATGGTCCAACCCAGCTGGACAGTGATGCTGAGTTTTAAGCTGGGCATAGCCTTAACCTCAGAGATGGTCATTCAAAAGTGAAGCAGGAAGCAATTTATACACACTTATACGTCAAGTCAAAGAGGGATTTCTCTCCCCAAGGGAAGATCTACAGATCTCCAGATCCAAGGTGGGTTAATGACATCAACACATAGGTAAATGTAATTGTGCAACTGATCACATCCAAGCCCTTCTTCCAGCCATGTTGTGACTAATATCCCCATCCCAAGTACCAATCCATGCCCTGAGTTCATCTGCCTTACCCGCCGGGCATCTGGCATTAAATTAAGCAGTTTAATCTATCAGACCTTCCTCATTCCCGGTTGTGCCCCTACCCATCCTCTCGGCTGCACCTACTCACACTCACACGGAGGAGGTGCAGGTCAACCTTTGTCTCACCTGGAAAGACTGTTTGGGTTCTTGGATGGAGTTGAGGGGGGAGGTAAAGGGTCTGGTGTTGCATCTCGTGCGGTTGCAGGGGAAAGTGCCCGGGGTTGGGGTGGTTTGGGTAGGAAGGTACGAGTGGACCAGGGAGTTACGGAGGGAACGGTCTCTGCGGAACGCAGAGAGCGGAGGGGATGGGAAGATATGGCCAGTGGTGGGGTCCCGTTGTAGGTGACGGAAATGTTGGTGGATGATTTGTTGGATCCGCTGACTGGTGGGGTGGAAGGTGAGAATGAGGGGGATTCTGTCCTTTTTGCGAGTGGGGGGAGGGGGAGCAAGAGGGGAGCTGCGGGATGTAGAAGAGACCCTAGTGAGAGCCTCATCTATAATGGAGGAGGGGAAGCCCCGTTTCCTGAAGAACGAGGACATCTCTGAAGCCCAGGTGTGAAACACCTCATCCCGGGCGCAGATGCGGCGTAGACGGAGGAATTGGGAGTAGGGGATAGACTTTTTGCAGGTGACCGGATGGGAAGAAGTGTAGTCCAGATAGCTGTGCGAGTCAGTGGGTTTATAGTAAATGTCCGTCACTAGTCTGTCTCCTGTGATGGAGATGGTGAGGTCCAAAAACGGGAGGGAGATGTCGGAGATAGTCCAGGTATATTTAAGGGCAGGATGGAAATTGTAGGTGAAGTGTATGAAGTTAGTGAGTTCTGCATGGGTACAAGAGGTAGCACCAATGCAGTCGTCGATGTAGCGGAGGTAGAGTTCGGGGATGGGGCCGGTGTACGCCCGGAACAGGGATTGTTCGACGTACCCGACAAAGAGGCAGGCGTAGCTAGGGTCCATGCGAGTGCCCATAGCTACGCCTCTGGTTTAGAGGAAGTGGGAGGAGTCAAAGGCAACACCACCGTGGTGGGCCAGTTATCAAATAAGAAGGAGTAGAGAATGGAGATTGAGAACCTCTTAACCCGGTGCCAAGACAACAACCTTTCCCTCAACATCAGTAAGACAACGGAGATTGTTTAAGAAGGAAGGCAGAGGCCGGTTTAAATCGATAATGATTGGCTCAGGAAGCAGTACACACACACCGGCATACATTAATGCCGTCAAAGTAGAGAGGGCAAAAAGCTTCAGGTTCTTGGGCCTGTTTCTCTGCTGAATAAACTATGACTCGATGAATTTGGTGAATTTTTCAGTGATAGTGTTGATGATATTATGGCGAGTCCGAAAACTTGTTGGTTGTAGAAGAAGTTTATTGCAGCCGCAATATTCGAATACAGAGTTAAACAACAAGGTACAGGACAACCATCAAAAACTTACTGTCTTCTTCGAAGACTTCGCTGAACTGAACTTTTCGGGCGCCAAAAGCGCACATGACCACGCTGGACAATCAGCGATGTCGCTCCCTGGACCAATCCCCATGGTCGCGTTCACACGTGACCTCGCTGGCCAATCCGAGGGTTCGACGACCTGGACCATTCTCTATGGTCGCTACATGACCCCCCCCAGAACCCGAGGTGCGGAACCTAACAGGGAGCCGGATTTCGCAACCATAACGAGTACGGAGAGGGACAGCCTGAACCACAGGAGCCGGGGGTTCCGGACTTGGCGGAACTGCCGGAACGGGAGGTCCTGGAGGAACTGCCGGAACGGGGGGTCCTGGAGGAAATATTGGAACGGGGAGTCCTGGAGGAACTGTCGGAACGGGGGGTCCTGGACTGAGCGGAACTAACGGAGGTCGGCCTCTCCTAGGGGTTTGACCGACCAGGACTGGTTGATCCGGATCCAAATGTGCAGGTTTGAGCCGGGACACCGAGACGAGCTCACTCTTGCCGCACATGTCTAAGGTGAAGGTAGCCGTTCCCTTACGCAAAACCCGGAACGGCCCTTGATAGACCCTCTGCAACGGGGCGCGATGGGAATCTTTTCGCAGAAACACAAACTCACAGTCCTTCAGGGAAGGCGGTTCATGTACCATGGGACACCCATGACGTGAAGTCGGAACTGGAGCCAGGGAGCCCACCCGTTCCCGGAGAGATGCTAACACTGATGGGACTGTAGGCAGCTGGTCTGAAGGGTCCGGAAACAAATCTCCGGGTACTCGAAGTGTCGAGCCATATACTAGCTCCGCGGACGACGCACCGAGATCTAGCTTAGGAGCAGTCCGGATGCCCAAAAGAACCCAAGGGAGCTGGTCTACCCAGTCCGGGCCTTCAAGCCTTGCATTGAGGGACGCCTTAAGTTGACGGTGGAACCTTTCTACGAGTCCATTTGCCTGGGGGTGATATGCAGTAGTGGGTTGTAACTTGGAACCGTACAGTTCTGCGAGCGCGGCCCAGAGGGACGAAGTGAACTGTGGCCCTCTGTCAGTGGTAATAACTGCCGGGACCCCGAAACGAGCTACCCAATGAAGGGCCAAAGTCCTAGCACAAGACGCTGACGAAATATCAGACAATGGGAAAGCCTCTGGCCATCGGGTGAACCGATCCACCACCGTGAGGAGGTGGGTGTAGCCCCGGGAGGAAGGCAAAGGCCCGACCAAATCCACGTGGATGTGGAAAAAACGAACTGCTGGGACCTCGAAATCCTGTACGGGGGGCTGGACATGGCGCTGGACTTTAGCGGTCTGACAGGGAACGCAGGAACGCGCCCAACCCGCTACCTGTTTCCGTAGGCCATGCCAGACAAACCGAGCTGCTACCAAAGCAGAGGTGGAGCGGATGGACGGGTGCGCCAGCCCATGAATGGCATCGAAAACCCGGCGCTGAAGGGAGGGCGGTACTACCGGCCTGGGACGGGGAAGAGAAACATCGCACCAGACTTTTGTGCCTTCCGACCCACAAGCTACCTGGGCCAACTTCAATCCCGAAGTGGTGGACTGGTATGCCGAAGCGGTATCCGCTAGAAGATGTGCCTCCGCAAGATCCTGGGGATCCACTTCGCAGTCCACCGCCGAAATAGGGGGAAAAGCAGGTCTAGACAGGGCGTCAGCAACGGCATTAAGCTTACCCGCGACATGACGGACATCGGTGGTGAATTCGGAGATAGCAGTCAGGTGCCGCTGCTGGCGGGCCGACCATGGGTCAGACAATTTTAAAAAAGCAAATGTTAATGGTTTGTGGTCTGTAAAGGCCACAAATGGGCGGCCCTCGAGGAAGTACCTGAAATGACGAACAGCTAAATAGAGAGCCAGAAGCTCTCGGTCAAATGCGCTATACTTCAGCTCAGCCGAATTTAGTTGCCGGCTGAAAAACGCTAAAGGCTGCCAACGGCCACCGACCTGCTGCTCCAGAACCCCGCCCACCGCCACGTCAGAGGCGTCAACCGTCAGGGCCGTGGGGGCGGAGGGGCTCGGGTGGACCAACATGGTGGCGTCTGCCAAGGCTGCCTTAGCTGCTGTAAAAGCCGACTCTGCGGCCGGGGACCATATCAACTCTACCGGTTTTCCTGCAAGGCATTGGAAGAGTGGGCGCATGACTCGCGCAGCTGCCGGAACGAACTGATGGTAGAAATTAACCATGCCTACGAACTCCTGTAGCCCTTTTACTGTGGTGGGCCTGGGAAATGCCCGGATAGCCTCCACCTTCTCGGGCAAAGGGGAGGCGCCGGCAGGGGTAATTCTGTGCCCTAGAAAATCAAGAGCAGGGAGGCCGAATTGACACTTGGAGGGTTGGATAATGAGCCCGTGTTCTTGGAGCCGCTGGAACACGGTCCGCAAGTGGGCCTGGTGTTCCTGCACTGAGGGGCTGGCGACCAGGATGTCGTCTAAATAAATAAACAAAAAGGGTAAACCCCGGCCCACGCGGTCCATCAGTCGTTGGAAAGCCTGTGCCGCGTTCTTTAAACCGAAAGGCATACGCAACCATTCAAACAACCCGAACGGAGTAATCGTTGCAGTTTTCTGTATGTCCTCCGGTCGCACCGGGATCTGGTGGTATCCTCGCACCAAATCGATTTTGGAGAACACCACCGCTCCTTCCAGCCCAGACGAAAAGTCCTGTAGGTGCGGTATGGGGTAGCGATCAGCCGTGGTGACAGCATTGAGACGCCGATAATCGCCACATGGCCTCCACCCCCCAGATGCCTTGGAGACCATATGTAACGGCGAGGCCCACGGGCTGTCAGACTGACGGACAATTCCCATTTCCTCCATCTTCCTGAACTCCGCCCATGCCACCACCAGTTTGTCTGGCGGTAGTCTCCTGGCCCGAGCGAAAACGGGAGGGCCTTCGGTGCGGATGTGATGGACCACGCCGTGCTTGGCCGAAGACGTGTCAAAACGTTGAATGAGCAGCTCTGGAAACTCCGCCAGGATCTCAGCATACGAGTCAGGGGCCGCGACGACGGCCTGGACAGTAGGGCTGGGCGGGGAGGCGATTGTCGGAGCGACGTGCTCATCTCTGGCGGAGGGTCGGAGGTCGTTACCGCGGACATCAGGGACCAGTGAAAAAGCCCAGAGAAAATCTGCGCCCAGGATCGCTTCTCTGACGTCGGCTATGATGAATGGCCATTCGTACGTGCGGAGGCCTAACACAAGGGACATCTTCCGTATACCGAAAGTGCGAATGGGGCTGCCATTAACCGCGATGAGGGTGGGACCTGTCTTACCCGATCTGGTTTCGAGGTCGGTCGGCGGCACTATACTGACGATGGCTCCCGTGTCCACCAAAAATTCTGTGTCCGTGAATCGATCATGGACATAGAGGCGTCGGTTCTGGCCAATCGTAACTGCCCCTATGTACGATCGGCCGAGGCATTTCCCGCGAAGGTACAAGGCGAGCGGCAGTTGCGGGATTCGCTACCCCATCGTAGGTGATAATAGCACCAGCCGCGCTTGTGCGGATCTTTTTGGCGGGCTTTCGGAGAATTGGCGGGAGACGCGGCGCCATCTTGACGTCGCTGTGGCGTGGTCACTGATGTCGAGACCTTGTTGATCGAACCGCTTGCCTTGTTTTTAGACGCTATGAGCGCGTCCGCTTTCGCTGCATATGCTTCGGGGTCCTTAAAAGAACAATCCGTGAGCAGCAGTCGGACATCCTCAGGAAGCTTCTCTCGGAATGCCTGTTCGAACATAGGGCAATCCGTATGCTCACCGGCTAGCATCATCATTTCGGACATGAGAACGGAAGGCCGTCGGTCTCCAAGATCCGGTAGGTGCAGAAGTCTTGCAGCACCACCATGCTTATTAAACCCAAAGATTCGCAGTAACACTTTCTTCATGGCCTCGTACTTGCTTTCCGCAGGTGGATTAACGATGAACCGCATCACGCGCGTGGTCGTCTCCGACGATAGAGCGCTGACGAGGTAGTAATACATCGTGGAGTCGTCCGATATCTTCTTTATATGAAATTGAGCTTCGGTGTGGATAAACCAAGATTGCGGTACGTGCGTCCAAAACAACGGAAGGTGAACGCTTGCCGCGCTTAACTCCGGTGTGCCCGGCGCGGCCATCAACAACGAGGCGTCGTGTTCCTGCATAGTCGGTGATCGTCCAGATCACGTCGGGGTCACCAATATGGCGAGTCCGAAAACTTGTTGGTTGTAGAAGAAGTTTATTGCAGCCGCAATATTCGAATACAGAGTTAAACAACAAGGTACAGGACAACCATCAAAAACTTACTGTCTTCTTCGAAGACTTCGCTGAACTGAACTTTTCGGGCGCCAAAAGCGCACATGACCACGCTGGCCAATCAGCGATGTCGCTCCCTGGACTAATCCCCATGGTCGCGTTCACACGTGACCTCGCTGGCCAATCCGAGGGTTCGACGACCTGGACCATTCTCTATGGTCGCTACAATATAATCAAATAAAGAAGGCTCCGTTCTAATGACAAGTTCCACTTCACGCTTTGTTATGAGGTGTAGGTAATCCAGGACTCAGAAACATATTCGAGGACAGTGTTCATACTGCCTGAAACTATGGGTTTCTGCCAGGTCTGAGGTCTTGTTTTTCAAATACCCTTTTCCTCATTTGATGAAAGGCTGTGCTAGTGACCACGATGAATACCTTGATGAAGGGCTCACAGCTGCAGTTCCTTACTCTGCCTCTGTGTGGCAATGTTACTCCACCACAAACCCTCCACTCCCACCAGCTCCTCTCTGGTCAGAGGGTGTGCACAGTGTTTAATTCCTCTCTGCCTGTATCAAGTGGGTGAATTGGCTGCTGTAAATTACCCCTTGCTAGTGGGTGAGGGGTTGAATCTGGGGGGAGTTAATAGAAAAAAAGATACACAGTGATGGAGTAAGTGCGTCAGGGACCATCTCGGGAGAGCTTGGATAGGTGACGCTTTGGGTCATGACACCTTCTTCACAAAGGTTGTAGAAAGGAGAAGGACAGCTGGAAAATAGGTGGTGCAAGATAAAGTTTGGTGGATATGGATGAGTGCGGTTTTAATTGGCAGTTGATGGCAGAAGACATACGTATTACAAAATTAGCTGTAAGTCATAGTTGGTCAAACGGGAACTTCATAAAATTACAGTCACCCTGAGACACTGAGTGAACGTGAGCTAACATGACACCAGATCCTGATGGAACATTCCAGTCTCTGTCAAGGAGTGGCTAATGAAGAGTTCCCAGTGACACAGTGGTATTAATTTTCCAAAAGTCCCGAGAATCTTGGAAGGTTCCATCAGAATAGAAAGGCAGTCAGCTCAGCGTCTGCAACGGGGAAAATTATAGATCTTTTATGTAGTCATACAGCATGGAAGCAGGCCCTTCAGCCCAACTAATCCATGCCGACTAATATACCACATTAAGCTGGTCACATTTTCCTGCACATAATAACAGAACTTTGATCATGATCATCTATCCAACAGATTTGTATTAGTGGCGGTGTTCCTGCTAATTCTTCGCCATCCTGGATACTGCTGCCAATTAGATTCTGCACCCAATAAAACATGCCATAAAATAATTTCCTAAGTATTATACTTCATTATCAATGTTTTCACAAACAACTTTACAAATTGCATACACCATGAGGTGCACAGAATAACAGAACTTTCATCATGGTCATCTCTCCAACGTGTCTATACTCCTGCCAAGCCTCATCAACCTGCATACTGCTGCCCATTAGATTCCACACCAGATAAACCATGCCATTAAATAAGTTCCTGTGAACTACCTTTCATTATAAATCACTGTTTGTACAAACAAAGATTGATTGCATCGTTTCAACACTCATTACCTCATTTGTTACCTGAATATTATATTTGGCAACTATATTATATTTAGTTTCACAACCCTCGATACTCATTACTTTTATTCAAATATTGACCACTTTAGATAAACTTGTTGGGTTTGACTTGGCGAGTTCTCCAAATACCTGACTCTGGGTCGTCTCCTGTGGTGTTTAGAGGAATTGTGAATTCAGTCCCGCAGCAGTGGCTGAGGTGAATAGTCTCATGTCCCTCACGGAGAATCAGATAAATGTACCAGGGAGAAGGGAACAAGAGATAAACCAGTTTTTATAAGAAAATAACTGCAGATGCTGGTACAAATCGATTTATTCACAAAATGCTGGAGTAACTCAGCAGGTCAGGCAGCATCTCGGGAGCGAAGGAATGGGTGACGTTTCGGGTCGAGACCCTTCTTCAGACTGATGTCGGGGGTGGGACAAAGGAAGGATATAGGTGGAGACAGGAAGATAGAGGGAGATCTGGGAAGGAGGAGGGGAAGGGAGGGACAGAGGAGCTATCTGAAGTTGGAGAAGTCGACGTTCATACCACCGGGCCGCAAACTGCCCAGGCGAAATATGAGGTGCTGCTCCTCCAATTTCCGGCGGGCCTCACTATGGCACTGGAGGAGGCCCATGACAGAGAGGTCAGACTGGGAATGGGAGGGGGAGTTAAAGTGCTGGGCCACCGGGAGATCAGTTGCGTTAATGCGGACCGAGCGCAGGTGTTCAGCGAAGCGATCGCCGAGCCTGCGCTTGGTTTCGCCGATATAGATGAGTTGACATCTAGAGCAGCGGATGCAATAGATGAGGTTGGAGGAGGTTCTTTCCTCACCCATTCCTTCTCTCTAGAGATGCTGCCTGTCCCGCTGAGTTACTTCTGCATTTTGCAAAAGATATGTTGTCATGTGTTATGCGAGGAAGGAAAGCAGATGATTCCAATGTAGCATATTTATTACAGTGGATAGCTATACTAACTGGCTTCTTTTTATGTAGAAAAAATATGCAACTTTATGCTATGGTCAAGAAAGCAGACCAATGTTTCTAGTTTCTCAGATGAGTAAGGAAATTCTGAAATTGTCTCCATTGACCTTTACCAATTTCGACAGATTTTATCCTATTGTGGTTGCTTAATTTGGCAACTCTTCCACCTAAGACAAGTATTTGCAGAGAATTTAGATATCGTCCAATCTATCATATAAAGAAGACTGTGTAGGGAGGAACTGCAGATGCTGGTTTAAACCAAAGACAGACACAAAAAGCTGGAGTAACTAAGCGGGTCAGGCAGCATCTTAGGAGGAAAGCAATAGGTGAGGTTTCGAGTCTGAAGAAGGGTCTCAAAAAAACATAAAGGAGCCTTCTCTCCATTGACTTCATTTTTGCCTCAAGCTACCCCAGAAAAGCAGCCAATTTAATGAAAGACCACTCACAATAGACAATAGATAATAGGTGCAGGAGTGGGCCATTCGGCCCTTCGAGCCAGCACCGCCATTCAATGTGATCATGGCTGATCATTCTCAATCAGTACCCCGTTCCTGCTTTCTTCCCCTACCCCCTGACTCCGCTATCCTTAAGAGCTGTATCTAGCTCTCTCTTGAATGTATTCAGAGAATTGGCCTCCACTGCCCTCTGAGGCAGAGAACTCTCTGACTAAAAAAGTTTTTCCTCATCTCTGTTCTAAATGGCCTACCCCTTATTCTTAAACTGTGGCCCCTGGTTCTGGACTCCCCCAACATTGGGGACATGTTTCCTGCCTCTAACATGTCCAACCCCTTAATAATCTTATACGTTTCGAAAAGATCCCCTCTCATCCTTCAAAATTCCAGTGTATACAAACCTAGTCGCTGCAGTTTTTCAACATATGACAGTCCCGCCATTCCGGGAATAAACCTAGTAAACCTACGCTGCATGCCCTCAATAGCAAGAATATCCTTCCTCAAATTTGGAGACCAAAACTGCACACAGTACTCCAGGTGCGGTCTCACTAGGGCCCTGTACAACTGCAAAAGGACCTCTTTGCTCCTATACTCAGCTCCTCTTGTTATGAAGGCCAACATTCCATTGGCTTTCTTCACTGCCTGCTGTACCTGGATGCTTCCTTTCAGTGACTGATGCACTAAGACACCCAGATCACGTTGTACGTCCCCTTTTCCTAACTTGACACCATTCAAATAATAATCTGCCTTCCTATTCTTACCACCAAAGTGGATAACCTCACACTTATCCACATTAAACTGCATCTGCCATGCATCCGCCCACTCACACAACCTGTCCAAGTCACCCTGCAACCTCATAACATCTTCCTCACAGTTCACACTGCCACCTAGTTTTGTATCATCGGCAAATTTGCTAATGGTACTTTTAATCCCTTCATCCAAGTCATTGATGTATATTGTAAATAGCTGCGGTCCCAACACCGAGCCTTGCGGTACCCCACTAGTCACTGCCTGCCATTCTGAAAGGGACCCATTTATCCCCACTCTTTGCTTTCTGTCTGTCAACCAACTTTCTATCCATGTCAGTACCCTACCTCCAATACCATGTGCTCTAATTTTGCCCACCAATCTCCTATGTGGGACCTTGTCGAAGGCTTTCTGAAAGTCGAGGTACACCACATCCACCAGCTCTCCCCTGTCAATTTTCCTAGTTACATCCTAAAAAAATTCCAGTAGATTAGTCAAGCACGATCTCCCCTTCGTAAATCCATGCTGACTTGGAACGATCCTGTTACTGCTATCCAAAAGCTCCGCAATTTTGTCTTTTATAATTGACTCCAGCATCTTCCCCACCACTGATGTCAGACTAACTGGTCTATAATTTCCCGTTTTCTCTCTCCCTCCTTTCTTGAAAAGTGGGATAACATTAGCTACCCTCCAATCCACAGGAACTGACCCGGAATCTATAGAACATTGGAAAATAATCACTAATGCGTCCACAATTTCTAGAGCCACCTCCTTAAGCACCCTGGGATGCAGACCATCAGGCCCTGGGGATTTATCAGCCTTGAGTCCCATTAGTCTACCCAAAGCTTTTTCCTGCCTAATGTGGATTTCTTCCAGTTCCTCTGTCACCCTAGGATCTCTGGCCACTAGAACATCTGGGAGATTGTTTGTATCCTCCTCAGTGAAGACAGATCCAAAGTACCGGTTCAACTCGTCTGCCATTTCCTTGTTCCCCATAATAAATTCCCCTGCTTCTGTCTTCAAGGGACCCACATTTGCCTTGACTATTTTTTTCCTCTTCACATACCTAAAAAAGCTTTTACTATCCTCCTTTATATTATTGGCTAGTTTACCCTCGTATCTCATCTTTTCTCCCCGTATTGCCTTTTTAGTTATCTTCTGTTGCTCTTTAAAAGAGTCCCAATCCTCTGGCTTCCCACTCTTTTTTGCTATGTTATACTTCTTCCCTTTTATTTTTATGTTGTCCTTGACTTCCCTTGTCAGCCACGGGTGCCTCTTACTCCCCTTAGAATCTTTCCTCCTCTGTGGGATAAATTGATCCTGCAACTTCTGCATTATTCCCAGGAATACCTGCCATTGCTGTTCCACAGTCTTCCCTGCTAGGGCCTCCTTCCAGTCAATTTTGGCCAACTCCTGCCTCATAATAATAATAATAATAATAATATTCATTTATTGTCATTGCAACGAGTACAACGAAATTAAAAAATAGCCAATCCTGACGGTGCGTACAAACATATATGCAATAAATGCAAAAACAAATAAATACATAAATACAATTAAATACAATTATATTAAGTACAAGATTTTTTAACGGTGTTGCCTAGTGCAAAGGTAGTGTTCAGTTCTCGTATGGCCCTGGGGTAAAAACTGTTCTTAAGTCTGTTTGTTCGGGATTTGATCGACCTGAAACGTCGACCAGAGGGCAGATGAACAAACAGACGGTGGCCGGGGTGGGATGGATCTTTTATTATTTTGCCTGCTCTACTGAGGCAGCGTAGGCTGAACAGGTGCTCCAGGGAGGGCAGTGAGCAGCCGATGATCTTCTGGGCCGTCGTGATGACCCTCTGAAGGGCCTTCCTGTCCTTTTCTGAGCAGCTGGCATACCATGTGGTTATACAGTATGCCAGCACACTCTCGATGGAGCAGCGATAGAAGGACAACATGAGCTTCTCCTGCAGGTTGGTTTTCCTGAGGATCCTCAGGAAGTGGAGTCTCTGCTGTGCCTTCTTTACTGTGGTGATGGTGTTGGTAGACCAGGTAAGATCCTCTGCGATGTGCGTACCCAGGAACCTGAAAGCTGGTACCCTTTCCACACAGACCCCATTGATGTAGAGTGGGTCGTAATCTCCACTGGTTTTTCTAAAGTCAATTATAAGTTCCTTTGTTTTGGAGGAGTTCAGGACCAGATTGTTCACTGAACACCATGCTGCCAGCCTTTGGATTTCATCCCTATAGGCTGTCTCATCTCCTTCTGAGATGAGTCCAACCATAGTCGTGTCATCCGCGAACTTGATGATGGTGTTGGTGGGATGGGTGGGGGCGCAGTCGTGAGTGTAGAGGGAGTAAAGGATGGGGCTCAACACACAGCCCTGTGGTGAGCCGGTGCTCAGTGTAATGGTGGAGGAGAGGTGAGGGCCTATTTTGACGGTCTGGGGGCGGTTGGTCAGGAAGTCCTTGATCCATTGGCAGATGGTTTGGGAAAAACCATCTCTGTAATTACATGCCTCTGTAATCCCCTTTGCTATACTGTAATACTGACCCCTCCGATTTTCCCTTCTCCCTCTCAATTTGTAGAGTAAAACTTATCATATTGTGGTCACTGCCTCCTAATGGCTCATTTACCTCGAGTTCCCTTATCAGGTCAGGTTCATTACATAACACTAAATCCAGAATTGCCTTCTCCCTGGTAGGCTCCAGTACAAGCTGTTCTAAGAATCCATCTCGGAGGCACTCCACAAACTCTCTTTCCTGGGGTCCATTACCAACCTGATTTTCCCAGTCTACCTGCATGTTGAAATCTCCCATGACCACCGTAGCATTACATTTGTGACATGCCAATTTTAGCTCCTGATTCAAACTTGCACCCTATGTCGAGGCTACTGTTTGGGGGCCTGTAGATGACTCCCATTAGGGTCTTTTTACCCTTACAATTCCTCATCTCTATCCATACTGATTCTACATCTCCTGATTCTATGTCACTCCTTGCAAGGGAGTGAATATCATTCCTTACCAACGGAGCTACCCCGCCCCCTCTCCCCACCTGCCTGTTTTTTCTGTACGTTGTGTACCCCTGAATATTCAGCTCCCAGCCCTGGTCCTCTTGTAGCCATGTCTCAGTGATTCCCACAACATCATACTTACCAATGTCTAACTGAGCCTCAAGCTCATCCACTTTATTTCTTATACTTCGCGCATTTAAATACAACACTTTTTTTTTCTTTTTTTTTTTAATTTTTGAAAAGCATATGTACAAATAGAAATAAAAAACACATTTGTTACAGAGTTCTTACATAGCTTCAATTTTTAAAGAGAGAAAATAAAAAAAAATAATATAAAGAAGAAAGGAAAAAAAAACAACAAAAAAAAACAAACAAAAACTATAAACTATTGGGAAGAGAGAATAAGAGGATTAAATTAAAAAAAAAAAAAAAGATATAACTATAAAAATTAAAGGGAGTAGATCCGGGAGACAATAACCACAGTTGTACATCCAACCCCTAACTCAAGTTTCAACTTTTAATTTTAAATTTTTATTTTAGTCCTGTGCCAAACCCATTTACTTTTCTAAAAATTCAATAAATGGAGACCATATTTTAAAAAATAACTCAGGTTTGTCAATTAAAGCAAATCTTATTTTTTCCAAATGAAGGGTCTCTGTCATTTCCGTAGTCCACATTTTAATTGTGGGGGTTATTGGTTTTTTCCAAAATTTAAGTATTAATTTTTTTGCAGTTATTAGACTGTAATCAAGAAAATGTACCTGACTTGTTGTAAAGTTTGTAGTATGTTCTGATAATCCTAATATAATTAATTTTGGATCCATATCCAATTGCTGGTCAATAACTTTAGAAACTATTTTAAAAATCTCCAACCAGAAGTTTTGCATTTTTATACAAGTTACGAAAATATGAGTTAAATTAGCTTCTTGAAATTGACATTTATCACAAATAGGAGAGATACTAGGAAAAATCCTATTTAATTTCGTCTTCGAATAATGTAACCTATGTATTATTTTAAATTGTATTAAGGAATGTCTAGTATTTAATGAACATTGGTGTATATGTTGTAAACTTTCATCCCATATATCTTGCATTATGAGTTGATTCAATTCGTCCTCCCATGCTCGTCTATAAGATTCTGATGACGGAATGTCAGTGTCTAGGAGAGTATTATAAATAAAGGATATTAATTTATTTGAATTATAATGTCGATTCAGGCATACATCAAGTGTTTCTGAACCTCTAAACTTATATTCCTGCATGTGAGGCCCGCCGGAAATTGGAGGAGCAGCACCTCATATTTCGCCTGGGCAGTTTGCGGCCCGGTGGTATGAACGTCGACTTCTCCAACTTCAGATAGCTCCTCTGTCCCTCCCTTCCCCTCCTCCTTCCCAGATCTCCCTCTATCTTCCTGTCTCCACCTATATCCTTCCTTTGTCCCACCCCCGACATCAGTCTGAAGAAGGGTCTCGACCCGAAACGTCACCCATTCCTTCTCTCCCGAGATGCTGCCTGACCTGCTGAGTTACTCCAGCATTTTGTGAATAAATAAATGTGTGTAATTTTACATAATCTCTAAGTTGTAAATATCTAAAATAATTATTAACATGTAATCCGTACTTCTGCTTTAAATCCTGAAAAGAAAGAAAAGTTCCCTTATGATAAAGGTCTCCCACCCTTTTAATTCCATAACTTTTCCATTGAGCAAATCCTCTATCTAAGACAGACGGTTTAAAAGAAGGGTTATTCGCAATAGGAAGGAAAACAGATAATTTACTCAATTTTAACGTAAGATTTAATTGTTTCCAGGTACGGATAACACTGTGTATAATGGGATTACCTCCATATGTTTTTTTATTTAAATTTATTGGAGCTAAGAGGATCGCACCAATATCAAATGGTAAACAATCCTCTTTCTCCATCTTTAACCAATCCGGTTGTTGATCAGAATCATCCAACCAGCAGGTTATATTTTTAATATTAACCGCCCAATAATAAAATAAGAAGTTAGGTAAGGCAATTCCTCCATTAGTTTTAGACTTACATAGATGTCTTTTATTTATTCTATGAGTCTTGTAGTCCCAAATAAAATTAGTATCAATTAAAAAAAAAAACTTTTTTGGAAGATGGATCGGAATTGCTTGAAATAAGTATAGTAGCTGTGGGAGAAAGATCATCTTTATAGCATTACTACGCTCAACTAATGATATAGGAAGTGTTTTCCAAAATTGGATATTTCTATGTAATTTAGTGAGTAAAGGAGGAAAATTTAATTTAAATAAAGAAGTATATTTCCTAGTCACGTAGATTCCAAGATATTTAAACTTTTCATAGGCAATTTTAAAAGGAAATTGTTGAAGTATGGCCGGATTATGCTCCATTATTGGCATAATTTCACTTTTGTACCAGTTAATTCTATAACCTGAAAATGAACCAAATTGAGTTATGAGATTTAATAAATTCGGAATGCTAATTTCTGGCTTTGTAATATATATTAATACATCATTCGCATATAAAGAAATTTTATTGGTTGTATGTTTAGTATTATAGCCATGAATATCTGAATTTGATCTAATACTCTCAGCAAGTGGTTCTATAATAAGGGCAAATAGAAGCGGTGATAGTGGACATCCTTGTCTACAACCCCTAGATAAATGAAATTTGGATGACAGCATTTGATTAGTTAATATTCTAGCTGTTGGGGATGTATATAAAAGTTTTACCCATGAACAAAAATTTTCACCTAATTTAAAAAATTTCCATCACTGAGAAAAGATAGGGCCATTCTACTTGATCAAATGCTTTTTCAGCATCTAGCGAGATGATTGCTAAATCTTCGTTTAATAGTCTATTTGAATATATTATATTGAACAAGCGTCTCAAATTGAAAAATGAATATCGTTTAGCTATAAAGCCTGATTGATCGGGGTGTATCAATTTATCTATAACTAGACTTAATCTATGAGCTAAGATTTTCACTAATATCTTCTGATCAGTATTTAAAAGAGCTATCGCCCTATACGAACCAGGGTCTTCAGAATCCTTATCTTTTTTAGGAATGAGGATTATTGTTGATTCAGTCAGAGTTTGCGGTAATCTCTGTTGTTTAAAGGCGTGACTATATACAGTTTGCAAACGTGGAGAGATCAAATCACTAAATTTTTTATAAAATTCATTATTTAAGCCATCAGGGCCAGGAGTCTTCCCATTTTTCATGGATTTAATGGTCTCTTCAACGTCTTTCATAGTTATTTCTGCGCCCAGTGAATTTCTATCACTCACATTCAAACCAGGAAGGTTACATTCCTGCAAAAAGTTTTGCATCTGCGCAGAGCTATCTGTTATTTTTGATGAATATAATGACTGATAAAATTGCAAAAATCTCTGATTAATATCCTTAGGTAATTTAAGCAAATCTCCGTTTTCTGATCTAATTTTATGAATTGTAGAATCATCTTCTAATTTGCGAAGTTGACGTGCTAGCAATTTCTGTGGTTTATCTCCAAATTCAAAATGTTTTTGTTTAGTATATTGAAAAAGCCTTAAAATATGAGCTGAGAGAATATAATTTAAATTATATTTGATGGCTGCAATTTTATTATGTATTTCAATAGAGGGAGCGATGGCATTTGTTATGTCTAACTGTTTTATCTGACATTCTAGGTCATGTTGTTCAGCCCGCTTCTTCTTGTTTTGAGACGCTTGAAAGGCAATAATACATCCTCTCACAAACGCTTTAAATGTTTCCCAAAGCAGGGACGCAGGTGTTTCAGGGAGGTCATTTGCGTAAAAAAAGTTTCAAATTGCGATTTAAGATAGTCATAACATGCTTTTTCATTTAAGATTTGCGGATTAAATCTCCAATTAGTCTGTTTCCCCGTTACTCCTTGGAGTTTTACCCTAAATGTTAAAGGGGCATGATCGGATATAATAATATTATGATATTTTGAATTATACGTATAAGGAATAAGTTTGGAGTCCACCAAGAAATAGTCAATTCTTGAGTAAGTTTTATGCGCTGGTGAATAAAATGAATACTCTCGGCCTGAAGGATTTTCAATCCTCCAAACATCTTTTATATTTGCACTATTTATATAAGAGTTTAATAATTCACACGACTTGGATTTTGTTTTCCTTTGAGTTGACGATCTATCCAAATAAGGATCTAATGTACAATTTAAATCTCCTCCAATTATCAAGTTATATTGTCCAAATTCTGGAATGGTATTAAAAATTTTTTTTTTAAATAACGGATTATCAAAATTTGGTGCATAGACATTCACCAATATCAATTTTGTAGAATATAGTTCTCCCACTAATATAACATATCTACCTTCAGTGTCGACTATAGAGGAAGTATGTATAAATGGTATACCCTTACGAATTAAAATGGTAACACCTCTTGATTTAAAGGGAAACCCTAAGGTGGCAAAAAATCTAAGGACTTCCGTGGGATGTAAAAAAAAAATAATACTAGCTCCGTTTTTTAACGAAGTTGTTGTTTTTTAATTTTTTTTTATAAAAGAGAGATAAACGGGGCAGGCCCGAAACTAATTAGTCTATAATAAATCGATTTTTCTGTCTAAGGTGTATTAATTAAGTATTCAAAGTAAAGTTTACATAAATCAAATATTACTTATACTTCTTATTAGTAATGATTAATAAAAATATATATGTTTTTTGATTAATAGTAATTAGTTACGGTTAATATTCGTATAGTATATACACTAAACTTAAATCTTTAGGTTTTAATATTTTAAAGTCCAATCAGATGTCTGCCAATTAATACAGCCGTGAAGTCATATTCAACCCTTCAGCGACCTTTCGATCTCCCGAGCAAATTCCAGTGCTTTATTGTGGTCAGTAAAAAAGGATTCGGTTTGATTGTAGGTAACTCGGAGTTTTGCTGGATACAACATACCAAATCTGAGCGCTGGGATCTTCCTAAGAATAGATCTTGACTCATTAAACAGTGCTCTTATCTTGACCACCTCAGCAGGGTAATCTCTGAAGATGCGAATCTCATCGCCTTGAAATGATAAAGCTCTGTTACTAGCAATTCTCGACAGCATATCTTCTAAAACGTGAGCATTATGCACCCTCAGAATCAAATGCCTTGGAGGGGCATCAGCACCTGGCCGTGCTCTCAGTGCTCTGTGGGCTCGATCCAGCAACACTTTAACTTCGGTATTTACCTCCCCTCTCACACCGGTCACAATTGGCCCTGACCTTACTCTCATATCCCTTCTAGAACTTCCCTTCCCATTCATACGAGAGTCCTTTACAGTTTCTCCTGTATTCGCTTCCCCTTTAACTCCATCTCCATATTCCCAATTTGTCAACCCTTCCCCCCCACTACTTAGTTTAAAGCCACGCTTGTAGCACTAGCAAACCTGCCTGCCAGAATGTTGGTCCCCCTGCTGTTAAGGTGTAACCCGTCCCTTTTGTACAGGTCACCCCTACCCCAGAAGAGATCCCAGTGGTCCAGAAATCTAAATCCCTGCTCCCTGCACCAGCCCCTCAGCCATACATTCATATCCCCGATCTCTCTGTTCCTGCCCTCACCAGCACGAGGTACAGGCAGCAGTCCAGAGATAACCACCCTCGACGTCCTACTTCTCAATCGGCTCCCTGACTCCCTAAACTCACGCTGCAGTATCTCCTTCCTCTTCTTCCCAACGTCGGTCGTGCCCACATGCACAACTACTTCCGGTTGATCGCCTTCCCTCGCTAGGATGTTCTGAAGCCGCTCCGTGATGTCTTGAACACTGGCACCAGGGAGGCAACAAACCATCCTCGACTCCCGCCTGTCACCACAGAATCTACTGTCCGTACCTCGGACAATGGAGTCACCGACTACTATGGCTCTTCCTGACTTCGGTCTCCCCGGTCGAGTTTCCTTGCCTGGGATAGAACCGCCAACGCGACTGGCGCTCGGACTGGAAGCGTCTTCTGCCCCAACAGTTCCCAATAGGGTGTACCTGTTTGCAATAGGCACAGCCACTGGGGTCTCCTGTAGTCCACGTTCGCTCCCCCCTTAAACGGTCTCCCACCTTCGCTCGACCTGAACCCTTGGCGTGACAGCATCACAGTTGGTCCAGTCCAGGAAACTCTCGCCTTCCCCGAAGGCCCTGAGGTCAACCAGCTGCTTTTCCAACTCTGCCACACGTCCAGTCAAGAGTTGCACCTGGACACAGTTCTTGCAGGTGTAGCTCCCAGAAGCTCCAGCAGTGTCTCTACCTTCCCACATCCTGCAAGAAACACACTGCACCAACTTGTGCGCCATCACTTGGGTGTCAAAAACAGTTCCGGCTCAAAAAACTAGCATAACCTCCTCACCTCAGCCTCCTTGCCGAAGACTCGCAGCCAAAGACTCCCGGACTTTTCAAACTGACTACTAGCGTCCTCTTGGCGCTCTTTTTAAACTGCCTTTTCCACTTCAATTAACACTTACTTTTGTTCTCAGCCAACGGGCGTCCTTGCTCTGCTCCCGGACTTTTCCACATCCCAATCATTCTCTCTCCTCCCAAATCCCGATGGCCAGAAGATACAAAAGCTTGAGAGCATATACCTCCAGATTCAGAAACAACTACTTCCCTGCTATTATCCGGCTCTTGAAAGGAGTTTACGTTTGTGAAAGGAGTTAGGATGTATTCCCTATCTTCCAACCTACTGTGTTATGGCCCATGCTCTTTCAGCACTTGCACTTTCTCAGTAGTTGTAACACAATATTCCGCACTCTGTATTTTTTCTCTTTTCGCACTACCTGATGTACTCATGCGTGGAGTGATTTGCCCAGATTGCACATAAAACAGTTTTTTAAATTGTATATCAGTACACATGACGATCAATAACAATACCAATCCAATCTTATCAACGGTCATGTATATTGGCCAGATATCAAAATTACAATCCAAAGCACAACAAGATCTTTACTGTGCAATATAACTGTTAATTTTGAAAACAAAGTATTTAATTCAATTAATTAAATTTCTAAAAACAAGAGCTATAACTGCTAATAGTGGTGATGCCTGCCAAACAGCCTTAATTCACTGCAGTTCGCCAACCACCATATTATGTCCACATAGCTGATTATTTCTCCCCGGCTCTACACTAATCGATGTACACTACTGTGAGTGTCGGTGTGTTGGTCTGATCATTGCACTACCTAGCATCATCCCTAAGTTTCTCACATGGTTTTTCACCTTCCTCCTCAGCACTCTCCAGGGACCTAGACAGTCCTTCCAGGCAAGGCAGAGGTTCACCTGCACCTCTTTCATCATCATCTACTGTACTCAGTTTCACAATGTGGCTTCCTCTACATAGGTAGGTCCAAGCTAAGCAACCATTTTGCAGAGCATCTGTGCTCTGTCTGCAACTGTCTGTATAGTCAGAAAACCGTGACAGCCAGGTTCAAGAATAGCTTTCTCTCAACAATCATCAGGCTCTTGAACACTACATAACAGCAGAGTCATAGAGAGTCATAATAATACAATGTGGAAACAGGCCCTTTGGACCAACTTGCCCACATCGGCCAACATGTCCCAGCTACACTTGTCCCACCTGCCAGCATTTTGTCCATATCCCTCCAAACCTGTCCTATCCATGTATCCATTTCAACTATGATCATGGGGAACAAGGACATGGCAGACCAATTGAATAACTACTTTGGTTCTGTCTTCACTAAGGAAGACATAAATAATCTGCCGGAAATAGCAAGGGACCGGGGGTCAAATGAGATGGAGGAACTGAGTGAAATTCAGGTTAGTTGGGAAGTGGTGTTAGGTAAATTGAATGGATTCAAGGCCGATAAATCCCCAGGGCCAGATAGGCCGCATCCAAGAGTGCTTAAGGAGGTAGCCCCAGAAATAGTGGATGCATTAGTGATAATTTTTCAAAACTCTTTAGATTCTGGAGTAGTTCCTGAGGATTGGAGGGTAGCTAATGTAACTCCACTTTTCAAAAAGGGAGGGAGAGAGAAAACGGGGAATTACAGACTAGTTAGTCTAACATCGGTAGTGGGGAAAATGCTAGAGTCAGTTATTAAAGATGGGATAGCAGCACATTTGGAAAGTGGTGAAATCATTGGAGAAAGTCAGCATGGATTTATGAAAGGTAAATCATGTCTGACGAATCTTATAGAATTTTTCAAGGATGTAACTAGTAGGGTGGATAAGGGAGAACCAGTGGATGTGTTATATCTGGACTTCCAGAAGGCTTTCGACAAGGTCCCACATAAGAGATTAGTATGCAAACTTAAAGCACACGGTATTGTGGGTTCAGTATTGATGTAGATGGAGAACTGGCTGGCAGACAGGAAGCAAAGAGTAGGAATAAACGGGTCCTTTTCAGAATGGCAGGCAGTGACTAGTGGGGGTACCGCAAGGCTCAGTGCTGGGACCCCAGCTATTTACAATATATATTAATGATTTGGACGAGGGAATTGAATGCAACATCTCCAAGTTTGCGGATGACACGAAGCTGGGGGGCAGTGTTAGCTGTGAGGAGGATGCTAGGAGGCTGCAAGGTGACTTGGATGTTAGGTGAGTGGGCAAATGCATGGCAGATGCAGTATAATGTGGATAAATGTGAGGTTATCCACTTTGGTGGCAAGAACAAGAAAGCAGACTATTATCTGAATGGTGGCCGATTGGGAGAAGGGGAGATGCAATGAGACCTGGGTGTCTTGGTATACCAGTCATTGAAAGTAGGCATGCAGGTGCAGCAGGCAGTGAAGAAAGCGAATGGTATGTTGGCATTCATAACGAGGGGATTTGAGTATAGGAGCAGGGAGGTTCTGTTGCAGTTGTACAATGCATTGGTGAGTCCACACCTGGAGTATTGCGTACAGTTTTGGTCTCCTAATCTGTGGAAAGACATTCTTGCCACAGAGGGAGTACAGAGAAGGTTCACCAGATTGATTCCTGGGATGGCAGGACTTTCATATTAAGAAAGACTGGATAGACTCGGCTTGTACTCGCTAGAATTTAGAAGATTGAGGGGGGATCTTATAGAAACTTACAAAATTCTTAAAGGATTGGACAGGCTAGATGCAGGAAGATTGTTCCCGATGTTGGGGAAGTCCAGAACAAGGGGTCACAGTTTAAGGATAAGGGGGAAGTCTTTTAGGACTGAGATGAGAGTCTTTTTTTCACACAGAGAGTGGTGAATCTGTGGTATTCTCTGCCACAGAAGGTAGTTGAGGCCAGTTCATTGGCTATATTTAAGAGGGAGTTAGATGTGGCCCTTGTGGCTAAAGGGATCAGCGGGTATGGAGAGAAGGCAGGTACATGAGTTGGATGATCAGCCATGATCATATTGAATGGCGGTGCAGGCTCGAAGGGCCGAATGGCCTACTCCTGCACCTATTTTCTATGTTTCTATGACCACTCAATCGCTCGCAGCTGATCACTGAAAGTTGTCAGCATTTTAACAGTGTTTGGCTCCAAATGCAGAATCTTCCCCTCTAGCAGGTTAGGCAGCTTTAATATGTGGGCAATTATGTCCTGTACAACAATGATCAGACCATCCAAATTCAGGAATTTCTCACTGCGCAACATCAGCACTTCCACTTTCCCGAGCAGTTCACTCACACTGAGTGTTCCATGTTTCAGCTGGCAGTTTATTGTGAAGAAACGTTCCAGTTGCTGTTGCTGCCTGTTCAGCTGATCCTCCACAGCTTGTATTCTTTTTTCAGTCTGGTGGATCTCGTTTTTCATCTTCTCTATGCGTGATATACAGGATTGCACATTCGATGAACATTTTGAAACTTCCTCCTCTCCTCTCTGCACTTCTTCACCAAGCGATCGACAACGTTTCCCTGCCTCAGCTCTGCTGACTTCACAGGCAATGGCAGTTATACCTCCTGTGGGCAGAAATTATTTTACTGAATTAAATACTTATTTTTCATCTTTTATCTGTTTTTGAACACTCAGTGACGACCTTGCTGTGCTTTGAATTTTAATACTGATATATCTAGCCAGTAAACAAGACCATTCATGAGAACTTGCAGATTATGGTTCATCAAATTATGTGTTTTTTGCAGCATAGAAATTGACCCGTCACCCAAACTGTTCCAACAGTACAAAAGGGTTGGAGCCCCATCACAGTTTCATGGAAAATGCAACTTCTTGAAGTATCTTTGTGAATCTTCCTTGTAGACACATTTTGCCTCTTCTGCCAAAATACCCTTCATTCAAAGTAATGATCAGAATTGTGCATCACTTTCCTCAGTGTGGCCTAATCATAATACAGAGCTGATTAGATCTATCTCTCACGGGTAATGTCATATGCAAATGGTAGGAGGGCAGAATCCTGTTTGTGCTGTTTGAAGTAAGCAGATGTTCTCTCTTACAGCAGTCCACAATCCCTCAGGTCTGTCCCCTCATTCAATGTAATTGTGGCCAATCAACTTTCGCCTCAACTTTAGGCACACTTCCTCCAATACCATGAGCTCTTAACTTATGCACCAGACTTTTATGTGGCATCTTGTCAACTGTGTTTTGGAACTCTAGAGGGCCACATAGAACATAGAAAAGTACAGCACAAGAACAGGCCCTTTGGCCCAAAATGTCTGTGCCAAACATGATACCAAATTAAACTAATCTTGTGTCCCTGCATGTAATCCTTACGTCTCCATTCCCAGCATATCTAATGCATCCTACACGTCACAAGTGTATCTGTCTCCACCACTACCCCAGAAGCGTGTTCCAGGCACCGCCGCCTTCTGTGTGAAACAAAAATTGTCCTCCACATCTTTTTTAAACATTGCTCCTTTCACTTAAAGCTATGACTTCTAATCTGACATTTCCACTTTGGGAAAACGATTCTGTCTGTCTCTGCTATCTATTCCTATATGCCTTCTATCAGGTCTCCCCTTAACCTCTGGCATTCCAGAGAAAACAATCCAAGTCTGTTCAAACTCTCCTTATAGCTAATACCCTCTAATCCAAGTAGTATTCTGCACCCTCTCCAAAGAAAACTTGAAGATCTGGGGTATTTATGAACCTTCCCTGTCAAATCCTTATATAACATCAGCGAATTGGTCAAACAGGCTTTACCTTTCATAAAACTGAAGTGGTTTGATTATATTCAGCTTTCCTACATAATTAGCTATTTCATCTTTTGATTACTGATTAACATCCTGCCAACAAAAGACGTTAGATTAACTGGACTACAATTCCATCTTTGAACAATGGAGTCGTGATTGCTGTTTTCATATCCTGTGATATTCTCTTCAAAAGCTTCTTGAGATCTTTAAAAAAAAATCATGCTTCAACAGCAGTAGGAACTCAATAGCAAATTGAGGCAATTGCTGGAAATGTGAAAGACATTTTCTTCCCCATTCCCACTTAACCGAGGCTCCATTCACCACCACTGCTCTAATGAAGCCCATTTAAGCTCAGGGACTACACCTCATCTCCCAATGGGACACAATACAGCCTTTGGAAATCAACACTGAGCTCAGGGCATTGAGATAATCAACCATCCCAGTCACCTGTTGTTATTCTCTATTCCCTTTACCACCCACTTTCACTGAACACCTTTTGTCATTTAAAATCCTCTGACCTCCACCTGATCGCAGATCTCGCTGGTCTCTCAACTTCTGTGGTACACTGCATCTTGAAACTGATTTATTTCCTTTTTTTACACAGTTCTAATTAAAGATCTTTGCTTGAAATGTTGTGCAAGCAGAATATTCTGGAAACACCCGGCAGTTCAGACGTAACTGTGGAGAAAGAGACAGACAGTGTTTCAGGTCATAGACCCTCAATCAGAACACATAGCCTGTAACATTAACACTTCTTCTCCGTCCACAGATCCTGCCTGGCCCACTAAATGTTTCCAGCAGTGTTATTGCAATGGAAAGAGTCAATGTTTAACATCTTTTCATTCACTGTCAAATTCCTTTGCAATGTCCGTAGTCTGAGAACAACTGCTCGGTGTACTGAACTTCCTTCTCACTGGGACTTCTGATCAATCAGAACCAGATGATATTTCTTGCATGAACTAATATGTTCAATCTTTATTTGGAGCTTCAATTTTCAATAGCTGACCTATTATGGTTCCAAGAAATGGAATGAATAAAAGCCCAATGCCCACATTCCGCCCTATTTCCATAGTTCTCTGGGGTTCCTTTTGTCCCTCCAATGCGTTCTTTGCCACAATCAGTGACTCTTTTAAACTACACATGTACTGTTCTTGCTTGTCCTTCTCCTGTCTAATGGTTGGTAGCTCTCCTTGTAAAGCACTCAATTCCTGTTTCTTCCTTTTCATCTCTTCTTGCAATCTGCCTTTCTCTTCCGTTAACTTCTCACAGACTGACTGAACTTCTCTCAGGTAGCCAGAAGCCACATCATAAGCCTCCTTTGCTGCACAGTGCGCCTTCTGAACCAGCCGCTGGATCACATTAACATCCGCTTCATTCAGGGCTCTATTTCCAATTCTGGTCATGTTGCTGGCCAGCAACTCCACAGCTTTGACCTGTCTTGAGAGATGCTCTCCGATCTCGTTGGCAGCTTCTCTCATCATAAGACACTTTGCAACTGCCATGATACCTTTAGAAATACAGAGGACAGATATTATTCATTAACAATGTTGAGGCTTACAGAATCACACTGTCAGAAAACCCACACAGGTCACGAGGAATTTTTGCACCTATAACTGATTGCAATCTGAAAGGTATTCCCTGAGGAGTTGGTGCCAGCAAGTGGTGTAGATGTTGTTTAGAACGATTTTCAGATGGCCTTTGATAAGGTGCCACACGGGAGGCTCCTAAGGAAGATAAGACCCCATGGCCCAAGGCAGGTAGTGTTGAGAATGCAGGGACTGAAGAAGGACTTGGACAGGTAGGGAGAGTGGGCAGAGAAGTGGCAGATGGAATATAATGTAGCAAATTGTGGAGTTATGCATTTTGGTAGTTGGAATAAAGGCGTAGACTATTTTTAAAATGGGAAGAGAATCCAGAGATCAGAGGTGCAAAGGGACTTGGGAGTGCTTGTGCAGTATTCCCAAAAAATTAATCTGCAAGTCGAATCGGTAGTAAAGAAAGCAAATGCAATGCTAGCATTTATTTCAAGAGGCCTTATATACAAAATCAGGGATGTAATGCTGAGGCTCTATAAAGCGCTGGGTCAGGCAGCATTTGGAATATTGTGAGCGATTTTGTGCATCATATCTGAGGAATAATGTGCTGGCTCTGGAGAGGGTCCAGAGAAGGTTTTCAAGAATGATCCCAGGAATGAGTAGGTTAACATATGATTATATGACACCACTGGGCCTGTACTCGCTGGAGTTTAGAAGAATGAGGGGGAGACCTTACTGAAACATAGTGGTAGAGATAGATAAATTCTTGATTAGAACAGCTAAGGGTTACGGGGAGAAGGCAGGAAAATGGGATAAGGAGGCAGAAATCAGCCACGATTGAATGGTGGAGTAGACTCGATGGGCCGAATGGCCTAATTGTACTCCTATAACTTGTGAACGTGAAGTTATCGGAGAACATTCTAAGGGATTAGATACAGTATATATGCACTTGGATATAGATGGGCGTTTTCAGCATAGTCATCATGATTTTACACGGGGGGAAGAACATCTTACAAATGTTTGATGCTTTTGAAGAAGTAGCCAAGAAGAATGACAAAGACAAGGCCACGCACATCATCAATATGAGCTTCAGCAAGTCCTTTGATAACGTTCCACATGGTAAGCTAATGTGGAAGATTAGAACGCATGGGATTCAGGGAGAGCTTGCTAACTGGATACAGAATTGGCTACGTGGAAGGGAGTAGAAGATGGTGGTGGAAGGTTTATTTTCACACTGGAAGCCTGTAACTAGCGCCGTGCCTCAAGGATTGGTGCAGGGCCCATTGCTGTTTGTAGTTTATATCATCAATGTGGGTGAGAATGTACAAGGCATGATTAGTAACTTTGTGGATGATATTAAAGTAGGTGGTATCATAGACGGTGAAAATGGTTATCAAAAATGACTACAGGATCTTGGTCAGCAGAGAAAGTGAGCTGAGGAATGGTTAATGGAGCTTCATGCAGATAAGTGTGAAGTGTTGCATTTTGGAAAGTCAAACCAGAGCTGGACTTCACGGTGTAGTAGGCCCTAATGGACAATAGACAATAGATGCAGGAGTAGGCCATTCGGCCCTTTGAGCCAGCACCGCCATTTACTGTGATCATGGCTGATCATCCACAATCAGTACCCCATTCCTGCCTTCTCCCCATATCCCTTGACTCTGCTATCCTTAAGAGCTCTATCTAACTCTCTTGAAAGCATCCGGAGGATTGGCCTCCACTGCCTTCTGAGGCAGAGAATTCCACAGATTCACAACTCTCTGGGTGAAAACTTTTTTCCTCATCTCCGTTCTAAATGGCCTACCCCTTATTCTTAAACTGTGGCCCCTGGGTCTGCACTCCCCCAACATCGGGAACACGTTTCCTGCCTCTAGCGTGTCCAATCCCTTAATAATTTTATATGTTTCAATAAGATCCCCTCTCATCCTTCTAAATTCCAGTGTATACAAGCCCAGTCGCACCATTCTTTCAACATACAGTATGACAGTCTCGCCATCCCGTGAATTAACCTCGTGAACCTACGCTGCACTTCCTCAATCCTTTCTCAAATTTGGAGACCAAAATTGCACACAATACTCCAGGTATGGTCTCACCAGGGCCCTGCACAACTGCAGAAGGACCTCTTTGCTCCTATACTCAACTCCTCTTGTTATGAAGGCCAACATGCCATTAGCTTTCTTCACTGCCTGCTGTACATGCATGCTTACTTTCAGTGACTAATGAACAAGGACACCCAGATCTCGTTGTACTTCCCCTTTTCCTAACTTGACACCATTCAGATAATAAAAGAGGCGATCATGGCTGACAAGGGAAGTCAAGGACAGCATAAAAATAAAAGAGAAGTATAACATAACAAAGATGAGCGGAAAGCCAGAGGTGACTTCTGTTCAGCCTGCTCTCCAAAGCCGAAGCCTCACGAGCCAAAGCCTCACGAGCCAAAGCCTCACGAGCCAAAGCCCCACGAGCCAAAGCCCCACGAGCCAAAGCCCCACGAGCCAAAGCCCCACGAGCCAAAGCCCCACGAGCCAAAGCCCCACGAGCCAAAGCCCCACGAGCCAAAGCCCCACGAGCCAAAGCCTCAGCAGTTGCCTTCAGAACAGCACTTGCACCTCAACACACAGCCTCAACCAACCCAAAGGTTCCAATAGGCCACTGTGTTAGTCAATAGGCTGCTCCACTGGAGATTATAGGCAACACCACTTTATATATTACTGATGTAACCCATCCATATCAAACAAAATCAAAGCTGCTTTTCTGAGAATCAACAACATGCCATTCCCATTTCATTTATAGGAAATAAAAGTACACACTTGAATGACTATGCCTTTGAATAGACAGCTTTATCACAAGCAGAACATTTGCATTATGCAGAAACTCGTGTAAAAAAAATATTTTCATCTCGTGGATGTTCAGGGTCTGGTGGCAAGTTTCATTTCTTCTTTATTTACAGCTTACAGTTGTCACATCTTCAGACAGGAGGAGCTGAATGCTAGTTCCTCTGTCATTGACCTCCAACTGTAGATAGTTCCTCTGCATTGACTTCTCCAATTTTAGATAGTTCCTCTACATTGACTTCTCCAACTTTAGATAGTTTCTCTGTCCCTCTCTTCCCCTCCCCAGTTCTCCCTCTATCTTCCTGTCTCCACCTATATCCTTCCTTTGTCCCGCCCCCCTGATCGGTCTGAAGAAGGGTCTCGACCCGAAACGTCACCCATTCCTTCTCTCCTGTGATGCTGCCTGACCTGCTGATTTACTCCAGCATTTTGTGAATAAACACCTTCGATTTGTACCAGCATCTGCAGTTATTTTCTTACAAGCCAAACTCAGCAATCACCAGAATAGGCATGCTGAATCTCATTTTGGACACCCTCCGATGTTACTAAATGCTTTTGGCATCAAGAGGACAAAACTTTGCACAGTATTTGCAAGAGCTGCAAAGCAGTAACTCTATCGCTGCACCACCATGCTGTCCTTCTGACTTCAGAATTTGCAACAGTCTGGGCGATGAAGGCCTGGTGTTCGTCTGTTGGGTCATGATCAAGGGGTGGGTATGAGGAGGTGGCCCAGATCTGGTGCGTGGCCTCAGCATGCTAGAGGTCAGCCTTCCACACGAGAACCTCACGTTGATGAGTTTAATAAAAATGTTGGCGCACTCACCCACAAACCTCTGGTGGAAGACTACACTTCCTCCCACCTTGTCTCTTGCAAAGACGCTATCCCCTTCTCTCAATACCTCCGACTTCACCGCAACTTCTCTGAAGATGAGACTTTCCATTTTTAGGACATACGGGATGTCCTCTTTCTTTAGAACAAAGAGAACAAAGAACAAAGAATGACTAACATCCTACTGACTGGAGTGCCAGACATGGCTCCCCGGAAACGTAAAACCTCAGAGTAAAAGGTTCCATGGATCCAACAAAGTGAACATTGGAAGTAATTATATAAAAAGTGAATCTGGGGAATTGATAATGGAAAACAAATGAATTATGTGAATATTTTGCACCAGTCCAAACGTTAGAGGAAAGAAATGTTACAAAATCCCCGAAAAAGTGGTTATTCAAAATTGGATGTAAGGGAACTTGGGAAAATTACAATCACTAGAGGTACAGAACATTTGTGATCTGACACCAACAGTTTCCCCCACGATTCCGACAACTTTTCATTAGAATAGAAAATAGCAAATGTAATCCCTTTATTCTAAAAAGGCAGACAAAAAGCAGAAAATATCAAGCCAATTAGCTCAACTTCTGTGACAGAGGAGATGTTAGAATCTATCAATGAAGACACCAGCTGGCGAGACAGAGAACAGGAAGGTGGAACACATAAATGCATGCCTAAGCAGAAAATGACAAGCCAATGTACAAAAGGGACAGATTTGCGCATGAACAGGAAGAGCACATGTCCTGGAGTGGAGATTTGCTGTGGGAGGGTTTAAACTAATCTGGCAGAGGGGTCTGGCCCAGAGCATTTATGTGGGAGATGGGAAAATGGAGCCTGATATAGATGTATATCAGTAGAGGATGGGCAGGGGCAATTCAGGGAGTGAGGAAGGTCTAATAGATTAAACTCTATTTAATTTAATGCCAGAAGCCTGATGGGTAAGGCAGATGAATTCTGGGTATGGATTGGTAGTGGGGCTGGGGGTATTGCAGCCATAACAAGGTTCTGGGGAACAGAGGCTGGGTTTGAGAACTTTGAGGAGGACTGAGGGCCATTCAAATGCTTGGATGTGATCTGTTGCACGATTACATCATACCTCTATATTAATTTCATCGACCCACCTTGGTTCTGCAGTAGGTCTGTAACTCTTGGGGAGAGAAATCCATTTTTAACTTGTGTAGGAAGGAACTGCAGATGCTGGTTTAAACCGAAGATAGACACAAAAAGCTGGAGTAACTCAGAGGGGCTGGCAGCATCTCTGGAGAGAAGGAATGGTGCAGCAATGGTTTCCATGCCGCACATCATTTTACCTTTCAGTAACTGGCATTGACCTTCGCTTATGACCCCTGGCAATTTCACCCAAATCACTTTCCTTCAGTTTTGTGTCAACACCCAGGTCTCTCAACCCTCTGCTCCCTGAATCATCAGATTGCATGTCTCATGTAAAGTACGGGGTAAGTGGGAATTTTCTCCAACTCAACATTGGAGGATTGAATCCAGTGTTTTTGGTCCCTGCTACAAGCTTTGCGATCAACCGTTGATTCTAACCTCTCTACCTGTTACTTCCCCAATTCTGAGTTTGTCTGTCGCTGTAAACATGGCTGATCTCTAGACTTGTTTGCTCCACCACACCGACGAATTGCCTTTCTTGTTTAGTTCTGTGTAACAGGATATTGATCCACACCCTGCTGCTATGCTCTAACTCTCACCACTGTTTAACCACTGTCTCACCACTGTTATTCCCTTTATCACGTATCAGTATACTGTGGATGCAAGGTTGTAATCATGTACAGTATTTCCATTGACTGGTTAGTACACAAAAGCTTTTCAGTGTACCTTGGTACACATGACAATAAGCTAAACTAACTGGAGAATTATGTAGGTCAGCAAGCACAGACATTTAATCATGAGGTTTTGTCCTCTTCCTTGCTCTTGCACCTCTGTAATCCATGTCTCTGGAATCTGCTTCCATTCTGGAATCTTGCAAGATTACTGCTCTCCTCCAGTTCTGGCAGCCTGTACATGACCTTTTTTTGATTCTCACAACCATGGGTAGATGCCAAGTCCCCAAGCTCAGGAACTCCGTCGAACCACCTTCCTCCGTTAAGATGCTCCCTAGAACCTGCTGCTTTGACACAGCACACGGGCATCCCCTGCAATACTCCTTTGGGGCTCAGTCTCAATTTTAGCATGATTGCTTAAGTGAAATCTATCAATATTTTACTGCATTAGAAGCGCTGTCTCAAGTGTTGTTGGTGATTGAATCTGCCTCACGACCATCTTATATCATCCGAATGGCCTCCACTGCACAGTTACACGCTGAATGAATGAATGAATGGGATCTTACTCTCTAAATCAGTAATGAAGTCCAACAGCAAATCGTGTAATTATTCACATTTAATAACAAGCATAGCGATACATTGATCATTTAAGTCACCGTGCGTACATTTCAGTGTAATGAATACAGGAAATTGGTTGATATGATTTAGTCATGGTCAGCTAGAAACTTTAAAAGGCTGCACAGATACAGGATTGCACATTCGATGAACATTTTGAAACTTCCTCCTCTCCTCTCCGCACTTCTTCACCAAGCGATCGACAACGTCCTGCTGTCATGGATCCCTCACCCGTGTCTTCTCTGGGTCCCATAATTCTACTCTCACCCTCCTTCCCCCGAGACAGAATATGGATAGAATTTGTGTGTTGGAAGGAACTGCGGATGCGGATACCGAAGATAGACACAAAATGCTAAAGTTACTGAGACCCCTGACTCTCAGTCTGATGAAAGGTCTTGACCCGAAACGTCACCAATACCTTCTCTCCAGAGATGCTGCTTGTCCTGTTGAGTTACTCCAGCATTTTGTGCCTATATATGGATAGAATTCCCCTGGTCTTTGCCTTCCACCCCACCAGCCTCGGCATCCAACACATCATTCTCCAGCACTTCTGCATCTCCACTGTGATCCCACCATCAGTCGCTTCTTCTCGTCTCTACCCCTTCTGAACAGAGCACTCCCTCCACAACTCCTTGGTTCCCTCATTGACACGCATCCAAACCACCCCCTCCAAAAGTACTTTCCTCTGCAACCACAGCAGATGTAAACCTGACCTTGTACATCCTCCCTGGCCTCCATCCAGGGGCCCCATCAGTCTTTGCAGATGCAACAGAAGTCCATGTGCACCTACTCCAACCTTATTACTGCATCCAGTATTCCCAATGTAGCCTCCAGTATAGCGGGGAGACCAGACATAGACTCGGCCACCGTTTCGCCGAACACATGCGCTCGGTCCGCCAAGGCCTACTAGATCACCATGTTGCTAACTATTTAAAATCCCCCACCCAATTCCATGCTGACCTTTCTGCCCTGGGCCTCCTCCATTGCCAGAGTGAGGTCACATGCAACCTCAAGGAACAGTACCTCATGTTCCGCTAGTGCAGCTTACAACTCAATGGTATAAACATTGAATTTTCCCATTTTTGGTAACGTCTAACAAAGCCACACCTTTCTCACATACACCCACATCCTCTGTGCTTCACCTGGACTCTCCCCTATTTCTCCCTCTCCCCCTTCTATTTTTCCTCTGGCTTCACATTTCACAACCTTTTCTGTCACATCTTCTTGTTTTTCATCTCTGGCCGAACAACACTGCTGGTGTAATCTACAGACGAGTCAAACAGAAACCAAAGCAGCCTTTCTGGGAATCAGTAACATACAGTTTTATTTTTATTTATAGGAAATGAAAACCTGCCTTTGAACAACCACAGGTCTCAATCGCATGAAAAGTTTTATCTAAAGCAGAACATGTGCCAATATTGCAGAAGGCCACACACAGAGGCCTTGTGTTAGAACATGTCTTCTTTTTCAAGGATGTTCAGAGTTCGGTGGTAGGTTTCAAGGCTTCTTGATTCCCAAGTCAATAGACAATAGACAATAGGTGCAGGAGCAGGCCATTCAGCCCTTCGAGCCAGCACCACCATTCACTGTGATTATGGCTGATCATCCATAATCAGTACCCTGTTCCTGCCTTCTCCCCATATCTTTTGACTCTGCTATCTTTAAGAGCTCTATCTAACTCTCTCTTGAAAGCATCCAGAGAATTGGCCTCCACTGCATTCTGAGGCAGAGAATTCCACAGATTCACAACTCTCTGAGTGAAAAGGTTGATTTTCCCAGTCTACCTGCATGTTGAAATCTCCCATAACCACCGTAGCATTACCTATGCGACATGCCGATTTTAACTCATGATTCAACTTGCACCCGATATCCAGGCTACTGTAGATAACTTCCATTAGGGTCTTTTTACCCTTACAATTCCTCAGTTCTGTCCACACCGATTCTACATCTCCTGATTCTATGTCACCCTTGCAAGGGACTGAATATCATTCCTTGCCAACAGAGTGACCCCACCCCCTCTGCCCACCTGTCTGTCTTTTTAATAGGATGTATACCCCTGAGATTCAGCTCCCAGCCCTGATCCTCTTGCAGCCATGTCTCTGTAATTCCCACAACATCATACTTGTCAATATCTAATTGAACCTCAAGCTCATCCACTTTATTTTTTATACTTCGCACATTCAAATACAACACTTTAACATCGGTATTCACCTCCCCTCTCTCACCGGTCACTATTGGCCCTGACCTTACTCTCTTATCCCTTCTCGAACTTTCCTTCCCATTAATTCAGATGTCTTTTGCAACTTTTCCTGTATTGTCTTCCCCATTAACTCCATCTTTATACTCCCAATTTGTCAACCCTTCCTCCCCTCTATTTAGTTTAAACCCTCACGTGTAACACGAGCAAACCTGCCTGGCAGAACATTGGTCCCCCTCCAGTTAAGGTGAAACCCGTCCCTTTTGTACAGGTCACCCCTACCCCAGAAGCGATCACAGTGGTCTATAAATCTAAATCCCTGCTCCCTGCACCAGCCCCCCAGCCATACATTCATATCCCCTATCTCCGTTCCTGCACTCACCAACACGAGGTACAGGAAGCAATCCAGAGATAATCACCCTGGAAGTCCTGCTTCTCAGTCTTCTTCCTAACTCTCTAAACTCACATTGCAGAACCTCCTTCCTCTTCTGCCCGACGTCGTTTGTGCCCACATGCACAACTTCTACGGCTGTTCACCTTCCCTCTCCAGGATGTTCTGAAGTCGGTCCGTGGAATCTTGAACCCTGGCACCAGGGAGGCAACAGACCATCCTCAAGTCTCACCTGCCGCCACAGAATCTCCTGTCCGCACCTCGGACAATGGAGTCACCCACCACTATGGCTCTGCCCGACGTCGCTCACGCTGATCGAGTCTCATCGCTGGCATTGGAGCCACCGATCTGTCCGCCGCTTGGACTGGAAGCGTCTTCTGCCCCGACAGCTCCCAAGAGGGTGTACCTGTTTTCATTAGGCACAGCCACCGGGGTCTCCTGCACTTCACATTTACTCCCCTTTCTCACAGTCACCCTCCTTCGCTCTTCCTGTATCCTTGGTGTGACAACCTCACTGTAGGTCCTGTCCAGGAAAATCTCGTTTTCCCGGATTATCTGGAGATTATCCAGCTGCTTATCCAGTTCCCCAACACGTTCATTCAGGAGCTGCACCTGGATACAATTCCTGCAGGTGTAGTTTCCAGAAGCTCCATCGGTGTCCCTGACTTCCCACATCCTGCAGGAAACACACTGTACCAACTTGCCTGCCATTTCTTCAGTGACAAAATCAAATTTCAACCAAGCGTAGCCTCCTCGCCTCAGCCTCCTCGCTGAAGACTCTTGAGCCAAAGACTCACACTTTACCTTCCAAGGCACTTCACCTCAACAATGCCGCTCCCAGAAAGGTCGCTCTGCTACAGCTGCACTTCTTTATCTGTTATCTAATCAACTACTTTAGGGCTGATTAGTAAATTGATTAGTAAATTACCTGAACCAGGGACTTGGCTCACTTTTTAAACTGTCTTTCCCTGTGATTCACCTTCTTTGTCACAGACTTTCAAGCCAATGGTCTCTTCTCTCCGCTTCTGCTTACAGCTTCTCCGAGTTCCGTGTAAGGACTAGTCGCAGAATGCAGAAGGTTCGACCAGCCCCGACCCGGGTCTGAGCGCCCGGTGCGTGGGAGCTTGATCGCCCCGACGCGGAGGGCCCAAACAACGCCGGCTACAGGAGCCAAGATCGTCCTGTCAACGGAAAGCTCGAGGCCCCCGACCGCAGGAGAACAAAGCTGGGAAGAAGAACTTTTTTTCGCCTTCCATCACAGTGAGGAATGTGGAGGAGTCGCTGAGGTGGATGTTTATGTTAAAATGTATTTTGTGTGTTTTGTTGCTTTTTATTGGTATGACTGTATGGCGAATCAAATTCCTCGTATGATGCAAAACATACGTGGCTAATAAAGTATGATATTGACTAACTTACATTTGTCACATCTTCAGACAAGTGGAACTTACTAAGTCACGGAGTATTTTTGTGGCTAGAGGAAGGTAGTCGGCAAGTTGAAGTTGTGGTGTTTGCAGTTTGGGTTATTTCCTAGGTTGACATGGCCATTAACAGTATATGAGGTGCCAATTGCTGAAGTGGAAAGGGTTTAGAGATATATATTAGAAAATGGTTAGGAGTTCCATGGTCTCTTAGTAATGTGGGTTTATACGGAAAGGTATTCTCCATTTACCATTGCCTAGTCTAACAGCAGTGTGCTAAGGTGAGGTTAGAGTTGCAATTATCAGGGAGCAAGGATACCGTGGTTAGTAATCTCGTGCCAAGTGTAACGAGGGGGAGGAAGTGGAACTTAAAGCGGGTAGTATACAAAACACAAGCAGCTCTGAAGCATGCAGACATTGTTGGTCGGGTGCAGCACAGGAAAGGAGGCTTAAGACAGTACAGGGAAACTAGTGTGGAGTAAGGCAGGTCCAACAGGGAGGAGGAAATTGGTTGTGGAGAAGGTACTCATCAGGAGGAGGCAATGAGATGTATTGGGCAGAAGCTCAGGTTAAGCAGGGACAATGGATGTATAGGGAAAGTGTAGAAAAGAGGAGGTTTAGCTGGAGGGACCTGTGGTGCATAGCGGCGGGTCATGGAAGTTTCCTTATAAGGGCAATTTATGATGTTCTGCCATCACCGCAGAACCTCAACCAATGGGTAGGTGGGGACCCGGCGTGTTCCCTGTGTTCAGAGGTGGCAACGATGAGGCATATTTTGTCAGGATGGAAGACTAGTCTTGCTCATGGTCGGGACACTTGGTGGCATAACCAGGTCTTGAAGTGCACAGCTGCAGCAATTGAGAGGAGGAGAGCACAAGTGAATTCAGTAGGCATCGGAACTGGGAATGTAGCTCTTCATTTTGTCCGTGGGGGGTGGAAAGGTGGTGGAGGAAGGTTTTCAGACAGATAAGAGTTAGGCCAGTTCAAGGGAACCAATGATTGGGAGATGTGGGTAGATTTGGGAGGAAAGCTTGTCGTTCTGCAGGAAATAATTACTACTAGTTTGAGGCCTGATATAGTGTCATGGTCAGTTAGTCAGCGGATAGTGCATTTTATAGAACTGACGGTGCCTTGGGAGAACTTAGTGGATGAGGCTTACGAAAGGAAAAAGCTTAGATATGTAGATTTGGCAACAGAAGTTGAGCAGCGAGGGTGGAGAGAAAGAGTACATCTGGCAGAAGTGGGTTGTAGAGGTTTCATAGTGCGATCGGCCACATCGCTATTAGGAGAGCTAGGAATTTGCGGACAGAGTTTGCGTCAGGCCGTAAAGGGAAGGAAGAGGTGCTTGTTAGAGGGAGTGCAGGGAAATCGCATTGACCAGTACTTCTTGAGAAGTCAGTCGAGTGAAGTCCAGCGACGGGTAGAAAACCACAGTTCGCAGGATATCGTCACCCCTGTCACTGATGAAGAGGGGACAAGCACTGGAGGGGGATGTAGGTGGTGGTAAGGTTATTCTGCCAGCCAAGGAGAAGAAAGGTAGGCTGAAACCTAGAGTTAAAAGGCCTAGGGCAAGTGAAAGGAAGGAATGGGAAACAGTTAATATAGATTAAAGATGTTAGTGAGTCTGAAAGGGGCAGTGGAAAAGAAGTTAGATAAGATGGGAGAGAGTATTCATCGATATGGTGCGGACAGGTTTGGAGTTATTGAGAAAAAGAAGGTGCAGGTTCTACAGGTGGTTAGATCTAGACGAGATCTATCAACAACAATCCTCTACTGGAGCACAACACTTCCTAACACCCCGACTCTTGCAAAGATGCAAACTCCTTTTCTCAATACTTCCAGCTCCACCGCATCTTCTACCAAGATGAGGCTTTCCATTCTTAGGACATAAGCGATACCTGCTTTCTTTAGAAAACATGGTTTCCCCCTTGCTGTTGTGGATGCATCCCTCACAGTCTTTCATCAGTGTCCCATAATTCTACTCTCACTCACCTTCTCCCAAGACAGAATATGGGTAGAGTTCTCCTGGTCCTTTCCTTTCAGCCCACCAGCCTCCGCATCGAACACATCATTCTAAAACATTTCTGTCACCCCCAATGTGATCCCACCATTGGTCACTTCTTCTCATTTCCACTCCTTTTCGCCTTCTGCACAGACGACTCTGTGCCAGAGGCCACATACAAACTCGAGGAATAGTACCTCATATTCCACTTGTGTATCCTACAACTCAATGGTATGAACATTGAATGTATCCATTTTTTGATCATCTCTAACAACCCATCACTCTCTCCCTTTCCTTCATCACCATCGCCCCTTTTTCTCCCCAGCCCTTCCTCTATGCCCCACCTGGACTTGCCCTTATTTCTCCCCTCCCCCCCTCTTCCATTTTCCCTCTAGCTTCACAATTCACAACCTTGTCTCTCACGCCTGTTTTTTCATCTCTGGCCTTAGGACACTGCTGTTGTAATCTACTGATGAGTCAAACAGAAACCAAAGCGACCTTTCTGGGAATCAGTAACATACAGTTTTAGTTTAATTTACAGGAAACAAAAAAACTTAACAATCACATGAACAGTTTTATTGAAAGCAGAAAATGTGACATTCAGGCAAAAACTCACAGCACAGAGGCCACGTTTCATAACATCCTTCCACAACTGGACTCGCACCTATTTCTCTCCTCCCCTCCCCCTCCTCCTCCAGTCCTCTGGTGTCACAATTGGCAACCTTTTCTCTCAACGCCACCTGTTTTTTTCCATCTCTGACCTTAAACCACCTCTGTAATCTACAGACGAGTCAAACAGAAACTAAAGCAGCCTTTCTGGGAATCAATAACACTATGGCGAGTCTGGAGGCTCGTTCTTTGTTGAAGAAGTTTATTGCGACAGCAATATTCGATCACAAAGTTTACTTAACGAGATTACAGACAACCATTAAAACTAACTGTTCTCTTCGAAGACGTCTCTCAACTGTCTCTTTTGGGCCCCAAAACCGCACGTGACGACGCTGTCCAATCAGCGGTCTCACTCCCTCGACCAATCCTTACGGTCGCACCCACACGTGACCTTGCTGGCCAATCTGAGGGTTCGACACCTAGGACCACTCTCTATGGTCGCCGCAACACCACGGTTTGATTTTTATTTATAGGAAATGAACACCTGCCTTTGAACGACCACAGGTCTCAATCACATGAAAAGTTTTATCAAAAGCAGCACAAATGCCAATAGTGCAGAAGGTCACAACACAGAGGCCATGTGTTTGAATACATCCATCTTCGTTTTCAAAGATGTTCAGAGTTCGGTGGTAGCTTTCCAGGCATCATGATTCGCAACTTACACACATCTCAATCACACGAACAGTTGCATTGAAAGCAGAAAATGTGCCATTTACACAGAAACTCCCAGCACAGAGGCTATCGGCTATCGACGAGAACTTCTTTTCACGGATGTTCAGAGTTCGGTGGTCGGTTTCAAGGCTTGTTTATTCACAGCTTACAGTTGTCACATCTTCAAACAGGAAGAGATGAATGCACTAAGAGGTGAACAGATTAGAAATGCTCTGGGAGATGATGGCCTGGTGTTCATCTGTGGGGTCATGGGCAAGGTGTAGGCATGAGGAGGTGTCTGAGAACTGGTGCCTTTCCTCTGCAGAATAGAGCTCAGCTTGTCCGATGACAACGCCCTCTCTCGTCGGTGAGTTTAATAAAAATGTTGCGGAGAGCAATCAGCAACAATCCTTCACTGGAGGACTATTCTTTCCCCCACCCTGTCTCTTGCAACTGTTGCATTTCTGTCACCTACTCTCAACAACTCCGTCAGCACCCCATCTGCTCCCAAGATGACGATTTCCATTCTTACGACACATGAGAGGTCTTTCTTTAGTAAACAAGGATTCCCCCTGCCATTCGGCCCATCAAGTCCACGCCGCCATTCAATCAAGGCTGATCTATCTCTCCCTCCTAACCCCATTTTCCTGCCTTCTCTCCATAACCTCTGACACCCATACCAATCAAAAATCTATCTATCCCTGCCTTAAATATATCCACTGACTTGGCCTCGACGGCTTCTGTGGCAAAGAATTCCACAAATTTACCACCCTCTGACTTTTCCACCTTCTACACTGACCACGCCCACTGCTACTTCTTCGTTCACTCATCCTTTCCCATCCAAACCACCCCTTTGCAAATACTTTCCTTTGCAACCGCAGGAGATGTAACACCTATCCCTATACATCTTCCCTTGACTCCATCCATGGCTCCCAGCAGTATTTAAAGGACAGGGGTTCACATGCACCTCCTCTAACCTACTGCATCTGGTGTCCCCACTGTGGCACAATTGTTCAGCGAAACGGCTGCTGTTGTTCCCAATGTATCCTCTTATACAGCTGAGAGACATAGTCTACACATGATGCAGTAGATGAGGTTCGAGAAGGTGCATGTGAACTCTGTCTCACTTCTGCCTCACCTCTGCCTCAGACTGCTGGGGTCCCTGGATGGCCAGGGAGGTGGTAGAGAGACAGGTCATACATGTCCTGCTGTGGAGGGGAAAGTACTTTAGGTGGGAGTAGTTTGTGTGGGTAAGGATGAGTGAATCAAGGAGTTGCGGGTGGAATGGTCTGTGCAGAAGGTGGAAAGGGGTGGAGATGGGAAGAAGTGACCAATGACGGGATTACATTGGAGGTGACAGAACTGTTGGAGAATGATGTGTTGGATGAGGAGGCTAACGGGGTGAAAGGCAAAGACCAGGGGAACTCTATCCATATTCTGTCTTGGGGGAAGGAGAGTGAGAATAGAATGACGGGTCACAGAGGGGACATGGGTAAGGGATCCATCGATGATAGCAAGGTGAAACCATGTTTACCAAGAAAGAGTACATCTTGTGTGTCCAATGAATGGAAATTGCCATCTTGGGAGCAGACGTGGCAGAGACGGAGGTGATGAGTAGGAGACAGCACCTTTGCAAGTGGCAGGGTAGGAGGAAGTGTAGTCCTCCAGCGAAGGATTGGTGCTGTTTGCCCTGCACTCAGCAACATTTTTATTAAACTCGCCGACAAAGGTGTTGCCATTGTCGTCTGGCAGGCTGACACCTACCATGCCGAGACCAGGTGCTAGTACTCGGATATCTCCTCATGCCTATGCCTTGACCATGACTACACAGACGAACAGCAGGCCATCATCTCCCAGGCTACTTCTGATCTCATCACTTCTTGTCTTAGTGCATTCAACTCTTGTGTGAAGATGTGACAACTGTAAGCTGTGAATAAAGAAACCTTGACACCGACCATTAAACTCCGAACATCCGTGAATAAAAGAAGTTCTCAGCCGTAGCCTCTGTGCTGTGAGCTTCTGTATGAATGGCACATTGTCTGCTTTCAATGAAACTGTCCATGGAATTGAGACGAGTGATCATTCGAAAGCAGCTTTTCATTTCCTATAAATAAAACTAAAACTGATTCCCAGAAAGGCCGCTTTGGTTTCTGCTTGACTGGTCTGTAGATTGCACAGCAGTGCAAAATTACGTGTGATATTAAGGTTAATAAAAGGTAAATAAGAAGTTGTTCAGCTTAATGTGTCATCTGAAGAATCAGCCCTTTCTCATAACTGCTCCACGCATAGCTCGGCATTCCCTCGGTAGTGTCACACTTACAGAGCATCGCTCCTTCAGAACTGCCCTTCTCACAGCATGGCATTTCTCCAGTACTGCCCCAGGCACAGTGTAGTGCTCCCTCAGTATGGGCCCTCATTTGGTCAGATGTGTTTTTTAATTTCATAACTTTTTTCCCTACTGTTTGAATTCTTTCCTGACTTTAAAGCTGGTTTTGTTCTGTGATTTGTTTTACAATGCCAGTCTATAAACTATGATATAATCATGAAAGTTTAGTCCAAAATAAGAGATTTATGAGAAGGCTTTGGGGAGGTCAATATTTGTACGTAACATAACAGAATTGCCAAACGATTGTTTGTGCCAAAATGTCATGCAGTAAGAATCCTTGTTCTGTTTATACTAATTTATAACTCTGTCGCCTAAAATGTCATAAAATACTTTTGGATTGTTTACTTTTTACTTCCCCTCGTCCATGTATACCTTAGCAAACTTGCTTGATACAAACACGCCAGATATTGTGATGACTACCATTTAGTTGCTATGCTGAGCTTGTTTAATACACATTGTGCCGCCATTTTGTTGTACCGTAATGTACCGTACTTTAAAATTAATTGCTGTCATAGATATTTTGAAATCTGCCTTGGAGACCACCATGGTTTCAGTGAATCTGGAAATGAATGGATTCATCTGGAAACATGGATCTCAAGATCTTCGTTATAAACTGTTAAAGTGAGCTTATCCTAAATATTTAGAGATGATATGCAGAATATTTTGTTTTAATGTTCTAAGCCATATTTGGGTTGGCTTGTTCTTTGCAACCTGTTTAAATAACAACTCACCAGAACATGGGTTGAGAAAAGCTTTCTTTGACAGAACATGCATCACTAGGACTTGTTTTAATAATAACAATAATAAGTACTTTATTCATCCCACAGTGGGGGTGGGGGGAGGAGGGGGAGAGTGGGAGTGGTGGGAGGAGGGCGAGAGTGGGAGTGGTGGGAGGAGGGGGAGAGTGGGGGTGGGGGGAGAAAGGGGAGAGTGGGGGTGGGGGGAGGAAGGGGAGAGTGGGGATGGGGGAGGCGGAGGAGGGGGTCGGGGAGAGTGGAGGTGGGGTAGGGGGTTGGGGAGAGTGGGGGAGGGGGTGGGGGTGGGGGAGGGGGTGGGGGAAGAGGGGGTGGGGGAAGGGAGCAGTGGGTTGAACAGTGGGGGGAACGGGGACAGTGGGGGGCAGGAGAGAGTGGGGGTGGGGTGGAGGGGGGATGGGGGAGGGGAGGGAGGTGGGGGTCAGGAGAGGGGGAGGGAGGGAATGGTGTGGGGAGGGGGGGAATGAGGTGGGGAGGGGGGAATGGGGGTGGAGGCAGGGCTGGGCGAGTGTGGGTAGGAGCAGGGGAGGGATGTGGGGTAGGGGGGATGGAGTGGGTCAGAGGGGGAGGAGGGGGGATAAGGGGGATTGAGTGGGGGGGTTGAGGGTGCTACACCATTACAGGAGAGGCTTTGAGTCCAGGGCTCACTCAGTGACGACACCCTCACCCCTTCCCTGCTCTCCCTCTACGAGGAATGGGCCCAACGGGTCCACTTGGTCTAGTTTATAATAGAATCTAAGGACATTAAGTAGGATTCAACCATGAATTTCTTTCGAGCATCAAGTATTCCTTCATCCTCTGCAATTTCATCATGGAATCTTTTTCTTTTACGTTCCCTGTGCTGCTTGTATTCCGTATTAATATCACATTTTAGAGCCAATTCAGTTGCTTCATTTTCAATCTGTTTGAATTGAGATTCATATTCATTTCGCATATTTTTCATGTCTTTTTCAAAAAGCTGAATCAAATGAGAAGCTGTTACCAGATCTAGACTACTTTTCTGTAAATATGTGGATAAATTGAAAGCCTTGTGTAGCACTTTACTCCAGAATATAAAAACAACTAAGAATTCATAAGTACTGAATGTTTCCAGTATACCCTTTGCCCCAGTGAGCTGCTTAGGAGTACAGTTTTCTATCTCACCATCCAGAATTCTTTGTAGAGCAACTACTAGTGCTGATAAATTCTGCAAGACTGCCTCTACTGCTGACTTTCTGGACGCCCATCTGGTATCACAAAGTTTCTTTAGAGTCAGTGCGAAAGATTTGATCTGACTGCGTTGTTCTTCTTTTAGCAACTTAAACTTGCCTTTGCAATATATAATTGACAGTAGCCTACTACTAGACGATCGTAATTTCTATGCAGGTGTTTTATGAGGTGGCTGTGTTGTACCAGAAGTTCATGAAGCAATTATATGTTTGTCTATGCCACCACAGACAATAACAGCGTGTGACTAGAATATATTATAGTAATTAGATTTGGGGCAATGATCCTTGGTTCAACCTTGACTTTCAGTTATCAACAAATGAGTTGCGTAAATGCATGCTCATTTCTCTTACATTAGGCAAAATATTTCATTAGCTATAATATACGTAATTGTATTCTACATTCATTAATTTCATGTTTCAGTAATAGTGTCATTATGTATGAAACTTACAATTACTGGTGTAGTTGTGACTTGTGACGTGAGAAAGATGAAACTCCATGGGATCGTCCAGCGTCAGAGAGGAGGTTATGATGTCACGGTTTGTTTTGGTTCGCCAGATGCCAGCGGCCACCAACACATCACAGGAGATTGAGTAAACAGTTCAAAACACCGGGAGGTTGGTCAAATAAAGTAATGACTCCAGAAAGTTCTTCCAAGGCCATGCGATAAAAAAACAATAAAAAATAATGAGATTCGACTTTTATCGCACAAGTGAACTAAAGAGTCAAAAAATTGTTGAAAAGGCGGCACTTTTCAAAAATGTGCTCAAGGGGCCCTCACCCTTGTGCTGTCCCTGCAGACACTGGGGGCTCCATTGACCAAGCACCAAGTCAGATCATCTCTACACATTGCCCGAGCCACAACTGAATCATGGCCACCCATCTCCCCCCCACTCCCTCCATCATTTCGCCGCTGATCTCGGTCTGTAACCTTTAACCCCCCCAGTCCAGCAGAAACCCTTAACTCGCAATGGTTGGCACGGACATGGTGGGCCGAAGGGTCTGCTTAGATTAGTTCAATCTACTTGCACCATTTTCTTTTTCATTGTAACTTGTACCAGCATGTAATGGACATGCTTACAGGACCCTATATGAATTAACATATGATTGACATTGTTATTTATTTTGTTTTATATTTTACTGGTCAAAACCATGTGAATTTATGCAATTTTGGGCTGTTGGAGTAGCACGTATCACCTGAATAAGTGGATGCAGAATGTGTATGACAGCCACGACTGTCAATTTGCAACAGGAAAAGGTTTATGTCGAACCAACTTTATACAATCACAAGATTATACCAGAAAATTAGAATGTCAAATACTGATTAAAATTATCCAATGTTATGGGAATCAGAAGAGACATGATTAGTCAGGAGACTTGTGACTACGTTTTGTACTACACAACTTTACTTACACATGTACATGCACAACTCATTCAAAAGTCTATTGATAGTTATAGAAATCACACATTTCATTTCATTCTCCACCCCCCCCCCCCCCCAACTCCAAAATAAAAAACAATAATGTTTTTATTAGCACAAGTGACCTATGACCTGGACAAGCACAGTCATGATACCGGACTCGCTTATTCCCCGTTTTCTCTCTCCCTCCTTTCTTAAAAAGTGGGGTTACATTGGCTACCCTCCAGTCCACGGGAACCGACCCAGAGTCGAGAGAACATTGGAAAATGATCACCAATGCATCCACGGTATTTATTCACAAAATGCTGGAGTAACTCAGCAGGTCAGGCAGCATCTCAGGAGAGAAGGAATGGGTGACCAATGCATCCAAGATTGCTAGGGCTACCTCCTTGAGTACTCTGGGATGCAGACCATCAGACCCTGGGGGTTTATCTGCCTTCAGTCCCAACAGTTTACCTAACACCATTTACTGTCTAATGACTAATGTTCCAGAGACCGAGTCTTTAACAATACCTGTTTATATATAACAAACATTTTATTCTTCGTGAGAAGCTGCTAAATGTATTTGATTAATATAAATCAGATCTATAAATAATCGGCCCGGAGGTTTAAATGCACACATTCCCCACCCTGGTAATCCGGTTGTAGCGTTTCCTGTTTTTACGGTTTCGAGAGGTTGCTGTGGGAAGACAGATAAGGGAGAAACTCGAAAGCTGTCGAGCAAGTTCTTGTTTTGCTGGAAAGGCATCTGGGCAGCTGGGCAGATCTGAACACATGACAGGAAGAGCCAATCCAACCCCGATAGCAGCAGCAGCAGCAGCAGTGGGCGAGGCACATAGCAAGGAGCTTTGTGGAAAGGCACGCATTCATTCACACGGCCGACTGTGGGGTCTGTGAGTCCCTTCCTCTCCAAGCCTGTCGGATCTGAACTGCAACATCAAACCACTCGCAGCGCCCGAGGTACATTATTACTGAAACATAGTGTTCCTGCTCCTCCGATTCTCATTTCCAGCCTTCCTGTCCCGGTTACAGTGAGCACACCCCAGGATGTAAAGGCAATGTCTCACACTGTCAGTGGGAGAGGCTGTGCGGCGCTTACTCGGGGCCTCGGTTCATTTTATTGAGGGATGGATGTTGCCTTGTAAAATCAGCTCAGACAATCTTCATCCTTTCAAAGGACACGCAGTGTGTGCTCTCCCTTTGTCTCGTCTCTCGAGGACGATACGGGGAATGAACAGAGCCGGGTAGTGGGGTTGACACCAGTAACAGCTGGAGGCTTTCAGAGGGTAGGCTCTGTCTGGGGGAGCCAGACATGAGGTTTAATGTCTTCACATTTCCTAGCAGATGGGGGAGAGAGGCTCGGGGGGGGGGGGGGGGGGAGGATGGGGTAGGGTGGGGGAAGAATGAGGTGATTGGGTGATTGAGAGAGGAGTGATAGTGAGGGATGAGTGAAGGGTGAGCCAGTGGTGATGAAGGTGGGTGGTGAGGTTGCTGGGTGATGGTTAGCGTGGGGCTGGTGACGAGGGGGTGGAAGGTTGGGTGGTGTGGAAATGGAGGAGTGCTGGTGAGCAAGTTGAGGGATAGGAAGTGAGGGACAGGTGTTGACAGTTAAGGGGTGAAGGATAGGTTGTGACTAGGAGTGGTGGGGCTCATGAGATGGGAGCAGTTGTGAGCAGGTTGGGGTGCTATGGAAGTGGGAGTGAATTGAGCATTACAAAGAGAAGCTCGTTCAGCCCCTCTTGTCAGCAACAGCATTCAGTGAGATTTGTGGGAAAGCATTTATCAGTACCACTTTCCTGCATTAACTCCAGATCGTTTAATATCTAGAAATTCATCAACTCTTAGAGACAGAATCCTCTGAAGCAGACAATTTCAGAGACTCGCCAACTATTGGGGGTAAAGCTTATTCTTGCCATTGCTCTGGATGACCCTCCCACCCCCACTAATCCTAGACACCTCGGTCAGGTGAAACATTAACTTTAAAATTACCTCTCATTGCTCTAAAATCGTCGTCCCGGTGGCTATCCCTCGAGGTCGAGGATGATGGTCTACGTTCCACTGTCGGAATGAAGACGCCTGTGCATGTGTTTGTTTAACGTGTACTTGATCTTGCACTCCAAGAAGCACACGGTCCTTCACAAATTAATCAACTAATTCCAATGGCAAGGGAACCAAGACGATTGGAGCTGGTAGATTTGTTGCTGCCTTCATCCGCCTTCACAGCCGTTGAGTTCAAGATAACTTTGTCTGCCTGGTCCGCCGTTGAGGTCTTGTATGTTGGATCGTTCTTAGTCTGGACCCTCATCCTCGACCTTACCGCCATGGGTGGCCCTATCAGACGCTAGTGCTTCCGACGGCATCGCTCTCGGAATCATGGGGGCACGCAAGCCTCTTCACCACAACAAGGTGAACGATCCGAAGAGGGCTCTAAAATAAAGAGGAAGTGTAGGACCAGTCTGCTTAATCTCTCTTCGTATGACAATTTGGTGAAGCTATACAGTTCCCTCTCTGTAAAAAGTACATTCTTCCTTTGGTTGGAGACTGGGTCTGTGCACAATAATGCAATGGCCTCCCATCAGGGTCCAATGTAATTAGACACACTATTTCTTCTGAAGAAGGGCCCGAGCAGAAAGGTTGCCTGTCCATTCCCATCACAGATGCTGCCTCACCCACTATTGCATCAGTGCTTTTGTGTTTTGCTCAAGCTTCAAGCTTCCTGTACTGAAATCTTGTTGCAATAAAAGCTGACGTATTGTTGGTCTTCCTGATGCTTTGCCGTACATAAATGTTAACGTTCAAGTGGGTCCAAGAAAACCAAGTCCTTCACAACACTGACACCTTTCTGTTTAAATGGAGAGAACGCAAGAGAATGGGGTTGAGAGGGAAAGATAGATCAGCCATGATTGAATGGCAGAGGAGACTTGATGGGCCAAAAGGCCTAATTCTGCACCTATAACATACGAGCTCCAGCTTTCTAGTTTTTTCGCTACATATTAAGGAGGAAGCAAATACATTTCTGAAAGATCAGAGAATAGTGCACAATGAGAAACTGCACAGAAGAGGAGTTGAGGCCTGATGCAGAGGAGCAATGATCATATGAATGGCAGGACAGGCTAGAGGGGCTGAATGGCCTACTTTGCCCCTATTTTCTCATGCTTTTTTCTGTGGGTGATGTTATATCCATATCCTTGCCTGTTTAGTTAACCTGTAAACATCTCCCTGAAGTCCCTCTGCATCCTCCTCATGGCTCACAGCGCCGCCCCGCTTTGTATCATTAATAAAACAGGATATATGACATAATGCTCTCGTGTCACTGATGCAGATTGTGAACACCTGGGGCCCCAGCACTGATCTTTGCAACACCCACTAGTCACAGCTTCCCAACCCTTTTATTCCTGCATTGTTGACTATTAGTTAATCAATTATCATTCCACATGTACCTACTTGCAATACCATGTGCTCAAATGTTCCTTAATAATCTATGGTGAAGCACCTTGCTGATGGCTTCTGTAAGTCTGAATACACTTGTTTGTCTTGAAGATCGACACAAAATGCTGGAGTAACTCAGTGGGTCAGGCAGCATCTCTGGAGAAAAGGAATAGGTGACGTTTTGGGTCACGGCCCTTCTTCAGACCTGTTTGTCCTTCTCTATTCCGCTTAGTGAAATAGACTCAACAAACTACCTGGCTTGTCACAAACCTGACATTTCATAAATCCAGGTGTGCTCTGTCAAAACTTACTATTAAGTTCTAAGTGTTTTGTAACGGCTGGCAGACCTCCCAACCCTTCCGAATTTGGCGTAAAATTTCCACTTTCTTATCTCATTTCCGCCATTCCGATTTCGCCTCACATTTTTCCACAAAACACATGCTTTGCTGCTTGCCCTGCCCCTCACCTCGCCCCACCGCTCGCCTGGCATCGCCCCGCCTTGCGCCTGGCCTCGATTGTTTAGAATTTGGGCAAGTTTTATCATTTGAATTTACAAATTGCAAAATGGGGTAGAATATAAATTAGCTTAAAGTAATTACCACAACAAGGAAAGATTTACCCGACTGAAACCTAGATGGGCTGCCTTGTCTCATGAGGAAAAATTAGACAAGTTGGGTTTGTATCCACAGGAGTTCAAAAGAGTGTGGTGGTGATGTAAATTGTAAGATGCTCAGGAGTGTAGGCAAGGTGAATGTGGAGAGGACATTTCCTTTTGTGGGACAATATGGGACTAGGGGCCCGCTATTTATTTGATTTTATTGATGTACAGAAGGATCGTGGAGTCCAAGTCCATAGCTCCTTGAAAGTAGCAACACAAGTAGTCAGAATGGTAAAGAAGTGAATGGCATGCATGCTTGCCTTCATTGGTCAGGGTTTTTATGTATAACGATCAGGAAGTCATGTTTGGTAGTGTTATAAAACATTGGTTGGGCCACATTTTGAGTCTTGTGTGCAGTTCCGGTTGAACTTATACAGGAAGGATGTGGAGGCTTTGGATAGAGTACTACAGAGGTTTATTGGGATGCTGTCCAGATTAGAGGGTATTAGCTATAATAAAAGGTTAGACAAACTTGGATTCGTTTTTCTGGAAAGCCGGAGGTTGAGGGGAGATCAGATGGAAGTTTATAAAATGTTGAGAGGCATGGATAAATTGGACAGTCAGAAATTTTCTCCCAAGGAGGAAATGCCAAATACTAGAGGGCATAGCTATAAGGACAGAGGGGGAAAAGAAATGTGTAGGACAAACATTTGGCATGGAGCGCTGCAAAGGCATGTAGTGGAAGCAGATACGATAGTGGTGTTTAAAGGGCTTTTAGTTGGGCGCGTGAATTTTAAGGATACAGAGGTTTTACGGAGCATGTGCAGGCTGAAAAGATGAGTTTGACAGCACAGGCATCGTGGGCCGAAGGGCCTGTTCTTTGCTGTATTGTTCGATGTTTCAAAATAGGCAGCCACCCATTAAAGATCCCACACATCTGTGAAAGATGTCCCTCCAGCAGCAGAACCCCGAGTGCCTGATTAAGTTGACGTGAATCATAAACCTTCAGCCTGCTGCTGAATGTGAAACTGACTGAACCATTTCTCACTCGTATCTCTGACTAACCCCAGTGTTCTTGTCTCCGTTGCCAGGTGAATTCGTCAGATACCATGGCAGCTGAAGAGGCTCAGGCCCTGGAGAAAGTCAACAGTGTGATGATGCTGGGCGAAGCGGAGGAAGTCAGGAAGGACCTGGAGTTGATCATGAAGCCCTACGCCAATTGGGAGGAGTTCCTGACTCCCGGGCCCATCTCCATAGCCATACTGGGCGAGCTGCTCTTCATATCAGCAGCAGACGCCTTCCAGGTGAAACTCAATCCGACAGGGAGCCCCGTAACGTTCCTGCGGCACCCGGGATCTTTCCATGCCTGCCTGATGCAGGTGAGCGACCAGGGCTGGAAGGCCTTCAACAAGGCCCACAAGAACATGGACCAGATACGCCTCTATACCCAGATGGCCCCCAAGCACCTGGCCAGCGCCGTGCAGGTTCTGAGCCGTGAGCCCAAGGTAGTCAAAGCCATGCTGCCCAGCCGGCTGAACAGCCTGAAAAAGGTGGCGGAGCAGTGCCAAGAACTGGCCGAGTCTGTGGAGGGGGAGTTTGCCTTGCTCATTGACTTGGTGCAAGAGCTGCTGGAGGTGTGCGCCAGCTCCCGGACTGAGTACAGCGACCAGGTGGAAGACGTCAAGCGAACACTGAAGGAGTCACAGCTTCAGAAGGCGACAATGGAGCAGGAGAAGAAGAAGGTGGAGGCTCAGGTCACCGAGACCTACGCCAGGATGGAGGAGGTGCGCGTCTCCTACCAGAAGGCGGTTAAGATGATCCCCAGCGGAAAGAACTTAGTGGGAGTTTACGTGACGCAGTCTTTGCTGGACCTCACCAACAGCTTGGCCACTGAGTTGGTGGCCATGGGCATGACGGAACCCATCAGCCTGGCCCTCGAGATCACCGATGCAGCCACACAGCACTTCAAGAAGAAGATCGAGAACAAGAAGACGGCGGGCTCTGTGGACCCAAAGGCCAATAGCGCCAAGCCTGTGAGCTCGGCCAATGTCTGCGTGAAAGCCCTGGAGATGGTGGTGGCCAGCACACTGCTCCAGGACCTGGTGTCAGACAGTGGGACCGTCGACCCCAGCCAGCTGGGCACCAGCTCATCCAACTACAAGTCCATGTTCCTGAGCAGCCTGAAGCAGGTTGAGCAGGAGGAGGATAGTGATGCCAAGAGTACCACCTTGGAGCTGTGCCAGAGTGGCATTGCCGTGTGTGAGCAGCTGGAGGAGATCGGCGAGAAACCCAGCAATGCCCAGATGCAAAACCTTGTCTCTGCCATTAATGAGCAGACCACCAAGTTTCAGGAGTACATGTCAGACATTAGAAAGTCCAGCAACACCCCAGCCATTGCTCTGCAGCCACCAAACCTGACCAGCGTCTCCAAGGAGGAGAAGGTGCAGAAAGGGCTGGCAAAAATGGTCTTGGATCAAGCTTGTTTCAGAGTGGAGCAAGCAAAGTGCCAACTGGACACAAGTCGAGAGAACTACCAGAAAATAACCGAGACCAAGGAGAAGATGACCAAGGACCTCGAAGAGGTCTTGCTGACCATGATGAGATGTCAGGTGAAGGAGATAGACTATGACACTACCCTCAAGCTGCTGGTGACAGGTCTGGGTGCTCTGAGCCAGGTCAAGGAGCAGTGGGCCAAGATGAGCAACTTCTTCCAGATGATGTCCAACCTGATTAAAGTCTCTCTCAATGACACCATCACCCAGTTTACCAGCGACAGTGAAGGCTGCGAACTCATCCCTGGCTATTCCCAGGACTCGTTTATCAAGGATATGATCTACACTGAGGCTTTTCGGGCGTGTAGCGTTGCAAACCTCTGCCACCTGATCTCCAGGACCTACGTGGAGGTTTCCCAGAAGCACCTGAGGGACCAAGTCACCAGTCTGGAAACCTACATCAACCTGAGTCCCTCGGACCCCCTGTTTAATGTAAAGCGCAGCAAGCTCCAAGAAGATTACACAGTCGCTAGGGAGGCCATCAAGGACCTGGTCCTTAAAAACAAGGAGGAGTTTGAGAGACAAATTCAGCAGAGGATTGAACACATTAGCTCAACTCTACAAGATGCCGTGCCACTGGCAGTGAAACAATAGATCGTGATTGTCCAGAGTTGTCCAGCCAATTGTCCAGCAGTCTCCACATAGTCTGAAGACAGGGTGTGGAAGGCACATGTTGAACTTTGCCGTCTGCAAGACCACTTAGCTTTTGCTTGACCCAAGTAGTTCCCTCCACCCTATGGGGTCATCAGTGGAGCTCAGGGATATCACAAGTTCATGAAAGATAGATCAGCTACGATTGAATGGCGGAGTAGACTTGAAGGGCCGAATGGCCTAATTCTGCTCCTATCCTGCCTCCATGGTGCCTTTCATGAGCTTGTGATATCCCCGTGCTCCAAAGATGACTCCATGCCCTGAGAATGAAAGTTAGTTCTCAGAAATCAGATGGCAATCCCAGCCAAGGCTGGGGGGGTGGGCTGGGGGGGGGGGGGGGGGGGGGGGGGGTGGGTACACTCCTTGATGCTGCACTGTGGCGTCTTGCGTCTGTATGGGCAGGAGAGAAATTGTGAGTGGGTTAAATTGAACATGCACATTTTCTTCTTTAAAAAAAAAGTTTTTATCCTTGCTAAAACTGCAAAAGATGCAACCACATCCCTAGGTAATCTGTGGTTCAGGGAATGATCTTCTGAACAGTATAATTGTTGGTCCCTATGAGCTTGCCTTTGATGCCCACTGCTGTATCAGTGAGGTACTTGTGTCCCAGACCAGGCCTTGGCTCTAAAATCCCAAGGACTGAATATCAGGAGATGGCATGGGGAGGGGTTGGTGTGGACTTATCGATGAAGCCCCCAGCAGGTTGGGGCCAGGTAGAGATAGTGATTTTGATGACCCCTCCTCCATGAGCTTTTATAAACCCTTGACAATCTTCAAGAGGGCTGCCTTGCTATTAGTTCAGACCAAAGAGATTGGAAATGGGCTGGCTGGGTCCTGTTGAGCCTCACTAGACTGGTGTGATAATTTTGTGCACCGCAAAGAAGCCCACCTGATGTATTTAAATACTTAACAAGGTCATTGCCACTGGGGATAGATTCAAAGGTTGAAGGCAATACCAAGGGTGGGCCGGTGAGGGGAGTACCCGACGAGCAACTTAGTAGCCTGGGCAATTCAAGAGTTTGTTTCAGCCAGGTTTGAACAAACTGCTGTGAATAAAAGTGGATAGATTCTGCAAATGATGCTTGCTTCCAACCTGAAAATGGACCACTGAATGCATGTCCCTCTGCCTTCAAAGAATGCTTCAATAAATAATCAAAAAGCATCAGAGAGAAAACAATTCCAAAATTATTTTTGTGTTTTTCTACTAATGCTGGGATACAGCGGACCAGGCCTGTCTGCCCACTTACTCTACACTAACAATCAACCTCCCCACTTACTCTACACTAACAATCAACCTCCCCACTTACTCTACACTAACAATCAACCTCCCACCGTAACACTATCCTATCTGAACACAACCTAATCTCCCCACACGCTCATCAACTCTCCCAGATTCCACTATCCACTTGCACATTCGGGACAATTTCCAGTGGCCAATTCACCAAGCAACCCTGCTTTGGGATATAGAAGAAAACTGGAGCTCTCATTATCATATTCCACTGCGTGGTTCTCCATTTGAAACTTCAACTCTATTTATCTCTCCATTTATCTGCTGGTTTCTGAAAGATTATTTTATTAATATATGACCTGTTTTACAGGGCTAATAAAATATAACGTGTGATATTAAGATTAAATGATGGAAACTCTCAGCAGGTCAGATAGCGTCTGTGGAGATAACAGTTAATGTTTCTGATTGAAGATCTCCTTCAGAACAGTGAAAGGGAGATTGTAAGTTAGCGGCAAGTTGGTGAGAGATCACGAGGAATGCGTGGAACAAAAAAAATATTTCCAATAGGGTGAAGCCAGAGTTGCCATTGGGGTGGGTTGTACGTCTAGAGTCAGAAGAGCATTCAGTGCAGCTGCAGGCCCTTCGGCCCGCCATGTCTGCACTGTCCAAATTACACTAGTTCTACACTATTCCCAGCCCAGAGCGCCCTAAGATCAAACACAGGTGATCGGCACAGGTCTCCCAATCTGTGTTTGGTTTTCCCAGTGCAGAGCAGATCAAACAATGAATGCAGCGCAGTAGAATGGAAAATGTATAAGTGAATTTCTACGTCATCTGGAAGGTGACTGTGGTCCTGCATGGTTGAAGGGAAGAGGTGAAACGACGGTTAGAAAGGGAGGGAGAGGTTGGGACAGAATAGTGAACCATGGTGTCGCAGTGATGGGGCAGGACAGTGGTGGTCAAAACTGAAATGGAATAAGCTGGTCATGGGGCAAGAGTGGTGGGAAAGACTACTAAGAGCAAGATTGTTCTGAGGCAAGTGTCCCGAGGCAAGACTTTCCTGAGGCGAGCCATTGGTGGGGCAAAGTGGTTGCGGGTAAATTAGGTCAACAAGCCAAATGGGTAAGGCAAATGTGGATTAAGACTCATTGGTGGTGGTGGGGGGGGGGGGGGGAGATGGCCAGTGGGCAGGTCATTCATGAGGTAAGTGTCGTGGAGCAATTCATCCATGGGGTAAGATTGTTGACAAGACAGTTGTAAGCTGAGACAGCTATGGAATAAGATGAGCATTGGACAAGCTAGTCGTTGGGCAATTCATTGATGGAACAAGATACCATGTGGGCAAGATCATCGTGGGGCACGACAGCTGTTGGACAAGGCAGTGGTGGTGCAAGCCAGTCATGGAACAAGACGGCCATAATTACAATTTGAGTAAGAAGGTCATGGGGAAAGGAGGTCATGGGGCATAAAGTTCATGGGGTTAGACCATCAGGGAGCAAGACTGTCATGGAGGAAAGCAGTTGGGATAAGATGGTCTTGGGGCAAGTCAGTTGTGGAGTGAGAGGGTTATCAGGCAATGCAGTCACGACGTAAGACAGTATTGAAAGACAAATGAGCGGTGCAATCATCGTTGGGTAAGTCAGCCACGGGGCAAGACTGTCAAGGTGCAATTCAGCCACAGGGTAAGACGGTTATGGGTCAAGACTATCATGGGTAAGACTACCACGGGGCAAGACATACAAGACAGTTGTGAGACATGTTGGTCATTGGGCAAGTTAGTCGTTGGATAACACTGTCATGCAGCTAAACCACTATGGGGACAAGACCACCATGAGTGCAAGGTGATGGTGGGACAAGATTTCCATTGGACAAGGCAGTCAAGGAGAAAGATGGTCGTGGGGCAAACCTGTCACGAAAGAAGGTGGACTGAGCTAAGATGGTCACGGTATAAGGTCTTAGGATAAGAGGGCTTTGGGGCAAGACTGTCATGGGGCAATTTACCCATGGGGCATGACTGGCTTGGGGCAAAAGTGGCATGGGATAAGATGATCATAGGGCAAATCTGCCATGGGTTAAGAATGTCACGAGCAAGATGTAAATGTAAAAAATGTAAAAAACCTTTATTGTCACTGCACAAAGTACAGCGAAATTAAAGCAGTCCTGATGATGCAATCACACACAGCAGACAGTACAAAGGATAAACCTTTATCCATAACAAGCTAAACCTAATCTACTGAATTAAACAAACTGACCTCGAATACAATATAAACAAAACAATTAAAATACGGTCAAGGCAGTGTACAGTGCAATCAAGACAGCAAGTTATTGCACAGCAATCAGAGCTAACATATTGCAAATGCATCACCAGAGGGCAGCAGTTGGAGCACCTGATGACCAGGATGGGAAGGATCCCTCAGGATGTTGGCTGCTCTGCTGAGGCAGCGGACAGAGTAAAGTTCCTCTAGAGAGCGCAGTGGGCAACCAATGATTTTCTTTGCAGAGTTGATGACCCTCTGAAGGGCTTTCTTGTCTGCCTCTGAGCTGCTGGTGTACCACATAGAAATACAGTACGTCAGCACACTCTCGATGGTGCAACGGTAGAAAGTCACTAGCAGCTGCTCTTGCAGGTTGTTCTTCCTGAGGATCCTCAGAAAGTAGAGCCACTGCTGTGCCTTTTTGACTGCCGCTATGGTGTTTGTGGTCCAGGAGAGATCCTCAGCAATAATGGGGATTAATTAAAGATAAAATGGGGCACGAAGATTATGGGGCAAGACTGTTGTGGGTCAAGACAGTCATGGAACGGAAGTATCAGGCAGCAAAACACACGACAAGACAGTCCTGGGATACAGTGGTCTGAACATGTCAGCCAGGAGCAAATCGCTGTGAGAAAAGAACGCACCCTCAGGGTGGAGATGAGATGGAATTTCTTTAGCCAGAGTTTGAATCGGTGGAGTTCATTGCCACAAATTATTGGGTATTTTTAAAGCTGACATTGGTGGATTCACGATGAGTAAGGGCATCAAGAGTCATGGGGAGAGGCAGAAGAATAGGGTTGGGAGGGAAAGATGGATCAACCATGATCGAATGGCGGAGCATACTCGATAGGCCAAATGGTCTAATGTCACTCCTATGTCTTATGGTATAAATAAAATATGCAAAGAAATTTCCTCTCTTCAACCGAAAGATAGAGCAAATTCACTGAACATAAAGATATGCATATTGAGTCGTGCCGTCTACAAAAGCCTGTGCAATAATGATGACAATATAATATGGGCCCACACAAAATGGGGAGCTGGCACAGAGGAGGAGTTGACAACTCATTCAGGTCATCAATGAATTGCATTGAATGGTGGCACAGACCTGAGGGACTGGGTGGCCATTCCTGCTCCAATTTACTTCTTGACTTATTGACATTAGCTTTAGGGTCCTAATATCCACACCAGATTCACACTGGAAGGGGAGCGAATGCGCAGGGCAGTAGGTAAAGAGCAGAGAGACAGTGAGAGGATACATAGCATGAGGATTTGAGTTTAGAAGCAAGGAGGTCCGTCTACAGTTGTATAGGGCCCTGGTGAGACCACACCTGGAGTATTGTGTGCAGTTCTGGTCTCCTAATTTGAGGAAGGGCATTCTTGCTATTCAAGGTGTGCAGCGTAGGGTTACCAGGTTAATTCCCGGGATGGTGGGCCTGACATATGATAAAAGAATGGGTCGACTGGGCTTGTGTTCACTGGAACTTAGAAGGATGAGAGGGGATCTTACAGAAACATATAACATTCTTAAGGGATTGGACAGGCTAGATGCAGGAAAAATATTCCTAATGTTGGGGGAGTGCAGAACCAGGGGCCACAGTTTAAGAATAAGGGGTCGGCCGTTTAGGACTGAGATGAGAAAAAACTTTTTCAGTTGTGAATCTGTGGAATTCTCTGTCACAGAAGGCAGTGGAGGCCAATTCACTGGATGTTTTCCATGTGAGACTAAGATGGAGCTCTTAGGGTTAACGGAATCAAGGGATTTGGAGAAAAACCAGGAACGGGATACTGATTTTGGTTTATGATCAGCCATGATATTGAATGGCGGTGCTGGCTCGAAGGGCCAAGTTGCCTACTCCTGCACCTATTTTCTATGTTTCTACGAGACTAATGGCACAGCTTTTCCGAACATCCGGGACAAATGCCCTGCGTGGCCTCTTTGTGCTGTGAGTTTCAATATTGTTGGCACATATTATTTTGCCTTTGCAGTAAAGGTGCACGTGATTAGAGGGGTGGTGGTCCCATGACAGGGTTTCGTTTTCCCGGAAGGGTAACCAACTCTCGGAAAGACAGCTCTAGTTTAAATTTGCTCTGCCCTATCACTGATAACAACGTCACAGATGCAGTGTCAAGTTGCCTTTTTTTGGGGAAAAGCATCTGCAACTGAATATATAAATAGTGGGTCTGGCCGAATGCACTAAAGGAGTTGCCTTTGAGTCTTCGGAGTACAGTATTCAACGAGCATTTGGTAAGTACAAAATATTGGTGAGGTATGATTGATCATATCATATCTAACTTTGATTACATGAACTTAAAAGTATAAGACTGGCCAGGTCGGGTGTGGATGCAGAAGTCAAGGACACGCAGCGGGAACGAGCGGCAAAGTAGCGCAGCGGCAGAGTTGCTGCCTTACAGCATCAGAGACCCGGGTTCAATCCTGATTATGGGTGATGTATGTCCAGAGTTTGTCCGTTCTCCCCAAGGAATTTCTCCGGGATCTCCAGTTTCGTCTAACACTCCAAAGACGTACAGGTTTGTAGGGGTTTTTTTGGGGTAGAAATTGTAAATTTTCATTGGTGAGTGTAGAATGTTATCAGTGTATGGGGATCGCTGGTCGGCGCGGACTCGGTTGGACCTGTTGCTGCGCTGTATTTCTAAACTAAACTATAACAAGTATGATCTATGGCGCCCTCATCTGCAGTAAATGATTTCACCTTGAGAAAATATAACTCAGCGTTGAAGAACTGGAGCTTTAGATAAAGCAATGAGATAAAGTTATGCAATGAAATATGTTGCCAGTAATCTCTGCGATAAATGAATAACCATCTGGAAATGGTTCATTAGCGCAACATCTTATTGACCAGTGGAGCGCCGATAAGGGTCTCGATCCGAAACTTCACCCATTCCTTCTCTCCAGAGATGCTGAGGTACTCCAGCTTTTTGTGTCCATCAATTGAAAACACCATGTTGGGAGAGGCAGTGTATATTGAGGTGCAAGTATAAAAATAAAAAGGGAAGAGGAATGGGAATGGGAAGCACAAATAGAAAGATCTGATACAACAGAAAGAGAGAGCAAATTCACTGAATTTAAAGATGTGCCCATTGAGTTGTGCAGTCGACAGATGCCCGCACAATAACGATGACACAATATGGGCCAACACAAAATGGGGAGCTGACACAGAGGAGGAGTTGAGAACTCATTCAGGTCATCGATGACCGCATTGAATGATGGCACAGACCCTGATGGGTGGCCGATTCCTGCTCCAATTTACATCTTGACTTATCGAGGTCAGCGTTTAGGTCGGAATATTCACACCAGGTTCACACTGGAAGGGGGGGGGGTTACGAATGTACGAATGTAGGTAAAGAGCGGAGAGACAGCGAGACTAATGGAACAGCTTTTCGGAATATCTGGTACGGATGCCACGCTGAGCTTTTTTTTTTGCTGTGAGTTTCTGCATTGTTGGCACATATTTTGCCTGTGAAATAACTGTCTACGTGGTCAGATGGGTGATGGTTCCAGGTAAGGCTTTCTTTTTCCCATAAGTAAAAGTGAAACTGACTCCAGATTCCCGAAAAGGCAAATCTATCTTCCCTAATTCGGCCCTATCCGTAGATAACAATGTTACTGAGATAAAGTGATGATCAAATTGACCGTAATCTCCTTGATAAATGAGTAACCATCTGCAACTGAACATATAAATATTGGTCTCGAAGCCCTCCGTTTCTTCCTCGACCGTAGAACCAGCCAATCCCCATCGACCAACACTCTCCTCCGCCAAGCAGAGCTGGTTCTTACCCTTAACAACTTCTCCTTTGACTCCTCCCATTTCCTCCAAACCAGAGGTGTAGCTATGGGCACTCGCATGGGCCGTAGCTACGCCTGCCTCTTTGTCGGGTACGTTGAACAATCCCTGTTCCCGGCGTACACCGGCCCCATCCCCGAACTCTACCTCCGCTACATCGACGACTGCATTGGTGCTACCTCTTGTACCCATGCAGAACTCACTGACTTCATACACTTCACTTCCAATTTCCATCCTGCCCTTAAATATACCTGGACTATCTCCGACATCTCCCTCCCGTTTCTGGACCTCACCATCTCCATCACAGGAGACAGACTAGTGACTGACATCTACTATAAACCCACTGACTTCCACAGCTATCTGGACTACACTTCTTCCCACCCGGTCTCCTGCAAAAAGTCTATCCCCTACTACCAATTCCTCCATCTACGCCGCATCTGCACCCGGGATGAGGTGTTTCACACTAGGGCATCAGAGATGTCCTCATTCTTCAGGAAACGGGGCTTCCCCTCCTCCATTATAGATGAGGCTCTCGCTATGGTCTCTTCTACATCCCGCAGCTCCGCTCTTGCTCCCCCTCACCCCACTCGCAACAAGGACAGAATCCCCCTTGTTCTCACCTTCCACCCAACCAGCCAGCGGATCCAACAAATCATCCGCCAACATTTCCGTCACCTACAACGGGACCCCACCACTGGCCATATCTTCCCATCCCCTCCCCTCTCTGCGTTCCACAGAGACCGTTCCCTATGTAAATCCCTGGTCCACTCGTCCCTTCCTACCCAACCCACCCCATCCCCGGGCACTTTCCCCTGCAACCGCACGAGATGCAACACCTGTCCCTTTACCTCCCCCCTCAACTCCATCCAAGGACCCAACCAGTCTTTCCAGGTGAGACAGAGATTCACCTGCACATCCTCCAACCTCATCTATTGCATCCACTGCTCCAGATGTCAACTTATTTACATCGGCGAAACCAAGCGCAGGCTCGGCGATCGCTTCGCTCAACACCTGCGCTCGGTCCGCGTTGGCCAAACTGTTCTCCTGGTGGCCGAGCACTTCAACTCCCCCTCCCATTCCCAGTCTGACCTTTCTGTCATAGGCCTCCTCCAGTGCCATAGTGAGGCCCACCGGAAATTGGAGGAACAGCACCTCATATTTCGCCTGCGCAGCTTGCAGCCCAGTGGTATGAACATCGACTTCTCCAACTTTAGATAGTTCCCTTGTCCCTCCCTTCCCCTCCTCCTTCCCAGATCTCCCTCTATCTTCCTGTCTTCACCTATATCCTTCCTTTGTCCCGCCCCCCTGACATCAGTCTGAAGAAGGGTCTCGACCCGAAACGTCACCCATTCCTTTTCTCCTGAGATGCTGCCTGACCTGCTGAGTTACTCCAGCATTTTGTGAATAAATACCTTCGATTTGTACCAGCATCTGCAGTTATTTTCTTATATAAATATTGGGGCTGACTGAATGCACAAAAGGAATTGCCTTGGACTCCTCTGAGTACAGTATCTAATGAGCATTTGGTAAGTACAAAATATTGTATGGTTGATCATATATCTAACTCTTGATGACATGAAATAAATATTAGAAGCCTGGGCAGGTGAGGTGTGAATGTGGAAGTCTCCTCATCTCCATTCTAAATGGCCTACCCATTATTCTTAGACTGTGGCTTGTATAACATATAACAACTACAGCATGGAAACAGGCCTGTCCGGCCCTACCAGTCCACACCGACCATTCTCCCTGACCTAGTCTCATCTACCTGCACTCAGACCATAACCCTCCAATCCCCTCCTATCCATATACCTATCCAATTTACTCTTAAATAATAAAATCGAGCCAGCCTCCACCACTTCCACCGGAAGTCCATTCCATACAGCCACAACCCTCTGAGTAAAGAAATTCCCCCTCATGTTACCCCTAAACCTTTGTCCCTCAATTCTGAAGCTATGTCCCCTTGTTGGAATCTTCCCCACTCTCAAAGGGAAAAGCCTACCCACGTCAACTCTGTCCGTCCCTCTCAAAATTTTAAAAACATCTATCAAGTCCCCCCTCAACCTTCTACGCTCCAAAGAATAAAGACCCAACCTGTTCAACCTCTCTCTGTAGCCTAAGTGCTGAAACCCAGGCAACATTCTAGTAAATCTCCTCTGTACCCTCTCCATTTTGTCGACATCCTTCCTATAATTTGGCGACCAGAACTGCACACCATACTCCAGATTCGGCCTCACCAATGCCCTGTACAATTTCAACATTACATCCCAACTTCTATACTCGATGCTCTGATTTATAAAGGCAAGCATACCAAACGCCTTCTTCACCACCCTATCCACATGAGATTCCACCTTCAGGGAACAATGCACAGTTATTCCCAGATCCCTCTGTTCCACTGCATTCCATTTACCCTGTACGTCCTATTTTGATTTGTCCTACCAAAATGCAGCACCTCACACTTATCAGCATTAAACTCCATCTGCCATCTTTCAGCCCACCCTTCCAAAAGGCCCAAGTCTCTCTGTAGACTTTGAAAATCTACCTCACTATCAACTACTCCACCTATCTTAGTATCATCTGCATATTTACTAATCCAATTTGCCACACCATCATCCAGATCATTAATGTAAATGACAAACAACAGTGGACCCAACACAGATCCTTGGGGCACTCCACTAAACACTGGCCTCCAACCTGACATACAATTGTCAACCGTTACCCTCTGGTATCTCCCATTCAGCCATTGTTGAATCCATCTTGCAACCTCACTATTAATACCCAACGATTTAACCTTCTTAATCAACCTTCCATGTGGAACCTTGTCAAATGCCTTACTGAAGTCCATATAGACAACATCCACAGCCTTGCCCTTATCAATTTCCCTGGTAACCTCTTCAAAAAATTCAAGAAGATTAGTCAAACATGACCTTCCAGGCACAAATCCATGTTGACTGTTTCTAATCAGGCCCTGATTATCCAAATAATTATATATATTGTCCCTAAGTATCTTTTCCATTAATTTTCCCACCACAGACGTCAAACTAATAGGTCTATAATTGCTAGGTTTACTTTTAGAACCTTTTTTAAACAACGGCACAACATGCGCAATGCGCCAATCTTCCGGCACCATCCCTGTTTCTAATGACGTTTGAAATATTTCCGTCATAGCCCCTGCTATTTCTGCACTAACTTCCCTCAATGTCCTAGGGAATATCCTATCAGGACCTGGAGACTTATCCACTTTTATATTCTTCAAAAGTGTCCGTACCTCCTCTTCTTTAATCCTCTTAATTTCCATCACTACTCTACTTGTTTCGCTTACCTCACATAATTCAATATCCTTCTCCTCGGTAAATACCGAAGAAAAGAAATTGTTTAATATCTCCCCCATTTCTTCCGGCTCAGCACATAGCTGTCCACTCTGACTCTCTAATGGACCAATTTTATCCCTCACTATCCTTTTGCTATTGACATATCTGTAGAACCCCTTGGGGTTTACTTTTACATTACTTGCCAAAGCAGCCTCATATCTTTTTTTCGCTTTTCTAATTTCCTTCTTAAGATTCCTTTTACATTCTTTATATTCCTCAAGAACCTCATTTACTCCCTGCCGCTTATATTTATTGTATATCTCCCTCTTTTTCCGAACCAAGTGTCCAATTTCCCTGGAAAACCACGGCTCTTTCAAATTATTATTCTTTCCTTTCCACCGAACAGGGACTTAAAGACTCTGTACTCTCAAAATTTCACCTTTAAATATCCTCCATTTCTCTATTATATCCTTTTCATAAAACAACAATTTCCATTTCACTCCTTTTAAATCCTTTCTCATCTCCTCAAAATTAGCCTTTCTCCAATCCAAAATCTCAACCCTTGGTCCAGATTTGACCTTCTCCATAATGATATTGAAACTAATGGCATTATGATCACTAGACCCAAAGTGCTCCTCAACACATACCTCCGTCACCTGACCCATCTCATTTCCTAACAGGAGATCCAACACTGCCCCTTCTCTGGTAGGCACCTCTACGTATTGCTGCAAAAAACTATCCTGCACACATTTTACAAACTCCAAACCATCCAGCCCTTTAACAGAATGTGATTCCCAGTCTATATACGGAAAATTGAAATCACCCACAATCACCACTCTGTGCTTACTACTAATATCTGCTATCTCCTTACATATTTGCTCTTCCAATTCTCGTTCCCTATTTGGCGGTCTATAATACACCCCTACAAGTGTTGCTAAACCTTTCTCATTTCTGAGTTCCACCCAAACAGCCTCCTTAATCGAGCCTTCTAGTCTGTCCTGCCAAAGCACTGCTGTGATATCCTCCCTGACAAGCAATGCAACACCCCCACCTCTTGCCCCTCCGATTCTATCACATCTGAAACAATGAAATCCTGGAATATTTAATTGCCAATCGCAACCCTCCTGCAACCATGTTTCACTGATCGCCACAACATCATACTTCCAGATGTCAATCCAGGCTCTAAGCTCATCCACCTTTCTTACAATGCTCCTAGCATTAAAATATACACATTTAAGGGACCCATCATTTCTTATTCTCAGTTTATTTCTTTTCCCTTCTTTCTCCCCTACATATTGGGTCTGAATGTTTCCCTTTTCTGCCTCCTGCCTCACACACTGCCTATTAGCTATCTGTGTTTGAGTCCCTCCCCCCAACCGTACTAGTTTAAAGTCTCCGCAGTTATTTTAGCAAATCTCCCCGCCAGGATATTGGTTCCCCTCGGGTTCAGATGCAACCCGTCCTTTTTGTACAGGTCATACTTCCCCCAGAAGAGGTCCCAATGATCCAGAAACTTGAAACCCTGCTCCCTGCACCAGTTCCTCAGCCACGTATTTATCCTCCACCTCACTCCATTCCTATTCTCACTATCGCGTGGCACAGGCAGTAAGCCTGAGATTATTACTTTGGAAGTCCTTTTTTTTAACTCTCTTCCTAGCCCCCTGAATTCTCCTTTCAGGACCTCTTCCCTTATCCTACCTATATTGTTGGTACCTATATGTACCACGACCTCTGGCTCCTCTCCCTCCCCTTTCAGGATATCCTGGACACGCTCAGACACATCCCGGACACCGGCACCAGGGAGGCAAACCACCATCCGGGTCTCCCGACTGCGTCCACAGAAACGCCTATCTGACCCCCTCACTATAGAGTCCCCTATTACTACTGCTCTCCTATTCCTTTCCCTACCCTTCTGAGCAACAGGGCCGGACTCCTTGCTAGAGGCCCGGGCACCGTCGTTGCCCCCAGGTAGGCTGTCCCCCCCAACAGTACTTAAACAGGAGTACTTATTTCCAAGGGGTACAGCCACCGGGGTACTCCCTAGTCCCTGCCTCTGTTCCTTGCCCCCCCTAACAGTGACCCACTTGTCTACCTCCCGTGGTCTAGGAGTGACCACCTCCCTATAACTCCTATCTATAACCTCCTCACTCTCCCTGATCAGACGATCTGCCGCTCCAGGTTCCTAATACGGTCCCTTAGGAGCCCCATCTCGTCACACCTGGCGCAGATGTGGATGTCTGGAAGACTATCAGACTCCCAGATTCCCCACATCTGACACCCAGAACAAAAAACTGCCCTGGCAGTCATACTCTCCAAACAAAGCCCCGCGCTCGGTTACTAAACCTACCGCCCGGCCGCTACTCCAACCGCTCCAACCGCCCACCCAAAAGAACTGAGTGATCTCCTGGGAGAGGCGAAAAACCGGATAAAAAACCCAGGCCAATTTGGGAAAAAATCCGGGAAATTCCTCTCCGAACCCAAGCTAGGCGATCGAAACTAGTCCGGGAGATCACACAGGTCTTACTCCTTACTATCCCCACACTATCCCCACACAATCCCCACACAATCCCCACACAATCCCCACACAATCCCCACACTACTTCCCAAGCAACACAGCTTGGTGCTGCTTGCTACTGCTGCTGCTTGCTGCTGCTGCTACTGCAGATTGCTGCTGCTGCTGCTGCTACTGTTGATTGCTGCTACTACTACTGATTGCTGCTGCTACTGCTGATTTCTCTTGATTCCACCAGCCAGTATGCGCTGGAATTTAGAATGATCAGAGGGGATCTTATTGTAACATATAAGATTATTAAGGGATTGGACATGTTAGAGGCAGGAAACTTGTTGTTCCCAATGTTGGGGGAGTCCAGAACCAGGGGCCACAGTTTAAGAATTAGAACGGAGATGAAGAAAAACCTTTTCACTCAGAGAGTTGTAAATCTGTGGAATTTGCCTCAGAAGGCAATGGAGGCTAATTCTCTGGATGCTTTCAAGAGAGAGCTTGATAGAACACTTAAAGATAGCGGAGTCAGGGGGTATGGGGAGAAGGCAGGAACGGGGTACTGATTGTGAATGATCAGCTATGATCACATTGAATGGCGGTGCTGGCTCGAAGGGCCAGATGGCCTACTCCTGCACCTATTGTCTATTGTCTATTATATTGAACTAAGCAGGCCAGAAAATATGAATAAAAGAGAAGAGAAAGTGAAGAGGAATGGGAAACTCTGTGTCCCATAGTTCTGCTCTCCCTCCCCCTCTCCCAGTCACAACAAGGACAGTTTCCCTGGTCTTCACCTTTCATCACACTAACCACTTCATCCAACACATTATTCTCCGACATTTTCATCACCTCCTGTGTGATCCCATTAATCATTTCTTCCCATCTTCACCACTTTCCGCCTTCTGCAGGGATCGCTTCTATTGCAACTCCTTGGTTCAATCATCCATTCCCACCCAAACCACCACCTCCCCAGGTACTTTGCCCTGCAACAGCAGAAGATGCAACACTTTTCCTTATACCCCCTCCATCGGCTCCATCCGGGGATCTAGACAGTCCTTTCTGATTGGACAGAGGTTCACACGCACCTCCTCAAACTTCACCTACTGAATTCAGTGTTCCAATGTGGGCTCCTGTACATCGGCGCGACCAAACGTAGAATCGGCGATTGTTTCGCTGAACCATTTGGTCTGCCGAGGCCTACTGGATCTCCCGGTTGCTAACTATTTTAACTCCTCTTCCCATTCCCATACTGACCTTTCTGTCCTGGGCCTACTCCATTACCAGAGTGAGACCGCATGCAAATTGGAGGAACAGGACCTCATATTTCGCCTGGGTAGATTACAAACCAGCAGAACATTGAATTCTCTAATTTTAAGTAACTTCTACTAAAACTCCCTTCCCCTCTCCCCGTGCCACCTACCCCAACCTGGTCATTTAACCAGGTTCACAGTTTGCCACGATGTATCCCTCTTGAAATCACACCTTCCCCAGCTCTCAAACGCGCAGCACCCTGCTGAGGTCATTTGCTGCCAGCCCTGATTTGTCCTGGGCATTTCCCGCCTTCTCTTCTCCCTCTCCGTACCCGACTTGCTACTTTCAGTTTGTGGAAGGGTCCCAACCCAAAACGTCACCTATCCTTTTGCTCAAGAACTGCAGCCTAATCTGTTGAGATACTCCAGCACTTTGAGTCGATCTTTAGTACAAGTAGAAAGTTTCATGAAAACAGAAAATAAGTGAAAGTTCACTAAATTAAAGTGTGTTTTAATTCCTGGAAATCAGGCTTCAGTTTTCCCGTAAGTAAAACTAAATGTGACATCCTGATTCCTGGAAAGGCAACTCCAGTTTCTATTTACTCTGCTGTATTTGTAGATTACAACTGCGCTGATATAAAGTGAGTTTCAAGTTGACTATATTCTCCTTGATAATGATAAATCTACAACTGATTAATTGAAGTACGGTAACTCAAAGGTTGTCACACCTAGATAAATAAATAGTGGGGCTAGCTGAAGGTATATTGCCTTGGAATCCTCTTGGTACAGTATCCAAAGAGCATTTGGTAAATACAGGACATGCGATGAGGGGTAAGGGGAGCAAGGGCGGAGCTGCGGGGTGCCGAGGAGACACGTGTGAGGGTCTCATTGATGATGGGAGAGCAGAACCCCTGTTCCCTAAAGAATGAGAACATCTTGGATGTCCTGGTATGGAAAACCTCATCTTGGGCGCAGATGCGGCGTAGACAGAAGAATTGGGAGTAGGGGATAGAGTCTTTGCAGGAAGCAGATTGGGAAGGGATGTGTCAGAGATGGTCCAAGTCAATTTGATGGAAATTGATGGTGAGGTTAATGAAGTCCATGAGTTCTACATTCCTTTATCATATTATTTTTTTTGCCTATCTTTCATTTGTTCTATATCTCTCTGCATCATTGTCTATATCTCTCGTTTGTCTTTCCCGTGACTTTGTCTGAAGAAGGGTCTCGACCCGAAATGCCACCCATTCCTCTCCAGATATGCTGCCTGGCCTGCTGAGTTACTCAAGCATGTTGTGTCTTTCTTTGATTTAAACCAGCATCTGCAGTTCCTTCCTACACATTGTGACTTTGAGGCACTGGTTACCAGTATATTGGTCTATAGAGGAAACATTTGTGACTTTGCCCTTGTTATTTGATTGGTTGGCAGACAGGAAACAAAGAGTAGGGATTAACGGGTCCCTTTCAGAATGGCGGGCAGTGACTAGTGGGGTCCCACAAGGCTCGGTGCTGGGACCGCAGCTATTTACAATATACATTAATGACTTAGATGAAGGGATTTAAAGTAACGTTAGCAAATTTGCGGATGACATAAAGTGGGTGGCAGTGTGAACTGTGATGAGGATGCAGGGTGAACTGTGATGAGGATGCAGGGTGACTTGGACAGGTTGTGTGAGTGGGTAGATGCATGGCTGATGCAGTTTAATGTGGATAAATGTGAGGTTATCCACTTTGATGGAAAGAACAGGAAGGCAGATTATTATCTGAATGGTGTCAAGTTAGGAAATGGGGAAATACAAAGAGATCTGAGTGTCCTTGTTCATCAGTCACTTAAAGTTATCATGCAGGTACAGCAGGCTCTGAAGAAAGCTAATGGCATGTTGGCCTTTTTGACAAGAGGAGTTGAGTATAGGAGCAAAGAGGTCCTTCTGCAGTTGTACAGTGCCCTAGTGAGACCGCACCTGGAGTACTGTGTGCAGGTTTGGTCTCCAAATTTGAGGAAGGATATTCTTGCTATTGAGGGCGTGCAGCGTAGGTTCACGAGGTTAATTCCCGGAATGGCGGGACTGTGTTATGTGGAAAGACTGAAGCGACTAAGCTTGTATACGCTGGAATTCAGAAGGATGAAAGGGGATCTTATTGAAACATGAAAGATTATTAAGGGATTGGACACATTAGAGGTAGGAAACATGTTCCCAATGTTAGGGGAGTGCACAACCAGGGGCCACAGTTTAAGAATAAGGGGTAGGCCATTTAGAACGGAGATGAGGAAAAAAAAATTCAGTCAGAGAGTTGTAAATCTGTGGAACTCTCTGCCTCAGAAGGCAGTGGAGGCCAATTCTCTGGATGCTTTGAAGAGAGAGCTAAATAGAGCTCTTATAGATAGTGGAGTCCGGGGGTATGGGGAGAATGCAGGAATGGGGTACTGATTGTGAATGATCAGCCATGATCACATTGAATGGCGGTGCTGGCTCGAAGGGCCGAATGGCCTGCTCCTGAACCTATTGTCTATTACTTTTGGTCGCCTCTTTAAATATAAATTTTAAATGGCGCGACACAATTTTCCATGCATAAAGCCATGTTGACTATCCCTAATCAGCCATTTTCTATCCAAATGCTTGTAGATCTTATCTATCCCTCACAATTCCCTTGAATAATTTACCCTTCACTGATGCCAGGTTCACTGGCTTGTCGTTCCATAGTTGTCCTCACAAATCTTCTAAAATAAAGGCAGAGCATTATGCACCTTTAAGTCTTCCGGTACCACAACCGTGGCAAACAAAGATACAAAAGTCACAGCCAGAACCCCGGGAATTTCTTCGCTAGCTTCTCACAATGTCCTATAATACACCTCGTGAGGTCCTACAACTAATTAATTAGTGCAACAGCCTATTGACTAGCAGAGCATCCTTTTGAAAGTAGCATGTTACGAGAGGCTGTGTGTTAAGGTACACATGCTGTGCTCAGGGCAAGCGATGAAACTTTGCCTCATGAGGCTTCACGGAGGAGGCGGAGGAGAGAGTGATAGCAGGAGAAAGGATGGTCAGTTTTTCTTTTTTGTGTGACACTTCCTTGGTCTTTATGCTGTGGAGATGGCAGTTAGGGCAATTGTATGCCCTTCTTGCAGGATGTGGGTTTGTCCTTGCAACCTTTCTAAAATGACACAGCATTCTACACATTCCAGTCTTTCCAGCATCACAACTGTGGTGAAGAAAGATACACCAGTCTCCAACGAAACCCCAGCAGTTTCTTCCCTCACTTCTCACAACGTCCAAAGGTATACATGGTCAGGCCCTGGGGGTAAGTTCATTTTTATGTGCCTGAAGACATAGTGTCCATTGTAGTGAATGGATGACTATGTATAGTGGGGCTCTACAAAGCTTAATTCATAGCACAAAAAGTAACTTAGTCCCAAGTACTGCTAGTATGGTTGATTATCTGAATGGTGTCAAGTTAGGAACAGGGGGCGTACAACGAGATCTGGGTGTCCTAGTGCATCAGTCACTGAAAGGAAGCATGCAGGTACAGTAGGCAGTGAAGAAAGCCAATGGAATGTTGGCCTTCATAACAAGAGGAGTTGAGTATAGGAGCAAAGAGGTCCTTCTGCAAAGAGGTCCTCACACAGGGCCCTAGTGAGACCGCACCTGGAGTACTCTTTGCAGTTTTGGTCTCTAAATTTGAGGAAGGATATTCTTGCTATTGAGGGTGTGCAGCGTAGGTTTACTAGGAATGGCGGGACTATCATATGTTGAAAGACTGGAGCGACTAGGCTTGTATACACTGGAATTTAGAAGGATGAGAGGAGATCTTATCGAAACGTATAAGATTATTAAGGGGTTGGACAAGTTAGAGGCAGGAAACATGTTCCCAATGTTGGGGGAGTCCAGAACAAGGGGCCCCAACAAGGGGCCCTCTCTTTTTCAGTCAGAGAGTTGTGAATCTGTGGAATTCTCTGCCTCAGAAGGCAGTGGAGGCCAATTCTCTGAATGCATTCAAGAGAGAGCTAGATAGAGCTCTTAAGGATAGCAGAGTCATGGGGTATGGAGAGAAGGTAGGAACGGGGTCCTGATTGAGAATGATCGGCCATGATCACATTGGCGGTGCTGGCTCGAATGGCCTCCTCCTGCACCTATTGTCTATTGTCTATTATGAAGACAATTCAAGCTACATAAAGATGCCATATATCTGGTGATAAATGGTCTTCAATCCTATCATCATTCTTGGGTAGCACAGTGGCACAGCGGTAGAGCTGATGCCACACAACGCCAGAGACCCGGGTTGGATTCTGGGGGAGTGTGCATGTTCTCCCTGTGACTGCGTGGATTTTTATCTGGGTGCTCCAGTTTCCTCGCACATTCCAAAGTCGTGCAGGTTTGTAGCTTAATTAGCTTCTGTAAATTGTCCCAAATGTGTAGCATGCAAAAATGAGATAGCATAATACTGATGTATGGGTAATTGGTGGTTGGAGTGGACTCGGAGTGGGCCAAAGGGCCTGTTTCCACACTGTATCTCTTTCCAAATTCCAGAGGGAAAAGAAGGCAAGGGAATGTAATAAATGGCAGGATATCATGTGTAGAGGTCCATGTTATCCTGAAAGTAACAGGAGATGTGGGTGAAGTGGTCGGGAAGGTATATGGAAGACTTGTCCTATTGACCAAGGCACAGAATGCTAGTGTAGAGAGCTCATGCTGGGATAGTACAAAACATTAGTTAAGTCACAGGAAACATACTGTGCACAATTCTGGTCACCACACTCCACATATGTGATAGTACCAGTAAGTTGCTGAGATGATTTACAAAGATATTGGCAGGATGGAGAAAGCTATAAAAAGAAACTATCCAGGCTGTGATTATTTTATTTGAAAGAAAGGAGACCGAGACAAAGGAATAAAAAGTCATAGAGAATGGGAACAAGCCCTTCAGCCATTTGTCCATGGTAACCTAGATGCCCCATGCAAGCTAGATCCATTTGCCCATATCCCCCAAACCTTTACCAATGCCTTGAACAACTATAACGTAATGTCCCAACCTCTATACTCTATACCCTAACTGATGAAGACAAGCTTTCTTCCCCACACTATCTACCAGTCATGCCACTTTCAGGGAACTTCCTGAATCCCCTGCTATACAATACTCTCTAGGGACCTACCACTCACCCTGAAGGTCCTGGCCTGGTTTGACTTCCCAAAGTGCAACACCTCGCACTTATCTGCATTAAACTACATTAGCTATTCCTCAGCCCACTTGCCCTGCTGATTAAGTTCCTGCAATTTTTGATAAACATCTTCACTGTGTACGATACCACCTACTTTAATGTCATCTGTATATTTAATAATTATGCCTTGAGCTTGCTCTCTTTGGATCCCATGCAATCTAACCATCCAGAGCAGTTTAACTTGTGGAACATCGGTAAAGGATTAGCTGAAGTCCATATAAACAACATCGATGGCCTTGGCCTTGTCAACCTTCTTGGTTACTTCTTCAAAAATCTCAAGCAAATTTGTAAGGCACTTTCTTCCACATTCAAAACCATGCTGCCTATCCCTAATCAGTCCATGTCTACCCAAATGCCAATATATCTTTTTGCTCAGAATCCTCTCAAGTAACTATCACCACATATGTTAGGCTCACTGGTCTATAGTTCCCAGGCTTTTTCTTGTAAACCTTCTCATACAGAGGGAAAACATTAGTCATCCTCTAGTCACCTCACTATGCCCTTGTGTAATGATGATTTACATATTTCAGACAGGACTCCTGCAATTTATTTTTCAGCTTCCTGTAGTGTCCTTGAATATTTCTGATCAGGCCCAGGAACCTTTATATGCCTTAGGAAACCCAGCACCTCCTCAACCATAATGTGGACTGCCCTCAAAACATCTCTAATAATAATAATAATAATAATAATAATAATAATAATGCATTTTATTTATATAGCGCTTTTCATATACTCAAAGACGCTTTACAGAGATTTTGAGAACATAGGGAAATGAATAAATAGATAAATAAGTAAATAAATAAATGAACAGAGAAAGGAGACAGAAGGTGAGGTGACCTTCAGTGGTTGAAGGCAGTACTGAACAGGTGAGACTTCAGCGATGTTTTGAATGTGGTGAGTGTGGAGGAGTCTCTAACGGTTTGGGGTAGTGAGTTCCATAGGGTGGGAGCAGCGATGGAGAAAGCCCTGTCCCCCCAGGATCTGAGTTTGGTCCGGATGTGGGGGGATAGGAGATTGGCAGCTGCAGAGCGGAGGGTGCAGGTGGGAGTGTGCCTGTGGAGGAGGTCGGTCAGGTAGGATGGGGCCAGGTTATGGAGGGCTTTGTAGGTTATGAGGAGGATTTTGTACTGGATTCTCTGGGGGATGGGGAGCCAGTGGAGTTTATAAAGGACGGGGGTGATATGGTCACGGATCGAGGTGTGTGTGAGTAGACGGGCAGCGGAGTTTTGAACGATCCCAAGTTCCCTCATCACCATGGTAAAAGCAGAGAAAAAACACTCACCGAGGATCTTGCCTTTCTCCCGTGACTCCACACATAGATGACCACTTCAAGTTTAAGGGGCCCTATTTTGTCTCTGCTTATCCCCTCTTTCCCTTAATGGGTGTAGAATCTTTTTGAATTCTCCTTAATCTTGTCTGCCAGAGTTATCTCCTGCCTCCTTTTTATCCTCCTAATTTCTCTCTTAAGTATGCTCTTCAGTCCCCTAAATGCCACCAGGCAAAAACTTGATCTCAGCTGCCTATATCTAACCGACACCTTCTTTATCCTTCTCAACATCCAGCCTCCCTACTCACTCCTGCCTTGTCTTTCACTCAATCAGGAACATGCGTGCCTTGAACTTTCACCATCACACTATTAAAAGCATCCCATTTTGCAGATGTCCCTTTGCCCACAAATACAATACAATACAATACAATACAATATATCTTTATTGTCATTGTACCCAGGGGTACAACGAGATTGGGAATGTGCCTCCCATACGATGCAATAATTTAAGTAATTAACAGCAACCCAACGAAACGAAACAATTGTAACAGTTTTTAGACAGGGTAAAGTGCAAGTTGATCTATGCGTTGTGGCCATCCGGCTCAGCAGGACCGGTTCACAGCAGCTATGGCCCTGGGGATGAAGCTGTTCCTGAGTCTGGAGGTGCGGGCGTAGAAGGCCTTGTATCATCTGCCCGATGGAAGGAGTACGAACAGACTGTTGCAGGGGTGTGAAGAGTCTTTGTGGATGCTGGTAGCTATTCTGAGGCATCGTGTGTTGTAGATGCCCTCCAAGTCTGGTAGCTGTGTTCCGATGGCCCTCTGAGCTCTATGGACCATCCGCTGTAGAGCTTTCCTTTCTGCCTCCGTGCAGCTGAGGTACCACACAGGGATGCCATGCGTTAGGATGCTCTCTATGGTGCAGCGGTAGAAGGTCGTCAGCAGCTGTTGGGGTAGACCAGACTTTTTCAGTGTTCTTAAGTAGAACAGTCTTTGTTGTGCCTTCTTGACCAGCGCAGCAGTGTTATTCGACCATGTTAGGTCCTCCGAAATGTGAGTGCCCAGAAACATGAAGCTGGACACTCTCTCCACACTGTCCCCGTTGATAGAGATCGGGGCATATTCCTCGTTATGTGACCTACGGAAGTTGATGATCAGCTCCTTGGTGGTATTTAGGGACAGGTTGTTATCCGAGCACCAGTCCGCCAGGTTCTGCACCTCCGCTCTATAGTTTGTTTCATCCCCGTTGGTGATAAGCCCGATCACCGTTGTGTCGTCTGCAAACTTGACAATGGTGTTGGTGTCGAATGCAGGAACACAGTCGTGTGTGAAGAGGGAGTAGAGCATGGGGCTCAGAACACAGCCCTGTGGTGTGCCGGTACTCAGGGTGATAGTGGAGGACAGGTGCGGGCCCATTCTCACTGCCTGCGGTCGTTCCAGCAGGAAGTCCAGGATCCAGTCACATAATGACGAGCTGAGGCCTAGCTGGTGGACAAGCTATTCTAACAATTTTGTCACGTTCCTGTCCAATATCATCAAAGCTGGCCTTGCCCCAATTCAGAACTTTGACTTGTGGGCTGGTGCTTGAGAGAACATACCCGGATGACATCTTGAAGAACCATGATGTGCCAGACTATACACTGAGCCGGGAAGTCTAAAGTCTATTATTGGGCAAGATAGAGACAAGGAGCAGCAGGACCACTTCTGGCTAAAATTTCCTTGATTCAATGATTTAGCAAGCAATGTAACAGATTCTAATAGTTCAGAATTAAGTAAAATTGGATTTGCAAAACCCCAAACTAAATTTTAGAAATAATTTAGAATCTGATAAGTCTTTCTGTGTATCACATTCCCAGTCACTTCACCTTACTTCCATAAATCTCCAAATTTGCTCTTGCCGCCATCTCTCCCACTACTTCTCATAACTCGTCAAGTTTCAGGTCTCTTCGGCAACACCTGACCGCAACTCCCGTCAATGTATCCATCAGACTTCAGCACATTAACACCTCGATTGCCAGCACCCTTCTAAGTACAGAACTATTTCTACCAAAGTACAGAACTCTGATGCCCCCTCACAATGCCTCCAGTGACACTAGCTAGAGGCCACAAATCCCTGAAGTCAACCTCGCATTCTTGACACTGTCAGGTCCTTAATTTACAGACACACGTTAAGGTTTCGTGGGGTACATAACATGGGTGTGTGGATGGAGCAAAGGCGCGAATTAACCCTCCTTCACATTTAATGCACCAACAGACTTTAGGAGTTATATTGCTTCCATGTCAAAACCATCATCAACATTTTAATAATGCAGCGAGATGCTGGAAATAAGTTTAATATTTAAAAGATGCCCAAAAATGGCAGTGAGCTGTTTCCCATCTCTCATTTGACTCTGCACACAGTCCATCCTCCAGATTGAGCTGTTGGGATCCCAGTCACCAAGAAGACACTTCCACAGGATATCGGGATGATGTGAGATACTCCTGTCTGCGAATCACTTTATCATTTTGGGGGGAGTAGTGTCACATGGTTGAGAGATACAGAGGGAAAACAGGTTCTTCAGCCCACCGGGTCCGCGCCGACCAGCGATCCCCGCATAATAACACTCTCCTGCACACGCTAGCGACAATTTTCACGTTTACCGAGCCAATTTACCTACAAACCTGTACGTCTTTGGAGTGTGGAGAACGTACAACAGACAACACCCATGGTCAGAATCGAACCTGGGTCTCTGGCGCTGCAAACACAATAAGGCAGTAATTCTACCGCTGTGCCACTGTGCTGCCCTAGAGGTTTACCTCTTTAATATTAGGTACTCAAACATCCTTGGTGTTTACTGCAACTATTTCCCTTGCAGGAGAAGAGTCACCATGGCCAGCGAGGAATGTAAAACTGTTGCTTCCATAAAGACGGCGGTGAGGAGCATCACCAAAGCATCTGATGTCAGGGAAGACAATGCTTTGTTCTTGCAGCCATACAGTAACTGGGAACAATTCCTGATGCCTGGCCCACTTTCTGTAGCCATTTTAGGTGAAATAATATTCCTTTCTGCAAGAGAAGACTTTGCAATTGACAAGGGTATGCCCAAGGAAGGATTTAAGTTCATAAAATATCCCAAATCATTCCGTGCCTCTTTAGTGCAAGTGAGCAATGAGGGCTGGGAGGCTTTTCAGATAGCTCACAAGAACATGGACGAAATCCGGCTTCTCTCCATGACAGTCCCGACTGACATGAGGGAAGTTGTGAAGTTCCTCGTGCAGAAGAATCCAAAGATCACTGAAGACTTCCTCCCGATCCCTCTGAAGAATATCAAATCTTCTGCAGATAAATGCTTGAAGCTTTCCACGGCTGTGGAGGAGAAATTTAACGCACTCATCCGTCTGATCAATGAACTACTGGAGGCCTGCACAAGCTCCAAAGGAGTATATGAGGAACAATTACAGAAAATACAATTTGAAAAGGAACGTGCTAAAATGCAGGAGAAAGCAGCTAAAGAAAGAAAAGCCATGATAGAAGAAAATCATAAAAAAATGGAAACCCAAATGAAGGAAGCAAAGGAAGATTACAAAGCCAGCATGAATGATATACCAGTTGGCTGGAATGCTGTGCGCATGGCTATAGCAGAAACACTTATGAATGGTGTCAGTGAATTCATCAGTGGAAGCATGTTCAGGGCTATTTCCTCTGATGAAAGCAGTAAAAAATGTCATAATTCCAGCGATCATAACTCCAATCTGAATTCTGCTGAAGAAGTTGAGAATGATATCATTTATAAAGCGGAGACTCTAGAAAATGTTATAACACACCTTCATTCTTTCCTGAGCAAGGATAAAAATATTAACTTGGGTAAGTTGAAAAGTGCGGACGGAGCTGATATTTTAAGCTTTTGCAAAAGTGGATTGGATCGTTTTCAACAGAAAGCAACAGATGGAGTGGACTGCAAAGATAAGCACGCAGCATTGAAGATCTGTGAAGCAGGAATTGGAATATGTGAGGAGCTGGAAACAATGCGAAAATCTACACACGCTGACAAAAAGGAAATGGCTGATACAGCTGCGAAGTTCAAACAAGTGATGCAGGATTCAATTACATTCACCTCTCGTAGCAAGGGAAAGACAGGGTCCATGGGGTTAACTGCCAGTCCACCAAACATTGCAACAGCTCAGCCAGCAGGGGGAAACAGCGGTGTACAGATGGCCAGTCTCAATGCCAGGGTCAAAGTGGAGCAGTCTGCAGCACAGCTGCGAACCTCACAGGAGATGTACGAAAGAAGCTTTGAGAATGTAAAGGAGAATAACCAAGAGCTCCAAAAGATCCTGGAAACTCTGCAGCATTGTAATGTTCAGGAAATAGACTTTGATAACACTGTGACGATGCTCTTGAAGGGATTGGATGCTTTAGGCCGTGTGAAGGAACAATGGGGGAAGATGGTGCTCTTCTTCACCATGATGTCAAACCTGATCGAAAGCTCTCTGAACCCATCACTTCTCAAATTCACGGAGTACAGTGAAAAGATTTCCGGCTATTCACCGAACCAGCTGACACAGGATCTACTGTACACACAGATCTCTCAGGCCACTAACATTGCGAGCCTTGTCCACATGATTGCTGAAACCTATGTGCAAGTCTCCACCCACCACCTGATGGACCGAGTCAACAGCCTGGGGAAATTACTGGGACTCGACCCAAATCGGGACAGATTTAAGTTTGATCGGGAACATAAGAAGTTTGGATCAGACTGCAATGAAGCATCAAAAGCCATAGAGGATCTTGTTCTGAGGAACAAAGACCAGTATAAAGAACGTGTGCAGGCGAGAATAGATAGGATGAATAACAGTATGAAGGCCTTGCTAGCCCCAGCCACTCCAGAAGAAATTCAAGAAATTCAAAATGCCGTGCAAGGAGGCATCCATGAGGGATATGTGGAAATAGCAGAGGATGTCATTGATGATTTTTAGTAATCGTCTGCTCCTTCACAGACCTCACTTCCACTTCCCAAAGATCAATGCAGTTTATCATTTCTATCTTCATTATATTTTAATAAAGAGGGTGTTGCTTTTTTTTGTGAAGGGGGCAGCAGGTTACATGAAAAACAGCATCTTAGACAATAGACAAAATATTGAATGCACGTAGTCATTTTCCAAGGGCAAGGGAGTCAAGAACGAGAGTATATATGTTGAAAGTAAGAAGGGAAAGATTTAATTGGAGCCCGAGCTGCAATGTTTTACACAAAGGCTTGTGGGTACATGGAATGCGCTGTCAAAAGATGTCATAGAGGCAGGTATAGTAACATTTATAAAATATTTCAACAGGTACATGGATAGGAAAGGTTTAGACAGTTATGCCACAAACGTGGCCAATGGAACTAGCTTAGATGGGCAACTTGGTTAACATGGATGAATTTGGCCGATGGGCTTGCTCCCATGCTGTATGACACTTTGAATCAAAACATCAAAGAATCAAAACATTTTCACGTAAATTTATTACAGTGGAAGAAGGTGGTGAGCGAAATGGGATCTGGAGCCTCAGAAGCAGAGGCACTGAGTCTGAACCTTTCTAAGGTTAAGTCACAACTGAAATATTCACCAGTGTTGTAGTGAATGATTTGATGATTCTGGAGAGAGTGAAGGAATAGTTACAGCAGGATTAATTAAATAGAATAAAACTGTTCTCATTAGCAAGTCCAGTAGACACTGATTTTAAATAATAGACAAATGGCACGTGATCTGGGAGTGAAAGGACTCGTCCAGAAAGTGGTTATAATCTGGAACTTGCTGTTTCTAAAGATGATGGAAATATAATTGATTGTAGCTTTCCAAGGAGATTTGGGAAGGCATGTAAGCTAAATAAATTGAAGCTCCATATAAATAAATTATAGGGCTCTGTGTAAAGTGGAAGGATGAGGTTGAATAGATTTCTTGCCAGACACCTAACATTAACTCAATCACCCAATTGCCCTCCTCCTGTGCTACTAATTCTGTGATTCAGTAAAACATCTTGCATTTCTGATTTATTATTTGTTTATTAGAATAGAATTGTTTTGAATTGCTTTAATTGAGACTTATGGCGAGGATCACATTTGCCTGAGATTAAGCTGTTTGTAATTTGCTAAAGATATCCCAGAATATGTTCAATTTTTCGCATTAACTTTTCAATAAACTGTTTATGCTTGATGAGGTGTTTGACCAAATCCTTGAATTTTCTCACATTCATTGATAATTCCTTTAAGATCACCAATGTGTCTTAATGACATCTATATACTAAAACTCTTGTTTGTTTGTTCCTGAACTACAGCCAAAACGGCACACAATTTTAGGCCCACCTTACTCACCGTCGTCCCTTTGGTGATAATGGGAGAAGTTTCATTGAAATCGGTGTTATATTTTTAAAGTTATTCACATTTTAAAGTTAAAATCTATCTCCAAGGGAGGGTGGGGGGAGGGGGATGGAGGGAGGGAGGGGGAGGAAGGAAGATAAGGGGGGGTGGGGGGGAGGGGAGGGGTTAGAGGGGGATGGGGGGGAGGATAGGGTGCAGAGAAACATAGAAACATAGAAAATAGGTGCAGGAGTAGGCCATTCTGCCCTTCGAGCCTGCACCGCCATTCAATATGATCATGGCTGATCATCCAGCTCAGTAACCTGTACCTGCCTTCTCTCCATACCCCCTGATCCCTTTAGCCACAAGGGCCACATCTAACTCCCTCTTAAATATAGCCAATGAACTGGCCTCAACTACCTTCTGTGGCAGAGAATTCCACAGACTCGCCACTCTCTGTGTGAAGAAATGTTTTCTCATCTCGGTCCTAAAAGACTTCCCCCTTATCCTTAAGCTGTGACCCCTGGTTCTGGACTTCCCCAACATCGGGAACAATCTTCCCGCATCTAGCCTCTCCAACCCCTTAAGAATTTTATATGTTTCTATAAGATCCCCCCTCAGTCTTCTAAATTCCAGTGAGTATAAGCCTAGTCTATCCAGTCTTTCTTCATATGAAAGTCCTGCCATCCCAGGGATCAATCTGGTGAACCTTCTCTGTACTCCCTCTAAGGCTAGAATGTCTTTCCTCAGATTAGGAGACCAAAACTGCACACAATACTCCAGGTGCGGTCTCACCAAGGCCCTGTACAACTGCAGCAGAACCTCCCTGCTCCTATACTCAAATCCTCTTGCTATGAATGCTAACATACCATTCGCTTTCTTCACTGCCTGCTGCACCTGCACGCTTGCTTTCAATGACTGGTGCACCATGACACCCAGGTCACGTTGCATCTCCCCTTTTCCTAATTGGCCACCATTCATACTCTGCTTTCCTGTTCTTGCCGCCAAAGTGGATAACCTTACATTTATCCACATTATATTGCATCTGCCATGCATTTGCCCAATCGCCTAATCTATCCAAGTCACTCTGCAGCCTCCTAGCATCCTCCTCGCAGCTAACACTGCCACCCAGCTTCGTGTCATCTGCAAACTTAGAGATGTTGCATTCAATTCCCTCGTCCAAATCATTAATATATATTGTAAATAACTGGGGTCCCAGCACTGAGCCTTGCGGTACCCCACTAGTCACTGCCTGCCATTATCAGCCTTTAATCCATTTAATTTACCTAACACCACTTCCCGACTAACCTGGATTTCCCTCAGTTCCTCCTTCTCATTAGACCCCCGGTCCCCTGCTATTTCCGGCAGATTGTTTATGTCTTCCCTAGTGAAGACAGAACCAAAGTAGTTGTTCAATTGGTCTGCCATCTCCTTGTTCCCTATGATCAATTCACCTGTTTCCGACTGCAAGGGACCTACATTTGTCTTAACTAGTCTTTTTCTCTTCACATATCTATAAAAGCTTTTTCAGTCAGTTTTTATGTTCCCTGCCAGTTTTCTCGCATAATCTATTTTCCCTTTCCTAATTAAGACCTTTGTCCTCCTCTGCTGGACTCTGAATTTCTCCCAGTCCTCTGGTATGCTACTTTTTCTGGCTAATTTATATGCTTCATCTTTTGTTTTAATACTATCCTTGATTTCCCTTGTTAGCCACGGATGCACTACCTTTCCTGGTTTGTTCTTTTGCCAAACTGGGATGAACAATTGTTGTAGTTCATCCATGCGATCTTTAAATGCCTTCCATTGCATGTCCACCGTCAACCCTTTAAGTATCAATTGCCAGTCTATCTTGGACAATTCACGTCTCATACCCTCAAAGTTACCTTTCTTTAAGTTCAGAACACTTGTTTCTGAATTGACTTTGTCACTCTCCATCCGAATGATGATCTCCACCATATTATGGTCACACTTGCCCAAGGGGCCTCGCACAACAAGACTGCTAACTAACCCTTCCTCATTACCCAGTCTAGAATGGCCTGCTCTCTCGTTGGTTCCTCGACATGTTGGTTTAGAAAACCATCTCGCAAACATTCCAAGAAATCCTCTTCCCTGCCAATTTGGTCACGCAATCTATATGTAGATTGAAGTCACCCATTATAACTGCTGCACCTTTGGTGCACGCATTTCTAATTTCCTGTTTGATGCCATCCCCAACCTCACTACTGCTGTTAGGTGGCCTGTACACAGCTCCCACTAGCGTTTTCTGCCCCTTAGTGTTTCGCAGCTCTACCCATATCGATTCCACATCCTCCGAGCTAATGTCCTTCCTTTCCATTGCGTTAATCTCCTCTCTAACCAGCAACGCTACCCCACCTCCTTTTCCTTTCTGTCTATTCCGCCTGAAATATAGAATATCCCTGGGTGTTGAGCTCCCAGCCTTGGTCACTCTGGAGCCATGTCTCCATAATCCCAACTATATCATAATCATTAATAACTATCTCCACATTTAATTCATCCACCTTATTACGAATACTCCTTGCATTGAGACACAAAGCCTTCAGGCTTGTTTTTATAACACTCTTGCCCCTTATATAATTATGTTGCAAAGTGGTCCTTTTTGATTTTTGCCCTTGATTTGTCTGCCTGCCACTTTTACTTTTCACCTTGTTACCTATTGTTTCTACCCTCATTTTATACCCCTCTGTCTCTCTGCTCTTGTTCCCATCCCCCTGCCATATTAGTTTAAATCCTCCCCGACAGCACTAGCAAACACTCTCCCAAGGACATTGGTTCCATTCCAGCCCAGTGCAGTAGATGTTTGGGCCCAATGGACCCACTTGGTCTAGTTCTTTCTAGTATCTGACCCATACTCATCTGAGGACAACTGGGAATAAAAACTATGTACATTCAAAAGATTTTGAAGCCTGCAGATGAACTTTACTTTTAAGGTCAATTACTTAAGGGAATAATTGTTTAAATTATATTCTTAACAAAGTGCAGCAGGAAATGGCCCTTCCAGAGGATAGGAGACTCAGCAACTAGTTGTCAGACTTAAACGGGTGTTGGTTCCTCAGCACTGTAAAAGCCATCCATGGCCCAAACACCTAATGCTCAACTTTCTGACTGCTCAGAATGGGTGTGAATTCAGCAGAGAGTGATGGAGTTGACATCTATTTGAAGCAAAACTTGGAAGATTTCATCAATTGTAATTGTCTTTCTTGCCAAAATATTGAATCCACCTCAAACAAAAGTCTGCAGAAGAGGAGGCACTCATCAGGACAATTGGAAACTGTTCAACCTGCACTCCTACTCTCAAAACCAAGGTCAGCCACATAGAACATAGCACATAGAGTATTACAGCACAGCACTAAATCCTTAGGTCCACAATGTGTGTGCTGAACATGATGCCAAGACCAACTCTTATCTGTTTGTTCATAATCCATATCCCTCCATTCCTTGCATATAGATGGACCTATCCAAAAGTCACTTAAATGCCACTATCATATCTGCCTCTACCATCACCCCCGGCAATGTGTTCCTGTCACTCACCACTCTCTGAATGGAGGAGGTTGATTAGAAGGGGACCCAAACTGGGAACAGAATTAAGTTATCGGGTATGGGAATGGGAACATGAGATGTTCGGATCAGACTGTGATGAAGCATCAAAAGCCAGAGAGGATCTTGTTAAGATGGACAAGGAGGTGTATGAAAAATGTGTGCAGACAGAAATAGACAGGAAGACCTTGCTATCCACAGCCACTGCAGAAGATATTAAAGAAGTTTGTGTCGTGCAAGGAGACATCCAAATACGAGCCAGCGAACCTTTTATAAAGCTGCAATGCAACTTCCTGCCTCTTGTAGTCAATGCCCTGACTGATGAAGGCAAGCATAGCATTTGTCTTTCTCATTATATCTACTTAAGTTGCCACTTTCAGGTCGATTTAGACTTGCACCCCGGGATCGCTTTGTGCATCAAATGTGTTAAGGGTCTTGCCATTAACTGTTTAGTTTCCTCTTAACATTTAACCTTCCAAAGTCCAACACTTCATACTTGCCTGAAATAAACTCCATCTGCCGTTTCTCCACCCATATCTGTAAATGGCACAGGACGTTCACAGGGGAGCATGAGCAGCCAGATGTTTGGGTCTATATTGACACGGGTAGGTATGGAGATGAAGTCCTGCAAAGAGAATTTGAGGCACATGCTAAAAAGCCGGACTTTCAGGAATGTAATCTCAGGATTACTGTCCATGCCACATGCTAGTCAGGCAAGAAATATGAAGATAGTGCAGTGGAGCTGGTGCAGGAGGGAGGGCTTTGTCTTTATGGATCATTGAGCTCATTTCCAGGGCAGGTGGGACTTTTGTTTAGTTCAGTTTATCGTCACGTGCACCAAGGTACAGAGAAAAGCTGTTGTTGTATGCCATCCAGTCAGCGGAAAGACAATATAAATGGCACTAGTGATGCCATTCCTCAGCCACCTTTCGAGGAATTTCTTTCATCTTGAAGGAGCAGGGAGACCATGCCAGTGTGTGTGGGTGATCCAGACTCTCCTGCTTGCTATCAGGTAAAATCTCAGTAAAGGAGGACTGGAAATTAATTGTGGTGAATTGTGGTGCAGTTTGTAGAGCTGCTGCCTCACAGAGCCAGAGACCCCTGTGCGATCCTGACCTTGGGTGCTGTTTGTGTGAAATTTACACGATCTAATGACCAGGTTGCTTCCCAAAGGTGCTGCGTTTTCCTCCCACATCCCTAAGGCATGTATGTTTGTAGGTGATGTGGTCCCTGTAAATTGTCCCTCATATCTAGGGATTGAATGAGAAAGTTGGATAACATAGAACCAGTGTGATCCTGTGATTGATGGACAGCATGGACTCAGGGGGCTGAAGGGCCTGTTTCTATCCAAAATCTCTAAACTAAACTAAACTAAGTTAATCTACACAGGACATGGTGCTTGGGGTGTTTTGAAGAGCATTAAACATAGAAACATAGAAACAGAGAAAATGGGTGCAGGAAGAGGTCATTTGGCCCTTTGAGCCAGCACCGCCATTCATTGTGATCATGGATAATCATCCACAATCAGTAACCTGTGCCTGCCTTCTCCCCATACCCCTTGATTCCACTAGCCCCTAGAGCACTATCAAACTCTCTTTTAAATTTATCCAGTGAATTGGCCTCCACTGCCTTCTGCGGCAGAGAATTCCACAAATTCACAACTCTCTGGGAGAAAAAGTTTTTTCACACCTCAGTTTTAAATGGCCTTTCCTTTATTCTTAGACTGTGGCCCCTGGTTCTGGACTCCCCAACATTGGGAACATTTTTCCTGCATTTAGCTTGTCCAGTCCTTTCATAATTTTATATGTCTCTCTAAGATCCCATCATCCTTTTCAACTCCAGGGAATACAAGCCCAGTCTTTCTAATCTTTCCTCATATGGCAGTCCCGCCATCCCGGGGATTAACCTCGTTAACCTACGAAGCACTGCCTCAATAGCAAGGATGACCTTCTTCAAATTAGGAGACCAAAACTGCAGACAATACTCCAGATGTGGTCTCACCAGGCAGGGCCCTTTATAACTGCAGAAGGACCTCATTACATGTGGACATGTCCTCATGTGGATCTATTGCAGGTTATTAAAAGAGGCAAAACAAGAGATTGCTGGGGCCCAGGTGAAGATCTTTGCATCTTCAATATTAACATTCCAGGTCCTGAAGGATTAGAGAGCAGCTAATATATTTTGTTCAAAAGAGAAAATAGGGATATTCTAGGACCCTGGGGCCCCCAACGTTGTTAATATTCCCCCTCTGTATTTCTAAAGGGACCATGGCGGTTGCAATGTGTTTTATGGAGGGAGAAGCTGCCAACAAGATTGGAGAGCGTCTCTCAAGACAGGTGAAAACTGTGGAGTTGCTGGCCGGCAACCTGACCAGAATTGGGAACAGAGCCCTGAGTGCAGCGGATGTTGATGTGATCCAGCGGCTGGTTCAGAAAGCACACCGTGAAGCAAACGATGCTTATGAGGTGGCTTTTGGCTACCTGAGAGAAGTTCAGTCAGTTTGTGAGAAGTTAACGGAAGAGAAAGGCAGAATGCAAGAAGAGATGAAACGGAAGAAACAGGAACTGAGCGCGTTACAAGTACAGCTACCAACCATTAGACAGGAGAAGGACCAACAAGAACAGTACATGAGGAGCTTAAGAGAGTCACTGGGAGTGGCAGAGAAAGCATTGGAGAGACAAAGGGAACATGAGAGGGCTATGGAAAACGGGCGGAATGTAAGCTTGTGGTTAATGATGATTCCCATTATTGGCACCATAGCAGGTGAGTTATTGCCAAGTAAAGATCCAAATATAGATTGAATGTATTAGTTTATCCACGAGATTGCATCTGGTTTTGATTTATCAGAAGTCCGAGTGAGAGGGAAGTTCAGAACATCCAGCAGTTGTTCTCAGACTACGGACATTGCAAAGGATCTTGACAGTGAATGAAAAGATGTTAAACACTGACTCTTTCCTTTCCAAAAATACTGCTGGAAACATTGAGTGGGTCAGGCAGGATCTGTGGACAGAGAAAAAGCATTAACATTACAAGCTATGTTCTGATGAAGGGTCCATGACCTGAAACACTGTCTGTCCCTCTTTCCACAGTTACACCTGAACTGCTGGGTGTTTCCAGAATATTCTGTTTGATAGGGAAAGTTAATAAATACAATATATCCCCAATGTTTGTTTCAGAGAGGGTGCTGGTTTACCCAATGTGGAATAGTGAACCAGAATCTTATAAAAGTTTTTTTTACAGAGAGGATGGTGAGTATTTGGAACAAACTTCCAAGAATGGTGATGGAGCCAGATACATTCATGACGTTTAGGAGGCTTTTAGATTGCATATGGATATGTAGGGAATGGAGGAGTATAAATCACATGCGGGCTCACGAGATTAGTTTAGATTGGCATCATGTTTGGCACAGACATTGTGAGCCAAAGGGCCTGTTCCTGTGCTGTACTTTTCTATGTTCTCTGTGGCCCTCGAGAATTCCAAAACACATTTGACAAGATGCCACATAAAAGTCTAGTGCATAAATGAAGAGCTCATGGTATTGGAGGAAGTGTGTCTGAAGTTGAGGTCAACACAGACTGGCCACAATTACATTAGATGAGGGGACAGACCTAAGGGATCTTGGCCTTATCCTGCTGCTGTAAGAGAGAACATCTGCTTACTTCAAACAGCTCAAAGTGCTGGAGTAACTCAGCGGGTCAGGTAGCATCTCTGGGGAAAATAGATAAGTGACGCTTCGGGTCAGGACCCTTCTTCAGACTGATAAATGACGTTTCAGGTTGAGTCCCCTCTTCGGACCCTTCTCCTCAAGGTTCTGCTTACTTCAGTTTGAAGTGATATGTGGATAACTGTGAGGTTATCCACTTTGGTGGTAAGAATAAGAAGGCAGATTATTATCTGAATGGTGTCAAGTTAGGAAAAGGGGACGTACAATGAGATCTGGGTGTCCTGGTGCATCAGTCACTGAAAGGAAGCATGCAGGTACAGCAGGCAGTGAAGAAAGCCAATGGAATGTTGGCCTTCATAACAAGAGGAGTTGAGTATAGGAGCAAAGAGGTCCTTCTGCAGTTGTATAGGGTCCTAGTGAGACAGCACCTGTAGTACTGTGTGCAGTTTTGGTCTCCAAATTTGAGGAAGGATATTCTTGCTATTGAGGGCGTGCAGCGTAGGTTTACTAGGTTAATTCCCGGAATGGCGGGACTGTCATATGTTGAAAGACTAGAGCGGCTAGGCTTGTATACACTAGAATTTAGAAGGATGAGAGGGGATCTTATCGAAACATATAAGATTATTAAGGGGTTGGACAGGTTAGAGGCAGTCAATGTTGGGGGAGTCCAGAACCAGGGGCCACAGTTTAAGAATAAGGGATAGGCCATTTAGAACGGAGATGAGGAAAAACGTTTTCAGTCAGAGAGTTGTAAATCTGTGGAATTCACTGCCTCAGAAGGCAGTGGAGGCCAATTCTCTGAATGCATTCAAGAGAGATCTAGATATAGCTCTTAAGGATAGCAGAGTCAGGGGGTATGGGGAGAAGGCAGGAACGGGGTACTGATTGAGAATGATCAGTTATGATCACATTGAATGGTGGAATGGTGGTGTTGGCTCGAAGGGCCAAATGGCCTACTCCTGCATCTATTGTCTATTGTCCCTTATCTTGTAGTAATGTCTCATGCGCCACATTCTCCCAGTGGTGAAAACATTCCTGTCAAATCTCCCTAATCGTCTGACATGTTTGGAGGAGACATGACCGGGTACGGAGGCCAGGAATGGAGGCTTTCCAGGGAGGATGATTTCAGAGAGATGTGGCAGGGATGGCTCTTTCTTACCCCTCATGAATGTAGCAGAAATACAAAACATATTACCATGATCTGTAACTTTACAGGAAGAGGCTATTCAGCCTCCTGTATGATTAGTTTGGTAACAAATGAGGAGATGAGCAAACAGCAGCCCTAGGAAAAATGGACAAATTCTCAAGACATGGAGCCAAATGCAAGACATGGAGCAAAATATCTCATCTCATTAACATTGGCAGTGAAGTCTGCGATGCCTTTGGAAAATCCAAATACTTCCATTGGCTTCCCCTTCACCTACACTATTGGATACATCTTCAAAGAAGCAGACTTCACTGCATAAGTAAAAACTAATTGTGGCTCTAAAACCTTTGCACTGTTGAAGGTTCATATAACATTCACGTTGAGACGGACATTTCTTGCATGGACTGTTTGGTGATGGATACTGCCCTCCTTCCATTTACATATTACATAGCCCGTGAGAGATAGTTCTAATCTGTATCTTTGTTGTAGTCTGTGGCCTATTAGAAAAAACAGGCAGACAACCGAATTTGTTTAACCTCTTTATTCTACTCACCCAGGTGGGAGAGAGTCTAGAAACCGAAGCGTTTAGAAACGCTTAGGAAGCTAGTGTAGTCTCTCTCCACGAATGCTAACAATTACACATATTTATACCCGAAATACATGTGCCAGTACATTTCCTGTTGCTACCTTATATGGCAAGTTTTACAATGTCCTATAAATCTTTATGTGTCTTTCGGGACCTCCGTGTCCGTTGTGTCCATCGTGACCTCTTCTTTCTTGGGAACAAAGGGCAGTCCATATGGCAAGTTGTTCTTCTTAACACTTCAAACGATGGCTAACCATCAAAGCCTTAAAGCCAGTTGCCCATATCAAAGGATACCCTTAGCCATAAACCGCGCTCCCCTGCTGACAACAGGATGTCCTGGCAACATAATCGAGCTGGAGCTTTTACACCTTTTTTACACCCCTGCAATAAAACCCACATGGCTACGCTGAATTTGAGCCCTTACATCCCCTCTTTGATTATACTATAATCACAGTCTTTTAAAGTGGTTGATTGACAAATATCTGGCATATACATGAACCGAAGCAATAACAGATTAACAGAATCACAACAATTAATGCAATGATACTGCTATAATGGAGAATCAGCCCCCACAAATATCCTAAACCAAACCAATCCCATCCTGAAGCATTAATTTGATCTTGGGCTAAATCTGCCCCTATTTTCTTAGTCAAGTCAAGTCAATTTTATTTGTATTACACATCTAAAAACAACCCACATTGACCAAATCAGTACATCAGTTCAGGTACTAAGAACAAACATACAATGGCACACAAACATAACAGCACATACATAAACAGTTCACAGCACCCCCTCAGAGGGCTCAAACTCTAAATGCTCTTTCTATAACCTCCTTCACATGTCCCGCGATATTGGTGATATTAGAGGATACATCTGGTACAAATGTACAACATTCTTGCCCTATCATAGCACAGGTACCCCCTCCCTCGGCTAGCAGGAAATCTAGAGCCATACGATTCTGGAGAGCGACAAGACGCAGGGCCATCATTTCAGTTGTTAACTGGCTTATTTGTTCCTGAGTCTCGTACAGTCCATCAGCGGTACAATTTGCTAATTGTTCCAGGGCACTAGCTAAGTTTCAAATTTCAGTTCCCGCCCGAGCGGTTCCCCATCTCGGGAATATTAGCCACCAAAACCCCTCAAACTCCGATACAGCTCGTTTAGAGCTCCACTCTGGATGCTGTAGAGGATGATTTATGATTCGTAAATGTGGGATTACAAAAGCTAGATAACAGCACCCTGTCCAGGTCTCATAAGATCTCTGATCATACCGTGGCGAAAGTCCTGGTAATCAGACATATGCTCAGCTCCCACATATTAAGTAAGTCCCATTAAGAGGTCTTGGGGGAACTGCAGTACTGATATGGGTGCATGTGCTGAATCCCACAGACAGACCAACTTCATTTGGTCTAGATCCCATTCTACAGAAACAAGTTGTATTTATTGGTGTTTCTGGAGAGTCATGAGGAGAATTAACTTGTATCCGGGGCCAATTCTCCTATGTTTGATTAAGATAGGGTCTCAAGGACCACCCATTAAAACATTGAAATCCACAGTCATCTGATTGGTTGTCATAATCCGTACACCAATTATTGGAGCCAGGGCTCTGTGAGTGATTCAAAAAGAACCGCGCAGACCTGGTGTACTAAAGCACCAGCTCACCCTCCGAGCAAATGGTTATCGCTCTCAATACTAGGCAGTAAATAAGTCAATAGTAAAGCGTGCACGGAATAGGAGTAAGGAAAGGTGCTATCCATAAAATAGTTCACCATGACGTTGCTACGCCTGATTAAAAGCTTTGTCAACTTGTAACATGAATTTAAAAATACCTGGACTGAAAGACAAAAACAAAATTCCCATGTAACCTCCAATTTTTCCCAGTCTATTCTTCCCCTCATCTCCTCTCGTAGGGATGACTGATGTAACCCTCGAGTTCGTCTAGATTGACCCTGATACGGCTGCTGCTTCTTACATGGAAAACTAAATTCATCTGTCAGGCATTGGAAATTAAACTGGCACAAAGCATGTCCACAGGGTACAACCCAATAGGCTTGGTCTCTCAATTGTTTAGCTCTGGTCTTATTAAACCATTAAACTATCCTGAGCAGGGTCCTATTCTTTCTGCCTTCCAGGGTATTGTGCCTTTGTCTCCTCTGCACATCATCTGATCGTCTTTACATAAATGTCATGGAGTAAATACAGATTGACCACAATACCATATAATTCTTGAGTGCACTTCTCCTAATAGCAGGAGTAACAATAGCAAAATAGCAACATCAATAGCAAAATCAATCCATCAGCTAAACACATCAACAATAACTAAGCAATACTTATAACTATGTACACGTGGCAATTCAATAAAATCAATTTGTAAACCCCAATGTATTTTGGGGTGATACCATGTAGCATTTATTACATCCAACATTCCCCTCTTACCAGCATAGGTAAGAGAGTTCACATAATACAACAAAACAGGTAAAAGCGCGTTAGGGACACAAACTTTGCCAGAGGCAGTAACCCAAAGCGAGTCAGATTCGCGAGGGGAACACCCATCCTGGCTCCACTGGTGTCTCTCAGCCTCGGGGGCGTCCCCCTGAAGCTGGCAGAATTCCGAAACACTGGGCATAGCGGTAGTTGCAGAAAACTGCTGTTGTTCGCCTGAAGAAACTAAAATGGTAGGGGTCAGGGCCTCTGTGCATGCCAATGTGTCAGCCAATGCATTCCCGAAAGAAATGGGATCCTTGACAGATGTATGCGAATTACATTTAATGACAAACAGGGCATTTTTAATAGGAGTGCCTTCTGCAGTCAAAAAGCCCCTGTGCTGCCACAGGTTACCAAAATCATGTGCAACCACAAAAGCATATCGTGAGTCGGTGTAAATATTAGCACATTGGCCAGCGCAAAGGTGGCAGGCCCGTGTGAGGGCAAATAATTCAACCTGCTGGGCAGCATGAGGTGTACTGAAAAAGGCTAGGGTGGGCAGTATCCTCAATCTCTAGCGCCGATCGTGCGGATTCTTGTTCGTGGCGCAACCTAACCCTTTCACCAACGGTTGTCTGGGACCTATCCATATTCCCTGAAGCTGCCTTATAATCGGGGGGGGGTAGTACCCAATATCCTGACGGGGAGGGTAGAACCGGGACTGGCACCACCGCAGCCGGTGGCTCTGCCTGTGGGGCTGTGGGGATCGGACACGTCCAGGGTTCCTCGTCACCCTCGGATTCCTGATTACCTAATAAAGCCGCTATAGACTCCAGTGGTTCGGATTCTGACTTTTGTTGTTGTTGGGTGGGATATATCCCTTTGGTACCAGGTTTAAATTCATCTTGAGCTCGGGTATCACAGTCAAGTCTTAGATCATACACCTTACATTCCGCTTGCAAAATATCGCATGTTTTCGGTATTCCCAACCTATCACACACTGATATCCCTCTACTACTTGCATTTTCCCTCCAACGCTCCCTCGACTCCTGGTGGCGCTTCTGCACCCCCTCTTTGATAGTCTCTACATTCCATGTACCTCCTAATGGCCAGGCCTCGTTTCCCAATCTTTTCATTAACGAAGCAAATAAATAAATAACACATGTGTTGTACCGGGGCACCGCCATCACTCTTATCCAAAGACTGTCCCATATGTCTGATTGCCAATTACCCGAAAATATGTTACCAATAAATACTACCAATAAATATTACCAATAAATATTAATTGCACCCAGACCAAGACAATGACAACAAGAGTGACCGCCCCTTACCTTCCAAATCCGGATCCTTATCCTTATCCTTATCCTTATCGGTTCGTCCGTGAATCTCAGTTGAACACGAAATCAACCCCAAACCCCAAACGAGGGACTTCAGTATCTGAAAAACGTCAACGTCCGTCTTGAACAACGGTCGAGAAGTGCACTCTGTCCCCTTCGGACGTGTTTCAGCCACCGATGCCGCTTAGTTGTTCGTGGTTGACGGTGCCAAAGAGATCCTGCCGACTACGCCAAATGTTGTAGTCTGTGGCCTATTAGAAAAAACAGGCAGACAACCGAATTCGTTTAACCTCTTTATTCTACTCACCCAGGTGGGAGAGAGTCTAGAAACCGAAGCGTTTAGAAACGCTTAGGAAGCTAGTGTAGTCTCTCTCCCCGAATGTTAACAATTACACATATTTATACCCGAAATACATGTGCCAGTACATTTCCTGTTGCTACCTTATATGGCAAGTTTTACAATGTCCTATAAGTCTTTATGTGCCTTTCGGGACCTCCGTGTCCGTTGTGTCCATCGTGACCTCTTCTTTCTTGGGAACAAAGGGCAGTCCATATGGCAAGTTGTTCTTCTTAACACTTCAAATGATGGCTAACCATCAAAGCCTTAAAGCCAGTTGCCCATATCAAAGGATACCCTTAGCCATAAACCGCGCTCCCCTGCTGACAACAGGATGTCCTGGCAACATAATCGAGCTGGAGCTTTTACACCTTTTTTACACCCCTGCAATAAAACCCACATGGCTATGCTGAATTTGAGCCCTTACATCTTGATTAGGCTACACTGAGGAAAGCCATGTACAATTCTGATCATTATTTTGAATGAAGAATATTTTGGCAGAGGATGCAAAATATGTGTGTATGGATGTGTAGGAAGGAACTGCAGATGCTGGTTTAAACCGAAGATAGACACAAAATGCTGGAGTAACTCAGCGGGACAGGCAGCATCGCTTGATACCCAGTTACTCCAGCATTTTGTGCATATCTGTGTGAAAAGGGATGATTTACAAAGATTCTTCTATAAACTTGCATTTTCCATCAAAATATGATGGGCTTGAAGAAAGATAGGAAGGGTGTGATCTGGTGGACATTTTTTTTAAACTGTGTAAAAATTCGGGATATGCTGGCAGAAGTTAGAAGAAGTTAGATGAGGAAAGATAGGAGATGGTTCCAATGTTACATTCACCAGCAGGGAACAGTTTGGCTAACGGGCCAATTTCAGTGCTGCAAAATTCACACAATTTGGTGAACTGTTGCTTATTGAGTAAAATCATTTCTGCCCACAGGAGGTATATCTGCCATTGTTTGTGAAGTCAGCAGAGCTGAGGCAGAGAGCAATTGTCAATCGCTTGGTGAAGAAGTGCGGAGAGGAGAGGAGAAAGTTTCAAAATGTTCATCAGATCTGCAATCCTGTATATCACGCATAGAGCAGGTGATAAACGAGATCCACCAGACTGAAAAAAGAATACAAGCTGTGGAGGATCAACTGAACAGGCAGCAACAGCAACTGGAACGTTTCTTCACAATAGACTGCCAGCTGAAACATGGAACACTCAGTGTGAGTGAACTGCTCGGGAAAGTGGAAGTGCTGGTGTTGCGCAGTGAGAGATTCCTGAATTTGGATGGTCTGATCATTGTTGTACAGGATATAATTGCCCACATATTAAAGCTGCCAAACCTGCTAGAGGGGAAGATTCTGCATTTGGAGCCAAACACTGTTAAAATGCTGACAACCTTCAGTGATCAGCTGCGAGCGATTGAGTGGTCAGATTCAGATCTCATGAATGGTCCTAATGCCAATGGTCCTAATGCCAATGAGCAGGGTAACTTTGTGCACTGGATTGTGCCACATGGCACTGTGTCACTGCACGCAACTGATGTGATCAACGTTTTCTTATTCCTCGCTCTCTTTCTGTCCCTGTGGTTCGTGATGAAGTTATATTTTGAAGCCGTCGAGTCATCCAGCAGAGAAACAGGCCCTTTGGTTTGAGACAATCACAACCCACCCATTTACAATGACCCTGCATTAATCTCATTTATTGTTCCTCCCACATTTCCACAAAGCACCGAGTCACTGCAGTGATGTGATCAAAGTTGTCTTATTCGACTCTCCCTCTCTGTCCTCGCGTCCCTAATGCTATGTTATCTCCACAAATCATTGAGTCATCCAGCACCGAGTCCAGGCCAACAATTTACAATAATCCTGAACAAGATTCTTTTTTAATTTTTCCCGCATCCCCACCACTCTCCTACTCACACACACACACACTCACACACTCCCACACAACCTGGGTCTCTTGCACATTAATATATATTTTTACAACCACACAAAGAGATGTTTAGGTTAATACCAGCATAAAAATTCAAGGCAAATATATTTAGCAAGCTAGGTGAAGTTGAACTTTGATATTGAGGGATATGGTCCAGATATTTCTAAATGACTCCCACAATTTATAATGATTTAAGGCACTGATCTAAGCCTCATGACTCCCACAATTTATAATGATTTAAGGCACTGATCTAAGCCTCATGTCATTCATAGTGAATTGAGTCAGATACATGGCACTGTCTGTGCAGCCTTGTTAAGTTTCCAGCTGGCCATGACTAAATCATATCAACCAATATCCTGTATTCATTATACCTCAATGTTTGGACGGTGATTTTAATGATCAATGTTTTGCTTTGCTTGTTATTAAATATGTATAATTACATGATTTGCAGTTGGACTTCATCACTGATTTAGAGTAAAAGATCTCATTCATTCACTCGGCGTTGTAAATGTGCAGTGGACACAGTTTGGGTGATGTCAGATGAGTTGATGAAGCAGATTCAGACACCAATTCCTCCAACAACATCACTTGAGACAGCGCTTCTAACGCAGTGAAACAACTCGATTGATTTCACATAAGCTATCGTGACAAAATTGGGACTGAGCCACAAAGGAGTATTGCAGCAGATGCCCGTGTGCTGTGTCAAAGCAGCAGGTTCTAGGGACGTCTTAATGGAGGAAAGTGGGTTGAGGGAGTTCCTGAGCTTGGGGACTTGGCATCTACCCATGGTTGTAAGAATTAAAATAGGGCATGAACAGGGTGCCAGAACTGGAGGAGAGCAGTCATCTTGCAAGATTCCAGAATGGAAACAGATTCCAGAGACATGGATTAGGCAGGAGCAATAGCAAGGGAGAGGACAAAATATCACAATTAAAACACTGGATTCGATCCTCCAATATTGAGTTGAAGGAAATTCCCACTTACCCCAAACTGTATATGAGACAAACACGCTGATTATTCAGGGGTAGCAGAGGGTTGAGAGACCTGGGTGTTGAGGAAATCCTGAGGGAAAGTGATTCGGTATTTTCTGGAGGAAATTGCTGAGGGTCAGAAATGAAGGTCAAGGCCAGTTTCTGAAAGTTAAAATGAACCGCGTGGCAAGTAAATCATTGCTGCCGAGTCTCCAGCTGTGAGCAGATGGATGAGAATAGAGAGAGGGAAAAATGGTCCAACCCAGCTAGACAGTGATGCTGAGGTTTAAGCTGAGCATAGCCTTAACCTCAGAGATGATCATTCAAAAGTGAAGCAGGAAACACTTTAGAGACAAACCAAGTCAAAGATGGATTTCTCTCCCCAAAGGATCTACAGATCTATTCCAGATCCAAGGTGGGTCAATGACATGAGCATATAGGTGAATGTAATCGTGCAACTGATCACATCCAAGCATCTGAATGGCCCCCAGTCCTCAAAGTTCGGCGACTTCAGGCAACCCAGGACTTTGAGCTGCCGGACCTGCCCTTCTCCATGTTATGGCTGTAATATCCACAGCCCAAGTACCAATCCACACCCTTAATTCATCTGCCTTACCCGTTAGGCTTCTCGCATTAAATTAAATGCAGTTTAATCTGTTAGACCTTCCTCTGAATTGCCCCTGTCCATCTCCTCTGCTGCATCTACTCACATTAACATCTGTATCGGGCTCTATTTCCCCATCTCCCACCCTAATGCTTTGGGTCAGACCCCTCGGCAAAATTAGTTTAAACCCTCCCAAGCAGCAATCTCCGCTGCAGGATATCAGTCCACTTCCTGTTCATGTGCCTGTTGTAACTGTTGTACCTGTTGTACAAGGTTTCACCTTCCCTGGATGAAAGCCCAATGTTCCACATACCTTAAGCCCCTTCCCTGCATCAGCTCCTTGGGCACGCATTTATATGTTTGGCTCCTGTTCTCTAACTCACCACAGATCCTCCAACTTACCCACACAACCCGGGTCTCTGGCACATATGATGTATATTTTTACAACCACACAAACAGATGTTTAGGTTGATACCAGCATAAAAACCCAAATACTACCCAATTATATTTAACAAGCTAGGTGAACTTTAACTTTGATATTGAAGGACATAGTCCAGATATTTCTAAATTATTCCCACCATTTATAATCACTTCAGGCACTGATCTAAGCCACATGTCGTTCATAGTGAATTGAGTCGGATACATGGCACTGTGCAGCCTTGAATGAATGAATAAATGAATATAACTTTATTATCATTCAAAACTATACAGACGAGTGCATATTTGAATGAAATTCCGTTGCAACTGGCTTCAATGTAACACCAAATAATAAAAATTGATTAAAGAAAAATAAATAAATAAATAACTCGCACATAAAATAATGGCGGCGGATCATTGTGAATTCAAGAGTCTGAATGCTCGGGGGAAGAAGCAATTGCAGAACCTGGCTGTTCTGCTCCGTATGCTGCAGTACCTTTGACCAGAGGGCAGCAGGGTGAACAGTCCATGATGGAGATGGGTGGGGTCCATGATGGAGATGGGTGGGGCCAATGCTTGGCCTTGGACAAGCACCGTTTGCGTGCAATGCCCTGGATGGAAGAAAGAGAAGTCCCGATGATTTTTTCAGCCGCCCTCACCACTCTCTGCACGGACTTCCAGTCTGAGGCGTTGCAGTCCCCAGACCAGACAGAGATGCAGTTGGTCAGTATGCTTAACAAGCCTTGTTAAGTTTCCAGCTGGCCATGACTAAATCATATCAACCAATTTTCTGCATTCATTATACTGAAATGTTTGCGTGGTGATTTAAATGATCTATGTAACGCTGTGCTTTTAATTAAATATGAATAAGTACATGATTTGCAGTTGGTCTTCATTACTGATTTAGTGAGAAAGATCTCATTCATTCACTCGGCGTGCAGCTGTGCAGTGGAGACAGTTTGGGTGATGTCTGATGGTTTGATGAGGCAGCAGATTATTGTGTGCTGTGTCAAAGCTGCAGGTTCTAGGGAGCATCTTAACGGAGGAAGGAGGGTCGAGGAAGTTCCTGAGCTTGGGGACTTGGCATCTACCTATAGTTGTGAGAATCAAAATAGGTCATGTACAGGGTGCCAGAACTGGAGGAGAGCAGTGATCTTGCAAGGTTCCAGAATGGAAGCAGATTTCAGAGACTCAGATTACAGGGGAGCAAGAGCGAGGAAAGGGGACAAAAATATCATGATTAAATCTTTGTGCTTGCTGTCAGACATAATTTCCCAGTTAAACAGTGGTGAGAGTTAGAGCATAGCAGCAGTGTTGATGAACACCCTGTGTGCACAGAGATAAGCAAGAAAGGCAATCCGTGGGTGCAGTGGAGCTACCAAGTCTAGAGATCAGGCATGTATCTGTACATTGTAAATGGATTGATTGTAACCATGTATTGTCTTTCTGCTGATTGGTAAGCACACAAAGGAAAGCTTTTCACTGTACCTCGGTACACGTGACAATAAACTAAACTAAAACTAAACTGAAACTGACTGAGACCAACAAACAAGCTAAGAATTGGGGAAGTAACAGGCAGAGAGGTTGGAATCAGTGGTTGATCAGAGAGCTTGTAGCAAGAACCAAAAATTTTGGTTTCAATCCTCCAATGTTGAGTTGAAGGAAATTCCCACTTACCCAGTACTGTATACGAGACATGCATGCTGACGGTTCAGGGACAGCAGAGGGTTGAGAGACCTGGGAGCTCACATGATACTGAAAGAAAGTGATTCTGTATTTTCTGGAGGAAATCGCTGATGGTCAGAAATGAAGACCAAGGCCAGTTTCTGAAACTGAAAATGATGTGCGGCAAGGAAATCATTGCTGCCGAGTCTCCAGCTGTGAGCAGATGGATGAGAATAGAGAGAGGGAGGAATGGTCCAACCCAGCTGGACAGTGATGCTGAGTTTTAAGCTGGGCATAGCCTTAACCTCAGAGATGGTCATTCAAAAATGAAGCAGGAAGCAATTTATACACACTTATACGTCAAGTCAAAGAGGGATTTCTCTCCCCAAGGGAAGATCTACAGATCTCCAGATCCAAGGTGGGTTAATGACATCAACACATAGGTAAATGTAATTGTGCAACTGATCACATCCAAGCCCTTCTCCCAGCCATGTTTTGACTAATATCCCCGTCCCAAATACCAATCCATGCCCTGAGTTCATCTGCCTTACCCGCCGGGCATCTGGCATTAAATTAAGCAGTTTAATCTATCAGACCTTCCTCACTCCCTGTTGTGCCCCTGCCCATCCTCTCGGCTGCACCTACTCACACTGACATCTATATCGGGCTCTATTTCCCCATCTCCCACCCTAATGTTTTGGGTCAGATGGCGGCGCTGCCCTAGCAGCTGCGGCTTACCTGCAGTCCGTTTGTCTTTGTGTTTTTGTTGGGGGATTTTGTCTTAATTGTAAATGTGATGTCGTGTTTTTGTGTTTGTGTACTATGTGTGTGTGTGGGGGGGAGGGAGGAACTGTAAAATTGTATATTTGTCCCTTCCGAACGGAGACCCGTCCTTTGTTTTCTAGGTCGGGTCTCCGTTCCTGCTGCGGCCTACCATCGGTCAAACTCCTGGAGCTGGCGGCCTTCAGGGCTCTGGTTCGCAGAGCCCGCGGACCAGACTCACCATCAGCGGAGCCGGCCGTTCTCGGAGGCTGCGGGAGCGGCTGCGACTCGCCTTAGGCTCGGGCCGCGTGGATGCCGACATCGGGAGCTCCGGCAGCGGCAGCGTGTTCGCCCGCCCCGGATCGCGGGGTTTGGGTCGGCCCGCCGCGGACATTACACCGTCCGGCGCGGCCTGAAATAGGCCACGGAATTCTCTCTGCTCGGCGGGGGCTTCAATGTCGGGAGCCCCGACCGCCCCGCCTTGCAGCGGGGCTTGGGTCGGCCCGTTGCGGACATTTCACCGTCCGGCGCAGCCTGGAACATGGCAACGACAACAGCCTGACCGCAGGAGAAGACGGCAGGGGAAGAGAAAAGACATTCGAGCCTTCCATCACAGTGAGGAGGGGACTGGAGGAGACTCACTGTGATGGATGTTTCTTTTTGGGGGGTTTTGTGTTGGTTGGGGTTGTGTAATTTGCTTATTTTATTGCTCTTATTGTTGGACTGTGGGTGACGAAATTTCGTTCAAAAAACTTGTTTTTTGGATGACAAATAAAGAATCTTGAATCTTGAATCAGCCAGGTTAGTTTAAATGCTCCCAAGCAGCAAATCCCATCCAGAATATCAGTGTACTTCCTTTTCATGCGCAAACCTTACCTCTTCTACAGGTTTCACCTTCCCTGGAAGAAAGCTCAATGTTCCATATACCCAAAGCCCTCCCCCTGCACCAGGTCCTTAGGCACACATTTAGTTGGAGGAGTTGGCTGCGCCTAACGGCTGCGGCTCTGGCAGTCTGTTTGTCTTTTTTTCTTTTTTTTGTTTGTGTCGGTGTTGGGATGGTTTTTGTTTCTGTTTTTGGCTGTGCATGTGTGTGTGTGGGGGGGGGGGGGGGGGTGGGGTGGGGCAGGGGAAACCTTTCTTTTATTAGGTCTCTTCCCCGGGGCGTAGCCCGCCCGCGGGGCCTTCCATCGCTCGGCGCGGCTCGCCCGCTGGACTTAACATCGCCGGCGCGGCTCGGCCGCGGGACGTTTCAGTGCCCGGTGCGGCTCGGCCGCGGGACGTTTCAGTGCCCGGTGCAGCTCGGCCGCGGGACGTTTCAGTGCCCGGTGCGGCTCGGCTGCGGGACGTTTCAGTGCCCGGCGCGGCTCGGCCGCGGGACGTTTCAGTGCCCTGCGCGGCTCGGCTGCAGGACTTAACATCGCCGGCGCGGCTCGGCCGCGGGACGTTTCAGTGCCCGGTGCGGCTCGGCCGCGGGACGTTTCGGTGCCCGGTGCGGCTCGGCCGCTGGACTTAACATCGCCCGGTGCGGCCGCGGGACGTTTCAGTGTCTGGGGCGGCTCGGCCGCGGGGCCTTCCATCCCCTTGCGGGGGCTGTGCGTGTCGGTTGCCTCGGTAGGGGTCGAGCTGTCTGTCCGTGGGTGCGGGGGGAAGAGAGGGGAAGTTTTGTTGCCTCCATCACAGTGAGGGGGTGTTTGGAGTCACTGTGATGGATGTTTGTGTTGGAGTCGTGTGTCCTGTGTTCTTTTCTTTTTTTGCTGTGTCTTGTGACTGCTGAAATTTCGTTCGGTATTTATACCGAATGACAATAAAGTTTTGTTATACTGTTGTTTGTTATGTCTTCAATTCCTGTTCTCTGTCTTATTAGCTATAAGTACAATGTCTTCAATGATAGTTTAGTTTAGTTTAGAGATACAGCGCAGAAACAGGCCCTTCGTCCCACCGAGTCCGCGCCGACCAGCGATCCCCACACATTAACACTATTCCACACATACTAGGGACAACTTTACATTTACACCAAGCCAATTAACCTACAAATCAGTACATCTTTTGAGAGTGGGAGGAAACCGAAGATCTCGGAGAAACCCCACGCAGGGTGGAAAGTACAAACTCCATACAGACAGCACCCGCTGTCAGGATCAATCCTGTTAGGATAGATTCTAACATTTTTCCTGTCACAGACGTTGAGCTAATTGGCTTGTCATTTTCTACTTTTTGTCTGCCTTTTTGGAATAAAGGGATCACTTTATTAAGGGGTTAATAAAGGGATTTGCGAATTTCTATTCCAATGGAAATTTGCTGGAATTATGCGACTTTGGAAAACATCCTATCTGGATGCATCACAGCTTGCTTTGGCAACTGCTCTGTCCAAGACTGCCAGACATGGCAGAGAGTTGCAGATGCAGCCCAATTCATCCTATGAAACAGCCTCCCCACAGCACTGAGAAAGCACAAACATAACCAAGAACCACTCACATTCCCGCCATTCCCTCTCCCATTGGGCCGAAGATAAATAAGATTGCAGCAAGAGATTCATAAACATCATCTTAACAGCTATCAGACTCCTGACCACAGTGTTCAGAAGAAATGGATGTATTCCTAGTCTTCCAGTCTACCTCATCGAGACCCTTGCACTTTTTTAATTCTTTGTAGCTGGAGTACTATTTTCTGCACTCTGCCTCCCTTCTCTTTTTGCTCTATTTGATTCAAGGTTTCAAGTTCAGTTTATTGTCACATGTACCAATTAAGGTACAGCAAAATCTGAGTTACCATACAGCCATACTAAGTGAAAAGGAACAAGACACACAACCACATAAAAGTTAACATAAACATCCACCACAGTGGATTCCACTGAGATGGAAGGCAATAAAGTTCACATTCATGTATGGAGTAATTTGCTTAGATAGGAAGCAAAACAAAGATTTCCCTCTACATGTTTCAATAATAAACAATTCCAGTACCAATCCAATCTAACCAATGGCGCTGTCCACTGGGCATAAGTATTAAAATCCAAAGCACAGCTAGCTCATAATTGTGCATTATACCAGTTTATATTGAAAAATATATATTTAATTCAGTGAAAGTCTGCAAACAGGAGCTATAACTGCCATTGGTTGTGAAGCCCACAGAGCTCAGGAAGGACACAAAAGTCGACCAAGCAGTGAAGAGGTGTAGAGATGAGAGAAGCAAGTTTCATAATACTCAGGGAATCTGCAATCCTGTGTCACACACTTAGAGGAGAAATGGCAGGAGATTCAGTGAATGCTGCATCTGAGTGTAACCACTGGAGAAACACTGACAACTTTCAACGATCAGTTCAAACCAATTGAATCCAGTTCAGATCTCAACGAATGTTCCTAATGCCGATGACAGTGTGCAGTGAATAGGTCAAACATGGTCTCATCTTCCTTTCTTCACTCCCTTACCTGGGTGCACCTCCCTTCCACCAACCTCCATGCCATCCCACCCCCCACTGCCATTTACTGGTAATCTTTCCTGCTGCCTCTCGGTCCTAATTTAGGGTCTCAACTCGAATCGTTGACCCACACCTTTGCCTCGACAAATACAGCATGAGCTGCTGATATTTTCCAATATCCCCTTTGTTAACCTTCACCCAGTCTGTGGCAATGTTTCTTATTTGTCGCTGGCATATAGTTTTTTACCTTTATTTATCAACTTATTTACCATGCTTTGCAGCTTTCGGCTGATACAGGATTCCAAGCTACAGCAGTTCATGCAAAGATCATTTTCTGATGAATCGTACATGCATTAATGCCATTTACAAATTACATAGATCGTGAGGTGCACAGAATAGCAGACCTTAGATCATGGGCATCCATCCAACAGGTCTATACTAGTGGTGGTGCTCCTGCCAAGTCAACACAATCCTACATACTGTTGCTAATTAGGTTCCACACCTGATAACACATGCCATTAAAAAAGTTCACTGAACTATATTTCATTATGAATCACTATTTATACAAACAACTCAAACATTTCAACCTTCATAAACTCTTGTGACCTGAATATTATATTTGACAACTCTGAAGTTTAGTTTCACATCTCTCAAAACTCATAACTTGTGTTCAGATATTGACCACTCTGGATGAAGCTCTTGGGTGTGACTTCGCGAGTATCTGACTCAGGGTCATCTCATGCAGTGTTCAGAGAAAATGTGGATTCAGTCCCTCAGCAGTGGCTAAAGGCGAATAGTCTCATGGCTTTCATGGGGATTCAGATAAACACACAAGGGAGAAGGGGACAGAGGAATGCTGCCCTATCCAACTTGGAATTGTAATTGTAATTAATTTTATTAGCCAAGTATGTAAACATACAAATAATTTGATTTGCCAACAGCATACCAAAAAAAGCAACAAAAGATACATACTTATATAAAAATTAAACATAAACTTAAACATAAACAGCCACCACAACGGCGTGTAAAAATCCCATGGATTTTTTGGGGGACCATGTGATGGAAGGCAAATAACGTATATCTATCTTCCTCCTTTTCTCCCGCAGTCAGTGGAATCGAACCTCCGCCGTCGGGGCAAACGAAGCTCCCGCAATGGGCGGTCGAAGCTCCTGCAGTTGAAGCTCCCTCTGTCGATCCCAAACAAAGGGACCGCCAGCTCTACGATGTTCTGCACGATCGGGGCAATTGAAACCTCCGCAGTCGGGGTGATCGAAGCTCCCACGATCGAGGTAGTCAAAGCTCCTGCGGTTGGAGTTCCCGCAGACAATCCCACGGACAATCCCTAACATCATGGAGCTGGTGGTCCCTTTGCCAGCTCCACGATGTCAAGGCCACAGTACAGATGGAGATACGAATGGAAAAAGTCGCATCTCCATCGAGGAAAGAGATTAAAAACTGTTTCCCCCAACCCAACCCCCACCCCCCACAGAATACAAAAAACTAAAGATACACTAAAACATACAAGTAGACACAGACCAAAACAATAAAAGAAGAAAAAAGACACGAGACAGGCTGTTGGCGAGGCTGCCATGTACAACAGACAATAGACAATGTACGGCGCCACCCGATCTAACGTGAGAAAGGGGGGGGGGGGGGGGGGAGGGAGGGAGGGGTGCAGCTGTTTCCAATGTACCATATTCACTACCATGGACTAGATATTCTACCATGGACTAGATATTCTCACTGGCCTGTTTATATGTAGTGAAAATATACAACTTTACACCATGACCAAGGAATCCCACCACCATCTCTAATTCCCCAGAAGAGTAAGGGAATTCCGCAATTATCTTGATTGACACTTACCAATTTCCGCAGCTGCATAATAGAAAGCATCACTTGGCTTGGCAACCCTTCAGCCCAGTACCACCCAGTTTATCACATAAAAGAGCCTTCGTTCTAATGACTTCAGTTCCGCTTCACGCTACCCCGGAAAGGCAACCAACAAAATCAATGACCACTCACATCCCAGTTATTCTCTCTTCTCCCAAATTCCGACAGGCAAAAGATACAAATTCTTGAGAGATCGCGGGGCTTAGGTCGGCCCGCTGCGGAATTTTCACCGTCCGGCGCGGCCTGGAACGTGGCAACTTCAACAGCCTGACCGCGGGAGAAGATTGCAGGGGAAGAGAAAAGGCATTCTGGCCTTCCATCACAGTGAGGAGGTGACTGGAGGAGACTCACTGTGATGGATTTAAAAAATAAAAATGAAATTTGTGTTGGTTGTGATTGTGTGAAATTGTTTATTTTTATTGCTCTATTGCTGGACTGTGGGTGACCTTTCATTTCACTGCACATCTTGTATATGTATGTGACAAATAAACTTGACTTGACTTGACTTGAACTTCTCCGCTGTTATCTGGCTCTTGAAAGGAGTTGTCATAACCTTAGGATGTATCCCCTATCTTTTAATCTACCGTGTTACGGCCCTTACACTTTCTTCACCTGCACCTTCTCAATAGCTGTGACACTGTATTCTGCACTCTCCATTCTTTCTCATTCTGCTCCACCTGATGTACTCATGTGCGGTAAGATTTGCCGGGATTAGCATATAAAATAAAGTTCTTCACTGTATATCAGTACACATGACAACCAATACCAATACCAATCCAATATAATAAATAGTCTCGCCATTGGCCATATATCAATATTACAATCAAAAACACAACAAGCTCTTCACTGTGCATTATAACAGTGAAATTGAAAAATATGTATTTAAATCATTGAAAACATTTCTACAAACGAGCTATAACTGCCAATGGTTGTGAAGCCTGCCAAGCAAACTTGATCCACTGCAGATCGCCTACCATCACAGCATGTCCAGGGCTGATTCCATCTCCCCGGCCCTACATCCATCCCTGGAACACCAAGATAAGGAGGACACATATGTCAGACTCCTATTCATAGACTACAACTCTGCTTTCAATACCATTATCCCAATCAAACTTATCCCCAAACTCATAGAACTTGGAGTCAGCCCTCCCCCTCCAGCTGGCTCCTTGACCTCCTGACCAACCGACCACAATCAGTGAGGTCAGGAGACAAATCATCCTCTACCATAATCCTCAACATCGGTGCCTCGCAAGGATGTGTTCCAAGCCCCTTACTAAACTCATCAGACACTCATGACTGTGCAGCCAAATCCAAATTTGAGGAAGGATATTCTTGCTATTGAGGGCGTGCAGCGTAGGTTTACTAGGTTAATTCCCGGAATGGCGGGACTGTCATATGTTGAAAGACTGGAGCGACTAGGTTTGTATACACTGGAATTTAGAAGGATGAGAGGGAATCTTATCGAAACGTATAAAATTATTAAGGGGTTGGACACGTTAGAGGCAGGAAACATGTTCCCAATGTTGGGAGAGTCCAGAACCAGGGGCCACAGTATATGAATAAGGGGTAGGCCATTTAGAACAGAGATGAGGAAAAACTTTTTTAGTCAGAGTGTTGTGAATCTGTGGAATTCTCTGCCTCAGAGGGCAGTGGAGGCCAATTCTCTGAATACATTCAAGAGAGAGCTAGATAGAGCTCTTAAGGATAGCGGAGTCAGGGGATATGGGGAGAAGGCAGGAACGGGGTACTGATTGAGAATGATCAGCCATGATCACATTGAATGGCGGTGTTGGCTCGAAGGGCCGAATGGCCTCCTGCACCTATTTTCTATTGTCTATTGTCTATTGTCTAAATACCAATTCAACACCATTTACAAGTTGTATAAGAAGATAACTGCAGATGCTGGTACAAATCGAAGGTATTTATTCACAAAATGCTGGAGTAACTCAGCAGGTCAGGCAGCATCTCGGGAGAGAAGGAATGGGTGACGTTTTGGGTCGAGACCCTTCTTCAGACTGATGTCAGGGGGGCGGGACAAAGGAAGGATATAGGTGGAGACAGGAAGATAGAGGGAGATCTGGGAAGGAGGAGAGGATGGGAGGGACAGAGGAACTATCTAAAGTTGGAGAAGTCGATGTTCATACCACTGGGCTGCAAACTGCCCAGGCGAAATATGAGGTGCTGTTCCTCCAATTTCCGGTGGGCCTCACTGTGGCACTGGAGGAGGCCTATGACAGAAAGGTCAGACTGGGAATGGGAGGGGGAGTTGAAGTGCTCGGCCATCGGGAGATCAGTTTGGTTAATGCGGACCGAGTGCAGGTGTTCAGCGAAGCGATCGCCGAGCCTGCGCTTGGTTTCGCCGATGTAAATAAGTTGACATCTAGAGCAGCGCATGCAATAGATGAGGTTGGAGGAGGTGCAGGTGAACCTTTGTCTCACCTGGAAAGACTGTTTGGGTCCTTGGATGGAGTTGAGGGGGGAGGTAAAGGGACTGGTGTTGCATCTTGTGCGGTTGCAGGGGAAAGTGCCCGGGGTTGGGGTGGTTTGGGTAGGAAGGTACGAGTGGACCAGGGAGTTACGGAGGGAACGGTCTCTGCGGAACGCAGAGAGGGGAGGGGATGGGAAGATATGGCCAGTCGTGGGGTCCCGTTGTAGGTGACGGAAATGTTGGTGGATGATTTGTTGGATCCGCTGGCTGGTGGGGTGGAAGGTGAGAATGAGGGGGATTCTGTCCTTGTTGCGAGTGGGGGGAGGGGGAGCAAGAGCGGAGCTGCGGGATGTAGAAGAGACCCTAGTGAGAGCCTCATCTATAATGGAGGAGGTGAAGCCCCGTTTCCTGAAGAACGAGGACATCTTTGAAGCCCGAGTGTGAAACACCTCATCCCGGGCGCAGATGCGGCGTAGACGGAGGAATTGGGAGTAGGGGATAGACTTTTTGCAGGGGACCGGGTGGGAAGAAGTGTAGTCCAGATAGCTGTGCGAGTCAGTGGGTTTATAGTAAATGTCCGTCACTAGTCTGTCTCCTGTGATGGAGATGGTGAGGTCCAGAAACGGGAGGGAGTTGTCGGAGATAGTCCAGGTATATTTAAGGGCAGGATGGAAATTGTAGGTGAATTGTATGAAATTAGTGAGTTCTGCATGGGTACAAGAGGTAGCACTGATGCAGTCGTCGATGTAGCGGAGGTAGAGTTCGGGGATGGGGCCGGTGTACACCCGGAACAGGGGATTGTTCGACGTACCCGAAGAGGCAGGCGTAGCTAGGGTCCATGCGAGTGCCCATAGCTACGCCTCTGGTTTGGAGGAAGTGGGAGGAGTCAAAGGCAACACCACCGGTGGTGGGCCAGTTATCAAATAAGAAGGAGTAGAGAATGGAGATTGAGAACCTCTTAACCCGGTGCCAAGACAACAACCTTTCCCTCAACATCAGTAAGAGAAAGGAGATTGTGTAAGAAGGAAGGCAGAGGCCGGTTCAAATCGATAATGATTGGCTCAGGAACAGTACACACACCCCGGCATACATTAATGCCATCAAAGTAGAGAGGGCAAAAAGCTTCAGGTTCTTGGGCCTGTTTCTCTGCTGAATAAACTCTATGACTCTATGAATTTGGTGAATTTTTCAGTGATAGTGTTGATGATATAATCAAATAAAGGCTCCGTTCTAATGACAAGTTCTACTTCACGCTTTGTTATGAGGTGTAGGTAATCCAGGACTCAGAAACACATTCGAGGACAGTGTTCATACTGCCTGAAACTATGGGTTTCTGCTAGGTCTGAGGGCTTGTTTTTCAAATACCCTTTTCCTCATTTGACGAAAGGCTGTGCTAGCGACCACGATGAATACCTTGGTGAAGGGCTCACAGCTGCAGTTCCTTACTCTGCCTCTGTGTGGCAATGTTACTCCACCACAAACCCTCCACTCCCACCAGCTCCTCTCTGGTCAGAGGGTGTGCACAGTGTTTAATTCCTCTCTAACTGTATCAAGTGGGTGAATTGGCTGCTGTAAATTACCCCTTGCTAGTGGGTGAGGGGTTGAATCTGGGGGGAGTCAATAGAAAAAAAAGATACACAGTGATGGAGTAAGTGCGTCAGGGAGCATCTCGGGAGAGCTTGGATATGTGACGTTTCAGGTCAGGACACCTTCTTCACAAAGGTTGTAGAAAGGAGAAGGACAGCTGGAAAATAGGTGGTGCAAGATAAAGTTTGGTGGATATGGATGAGTGCGGTTTTATTCGGCAGTTGATGGCAGAAGACATACGTATTACAAAATTAGTTGTAAGTCATTGTCGGTCAAACGGGAACTTCGGAAAATTACAGTCACCCTGAGACACTGAGTGAACGTGAGCTAACATGACACCAGATCCTGATGGAACATTCCAGTCTCTGTCAAGGAGTGGATAATGAAGAGTTCCCAGTGACACAGCTGTATTAATTTTCCAAAAGTCCCGAGAATATTGGAAGGTTCCATCAGAATAGAAAGTCAGTCAGCTCAACGTCTGCAACGGGGAAAATGATAGATCTTTTATGTAGTCATACAGCATGGAAGCAGATCCTTCAGCCCAACTCATCTATGCCGACTAATATACCACATTAAGCTGGTCACATTTTCCTGCACATAATTACAGAACTTTGATCATGATCATCTATCCAACAGATTTGTATTAGTGGCGGTGTTCCTGCTAATTCTTCGCCATCCTGGATACTGCTGCCAATTAGATTCTGCACCCAATAAAACATGCCATTAAATAATTTCCTAAGTATTATACTTCATTAGAAATGTTTTTACAAACAACTTTACAAATTGCATACACCATGAGGTGCACAGAATAACAGAACTTTCATCATGGTCATCTCTCCAACGTGTCTATACTCCTGCCAAGCCTCATCAACCTGCATACTGCTGCCCATTAGATTCCACACCAGATAAACCATGCCATTAAATAAGTTCCTGTGAACTACCTTTCATTATAAATCACTGTTTGTACAAACAAAGATTGATTGCATCGTTTCAACACTCATTACCTCATTTGTTACCTGAATATTATATTTGGCAACTATATTATATTTAGTTTCACAACCTTCGATACTCATTACTTTTATTCAAATATTGACCACTTTAGATAAACTTGTTGGGTTTGACTTGGCGAGTTCTTCTCCAAATACCTGACTCTGGGTCGTCTCTTGTGGTGTTTAGAGGAATTGTGGATTCAGTCCCGCAGCAGTGGCTGAGGTGAACAGTCTCATGTCCCTCACGGAGAATCAGATAAATGTACCAGGGAGAAGGGAACAAGAGATAAACCAGCATCTGCTGTTCTTTCCTCACCCATTCCTTCTCTCTAGAGATGCTGCCTGTCCCGCTGAGTTACTTCTGCATTTTGCAAGAGATATGTTGTCATGTGTTACGCGTGGAAGGAAAGCAGATGATTCCAATGTACCATATTTATTACAGTGGATAGCTATTCTAACTGGCTTCTGTTTATGCAAAAAAAAAAGCAACTTTATGCTATGGTCAAGAAAGCAGACCAATGTTTCTAGTTTCTCAGATGAGTAAGGAAATTCTGAAATTGTCTCCATTGACCTTTACCAATTTCGACAGATTTTATCCTATTGTGGTTGCTTAATTTGGCAACTCTTCCACCTAAGACAAGTATTTGCAGATAATTTAGATATCGTCCAATCTATTCTCTCCATTGACCTAATTTCTGCCTCATGCTACCCCAGAAAAGCAGCCAATTTAATGAAAGACCACTCACATCCCAATCATTCTCTCTCCTCCCAAATCCCGATGGCCAGAAGATACAAAAGCTTGAGAGCATATAACTCCAGATTCAGGAACAACAACTTCCCTGCTATTATCCAGATCTTGAAAGGAGTTTGCGTTTGTGAAAGGAGTTAGGATGTATTCCCTATCTTCCAACCTACTGTGTTATGGCCCATGCTCTTTCAGCACTTGCACTTTCTCAGTAGTTGTAACACAATATTCCGCACTCTGCATTTTTTCTCTTTTCGCACTACCTAATGTACTCATGCATGGAGTGATTTGCCCAGATTGCACATAAAACAATGTTTTTTGTATATCAGTACACATGACGATCAATAACAATACTAATCCATTCTCATCAATGGTCATGTATATTGGCCAGATATCAAAATTACAATCCAAAGCACAACAAGATCTTCACTGTGCATTATAACAGTTAATTTTGAAAACAAAGTATTTAATTCAATGAATTAAATTTCTAAAAACAAGAGCTTTAACTGCTAATAGTGGTGATGCCTGCCAAACAGCCTTAATTCACTGCAGTTCGCCAACCACCATATTATGTCCACAGCTGATTATTTCTCCCCGTCTCTACACTAATCGATGTACACTACTGTGAGTGTCGGTGTGTTGGTCTGATCATTGCACTACCTAGCATCATCCCTAAGTTTCTCACATGGTTTTTCACCTTCCTCCTCAGCACTCTCCAGCGGCCTAGACAGTCCTTCCAGGCAAGGCAGAGGTTCACCTGCACCTCTTTCAACATCATCTACTGCACTCAGTTTCACAATGTGGCTTCCTCTACATAGGCAGGTCCAAGCTAAGCAACCATTTTGCAGAGCATCTGTGCTCTGTCTGCAACCGTCTGTATAGTCAGAAAACCATGACAGCCATGTTCAAGAATAGCTTTCTCTCAACAATCATCAGGCTCTTGAACACTAAATAACAGCAGAGTCATAGAGAGTCATAATGATACAAAGTGGAAACAGGCCCTTCGGACCAACTTGCCCACATCGGCCAACATGTCCCAGCTACACTTGTCCCACCTGCCAGCATTTGGTCCATATCCCTCCAAACCTGTCCTATCCATGTATCAATTTCAACTATGAACTTCTATGGTCTGTCCTTGATTGCACTAGGAACTTAATTTTTTTGATCAGGTATGGTGGTTATTAATTACATGAATTTTAAATGTATTATATATTATCTCTGAGTATTGTGTGTTATGTGCTGCAAATAGGAATTTAATTGTTCCATTGTCAATATATGACAACTAAAGACGTCCAAAGACGTACAGGTATGTAGGTTAATTGGCTGGGTAAATGTAAAAATTGTCCCTAGTGGGTGTAGGATAGTGTTAATGTACGGGGATCACTGGGCGGCACGGACTTGGAGGGCCGAAAAGGCCTGTTTCCGGCTGTATATATATGTATGTATGTATGTATGTATAATCTCTTTTGACTCCAGAAGTAGTGTCTCTAATGACCAAAAAGATTTATGAAGGCCAAGTTGTAGACGTTGTATTTCTATATTTCTCCAAAGCATTTGACAAGGTTCTGCATGGTAAGCCACTCTGGAAGGCTACATCCCATGGGATCCAAGGAAAGATGACTGAATGGATAGAAAATTGGCTTCATGGAAGGAAGCAGAGGGTGATGCTGGAAGATTGATTTTCTGACTGAAGACCTGTGGCTTCTCAGGGTTTGGTGCTGGACCCATTGCTGTTTGCCATCTATATCAATGATTTGGATGTGAACATACATGGCATGTTTAGCAAGCTTGCAGATGACTCAAAGGTGGGTGGTATTGTAGGTAGTGGAGATGGTTGTCAAAAATTGCAGCAGGATCAGGTGGCTGTGCAATGTTGATGGAATTTAATACTGAGAAATGTGAAATGGTGCACTTTGGGAAGACTAATATGGGCAGGACCTACACAGTGAGTGGTTGGACTTTGGGGAATGTTGGAGAGCAGAGGGATCTCGGAGTGCAGGTACATAATTCATTGAAAGTGGCACCACAGGTAGATAGGGTGATCAAAAAGGCATTTGGCACATTGGCCTTTATCAGTCAGAATGACAAATACTCAAGCAAAGACCATAAGAAATTAGAGAGAGATGTGGACGCAGCGCAATACATCGCACCAACCAGCCCCCAAACCCAATGACTCATTGCATACTTCGCACTGCCCTGGAAATTAGCCAACATAATCATGGACCACTTACACCCCTGTTCATTGTCTCTTCTCCCCTCTCCAGTCAGACAGAAGATACAAAAGCCTGAAATTACCTACCACCCGATTCAAAAACATCTTCTCAGCTGTTAACAGACTCTTGAACGGAGTGCTCAGAAACCAAGGCTGTATTTCCAATCTTCCAATCCACCTGATTGTAGACTGATGCAGTTTTTTGAATCTATATTTTTCTCTGTAATTGTTGCACTATACTCTGCATTCTTTTTCCTCCCTATTTTTTCATAGCTTGATACACTCATGTATGATATGATTTGATTAGGTTGCACGGAAAACAAAGTTTTTCCCATTACACGTGACAATAAATATTGATACTATTCTAATCTCATTCATTGTGTTGTCCATTGGCCAGATATCAATGTTTGAATCCAAAGCACAGCAAGTTCATCACAAAGGGCTGTGACATTTAATATTGAAAACCAAGTATTTAATTCAGTTTTTAAAAATTCTGCAAACAGGAGCTATAAATGCAATTAGTTTTGAAGCTCTCAGAGCTCAGACAGGGAACAATTGTTGGTTGAGCAGTGACGGGGCGTAGAGAGGAAAGAAACAAGTTTCAAAATACACATGGAATCTGCAATCCTGCGTCATACGCATGGAGGAGAAACGGGAAGAGATTCACCGGATGCTGCTTCTGAGTGTGACAACTGTGGAAACACTGACAACTTTCAGTGATCAACTCAGACCAATTGAATTTGCTTCACATTTGGTTCCCAAATGCTGACGGCAGAGAAACTGTGTGCATTGGACAAGTCAAACACGGTTCCATCATCCTTTCTTCTCTCTCTTAACTGGGTCCACCGATCACCTAGCTGCCTCCATCCCATCCCACCTCCGACTGCTATTTACTGGAATCTTTCCTGTTGCCTCTCCTTTCTGAATAAGGTTCACGAATCGAATTGCTGATGTACACCTGTCCCTCGAAAAATACAGCTTGCTCTGCTGATTTCTTCCAGCGTTCTCTTTCCTGAGGTTCACCCAGTCTGTTGCTTTGCTTCTTCTTTGTTGCTCCCACATACTATTTACCTTTATTTATCAACATTTCCCATACTTTGCGGTTTTATGCTGGGACAGGATTCCAGGCTCCAAATGTTCAGGTATGAACGGTTCTGTGATGATGAATGCACTTCCAACACTTACAAATTGCATAGACTGTGAGGTACACATTAGAACAGAACTTTGATCATGATCATCCATCCAACAGGTTTGTACTAGCGGCAGTGTTCCTGACAATTCTTCGCCATCATAGATACTGCTGCCAATTAGATTCTGCACCCAATAAAACGTGCCATAAAATAATTTCCTAAGTACTACACTTCATTATCAATGTTTTTATGGACAACTCAAAGGTTGCATTGTTGAAAACTCATTATCTCTTTTGTTACCTGATGACTCTAGTAAATTTAAAGTTTCATTTCACAACTCTCAAAACTCATTACTTGTATTCAAATATTGACAACTCTAGATGAACCTCTTGGGGTTGACCTGCTGATTTCAGATTGCGAGTTATTCCCCAAATACTTGACTCAGGTCTCCTGTCATGTTTGGAGGAAATGTGGATTCAGTCCTGCAGCAATGGCTGAGGTGAATAGTCTCATGTCCCTCATGGGAAATCAGATAAGGGACAAGGGGACAGATGTATGCTGCCATGAGTTACGTGAGGAAGGATCGCAGCTGGTTCCAATGCAGCACATTCACCACTGTGGACCGGTTATTCTCACTGGCCTGTTTCTATGCAACTTTACAATTATGCCATGAAAGCCCATCACATTGTCTATTTCCTCAGAAGATTAAGGGAATTCTGAAATTAGCTCCATTGACCCTTAGTAATTTCTACAGATGCATCATAGAAAGCATCCTATGGTGATGAATCAGTGCATGATTTTCTAACCCTTCAGCTCTAAAAATGTGCAGGAATTGCAGAGAATTGTAGATGTCAATCTATCACTTTATGAAGCCTTCCCGCCAATGACTACATCTACACCACGCAGCCCCACATAAGCAGCCAACATAAAGAAAGACCACTCACGTCCCAATCATTCTCTCTTCTCCCAAATCCTGAGGTGCAGAAGATTCTAAAGCTTGAGAGTACGTACCACCAGATTAAGGACCAACTTCTTCTCCGCTGGACGTTCAGATCTCAGTGAGTGTTCCGAATGCCAATGACAAGGAACTGAGTGCATTGGACAAGTCAATCATGGTTCCATTATCCTTTCTTTTCTCCCTTAACTGGGTACACCTATCACCCAGCAGCCTCCATTCCATCTTTCCTATTGCCTCTTGGTCCCGATTCAGGGTCTTGACTTGAATCGTTGACCCAACCTTGGTCTCAACAAATACAGATTGGCCTGCTGATTTCTTCCAGCGTTCTCTTTCATAGTATTCACTCAGTCTGTTGCTATGTTTGTACAGGCCCAGTGCCGTCAAACACTCTCTATTCCTTTCCATACTTCATCTGGAGAAAATAGGGTAGGGGGAAGTGAGCAAGTTGTCAGTGGGGAGCATATTGGTTTTAGTGACCATTATTCTATTAGTTTTTAAATAATTTTGGAAAAGAACTGAACTGATCCATAAACTAAACCTCTAAACTGTAGCAAGGCAATTTTGACGGTGGGTGTTAGACAGGTAATTGCAAATGTTGATTGAATTAGGTTGTTTCGTACCAGTGGGCATTGAGCAAGTGAGGAGCTTTTAAAAGTGAGATAGCAAGAATTTTAAATCTGTTCATTTCTGTTTCTAAATGGAGTATGGAAAGGAATAGAGAGCATTATAACCTGGTGTCAAGTCAACAACCTCCACCTCAATTTCAGCAAAATGAAGGAGCTTCTAAAATGGCTTCTAAAATGTGAATCTGTTGCTTATCTTCACTTCAATATCATTGATGCAGACTAGAGGATGTACTCCCCTCTCTTTCTTGAGGTCAATGATTCTTGGAAGCTGGAGTTGATGTGCACTATAACCAACTTTTCAAAGCACTTCATGATGATGGATGCCAGAGCTACTGGTGGAGTTGCATCTGAGGAGTCTGACGTTGGGAACATCATTACACTGACGTTCTGTTCAAAATGAGGATAGAATGCATTGAGTGCACAAGGGGTGTGCTGTTGACAGCAATTCTGCCCAACTTCACTTTGTGATCTGTTAAAACATGCAAGCTTTGCCATAATCGACAGCTGTCCATGTAGTTATTCTGGGACTCTAGCTTGGTACAAATTTTCTTTTGGCATCCTTGATGGCTCCCCAGTATAGGCTGATCAGCTCTATTATTGCCCGACAGCAACCACAGAAAGGGCGGCTCAAGACAGGATGACCCGGTCAGATAGTCGAGAGGTAAGATGGTCATATGGGAAGACAGTTGTCAGGCAAGACCATTGTGGAGCAAGGTAGTTATGTGATAAGATAGGTTTGGACAATTTGGTTGTGGGGTAAAACTGTCATTAGGCTCAATGGTCCTGGGGCAAGAATGTTCTGAGTGACTCAGTTGTGGGGTAAGGTGGTCACTAAGCAAGCCGGGTGGCACAGTGGTGCAGCAGGTAGAGCGGCTGCCTCACGAACCAGTGATCTGGGTTCGACCCTGACCTCCGGTGCTGACTGAGTAGAGTTAACACATTTTCCCTGTGACCACCCAGTATTCCTCCTGGTGTTCTGGTTCCCTACCACAACTCAATGGCATGTGTGCCTCTAGGTTAATTTGTCTCTGTGAAGTGCTCCAGAGTGTAGGAAGTAGATGCAAAAGTAGGATGATGCAGAACTAGTGTGAAGGAGTGATCGATGGTCAGCATGGACTCGGTTGGCCTGTTTCCATGCTGTATCTCTAAATTACACTAAATTCAGACTGTCATGGAATGAGACAATGTTGGGCAAGGTAATCATGGAGTAAGAAGATTGTGGAGCAAAATGGTTGTGGGGAAAACAATTATAAGGTAAATCGGTCGTGAAGTAAGTAAGACCCAGTGGGGTAAGATGTAAGATGACCATGGAATAAGACACTCATGGTATCAGAGAGTCTTAGGGCAGGGTAAAATGGGGAAAGTCTGTCATGCCCCACTGCTGTCCTGCCCAAAATCACTCTTGCCCCATGATAATCTTGCCCCCACGTAGGTACGGTACGGGGTAAAATGGTCATGGGACATGATTGTTCTGGGTATGGTCCGGAGTCAAGTTATGGACAAGGCAATCTGGGCAACTCAGCCATGGGGCAAGACAATCCTGGCATACAATGGTTGTGAGGGATAGTCAGTCGGGGGGCGAGTAAATTGTGGGTTAAAACTGACCTGGGGAATGATTGTTGTAATGTAGTGTAGACTGCTGTGGTGTAAGACTACCATTACAAATGATGTCTTGCGGGAGATTGTGGTTGGGCAAATCAGTTGTGAGGTAAAATTATCATGGAGCAATTCAAGTATGGGATAAGACTGTCAACAAGACAGTCCTGGGGTAAGGCATTGAGGGCTAAGATGGACATTGGGCAATTCAGTCATGGGGCAATTCAGTTATGGGCAAAACTGGCATGAGGCAAGACAGTCATGAAACAAGACCACCATGGAAGCAAGATGATGACCACCATTGGATGCCTGTGTGGAGGCAATGCAGTGGTGGGACAAGGCAACCAAGGAGCAAGACTGGGAAAGATAAGAATGTGTGCAGGAGCAAGACTGTGTTGAGGTATGAGACTCATGGAGAAAGACCATGGTGGGGCAATGCAGTAGTAAGCAGGACATTTGGGTGGAGAGACTGCTGGGGGGTGGGGGAGACAACACCACGTGGGGGCAAGATTATCATGGGGCAAGAGTGATTTGGGGCAGGATAGCAGTGGGGCAAGACAACAGTGGTGTGAGGCAGAAATTGACAAATCTGCTGTGAGGCAAGGCTGTCACGGAGTCAGTCATGAGGTAAGACAAACATGCAATAAGAGTATCATTGGGAATGATTTCACGGAGGGAAGTCAGTGGGCTAGTCAGTTGTCGTAAGACTATCATGGGACATTTCAACCATGGGGTAGGACTGTGAACAAGACAGTTGTGAGGTTAGACAGTTGTGGAATAAGGTGGATATTGGGCAAACAAGTCATGGGGAAAGATGAACGTGGGACAAGACTGCTTTGAACAAGACAGTGGTGGGGCATGGCTGTCGTAGAATAAAAAGAGCATGAAGTAAGAATACCGTGATGCAAAACGGCCGTTGGGTAAGAGGGTAAAAGGGTAAGACATTTGAGGTGTAAGAAATTTGTGGGTTAAGATAGTTGGGGGGCAAGACAGTTGTGGGGCAAGAAGATTAAATGGCAAGCTGATCATGGAGTAGACAGGTTATGAAGTAAGAGTGGTCTGTGTGGGGGCTAAGATAGTCATGGGGTCATGAGACCACACCTGGTGTATTGTGTGCAGCTTTGGTCTCCAAATTTGAGGAAGGACATTCTTGCTATTGAGGGAGTGCAGCGAAGGTTCATGATGTCAATTCCCGGGATGGTGGTACTGTCATATGTTGAAAGAATGGAGTGACTGGGATACACTGGAATTTAGTAGGATGAGAGGGGATCTTATTGAAACATATAAGATTATTAAGAGATTGGACATGCTAGAGGCAGGAAGCATGTTCCCAATATTGGGGAATTCCGTGGGGCGATCACGGTGGCGCAGCGGTAGAGTTGCTGCCTTACAGCGAATGCAGCGCCGGAGACCCGGGTTCGATCCCGACCATGGGTGCTGTCTGTATGGAGTTTGTACGTTCTCCCGTGACCTGCATGGGTTTTCTCCGAGATCTTCGGTTTCCTCCCACACTCCAAAGAAATACAGGTTTGTAGGTTAATTGGCTTGGTAAATGTAAAAATTGTCCCTGTGTAGGATAGTGTTAATGTGCGGGGATCGCTGGTCGGTGCAGCCTTGGTGGGCCGAAGGGCCTGTTTCTGCGCTGTATCTTTAAACTAAACTAAGATAGGAGCAAAGGGGTTCTTTGTTCTTAAAACCAGGTCACGCAGCTGTGAGATTGCTCGTATGATAGTAGATTAAAATGTTCTTCTTTCTCAATAACAACTCCTTATATGGGCATATGTGAAAATAGGAAGAGTTAGTTTAGAATCCACTCTAGGTGATGCGTTTCCCTGAAAACATGTCACCTGTATTAATGGTTTTGTTCTCTCTGTAACCATATGAATTGTATTTAGATTGTAATTGGTTGTGATTCCTATGTAAAGGCCTTTGCTGTTCTGTATAAAAAGTTATCAATCTTGGAAAAAGCTGTTCTTTCCCTCTCCACAGTTGAGATCTTTTCAGACACTAGCATTGTATCTGGAGATCCTCACGGGAAGAACCACACTGGAATAAATCTGTTGTACTCATCCAGTGTTCGGAGTATTATTTATTCAGGCTGAATGAAGGTAAAGAACTCGGATTATTATGGTCATGGGGAAAGATGACCATATTGTATTTGCAAGTGTCAGGGTGTACATGCATGTGTATGCGTGCATGTGTATATGTATGTGCATGTGCGTGTGAGTCTGCATCTGTGCACGTGCACATCAGTGTTTGAGTGGCAGGTACTGGAGGCACAAGAAAACTGCACAAAACACAAAGTGCTGGGGAAACTTAACAGGTCAGGCAGCACCTGTAGAGGGAATGGAAGGAAGCAGTTTTGGGCCAAGTCCCTTCTTCAGTCTGAACTATCACCTGTCTATTCATTTCACAGAAGTGCCTCCATCCTCGGACCCAGCAATCTTTCCAAGTGAGACCGAAGTTCATGTGTACCACCTCTCAGCTGCTAAATCCCTGGTCGAGTCATCTCACAGGTGGAAATGCTTTGTAGCATTGTAGGCCTTTTGTCAGGTTACCCACCGTACCCCTCAAAAGAGCAAAGAGCTCTAGCCTGCCCCACATTTCCCATTAGCCGGACTAGTTCCATGGGGTTAGTGTATCGGTCCCTCGCTCTCTGCCTTGAGTGGGACGATGGACATTGGAAGCCCTGTTCTCCAAGTGGTGTCCCTGCAGACACAGTGATCTCCCTGGACCATGCGTTGGGTGAGACAATCTCAAATACTACAAATACCCTGAGCATCACTCTCCTTAAATAGCACTTGATCAGGACAAGGCCACTCATCCCCTCCAATCCCTTCAAACAATTTGCAGCTGACCTTGCTCTGTAGCTATGGAGGGTGGAGCCAGAAGGGGTCAGGTTAAGCTGCTGATGATATGGATGCCAAGAGGTTTGAAGCTGTTGATCGTCTCTACAGTGGCTCCATAAATGAGCACGCGGTTGTGTTCACCTCCTCTCTTGGTGATATTAAGGGCTAGGTTGTTGTTCTACTACTATGACACAGGGTGCCTGATCTCTTTCTTGTACTTTATCTCATCGATGATATTGATCTGGCTGATATTAGTGGTGTGACTGGTGAAATTAAAGATTGAGTTGGCACTAGACTTGGCCACAAGTCATGGGTGTACAGAGAGTAAAGTAAGGAACTGAGCATTTAACCTGAGGAGCACCTGGTGTTGAGGAACAGGGTAGTGGATCAATTCTAACTGCCAGAAGTCTACGGGTTAAGAGGACCATAAGCCAGATACAGGTGGAGGCCCCAAGACCAAGGTCCAGAGGTTTACAGATACATTTTTGAATGGAAGTCCCAAGCCAACACGTCACCTATCCATATCCTCCAGGAATGCTGCCTGACCTATTGAGTTACTCCAGCACTCCAGGGATAAATGTATTCGGTATTATAGTGTTGAAGTTAATGAATAAGCTGTAGTTGATGAATAGCACCCTGACATAAGTGTTCTTATTATCACAAAGAACAGGGGTTGAATGTAGTCTAAGAGGGATAATACCCTCTGTAGGCTTTATCTTCAGTCCAGGTTCTGGAAGTCTGGCACGAATGTAGGCCATTACCAAACGTTCACAGCGTTATGGTTGATGTCATTGCTTCTGGGTGGTAGTCATTGAGAGAGGTTACTTTACTTTTCTTGGGGACTGAAATGATGGAGGTTTCCTTGTATCAGAAATGGACACTGGATTTTTGAAGTGAAATAGTAAGGGGTAGAGTTGCTGCCTTTCAGCACCAGAGACCCGGATTCGATCCTGACTACAGGTGTTGTCTGTACGGAGTTTATACGTTCTCACCGTGACCTGCGTGGGTTTTCGACAGGTGCTTCAGTTTCCTCCCACACTCCAAAGACGTGCAGGTTTGTAGGTTAATTGACTTCGGTAAAATTGGTAATTGCCCCTAATGTGTGTGGGATAATGTTAATGATCACTGGTCGGCGAGGACTCGGTGGGCCGAGGGGCCTGTTTTCACCCTACATCGCTAAACTAAACTAAACTAAACTAAACTAAACTAAACTAATGTTGACAATTTTATTTATCTGTTCAAAACATGCATAAAAGGTATTGAGCAGATCCAGTCGGAATACATTCTTGCCATTGAGATTAGAGATTTTGGCTGATAGCTCATGATGGAATTCAAGCCCCATCACAGTCACCTAGCATTGTTTGAATCGCGCCTCTGCTTGTTCTAGAATTCTCTCTTGGCATCACTGATAGCCTTACAGGATCATACTTGGCTTTTCTTGTACAATACGGGGTAATTTCTCCTGAAAGCCTTGGAACTGGATTTTAGCAGAGAGCGAATCTTCCTGATCATCCAAGTGCCGATAAGGGTCTCGATCCGAAACTTCACCCATTCCTTCTCCAGAGATGCTGCCCGTCCCGCTGAGGTACTCCAGCTTTTTGTGTCCATCAATTGAGCGATGTCGACTGGAATATGTTCCAAGCAAGTTCCAGAGACGTCAGTGAGTTTGCGGAAGCGGTTACGGACTTCATTGCCACAATAGCCGATAACATCTTCCCCACGGTAAGGGTCAGTATCCTTCCTAACCAAAAACCCTGGGTGGACAGGTCTATTCGCGTTGCCTTGAATGCTCGCACCGCCGCATCCAACTCTGGCCTGGCATCCGGCAACATGGACGACTACAAGGTCGAGTCCTACCGACTGCGAAGGGCGGTGAAGGACGCAAAAAGGAGGTTACCGGGACAGGATGGAGGCACAGATGGAGCAGTAGGACACCAGACACCTTTGGCAGGGGCTACGGACTATAACTAGCTACCGGTCCAGCACCCCCTCAACCGGAAGTGCCGGCTCCTCCTTAGCTGATGACCTGAACTCTTTCTATGCACGGTTTGAGAAGGGTAACATCACCTCTAGCTTGCCGTCTAAAAACAACACCGAAGGGGCGCTGGCTAGCAAGGCTGGAGGGGGATCCACCGCCGGGGATGTGCACACATTCTCGGTGTCCGAGCATGACGTGAGGTGGGCTCTGACACGGGTGAACACGAGGAAAGCTGGAGGCCCAGATGGTATATCTGGGCGAGTACTAAAGTCTTGTGCTACTCAGCTTGCTCCAGTGCTCACCACAATATTCAACCTCTCCTTGGCAAAGTCCGTGGTCCCTGCATGCTTCAAAAGATCCATCATTGTACCGGTGCCAAAGAATGCCTCTCCAGCGTGTTTAAATGACTACCGACCGGTGGCCCTCACCTCGGTTGTCATGAAATGCTTCGAGAGACTAATCAAGAAGCACATCTGTGCCCTCCTTCCTCGCAACATGGACCCACTACAGTTCGCATACCGTCCGAACAGGTCCATGGATGATGCGGTCTCCCAGGTTCTGCACACCGCTCTCTCTCATCTGGACAGCCAGGGGGGCTATGTGAGGATGCTGTTCATTGAGTTTAGTTCAGCTTTCAACACAATAGTCCCCAGCAGACTGGCTGGGAAGCTGCTGGAACTGGGGCTTAGCACCCCTCTGTGTGCCTGGGTCCTGGACTTTCTCACTGCCAGGCCCCAAGTGGTCAGGATGGGGGAACACACATCTAGCTTCCTCACCCTGAACATAGGATTCCCCCAGGGTTGCGTCCTTAGCCCCCTACTGTACTCCCTGTACACACATGACTGTGTGGCCAGGTTCAGCTCAAACTCCATCATCAAGTTTGCTGATGACACTGTGGTGGTGGGCCGGATCTCCGACAACGATGAGAAGACCTACCGGGAGGAGGTGGCTGATCTGGCACTCTGGTGTCAGGACAATAGCCTTCTCTTGAATGTCACTAAAACTAAGGAGCTGATTGTGGACTTTAGAAGGGCTCAACATCCAAGGAAGTACACGCCACTGGACATAAATGGGTCTACTGTGGGTAGGGTGAGCAGTTTTAAATACTTGGGAGTCCACATCACAGAGGATCTGACATGGGCAACACACATTGCCGCACTGGTGGGGAAAGCAAAGCAGCACCTTTACCACCTTAGACAGCTGAGGAAATTCAGAGTGTCTCTGAGGATCCTTCATTGCTTCTACTCTGGGGCTGTAGAGAGCATCCTGTCCGGCAACATTACAGTCTGGTTTGGGCACAGCTCTGCCAAGGACAGGATGGCCCTGCAGAGTGTAGTGCGTTCGGCAGAACGCACCATGGGAACTACACTCGCCCCCCTGCAGGACCTATACATCAGGAGCAGATCCAGAACAAGCAAGATTATGAGGGAGCCCTGCCACCCCAGCAACGGACTGTTCCAGCTGCTACGGTCAGGCAAACGCCTCCGCTGTCACGCAGTGAAAACGGAGAGGATGAGATGGAGTTTCCTCCCACAGGCCATCAGGACTGTTAACTTTTATAACTCCAGGGACTAAATTTTGTCTTCTCTATATTAACTTTATTAACTTTATTTATATGCTGTAACTGTAATTCTTTTTTGTGCACAATCCGCAGGCATTGCCACTTTCATTTCACTGCACATCGTGTATGTGTATGTGACAAATAAACTTGGCTTGACTTGACTTGACAATTGAAAACACCATGTTGGGAGAGGCAGTGTATATTGAGGTGAAAGTATAAAAATAAAAAGGGAATGGGAATGGGAATGGGAAGCACAAATAGAAAGATCTGATACAACAGAAAGAGAGAGCAAATTCACTGAATTTAAAGATGTGCCCATTGAGTCGTGCAGTCGACAAATACCCGCACAATAATGATGACAGCACAATATGGGCCCACACAAAATGGGGAGCTGGCACAGAGGAGGAGTTGAGAACTCATTCAGGTCATCGGTGACCGCATTGAATGGTGGCACAGGCCTGAGGGTTCGGGTGGCCGAAACATCACCCATTCCTTCTCTCCTGAGGTGCTGCCTGACCTGCTGAGTTACTCCAGCATTTTGTGAATAAATCTTGACTTATCGAGGTCAGCGTTTAGGTCGGAATATTCACACCAGATTCACACTGGAAGGGGGGAGGGGTTACGAATGTGCAGGGCAGTAGGTAAAGAGCGGAGAGACAGCTTTTCGGAATATCTGGAACAGATGCCTGCTTAGTTTTTTTTTGCTGTGAGTTTCTGCATTGTTGGCACATAATTTGCCTGTGAAATAAGTGTCTACGTGGTCAGAGGGATGATGGTTCCAGGTAAGGCTTTCTTTTTCCAATAAGTAAAAGTGAAACTGACTCCAGATTCCCGAAAAGGCAGCTCTATCTTCCCTAATTAGGCCCTATCCGTAGATAACAATGTTACTGAGAAAAAGTGACGATCAAGTTGACCGTAATCTCCTTGATAAATGAGTAACTATCCACAACTGAACATATAAATAGTGGGGCTGACTGAATGCACAAAAGGAATTGCCTTGGACTCCTCTGAGTACAGTATCTAATGAGCATTTGGTAAGTACAAAATATGGTATGGTTGATTATATCATATCTAACTCTTGATGACATGAAATAAATATTAGAAGCCTGGGTAGGTGAGGTGTGGATGTGGAAGTCTCCTCATCTCCGTTCTAAATGGCCTACCCGTTATTCTTAGACTGTGGCTTATATGCGCTGGAATTTAGAATGATGAGAGGGGATCTTATTGAAACATATAAGATAATTAAGGGATTGGACATGTTAGAGACAGGAAACTTGTTCCTAATGTTGGGGGAGTCCAGAACCAGGGGCCATAGTTTAAGAATAAGGGGTAGGGCATTTAGAACAGAGATGAGGAAAAACTACTTCACTCAGAGAGTTGTAAATCTGTGGAATTTGCCACAGAAGGCAGTGGAGGCTAATTCTCTGGATGCTTTCAAGAGAGAGCTAGATAGAACTCTTAAAGATAGCGGAGTCAGGGGGTATGGGGAGAAGGCAGGAATGGAGTACTGACTGTGAATGATCAGCCATGATCATATTGAATGCCGGTGCTGGCTCGAAGGGCCAAATGGCCTACCCCTGCACCTATTGTCTATTATATTGAACTAAGCATGCCAGAAAATATGAATAAAAGAGAAGACTTTTAATGGTTGTCTGTAATCTCGATCGTTTCGCTGAACCATTTGGTTTGTCGAGGCCTACTGGATCTCCCGGTTGCTAACTATTTTAACTCCCCTTCCCATTCCCATACTGACCTTTCTGTCCTGGGCCTCCTCCATTACCAGAGTGAGACCGCATGCAAATTGGAGGAACAGGACCTCATATTTCGCCTGGGTAGCTTACAAACTAGCAGAACATTGAATTCTCTCATTTTAAGTAACTTCTACTAAAACTCCCTTCCCCTCCCCCCGTGCCACCTACCCCAACCTGGTCATTTAACCAGGTTCACAGTTTGCCACGATGTATCCCTCTTGAAATCACACCTTCCCCAGCTCTCAAACGCGCAGCACCCTGATGAGGTCATTTGCTGCCAGCCCTGATTTGTCCTGGGCATTTCCCGCCTTCTCTTCTCCCTCTCCGTACCCGACTGGCTACTTTCAGTTTGTGGAAGGGTCCCAACCCAAAACGTCACCTATCCTTTTACTCAAGAGCTGCAGCCTAATCTGTTGAAATACTCCAGCACTTTGAGTCTATCTTTAGTACAAGTAGAAAGTTTCATGAAAACAGAAAATAAGTGAAAGTTCACTAAATTAAAGTGTGTTTTAATTCCTGGAAATCAGGCTTCAGTTTTCCCGTAAGTAAAAGTAAAACTAAATGTGACTCATCCTGATTCCTGGAAAGGCAACTCCAGTTTCTATTTACTCTGCCGTATTTGTAGATTACAACAGCGCTGATATAAAGTGAGTTTCAAGTTGACTATATTCTCCTTGATTATGATAAATCTACAACTGATTAATTGAAGTATGGTGACTCAAAGGTTGTCACACCTAGATAAATAAATAGTGGGGCTAGCTGAAGGTATATTGCCTTGGAATCCTCTTGGTACAGTATCCAAAGAGCATTTGGTAAATACAGGACATGCGATGAGGGGTAAGGGGAGCAAGGGCGGAGCTGCGGGGTGCCGAGGAGACACGTGTGAGGGCCTCATTTATGATGGGAGAGCGGAACACCTGTTCCCTAAAGAATGAGAACATCTTGGATGTCCTGGTATGGAAAACCTCATCTTGGGCGCAGATGCGGCGTAGACAGAAGAATTGGGAGTAGGGGATAGAGTCTTTGCAGGAAGCAGATTGGGAAGGGATGTGTCAGAGATGGTCCAAGTCAATTTGATGGAAATTGATGGTGAGGTTAATAATAATAATAATAATAATAATACATTTTATTTATATAGCGCTTTTCATATACTCAAAGACGCTTTACAGAGATTTTGAGAACATAGGGAAATTAATAAATAGATAAATAAGTAAATAAATAAATGAACAGAGAAAGGAGACAGTAGGTGAGGTGACCTTCAGTGGTTGAAGGCAGTACTGAACAGGTGAGACTTCAGCGATGTTTTGAATGTGGTGAGTGTGGGGGAGTCTCTAACGGTTTGGGGTAGTGAGTTCCATAGGGTGGGAGCAGCGATGGAGAAAGCCCTGTCCCCCCAGGATCTGAGTTTAGTCCGGATGTGGGGGGATAGGAGATTGGCAGCGGCAGAGCGGAGGGTGCAGGTGGGAGTGTGCCTGTGGAGGAGGTCGGTCAGGTAGGATGGGGCCAGGTTATGGAGGGCTTTGTAGGTTATGAGGAGGATTTTGTACTGGATTCTCTGGGGGATGGGGAGCCAGTGGAGTTTATAAAGGACGGGGGTGATATGGTCACGGATCGAGGTGTGTGTGAGTAGACGGGCAGCGGAGTTTTGAATGTATTGAAGTTTATTGATGATTTTTGAGGGTGCGCCATAGAGGAGGCTGTTGCAGTAGTCCAGACGGGAGGTGATGAAGGCGTGGATGAGGGTTTCTGCAGCTGTGGAGGAGAGGGATGGACGGAGACGGGCAATGTTTTTGAGGTGGAAGAAGGCTGTCTTTGTGATGTGTTTGATGTGTTTGTCGAAGGAGAGGGTTTGATCAAGGATGATTCCAAGATTCCGGATGTGAGGTGAGGTGGATACTGGGAGACCATCAATGTTGAGGATGAAGTTTTGGGTGGATTTGGTGAGCATTTTTGGACCAATGATGATGATTTCAGATTTGTTGCAATTGAGTTTGAGGAAGTTTGATTGAAGCCAAGATTTGATTTCAGTAATGCAGTTTGTCAGTGTAGAGTGTGTGGTGGAGGAGATTGACTTGGTGGAGATGAGGAGCTGGATATCATCGGCGAAGCAGTGGAAGTTGAGACCATGACGGCGGATTAATTGACCAAGGGGGAACAGGTAGAGGATGAAGAGGAGGGGGCCAAGGACTGAGCCTTGGGGGACACCTTGGGGGAGGGGAGCGGTGGGGGATTTACAGTTGTTAATGGAGATGAACTGGTGTCTGTCAGAGAGGTAAGATTTAAACCAGGATAGGGCTGTGCCGGTGATGTTGAGGGAGGTTTCAAGTCGGGTGAGGAGAATGGAGTGATTTATGGTGTCAAAGGCGGCGCTGAGGTCAAGTAGGATGAGGATGTTGAGGTTGCCAGCGTCGGAGGAGAGGAGAATGTCGTTTGTGATTTTGAGGAGCGCAGTTTCAGTACAGTGGTTTGAGCGGAATCCAGATTGGAAAGTTTCATACAGGTTATTGGTAGAGAGGTGGTATTTTAGTTGGGAAGCTACAGCACGTTCCAAAACTTTGGACAGAAAGGGTAGGTTGGAGATTGGTCTGAAGTTGTTTGGGGTGTCAGGGTTTAGACCAGGTTTTTTCAGAATGGGGGTGACAGCAGCGATTTTGAGGGATGGCGGGACGATGCCAGTGGACAGGGAGGAGTTTATTGTTGCAGTGATAAGTGGAGAGAGAGCAGGAAGGCAGGCCTTGACAAAGCTGGAGGGGATGGGGTCCAGAGAGCAGGTGGCAGTTTTTATTCCTGTGAAGAGGTCAGAGAGGTCGGTGGTGGAGATTGGGGAGAACTGAGGCAGGGGCTGACAGGATAAGGGGGGCAGGTGGTTTGAGGGGGAGCAGGTGCGTTGGTGGTTAAGGTGCTGTAGATGTTGTCTATTTTGCTTTGGAAGAATGAAAGGAAAGTGGTGCATTTGTCAACTGTGAATGATTGGGAGATGGTGTCCAGGGGGCTGAGGAGTTTGTTTATTGTAGAGAAGAGTGTTTTGGGGTTTCCGGAGCCAGAGTGAATTATTTGAGAGTAGTAGGTGGAGTGGGCATGGGAGAGGGCATCTTTATAGTGCTGTATGTGGTCTTTGTAGGCTTGGGAGTGAATTGTGAGACCTGTTTTAATGAAGTCCATGAGTTCTACATTCCTTTATCATATTATTTTTTTTGCCTATCTTTCATTTGTTCTCTATCTCTCTGCATCATTGTCTATATCTCTCGTTTGTCTTTCCCGTGACTTTGTCTGAAGAAGGGTCTCGACCCGAAATGCCACCCATTCCTCTCCAGATATGCTGCCTGGCCTGCTGAGTTACTCAAGCATGTTGTGTCTTTCTTTGATTTAAACCAGCATCTGCAGTTCCTTCCTACACATTGTGACTTTGAGGCACTGGTTACCAGTATATTGGTCTATAGAGGAAACATTTGTGACTTTGCCCTTGTTATTTGATTGGTTGGCAGACAGGAAACAAAGAGTAGGGATTAACGGGTCCCTTTCAGAATGGCAGGCAGTGACTAGTGGGGTCACGCAAGGCTCGGTGCTGGGACCGCAGCTATTTACAATATACATTAATGACTTAGATGAAGGGATTTAAAGTAACATTAGCAAATTTGCGGATGACATAAAGTGGGTGGCAGTGTGAACTGTGATGAGGATGCAGGGTGAACTGTGATGAGGATGCAGGGTGACTTGGACAGGTTGTGTGAGTGGGTAGATGCATGGCTGATGCAGTTTAATGTGGATAAATGTGAGGTTATCCACTTTGGTGGAAAGAACAGGAAGGCAGATTATTATCTGAATGGTGTCAAGTTAGGAAATGGGGAAGTACAAAGAGATCTGAGTGTCCTTGTTCATCAGTCACTTAAAGTTATCATGCAGGTACAGCAGGCTCTGAAGAAAGCTAATGGCATGTTGGCCTTTTTGACAAGAGGAGTTGAGTATAGGAGCAAAGAGGTCCTTCTGCAGTTGTACAGTGCCCTAGTGAGACCGCACCTGGAGTACTGTGTGCAGGTTTGGTCTCCAAATTTGAGGAAGGATATTCTTGCTATTGAGGGCGTGCAGCGTAGGTTCACGAGGTTAATTCCCGGAATGGCGGGACTGTGTTATGTGGAAAGACTGAAGCGACTAAGCTTGTATACGCAGGAATTCAGAAGGATGAAAGGGGATCTTATTGAAACATAAAAGATTATTAAGGGATTGGACACATTAGAGGTAGGAAACATGTTCCCAATGTTAGGGGAGTGCACAACCAGGGGCCACAGTTTAAGAATAAGGGGTAGGCCATTTAGAACGGAGATGGGGAAAAAAAAATTCAGTCAGAGAGTTGTAAATCTGTGGAACTCTCTGTCTCAGAAGGCAGTGGAGGCCAATTCTCTGGATGCTTTGAAGAGAGAGCTAGATAGAGCTCTTATAGATAGCGGAGTCAGGGAGTATGGGGAGAATGCAGGAACGGGGTACTGATTGTGAATGATCAGCCATGATCACATTGAATGGCGGTGCTGGCTCGAAGGGCCGAATGGCCTGCTCCTCAACCTATTGTCTATTACTTTTGGTCGCCTCTTTAAATATAAATTTAAAATGGCACGACACAATTTTCCATGCATAAAGCCATGTTGACTATCCCTAATCAGCCATTTTCTATCCAAATGCTCGTAGATCCTATCTATCCCTCACAATTCCCTTGAATAATTTACCTTTCACTGATGCCAGGTTCACTGGCTTGTCGTTCCATAGTTGTCCTCACAAATCTTCTAAAATAAAGGCAGAGCATTATGCACCTTTAAGTCTTCCGGTATCACAACCGTGGCAAACAAAGATACAAAAGTCACAGCCAGAACCCCAGGAATTTCTTCGCTAGCTTCTCACAATGTCCTATGATACACCTCGTGAGGTCCTACAACTAATTAATTAGTGCAGCAGCCTATTGACTAGCAGAGCATCCTTTTGAAAGTAGCATGTTACGAGAGGCTGTGTGTTAAGGTACAAATGCTGTGCTCAGGGCAAGCGATGAAACTTTGCCTCATGAGGCTTCACGGAGGAGGCGGAGGAGAGAGTGATAGCAGGAGAAAGGATGGTCAGTTTTTCTTTTGTGTGTGTGACACTTCCTTGGTCTTTATGCTGTGGAGATGGCAGTTAGGGCAATTGTATGCCCTTCTTGCAGGATGTGGGTTTGTCCTTGCAACCTTTCTAAAATGACACAGCATTCTGCACATTCCAGTCTTTCCAGCATCACAACTGTGGTGAAGAAAGATACACCAGTCTCCAACGAAACCCTAGCAGTTTCTTCCCTCGCTTCTCACAACGTCCAAAGGTATACATGGTCACGCCCTGGGGGTAAGTTCATTTTTATGTGCCTGAAGACATAGTGTCCATTGTAGTGAATGGATGACTATGTATAGTGGGGCTCTACAAAGCTTAATTCATAGCACAAAAAGTAACTTAGTCCCAAGTACTGCTAGTATGGTTGATTATCTGAATGGTGTCAAGTTAGGAACAGGGGGCGTACAACGAGATCTGGGTGTCCTAGTGCATCAGTCACTGAAAGGAAGCATGCAGGTACAGTAGGCAGTGAACAATGGAATGTTGGCCTTCATAACAAGAGGAGTTGAGTATAGGAGCAAAGAGGTCCTTCTGCAAAGAGGTCCTCACACAGGGCCCTAGTGAGACCGCACCTGGAGTACTCTGTGCAGTTTTGGTCTCCAAATTTGAGGAAGGATATTCTTGCTATTGAGGGTGTGCAGCGTAGGTTTACTAGGTTAATTCCCGGAATGGCGGGACTATCATATGTTGAAAGACTGGAGCGACTAGGCTTGTATACACTGGAATTTAGAAGGATGAGAGGAGATCTTATCGAAACATATAAGATTATTAAGGGGTTGGACAAGTTAGAGGCAGGAAACATGTTCCCAATGTTGGGGGAGTCCAGAACAAGGGGCCCCAACAAGGGGCCCTCTCTTTTTCAGTCAGAGAGTTGTGAATCTGTGGAATTCACTGCCTCAGAAGGCAGTGGAGGCCAATTCTCTGAATGCATTCAAGAGAGAGCTAGATAGAGCTCTTAAGGATAGCAGAGTCATGGGGTATGGAGAGAAGGCAGGAACGGGGTCCTGATTGAGAATGATCAGCCATGATCACATTGGCGGTGCTGGCTCGAATGGCCGAATGGCCTCCTCCTGCACCTATTGTCTATTATGAAGACAATTCAAGCTACATAAAGATGCCATATATCTGGTGATAAATGGTCTTCAATCCTATCATCATTCTTGGGTAGCACAGTGGCACAGCGGTAGAGCTGATGCCACACAACGCCAGAGACCCAGGTTGGATTCTGGGGGAGTGTGCATGTTCTCCCTGTGACTGCGTGGATTTTTATCTGGGTGCTCCAGTTTCCTCGCACATTCGAAAGTCGTGCAGGTTTGTAGCTTAATTAGCTTCTGTAAATTGTCCCAAATGTGTAGCATGCAAAAATGAGATAGCATAATACTGATGTATGGGTAATTGGTGGTTGGAGTGGACTCGGAGTGGGCCAAAGGGCCTGTTTCCACACTGTATCTCTTTCCAAATTCCAGAGGGAAAAGAAGGCAAGGGAATGTAATAAATGGCAGGATATCATGTGTAGAGGTGCATGTTATCCTGAAAGTAACAGGAGATGTGGGTGAAGTGGTCGGGAAGGTATATGGAAGACTTGTCCTATTGACCAAGGCACAGAATGCTAGTGTAGAGAGCTCATGCTGGGATAGTACAAAACATTAGTTAAGTCACAGGAAACATACTGTGCACAATTCTGGTCACCACACTCCACATATGTGATAGTACCAGTAAGTTGCTGAGATGATTTACAAAGATATTGGCAGGATGGAGAAAGCTATAAAAAGAAACTATCCAGGCTGTGATTATTTTATTTGAAAGAAAGGAGACCGAGACAAAGGAATAAAAAGTCATAGAGAATGGGAACAAGCCCTTCAGCCATTTGTCCATGGTAACCTAGATGCCCCATGCAAGCTAGATCCATTTGCCCATATCCCCCAAACCTTTACCAATGCCTTGAACAAGTACAACGTAATGTCCCAACCTCTATACTCTATACCCTAACTGATGAAGAAAAGCTTTCTTCCCCACACTATCTACCAGTCATGCCACTTTCAGGGAACTCCCAGATCCCCCTGCTATACAATACTCTCTAGGGACCTACCACTCACCCTGAAGGTCCTGGCCTGGTTTGACTTCCCAAAGTGCAACACCTCGCACTTATCTGCATTAAGCTACATTAGCTATTCCTCACCCCACTTGCCCTGCTGATTAAGTTCCTGCAATTTTTGATAAACATCTTCACTGTGCACGATACCACCTACTTTAATATCATCTGTATATTTAATAATTATGCCTTGTGCATTCTCATACACATTGTTGATATAAACCACATAAAGCAATGGGTCCTTTGCCTCCAGACCAAAAAACATTCCACCACCATCCTCTGTTTCTTTCCATGAAGCTAATTCCATGTCCTGTTAACTTGCTCTCTTTGGATCCCATGCAATCTAACCATCCAGAGCAGTTTAACTTGTGGAACATCGGTAAAGGATTCGCTGAAGTCCATATAAACAACATCGATGGCCTTGGCCTTGTCAACCTTCTTGGTTACTTCTTCAAAAATCTCAAGCAAATTTGTAAGACACTTTCTGCCACATTCAAAACCATGCTGCCTATCCCTAATCAGTCCATGTCTACTCAAATGCCAATATATCTTTTTGCTCAGAATCCTCTCAAGTAACTATCACCACATATGTCAGGCTCACTGGTCTATAGTTCCCAGGCTTTTTCTTGTAAACCTTCTCATACAGAGGGAAAACATTAGTCATCCTCTAGTCACCTCACTATGCCCTTGTGTAATGATGATTTACATATTTCAGACAGGACTCCTACAATTTATGTTTCAGCTTCCTGTAGTGTCCTTGGATATTTCTGATCAGGCCCAGGAACCTTTATATGCCTTAGGAAACCCAGCACCTCCTCAACCATAATGTGGACTGCCCTCAAGACATCTCTAATAACGATCCCAAATTCCCTCATCACCATGGTCAAAGCAGAGAAAAAACACTCACCGAGGATCTTGCCTTTCTCCCGTGACTCCACACATAGATGACCACTTCAAGTTTAAGGGGCCCTATTTTGTCTCTGCTTATCCCCTCTTTCCCTTAATGGGTGTAGAATCTTTTTGAATTCTCCTTAATCTTGTCTGCCAGAGTTATTTCCTGCCTCCTTTTTATCCTCCTAATTTCTCTCTTAAGTATGCTCTTCAGTCCCCTAAATGCCACCAGGCAAAAACTTGATCTCAGCTGCCTATATCTAACCGACACCTTCTTTATCCTTCTCAACATCCAGCCTCCCTACTCACTCCTGCCTTGTCTTTCACTCAATCAGGAACATGCGTGCCTTGAACTTTCACCAGCACACTATTAAAAGCATCCCATTTTGCAGATGTCCCTTTGCCCACAAATACAATACAATACAATACAATACAATATATCTTTATTGTCATTGTACCCAGGGGTACAACGAGATTGGGAATGTGCCTCCCATACGATGCAATAATTTAAGTAATTAACAGCAACCCAACGAAACGAAACAATTGTAACAGTTTTTAGACAGGGTAAAGTACAAGTTGATCTATGCGTTGTGGCCATCCGGCTCAGCAGGACCGGTTCATAGCAGCTATGGCCCTGGGGATGAAGCTGTTCCTGAGTCTGGAGGTGCGGGCGTAGAAGGCCTTGTATCGTCTGCCCGATGGAAGGAGTTCGAACAGACTGTTGCAGGGGTGTGAAGAGTCTTTGTGGATGCTGGTGGCTATTCTGAGGCATCGTGTGTTGTAGATGCCCTCCAAGTCTGGTAGCTGTGTTCCGATGGCCCTCTGAGCTCTATGGACTACCCGCTGTAGAGCTTTCCTTTCTGCCTCCGTGCAGCTGAGGTACCACACAGGGATGCCATGCGTTAGGATGCTCTCTATGGTGCAGCGGTAGAAGGTCGTCAGCAGCTGTTGGGGTAGACCAGACTTTTTCAGTGTTCTTAAGTAGAACGGTCTTTGTTGTGCCTTCTTGACCAGCGCAGCAGTGTTATTCGACCATGTTAGGTCCTCCGAAATGTGAGTGCCCAGAAACTTGAAGCTGGACACTCTCTCCACACTGTCCCCGTTGATAGAGATCGGGGCATATTCCCCGTTATGTGACCTACGGAAGTTGATGATCAGCTCCTTGGTCTTGGTGGTATTTAGGGACAGGTTGTTATCCGAGCACCAGTCCGCCAGGTTCTGCACCTCCGCTCTATAGTTTGTTTCATCCCCTTTGGTGATAAGCCCGATCATCGTTGTGTCGTCTGCAAACTTGACAATGGTGTTGGTGTCGAATGCAGGAACACAGTCGTGTGTGAAGAGGGAGTAGAGCATGGGGCTCAGAACACAGCCCTGTGGTGTGCCGGTACTCAGGGTGATAGTGGAGGACAGGTGCGGGCCCATTCTCACTGCCTGCGGTCGTTCCAGCAGGAAGTCCAGGATCCAGTCACATAATGACGAGCTGAGGCCTAGCTGGTGGACAAGCTATTCTAACAATTTTGTCACGTTCCTGTCCAATATCATCAAAGCTGGCCTTGCCCCAATTCAGAACTTTGACTTGTGGGCTGGTGCTTGAGAGAACATACCCGGATGACATCTTGAAGAACCATGATGTGCCAGACTATACACTGAGCCGGGAAGTCTAAAGTCTATTATTGGGCAAGATAGAGACAAGGAGCAGCAGGACCACTTCTGGCTAAAATTTCCTTGATTCAATGATTTAGCAAGCAATGTAACAGATTCTAATAGTTCAGAATTAAGTAAAATTGGATTTGCAAAACCCCAAACTAAATTTTAGAAATAATTTAGAATCTGATAAGTCTTTCTGTGTATCACATTCCGAGTCACTTCACCTTACTTCCATAAATCTCCAAATTTGCTCTTGCCGCCATCTCTCCCACTACTTCTCATAACTCGCCAAGTTTCAGGCCTCTTCGGCAACACCTGACCGCAACTCCCGTCAATGTATCCATCAGACTTCAGCACATTAACACCTCGATTGCCAGCACCCTTCTAAGTACAGAACACCTATTTCTACCAAAGTACAGAACTCTGATGCCCCCTCACAATGCCTCCAGTGACACTAGCTAGAGGCCACAAATCCCTGAAGTCAACCTCGCATTCTTGACACTGTCAGGTCCTTAATTTACAGACACACATTAAGGTTTCGTGGGGTACATAACATGGGTGTGTGGATGGAGCAAAGGCGCGGATTAACCCTCCTTCACATTTAATGCACCAACAGACTTTAGGAGTTATATTGCTTCCATGTACTCCAATATGTCAAAACCATCATCAAAATTTTAATAATGCAGCGAGATGCTGGAAATAAGTTTAATATTTAAAAGATGCCCAAAAATGGCAGTGAGCTGTTTCCCATCTCTCATTTGACTCTGCACACAGTCCATCCTCCAGATTGAGCTGTTGGGATCCCAGTCACCAAGAAGACACTTCCACAGGATATCGGGATGATGTGAGATACTCCTGTCTGCGAATCACTATCATTTTGGGGGGAGCGGTGTCACATGGTTGAGAGATACAGAGGGAAAACAGGTTCTTCAGCCCACCGGGTCCGCGCCGACCAGCGATCCCCGCATAATAACACTCTCCTGCACACGCTAGCGACAATTTTCACGTGTACCAAGCCAATTTACCTACAAACCTGTACGTCTTTGGAGTGTGGGAGGAAACCGAAGATCTCGGAGAAAACCCATGCAGGTCATGTGGAGAACGTACAAACTCCAAACAGACAATACCCATAGTAGACAGCACCCGAGGTCAGGATCGGATGTGGGTGTGTGGCGCTGGCTGTGAGGATTTGATTATTTTCGAAGGATTTGTTTGGCGAGGACAAACGAAAGCAGTCAGAATTTGCTTTTTGGACTTCTGTCGGAAAGCAGAGACTCTCTTTGTTGAAAGAGTCCTCTAATTGGGGAGGATTTGTTCGTGTTTTCTGAAAGTCGTAGGAGCGGCAGTGGCTGGCGGAAGGCCAAGTTGCACTTGAACTGGTGGGAGATGAGTCTGGACCGGTGTTTGTGGTCTGTAGCATCGGAAAGCTCCCTCCCACACCGACTTTGCCCGGTCCAGGTGTGCCGGGTAAGTACGGCAACAGTGCATTGGATTTTCGTTGAAGCCGGGAGGGCGACCGAGACCTGGGGAAGAAGCCTCCGGAAGCTCCATTTTCTACGACGGGAGGATTGGCACGGACTTTTCCCTATCTTATCAGGAGGAGACTGCTTCTGTTGCTTTGCCAGGAAAGCCTTCACGACTTTAAACTGCTGCAAATGCGTGGAGGTGCAGCAATAGCAGAAAGACTGCTTTGACTTATAAAAAACGGAGACGTTTTGTTTTGCTCCACGCCCTAAAGATGGCGGCCCCCAAGAATTATGCAGCTGCCGTTCAGTCGGCAGTCTCCGTGACTAAGGGCCATGAGTTGTTGGGGCGTATACACGGGGTGAAAGTGACCTTGCAGGGCAACATTACCTTCAAGGCTGTGCTAACCGCGCTGGGGGAGACTGTTGGCAAGAAGGCCATAATCGCAGGCGCGGTGGTCAGTGGGAAGGCTGTTGTCATCCTAAAGACTGAGCAGTCGGTGGCTACCGCATTGGAAAGGGGGATCACGGTGGCTGGGATTTACATGGCGGTGGACCCATGGGGACGGCCCGTGCTGCCGGTCATGCTGTCCAACGTTCCCCCTTATGTTCCGGACGCGCTCCTGCTCCCACATGTAACTAAGCTGGGGGAGGTGCGGTCTGGGCCCACCAAACTGTTGCATAGGTTGGATGATCCCGAAATGCAGCATGTATTAACGTTCAATCGCCGTGTGTACATACAGCTGGCACAGGGGATTGATATGGAGGGGAGTTTTGAGGTTGAATGGGAAGGATTCTGCTATCGCGTGTTTTGGAACACGGGCCAAGCACGCTGCCATGCATGCAAAGAGGTGGGGCATTTCCGCAGGAATTGTCCCAAGCACCAGGCTGCCAGCTCTACCAAGGTGGCCCAGGAAGGCAGTGCTGGCCCATCTGGGGCTGCTGGTTCTGCCACGGTGGCCCGTGATGACTTTGTTCCCTTGCCCCCAACCTCCATTCCCCCACCACCCCCATGTCCCGTACCTGTGGCGGAGGATGCCGGTGCAGTGTGGGGGGTGGATGAGGGGCACTGGGAGAGACAGAAGAGTAAGAAAGCTAAATGGAAGAAGAAGAACGTTCAAGCGGGACGCCAGGCAGAAGGTCACCTTAATGAGGGTCCCCCGGCAGTAGATATTATCGAGCTCGCCTCTGAGCCTGAGGGTCTGAAGGCTGGAGAGGATGAGCAGGTAGATGGCGGGGCGGAGGAACAGGCTTCAGCAATGGAGCTGACTGTACCACCGCACGCTAGTGGTTATAAGAGGAGGAGGCATGGGTCCTCTGACACGGAGAACGGCCCTGAAGGTCAGGGGCGACCTGAAGGGAAGTGTTTCTCCCCTGTTGAGGCAGAGTACCCAGTACAGGCTTCCTCTGGGCAGGAGGATGCCTCTGTAGTGCAGGGACCACCTGAGAGTGGTGACACACTACCCCAGGGGGCTGTTCCCCCAGGGATTGCGTCCGCTGGCTTAGAGGGTGACCAGGGGAAGATTGATGGGGGGGACTTGAGTGTGGGGGTGGGTCCCCAGCCCATGCTCCCCGTTGAGGCTACGAGTCCTATTGAGGGGTGTGCTGCCCCATCGGCTGAGGGAGCAGGGGAGACTCCGGGAACATCGCCCCCTGAGGGCCAGAGCGAGGTGGTTCCCCTGGTGGTGGGGGACAGGGACTCTCTGGGTGACGGTGCTGGGCCGGGTGCCCTGGGTACGAAGGAGGACAGGGCCGTTTCGGATCGTGTCCTTCGGTCGGACTCCAGACGTACCCTCTCACTGCCCGCCCCGGAGACTTCCTCTGACATCACGGCCCCCAATCCGGTTACAGAGGGCGGTGGGGGTGTGCAGGAGCCTGGCCATTTACCAGGCAGCTTGCCACAGTTAGAGGTACCGGTACCTGCCCCCGTCACTGATCCTGGGGGTGGGATGGTGACGGAGGAGGGACCGGGTGATGTGGCCGACCCGCCCACCTCACAGGGAGGGGTGAGCGAGGCGGCTGGGAGTCAGAACTATCCAGACTCGGGCTCAGACATTGAGTGGGAGGAGGAGGGGGACGTGGAGTCCAGCGACAGTGAGTTGATGGACTGTCCCACCCGCAGCCCCGTGTGTCGGCTTGTTGATATCGGGGAACTCCGGAGCTTTCTGAAGGACAGCAGAGGGAAGAGGAATAAGGCAGATCTGGCTGTTGACCGCTGGTCGGACCTGACAGTACCCTTGCAGTCCATTTATGCCATCCTTCAGGAGGAGGAGAACGAGGCAGGTGTATTGAAAAATGAGCGGCGCCAGCTCCAAGAGCTTTTTAAGTCCCTAAAGAAAGGGCAGAGGGCTCGGGGAGGCTCCACTCCGTCACGGGGGGCTGGTAAAAGTTCTTGTGCGCTTTCAAAATGAAGCTCACTATAACCAGCCTGAATATTAATGGGGCCAGGGGGTCTCTCCGTAGGTTTCACCATCTCTCAGTGCTGAGGGACGGGAGGTACGCGGTGAGCTTCCTGCAGGAAACACACACTGTGGCTAGTGACGAGCCCACCTGGCTCCTGGAGTGGGAAGGGGGGGTCTACATGAGCCATCTCACCTCCATTTTGAGTGGAGTGGCCTTCCTGTTGGCCCCATCTTTCCAGCCGGAGATTGTCAAGGTGCAGGACATTGTACCAGGCCGGTTGTTGTATCTGGCCGTGCGCCTGGATGGCGTGCCGTTACATTTTATTAATGTGTACGCCCCCAAGAGCGGTGCTATGCAGACGCGGTTAACACAAGAAGTGACCGCGCTGTTGAACACCATCGATCGGGGGAGTGTGTTTTCCTGGGCGGTGATTTTAATTGTACCCTTGAGGCGAGAGATCGCTCTGGCATTCAGCGCGATCCGGCAGCGGTCAAGACATTAAGGGAGTTGGTGGATTCTTTTGAGCTAGTAGATGCTTGGAGGAATTTCCATCCCAACTCCGGCGCCTTCTCGTACAGGTTTAAGGGGGGTGGTTCCCGTATTGACCGTGTATATGTGTCTAAGGCTTATGTGTCCTGTGTCTCGGCAGCCTCCATGCGGTTGGAGCCGTGCTCGGACCACTGCCTGGTGCGAGTGGACTTTATCCCGACGCGCACACGGGCAGGGTCCGCGTACTGGCACTTCAACAACCGGCTGCTGGAGGAGCGCCGGTTCCGGGATTCATTCAAGCAGTTCTGGGCGGAGTGGAGGGAAAGGCAGGGGCGTTTCCCTTCCCTAAGGCAGTGGTGGGATGTAGGGAAGGCTTACGTCCGTCTGTTTTGCCAGGACTACACGAGGGGGTCGACCAAGGGGCGGGACTCCGAGATCGGACGGCTTGAGAGAGAGTTGCTCGACTCGGAGTCTCGCCTGGGTCAGACGGAGGGGGACTCGTGTGAGTGGGAGGAGTACCAGGAGAAAAAAGGGGCACTGAGGGACTTGCAGCTGAAGAGGTCCCGGGGCGCGTATGTGAGGTCGCGAGTCCAGATGTTGCACGATCTGGACTGCGCCTCCCCCTTTTTCTTCTCCCTGGAAAAGTGCCGACGTGCCCGCAGGCAGTTTGTCGAGTTGCTTGTGGACGATGGCTCCCCCGTCACGGATCCGGAGAGGATCGGTGCCTCAGTTTGGTCATTCTATGACACTCTGTTCTCCGAGGGAACATCTAGTGGGGAGGCACAAGGGGTGCTGTGGGAGGGCCTACCCGTAGTGTGCAGGGAGGTGGCCGAGCGCCTCGATGATCCCCTAACTCTGGAGGAGTTGACTGGTGCCCTGCACCAGCTCAGTAGGGGCAAGTCTCCGGGGCTGGATGGGCTGACTGTGGAGTTTCTTCGAGCCTTCTGGGGTGTCCTGGGGGGCGACTATGTGAAGGTGTTGGGGGAGAGCCTGGCGACCGGGGAGATGCCCTTCTCGTGGCGCAGGGCAGTCGTCGTCCTGCTGCCCAAGAAGGGCGATCTCCGCCTCTTGAAGAACTGGCGCCCGGTCTCTCTTCTCAGTACGGGTTACAAAGTCTTTGCACGGGCATTGGCCAATCGCCTGGGGCCCATGCTGTCCCATGTGATCCACCCTGACCAGTCCTACACAGTCCCGGGCCGGTCCATCCAGGACAATATCCATCTGGTCCGGGACCTGATCCATCTGTGCCAGAGGGCTGGTCAGTCCGTTGCCTTTCTCTCCCTTGACCAGGAGAAAGCGTTTGACCGGGTGGGACACGACTACCTTCTCGGGACTCTGCGGGCGTTTGGATTCGGACCCCATTTTGTGGCCCGGGTCCGGCTCCTATACGCTGCTGCAGAGTGCCTGGTCAAGGTCAATGGCTCTTTGTTGGCTCCCATTCACTTTGGGAGGGGGGTTCGTCAGGGATGCCCCATGTCCGGCCAGCTTTATTCCCTCTGTGTGGAGCCATTCCTGTGCCTCCTACGGAGGCGGCTGGCAGGTTTGGCTTTGCCGGGGCCGGGGCCGGGGGTGGAGGTGGTTTTCTCGGCCTACGCCGACGATGTGCTACTAATGTTCACCGACCCGGTTGACCTGCGGAGGATGCGTGAGTGCCAGCGGTTGTTCTCAGCCGCATCCTCCGCCAGGATCAACTGGGGGAAGTGTGCTGGGCTCTTGGTGGGTCAGTGGCAGGTAGACTCCCTGCCGGAGGAGATGGCAGTTTTTGCGTGGAGCACCACGCACCTCCTCTATCTGGGGATCTACCTGAGTCCCACTGAGGGGGCTTGGCAGGCGAATTGGCAGGAGCTGGAGGCGAAGGTGGTCGCCTGTGTGGGGCGCTGGTCAGGCCTCCTTGGTGTGTTATCATATCGGGGTAGGGCTTTGGTCATAAACCAGCTGGTGGCCTCTCTGCTGTGGTACCGGCTGGCCACTCTGGTCCCGTCCTCTCGTTTCATCGCCATGATACAGAGGAGGTTAGTTAACTTCTTCTGAGGTGAGAGGTACCACTGGGTCTCTGCTGGGGTTCTGAGTCTCCCGTTGGAGGAGGGCGGTCAGGCGCTGGTCTGTGTCCGCACTCAGGTGGCAGCCCTCCGACTCAGGACCTTGCAGAGGTACGTGTACTCCGAGTGCCCTCCCAGATGGCACTCGCTGGCCACGTACTTTTTCTGCCAGGGGCGCTGCCTCCAGGAGGGATCACGGCTCCCGGTAGCGGGCATGAGTCAGCGCGCTAGGCGGGAGTTGCCTGGTTTTTACCGTGATCTCCTGAGAGCCAGGAATTTGGTCACCTTCAGCCAGGGCGCTGCTCCTCAGGGGGAGGGGGGTGCTGTGGTTGTGAGGGGGGCCGGTCCTCACCCTGTCACGGTGGGTGTCGAGGAGAGGCGTGTGCGTGGAGCGATTCCGACCGGGCTTACCCCCGCTCCGTCGGAATTGCTCATCGGGCCCACGGCATGGGTCCCTTCCCGAGAGCCGGCCCCACGCAATATGAGCCGCCTTTCCCAGATGCCCAGCGTGCCGTTCCGTGATGCGGAGAGGCGCGTTTTGTACAGGCTGCTCCTGCACACTCTCCACTTCCTCGCTCTCGTCTTCCGTCCGGACACGCCCTGGCGGTCCGTGTTACCACCTGACGGCGGGAGCGGTCCCCAGTGGAGGTCTCTCTATAAGGGGGTCCTCCCGCTTTACATCGGGGACCTGGGGTGGAGAGTGTTGTATAAGGCTATAGCCTGTAACAGGTACTTGAGCCGGTTCACGGTCTCGTCTGCCGCCTGTCGCTTCTGCGGTGAGGAGGAGACCGTGTACCATTTGAATACAGAGTGCGTGAGGTTACAGCCCCTGTTCCAGTATCTGAAGGGGCTGCTCCTCAAGTTCTGGCTCCATTTTAGCCCTACGCTTTTAATTTTTGGGCACCCGGTACAGAAGGGGGAGGGTCAGGAGGGAGGAGGGGGTCTCCCTGTCGGTCTGCTCCTGGGCCTGGCCAAGATGGCCATCCGCGGGTCCAGGCAGCGGGCAGTCGACGGCCTCACAGAAGTCGTCTGCCTACCCCTGTTCCGGGCTTACGTCCGTGCCCGCGTGTCCCTGGAGAGGGAACACGCGGTGTCCACGGGGACTCTGGAGGCCTTCCGGGAACGCTGGTCGCCGTGGGGGGTTGAATGTTTTGTTGACAGAGATGGAGGGATTTTAATGTGATAATTGTTTAATTTGTAAACTGCCGATACAGGCGGCTTTTGTTTGATCACATTTTGCTTAGTATGTTTGTATGTTTTTCTTTGGAATAAAACTTTTATATATTTAAAAAAAAAAAAAAGTGGTCAGGATCGAACCTGGGTCTCTGGCGCTGCAAACACAATAAGGCAGTAATTCTACCGCTGTGCCACTGTGCTGCCCTAGAGGTTTACCTCTTTAATATTAGGTACTCAAACATCCTTGGTGTTTACTGCAACTATTTCCCTTGCAGGAGAAGAGTCACCATGGCCAGCGAGGAATGTAAAACTGTTGCTCCCATAAAGACGGCGGTGAGGAGCATCACCAAAGCATCTGATGTCAGGGAAGACAATGCTTTGTTCTTGCAGCCATACAGTAACTGGGAACAATTCCTGATGCCTGGCCCACTTTCTGTAGCCATTTTAGGTGAAATAATATTCCTTTCTGCAAGAGAAGACTTTGCAATTGACAAGGGTATGCCCAAGGAAGGATTCAAGTTCATAAAATATCCCAAATCATTCCGTACCTCTTTAGTGCAAGTGAGCAATGAGGGCTGGGAGGCTTTTCAGATAGCTCACAAGAACATGGACCAAATCCGGCTTCTCTCCATGACAGTCCCGACTGACATGAGGGATGTTGTGAAGTTCCTCATGCAGAAGAATCCAAAGATCACTGAAGACTTCCTCCCGATCCCTCTGAAGAATATCAAATCTTCTGCAGATAAATGCTTGAAGCTTTCCACGGCTGTGGAGGAGAAATTTAACGCAGTCATCCGTCTGATCAATGAACTACTGGAGGCCTGCACAAGCTCCAAAGGAGTATATGAGGAACAATTACAGGAAATACAATTTGAAAAGGAACGTGCTGAAATGCAGGAGAAAGCAGCGAAAGAAAGAAAAGCCATGATAGAAGAAAATCATAAAAAAATGGAAACCCAAATGAAGGAAGCAAAGGAAGATTACAAAGCCAGCATGGATTCTATACCAGTTGGCTGGGATGCTGCGAGCATGGCTATGGCAGAAACACTTATGAATGGTGTCAGTGAATGCATCAGTGGAAGCATCTTCAGGGCTATTTTCTCTAATGAAAGCAGTAAAAAATGTCATAATTCCAGTGATCATAACTCCAATCCGAATTCTGCTGAAGAAGTTGAGAATGATATCATTTATAAAGCGGAGGCTCTACAAAATGTTATAACAGACCTTCATTCTTTCCTGAGCAAGGATAAATATAATAACTTGCATAAGTTGAAAAGTGCGGGCGCAGCTGATATTTTAAGCTTTTGCAAAAGTAGATTGGATGGTTTTCAACAGAAAGCAACAGATGGAGTGGACTGCAAAGATAAGCACACAGCATTGAGGATCTGTCATGCAGGAATTGGAATATGTGAGGAGCTGGAAACAATGCGAAAATCTACACAGGCTGACAAAAAGAAAATGGCTGATACAGCTGCGAAGTTCAAACAAGTGATGCAGGATTCAATTACATTCACCTCTCGTAGCAAGGGAAAGACAGGGTCCATGGGGTTAACTGCCAGTCCACCAAACATTGCCACAGCTCAGCCAGCAGGGGGAAACAGCGGTGTACAGATGGCCAGTCTCAATGCCAGGGTCAAAGTGGAGCAGTCTGCAGCACAGCTGCGAACCTCACAGGAGATGTACGAAAGAAGCTTTGAGAATGTAAAGGAGAATAACCAAGAGCTCCAACAGATCCTGGAAACTCTGCAGCATTGTAATGTTCATGAAATAGACTTTAAAAATACTGTGACGATGCTCTTGAAGGGATTGGATGCTTTAGGCCGTGTGAAGGAACAATGGGGGAAGATGGTGCTCTTCTTCACCATGATGTCAAACCTGATCGAAAGCTCTCTGAACCCATCACTTCTCAAATTCACGGAGTACAGTGAAAAGATTTCCGGCTATTCACCGAACCAGCTGACACAGGATCTACTGTACACACAGATCTCTCAGGCCACTAACATTGCGAGCCTTGTCCACATGATTGCTGAAACCTATGTGCAAGTCTCCACCCACCACCTGATGGACCGAGTCAACAGCCTGGGGAAATTACTGGGACTCGACCCAAAACTGGACATAATTAAGTTTGATCGGGAACATGAGAAGTTTGGATCAGACTGCAATGAAGCATCAAAAGCCATAGAGGATCTTGTTCAGAGGAACAAAGACCAGTATAAAGAACGTGTGCAGGCGAGAATAGATAGGATGAATAACAGTATGAAGGCCTTGCTAGCCCCAGCCACTCCAGAAGAAATTCAAGAAATTCAAAATGCCGTGCAAGGAGGCATCCATGAGGGATATGTGGAAATAGCAGAGGATGTCATTGATGATTTTTAGTAATCGTCTGCTCCTTCACAGACCTCACTTCCACTTCCCAAAGATCAATGCAGTTTATCATTTCTATCTTCATTATATTTTAATAAAGAGGGTGTTGCTTTTTTTTGTGAAGGGGGCAGCAGGTTACATGAAAAACAGCATCTTAGACAATAGACAAAATATTGAATGCACGTAGTCATTTTCCAAGGGCAAGGGAGTCAAGAACGAGAGTATATATGTTGAAAGTAAGAAGGGAAAGATTTAATTGGAGCCCGAGCTGCAATGTTTTACACAAAGGCTTGTGGGTACATGGAATGCGCTGTCAAAAGATGTCATAGAGGCAGGTATAGTAACATTTATAAAATATTTCAACAGGTACATGGATAGGAAAGGTTTAGATAGTTATGCCACAAACGAGGCCAATGGAACTAGCTTAGATGGGCAACTTGGTTAACATGGATGAATTTGGCCGATGGGCTTGCTCCCATGCTGTATGACACTTTGACTCTAAGAATCAAAACATTTTCACGTAAATTTATTACAGTGGAAGAACGTGGTGAGCGAAATGGGATCTGGAGCCTCAGAAGCAGAGGCACTGAGTCTGAACCTTTCTAAGGTTAAGTCACAACTGAAATATTCACCAGTGTTGTAGTGAATGATTTGATGATTCTGGAGAGAGTGAAGGAATAGTTACAGCAGGATTAATTAAATAGAATAAAACTGTTCTCATTAGCAAGTCCAGTAGACACTGATTTTAAATAATAGACAAATGGCACGTGATCTGGGAGTGAAAGGACTCGTCCAGAAAGTGGTTATAATCTGGAACTTGCTGTTTCTAAAGATGATGGAAATATAATTGATTGTAGCTTTCCAAGGAGATTTGGGAAGGCATGTAAGCTAAATAAATTGAAGCTCCATATAAATAAATTATAGGGCTCTGTGTAAAGTGGAAGGATGAGGTTGAATAGATTTCTTGCCAGACACCTAACATTAACTCAATCACCCAATTGCCCTCCTCCTGTGCTACTAATTCTGTGATTCAGTAAAACATCTTGCATTTCTGATTTATTATTTGTTTATTAGAATAGAATTGTTTTGAATTGCTTTAATTGAGACTTATGACGAGGATCACATTTGCCTGAGATTAAGCTGTTTGTAATTTGCTAAAGATATCCCAGAATATGTTCAATTTTTCGCATTAACTTTTCAATAAACTGTTTATGCTTGATGAGGTGTTTGACCAAATCCTTGAATTTTCTCACATTCATTGATAATTCCTTTAAGATCACCAATGTGTCTTAATGACATCTATATACTAAAACTCTTGTTTGTTTGTTCCTGAACTACAGCCAAAACGGCACACAATTTTAGGCCCACCTTACTCACCGTCGTCCCTTTGGTGATAATGGGAGAAGTTTCATTGAAATCGGTGTTATATTTTTAAAGTTATTCACATTTTAAAGTTAAAATCTATTTCCAAGGGAGGGTGGGGGGAGGGGGATGGAGGGAGGGAGGGGGAGGAAGGAAGATAAGGGGGGGTGGGGGGGGAGGGGAGGGGTTAGAGGGGGATGGGGGGAGGATAGGGTGCAGAGAAACATAGAAACATAGAAAATAGGTGCAGGAGTAGGCCATTCTGCCCTTCGAGCCTGCACCGCCATTCAATATGATCATGGCTGATCATCCAGCTCAGTAACCTGTACCTGCCTTCTCTCCATACCCCCTGATCCCTTTAGCCACAAGGGCCACATCTAACTCCCTCTTAAATATAGCCAATGAACTGGCCTCAACTACCTTCTGTGGCAGAGAATTCCACAGACTCGCCACACTCTGTGTGAAGAAATGTTTTCTCATCTCGGTCCTAAAAGACTTCCCCCTTATCCTTAAGCTGTGACCCCTGGTTCTGGACTTCCCCAACATCGGGAACAATCTTCCCGCATCTAGCCTCTCCAACCCCTTAAGAATTTTATATGTTTCTATAAGATCCCCCCTCAGTCTTCTAAATTCCAGTGAGTATAAGCCTAGTCTATCCAGTCTTTCTTCATATGAAAGTCCTGCCATCCCAGGGATCAATCTGGTGAACCTTCTCTGTACTCCCTCTAAGGCTAGAATGTCTTTCCTCAGATTAGGAGACCAAAACTGCACACAATACTCCAGGTGCAGTCTCACCAAGGCCCTGTACAACTGCAGCAGAACCTCCCTGCTCCTATACTCAAATCCTCTTGCTATGAATGCTAACATACCATTCGCTTTCTTCACTGCCTGCTGCACCTGCACGCTTGCTTTCAATGACTGGTGCACCTCCCCTTTTCCTAATTGGCCACCATTCATACTCTGCTTTCCTGTTCTTGCCGCCAAAGTGGATAACCTTACATTTATCCACATTATATTGCATCTGCCATGCATTTGCCCAATCGCCTAATCTATCCAAGTCACTCTGCAGCCTCCTAGCATCCTCCTCGCAGCTAACACTGCCACCCAGCTTCGTGTCATCTGCAAACTTAGAGATGTTGCATTCAATTCCCTCGTCCAAATCATTAATATATATTGTAAATAACTGGGGTCCCAGCACTGAGCCTTGCGGTACCCCACTAGTCACTGCCTGCCATTATCAGCCTTTAATCCATTTAATTTACCTAACACCACTTCCCGACTAACCTGGATTTCCCTCAGTTCCTCCTTCTCATTAGACCCCCGGTCCCCTGTTATTTCCGGCAGATTGTTTATGTCTTCCCTAGTGAAGACAGAACCAAAGTAGTTGTTCAATTGGTCTGCCATCTCCTTGTTCCCTATGATCAATTCACCTGTTTCCGACTGCAAGGGACCTACATTTGTCTTAACTAGTCTTTTTCAGTCAGTTTTTATGTTCCCTGCCAGTTTTCTCGCATAATCTATTTTCCCTTTCCTAATTAAGACCTTTGTCCTCCTCTGCTGGACTCTGAATTTCTCCCAGTCCTCTGGTATGCTACTTTTTCTGGCTAATTTATATGCTTCTATGGCGAGTCCGAAACTCGTTGGTTGTAGAAGAAGTTTATTGCAGCCGCAATATTCGAATACAGAGTTAAACAACAAGGTAAGGGACAACCAATACAAAGTTACTGTCTTCCTTGAAGACTTCGCCGAACTGACTAAATCGGGCGCCAAACGCGCACCTGACATCGCTGGCCAATCAGCGATGTCGCTCCCTGGACCAATCCCCACGGTCGCGTTCCCACGTGACCTCGCTGGCCAATCCGAGGGTTCGACGACCTGGACCATTCTCTATGGTCGCTACATGACCCCCCCCAGAACCCGAGGTGCGGAACCTAGCAGGGAGCCGGATTTCGCGACCATAACGAGTACGGAGGGGGACAGCCTGAACCACAGGAGCCGGAGGTTCCGGACTTGGCGGAACAACCGGAACGAGAGGTTCTGGAGGAACTACCGGAACGGGGGGTCCTGGAGGAACTGCCGGAACGGGGGGTCCTGGAGGAACTGTCGAAACGGGGGGTTCCGGACTGTGCGGAATTAACGGAGGTCGGCCTTTCCTAGGGGTTTGACCGACCAGGACTGGTTGATCCGGGTCCAAATGGGCAGGTTTGAGCCGGGACACCGAGACAAGCTCACTCTTGCCGCACATGTCTAAGGTGAAGGTAGCCGTTCCCTTACGTAAAACCCGGAACGGCCCTTGATAGACCCTCTGCAACGGGGCGCGATGGGCATCTTTACGCAGAAAAACAAAATCACAGTCCTTCAGGGAAGACGGTTCATGTACCATGGGACACCCATGACGTGAAGTCGGAACTGGAGCCAGGGAGCCCACCCGTTCCCGGAGAGATGCTAACACTGATGGGACTGTAGGGAGCAGGTCTGAAGGGTCCGGAAACAGATCTCCGGGTACTCGAAGTGTCGAGCCATATACTAGCTCTGCGGACGACGCACCGAGATCTGGCTTAGGAGCAGTCCGGATGCCCAAAAGAACCCAAGGGAGTTGGTCTACCCAGTCCGGGCCTTCAAGCCTTGCACTGAGGGACGCCTTAAGTTGGCGGTGGAACCTTTCTACGAGTCCATTTGCCTGTGGGTGATATGCAGTCGTGGGTTGTAACTTGGACCCGTACAGTTCTGCCAGCGCGGCCCAGAGGGACGAAGTGAACTGTGGCCCTCTGTCAGTGGTAATAACTGCCGGGACCCCGAAACGAGCTACCCAATGAAGGGCCAAAGTCCTAGCACAAGACGCTGACGAAATATCAGACAATGGGAAAGCCTCTGGCCACCGGGTGAACCGATCCACCACCGTTAGGAGGTGGGTGTAGCCCCGGGAGGAAGTCAAAGGCCCGACCAAATCCACGTGTGTAGATGATATGTGTGTACTCCTTTAATTAATAGTGACGAGGTCCATGTTAACCACTCCCTCACCGGTTGGTATAATTGTAGCTTTCCCTCCCCTAGCTCGCTCTCTAGTGATCGTGACAGACCATGTACAGCCAGGGCAGTGTGTGTGTTAAATAAAGTAGTTAAAGATACAATGGTGTCCGAGAACCATCTTTACATGGTGTCGGAAGTGGTTTTTCCTGCGTTTTCAGTTTGTCGGGTTTTGTTTTCTTAGTTCCAGTTCCCCCTCCCTGTGCCGTGATGGCCTCTGCCTGTCGCAAACCTGACATCTTGGTCTTTGATGCAGACATCACTCATCGCTGGAGTGTGTTCCGACGTGACTTTGAGCATTATGCCACAATCGCTCACCCTGCCGTGGCCCCTGCGGTCAAAGCCTCCCTTTTACTGAACCTGGCTGGTCCCGAAGCGCTTGAGCGGTCGGAGTCATTCACCTATGGACAAGGCGAGAGTGTCCAGGACCCGGTATGTCTGCTTGCTAAATTTACGGCTATGTGTGACCTCCCCACGAACCACATCTTAGAGCGGTTTAAACTGTTCTCCCGACGCCAAAACCCTGGGGAATCTGTTGACAATTTCGTGGCCGCGCTGCGCCGAATGGCTCGCCGATGCGACCTGCACGTCCTGACCCCTGAGACTCTAACCCGCGACATCTTGGTCTTTGGTCTACGGGATGGTAAGCTGCGCTCAGAGCTGCTACGTAAGCCTGATCTGACATTCCATGAGGCGTTGCATGCCTCTCGTTTAGCTGAGGCTGTCTCCTCTGCTGTACAGCCACCGGACCCTGTGGTCCACGCAGCTAGCTTCACCTCTGCTCCTCAGCGACAGAGGGCAAGCCCGACGCCGAGCTCTAGGCCGCGCCAACGCTGTCCGAACTGCAACTTTGCTTCGCATCGTTTTAATGTCTGCCCGGCGTTGGGGAAAACCTGCAATCTCTGCAATAAGCCCAACCACTTTTCGGCGGCCTGCCGTTCCCGTGGGAACCCTGCACAGCCACGGCAGAAACCCTCTCGCTACTTGACACATGCTGATACCGCGTCTGGTTCTCATCTCCAGCATGATGAACTCCCCCTGTCTGACTCTGGCTCTTCCAAGAGCGAAATGAGTGTGTTTTCCCTGCGAGGTGCACCTGCTCTGATAAGAGACCCAACCGTCTGAGTCACGGTGAACGGCATGGCCTTCTCTGCTAAGGTGGACACGGGGGCTGCTGCCAATGTTATGTCAACAAGCCTATTCAAGAAGATAAGAGATAATGAGCTCGTTTCTACAGACAGTGCTGTTTTGCGTGCATATGGAGGCGGTGTACTTGTTCCTGTGGGGAAGGCAACTCTCCACTGCAAGGTGCTGAAGACCTCTCGGCCCCTTTCCTTCTTTCTGCTAGACGGTAAATGTGTCCCCCTGCTCGGCGTGGAGGCCTGCCAGGACCTCGGATTGGTGAGATTCCACAGCGATGTCCACATGGTGGAGGCAACCCTAAACCCGCTGGCCGAATACCCGGACCGTTTTGACTCGAAGCTGGGGAAGTTGCCCTGCAGCTACAAGATTGCCCTCAACCCCGACATCACGCCGGTTGTCCGTCCCCCGCATCGGGTATCCTTCGCCATGAGAGACAAGGTCGAGTCCACTCTTCTCGAGATGGTGGCCACGGGCATCCTGAAGCCAGTAACGGTCCCCACCCAGTGGGTCTCCACTATGGTCGTCGCTGCGAAGAAGGATAAGAGTGAACTACGGATCTGCATCAACCCTAAGGACTTGAACTTGGCTATCAAGCGCCCGCATTACCCTATGCGGACAGTGGAGGATGTTGCTGCACAGGTCGGCCCTGCCACTGTGTTCTCGGTTCTCGATGCCAAGAGCTCGTTCTGGCAGATACCTCTGGACGAGCGATCCTCGCACCTGACGACCTTCAGCACGCCCTTCGGCAGGTACCGCTTCCTCCGCATGCCGTTTGGGATCAACTCTGCCAGCGAAGTGTTCCAAAGGACCATGGAACAACTGTTTGCTGGGCTCCCGTGTGCCATCATTGTCGACGACATTCTGGTTTACGGGAAGAATGTCGCGGAGCACGACCACCACCTTCGCCAGGTGCTACAGCGGGCCCGAGATGTCAACCTGAAGCTCAACCCGAAGAAATGCCGGTTCCGGGTCCCTGAGGTCACCTACGTGGGACACGTCTTCACAGCATCAGGGCTGAAGCCCGACCCGCAAAAGACAGCCGCAATATCCGAGATGCCTGCACCTGCTGACGTGCCTGGCCTACAGCGCTTCTTGGGCATGGCCAACTACCTGGGAAAGTTCATCCCCGACCTGAGTGAACTGAGCGCCCCTCTGAGGGACCTGGTGAAAAAGGACACTGCCTGGGCCTGGTTCCCGCAACACCAGAAAGCATTCGACACCCTCAAATCTAAGCTGATCAGCATGCCTACGTTGAAGTACTTTGACCTCCAGCGCCCAATCGTTCTCACATGTGATGCATCGAAGTTTGGCCTAGGGGCCGCCTGCCTGCAGGTCCACGACGGGGTGCAACTGCCGGTGTCCTATGCATCCCGCACGATGAAGGTGTCGAGTCATCCAGCAGAGAAACAGGCCCTTTGGTTTGAGACAATCACAACCCACCCATTTACAATGACCCTGCATTAATCTCATTTATTGTTCCTCCCACATTTCCACAAAGCACCGAGTCACTGCAGTGATGTGATCAAAGTTGTCTTATTCGACTCTCCCTCTCTGTCCTCGCGTCCCTAATGCTATGTTATCTCCACAAATCATTGAGTCATCCAGCACCGAGTCCAGGCCAACAATTTACAATAATCCTGAACAAGATTCTTTTTTAATTTTTCCCGCATCCCCACCACTCTCCTACTCACACACACACACACTCACACACTCCCACACAACCTGGGTCTCTTGCACATTAATATATATTTTTACAACCACACAAAGAGATGTTTAGGTTAATACCAGCATAAAAATTCAAGGCAAATATATTTAGCAAGCTAGGTGAAGTTGAACTTTGATATTGAGGGATATGGTCCAGATATTTCTAAATGACTCCCACAATTTATAATGATTTAAGGCACTGATCTAAGCCTCATGACTCCCACAATTTATAATGATTTAAGGCACTGATCTAAGCCTCATGTCATTCATAGTGAATTGAGTCAGATACATGGCACTGCCTGTGCAGCCTTGTTAAGTTTCCAGCTGGCCATGACTAAATCATATCAACCAATATCCTGTATTCATTATACCTCAATGTTTGGACGGTGATTTTAATGATCAATGTTTTGCTTTGCTTGTTATTAAATATGTATAATTACATGATTTGCAGTTGGACTTCATCACTGATTTAGAGTAAAAGATCTCATTCATTCACTCGGCGTTGTAAATGTGCAGTGGACACAGTTTGGGTGATGTCAGATGAGTTGATGAAGCAGATTCAGACACCAATTCCTCCAACAACATCACTTGAGACAGCGCTTCTAACGCAGTGAAACAACTCGATTGATTTCACATAAGCTGTCGTGCCAAAATTGGGACTGAGCCACAAAGGAGTATTGCAGCAGATGCCCGTGTGCTGTGTCAAAGCAGCAGGTTCTAGGGACGTCTTAATGGAGGAAGGTGGGTTGAGGGAGTTCCTGAGCTTGGGGACTTGGCATCTACCCATGGTTGTAAGAATTAAAATAGGGCATGAACAGGGTGCCAGAACTGGAGGAGAGCAGTCATCTTGCAAGATTCCAGAATGGAAACAGATTCCAGAGACATGGATTAGGCAGGAGCAATAGCAAGGGAGAGGACAAAATATCACAATTAAAACACTGGATTCGATCCTCCAATATTGAGTTGAAGGAAATTCCCACTTACCCCAAACTGTATATGAGTCAAACACGCTGATTATTCAGGGGTAGCAGAGGGTTGAGAGACCTGGGTGTTGAGAAAATCCTGAGGGAAAGTGATTCGGTATTTTCTGGAGGAAATTGCTGAGGGTCAGAAATGAAGGTCAAGGCCAGTTTCTGAAAGTTAAAATGAACCGCGCGGCAAGTAAATCATTGCTGCCGAGTCTCCAGCTGTGAGCAGATGGATGAGAATAGAGAGAGGGAAAAATGGTCCAACCCAGCTAGACAGTGATGCTGAGGTTTAAGCTGAGCATAGCCTTAACCTCAGAGATGATCATTCAAAAGTGAAGCAGGAAACACTTTAGAGACAAACCAAGTCAAAGATGGATTTCTCTCCCCAAAGGGAGATCTACAGATCTATTCCAGATCCAAGGTGGGTCAATGACATGAGCATATAGGTGAATGTAATCATGCAACTGATCACATTCAAGCATCTGAATGGACCCCAGTCCTCAAAGTTCGGCGACTTCAGGCAACCCAGGACTTTGAGCTGCCGGACCTGCCCTTCTCCATGTTATGGCTGTAATATCCACAGCCCAAGTACCAATCCACACCCTTAATTCATCTGCCTTACCCGTTAGGCTTCTCGCATTAAATTAAATGCAGTTTAATCTGTTAGACCTTCCTCTGAATTGCCCCTGTCCATCTCCTCTGCTGCATCTACTCACATTAACATCTGTATCGGGCTCTATTTCCCCATCTCCCACCCTAATGCTTTGGGTCAGACCCCTCGGCAAAATTAGTTTAAACCCTCCCAAGCAGCAATCTCCGCTGCAGGATATCAGTCCACTTCCTGTTCATGTGCCTGTTGTAACTGTTGTACCTGTTGTACAAGGTTTCACCTTCCCTGGATGAAAGCCCAATGTTCCACATACCTTAAGCCCCTTCCCTGCATCAGCTCCTTGGGCACGCATTTATATGTTTGGCTCCTGTTCTCTAACTCACCACAGATCCTCCAACTTACCCACACAACCCGGGTCTCTGGCACATATGATGTATATTTTTACAACCACACAAACAGATGTTTAGGTTGATACCAGCATAAAAACCCAAATACTACCCAATTATATTTAACAAGCTAGGTGAACTTTAACTTTGATATTGAAGGACATAGTCCAGATATTTCTAAATTATTCCCACCATTTATAATCACTTCAGGCACTGATCTAAGCCACATGTCGTTCATAGTGAATTGAGTCGGATACATGGCACTGTGCAGCCTTGAATGAATGAATAAATGAATATAACTTTATTATCATTCAAAACTATACAGACGAGTGCATATTTGAATGAAATTCCGTTGCAACTGGCTTCAATGTAACACCAAATAATAAAAATTGATTAAAGAAAAATAAATAAATAAATAACTCGCACATAAAATAATGGCGGCGGATCATTGTGAATTCAAGAGTCTGAATGCTCAGGGGAAGAAGCAATTGCAGAACCTGGCTGTTCTGCTCCGTATGCTGCAGTACCTTTGACCAGAGGGCAGCAGGGTGAACAGTCCATGATGGAGATGGGTGGGGTCCATGATGGAGATGGGTGGGGCCAATGCTTGGCCTTGGACAAGCACCGTTTGCGTGCAATGCCCTGGATGGAAGAAAGAGAAGTCCCGATGATTTTTTCAGCCGCCCTCACCACTCTCTGCACGGACTTCCAGTCTGAGGCGTTGCAGTCCCCAGACCAGACAGAGATGCAGTTGGTCAGTATGCTTAACAAGCCTTGTTAAGTTTCCAGCTGGCCATGACTAAATCATATCAACCAATTTTCTGCATTCATTATACTGAAATGTTTGCGTGGTGATTTAAATGATCTATGTAACGCTGTGCTTTTAATTAAATATGAATAAGTACATGATTTGCAGTTGGTCTTCATTACTGATTTAGTGAGAAAGATCTCATTCATTCACTCAGCGTGCAGCTGTGCAGTGGAGACAGTTTGGGTGATGTCTGATGGTTTGATGAGGCAGCAGATTATTGTGTGCTGTGTCAAAGCTGCAGGTTCTAGGGAGCATCTTAACGGAGGAAGGAGGGTCAAGGAAGTTCCTGAGCTTGGGGACTTGGCATCTACCTATGGTTGTGAGAATCAAAATAGGTCATGTACAGGGTGCCAGAACTGGAGGAGAGCAGTGATCTTGCAAGGTTCCAGAATGGAAGCAGATTTCAGAGACTCAGATTACAGGGGAGCAAGAGCGAGGAAAGGGGACAAAAATATCACGATTAAATCTTTGTGCTTGCTGTCAGACATAATTTCCCAGTTAAACAGTGGTGAGAGTTAGAGCATAGCAGCAGTGTTGATGAACACCCTGTGTGCACAGAGATAAGCAAGAAAGGCAATCCGTGGGTGCAGTGGAGCTACCAAGTCTAGAGATCAGGCATGTATCTGTACATTGTAAATGGATTGATTGTAACCATGTATTGTCTTTCTGCTGATTGGTAAGCACACAAAGGAAAGCTTTTCACTGTACCGAGGTACACGTGACAATAAACTAAACTAAAACTAAACTGAAACTGACTGAGACCAACAAACAAGCTAAGAATTGGGGAAGTAACAGGCAGAGAGGTTGGAATCAGTGGTTGATCAGAGAGCTTGTAGCAAGAACCAAAAATTTTGGTTTCAATCCTCCAATGTTGAGTTGAAGGAAATTCCCACTTACCCAGTACTGTATACGAGACATGCATGCTGACGGTTCAGGGACAGCAGAGGGTTGAGAGACCTGGGAGCTCACATGATACTGAAAGAAAGTGATTCTGTATTTTCTGGAGGAAATCGCTGATGGTCAGAAATGAAGACCAAGGCCAGTTTCTGAAACTGAAAATGATGTGCGGCAAGGAAATCATTGCTGCCGAGTCTCCAGCTGTGAGCAGATGGATGAGAATAGAGAGAGGGAGGAATGGTCCAACCCAGCTGGACAGTGATGCTGAGTTTTAAGCTGGGCATAGCCTTAACCTCAGAGATGGTCATTCAAAAGTGAAGCAGGAAGCAATTTATACACACTTATACGTCAAGTCAAAGAGGGATTTCTCTCCCCAAGGGAAGATCTACAGATCTCCAGATCCAAGGTGGGTTAATGACATCAACACATAGGTAAATGTAATTGTGCAACTGATCACATCCAAGCCCTTCTCCCAGCCATGTTTTGACTAATATCCCCGTCCCAAATACCAATCCATGCCCTGAGTTCATCTGCCTTACCCGCCGGGCATCTGGCATTAAATTAAGCAGTTTAATCTATCAGACCTTCCTCACTCCCTGTTGTGCCCCTGCCCATCCTCTCGGCTGCACCTACTCACACTGACATCTATATCGGGCTCTATTTCCCCATCTCCCACCCTAATGTTTTGGGTCAGACCCCTCAGCCAGGTTAGTTTAAATGCTCCCAAGCAGCAAATCCCACCCAGAATATCAGTGTACTTCCTTTTCATGCGCAAACCTTACCTCTTCTACAGGTTTCACCTTCCCTGGAAGAAAACTCAATGTTCCATATACCCAAAGCCCTCCCCCTGCACCAGGTCCTTAGGCACACATTTAGTTGGAGGAGTTGGCTGCGCCTAACGGCTGCGGCTCTCTGGCAGTCTGTTTGTCTTTTTTTCTTTTTTTTGTTTGTGTCGGTGTTGGGATGGTTTTTGTTTCTGTTTTTGGCTGTGTATGTGTGGGGGGGGGGGGGTGGGTGTGTGGGGTGGGGCGGGGTGGGGTGGGGCAGGGGAAACCTTTCTTTTATTAGGTCTCTTCCCCGGGGCGTAGCCCGCCCGCGGGGCCTTCCATCGCTCGGCGCGGCTCGCCCGCTGGACTTAACATCGCCGGCGCGGCTCGGCCGCAGGACGTTTCAGTGCCCGGTGCGGCTCGGCCGCGGGACGTTTCAGTGCCCGGTGCAGCTCGGCCGCGGGACGTTTCAGTGCCCGGTGCGGCTCGGCTGCGGGACGTTTCAGTGCCCGGCGCGGCTCGGCCGCGGGACGTTTCAGTGCCCGGCGCGGTTCGGCTGCAGGACTTAACATCACCGGCGCGGCTCGGCCGCGGGACGTTTCAGTGCCCGGTGCGGCTCGGCCGCGGGACGTTTCGGTGCCCGGTGCGACTCGGCCGCTGGACTTAACATCGCCCGGTGCGGCCGCGGGACGTTTCAGTGTCTGGGGCGGCTCGGCCGCGGGGCCTTCCATCCCCTTGCGGGGGCTGTGCGTGTCGGTTGCCTCGGTAGGGGTCGAGCTGTCTGTCCGTGGGTGCGGGGGGAAGAGAGGGGAAGTTTTGTTGCCTCCATCACAGTGAGGGGGTGTTTGGAGTCACTGTGATGGATGTTTGTGTTGGAGTCGTGTGTCCTGTGTTCTTTTCTTTTTTTGCTGTGTCTTGTGACTGCTGAAATTTCGTTCGGTATTTATACCGAATGACAATAAAGTTTTGTTATACTGTTGTTTGTTATGTCTTCAATTCCTGTTCTCTGTCTTATTAGCTATAAGTACAATGTCTTCAATGATAGTTTAGTTTAGTTTAGAGATACAGCGCAGAAACAGGCCCTTCGTCCCACCGAGTCCGCGCCGACCAGCGATCCCCACACATTAACACTATTCCACACATACTAGGGACAACTTTACATTTACACCAAGCCAATTAACCTACAAATCAGTACATCTTTTGAGAGTGGGAGGAAACCGAAGATCTCGGAGAAACCCCACGCAGGGTGGAAAGTACAAACTCCATACAGACAGCACCCGCTGTCAGGATCAATCCTGTTAGGATAGATTCTAACATTTTTCCTGTCACAGACGTTGAGCTAATTGGCTTGTCATTTTCTACTTTTTGTCTGCCTTTTTGGAATAAAGGGATCACTTTATTAAGGGGTTAATAAAGGGATTTGCGAATTTCTATTCCAATGGAAATTTGCTGGAATTATGCGACTTTGGAAAACATCCTATCTGGATGCATCACAGCTTGCTTTGGCAACTGCTCTGTCCAAGACTGCCAGACATGGCAGAGAGTTGCAGATGCAGCCCAATTCATCCTATGAAACAGCCTCCCCACAGCACTGAGAAAGCACAAACATAACCAAGAACCACTCACATTCCCGCCATTCCCTCTCCCATTGGGCCGAAGATAAATAAGATTGCAGCAAGAGATTCATAAACATCATCTTAACAGCTATCAGACTCCTGACCACAGTGTTCAGAAGAAATGGATGTATTCCTAGTCTTCCAGTCTACCTCATCGAGACCCTTGCACTTTTTTAATTCTTTGTAGCTGGAGTACTATTTTCTGCACTCTGCCTCCCTTCTCTTTTTGCTCTATTTGATTCAAGGTTTCAAGTTCAGTTTATTGTCACATGTACCAATTAAGGTACAGCAAAATCTGAGTTACCATACAGCCATACTAAGTGAAAAGGAACAAGACACACAACCACATAATAGTTAACATAAACATCCACCACAGTGGATTCCACTGAGATGGAAGGCAATAAAGTTCACATTCATGTATGGAGTAATTTGCTTAGATAGGAAGCAAAACAAAGATTTCCCTCTACATGTTTCAATAATAAACAATTCCAGTACCAATCCAATCTAACCAATGGCGCTGTCCACTGGGCATAAGTATTAAAATCCAAAGCACAGCTAGCTCATAATTGTGCATTATACCAGTTTATATTGAAAAATATATATTTAATTCAGTGAAAGTCTGCAAACAGGAGCTATAACTGCCATTGGTTGTGAAGCCCACAGAGCTCAGGAAGGACACAAAAGTCGACCAAGCAGTGAAGAGGTGTAGAGATGAGAGAAGCAAGTTTCATAATACTCAGGGAATCTGCAATCCTGTGTCACACACTTAGAGGAGAAATGGCAGGAGATTCAGTGAATGCTGCATCTGAGTGTAACCACTGGAGAAACACTGACAACTTTCAACGATCAGTTCAAACCAATTGAATCCAGTTCAGATCTCAACGAATGTTCCTAATGCCGATGACAGTGTGCAGTGAATAGGTCAAACATGGTCTCATCTTCCTTTCTTCACTCCCTTACCTGGGTGCACCTCCCTTCCACCAACCTCCATGCCATCCCACCCCCCACTGCCATTTACTGGTAATCTTTCCTGCTGCCTCTCGGTCCTAATTTAGGGTCTCAACTCGAATCGTTGACCCACACCTTTGCCTCGACAAATACAGCATGAGCTGCTGATATTTTCCAATATCCCCTTTGTTAACCTTCACCCAGTCTGTGGCAATGTTTCTTATTTGTCGCTGGCATATAGTTTTTTACCTTTATTTATCAACTTATTTACCATGCTTTGCAGCTTTCGGCTGATACAGGATTCCAAGCTACAGCAGTTCATGCAAAGATCATTTTCTGATGAATCGTACATGCATTAATGCCATTTACAAATTACATAGATCGTGAGGTGCACAGAATAGCAGACCTTAGATCATGGGCATCCATCCAACAGGTCTATACTAGTGGTGGTGCTCCTGCCAAGTCAACACAATCCTACATACTGTTGCTAATTAGGTTCCACACCTGATAACACATGCCATTAAAAAAGTTCACTGAACTATATTTCATTATGAATCACTATTTATACAAACAACTCAAACATTTCAACCTTCATAAACTCTTGTGACCTGAATATTATATTTGACAACTCTGAAGTTTAGTTTCACATCTCTCAAAACTCATAACTTGTGTTCAGATATTGACCACTCTGGATGAAGCTCTTGGGTGTGACTTCGCGAGTATCTGACTCAGGGTCATCTCATGCAGTGTTCAGAGAAAATGTGGATTCAGTCCCTCAGCAGTGGCTAAAGGCGAATAGTCTCATGGCTTTCATGGGGATTCAGATAAACACACAAGGGAGAAGGGGACAGAGGAATGCTGCCCTATCCAACTTGGAATTGGAATTGTAATTAATTTTATTAGCCAAGTATGTAAACATACAAATAATTTGATTTGCCAACAGCATACCAAAAAAAGCAACAAAAGATACATACTTATATAAAAATTAAACATAAACTTAAACATAAACAGCCACCACAACGGCGTGTAAAAATCCCATGGATTTTTTGGGGACCTCACATTTCCCACTGTGATGGAAGGCAAATAACGTATATCTATCTTCCTCCTTTTCTCCCGCAGTCAGTGGAATCGAACCTCCGCCGTCGGGGCAAACGAAGCTCCCGCAATGGGCGGTCGAAGCTCCTGCAGTTGAAGCTCCCTCTGTCGATCCCAAACAAAGGGACCGCCAGCTCTACGATGTTCTGCACGATCGGGGCAATTGAAACCTCCGCAGTCGGGGTGATCGAAGCTCCCACGATCGAGGTAGTCAAAGCTCCTGCGGTTGGAGTTCCCGCAGACAATCCCACGGACGATCCCTAACATCATGGAGCTGGTGGTCCCTTTGCCAGCTCCACGATGTCAAGGCCACAGTACAGATGGAGATACGAATGGAAAAAGTCGCATCTCCATCGAGGAAAGAGATTAAAAACTGTTTCCCCCAACCCAACCCCCACCCCCCACAGAATACAAAAAACTAAAGATACACTAAAACATACAAGTAGACACAGACCAAAACAATAAAAGAAGAAAAAAGACACGAGACAGGCTGTTGGCGAGGCTGCCATGTACAATAGACAATAGACAATGTACGGCGCCACCCGATCTAACGTGAGAAAGGGGGGGGGGGGGGGGAAGGGAGGGAGGGGTGCAGCTGTTTCCAATGTACCATATTCACTACCATGGACTAGATATTCTACCATGGACTAGATATTCTCACTGGCCTGTTTATATGTAGTGAAAATATACAACTTTACACCATGACCAAGGAATCCCACCACCATCTCTAATTCCCCAGAAGAGTAAGGGAATTCCGCAATTATCTTGATTGACACTTACCAATTTCCGCAGCTGCATAATAGAAAGCATCGTGTGGCAATACATCACTTGACTTGGCAACCCTTCAGCCCAGTACCACCCAGTTTATCACATAAAAGAGCCTTCGTTCTAATGACTTCAGTTCCGCTTCACGCTACCCCGGAAAGGCAACCAACAAAATCAATGACCACTCACATCCCAGTTATTCTCTCTTCTCCCAAATTCCGACAGGCAGAAGATACAAATTCTTGAGAGATCGCGGGGCTTAGGTCGGCCCGCTGCGGAATTTTCACCGTCCGGCGCGGCCTGGAACGTGGCAACTTCAACAGCCTGACCGCGGGAGAAGATTGCAGGGGAAGAGAAAAGGCATTCTGGCCTTCCATCACAGTGAGGAGGTGACTGGAGGAGACTCACTGTGATGGATTTAAAAAATAAAAATAAAATTTGTGTTGGTTGTGATTGTGTGAAATTGTTTATTTTTATTGCTCTATTGCTGGACTGTGGGTGACCTTTCATTTCACTGCACATCTTGTATATGTATGTGACAAATAAACTTGACTTGACTTGACTTGAACTTCTCCGCTGTTATCTGGCTCTTGAAAGGAGTTGTCATAACCTTAGGATGTATCCCCTATCTTTTAATCTACCGTGTTACGGCCCTTACACTTTCTTCACCTGCACCTTCTCAATAGCTGTGACACTGTATTCTGCACTCTCCATTCTTTCTCATTCTGCTCCACCTGATGTACTCATGTGCGGTAAGATTTGCCGGGATTAGCATATAAAATAAAGTTCTTCACTGTATATCAGTACACATGACAACCAATACCAATACCAATCCAATATAATAAATAGTCTCGCCATTGGCCATATATCAATATTACAATCAAAAACACAACAAGCTCTTCACTGTGCATTATAACAGTGAAATTGAAAAATATGTATTTAAATCATTGAAAACATTTCTACAAACGAGCTATAACTGCCAATGGTTGTGAAGCCTGCCAAGCAAACTTGATCCACTGCAGATCGCCTACCATCACAGCATGTCCAGGGCTGATTCCATCTCCCCGGCCCTACATCCATCCCTGGAACACCAAGATAAGGAGGACACATATGTCAGACTCCTATTCATAGACTACAACTCTGCTTTCAATACCATTATCCCAATCAAACTTATCCCCAAACTCATAGAACTTGGAGTCAGCCCTCCCCCTCCAGCTGGCTCCTTGACCTCCTGACCAACCGACCACAATCAGTGAGGTCAGGAGACAAATCATCCTCTACCATAATCCTCAACATCGGTGCCTCGCAAGGATGTGTTCCAAGCCCCTTACTAAACTCATCAGACACTCATGACTGTGCAGCCAAATCCAAATTTGAGGAAGGATATTCTTGCTATTGAGGGCGTGCAGCGTAGGTTTACTAGGTTAATTCCCGGAATGGCGGGACTGTCATATGTTGAAAGACTGGAGCGACTAGGTTTGTATACACTGGAATTTAGAAGGATGAGAGGGAATCTTATCGAAACGTATAAAATTATTAAGGGGTTGGACACGTTAGAGGCAGGAAACATGTTCCCAATGTTGGGAGAGTCCAGAACCAGGGGCCACAGTATATGAATAAGGGGTAGGCCATTTAGAACAGAGATGAGGAAAAACTTTTTTAGTCAGAGTGTTGTGAATCTGTGGAATTCTCTGCCTCAGAGGGCAGTGGAGGCCAATTCTCTGAATACATTCAAGAGAGAGCTAGATAGAGCTCTTAAGGATAGCGGAGTCAGGGGATATGGGGAGAAGGCAGGAACGGGGTACTGATTGAGAATGATCAGCCATGATCACATTGAATGGCGGTGTTGGCTCGAAGGGCCGAATGGCCTCCTGCACCTATTTTCTATTGTCTATTGTCTATTGTCTAAATACCAATTCAACACCATTTACAAGTTGTATAAGAAGATAACTGCAGATGCTGGTACAAATCGAAGGTATTTATTCACAAAATGCTGGAGTAACTCAGCAGGTCAGGCAGCATCTCGGGAGAGAAGGAATGGGTGACGTTTTGGGTCGAGACCCTTGTTCAGACTGATGTCAGGGGGGCGGGACAAAGGAAGGATATAGGTGGAGACAGGAAGATAGAGGGAGATCTGGGAAGGAGGAGAGGATGGGAGGGACAGAGGAACTATCTAAAGTTGGAGAAGTCGATGTTCATACCACTGGGCTGCAAACTGCCCAGGCGAAATATGAGGTGCTGTTCCTCCAATTTCCGGTGGGCCTCACTATGGCACTGGAGGAGGCCTATGACAGAAAGGTCAGACTGGGAATGGGAGGGGGAGTTGAAGTGCTCGGCCATCGGGAGATCAGTTTGGTTAATGCGGACCGAGTGCAGGTGTTCAGCGAAGCGATCGCCGAGCCTGCGCTTGGTTTCGCCGATGTAAATAAGTTGACATCTAGAGCAGCGCATGCAATAGATGAGGTTGGAGGAGGTGCAGGTGAACCTTTGTCTCACCTGGAAAGACTGTTTGGGTCCTTGGATGGAGTTGAGGGGGGAGGTAAAGGGACTGGTGTTGCATCTTGTGCGGTTGCAGGGGAAAGTGCCCGGGGTTGGGGTGGTTTGGGTAGGAAGGTACGAGTGGACCAGGGAGTTACGGAGGGAACGGTCTCTGCGGAACGCAGAGAGGGGAGGGGATGGGAAGATATGGCCAGTCGTGGGGTCCCGTTGTAGGTGACGGAAATGTTGGTGGATGATTTGTTGGATCCGCTGGCTGGTGGGGTGGAAGGTGAGAATGAGGGGGATTCTGTCCTTGTTGCGAGTGGGGGGAGGGGGAGCAAGAGCGGAGCTGCGGGATGTAGAAGAGACCCTAGTGAGAGCCTCATCTATAATGGAGGAGGTGAAGCCCCGTTTCCTGAAGAACGAGGACATCTCTGAAGCCCGAGTGTGAAACACCTCATCCCGGGCGCAGATGCGGCGTAGACGGAGGAATTGGGAGTAGGGGATAGACTTTTTGCAGGGGACCGGGTGGGAAGAAGTGTAGTCCAGATAGCTGTGCGAGTCAGTGGGTTTATAGTAAATGTCCGTCACTAGTCTGTCTCCTGTGATGGAGATGGTGAGGTCCAGAAACGGGAGGGAGTTGTCGGAGATAGTCCAGGTATATTTAAGGGCAGGATGGAAATTGTAGGTGAATTGTATGAAATTAGTGAGTTCTGCATGGGTACAAGAGTTAGCACCGATGCAGTCGTCGATGTAGCGGAGGTAGAGTTCGGGGATGGGGCCGGTGTACACCCGGAACAGGGGATTGTTCGACGTACCCGAAGAGGCAGGCGTAGCTAGGGTCCATGCGAGTGCCCATAGCTACGCCTCTGGTTTGGAGGAAGTGGGAGGAGTCAAAGGCAACACCACCGGTGGTGGGCCAGTTATCAAATAAGAAGGAGTAGAGAATGGAGATTGAGAACCTCTTAACCCGGTGCCAAGACAACAACCTTTCCCTCAACATCAGTAAGAGAAAGGAGATTGTGTAAGAAGGAAGGCAGAGGCCGGTTCAAATCGATAATGATTGGCTCAGGAACAGTACACACACCCCGGCATACATTAATGCCATCAAAGTAGAGAGGGCAAAAAGCTTCAGGTTCTTGGGCCTGTTTCTCTGCTGAATAAACTCTATGACTCTATGAATTTGGTGAATTTTTCAGTGATAGTGTTGATGATATAATCAAATAAAGGCTCCGTTCTAATGACAAGTTCTACTTCACGCTTTGTTATGAGGTGTAGGTAATCCAGGACTCAGAAACACATTCGAGGACAGTGTTCATACTGCCTGAAACTATGGGTTTCTGCTAGGTCTGAGGGCTTGTTTTTCAAATACCCTTTTCCTCATTTGACGAAAGGCTGTGCTAGTGACCACGATGAATACCTTGGTGAAGAGCTCACAGCTGCAGTTCCTTACTCTGCCTCTGTGTGGCAATGTTACTCCACCACAAACCCTCCACTCCCACCAGCTCCTCTCTGGTCAGAGGGTGTGCACAGTGTTTAATTCCTCTCTGCCTGTATCAAGTGGGTGAATTGGCTGCTGTAAATTACCCCTTGCTAGTGGGTGAGGGGTTGAATCTGGGGGGAGTCAATAGAAAAAAAAGATACACAGTGATGGAGTAAGTGCGTCAGGGAGCATCTCGGGAGAGCTTGGATATGTGACGTTTCAGGTCAGGACACCTTCTTCACAAAGGTTGTAGAAAGGAGAAGGACAGCTGGAAAATAGGTGGTGCAAGATAAAGTTTGGTGGATATGGATGAGTGCGGTTTTAATTGGCAGTTGATGGCAGAAGACATACGTATTACAAAATTAGCTGTAAGTCATTGTCGGTCAAACGGGAACTTCGGAAAATTACAGTCACCCTGAGACACTGAGTGAACGTGAGCTAACATGACACCAGATCCTGATGGAACATTCCAGTCTCTGTCAAGGAGTGGATAATGAAGAGTTCCCAGTGACACAGCTGTATTAATTTTCCAAAAGTCCCGAGAATCTTGGAAGGTTCCATCAGAATAGAAAGTCAGTCAGCTCAACGTCTGCAACGGGGAAAATGATAGATCTTTTATGTAGTCATACAGCATGGAAGCAGATCCTTCAGCCCAACTCATCTATGCCGACTAATATACCACATTAAGCTGGTCACATTTTCCTGCACATAATTACAGAACTTTGATCATGATCATCTATCCAACAGATTTGTATTAGTGGCGGTGTTCCTGCTAATTCTTCGCCATCCTGGATACTGCTGCCAATTAGATTCTGCACCCAATAAAACATGCCATAAAATAATTTCCTAAGTATTATACTTCATTAGAAATGTTTTTACAAACAACTTTACAAATTGCATACACCATGAGGTGCACAGAATAACAGAACTTTCATCATGGTCATCTCTCCAACGTGTCTATACTCCTGCCAAGCCTCATCAACCTGCATACTGCTGCCCATTAAATTCCACACCAGATAAACCATGCCATTAAATAAGTTCCTGTGAACTACCTTTCATTATAAATCACTGTTTGTACAAACAAAGATTGATTGCATCGTTTCAACACTCATTACCTCATTTGTTACCTGAATATTATATTTGGCAACTATATTATATTTAGTTTCACAACCTTCGATACTCATTACTTTTATTCAAATATTGACCACTTTAGATAAACTTGTTGGGTTTGACTTGGCGAGTTCTTCTCCAAATACCTGACTCTGGGTCGTCTCTTGTGGTGTTTAGAGGAATTGTGGATTCAGTCCCGCAGCAGTGGCTGAGGTGAACAGTCTCATGTCCCTCACGGAGAATCAGATAAATGTACCAGGGAGAAGGGAACAAGAGATAAACCAGCATCTGCTGTTCTTTCCTCACCCATTCCTTCTCTCTAGAGATGCTGCCTGTCCCGCTGAGTTACTTCTGCATTTTGCAAGAGATATGTTGTCATGTGTTACGCGTGGAAGGAAAGCAGATGATTCCAATGTACCATATTTATTACAGTGGATAGCTATTCTAACTGGCTTCTGTTTATGCAAAAAAAAAAGCAACTTTATGCTATGGTCAAGAAAGCAGACCAATGTTTCTAGTTTCTCAGATGAGTAAGGAAATTCTGAAATTGTCTCCATTGACCTTTACCAATTTCGACAGATTTTATCCTATTGTGGTTGCTTAATTTGGCAACTCTTCCACCTAAGACAAGTATTTGCAGATAATTTAGATATCGTCCAATCTATTCTCTCCATTGACCTAATTTCTGCCTCATGCTACCCCAGAAAAGCAGCCAATTTAATGAAAGACCACTCACATCCCAATCATTCTCTCTCCTCCCAAATCCCGATGGCCAGAAGATACAAAAGCTTGAGAGCATATAACTCCAGATTCAGGAACAACAACTTCCCTGCTATTATCCAGATCTTGAAAGGAGTTTGCGTTTGTGAAAGGAGTTAGGATGTATTCCCTATCTTCCAACCTACTGTGTTATGGCCCATGCTCTTTCAGCACTTGCACTTTCTCAGTAGTTGTAACACAATATTCCGCACTCTGCATTTTTTCTCTTTTCGCACTACCTAATGTACTCATGCATGGAGTGATTTGCCCAGATTGCACATAAAACAATGTTTTTTGTATATCAGTACACATGACGATCAATAACAATACTAATCCATTCTCATCAATGGTCATGTATATTGGCCAGATATCAAAATTACAATCCAAAGCACAACAAGATCTTCACTGTGCATTATAACAGTTAATTTTGAAAACAAAGTATTTAATTCAATGAATTAAATTTCTAAAAACAAGAGCTTTAACTGCTAATAGTGGTGATGCCTGCCAAACAGCCTTAATTCACTGCAGTTCGCCAACCACCATATTATGTCCACAGCTGATTATTTCTCCCCGTCTCTACACTAATCGATGTACACTACTGTGAGTGTCGGTGTGTTGGTCTGATCATTGCACTACCTAGCATCATCCCTAAGTTTCTCACATGGTTTTTCACCTTCCTCCTCAGCACTCTCCAGCGGCCTAGACAGTCCTTCCAGGCAAGGCAGAGGTTCACCTGCACCTCTTTCAACATCATCTACTGCACTCAGTTTCACAATGTGGCTTCCTCTACATAGGCAGGTCCAAGCTAAGCAACCATTTTGCAGAGCATCTGTGCTCTGTCTGCAACCGTCTGTATAGTCAGAAAACCATGACAGCCATGTTCAAGAATAGCTTTCTCTCAACAATCATCAGGCTCTTGAACACTAAATAACAGCAGAGTCATAGAGAGTCATAATGATACAAAGTGGAAACAGGCCCTTCGGACCAACTTGCCCACATCGGCCAACATGTCCCAGCTACACTTGTCCCACCTGCCAGCATTTGGTCCATATCCCTCCAAACCTGTCCTATCCATGTATCAATTTCAACTATGAACTTCTATGGTCTGTCCTTGATTGCACTAGGAACTTAATTTTTTTGATCAGGTATGGTGGTTATTAATTACATGAATTTTAAATGTATTATATATTATCTCTGAGTATTGTGTGTTATGTGCTGCAAATAGGAATTTAATTGTTCCATTGTCAATATATGACAACTAAAGACGTCCAAAGACGTACAGGTATGTAGGTTAATTGGCTGGGTAAATGTAAAAATTGTCCCTAGTGGGTGTAGGATAGTGTTAATGTACGGGGATCACTGGGCGGCACGGACTTGGAGGGCCGAAAAGGCCTGTTTCCGGCTGTATATATATGTATGTATGTATGTATGTATAATCTCTTTTGACTCCAGAAGTAGTGTCTCTAATGACCAAAAAGATTTATGAAGGCCAAGTTGTAGACGTTGTATTTCTATATTTCTCCAAAGCATTTGACAAGGTTCTGCATGGTAAGCCACTCTGGAAGGCTACATCCCATGGGATCCAAGGAAAGATGACTGAATGGATAGAAAATTGGCTTCATGGAAGGAAGCAGAGGGTGATGCTGGAAGATTGATTTTCTGACTGAAGACCTGTGGCTTCTCAGGGTTTGGTGCTGGACCCATTGCTGTTTGCCATCTATATCAATGATTTGGATGTGAACATACATGGCATGTTTAGCAAGCTTGCAGATGACTCAAAGGTGGGTGGTATTGTAGGTAGTGGAGATGGTTGTCAAAAATTGCAGCAGGATCAGGTGGCTGTGCAATGTTGATGGAATTTAATACTGAGAAATGTGAAATGGTGCACTTTGGGAAGACTAATATGGGCAGGACCTACACAGTGAGTGGTTGGACTTTGGGGAATGTTGGAGAGCAGAGGGATCTCGGAGTGCAGGTACATAATTCATTGAAAGTGGCACCACAGGTAGATAGGGTGATCAAAAAGGCATTTGGCACATTGGCCTTTATCAGTCAGAATGACAAATACTCAAGCAAAGACCATAAGAAATTAGAGAGAGATGTGGACGCAGCGCAATACATCGCACCAACCAGCCCCCAAACCCAATGACTCATTGCATACTTCGCACTGCCCTGGAAATTAGCCAACATAATCATGGACCACTTACACCCCTGTTCATTGTCTCTTCTCCCCTCTCCAGTCAGACAGAAGATACAAAAGCCTGAAATTACCTACCACCCGATTCAAAAACATCTTCTCAGCTGTTAACAGACTCTTGAACGGAGTGCTCAGAAACCAAGGCTGTATTTCCAATCTTCCAATCCACCTGATTGTAGACTGATGCAGTTTTTTGAATCTATATTTTTCTCTGTAATTGTTGCACTATACTCTGCATTCTTTTTCCTCCCTATTTTTTCATAGCTTGATACACTCATGTATGATATGATTTGATTAGGTTGCACGGAAAACAAAGTTTTTCCCATTACACGTGACAATAAATATTGATACTATTCTAATCTCATTCATTGTGTTGTCCATTGGCCAGATATCAATGTTTGAATCCAAAGCACAGCAAGTTCATCACAAAGGGCTGTGACATTTAATATTGAAAACCAAGTATTTAATTCAGTTTTTAAAAATTCTGCAAACAGGAGCTATAAATGCAATTAGTTTTGAAGCTCTCAGAGCTCAGACAGGGAACAATTGTTGGTTGAGCAGTGACGGGGCGTAGAGAGGAAAGAAACAAGTTTCAAAATACACATGGAATCTGCAATCCTGCGTCATACGCATGGAGGAGAAACGGGAAGAGATTCACCGGATGCTGCTTCTGAGTGTGACAACTGTGGAAACACTGACAACTTTCAGTGATCAACTCAGACCAATTGAATTTGCTTCACATTTGGTTCCCAAATGCTGACGGCAGAGAAACTGTGTGCATTGGACAAGTCAAACACGGTTCCATCATCCTTTCTTCTCTCTCTTAACTGGGTCCACCGATCACCTAGCTGCCTCCATCCCATCCCACCTCCGACTGCTATTTACTGGAATCTTTCCTGTTGCCTCTCCTTTCTGAATAAGGTTCACGAATCGAATTGCTGATGTACACCTGTCCCTCGAAAAATACAGCTTGCTCTGCTGATTTCTTCCAGCGTTCTCTTTCCTGAGGTTCACCCAGTCTGTTGCTTTGCTTCTTCTTTGTTGCTCCCACATACTATTTACCTTTATTTATCAACATTTCCCATACTTTGCGGTTTTATGCTGGGACAGGATTCCAGGCTCCAAATGTTCAGGTATGAACGGTTCTGTGATGATGAATGCACTTCCAACACTTACAAATTGCATAGACTGTGAGGTACACATTAGAACAGAACTTTGATCATGATCATCCATCCAACAGGTTTGTACTAGCGGCAGTGTTCCTGACAATTCTTCGCCATCATAGATACTGCTGCCAATTAGATTCTGCACCCAATAAAACGTGCCATAAAATAATTTCCTAAGTACTACACTTCATTATCAATGTTTTTATGGACAACTCAAAGGTTGCATTGTTGAAAACTCATTATCTCTTTTGTTACCTGATGACTCTAGTAAATTTAAAGTTTCATTTCACAACTCTCAAAACTCATTACTTGTATTCAAATATTGACAACTCTAGATGAACCTCTTGGGGTTGACCTGCTGATTTCAGATTGCGAGTTATTCCCCAAATACTTGACTCAGGTCTCCTGTCATGTTTGGAGGAAATGTGGATTCAGTCCTGCAGCAATGGCTGAGGTGAATAGTCTCATGTCCCTCATGGGAAATCAGATAAGGGACAAGGGGACAGATGTATGCTGCCATGAGTTACGTGAGGAAGGATCGCAGCTGGTTCCAATGCAGCACATTCACCACTGTGGACCGGTTATTCTCACTGGCCTGTTTCTATGCAACTTTACAATTATGCCATGAAAGCCCATCACATTGTCTATTTCCTCAGAAGATTAAGGGAATTCTGAAATTAGCTCCATTGACCCTTAGTAATTTCTACAGATGCATCATAGAAAGCATCCTATGGTGATGAATCAGTGCATGATTTTCTAACCCTTCAGCTCTAAAAATGTGCAGGAATTGCAGAGAATTGTAGATGTCAATCTATCACTTTATGAAGCCTTCCCGCCAATGACTACATCTACACCACGCAGCCCCACATAAGCAGCCAACATAAAGAAAGACCACTCACGTCCCAATCATTCTCTCTTCTCCCAAATCCTGAGGTGCAGAAGATTCTAAAGCTTGAGAGTACGTACCACCAGATTAAGGACCAACTTCTTCTCCGCTGGACGTTCAGATCTCAGTGAGTGTTCCGAATGCCAATGACAAGGAACTGAGTGCATTGGACAAGTCAATCATGGTTCCATTATCCTTTCTTTTCTCCCTTAACTGGGTACACCTATCACCCAGCAGCCTCCATTCCATCTTTCCTATTGCCTCTTGGTCCCGATTCAGGGTCTTGACTTGAATCGTTGACCCAACCTTGGTCTCAACAAATACAGATTGGCCTGCTGATTTCTTCCAGCGTTCTCTTTCATAGTATTCACTCAGTCTGTTGCTATGTTTGTACAGGCCCAGTGCCGTCAAACACTCTCTATTCCTTTCCATACTTCATCTGGAGAAAATAGGGTAGGGGGAAGTGAGCAAGTTGTCAGTGGGGAGCATATTGGTTTTAGTGACCATTATTCTATTAGTTTTTAAATAATTTTGGAAAAGAACTGAACTGATCCATAAACTAAACCTCTAAACTGTAGCAAGGCAATTTTGACGGTGGGTGTTAGACAGGTAATTGCAAATGTTGATTGAATTAGGTTGTTTCGTACCAGTGGGCATTGAGCAAGTGAGGAGCTTTTAAAAGTGAGATAGCAAGAATTTTAAATCTGTTCATTTCTGTTTCTAAATGGAGTATGGAAAGGAATAGAGAGCATTATAACCTGGTGTCAAGTCAACAACCTCCACCTCAATTTCAGCAAAATGAAGGAGCTTCTAAAATGGCTTCTAAAATGTGAATCTGTTGCTTATCTTCACTTCAATATCATTGATGCAGACTAGAGGATGTACTCCCCTCTCTTTCTTGAGGTCAATGATTCTTGGAAGCTGGAGTTGATGTGCACTATAACCAACTTTTCAAAGCACTTCATGATGATGGATGCCAGAGCTACTGGTGGAGTTGCATCTGAGGAGTCTGACGTTGGGAACATCATTACACTGACGTTCTGTTCAAAATGAGGATAGAATGCATTGAGTGCACAAGGGGTGTGCTGTTGACAGCAATTCTGCCCAACTTCACTTTGTGATCTGTTAAAACATGCAAGCTTTGCCATAATCGACAGCTGTCCATGTAGTTATTCTGGGACTCTAGCTTGGTACAAATTTTCTTTTGGCATCCTTGATGGCTCCCCAGTATAGGCTGATCAGCTCTATTATTGCCCGACAGCAACCACAGAAAGGGCGGCTCAAGACAGGATGACCCGGTCAGATAGTCGAGAGGTAAGATGGTCATATGGGAAGACAGTTGTCAGGCAAGACCATTGTGGAGCAAGGTAGTTATGTGATAAGATAGGTTTGGACAATTTGGTTGTGGGGTAAAACTGTCATTAGGCTCAATGGTCCTGGGGCAAGAATGTTCTGAGTGACTCAGTTGTGGGGTAAGGTGGTCACTAAGCAAGCCGGGTGGCACAGTGGTGCAGCAGGTAGAGCGGCTGCCTCACGAACCAGTGATCTGGGTTCGACCCTGACCTCCGGTGCTGACTGAGTAGAGTTAACACATTCTCCCTGTGACCACCCAGTATTCCTCCTGGTGTTCTGGTTCCCTACCACAACTCAATGGCATGTGTGCCTCTAGGTTAATTTGTCTCTGTGAAGTGCTCCAGAGTGTAGGAAGTAGATGCAAAAGTAGGATGATGCAGAACTAGTGTGAAGGAGTGATCGATGGTCAGCATGGACTCGGTTGGCCTGTTTCCATGCTGTATCTCTAAATTACACTAAATTCAGACTGTCATGGAATGAGACAATGTTGGGCAAGGTAATCATGGAGTAAGAAGATTGTGGAGCAAAATGGTTGTGGGGAAAACAATTATAAGGTAAATCGGTCGTGAAGTAAGTAAGACCCAGTGGGGTAAGATGTAAGATGACCATGGAATAAGACACTCATGGTATCAGAGAGTCTTAGGGCAGGGTAAAATGGGGAAAGTCTGTCATGCCCCACTGCTGTCCTGCCCAAAATCACTCTTGCCCCATGATAATCTTGCCCCCACGTAGGTACGGTACGGGGTAAAATGGTCATGGGACATGATTGTTCTGGGTATGGTCCGGAGTCAAGTTATGGACAAGGCAATCTGGGCAACTCAGCCATGGGGCAAGACAATCCTGGCATACAATGGTTGTGAGGGATAGTCAGTCGGGGGGCGAGTAAATTGTGGGTTAAAACTGACCTGGGGAATGATTGTTGTAATGTAGTGTAGACTGCTGTGGTGTAAGACTACCATTACAAATGATGTCTTGCGGGAGATTGTGGTTGGGCAAATCAGTTGTGAGGTAAAATTATCATGGAGCAATTCAAGTATGGGATAAGACTGTCAACAAGACAGTCCTGGGGTAAGGCATTGAGGGCTAAGATGGACATTGGGCAATTCAGTCATGGGGCAATTCAGTTATGGGCAAAACTGGCATGAGGCAAGACAGTCATGAAACAAGACCACCATGGAAGCAAGATGATGACCACCATTGGATGCCTGTGTGGAGGCAATGCAGTGGTGGGACAAGGCAACCAAGGAGCAAGACTGGGAAAGATAAGAATGTGTGCAGGAGCAAGACTGTGTTGAGGTATGAGACTCATGGAGAAAGACCATGGTGGGGCAATGCAGTAGTAAGCAGGACATTTGGGTGGAGAGACTGCTGGGGAGTGGGAGAGACAACACTACGTGGGGGCAAGATTATCATGGGGCAAGAGTGATTTGGGGCAGGATAGCAGTGGGGCAAGACAACAGTGGTGTGAGGCAGAAATTGACAAATCTGCTGTGAGGCAAGGCTGTCACGGAGTCAGTCATGAGGTAAGACAAACATGCAATAAGAGTATCATTGGGAATGATTTCACGGAGGGAAGTCAGTGGGCTAGTCAGTTGTCGTAAGACTATCATGGGACATTTCAACCATGGGGTAGGACTGTGAACAAGACAGTTGTGAGGTTAGACAGTTGTGGAATAAGGTGGATATTGGGCAAACAAGTCATGGGGAAAGATGAACGTGGGACAAGACTGCTTTGAACAAGACAGTGGTGGGGCATGGCTGTCGTAGAATAAAAAGAGCATGAAGTAAGAATACCGTGATGCAAAACGGCCGTTGGGTAAGAGGGTAAAAGGGTAAGACATTTGAGGTGTAAGAAATTTGTGGGTTAAGATAGTTGGGGGGCAAGACAGTTGTGGGGCAAGAAGATTAAATGGCAAGCTGATCATGGAGTAGACAGGTTATGAAGTAAGAGTGGTCTGTGTGGGGGCTAAGATAGTCATGGGGTCATGAGACCACACCTGGTGTATTGTGTGCAGCTTTGGTCTCCAAATTTGAGGAAGGACATTCTTGCTATTGAGGGAGTGCAGCGAAGGTTCATGATGTCAATTCCCGGGATGGTGGTACTGTCATATGTTGAAAGAATGGAGTGACTGGGATACACTGGAATTTAGTAGGATGAGAGGGGATCTTATTGAAACATATAAGATTATTAAGAGATTGGACATGCTAGAGGCAGGAAGCATGTTCCCAATATTGGGGAATTCCGTGGGGCGATCACGGTGGCGCAGCGGTAGAGTTGCTGCCTTACAGCGAATGCAGCGCCGGAGACCCGGGTTCGATCCCGACCATGGGTGCTGTCTGTATGGAGTTTGTACGTTCTCCCGTGACCTGCATGGGTTTTCTCCGAGATCTTCGGTTTCCTCCCACACTCCAAAGAAATACAGGTTTGTAGGTTAATTGGCTTGGTAAATGTAAAAATTGTCCCTGTGTAGGATAGTGTTAATGTGCGGGGATCGCTGGTCGGTGCAGCCTTGGTGGGCCGAAGGGCCTGTTTCTGCGCTGTATCTTTAAACTAAACTAAGATAGGAGCAAAGGGGTTCTTTGTTCTTAAAACCAGGTCACGCAGCTGTGAGATTGCTCGTATGATAGTAGATTAAAATGTTCTTCTTTCTCAATAACAACTCCTTATATGGGCATATGTGAAAATAGGAAGAGTTAGTTTAGAATCCACTCTAGGTGATGCGTTTCCCTGAAAACATGTCACCTGTATTAATGGTTTTGTTCTCTCTGTAACCATATGAATTGTATTTAGATTGTAATTGGTTGTGATTCCTATGTAAAGGCCTTTGCTGTTCTGTATAAAAAGTTATCAATCTTGGAAAAAGCTGTTCTTTCCCTCTCCACAGTTGAGATCTTTTCAGACACTAGCATTGTATCTGGAGATCCTCACGGGAAGAACCACACTGGAATAAATCTGTTGTACTCATCCAGTGTTCGGAGTATTATTTATTCAGGCTGAATGAAGGTAAAGAACTCGGATTATTATGGTCATGGGGAAAGATGACCATATTGTATTTGCAAGTGTCAGGGTGTACATGCATGTGTATGCGTGCATGTGTATATGTATGTGCATGTGCGTGTGAGTCTGCATCTGTGCACGTGCACATCAGTGTTTGAGTGGCAGGTACTGGAGGCACAAGAAAACTGCACAAAACACAAAGTGCTGGGGAAACTTAACAGGTCAGGCAGCACCTGTAGAGGGAATGGAAGGAAGCAGTTTTGGGCCAAGTCCCTTCTTCAGTCTGAACTATCACCTGTCTATTCATTTCACAGAAGTGCCTCCATCCTCGGACCCAGCAATCTTTCCAAGTGAGACCGAAGTTCATGTGTACCACCTCTCAGCTGCTAAATCCCTGGTCGAGTCATCTCACAGGTGGAAATGCTTTGTAGCATTGTAGGCCTTTTGTCAGGTTACCCACCGTACCCCTCAAAAGAGCAAAGAGCTCTAGCCTGCCCCACATTTCCCATTAGCCGGACTAGTTCCATGGGGTTAGTGTATCGGTCCCTCGCTCTCTGCCTTGAGTGGGACGATGGACATTGGAAGCCCTGTTCTCCAAGTGGTGTCCCTGCAGACACAGTGATCTCCCTGGACCATGCGTTGGGTGAGACAATCTCAAATACTACAAATACCCTGAGCATCACTCTCCTTAAATAGCACTTGATCAGGACAAGGCCACTCATCCCCTCCAATCCCTTCAAACAATTTGCAGCTGACCTTGCTCTGTAGCTATGGAGGGTGGAGCCAGAAGGGGTCAGGTTAAGCTGCTGATGATATGGATGCCAAGAGGTTTGAAGCTGTTGATCGTCTCTACAGTGGCTCCATAAATGAGCACGCGGTTGTGTTCACCTCCTCTCTTGGTGATATTAAGGGCTAGGTTGTTGTTCTACTACTATGACACAGGGTGCCTGATCTCTTTCTTGTACTTTATCTCATCGATGATATTGATCTGGCTGATATTAGTGGTGTGACTGGTGAAATTAAAGATTGAGTTGGCACTAGACTTGGCCACAAGTCATGGGTGTACAGAGAGTAAAGTAAGGAACTGAGCATTTAACCTGAGGAGCACCTGGTGTTGAGGAACAGGGTAGTGGATCAATTCTAACTGCCAGAAGTCTACGGGTTAAGAGGACCATAAGCCAGATACAGGTGGAGGCCCCAAGACCAAGGTCCAGAGGTTTACAGATACATTTTTGAATGGAAGTCCCAAGCCAACACGTCACCTATCCATATCCTCCAGGAATGCTGCCTGACCTATTGAGTTACTCCAGCACTCCAGGGATAAATGTATTCGGTATTATAGTGTTGAAGTTAATGAATAAGCTGTAGTTGATGAATAGCACCCTGACATAAGTGTTCTTATTATCACAAAGAACAGGGGTTGAATGTAGTCTAAGAGGGATAATACCCTCTGTAGGCTTTATCTTCAGTCCAGGTTCTGGAAGTCTGGCACGAATGTAGGCCATTACCAAACGTTCACAGCGTTATGGTTGATGTCATTGCTTCTGGGTGGTAGTCATTGAGAGAGGTTACTTTACTTTTCTTGGGGACTGAAATGATGGAGGTTTCCTTGTATCAGAAATGGACACTGGATTTTTGAAGTGAAATAGTAAGGGGTAGAGTTGCTGCCTTTCAGCACCAGAGACCCGGATTCGATCCTGACTACAGGTGTTGTCTGTACGGAGTTTATACGTTCTCACCGTGACCTGCGTGGGTTTTCGACAGGTGCTTCAGTTTCCTCCCACACTCCAAAGACGTGCAGGTTTGTAGGTTAATTGACTTCGGTAAAATTGGTAATTGCCCCTAATGTGTGTGGGATAATGTTAATGATCACTGGTCGGCGAGGACTCGGTGGGCCGAGGGGCCTGTTTTCACCCTACATCGCTAAACTAAACTAAACTAAACTAAACTAAACTAAACTAATGTTGACAATTTTATTTATCTGTTCAAAACATGCATAAAAGGTATTGAGCAGATCCAGTCGGAATACATTCTTGCCATTGAGATTAGAGATTTTGGCTGATAGCTCATGATGGAATTCAAGCCCCATCACAGTCACCTAGCATTGTTTGAATCGCGCCTCTGCTTGTTCTAGAATTCTCTCTTGGCATCACTGATAGCCTTACAGGATCATACTTGGCTTTTCTTGTACAATACGGGGTAATTTCTCCTGAAAGCCTTGGAACTGGATTTTAGCAGAGAGCGAATCTTCCTGATCATCCAAGTGCCGATAAGGGTCTCGATCCGAAACTTCACCCATTCCTTCTCCAGAGATGCTGCCCGTCCCGCTGAGGTACTCCAGCTTTTTGTGTCCATCAATTGAGCGATGTCGACTGGAATATGTTCCAAGCAAGTTCCAGAGACGTCAGTGAGTTTGCGGAAGCGGTTACGGACTTCATTGCCACAATAGCCGATAACATCTTCCCCACGGTAAGGGTCAGTATCCTTCCTAACCAAAAACCCTGGGTGGACAGGTCTATTCGCGTTGCCTTGAATGCTCGCACCGCCGCATCCAACTCTGGCCTGGCATCCGGCAACATGGACGACTACAAGGTCGAGTCCTACCGACTGCGAAGGGCGGTGAAGGACGCAAAAAGGAGGTTACCGGGACAGGATGGAGGCACAGATGGAGCAGTAGGACACCAGACACCTTTGGCAGGGGCTACGGACTATAACTAGCTACCGGTCCAGCACCCCCTCAACCGGAAGTGCCGGCTCCTCCTTAGCTGATGACCTGAACTCTTTCTATGCACGGTTTGAGAAGGGTAACATCACCTCTAGCTTGCCGTCTAAAAACAACACCGAAGGGGCGCTGGCTAGCAAGGCTGGAGGGGGATCCACCGCCGGGGATGTGCACACATTCTCGGTGTCCGAGCATGACGTGAGGTGGGCTCTGACACGGGTGAACACGAGGAAAGCTGGAGGCCCAGATGGTATATCTGGGCGAGTACTAAAGTCTTGTGCTACTCAGCTTGCTCCAGTGCTCACCACAATATTCAACCTCTCCTTGGCAAAGTCCGTGGTCCCTGCATGCTTCAAAAGATCCATCATTGTACCGGTGCCAAAGAATGCCTCTCCAGCGTGTTTAAATGACTACCGACCGGTGGCCCTCACCTCGGTTGTCATGAAATGCTTCGAGAGACTAATCAAGAAGCACATCTGTGCCCTCCTTCCTCGCAACATGGACCCACTACAGTTCGCATACCGTCCGAACAGGTCCATGGATGATGCGGTCTCCCAGGTTCTGCACACCGCTCTCTCTCATCTGGACAGCCAGGGGGGCTATGTGAGGATGCTGTTCATTGAGTTTAGTTCAGCTTTCAACACAATAGTCCCCAGCAGACTGGCTGGGAAGCTGCTGGAACTGGGGCTTAGCACCCCTCTGTGTGCCTGGGTCCTGGACTTTCTCACTGCCAGGCCCCAAGTGGTCAGGATGGGGGAACACACATCTAGCTCCCTCACCCTGAACATAGGATTCCCCCAGGGTTGCGTCCTTAGCCCCCTACTGTACTCCCTGTACACACATGACTGTGTGGCCAGGTTCAGCTCAAACTCCATCATCAAGTTTGCTGATGACACTGTGGTGGTGGGCCGGATCTCCGACAACGATGAGAAGACCTACCGGGAGGAGGTGGCTGATCTGGCACTCTGGTGTCAGGACAATAGCCTTCTCTTGAATGTCACTAAAACTAAGGAGCTGATTGTGGACTTTAGAAGGGCTCAACATCCAAGGAAGTACACGCCACTGGACATAAATGGGTCTACTGTGGGTAGGGTGAGCAGTTTTAAATACTTGGGAGTCCACATCACAGAGGATCTGACATGGGCAACACACATTGCCGCACTGGTGGGGAAAGCAAAGCAGCACCTTTACCACCTTAGACAGCTGAGGAAATTCAGAGTGTCTCTGAGGATCCTTCATTGCTTCTACTCTGGGGCTGTAGAGAGCATCCTGTCCGGCAACATTACAGTCTGGTTTGGGCACAGCTCTGCCAAGGACAGGATGGCCCTGCAGAGTGTAGTGCGTTCGGCAGAACGCACCATAGGAACTACACTCGCCCCCCTGCAGGACCTATACATCAGGAGCAGATCCAGAACAAGCAAGATTATGAGGGAGCCCTGCCACCCCAGCAACGGACTGTTCCAGCTGCTACGGTCAGGCAAACGCCTCCGCTGTCACGCAGTGAAAACGGAGAGGATGAGATGGAGTTTCCTCCCACAGGCCATCAGGACTGTTAACTTTTATAACTCCAGGGACTAAATTTTGTCTTCTCTATATTAACTTTATTAACTTTATTTATATGCTGTAACTGTAATTCTTTTTTGTGCACAATCCGCAGGCATTGCCACTTTCATTTCACTGCACATCGTGTATGTGTATGTGACAAATAAACTTGGCTTGACTTGACTTGACAATTGAAAACACCATGTTGGGAGAGGCAGTGTATATTGAGGTGAAAGTATAAAAATAAAAAGGGAATGGGAATGGGAATGGGAAGCACAAATAGAAAGATCTGATACAACAGAAAGAGAGAGCAAATTCACTGAATTTAAAGATGTGCCCATTGAGTCGTGCAGTCGACAAATACCCGCACAATAATGATGACAGCACAATATGGGCCCACACAAAATGGGGAGCTGGCACAGAGGAGGAGTTGAGAACTCATTCAGGTCATCGGTGACCGCATTGAATGGTGGCACAGGCCTGAGGGTTCGGGTGGCCGAAACATCACCCATTCCTTCTCTCCTGAGGTGCTGCCTGACCTGCTGAGTTACTCCAGCATTTTGTGAATAAATCTTGACTTATCGAGGTCAGCGTTTAGGTCGGAATATTCACACCAGATTCACACTGGAAGGGGGGAGGGGTTACGAATGTGCAGGGCAGTAGGTAAAGAGCGGAGAGACAGCTTTTCGGAATATCTGGAACAGATGCCTGCTTAGTTTTTTTTTGCTGTGAGTTTCTGCATTGTTGGCACATAATTTGCCTGTGAAATAAGTGTCTACGTGGTCAGAGGGATGATGGTTCCAGGTAAGGCTTTCTTTTTCCAATAAGTAAAAGTGAAACTGACTCCAGATTCCCGAAAAGGCAGCTCTATCTTCCCTAATTAGGCCCTATCCGTAGATAACAATGTTACTGAGAAAAAGTGACGATCAAGTTGACCGTAATCTCCTTGATAAATGAGTAACTATCCACAACTGAACATATAAATAGTGGGGCTGACTGAATGCACAAAAGGAATTGCCTTGGACTCCTCTGAGTACAGTATCTAATGAGCATTTGGTAAGTACAAAATATGGTATGGTTGATTATATCATATCTAACTCTTGATGACATGAAATAAATATTAGAAGCCTGGGTAGGTGAGGTGTGGATGTGGAAGTCTCCTCATCTCCGTTCTAAATGGCCTACCCGTTATTCTTAGACTGTGGCTTATATGCGCTGGAATTTAGAATGATGAGAGGGGATCTTATTGAAACATATAAGATAATTAAGGGATTGGACATGTTAGAGACAGGAAACTTGTTCCTAATGTTGGGGGAGTCCAGAACCAGGGGCCATAGTTTAAGAATAAGGGGTAGGGCATTTAGAACAGAGATGAGGAAAAACTACTTCACTCAGAGAGTTGTAAATCTGTGGAATTTGCCACAGAAGGCAGTGGAGGCTAATTCTCTGGATGCTTTCAAGAGAGAGCTAGATAGAACTCTTAAAGATAGCGGAGTCAGGGGGTATGGGGAGAAGGCAGGAATGGAGTACTGACTGTGAATGATCAGCCATGATCATATTGAATGCCGGTGCTGGCTCGAAGGGCCAAATGGCCTACCCCTGCACCTATTGTCTATTATATTGAACTAAGCATGCCAGAAAATATGAATAAAAGAGAAGACTTTTAATGGTTGTCTGTAATCTCGATCGTTTCGCTGAACCATTTGGTTTGTCGAGGCCTACTGGATCTCCCGGTTGCTAACTATTTTAACTCCCCTTCCCATTCCCATACTGACCTTTCTGTCCTGGGCCTCCTCCATTACCAGAGTGAGACCGCATGCAAATTGGAGGAACAGGACCTCATATTTCGCCTGGGTAGCTTACAAACTAGCAGAACATTGAATTCTCTCATTTTAAGTAACTTCTACTAAAACTCCCTTCCCCTCCCCCCGTGCCACCTACCCCAACCTGGTCATTTAACCAGGTTCACAGTTTGCCACGATGTATCCCTCTTGAAATCACACCTTCCCCAGCTCTCAAACGCGCAGCACCCTGATGAGGTCATTTGCTGCCAGCCCTGATTTGTCCTGGGCATTTCCCGCCTTCTCTTCTCCCTCTCCGTACCCGACTGGCTACTTTCAGTTTGTGGAAGGGTCCCAACCCAAAACGTCACCTATCCTTTTACTCAAGAGCTGCAGCCTAATCTGTTGAAATACTCCAGCACTTTGAGTCTATCTTTAGTACAAGTAGAAAGTTTCATGAAAACAGAAAATAAGTGAAAGTTCACTAAATTAAAGTGTGTTTTAATTCCTGGAAATCAGGCTTCAGTTTTCCCGTAAGTAAAAGTAAAACTAAATGTGACTCATCCTGATTCCTGGAAAGGCAACTCCAGTTTCTATTTACTCTGCCGTATTTGTAGATTACAACAGCGCTGATATAAAGTGAGTTTCAAGTTGACTATATTCTCCTTGATTATGATAAATCTACAACTGATTAATTGAAGTATGGTGACTCAAAGGTTGTCACACCTAGATAAATAAATAGTGGGGCTAGCTGAAGGTATATTGCCTTGGAATCCTCTTGGTACAGTATCCAAAGAGCATTTGGTAAATACAGGACATGCGATGAGGGGTAAGGGGAGCAAGGGCGGAGCTGCGGGGTGCCGAGGAGACACGTGTGAGGGCCTCATTTATGATGGGAGAGCGGAACACCTGTTCCCTAAAGAATGAGAACATCTTGGATGTCCTGGTATGGAAAACCTCATCTTGGGCGCAGATGCGGCGTAGACAGAAGAATTGGGAGTAGGGGATAGAGTCTTTGCAGGAAGCAGATTGGGAAGGGATGTGTCAGAGATGGTCCAAGTCAATTTGATGGAAATTGATGGTGAGGTTAATAATAATAATAATAATAATAATACATTTTATTTATATAGCGCTTTTCATATACTCAAAGACGCTTTACAGAGATTTTGAGAACATAGGGAAATTAATAAATAGATAAATAAGTAAATAAATAAATGAACAGAGAAAGGAGACAGTAGGTGAGGTGACCTTCAGTGGTTGAAGGCAGTACTGAACAGGTGAGACTTCAGCGATGTTTTGAATGTGGTGAGTGTGGGGGAGTCTCTAACGGTTTGGGGTAGTGAGTTCCATAGGGTGGGAGCAGCGATGGAGAAAGCCCTGTCCCCCCAGGATCTGAGTTTAGTCCGGATGTGGGGGGATAGGAGATTGGCAGCGGCAGAGCGGAGGGTGCAGGTGGGAGTGTGCCTGTGGAGGAGGTCGGTCAGGTAGGATGGGGCCAGGTTATGGAGGGCTTTGTAGGTTATGAGGAGGATTTTGTACTGGATTCTCTGGGGGATGGGGAGCCAGTGGAGTTTATAAAGGACGGGGGTGATATGGTCACGGATCGAGGTGTGTGTGAGTAGACGGGCAGCGGAGTTTTGAATGTATTGAAGTTTATTGATGATTTTTGAGGGTGCGCCATAGAGGAGGCTGTTGCAGTAGTCCAGACGGGAGGTGATGAAGGCGTGGATGAGGGTTTCTGCAGCTGTGGAGGAGAGGGATGGACGGAGACGGGCAATGTTTTTGAGGTGGAAGAAGGCTGTCTTTGTGATGTGTTTGATGTGTTTGTCGAAGGAGAGGGTTTGATCAAGGATGATTCCAAGATTCCGGATGTGAGGTGAGGTGGATACTGGGAGACCATCAATGTTGAGGATGAAGTTTTGGGTGGATTTGGTGAGCATTTTTGGACCAATGATGATGATTTCAGATTTGTTGCAATTGAGTTTGAGGAAGTTTGATTGAAGCCAAGATTTGATTTCAGTAATGCAGTTTGTCAGTGTAGAGTGTGTGGTGGAGGAGATTGACTTGGTGGAGATGAGGAGCTGGATATCATCGGCGAAGCAGTGGAAGTTGAGACCATGACGGCGGATTAATTGACCAAGGGGGAACAGGTAGAGGATGAAGAGGAGGGGGCCAAGGACTGAGCCTTGGGGGACACCTTGGGGGAGGGGAGCGGTGGGGGATTTACAGTTGTTAATGGAGATGAACTGGTGTCTGTCAGAGAGGTAAGATTTAAACCAGGATAGGGCTGTGCCGGTGATGTTGAGGGAGGTTTCAAGTCGGGTGAGGAGAATGGAGTGATTTATGGTGTCAAAGGCGGCGCTGAGGTCAAGTAGGATGAGGATGTTGAGGTTGCCAGCGTCGGAGGAGAGGAGAATGTCGTTTGTGATTTTGAGGAGCGCAGTTTCAGTACAGTGGTTTGAGCGGAATCCAGATTGGAAAGTTTCATACAGGTTATTGGTAGAGAGGTGGTATTTTAGTTGGGAAGCTACAGCACGTTCCAAAACTTTGGACAGAAAGGGTAGGTTGGAGATTGGTCTGAAGTTGTTTGGGGTGTCAGGGTTTAGACCAGGTTTTTTCAGAATGGGGGTGACAGCAGCGATTTTGAGGGATGGCGGGACGATGCCAGTGGACAGGGAGGAGTTTATTGTTGCAGTGATAAGTGGAGAGAGAGCAGGAAGGCAGGCCTTGACAAAGCTGGAGGGGATGGGGTCCAGAGAGCAGGTGGCAGTTTTTATTCCTGTGAAGAGGTCAGAGAGGTCGGTGGTGGAGATTGGGGAGAACTGAGGCAGGGGCTGACAGGATAAGGGGGGCAGGTGGTTTGAGGGGGAGCAGGTGCGTTGGTGGTTAAGGTGCTGTAGATGTTGTCTATTTTGCTTTGGAAGAATGAAAGGAAAGTGGTGCATTTGTCAACTGTGAATGATTGGGAGATGGTGTCCAGGGGGCTGAGGAGTTTGTTTATTGTAGAGAAGAGTGTTTTGGGGTTTCCGGAGCCAGAGTGAATTATTTGAGAGTAGTAGGTGGAGTGGGCATGGGAGAGGGCATCTTTATAGTGCTGTATGTGGTCTTTGTAGGCTTGGGAGTGAATTGTGAGACCTGTTTTAATGAAGTCCATGAGTTCTACATTCCTTTATCATATTATTTTTTTTGCCTATCTTTCATTTGTTCTCTATCTCTCTGCATCATTGTCTATATCTCTCGTTTGTCTTTCCCGTGACTTTGTCTGAAGAAGGGTCTCGACCCGAAATGCCACCCATTCCTCTCCAGATATGCTGCCTGGCCTGCTGAGTTACTCAAGCATGTTGTGTCTTTCTTTGATTTAAACCAGCATCTGCAGTTCCTTCCTACACATTGTGACTTTGAGGCACTGGTTACCAGTATATTGGTCTATAGAGGAAACATTTGTGACTTTGCCCTTGTTATTTGATTGGTTGGCAGACAGGAAACAAAGAGTAGGGATTAACGGGTCCCTTTCAGAATGGCAGGCAGTGACTAGTGGGGTCACGCAAGGCTCGGTGCTGGGACCGCAGCTATTTACAATATACATTAATGACTTAGATGAAGGGATTTAAAGTAACATTAGCAAATTTGCGGATGACATAAAGTGGGTGGCAGTGTGAACTGTGATGAGGATGCAGGGTGAACTGTGATGAGGATGCAGGGTGACTTGGACAGGTTGTGTGAGTGGGTAGATGCATGGCTGATGCAGTTTAATGTGGATAAATGTGAGGTTATCCACTTTGGTGGAAAGAACAGGAAGGCAGATTATTATCTGAATGGTGTCAAGTTAGGAAATGGGGAAGTACAAAGAGATCTGAGTGTCCTTGTTCATCAGTCACTTAAAGTTATCATGCAGGTACAGCAGGCTCTGAAGAAAGCTAATGGCATGTTGGCCTTTTTGACAAGAGGAGTTGAGTATAGGAGCAAAGAGGTCCTTCTGCAGTTGTACAGTGCCCTAGTGAGACCGCACCTGGAGTACTGTGTGCAGGTTTGGTCTCCAAATTTGAGGAAGGATATTCTTGCTATTGAGGGCGTGCAGCGTAGGTTCACGAGGTTAATTCCCGGAATGGCGGGACTGTGTTATGTGGAAAGACTGAAGCGACTAAGCTTGTATACGCAGGAATTCAGAAGGATGAAAGGGGATCTTATTGAAACATAAAAGATTATTAAGGGATTGGACACATTAGAGGTAGGAAACATGTTCCCAATGTTAGGGGAGTGCACAACCAGGGGCCACAGTTTAAGAATAAGGGGTAGGCCATTTAGAACGGAGATGGGGAAAAAAAAATTCAGTCAGAGAGTTGTAAATCTGTGGAACTCTCTGTCTCAGAAGGCAGTGGAGGCCAATTCTCTGGATGCTTTGAAGAGAGAGCTAGATAGAGCTCTTATAGATAGCGGAGTCAGGGAGTATGGGGAGAATGCAGGAACGGGGTACTGATTGTGAATGATCAGCCATGATCACATTGAATGGCGGTGCTGGCTCGAAGGGCCGAATGGCCTGCTCCTCAACCTATTGTCTATTACTTTTGGTCGCCTCTTTAAATATAAATTTAAAATGGCACGACACAATTTTCCATGCATAAAGCCATGTTGACTATCCCTAATCAGCCATTTTCTATCCAAATGCTCGTAGATCCTATCTATCCCTCACAATTCCCTTGAATAATTTACCTTTCACTGATGCCAGGTTCACTGGCTTGTCGTTCCATAGTTGTCCTCACAAATCTTCTAAAATAAAGGCAGAGCATTATGCACCTTTAAGTCTTCCGGTATCACAACCGTGGCAAACAAAGATACAAAAGTCACAGCCAGAACCCCAGGAATTTCTTCGCTAGCTTCTCACAATGTCCTATGATACACCTCGTGAGGTCCTACAACTAATTAATTAGTGCAGCAGCCTATTGACTAGCAGAGCATCCTTTTGAAAGTAGCATGTTACGAGAGGCTGTGTGTTAAGGTACAAATGCTGTGCTCAGGGCAAGCGATGAAACTTTGCCTCATGAGGCTTCACGGAGGAGGCGGAGGAGAGAGTGATAGCAGGAGAAAGGATGGTCAGTTTTTCTTTTGTGTGTGTGACACTTCCTTGGTCTTTATGCTGTGGAGATGGCAGTTAGGGCAATTGTATGCCCTTCTTGCAGGATGTGGGTTTGTCCTTGCAACCTTTCTAAAATGACACAGCATTCTGCACATTCCAGTCTTTCCAGCATCACAACTGTGGTGAAGAAAGATACACCAGTCTCCAACGAAACCCTAGCAGTTTCTTCCCTCGCTTCTCACAACGTCCAAAGGTATACATGGTCACGCCCTGGGGGTAAGTTCATTTTTATGTGCCTGAAGACATAGTGTCCATTGTAGTGAATGGATGACTATGTATAGTGGGGCTCTACAAAGCTTAATTCATAGCACAAAAAGTAACTTAGTCCCAAGTACTGCTAGTATGGTTGATTATCTGAATGGTGTCAAGTTAGGAACAGGGGGCGTACAACGAGATCTGGGTGTCCTAGTGCATCAGTCACTGAAAGGAAGCATGCAGGTACAGTAGGCAGTGAACAATGGAATGTTGGCCTTCATAACAAGAGGAGTTGAGTATAGGAGCAAAGAGGTCCTTCTGCAAAGAGGTCCTCACACAGGGCCCTAGTGAGACCGCACCTGGAGTACTCTGTGCAGTTTTGGTCTCCAAATTTGAGGAAGGATATTCTTGCTATTGAGGGTGTGCAGCGTAGGTTTACTAGGTTAATTCCCGGAATGGCGGGACTATCATATGTTGAAAGACTGGAGCGACTAGGCTTGTATACACTGGAATTTAGAAGGATGAGAGGAGATCTTATCGAAACATATAAGATTATTAAGGGGTTGGACAAGTTAGAGGCAGGAAACATGTTCCCAATGTTGGGGGAGTCCAGAACAAGGGGCCCCAACAAGGGGCCCTCTCTTTTTCAGTCAGAGAGTTGTGAATCTGTGGAATTCACTGCCTCAGAAGGCAGTGGAGGCCAATTCTCTGAATGCATTCAAGAGAGAGCTAGATAGAGCTCTTAAGGATAGCAGAGTCATGGGGTATGGAGAGAAGGCAGGAACGGGGTCCTGATTGAGAATGATCAGCCATGATCACATTGGCGGTGCTGGCTCGAATGGCCGAATGGCCTCCTCCTGCACCTATTGTCTATTATGAAGACAATTCAAACTACATAAAGATGCCATATATCTGGTGATAAATGGTCTTCAATCCTATCATCATTCTTGGGTAGCACAGTGGCACAGCGGTAGAGCTGATGCCACACAACGCCAGAGACCCAGGTTGGATTCTGGGGGAGTGTGCATGTTCTCCCTGTGACTGCGTGGATTTTTATCTGGGTGCTCCAGTTTCCTCGCACATTCGAAAGTCGTGCAGGTTTGTAGCTTAATTAGCTTCTGTAAATTGTCCCAAATGTGTAGCATGCAAAAATGAGATAGCATAATACTGATGTATGGGTAATTGGTGGTTGGAGTGGACTCGGAGTGGGCCAAAGGGCCTGTTTCCACACTGTATCTCTTTCCAAATTCCAGAGGGAAAAGAAGGCAAGGGAATGTAATAAATGGCAGGATATCATGTGTAGAGGTGCATGTTATCCTGAAAGTAACAGGAGATGTGGGTGAAGTGGTCGGGAAGGTATATGGAAGACTTGTCCTATTGACCAAGGCACAGAATGCTAGTGTAGAGAGCTCATGCTGGGATAGTACAAAACATTAGTTAAGTCACAGGAAACATACTGTGCACAATTCTGGTCACCACACTCCACATATGTGATAGTACCAGTAAGTTGCTGAGATGATTTACAAAGATATTGGCAGGATGGAGAAAGCTATAAAAAGAAACTATCCAGGCTGTGATTATTTTATTTGAAAGAAAGGAGACCGAGACAAAGGAATAAAAAGTCATAGAGAATGGGAACAAGCCCTTCAGCCATTTGTCCATGGTAACCTAGATGCCCCATGCAAGCTAGATCCATTTGCCCATATCCCCCAAACCTTTACCAATGCCTTGAACAAGTACAACGTAATGTCCCAACCTCTATACTCTATACCCTAACTGATGAAGAAAAGCTTTCTTCCCCACACTATCTACCAGTCATGCCACTTTCAGGGAACTCCCAGATCCCCCTGCTATACAATACTCTCTAGGGACCTACCACTCACCCTGAAGGTCCTGGCCTGGTTTGACTTCCCAAAGTGCAACACCTCGCACTTATCTGCATTAAGCTACATTAGCTATTCCTCACCCCACTTGCCCTGCTGATTAAGTTCCTGCAATTTTTGATAAACATCTTCACTGTGCACGATACCACCTACTTTAATATCATCTGTATATTTAATAATTATGCCTTGTGCATTCTCATACACATTGTTGATATAAACCACATAAAGCAATGGGTCCTTTGCCTCCAGACCAAAAAACATTCCACCACCATCCTCTGTTTCTTTCCATGAAGCTAATTCCATGTCCTGTTAACTTGCTCTCTTTGGATCCCATGCAATCTAACCATCCAGAGCAGTTTAACTTGTGGAACATCGGTAAAGGATTCGCTGAAGTCCATATAAACAACATCGATGGCCTTGGCCTTGTCAACCTTCTTGGTTACTTCTTCAAAAATCTCAAGCAAATTTGTAAGACACTTTCTGCCACATTCAAAACCATGCTGCCTATCCCTAATCGGTCCATGTCTACTCAAATGCCAATATATCTTTTTGCTCAGAATCCTCTCAAGTAACTATCACCACATATGTCAGGCTCACTGGTCTATAGTTCCCAGGCTTTTTCTTGTAAACCTTCTCATACAGAGGGAAAACATTAGTCATCCTCTAGTCACCTCACTATGCCCTTGTGTAATGATGATTTACATATTTCAGACAGGACTCCTACAATTTATGTTTCAGCTTCCTGTAGTGTCCTTGGATATTTCTGATCAGGCCCAGGAACCTTTATATGCCTTAGGAAACCCAGCACCTCCTCAACCATAATGTGGACTGCCCTCAAGACATCTCTAATAACGATCCCAAATTCCCTCATCACCATGGTCAAAGCAGAGAAAAAACACTCACCGAGGATCTTGCCTTTCTCCCGTGACTCCACACATAGATGACCACTTCAAGTTTAAGGGGCCCTATTTTGTCTCTGCTTATCCCCTCTTTCCCTTAATGGGTGTAGAATCTTTTTGAATTCTCCTTAATCTTGTCTGCCAGAGTTATTTCCTGCCTCCTTTTTATCCTCCTAATTTCTCTCTTAAGTATGCTCTTCAGTCCCCTAAATGCCACCAGGCAAAAACTTGATCTCAGCTGCCTATATCTAACCGACACCTTCTTTATCCTTCTCAACATCCAGCCTCCCTACTCACTCCTGCCTTGTCTTTCACTCAATCAGGAACATGCGTGCCTTGAACTTTCACCAGCACACTATTAAAAGCATCCCATTTTGCAGATGTCCCTTTGCCCACAAATACAATACAATACAATACAATACAATATATCTTTATTGTCATTGTACCCAGGGGTACAACGAGATTGGGAATGTGCCTCCCATACGATGCAATAATTTAAGTAATTAACAGCAACCCAACGAAACGAAACAATTGTAACAGTTTTTAGACAGGGTAAAGTACAAGTTGATCTATGCGTTGTGGCCATCCGGCTCAGCAGGACCGGTTCATAGCAGCTATGGCCCTGGGGATGAAGCTGTTCCTGAGTCTGGAGGTGCGGGCGTAGAAGGCCTTGTATCGTCTGCCCGATGGAAGGAGTTCGAACAGACTGTTGCAGGGGTGTGAAGAGTCTTTGTGGATGCTGGTGGCTATTCTGAGGCATCGTGTGTTGTAGATGCCCTCCAAGTCTGGTAGCTGTGTTCCGATGGCCCTCTGAGCTCTATGGACTACCCGCTGTAGAGCTTTCCTTTCTGCCTCCGTGCAGCTGAGGTACCACACAGGGATGCCATGCGTTAGGATGCTCTCTATGGTGCAGCGGTAGAAGGTCGTCAGCAGCTGTTGGGGTAGACCAGACTTTTTCAGTGTTCTTAAGTAGAACGGTCTTTGTTGTGCCTTCTTGACCAGCGCAGCAGTGTTATTCGACCATGTTAGGTCCTCCGAAATGTGAGTGCCCAGAAACTTGAAGCTGGACACTCTCTCCACACTGTCCCCGTTGATAGAGATCGGGGCATATTCCCCGTTATGTGACCTACGGAAGTTGATGATCAGCTCCTTGGTCTTGGTGGTATTTAGGGACAGGTTGTTATCCGAGCACCAGTCCGCCAGGTTCTGCACCTCCGCTCTATAGTTTGTTTCATCCCCTTTGGTGATAAGCCCGATCATCGTTGTGTCGTCTGCAAACTTGACAATGGTGTTGGTGTCGAATGCAGGAACACAGTCGTGTGTGAAGAGGGAGTAGAGCATGGGGCTCAGAACACAGCCCTGTGGTGTGCCGGTACTCAGGGTGATAGTGGAGGACAGGTGCGGGCCCATTCTCACTGCCTGCGGTCGTTCCAGCAGGAAGTCCAGGATCCAGTCACATAATGACGAGCTGAGGCCTAGCTGGTGGACAAGCTATTCTAACAATTTTGTCACGTTCCTGTCCAATATCATCAAAGCTGGCCTTGCCCCAATTCAGAACTTTGACTTGTGGGCTGGTGCTTGAGAGAACATACCCGGATGACATCTTGAAGAACCATGATGTGCCAGACTATACACTGAGCCGGGAAGTCTAAAGTCTATTATTGGGCAAGATAGAGACAAGGAGCAGCAGGACCACTTCTGGCTAAAATTTCCTTGATTCAATGATTTAGCAAGCAATGTAACAGATTCTAATAGTTCAGAATTAAGTAAAATTGGATTTGCAAAACCCCAAACTAAATTTTAGAAATAATTTAGAATCTGATAAGTCTTTCTGTGTATCACATTCCCAGTCACTTCACCTTACTTCCATAAATCTCCAAATTTGCTCTTGCCGCCATCTCTCCCACTACTTCTCATAACTCGCCAAGTTTCAGGCCTCTTCGGCAACACCTGACCGCAACTCCCGTCAATGTATCCATCAGACTTCAGCACATTAACACCTCGATTGCCAGCACCCTTCTAAGTACAGAACACCTATTTCTACCAAAGTACAGAACTCTGATGCCCCCTCACAATGCCTCCAGTGACACTAGCTAGAGGCCACAAATCCCTGAAGTCAACCTCGCATTCTTGACACTGTCAGGTCCTTAATTTACAGACACACATTAAGGTTTCGTGGGGTACATAACATGGGTGTGTGGATGGAGCAAAGGCGCGGATTAACCCTCCTTCACATTTAATGCACCAACAGACTTTAGGAGTTATATTGCTTCCATGTACTCCAATATGTCAAAACCATCATCAAAATTTTAATAATGCAGCGAGATGCTGGAAATAAGTTTAATATTTAAAAGATGCCCAAAAATGGCAGTGAGCTGTTTCCCATCTCTCATTTGACTCTGCACACAGTCCATCCTCCAGATTGAGCTGTTGGGATCCCAGTCACCAAGAAGACACTTCCACAGGATATCGGGATGATGTGAGATACTCCTGTCTGCGAATCACTATCATTTTGGGGGGAGCGGTGTCACATGGTTGAGAGATACAGAGGGAAAACAGGTTCTTCAGCCCACCGGGTCCGCGCCGACCAGCGATCCCCGCATAATAACACTCTCCTGCACACGCTAGCGACAATTTTCACGTGTACCAAGCCAATTTACCTACAAACCTGTACGTCTTTGGAGTGTGGGAGGAAACCGAAGATCTCGGAGAAAACCCATGCAGGTCATGTGGAGAACGTACAAACTCCAAACAGACAATACCCATAGTAGACAGCACCCGAGGTCAGGATCGGATGTGGGTGTGTGGCGCTGGCTGTGAGGATTTGATTATTTTCGAAGGATTTGTTTGGCGAGGACAAACGAAAGCAGTCAGAATTTGCTTTTTGGACTTCTGTCGGAAAGCAGAGACTCTCTTTGTTGAAAGAGTCCTCTAATTGGGGAGGATTTGTTCGTGTTTTCTGAAAGTCGTAGGAGCGGCAGTGGCTGGCGGAAGGCCAAGTTGCACTTGAACTGGTGGGAGATGAGTCTGGACCGGTGTTTGTGGTCTGTAGCATCGGAAAGCTCCCTCCCACACCGACTTTGCCCGGTCCAGGTGTGCCGGGTAAGTACGGCAACAGTGCATTGGATTTTCGTTGAAGCCGGGAGGGCGACCGAGACCTGGGGAAGAAGCCTCCGGAAGCTCCATTTTCTACGACGGGAGGATTGGCACGGACTTTTCCCTATCTTATCAGGAGGAGACTGCTTCTGTTGCTTTGCCAGGAAAGCCTTCACGACTTTAAACTGCTGCAAATGCGTGGAGGTGCAGCAATAGCAGAAAGACTGCTTTGACTTATAAAAAACGGAGACGTTTTGTTTTGCTCCACGCCCTAAAGATGGCGGCCCCCAAGAATTATGCAGCTGCCGTTCAGTCGGCAGTCTCCGTGACTAAGGGCCATGAGTTGTTGGGGCGTATACACGGGGTGAAAGTGACCTTGCAGGGCAACATTACCTTCAAGGCTGTGCTAACCGCGCTGGGGGAGACTGTTGGCAAGAAGGCCATAATCGCAGGCGCGGTGGTCAGTGGGAAGGCTGTTGTCATCCTAAAGACTGAGCAGTCGGTGGCTACCGCATTGGAAAGGGGGATCACGGTGGCTGGGATTTACATGGCGGTGGACCCATGGGGACGGCCCGTGCTGCCGGTCATGCTGTCCAACGTTCCCCCTTATGTTCCGGACGCGCTCCTGCTCCCACATGTAACTAAGCTGGGGGAGGTGCGGTCTGGGCCCACCAAACTGTTGCATAGGTTGGATGATCCCGAAATGCAGCATGTATTAACGTTCAATCGCCGTGTGTACATACAGCTGGCACAGGGGATTGATATGGAGGGGAGTTTTGAGGTTGAATGGGAAGGATTCTGCTATCGCGTGTTTTGGAACACGGGCCAAGCACGCTGCCATGCATGCAAAGAGGTGGGGCATTTCCGCAGGAATTGTCCCAAGCACCAGGCTGCCAGCTCTACCAAGGTGGCCCAGGAAGGCAGTGCTGGCCCATCTGGGGCTGCTGGTTCTGCCACGGTGGCCCGTGATGACTTTGTTCCCTTGCCCCCAACCTCCATTCCCCCACCACCCCCATGTCCCGTACCTGTGGCGGAGGATGCCGGTGCAGTGTGGGGGGTGGATGAGGGGCACTGGGAGAGACAGAAGAGTAAGAAAGCTAAATGGAAGAAGAAGAACGTTCAAGCGGGACGCCAGGCAGAAGGTCACCTTAATGAGGGTCCCCCGGCAGTAGATATTATCGAGCTCGCCTCTGAGCCTGAGGGTCTGAAGGCTGGAGAGGATGAGCAGGTAGATGGCGGGGCGGAGGAACAGGCTTCAGCAATGGAGCTGACTGTACCACCGCACGCTAGTGGTTATAAGAGGAGGAGGCATGGGTCCTCTGACACGGAGAACGGCCCTGAAGGTCAGGGGCGACCTGAAGGGAAGTGTTTCTCCCCTGTTGAGGCAGAGTACCCAGTACAGGCTTCCTCTGGGCAGGAGAATGCCTCTGTAGTGCAGGGACCACCTGAGAGTGGTGACACACTACCCCAGGGGGCTGTTCCCCCAGGGATTGCGTCCGCTGGCTTAGAGGGTGACCAGGGGAAGATTGATGGGGGGGACTTGAGTGTGGGGGTGGGTCCCCAGCCCATGCTCCCCGTTGAGGCTACGAGTCCTATTGAGGGGTGTGCTGCCCCATCGGCTGAGGGAGCAGGGGAGACTCCGGGAACATCGCCCCCTGAGGGCCAGAGCGAGGTGGTTCCCCTGGTGGTGGGGGACAGGGACTCTCTGGGTGACGGTGCTGGGCCGGGTGCCCTGGGTACGAAGGAGGACAGGGCCGTTTCGGATCGTGTCCTTCGGTCGGACTCCAGACGTACCCTCTCACTGCCCGCCCCGGAGACTTCCTCTGACATCACGGCCCCCAATCCGGTTACAGAGGGCGGTGGGGGTGTGCAGGAGCCTGGCCATTTACCAGGCAGCTTGCCACAGTTAGAGGTACCGGTACCTGCCCCCGTCACTGATCCTGGGGGTGGGATGGTGACGGAGGAGGGACCGGGTGATGTGGCCGACCCGCCCACCTCACAGGGAGGGGTGAGCGAGGCGGCTGGGAGTCAGAACTATCCAGACTCGGGCTCAGACATTGAGTGGGAGGAGGAGGGGGACGTGGAGTCCAGCGACAGTGAGTTGATGGACTGTCCCACCCGCAGCCCCGTGTGTCGGCTTGTTGATATCGGGGAACTCCGGAGCTTTCTGAAGGACAGCAGAGGGAAGAGGAATAAGGCAGATCTGGCTGTTGACCGCTGGTCGGACCTGACAGTACCCTTGCAGTCCATTTATGCCATCCTTCAGGAGGAGGAGAACGAGGCAGGTGTATTGAAAAATGAGCGGCGCCAGCTCCAAGAGCTTTTTAAGTCCCTAAAGAAAGGGCAGAGGGCTCGGGGAGGCTCCACTCCGTCACGGGGGGCTGGTAAAAGTTCTTGTGCGCTTTCAAAATGAAGCTCACTATAACCAGCCTGAATATTAATGGGGCCAGGGGGTCTCTCCGTAGGTTTCACCATCTCTCAGTGCTGAGGGACGGGAGGTACGCGGTGAGCTTCCTGCAGGAAACACACACTGTGGCTAGTGACGAGCCCACCTGGCTCCTGGAGTGGGAAGGGGGGGTCTACATGAGCCATCTCACCTCCATTTTGAGTGGAGTGGCCTTCCTGTTGGCCCCATCTTTCCAGCCGGAGATTGTCAAGGTGCAGGACATTGTACCAGGCCGGTTGTTGTATCTGGCCGTGCGCCTGGATGGCGTGCCGTTACATTTTATTAATGTGTACGCCCCCAAGAGCGGTGCTATGCAGACGCGGTTAACACAAGAAGTGACCGCGCTGTTGAACACCATCGATCGGGGGAGTGTGTTTTCCTGGGCGGTGATTTTAATTGTACCCTTGAGGCGAGAGATCGCTCTGGCATTCAGCGCGATCCGGCAGCGGTCAAGACATTAAGGGAGTTGGTGGATTCTTTTGAGCTAGTAGATGCTTGGAGGAATTTCCATCCCAACTCCGGCGCCTTCTCGTACAGGTTTAAGGGGGGTGGTTCCCGTATTGACCGTGTATATGTGTCTAAGGCTTATGTGTCCTGTGTCTCGGCAGCCTCCATGCGGTTGGAGCCGTGCTCGGACCACTGCCTGGTGCGAGTGGACTTTATCCCGACGCGCACACGGGCAGGGTCCGCGTACTGGCACTTCAACAACCGGCTGCTGGAGGAGCGCCGGTTCCGGGATTCATTCAAGCAGTTCTGGGCGGAGTGGAGGGAAAGGCAGGGGCGTTTCCCTTCCCTAAGGCAGTGGTGGGATGTAGGGAAGGCTTACGTCCGTCTGTTTTGCCAGGACTACACGAGGGGGTCGACCAAGGGGCGGGACTCCGAGATCGGACGGCTTGAGAGAGAGTTGCTCGACTCGGAGTCTCGCCTGGGTCAGACGGAGGGGGACTCGTGTGAGTGGGAGGAGTACCAGGAGAAAAAAGGGGCACTGAGGGACTTGCAGCTGAAGAGGTCCCGGGGCGCGTATGTGAGGTCGCGAGTCCAGATGTTGCACGATCTGGACTGCGCCTCCCCCTTTTTCTTCTCCCTGGAAAAGTGCCGACGTGCCCGCAGGCAGTTTGTCGAGTTGCTTGTGGACGATGGCTCCCCCGTCACGGATCCGGAGAGGATCGGTGCCTCAGTTTGGTCATTCTATGACACTCTGTTCTCCGAGGGAACATCTAGTGGGGAGGCACAAGGGGTGCTGTGGGAGGGCCTACCCGTAGTGTGCAGGGAGGTGGCCGAGCGCCTCGATGATCCCCTAACTCTGGAGGAGTTGACTGGTGCCCTGCACCAGCTCAGTAGGGGCAAGTCTCCGGGGCTGGATGGGCTGACTGTGGAGTTTCTTCGAGCCTTCTGGGGTGTCCTGGGGGGCGACTATGTGAAGGTGTTGGGGGAGAGCCTGGCGACCGGGGAGATGCCCTTCTCGTGGCGCAGGGCAGTCGTCGTCCTGCTGCCCAAGAAGGGCGATCTCCGCCTCTTGAAGAACTGGCGCCCGGTCTCTCTTCTCAGTACGGGTTACAAAGTCTTTGCACGGGCATTGGCCAATCGCCTGGGGCCCATGCTGTCCCATGTGATCCACCCTGACCAGTCCTACACAGTCCCGGGCCGGTCCATCCAGGACAATATCCATCTGGTCCGGGACCTGATCCATCTGTGCCAGAGGGCTGGTCAGTCCGTTGCCTTTCTCTCCCTTGACCAGGAGAAAGCGTTTGACCGGGTGGGACACGACTACCTTCTCGGGACTCTGCGGGCGTTTGGATTCGGACCCCATTTTGTGGCCCGGGTCCGGCTCCTATACGCTGCTGCAGAGTGCCTGGTCAAGGTCAATGGCTCTTTGTTGGCTCCCATTCACTTTGGGAGGGGGGTTCGTCAGGGATGCCCCATGTCCGGCCAGCTTTATTCCCTCTGTGTGGAGCCATTCCTGTGCCTCCTACGGAGGCGGCTGGCAGGTTTGGCTTTGCCGGGGCCGGGGGTGGAGGTGGTTTTCTCGGCCTACGCCGACGATGTGCTACTAATGTTCACCGACCCGGTTGACCTGCGGAGGATGCGTGAGTGCCAGCGGTTGTTCTCAGCCGCATCCTCCGCCAGGATCAACTGGGGGAAGTGTGCTGGGCTCTTGGTGGGTCAGTGGCAGGTAGACTCCCTGCCGGAGGAGATGGCAGTTTTTGCGTGGAGCACCACGCACCTCCTCTATCTGGGGATCTACCTGAGTCCCACTGAGGGGGCTTGGCAGGCGAATTGGCAGGAGCTGGAGGCGAAGGTGGTCGCCTGTGTGGGGCGCTGGTCAGGCCTCCTTGGTGTGTTATCATATCGGGGTAGGGCTTTGGTCATAAACCAGCTGGTGGCCTCTCTGCTGTGGTACCGGCTGGCCACTCTGGTCCCGTCCTCTCGTTTCATCGCCATGATACAGAGGAGGTTAGTTAACTTCTTCTGAGGTGAGAGGTACCACTGGGTCTCTGCTGGGGTTCTGAGTCTCCCGTTGGAGGAGGGCGGTCAGGCGCTGGTCTGTGTCCGCACTCAGGTGGCAGCCCTCCGACTCAGGACCTTGCAGAGGTACGTGTACTCCGAGTGCCCTCCCAGATGGCACTCGCTGGCCACGTACTTTTTCTGCCAGGGGCGCTGCCTCCAGGAGGGATCACGGCTCCCGGTAGCGGGCATGAGTCAGCGCGCTAGGCGGGAGTTGCCTGGTTTTTACCGTGATCTCCTGAGAGCCAGGAATTTGGTCACCTTCAGCCAGGGCGCTGCTCCTCAGGGGGAGGGGGGTGCTGTGGTTGTGAGGGGGGCCGGTCCTCACCCTGTCACGGTGGGTGTCGAGGAGAGGCGTGTGCGTGGAGCGATTCCGACCGGGCTTACCCCCGCTCCGTCGGAATTGCTCATCGGGCCCACGGCATGGGTCCCTTCCCGAGAGCCGGCCCCACGCAATATGAGCCGCCTTTCCCAGATGCCCAGCGTGCCGTTCCGTGATGCGGAGAGGCGCGTTTTGTACAGGCTGCTCCTGCACACTCTCCACTTCCTCGCTCTCGTCTTCCGTCCGGACACGCCCTGGCGGTCCGTGTTACCACCTGACGGCGGGAGCGGTCCCCAGTGGAGGTCTCTCTATAAGGGGGTCCTCCCGCTTTACATCGGGGACCTGGGGTGGAGAGTGTTGTATAAGGCTATAGCCTGTAACAGGTACTTGAGCCGGTTCACGGTCTCGTCTGCCGCCTGTCGCTTCTGCGGTGAGGAGGAGACCGTGTACCATTTGAATACAGAGTGCGTGAGGTTACAGCCCCTGTTCCAGTATCTGAAGGGGCTGCTCCTCAAGTTCTGGCTCCATTTTAGCCCTACGCTTTTAATTTTTGGGCACCCGGTACAGAAGGGGGAGGGTCAGGAGGGAGGAGGGGGTCTCCCTGTCGGTCTGCTCCTGGGCCTGGCCAAGATGGCCATCCGCGGGTCCAGGCAGCGGGCAGTCGACGGCCTCACAGAAGTCGTCTGCCTACCCCTGTTCCGGGCTTACGTCCGTGCCCGCGTGTCCCTGGAGAGGGAACACGCGGTGTCCACGGGGACTCTGGAGGCCTTCCGGGAACGCTGGTCGCCGTGGGGGGTTGAATGTTTTGTTGACAGAGATGGAGGGATTTTAATGTGATAATTGTTTAATTTGTAAACTGCCGATACAGGCGGCTTTTGTTTGATCACATTTTGCTTAGTATGTTTGTATGTTTTTCTTTGGAATAAAACTTTTATATATTTAAAAAAAAAAAAAAGTGGTCAGGATCGAACCTGGGTCTCTGGCGCTGCAAACACAATAAGGCAGTAATTCTACCGCTGTGCCACTGTGCTGCCCTAGAGGTTTACCTCTTTAATATTAGGTACTCAAACATCCTTGGTGTTTACTGCAACTATTTCCCTTGCAGGAGAAGAGTCACCATGGCCAGCGAGGAATGTAAAACTGTTGCTCCCATAAAGACGGCGGTGAGGAGCATCACCAAAGCATCTGATGTCAGGGAAGACAATGCTTTGTTCTTGCAGCCATACAGTAACTGGGAACAATTCCTGATGCCTGGCCCACTTTCTGTAGCCATTTTAGGTGAAATAATATTCCTTTCTGCAAGAGAAGACTTTGCAATTGACAAGGGTATGCCCAAGGAAGGATTCAAGTTCATAAAATATCCCAAATCATTCCGTACCTCTTTAGTGCAAGTGAGCAATGAGGGCTGGGAGGCTTTTCAGATAGCTCACAAGAACATGGACCAAATCCGGCTTCTCTCCATGACAGTCCCGACTGACATGAGGGATGTTGTGAAGTTCCTCATGCAGAAGAATCCAAAGATCACTGAAGACTTCCTCCCGATCCCTCTGAAGAACATCAAATCTTCTGCAGATAAATGCTTGAAGCTTTCCACGGCTGTGGAGGAGAAATTTAACGCAGTCATCCGTCTGATCAATGAACTACTGGAGGCCTGCACAAGCTCCAAAGGAGTATATAAGGAACAATTACAGGAAATAAAATTTGAAAAGGAACGTGCTGAAATGCAGGAGAAAGCAGCGAAAGAAAGAAAAGCCATGATGGAAGAAAATCATAAAAAAATGGAAACCCAAATGAAGGAAGCAAAGGAAGATTACAAAGCCAGCATGGATTCTATACCAGTTGGCTGGGATGCTGTGCGCATGGCTATGGCAGAAACACTTGTGAATGGTGTCAGTGAATTCATCAGTGGAAGCATCTTCAGGGCTATTTTCTCTAATGAAAGCAGTAAAAAATGTCATAATTCCAGTGATCATAACTCCAATCCGAATTCTGCTGAAGAAGTTGAGAATGATATCATTTATAAAGCGGAGGCTCTACAAAATGTTATAACAGACCTTCATTCTTTCCTGAGCAAGAATAAGTTGAAAAGTGCGGACGCAGCTGATATTTTAAGCTTTTGCAAAAGTAGATTGGATGGTTTTCAACAGAAAGCAACAGATGGAGTGGACTGCAAAGATAAGCACATAGCATTGAGGATCTGTCATGCAGGAATTGGAATATGTGAGGAGCTGGAAACAATGCGAAAATCTACACAAGCTAACAAAAAGAAAATGGCTGATACAGCTGCGAAGATCAAACAAGTGATGCAGGATTGAATTACATTCACCTCTCGTAGCAAGGGAAAGACAGGGTCCATGGGGTTAACTGCCAGTCCACCAAACATTGCCACAGCTCAGCCAGCAGGGGGAAACAGCGGTGTACAGATGGCCAGTCTCAATGCCAGGGTCAAAGTGGAGCAGTCTGCAGCACAGCTGCGAACCTCACAGGAGATGTACGAAAGAAGCTTTGAGAATGTAAAGGAGAATAACCAAGAGCTCCAACAGATCCTGGAAACTCTGCAGCATTGTAATGTTCATGGAATAGACTTTGATAACACTGTGACGATGCTCTTGAAGGGATTGGATGCTTTAGGCCGTGTGAAGGAACAATGGGGGAAGATGGTGCTCTTCTTCACCATGATGTCAAACCTGATCGAAAGCTCTCTGAACCCATCACTTCTCAAATTCACGGAGTACAGTGAAAAGATTTCCAGCTATTCACCGAACCAGCTGACACAGGATCTACTGTACACACAGATCTCTCAGGCCACTAACATTGCGAGCCTTGTCCACATGATTGCTGAAACCTATGTGCAAGTCTCCACCCACCACCTGATGGACCGAGTCAACAGCCTGGGGAAATTATTGGGACTCGACCCAAATCGGGACATAATTAAGTTTGATCGGGAACATGAGAAGTTTGGATCAGACTGCAATGAAGCATCAAAAGCCATAGAGGATCTTGTTCTGAGGAACAAAGACCAGTATAAAGAACGTGTGCAGGCGAGAATAGATAGGATGAATAACAGTATGAAGGCCTTGCTAGCCCCAGCCACTCCAGAAGAAATTCAAGAAATTCAAAATGCCGTGCAAGGAGGCATCCATGAGGGATATGTGGAAATAGCAGAGGATGTCATTGATGATTTTCAGTAATCGTCTGCTCCTTCACAGACCTCACTTCCACTTCCCAAAGATCAATGCAGTTTATCATTTCTATCTTCATTATATTTTAATAAAGAGGGTGTTGCTTTTTTGTGTGAAGGGGGCAGCAGGTTACATGAAAAACAGCATCTTAGACAATAGATAAAATATTGAATGCACGTAGTCATTTTCCAAGGGCAAGGGAGTCAAGAACGAGAGTATATATGTTGAAAGTGAGAAGGGAAAGATTTAATTGGAGCCCGAGCTGCAATGTTTTACACAGAGGCTTGTGGGTACATGGAATGCGCTATCAAAGGATGTCATAGAGGCAGGTATAGTAACATTCATAAAATATTTCTACAGGTACATGGATAGGAAAGGTTTAGACAGTTATGCCCCAAACGTGGCCAATGGAACTAGCTTAGATGGGCAACTTGGTTAACATGGATGAATTTGGCCGATGGGCTTGCTCCCATGCTGTATGACACGTTGACTCTAAGAATCAAAACATTTTCACGTAAATTTATTACAGTGGAAGAACGTGGTGAGCGAAATGGGATCTGGAGCCTCAGAAGCAGAGGCACTGAGTCTGAACCTTTCTAAGGTTAAGTCACAACTGAAATATTCACCAGTGTTGTAGTGAATGATTTGATGATTCTGGAGAGAGTGAAGGAATAGTTACAGCAGGATTAATTAAATAGAATAAAACTGTTCTCATTAGCAAGTCCATTAGACACTGATTTTAAATAATAGACAAATGGCACGTGATCTGGGAGTGAAAGGACTCGTCCAGAAAGTGGTTATAATCTGGAACTTGCTGTTTCTAAAGATGATGGAAATATAATTGATTGTAGCTTTCCAAGGAGATTTGGGAAGGCATGTAAGCTAAATAAATTGAAGCTCCATATAAATAAATTATAGGGCTCTGTGTAAAGTGGAAGGATGAGGTTGAATAGATTTCTTGCCAGACACCTAACATTAACTCAATCACCCAATTGCCCTCCTCCTGTGCTACTAATTCTGTGATTCAGTAAAACATCTTGCATTTCTGATTTATTATTTGTTTATTAGAATAGAATTGTTTTGAATTGCTTTAATTGAGACTTATGACGAGGATCACATTTGCCCGAGATTAAGCTGTTTGTAATTTGCTAAAGATATCCCAGAATATGTTCAATTTTTCGCATTAACTTTTCAATAAACTGTTTATGCTTGATGAGGTGTTTGACCAAATCCTTGAATTTTCTCACATTCATTGATAATTCCTTTAAGATCACCAATGTGTCTTAATGACATCTATATACTAAAACTCTTGTTTGTTTGTTCCTGAACTACAGCCAAAACGGCACACAATTTTAGGCCCACCTTACTCACCGTCGTCCCTTTGGTGATAATGGGAGAAGTTTCATTGAAATCGGTGTTATATTTTTAAAGTTGTTCACATTTTAAAGTTAAAATCTATTTCCAAGGGAGGGTGGGGGGAGGGGGATGGAGGGAGGGAGGGGGAGGAAGGAAGATAAGGGGGGGTGGGGGGGGGGAGGGGAGGGGTTAGAGGGGGATGGGGGGAGGATAGGGTGCAGAGAAACATAGAAACATAGAAAATAGGTGCAGGAGTAGGCCATTCTGCCCTTCGAGCCTGCACCGCCATTCAATATGATCATGGCTGATCATCCAGCTCAGTAACCTGTACCTGCCTTCTCTCCATACCCCCTGATCCCTTTAGCCACAAGGGCCACATCTAACTCCCTCTTAAATATAGCCAATGAACTGGCCTCAACTACCTTCTGTGGCAGAGAATTCCACAGACTCGCCACTCTCTGTGTGAAGAAATGTTTTCTCATCTCGGTCCTAAAAGACTTCCCCCTTATCCTTAAGCTGTGACCCCTGGTTCTGGACTTCCCCAACATCGGGAACAATCTTCCCGCATCTAGCCTCTCCAACCCCTTAAGAATTTTATATATTTCTATAAGATCCCCCCTCAGTCTTCTAAATTCCAGTGAGTATAAGCCTAGTCTATCCAGTCTTTCTTCATATGAAAGTCCTGCCATCCCAGGGATCAATCTGGTGAACCTTCTCTGTACTCCCTCTAAGGCTAGAATGTCTTTCCTCAGATTAGGAGACCAAAACTGCACACAATACTCCAGGTGCGGTCTCACCAAGGCCCTGTACAACTGCAGCAGAACCTCCCTGCTCCTATACTCAAATCCTCTTGCTATGAATGCTAACATACCATTCGCTTTCTTCACTGCCTGCTGCACCTGCACGCTTGCTTTCAATGACTGGTGCACCTCCCCTTTTCCTAATTGGCCACCATTCATACTCTGCTTTCCTGTTCTTGCCGCCAAAGTGGATAACCTTACATTTATCCACATTATATTGCATCTGCCATGCATTTGCCCAATCGCCTAATCTATCCAAGTCACTCTGCAGCCTCCTAGCATCCTCCTCGCAGCTAACACTGCCACCCAGCTTCGTGTCATCTGCAAACTTAGAGATGTTGCATTCAATTCCCTCGTCCAAATCATTAATATATATTGTAAATAACTGGGGTCCCAGCACTGAGCCTTGCGGTACCCCACTAGTCACTGCCTGCCATTATCAGCCTTTAATCCATTTAATTTACCTAACACCACTTCCCGACTAACCTGGATTTCCCTCAGTTCCTCCTTCTCATTAGACCCCCGGTCCCCTGCTATTTCCGGCAGATTGTTTATGTCTTCCCTAGTGAAGACAGAACCAAAGTAGTTGTTCAATTGGTCTGCCATCTCCTTGTTCCCTATGATCAATTCACCTGTTTCCGACTGCAAGGGACCTACATTTGTCTTAACTAGTCTTTTTCTCTTCACATATCTATAAAAGCTTTTTCAGTCAGTTTTTATGTTCCCTGCCAGTTTTCTCGCATAATCTATTTTCCCTTTCCTAATTAAGACCTTTGTCCTCCTCTGCTGGACTCTGAATTTCTCCCAGTCCTCTGGTATGCTACTTTTTCTGGCTAATTTATATGCTTCATCTTTTGTTTTAATACTATCCTTGATTTCCCTTGTTAGCCACGGATGCACTACCTTTCCCGGTTTGTTCTTTTGCCAAACTGGGATGAACAATTGTTGTAGTTCATCCATGCGATCTTTAAATGCCTTCCATTGCATGTCCACCGTCAACCCTTTAAGTATCAATTGCCAGTCTATCTTGGCCAATTCACGTCTCATACCCTCAAAGTTACCTTTCTTTAAGTTCAGAACACTTGTTTCTGAATTGACTTTGTCACTCTCCATCCGAATGATGAACTCCACCATATTATGGTCACACTTGCCCAAGGGGCCTCGCACAACAAGACTGCTAACTAACCCTTCCTCATTACCCAGTCTAGAATGGCCTGCTCTCTCGTTGGTTCCTCGACATGTTGGTTTAGAAAACCATCTCGCAAACATTCCAAGAAATCCTCTTCCCTGCCAATTTGGTCACGCAATCTATATGTAGATTGAAGTCACCCATTATAACTGCTGCACCTTTGGTGCACGCATTTCTAATTTCCTGTTTGATGCCATCCCCAACCTCACTACTGCTGTTAGGTGGCCTGTACACAGCTCCCACTAGCGTTTTCTGCCCCTTAGTGTTTCGCAGCTCTACCCATATCGATTCCACATCCTCCGAGCTAATGTCCTTCCTTTCCATTGCGTTAATCTCCTCTCTAACCAGCAACGCTACCCCACCTCCTTTTCCTTTCAGTCTATTCCGCCTGAAATATAGAATATCCCTGGGTGTTGAGCTCCCAGCCTTGGTCACTCTGGAGCCATGTCTCCATAATCCCAACTATATCATAATCATTAATAACTATCTCCACATTTAATTCATCCACCTTATTACGAATACTCCTTGCATTGAGACACAAAGCCTTCAGGCTTGTTTTTATAACACTCTTGCCCCTTATATAATTATGTTGCAAAGTGGTCCTTTTTGATTTTTGCCCTGGATTTGTCTGCCTGCCACTTTTACTTTTCACCTTGTTACCTATTGTTTCTACCCTCATTTTATACCCCTCTGTCTCTCTGCTCTTGTTCCCATCCCCCTGCCATATTAGTTTAAATCCTCCCCGACAGCACTAGCAAACACTCTCCCAAGGACATTGGTTCCATTCCAGCCCAGTGCAGTAGATGTTTGGGCCCAATGGACCCACTTGGTCTAGTTCTTTCTAGTATCTGACCCATACTCATCTGAGGACAACTGGGAATAAAAACTATGTACATTCAAAAGATTTTGAAGCCTGCAGATGAACTTTACTTTTAAGGTCAATTACTTAAAGGAATAATTGTTTAAATTATATTCTTAACAAAGTGCAGCAGGAAATGGCCCTTCCAGAGGATAGGAGACTCAGCAACTAGTTGTCAGACTTAAACGGGTGTTGGTTCCTCAGCACTGTAAAAGCCATCCATGGCCCAAACACCTAATGCTCAACTTTCTGACTGCTCAGAATGGGTGTGAATTCAGCAGAGAGTGATGGAGTTGACATCTATTTGAAGCAAAACTTGGAAGATTTCATCAATTGTAATTGTCTTTCTTGCCAAAATATTGAATCCACCTCAAACAAAAGTCTGCAGAAGAGGAGGCACTCATCAGGACAATTGGAAACTGTTCAACCTGCACTCCTACTCTCAAAACCAAGGTCAGCCACATAGAACATAGCACATAGAGTATTACAGCACAGCACTAAATCCTTCGGTCCACAATGTGTGTGCTGAACATGATGCCAAGACCAACTCTTATCTGTTTGTTCATAATCCATATCCCTCCATTCCTTGCATATAGATGGACCTATCCAAAAGCCACTTAAATGCCACTATCATATCTGCCTCTACCATCACCCCCGGCAATGTGTTCCTGTCACTCACCACTCTCTGAATGGAGGAGGTTGATTAGAAGGGGACCCAAACTGGGAACAGAATTAAGTTATCGGGTATGGGAATGGGAACATGAGATGTTTGGATCAGACTGTGATGAAGCATCAAAAGCCAGAGAGGATCTTGTTAAGATGGACAAGGAGCTGTATGAAAAATGTGTGCAGACAAGAATAGGCAGGAAGACCTTGCTATCCACAGCCACTGCAGAAGATATTAAAGAAGTTTGTGTCGTGCAAGGAGACATCCAAATACGAGCCAGCGAACCTTTTATAAAGCTGCAATGCAACTTCCTGCCTCTTGTATTCAATGCCCTGACTGATGAAGGCAAGCATAGCATTTGTCTTTCTCATTATATCTACTTAAGTTGCCACTTTCAGGTAGATTTAGACACACCCCGGGATCGCTTTGTGCATCAAATGTGTTAAGGGTCTTGCCATTAACTGTTTAGTTTCCTCTTAACATTTAACCTTCCAAAGTCCAACACTTCATACTTGCCTGAAATAAACTCCATCTGCCGTTTCTCCACCCATATCTGTAAATGGCACAGGACGTTGACAGGGGAGCGTGAGCAGCCAGATGTTTGGGTCTATATTGACACGGGTAGGTATGGAGATGAAGTGCTGCAAAGAGAATTTGAGGCACATGCTAAAAAGCCGGACTTTCAGGAATGTAATCTCAGGATTACTGTCCATGCCACATGCTAGTCAGGCAAGAAATATGAAGATAGTGCAGTGGAGCTGGGGCAGGAGGGAGGGCTTTGTCTTTATGGATCATTGAGCTCATTTCCAGGGCAGGTGGGACTTTCGTTTAGTTCAGTTTATCTTCACGTGCACCGAGGTACAGAGAAAAGCTGTTGTTGTATGCCATCCAGTCAGCGGAAAGACAATATGAATGGCACTAATGATGCCATTCCTCAGCCACCTTTCGAGGAATTTCATTCATCTTGAAGGAGCAGGGAGACCATGTCAGTGTGTGTGGGTGATCCAGACTCTCCTGCTTGCTATCAGGTAAAATCTCAGTAAAGGAGGACTGGAAATTAATTGTGGTGAATTGTGGTGCAGTTTGTAGAGCTGCTGCCTCACAGAGCCAGAGACCCCTGTGCGATCCTGACCTTGGGTGCTGTTTGTGTGAAATTTACACGATCTAATGACCAGGTTGCTTCCCAAAGGTGCTGCGTTTTCCTCCCACATCCCTAAGGCATGTATGTTTGTAGGTGATGTGGTCCCTGTAAATTGTCCCTCATATCTAGGGATTGAATGAGAAAGTTGGATAACATAGAACCAGTGTGATCCTGTGATTGATGGACAGCATGGACTCAGGGGGCTGAAGGGCCTGTTTCTATCCAAAATCTCTAAACTAAACTAAACTAAGTTAATCTACACAGGACATGGTGCTTGGGGTGTTTTGAAGAGCATTAAACATAGAAACGTAGAAACAGGGAAAATGGGTGCAGGAAGAGGTCATTTGGCCCTTTGAGCCAGCACCGCCATTCATTGTGATCATGGATAATCATCCACAATCAGTAACCTGTGCCTGCCTTCTCCCCATACCCCTTGATCCCACTAGCCCCTAGAGCACTATCAAACTCTCTTTTAAATTTATCCAGTGAATTGGCCTCCACTGCCTTCTGCGGCAGAGAATTCCACAAATTCACAACTCTCTGGGAGAAAAAGTTTTTTCACACCTCAGTTTTAAATGGCCTTTCCTTTATTCTTAGACTGTGGCCCCTGGTTCTGGACTCCCCCAACATTGGGAACATTTTTCCTGCATTTAGCTTGTCCAGTCCTTTCATAATTTTATATGTCTCTCTAAGATCCCATCATCCTTTTCAACTCCAGGGAATACAAGCCCAGTCTTTCTAATCTTTTCTCATATGGCAGTCCCGCCATCCCGCGGATTAACCTCGTTAACCTACGCTGCACTGCCTCAATAGCAAGGATGACCTTCTTCAAATTAGGAGACCAAAACTGCAGACAATACTCCAGATGTGGTCTCACCAGGGCCCTTTATAACTGCAGAAGGACCTCATTACATGTGGACATGTCCTCATGTGGATCTATTGCAGGTTATTAAAAGAGGCAAAACAAGAGATTGCTGGGGCCCAGGTGAAGATCTTTGCATCTTCAATATTAACATTCCAGGTCCTGAAGGATTAGAGAGCAGCTAATATATTTTGTTCAAAAGAGAAAATAGGGATATTCCAGGACCCTGGAGCCCCCAACGTTGTTAATATTCCCCCTCTGTATTTCTAAAGGGACCATGGCGGTTGCAAAGTGTTTTATGGAGGGAGAAGCTGCCAACAAGATTGGAGAGCGTCTCTCAAGACAGGTGAAAACTGTGGAGTTGCTGGCCGGCAACCTGACCAGAATTGGGAACAGAGCCCTGAGTGCAGCGGATGTTGGTGTGATCCAGCGGCTGGTTCAGAAAGCACACCGTGAAGCAAACGATGCTTATGATGCGGCTTTTGGCTACCTGAGAGAAGTTCAGTCAGTTTGTGAGAAGTTAACGGAAGAGAAAGGCAGAATGCAAGAAGAGATGAAACGGAAGAAACAGGAACTGAGCGCGTTACAAGTACAGCTACCAACCATTAGACAGGAGAAGGACAAGCAAGAACAGTACATGAGTAGCTTAAGAGAGTCACTGGGAGTGGCAGAGAAAGCATTGGAGAGACAAAGGGAACATGAGAGGGCTATGGAAAACGCGCGGAATGTAAGCATGTGGATAATGATTATTCCCATTATTGGCACCATAGCAGGTGAGTTATTGCCAAGTGAAGATCCAAATATAGATTGAATGTATTAGTTTATCCACGAGATTGCTTCTGGTTTTGATTTATCAGAAGTCCGAGTGAGAGGGAAGTTCAGAACATCCAGCAGTTGTTCTCAGACTACGGACATTGCAAAGGATCTTGAGAGTGAATGAAAAGATGTTAAACACTGACTCTTTCCTTTCCAAAAACACTGCTGGAAACATTGAGTGGGTCAGGCATGATCTGTGGACAGAGAAAAAACATTAACATTACAAGCTATGTTCTGATGAAGGGTCTATGACCTGAAACACTGCCTGCCCCTCTTTCCACAGTTACACCTGAACTGCTGGGTGTTTCCGGAATATTCTGTTTGATAGGGAAAGTTAATAAATACAATATATCCCCAATGTTTGTTTCAGAGAGGGTGCTGGTTTACCCAAGGTGGAATAGTGAACCAGAATCTTATTAAAGTTTTTTTTACAGAGTGGATGGTGAGTATTTGGAACAAACTTCCAAGAATGGTGATGGAGCCAGATACATTCATGACGTTTAGGAGGCTTTTAGATTGCATATGGATATGTAGGGAATGGAGGAGTATAAATCACATGCGGGCTCACGAGATTAGTTTAGATTGGCATCATGTTTGGCACAGACATTGTGAGCCAAAGGGCCTGTTCCTGTGCTGTACTTTTCTATGTTCTCTGTGGCCCTCTAGAATTCCAAAACACATTTGACAAGATGCCACATAAAAGTCTGGTGCATAAATGAAGAGCTCATGGTATTGGAGGAAGTATGTCTGAAGTTGAGGTCAACACAGACTGGCCACAATTACATTAGATGAGGGGACAGACCTAAGGGATCTTGGCCTTATCCTGCTGCTGTAAGAGAGAACATCTGCTTACTTCAAACAGCTCACAGTGCTGGAGTAACTCAGCGGGTCAGGTAGCATCTCTGGGGAAAATGGATAAGTGACGCTTCGGGTCAGGACCCTTCTTCAGAGTGATAAATGACGTTTCAGGTTGAGTCCCCTCTTCGGACCTTTCTCCTCAAGGTTCTACTTACTTCAGTTTGAAGCGATATGTGGATAACTGTGAGGTTATCCACTTTGATGGTAAGAATAAGAAGGCAGATTATTATCTGAATGGTGTCAAGTTCGGAAAATGGGAGGTACAACGAGATCTGGGTGTCCTGGTGCATCAGTCACTGAAAGGAAGCATGCAGGTACAGCAGGCAGTGAAGAAAGCCAATGGAATGTTGGCCTTCATAACAAGAGGAGTTGAGTATAGGAACAAAGAGGTCCTTCTGCAGTTGTATAGGATCTTAGTGAGACTGCACCTGGAGTACTGTGTGCAGTTTTGGTCTCCAAATTGGAGGAAGGATATTCTTGCAATTGAGGGCGTGCAGCGTAGGTTTACTAGGTTAATTCCCAGAATGGCGGGACTGTCATATGTTGAAAGACTGGAGCGGCTAGGCTTGTATACACTGGAATTTAGAAGGATGAGAGGGGATCTTATCGAAACATATAAGATTATAAGGGTTTATTCACAAAATGCTGGAGTAACTCAGCAGGTCAGGCAGCATCTCGGGAGAGAAGGAATGGGTGACGTTTCGGGTCGAGAGCCTTCTTCAGACTGATGTCGGGGGTGGGACAAAGGAAGGATATAGGTGGAGACAGGAAGATAGAGGGAGATCTGGGAAGGAGGAGGGGAAGGGAGGGACAGAGGAGCTATCTGAAGTTGGAGAAGTCGACGTTCATACCACCGGGCTGCAAACTGCCCAGGCGAAATATGAGGTGCTGCTCCTCCAATTTCCGGCGGGCCTCACTATGGCACTGGAGGAGGCCCATGACAGAGAGGTCAGACTGGGAATGGGAGGGGGAGTTAAAGTGCTGGGCCACCGGGAGATCAGTTTTGTTAATGCGGACCGAGCGCAGGTGTTCAGCGAAGCGATCGCCGAGCCTGCGCTTGGTTAACCTAGTAAACCTACGCTGCACGCCCTCAATAGCAAGAATATCCTTCCTCAAATTTGGAGACCAAAACTGCACACAGTACTCCAGGTGCGGTCTCACTAGGGCCATGTACAACTGCAGAAGGACCTCTTTGCTCCTATACTCAACTCCTCTTGTTATGAAGGACAACATTCCATTGGCTTTCTTCACTGCCTGCTGTACCTGCATGCTTCCTTTCAGTGACTGATGCACTAGGACATCCAGATCTCGTTGTACGTCCCCTGTTCCTAACTTGACACCATTCAGATAATACTCTGCCTTCCTATTCTTACCACCAAAGTGGATAACCTCACACTTATCCACATTAAACTGCATCTGCCATGCATCCGCCCACTCACACAACCTGTCCAAGTCACCCTGCAAAGTTCATATAACATTCACGTTGAGACAGACATTTCTTGCATGGACTGTTTGTTGATGGATACTGCCCTCCTTCCATTTACATATTACATAGTCAGTGAGAGATAGTTCTAATCTGTATCTTGATTAGGCTACACTGAGGAAAGCCATGTACAATTCTGATCATTATTTTGAATGAAGAATATTTTGGCAGAGGATGTAAAATATGTGTGCATGGATGTGTAGGAAGGAACTGCAGATGATGGTTTAAACCGAAGATAGACACAAAATGCTGGAGTAACTCAGTGGGACAGGCAGCATCGCTGGATACCCAGTTACTCCAGCATTTTGTGCCTAACTGTGTGGAAAGGGATGATTTACAAAGATTCTTCTATAAACTTGCATTTTCCATCAAAATATGATGGGCTTGAAGAAAGATAGGAAGGGTGTGATCTGGTGGACATTTTTTTTAAACTGTGTAAAAATTCGGGATACGCTGGCAGAAGTTAGATGAAGTTAGATGAGGAAAGATAGGAGATGGTTTGAATGTTACTTATTCACCAGCAGGGAACAGTTTGGCTAACGGGCCAATTTCTGTGCTGCAAAATTCACACAATTTGGTGAACTGCTGCTTATTGAGCAAAATTTTTCATGAATGGTCTTGTCCACTGGCCAGATATCAGTATAACGTCACTAGCTCAGCAAGCTTGTCATTGAATGTTATAACAGTTAATAATGAAAATTAAATATTTCATTCAGTAAAATCTTTTCTGCCCACAGGAGGTCTATCTGCCATTGTTTGTGAAGTCAGCAGAGCTGCGGCAGTGCGCAATTGTCGATCGCTTGGTGAAGAAATGCGGAGAGGAGAGGAGAAAGTTTCAAAATGTTCATCAGATCTGCAATCCTGTATATCACGCATAGAGCAGGTGATAAACGAGATCCACCAGACTGCAAATAGAATACAAGCTGTGGAGGATCAACTGAACAGGCAGCAACAGCAACTGGAACGTTTCTTCACAATCGACTGCCAGCTGAAACATGGAACACTCAGTGTGAGTGAACTGCTCGGGAAAGTGGAAGTGCTGATGTGGCGCAGTGAGAGATTCCTGAATTTGGATGGTCTGATCATTGTTGTACAGGACATAATTGCCCACATATTAAAGCTGCCAAACCTGCTAGAGGGGAAGATTCTGCATTTGGAGCCAAACACTGTTAAAATGCTGACAACCTTCAGTGATCAGCTGCGAGCGATTGAGTGGTCAGATTCAGATCTCATGAATGGTCCTAATGCCAATGGTCCTAATGCCAATGAGCAGGGTAACTTTGTGCACTGGATTGTGCCACATGGCACTGTGTCACTGCACGCAACTGATGTGATCAACGCTTTCTTATTCCTCGCTCTCTTTCTGTCCCTGTGGTTCGTGATGAAGTTATATTTTGAAGGTGTCGAGTCATCCAGCAGAGAAACAGGCCCTTTGGTTTGAGACAATCACAACCCACCCATTTACAATGACCCTGCATTAATCTCATTTATTGTTCCTCCCACATTTCCACAAAGCACCGAGTCACTGCAGTGATGTGATCAAAGTTGTCTTATTCGACTCTCCCTCTCTGTCCTCGCGTCCCTAATGCTATGTTATCTCCACAAATCATTGAGTCATCCAGCACCGAGTCCAGGCCAACAATTTACAATAATCCTCAACAAGATTCTTGTTTAATTTTTCCCGCATCCCCACCACTCTCCTACTCACACACACACACACACACTCACACACTCCCACACAACCTGGGTCTCTTGCACATTAATATATATTTTTACAACCACACAAAGAGATGTTTAGGTTAATACCAGCATAAAAATTCAAGGCAAATATATTTAGCAAGCTAGGTGAAGTTGAACTTTGATATTGAGGGATATGGTCCAGATATTTCTAAATGACTCCCACAATTTATAATGATTTAAGGCACTGATCTAAGCCTCATGTCATTCATAGTGAATTGAGTCAGATACATGGCACTGCCTGTGCAGCCTTGTTAAGTTTCCAGCTGGCCATGACTAAATCATATCAACCAATATCCTGTATTCATTATACCTCAATGTTTGGACGGTGATTTTAATGATCAATGTTTTGCTTTGCTTGTTATTAAATATGTATAATTACATGATTTGCAGTTGGACTTCATCACTGATTTAGAGTAAAAGATCTCATTCATTCACTCGGCATTGTAAATGTGCAGTGGACACAGTTTGGGTGATGTCAGATGAGTTGATGAAGCAGATTCAGACACCAATTCCTCCAACAACATCACTTGAGACAGCGCTTCTAACGCAGTGAAACAACTCGATTGATTTCACATAAGCTGTCGTGCCAAAATTGGGACTGAGCCACAAAGGAGTATTGCAGCAGATGCCCGTGTGCTGTGTCAAAGCAGCAGGTTCTAGGGACGTCTTAATGGAGGAAGGTGGGTTGAGGGAGTTCCTGAGCTTGGGGACTTGGCATCTACCCATGGTTGTAAGAATTAAAATAGGGCATGAACAGGGTGCCAGAACTGGAGGAGAGCAGTCATCTTGCAAGATTCCAGAATGGAAACAGATTCCAGAGACATGGATTAGGCAGGAGCAATAGCAAGGGAGAGGACAAAATATCACAATTAAAACACTGGATTCGATCCTCCAATATTGAGTTGAAGGAAATTCCCACTTACCCCAAACTGTATATGAGACAAACACGCTGATTATTCAGGGGTAGCAGAGGGTTGAGAGACCTGGGTGTTGAGAAAATCCTGAGGGAAAGTGATTCGGTATTTTCTGGAGGAAATTGCTGAGGGTCAGAAATGAAGGTCAAGGCCAGTTTCTGAAAGTTAAAATGAACCGCGTGGCAAGTAAATCATTGCTGCCGAGTCTCCAGCTGTGAGCAGATGGATGAGAATAGAGAGAGGGAAAAATGGTCCAACCCAGCTAGACAGTGATGCTGAGGTTTAAGCTGAGCATAGCCTTAACCTCAGAGATGTTCATTCAAAAGTGAAGCAGGAAACACTTTAGAGACAAACCAAGTCAAAGATGGATTTCTCTCCCCAAAGGATCTACAGATCTATTCCAGATCCAAGGTGGGTCAATGACATGAGCATATAGGTGAATGTAATCGTGCAACTGATCACATCCAAGCATCTGAATGGCCCCCAGTCCTCAAAGTTCGGCGACTTCAGGCAACCCAGGACTTTGAGCTGCCGGACCTGCCCTTCTCCATGTTATGGCTGTAATATCCACAGCCCAAGTACCAATCCACACCCTTAATTCATCTGCCTTACCCGTTAGGCTTCTCGCATTAAATTAAATGCAGTTTAATCTGTTAGACCTTCCTCTGAATTGCCCCTGTCCATCTCCTCTGCTGCATCTACTCACATTAACATCGGTATTGGGCTCTATTTCCCCATCTCCCACCCTAATGCTTTGGGTCAGACCCCTCGGCAAAATTAGTTTAAACCCTCCCAAGCAGCAATCTCCGCTGCAGGATATCAGTCTACTTCCTGTTCATGTGCCTGTTGTAACCGTTGTACCTGTTGTACAAGGTTTCACCTTCCCTGGATGAAAGCCCAATGTTCCACATACCTTAAGCCCCTTCCCTGCATCAGCTCCTTGGGCACGCATTTATATGTTTGGCTCCTGTTCTCTAACTCACCACAGATCCTCCAACTTACCCACACAACCCGGGTCTCTGGCACATATGATGTATATTTTTACAACCACACAAACAGATGTTTAGGTTGATACCAGCATAAAAACCCAAATACTACCCAATTATATTTAACAAGCTAGGTGAACTTTAACTTTGATATTGAGGGACATAGTCCAGATATTTCTAAATTATTCCGACCATTTATAATCACTTCAGGCACTGATCTAAGCCACATGTCGTTCATAGTGAATTGAGTCGGATACATGGCACTGTGCAGCCTTGAATGAATGAATAAATGAATATAACTTTATTATCATTCAAAACTATACAGACGAGTGCATATTTGAATGAAATTCCGTTGCAACTGGCTTCAATGTAACACCAAATAATAAAAATTGATTAAAGAAAAATAAATAAATAAATAACTCGCACATAAAATAATGGCGGCGGATCATTGTGAATTCAAGAGTCTGAATGCTCGGGGGAAGAAGCAATTGCAGAACCTGGCTGTTCTGCTCCGTATGCTGCAGTACCTTTGACCAGAGGGCAGCAGGGTGAACAGTCCATGATGGAGATGGGTGGGGTCCATGATGGAGATGGGTGGGGCCAATGCTTGGCCTTGGACAAGCACCGTTTGCGTGCAATGCCCTGGATGGAAGAAAGAGAAGTCCCGATGAATTTTTCAGCCGCCCTCACCACTCTCTGCACGGACTTCCAGTCTGAGGCGTTGCAGTCCCCAGACCAGACAGAGATGCAGTTGGTCAGTATGCTTAACAAGCCTTGTTAAGTTTCCAGCTGGCCATGACTAAATCATATCAACCAATTTTCTGCATTCATTAGACTGAAATGTTTGCGTGGTGATTTAAATGATCTATGTAACGCTGAGCTTTTAATTAAATATGAATAAGTACATGATTTGCAGTTGGTCTTCATTACTGATTTAGTGAGAAAGATCTCATTCATTCACTCGGCGTGCAGCTGTGCAGTGGAGACAGTTTGGGTGATGTCTGATGGTTTGATGAGGCAGCAGATTATTGTGTGCTGTGTCAAAGCTGCAGGTTCTAGGGAGCATCTTAACGGAGGAAGGAGGGTCGAGGAAGTTCCTGAGCTTGGGCACTTGGCATCTACCTATGGTTGTGAGAATCAAAATAGGTCATGTACAGGGTGCCAGAACTGGAGGAGAGCAGTGATCTTGCAAGGTTCCAGAATGGAAGCAGATTTCAGAGACTCAGATTACAGGGGAGCAAGAGCGAGGAAAGGGGACAAAAATATCACGATTAAATCTTTGTGCTTGCTGTCAGACATAATTTCCCAGTTAAACAGTGGTGAGAGTTAGAGCATAGCAGCAGTGTTGATGAACACCCTGTGTGCACAGAGATAAGCAAGAAAGGCAATCCGTGGGTGCAGTGGAGCTACCAAGTCTAGAGATCAGGCATGTATCTGTACATTGTAAATGGATTGATTGTAACCATGTATTGTCTTTCTGCTGATTGGTAAGCACACAAAGGAAAGCTTTTCACTGTACCTCGGTACACGTGACAATAAACTAAACTAAAACTAAACTGAAACTGACTGAGACCAACAAACAAGCTAAGAATTGGGGAAGTAACAGGCAGAGAGGTTGGAATCAGTGGTTGATCAGAGAGCTTGTAGCAAGAACCAAAAATTTTGGTTTCAATCCTCCAATGTTGAGTTGAAGGAAATTCCCACTTACCCAGTACTGTATACGAGACATGCATGCTGACGGTTCAGGGACAGCAGAGGGTTGAGAGACCTGGGAGCTCACATGATACTGAAAGAAAGTGATTCTGTATTTTCTGGAGGAAATCGCTGATGGTCAGAAATGAAGACCAAGGCCAGTTTCTGAAACTGAAAATGATGTGCGGCAAGGAAATCATTGCTGCCGAGTCTCCAGCTGTGAGCAGATGGATGAGAATAGAGAGAGGGAGGAATGGTCCAACCCAGCTGGACAGTGATGCTGAGTTTTAAGCTGGGCATAGCCTTAACCTCAGAGATGGTCATTCAAAAGTGAAGCAGGAAGCAATTTATACACACTTATACGTCAAGTCAAAGAGAGATTTCTCTCCCCAAGGGAAGATCTACAGATCTCCAGATCCAAGGTGGGTTAATGACATCAACACATAGGTAAATGTAATTGTGCAACTGATCACATCCAAGCCCTTCTCCCAGCCATGTTTTGACTAATATCCCCGTCCCAAATACCAATCCATGCCCTGAGTTCATCTGCCTTACCCGCCGGGCATCTGGCATTAAATTAAGCAGTTTAATCTATCAGACCTTCCTCACTCCCTGTTGTGCCCCTGCCCATCCTCTCGGCTGCACCTACTCACACTGACATCTATATCGGCCTCTATTTCCCCATCTCCCACCCTAATGTTTTGGGTCAGACCCCTCAGCCAGGTTAGTTTAAATGCTCCCAAGCAGCAAATCCCATCCAGAATATCAGTGTACTTCCTTTACATGCGCAAACCTTACCTCTTCTACAGGTTTCACCTTCCCTGGAAGAAAGCTCAATGTTCCATATACCCAAAGCCCTCCCCCTGCACCAGGACCTTAGGCACACATTTAGTTGGAGGAGTTGGCTGCGCCTAACGGCTGCGGCTCTCTGGCAGTCTGTTTGTCTTTTTTTCTTTTTTTTGTTTGTGTCGGTGTTGGGATGGTTTTTGTTTCTGTTTTTGGCTGTGTATGTGTGGGGGGGGGGTGGGTGTGTGGGGTGGGGCGGGGTGGGGTGGGGTGGGGCAGGGGAAACCTTTCTTTTATTAGGTCTCTTCCCCGGGGCGTAGCCCGCCCGCGGGGCCTTCCATCGCTCGGCGCGGCTCGCCCGCTGGACTTAACATCGCCAGCGCGGCTCGGCCGCGGGACGTTTCAGTGCCCGGTGCGGCTCGGCCGCGGGACGTTTCAGTGCCCGGTGCAGCTCGGCCGCGGGACGTTTCAGTGCCCGGTGCGGCTCGGCTGCGGAACGTTTCAGTGCCCGGCGCGGCTCGGCCGCGGGACGTTTCAGTGCCCGGCGCGGCTCGGCTGCAGGACTTAACATCGCCGGCACGGCTCGGCCGCGGGACGTTTCAGTGCCCGGTGCGGCTCGGCCGCGGGACGTTTCAGTGCCCGGTGCAGCTCGGCCGCGGGACGTTTCAGTGCCCGGTGCGGCTCGGCTGCGGAACGTTTCAGTGCCCGGCGCGGCTCGGCCGCGGGACGTTTCAGTGCCCGGCGCGGCTCGGCTGCAGGACTTAACATCGCCGGCACGGCTCGGCCGCGGGACGTTTCAGTGCCCGGTGCGGCTCGGCCGCGGGACGTTTCGGTGCCCGGTGCGGCTCGGCCGCTGGACTTAACATCGCCTGGTGCAGCCGCGGGACGTTTCAGTGTCTGGGGCGGCTCGGCCGCGGGGCCTTCCATCCCCTTGCGGGGGCTGTGCGTGTCGGTTGCCTCGGTAGGGGTCGAGCTGTCTGTCCGTGGGTGCGGGGGGAAGAGAGGGGAAGTTTTGTTGCCTCCATCACAGTGAGGGGGTGTTTGGAGTCACTGTGATGGATGTTTGTGTTGGGGTCGTGTGTCCTGTGTTCTTTTCTTTTTTTGCTGTGTCTTGTGACTGCTGAAATTTCGTTCGGTATTTATACCGAATGACAATAAAGTTTTGTTATACTGTTGTTTGTTATGTCTTCAATTCCTGTTCTCTGTCTTATTAGCTATAAGTACAATGTCTTTAATGATCGTTTAGTTTAGTTTAGAGATACAGCGCAGAAACAGGCCTTTCGTCCCACCGAGTCCGCGCCGACCAGCGATCCCCACACATTAACACTATTCCACACATACTAGGGACAACTTTACATTTACACCAAGCCAATTAACCTACAAATCAGTACATCTTTTGAGAGTGGGAGGAAACCGAAGATCTCGGAGAAACCCCACGCAGGGTGGAAAGTACAAACTCCATACAGACAGCACCCGCTGTCAGGATCAATCCTGTTAGGATAGATTCTAACATTTTTCCTGTCACAGACGTTGAGCTAATTGGCTTGTCATTTTCTACTTTTTGTCTGCCTTTTTGGAATAAAGGGATCACTTTATTAAGGGGTTAATAAAGGGATTTGCGAATTTCTATTCCAATGGAAATTTGCTGGAATTATGCGACTTTGGAAAACATCCTATCTGGATGCATCACAGCTTGCTTTGGCAACTGCTCTGTCCAAGACTGCCAGACATGGCAGAGAGTTGCAGATGCAGCCCAATTCATCCTATGAAACAGCCTCCCCACAGCACTGAGAAAGCACAAACATAACCAAGAACCACTCACATTCCCGCCATTCCCTCTCCCATTGGGCCGAAGATAAATAAGATTGCAGCAAGAGATTCATAAACATCATCTTAACAGCTATCAGACTCCTGACCACAGTGTTCAGAAGAAATGGATGTATTCCTAGTCTTCCAGTCTACCTCATCGAGACCCTTGCACTTTTTTAATTCTTTGTAGCTGGAGTACTATTTTCTGCACTCTGCCTCCCTTCTCTTTTTGCTCTATTTGATTCAAGGTTTCAAGTTCAGTTTATTGTCACATGTATCAATTAAGGTACAGCAAAATCTGAGTTACCATACAGCCATACTAAGTGAAAAGGAACAAGACACACAACCACATAAAAGTTAACATAAACATCCACCACAGTGGATTCCACTGAGATGGAAGGCAATAAAGTTCACATTCATGTATGGAGTAATTTGCTTAGATAGGAAGCAAAACAAAGATTTCCCTCTACATGTTTCAATAATAAACAATTCCAGTACCAATCCAATCTAACTAATGGTGCTGTCCACTGGGCATAAGTATTAAAATCCAAAGCACAGCTAGCTCATAATTGTGCATTATACCAGTTTATATTGAAAAATATATATTTAATTCAGTGAAAGTCTGCAAACAGGAGCTATAACTGCCATTGGTTGTGAAGCCCACAGAGCTCAGGAAGGACTCAAAAGTCGACCAAGCAGTGAAGAGGTGTAGAGATGAGAGAAGCAAGTTTCATAATACTCAGGGAATCTGCAATCCTGTGTCACACACTTAGAGGAGAAATGGCAGGAGATTCAGTGAATGCTGCATCTGAGTGTAACCACTGGAGAAACACTGACAACTTTCAACGATCAGTTCAAACCAATTGAATCCAGTTCAGATCTCAACGAATGTTCCTAATGCCGATGACAGTGTGCAGTGAACAGGTCAAACATGGTCTCATCTTCCTTTCTTCACTCCCTTACCTGGGTGCACCTCCCTTCCACCAACCTCCATGCCATCCCACCCCCCACTGCCATTTACTGGTAATCTTTCCTGCTGCCTCTCGGTCCTAATTTAGGGTCTCAACTCGAATCGTTGACCCACACCTTTGCCTCGACAAATACAGCATGAGCTGCTGATATTTTCCAATATCCCCTTTGTTAACCTTCACCCAGTCTGTGGCAATGTTTCTTATTTGTCGCTGGCATATAGTTTTTTACCTTTATTTATCAACTTATTTACCATGCTTTGCAGCTTTCGGCTGATACAGGATTCCAAGCTACAGCAGTTCATGCAAAGATCATTTTCTGATGAATCGTACATGCATTAATGCCATTTACAAATTACATAGATCGTGAGGTGCACAGAATAGCAGACCTTAGATCATGGGCATCCATCCAACAGGTCTATACTAGTGGTGGTGCTCCTGCCAAGTCAACACAATCCTACATACTGTTGCTAATTAGGTTCCACACCTGATAACACATGCCATTAAAAAAGTTCACTGAACTATATTTCATTATGAATCACTATTTATACAAACAACTCAAACATTTCAACCTTCATAAACTCTTGTGACCTGAATATTATATTTGACAACTCTGAAGTTTAGTTTCACATCTCTCAAAACTCATAACTTGTGTTCAGATATTGACCACTCTGGATGAATCTCTTGGGTGTGACTTCGCGAGTATCTGACTCAGGGTCATCTCATGCAGTGTTCAGAGAAAATGTGGATTCAGTCCCTCAGCAGTGGCTAAAGGCGAATAGTCTCATGGCTTTCATGGGGATTCAGATAAACACACAAGGGAGAAGGGGACAGAGGAATGCTGCCCTATCCAACTTGGAATTGGAATTGTAATTAATTTTATTAGCCAAGTATGTAAACATACAAATAATTTGATTTGCCAACAGCATACCAAAAAAAGCAACAAAAGATACATACTTATATAAAAATTAAACATAAACTTAAACATAAACAGCCACCACAACGGCGTGTAAAAATCCCATGGATTTTTCGGGGACCTCACATTTCCCACTGTGATGGAAGGCAAATAACGTATATCTATCTTCTTCCCTTTCTCCCGCAGTCAGTGGAATCGAACCTCCGCCGTCGGGGCAAACGAAGCTCCCGCAATGGGCGGTCGAAGCTCCTGCAGTTGAAGCTCCCTCTGTCGATCCCAAACAAAGGGACCGCCAGCTCTACGATGTTCTGCACGATCGGGGCAATTGAAACCTCCGCAGTCGGGGTGATCGAAGCTCCCACGATCGAGGTAGTCAAAGCTCCTGCGGTTGGAGTTCCCGCAGACAATCCCACGGACGATCCCTAACATCGTGGAGCTGGTGGTCCCTTTGCCAGCTCCACGATGTCAAGGCCACAGTACAGATGGAGATACGAATGGAAAAAGTCGCATCTCCATCGAGGAAAGAGATTAAAAACTGTTTCCCCCAACCCAACCCCCACCCCCCACAGAATACAAAAAACTAAAGATACACTAAAACATACAAGTAGACACAGACCAAAACAATAAAAGAAGAAAAAAGACACGAGACAGGCTGTTGGCGAGGCTGCCATGTACAATAGACAATAGACAATGTACGGCGCCACCCGATCTAACGTGAGAAAGGGGGGGGGGGAAGGGAGGGAGGGGTGCAGCTGTTTCCAATGTACCATATTCACTACCATGGACTAGATATTCTACCATGGACTAGATATTCTCACTGGCCTGTTTATATGTAGTGAAAATATACAACTTTACACCATGACCAAGGAATCCCACCACCATCTCTAATTCCCCAGAAGAGTAAGGGAATTCCGCAATTATCTTGATTGACACTTACCAATTTCCGCAGCTGCATAATAGAAAGCATCACTTGGCTTGGCAACCCTTCAGCCCAGTACCACCCAGTTTATCACATAAAAGAGCCTTCGTTCTAATGACTTCAGTTCCGCTTCACGCTACCCCGGAAAGGCAACCAACAAAATCAATGACCACTCACATCCCAGTTATTCTCTCTTCTCCCAAATTCCGACAGGCAGAAGATACAAATTCTTGAGAGATCGCGGGGCTTAGGTCGGCCCGCTGCGGAATTTTCACCGTCCGGCGCGGCCTGGAACGTGGCAACTTCAACAGCCTGACCGCGGGAGAAGATAGCAGGGGAAGAGAAAAGGCATTCTGGCCTTCCATCACAGTGAGGAGGTGACTGGAGGAGACTCACTGTGATGGATTTAAAAAATAAAAATAAAATTTGTGTTGGTTGTGATTGTGTGAAATTGTTTATTTTTATTGCTCTATTGCTGGACTGTGGGTGACCTTTCATTTCACTGCACATCTTGTATATGTATGTGACAAATAAACTTGACTTGACTTGACTTGAACTTCTCCGCTGTTATCTGGCTCTTGAAAGGAGTTGTCATAACCTTAGGATGTATCCCCTATCTTTTAATCTACCGTGTTACGGCCCTTACACTTTCTTCACCTGCACCTTCTCAATAGCTGTGACACTGTATTCTGCACTCTCCATTCTTTCTCATTCTGCTCCACCTGATGTACTCATGTGCGGTAAGATTTGCCGGGATTAGCATATAAAATAAAGTTCTTCACTGTATATCAGTACACATGACAACCAATACCAATACCAATCCAATATAATAAATAGTCTCGCCATTGGCCATATATCAATATTACAATCAAAAACACAACAAGCTCTTCACTGTGCATTATAACAGTGAAATTGAAAAATATGTATTTAAATCATTGAAAACATTTCTACAAACGAGCTATAACTGCCAATGGTTGTGAAGCCTGCCAAGCAAACTTGATCCACTGCAGATCGCCTACCATCACAGCATGTCCAGGGCTGATTCCATCTCCCCGGCCCTACATCCATCCCTGGAACACCAAGATAAGGAGGACACATATGTCAGACTCCTATTCATAGACTACAACTCTGCTTTCAATACCATTATCCCAATCAAACTTATCCCCAAACTCATAGAACTTGGAGTCAGCCCTCCCCCTCCAGCTGGCTCCTTGACCTCCTGACCAACCGACCACAATCAGTGAGGTCAGGAGACAAATCATCCTCTACCATAATCCTCAACATCGGTGCCTCGCAAGGATGTGTTCCAAGCCCCTTACTAAACTCATCAGACACTCATGACTGTGCAGCCAAATCCAAATTTGAGGAAGGATATTCTTGCTATTGAGGGCGTGCAGCGTAGGTTTACTAGGTTAATTCCCGGAATGGCGGGACTGTCATATGTTGAAAGACTGGAGCGACTAGGTTTGTATACACTGGAATTTAGAAGGATGAGAGGGGATCTTATCGAAACGTATAAAATTATTAAGGGGTTGGACACGTTAGAGGCAGGAAACATGTTCCCAATGTTGGGAGAGTCCAGAACCAGGGGCCACAGTATATGAATAAGGGGTAGGCCATTTAGAACAGAGATGAGGAAAAACTTTTTTAGTCAGAGTGTTGTGAATCTGTGGAATTCTCTGCCTCAGAGGGCAGTGGAGGCCAATTCTCTGAATACATTCAAGAGAGAGCTAGATAGAGCTCTTAAGGATAGCGGAGTCAGGGGATATGGGGAGAAGGCAGGAACGGGGTACTGATTGAGAATGATCAGCCATGATCACATTGAATGGCGGTGTTGGCTCGAAGGGCCGAATGGCCTCCTGCACCTATTTTCTATTGTCTATTGTCTATTGTCTAAATACCAATCCAACACCATTTACAAGTTTTATAAGAAGATAACTGCTGGAGTAACTCAGCAGGTCAGGCAGCATCTCGGGAGAGAAGGAATGGGTGACGTTTTGGGTCGAGACCCTTCTTCAGACTGATGTCAGGGGGGCGGGACAAAGGAAGGATATAGGTGGAGACAGGAAGATAGAGGGAGATCTGGGAAGGAGGAGAGGATGGGAGGGACAGAGGAACTATCTAAAGTTGGAGAAGTCGATGTTCATACCACTGGGCTGCAAACTGCCCAGGCGAAATATGAGGTGCTGTTCCTCCAATTTCCGGTGGGCCTCACTATGGCACTGGAGGAGGCCTATGACAGAAAGGTCAGACTGGGAATGGGAGGGGGAGTTGAAGTGCTCGGCCATCGGGAGATCAGTTTGGTTAATGCGGACCGAGTGCAGGTGTTCAGCGAAGCGATCGCCGAGCCTGCGCTTGGTTTCGCCGATGTAAATAAGTTGACATCTAGAGCAGCGCATGCAATAGATGAGGTTGGAGGAGGTGCAGGTGAACCTTTGTCTCACCTGGAAAGACTGTTTGGGTCCTTGGATGGAGTTGAGGGGGGAGGTAAAGGGACTGGTGTTGCATCTTGTGCGGTTGCAGGGGAAAGTGCCCGGGGTTGGGGTGGTTTGGGTAGGAAGGTACGAGTGGACCAGGGAGTTACGGAGGGAACGGTCTCTGCGGAACGCAGAGAGGGGAGGGGATGGGAAGATATGGCCAGTGGTGGGGTCCCGTTGTAGGTGACGGAAATGTTGGTGGATGATTTGTTGGATCCGCTGGCTGGTGGGGTGGAAGGTGAGAATGAGGGGGATTCTGTCCTTGTTGCGAGTGGGGGGAGGGGGAGCAAGAGCGGAGCTGCGGGATGTAGAAGAGACCCTAGTGAGAGCCTCATCTATAATGGAGGAGGTGAAGCCCCGTTTCCTGAAGAACGAGGACATCTCTGAAGCCCGAGTGTGAAACACCTCATCCCGGGCGCAGATGCGGCGTAGACGGAGGAATTGGGAGTAGGGGATAGACTTTTTGCAGGGGACCGGGTGGGAAGAAGTGTAGTCCAGATAGCTGTGCGAGTCAGTGGGTTTATAGTAAATGTCCATCACTAGTCTGTCTCCTGTGATGGAGATGGTGAGGTCCAGAAACGGGAGGGAGTTGTCGGAGATAGTCCAGGTATATTTAAGGGCAGGATGGAAATTGTAGGTGAATTGTATGAAATTAGTGAGTTCTGCATGGGTGCAAGAGGTAGCACCGATGCAGTCGTCGATGTAGCGGAGGTAGAGTTCGGGAATGGGGCCGGTGTACGCCCGGAACAGGGGATTGTTCGACGTACCCGAAGAGGCAGGCGTAGCTAGGGTCCATGCGAGTGCCCATAGCTACGCCTCTGGTTTGGAGGAAGTGGGAGGAGTCAAAGGCAACACCACCGGTGGTGGGCCAGTTATCAAATAAGAAGGAGTAGAGAATGGAGATTGAGAACCTCTTAACCCGGTGCCAAGACAACAACCTTTCCCTCAACATCAGTAAGAGAAAGGAGATTGTGTAAGAAGGAAGGCAGAGGCCGGTTCAAATCGATAATGATTGGCTCAGGAACAGTACACACACCCCGGCATACATTAATGCCATCAAAGTAGAGAGGGCAAAAAGCTTCAGGTTCTTGGGCCTGTTTCTCTGCTGAATAAACTCTATGACTCTATGAATTTGGTGAATTTTTCAGTGATAGTGTTGATGATATAATCAAATAAAGGCTCCGTTCTAATGACAAGTTCTACTTCACGCTTTGTTATGAGGTGTAGGTAATCCAGGACTCAGAAACACATTCGAGGACAGTGTTCATACTGCCTGAAACTATGGGTTTCTGCTAGGTCTGAGGGCTTGTTTTTCAAATACCCTTTTCCTCATTTGACGAAAGGCTGTGCTAGCGACCACGATGAATACCTTGGTGAAGGGCTCACAGCTGCAGTTCCTTACTCTGCCTCTGTGTGGCAATGTTACTCCACCACAAACCCTCCACTCCCACCAGCTCCTCTCTGGTCAGAGGGTGTGCACAGTGTTTAATTCCTCTCTGCCTGTATCAAGTGGGTGAATTGGCTGCTGTAAATTACCCCTTGCTAGTGGGTGAGGGGTTGAATCTGGGGGGAGTCAATAGAAAAAAAAGATACACAGTGATGGAGTAAGTGCGTCAGGGAGCATCTCGGGAGAGCTTGGATATGTGACGTTTCAGGTCAGGACACCTTCTTCACAAAGGTTGTAGAAAGGAGAAGGACAGCTGGAAAATAGGTGGTGCAAGATAAAGTTTGGTGGATATGGATGAGTGCGGTTTTAATTGGCAGTTGATGGCAGAAGACATACGTATTACAAAATTAGCTGTAAGTCATTGTCGGTCAAACGGGAACTTCGGAAAATTACAGTCACCCTGAGACACTGAGTGAACGTGAGCTAACATGACACCAGATCCTGATGGAACATTCCAGTCTCTGTCAAGGAGTGGATAATGAAGAGTTCCCAGTGACACAGCTGTATTAATTTTCCAAAAGTCCCGAGAATCTTGGAAGGTTCCATCAGAATAGAAAGTCAGTCAGCTCAACGTCTGCAACGGGGAAAATGATAGATCTTTTATGTAGTCATACAGCATGGAAGCAGATCCTTCAGCCCAACTCATCTATGCCGACTAATATACCACATTAAGCTGGTCACATTTTCCTGCACATAATTACAGAACTTTGATCATGATCATCTATCCAACAGATTTGTATTAGTGGCGGTGTTCCTGCTAATTCTTCGCCATCCTGGATACTGCTGCCAATTAGATTCTGCACCCAATAAAACATGCCATTAAATAATTTCCTAAGTATTATACTTCATTATAAATGTTTTTACAAACAACTTTACAAATTGCATACACCATGAGGTGCACAGAACAGAACTTTCATCATGGTCATCTCTCCAACGTGTCTATACTCCTGCCAAGCCTCATCAACCTGCATACTGCTGCCCATTAGATTCCACACCAGATAAACCATGCCATTAAATAAGTTCCTATGAACTACCTTTCATTATAAATCACTGTTTGTACAAACAAAGATTGATTGCATCGTTTCAACACTCATTACCTCATTTGTTACCTGAATATTATATTTGGCAACTATATTATATTTAGTTTCACAACCTTCGATACTCATTACTTTTATTCAAATATTGACCACTTTAGATAAACTTGTTGAGTTTGAATTGGCAAGTTCTTCTCCAAATACCTGACTCTGGCTCGTCTCCTGTGGTGTTTAGAGGAATTGTGAATTCAGTCCCGCAGCAGTGGCTGAGGTGAATAGTCTCATGTCCCTCATGGAGAATCAGATAAATGTACCAGGGAGAAGGGAACAAGAGATAAACCAGCATCTGCTGTTCTTTCCTCACCCATTCCTTCTCTCTAGAGATGCTGCCTGTCCCGCTGAGTTACTTCTGCATTTTGAAAGAGATATGTTGTCATGTGTTACGCGAGGAAGGAAAGCCGATGATTCCAATGTAGCATATTTATTACAGTGGATAGCTATTCTAACTGGCTTCTGTTTATGCAGAAAAAAATGCAACTTTATGCTATGGTCAAGAAAGCAGACCAATGTTTCTAGTTTCTCAGATGAGTAGGAAATTCTGAAATTGTCTCCATTGACCTTTACCAATTTCGACAGATTTTATCCTATTGTGGTTGCTTAATTTGGCAACTCTTCCACCTAAGACAAGTATTTGCAGATAATTTAGATATCGTCCAATCTATTCTCTCCATTGACCTAATTTCTGCCTCGTGCTACCCCAGAAAAGCAGCCAATTTAATGAAAGACCACTCACATCCCAATCATTATCTCTCCTCCCAAATCCCGATGGCCAGAAGATACAAAAGCTTGAGAGCATATACCTCCAGATTCAGGAACAACAACTTCCCTGCTATTATCCAGATCTTGAAAGGAGTTTGCGTTTGCGAAAGGAGTTAGGATGTATTCCCTATCTTCCAACCTACTGTGTTATGGCCCATGCTCTTTCAGCACTTGCACTTTCTCAGTAGTTGTAACACAATATTCCGCACTCTGCATTTTTTCTCTTTTCGCACTACCTAATGTACTCATGCATGGAGTGATTTGCCCAGATTGCACATAAAACAATGTTTTTTGTATATCAGTACACATGACGATCAATAACAATACTAATCCATTCTCATCAATGGTCATGTATATTGGCCAGATATCAAAATTACAATCCAAAGCACAACAAGATCTTCACTGTGCAATATAACAGTTAATTTTGAAAACAAAGTATTTAATTCAATGAATTAAATTTCTAAAAACAAGAGCTATAACTGCTAATAGTGGTGATGCCTGCCAAACAGCCTTAATTCACTGCAGTTCGCCAACCACCATATTATGTCCACAGCTGATTATTTCTCCCCGTCTCTACACTAATCGATGTACACTACTGTGAGTGTCGGTGTGTTGGTCTGATCATTGCACTACCTAGCATCATCCCTAAGTTTCTCACATGGTTTTTCACCTTCCTCCTCAGCACTCTCCAGCGGCCTAGACAGTCCTTCCAGGCAAGGCAGAGGTTCACCTGCACCTCTTTCAACATCATCTACTGCACTCAGTTTCACAATGTGGCTTCCTCTACATAGGCAGGTCCAAGCTAAGCAACCATTTTGCAGAGCATCTGTGCTCTGTCTGCAACCGTCTGTATAGTCAGAAAACCATGACAGCCATGTTCAAGAATAGCTTTCTCTCAACAATCATCAGGCTCTTGAACACTAAATAACAGCAGAGTCATAGAGAGTCATAATGATACAAAGTGGAAACAGGCCCTTCGGACCAACTTGCCCACATCGGCCAACATGTCCCAGCTACATTTGTCCCACCTGCCAGCATTTGGTCCATATCCCTCCAAACCTGTCCTATCCATGTATCAATTTCAACTATGAACTTCTATGGTCTGTCCTTGATTGCACTAGGAACTTAATTTTTTTGATCAGGTATGGTGGTTATTAATTACATGAATTTTAAATGTATTATATATTATCTCTGAGTATTGTGTGTTATGTGCTGCAAATAGGAATTTAATTGTTCCATTGTCAATATATGACAACTAAAGACGTCCAAAGACGTACAGGTATGTAGGTTAATTGGCTGGGTAAATGTAAAAATTGTCCCTAGTGGGTGTAGGATAGTGTTAATGTACGGGGATCACTGGGCGGCACGGACTTGGAGGGCCGAAAAGGCCTGTTTCCGGCTGTATATATATGTATGTATGTATGTATGTATAATCTCTTTTGACTCCAGAAGTAGTGTCTCTAATGACCAAAAAGATTTATGAAGGCCAAGTTGTAGACGTTGTATTTCTATATTTCTCCAAAGCATTTGACAAGGTTCTGCATGGTAAGCCACTCTGGAAGGCTACATCCCATGGGATCCAAGGAAAGATGACTGAATGGATAGAAAATTGGCTTCATGGAAGGAAGCAGAGGGTGATGCTGGAAGATTGATTTTCTGACTGAAGACCTGTGGCTTCTCAGGGTTTGGTGCTGGACCCATTGCTGTTTGCCATCTATATCAATGATTTGGATGTGAACATACATGGCATGTTTAGCAAGCTTGCAGATGACTCAAAGGTGGGTGGTATTGTAGGTAGTGGAGATGGTTGTCAAAAATTGCAGCAGGATCAGGTGGCTGTGCAATGTTGATGGAATTTAATACTGAGAAATGTGAAATGGTGCACTTTGGGAAGACTAATATGGGCAGGACCTACACAGTGAGTGGTTGGACTTTGGGGAATGTTGGAGAGCAGAGGGATCTCGGAGTGCAGGTACATAATTCATTGAAAGTGGCACCACAGGTAGATAGGGTGATCAAAAAGGCATTTGGCACATTGGCCTTTATCAGTCAGAATGACAAATACTCAAGCAAAGACCATAAGAAATTAGAGAGAGATGTGGACGCAGCGCAATACATCGCACCAACCAGCCCCCAAACCCAATGACTCATTGCATACTTCGCACTGCCCTGGAAATTAGCCAACATAATCATGGACCACTTACACCCCTGTTCATTGTCTCTTCTCCCCTCTCCAGTCAGACAGAAGATACAAAAGCCTGAAATTACCTACCACCCGATTCAAAAACATCTTCTCAGCTGTTAACAGACTCTTGAACGGTGCTCAGAAACCAAGGCTGTATTTCCAATCTTCCAATCCACCTGATTGTAGACTGATGCAGTTTTTTGCATCTATATTGTTCTCTGTAATTGTTGCACTATACTCTGCATTCTTTTTCCTCCCTATTTTTTCATAGCTTGATACACTCATGTATGATATGATTTGATTAGGTTGCACGGAAAACAAAGTTTTTCCCATTACACGTGACAATAAATATTGATACTATTCTAATCTCATTCATTGTGTTGTCCATTGGCCAGATATCAATGTTTGAATCCAAAGCACAGCAAGTTCATCACAAAGGGCTGTGACATTTAATATTGAAAACCAAGTATTTAATTCAGTTTTTAAAAATTCTGCAAACAGGAGCTATAAATGCAATTAGTTTTGAAGCTCTCAGAGCTCAGACAGGGAACAATTGTTGGTTGAGCAGTGACGGGGCGTAGAGAGGAAAGAAACAAGTTTCAAAATACACATGGAATCTGCAATCCTGCGTCATACGCATGGAGGAGAAACGGGAAGAGATTCACCGGATGCTGCTTCTGAGTGTGACAACTGTGGAAACACTGACAACTTTCAGTGATCAACTCAGACCAATTGAATTTGCTTCACATTTGGTTCCAAAATGCTGACGGCAGAGAAACTGTGTGCATTGGACAAGTCAAACACGGTTCCATCATCCTTTCTTCTCTCTCTTAACTGGGTCCACCGATCACCTAGCTGCCTCCATCCCATCCCACCTCCGACTGCTATTTACTGGAATCTTTCCTGTTGCCTCTCCTTTCTGAATAAGGTTCACGAATCGAATTGCTGATGTACACCTGTGCCTCGAAAAATACAGCTTGCTCTGCTGATTTCTTCCAGCGTTCTCTTTCCTGAGGTTCACCCAGTCTGTTGCTTTGCTTCTTCTTTGTTGCTCCCACATACTATTTACCTTTATTTATCAACATTTCCCATACTTTGCGGTTTTATGCTGGGACAGGATTCCAGGCTCCAAATGTTCAGGTATGAACGGTTCTGTGATGATGAATGCACTTCCAACACTTACAAATTGCATAGACTGTGAGGTACACATTATAACAGAACTTTGATCATGATCATCCATCCAACAGGTTTGTACTAGCGGCAGTGTTCCTGACAATTCTTCGCCATCATAGATACTGCTGCCAATTAGATTCTGCACCCAATAAAACGTGCCATAAAATAATTTCCTAAGTACTACACTTCATTATCAATGTTTTTATGGACAACTCAAAGGTTGCATTGTTGAAAACTCATTATCTCTTTTGTTACCTGATGACTCTAGTAAATTTAAAGTTTCATTTCACAACTCTCAAAACTCATTACTTGTATTCAAATATTGACAACTCTAGATGAACCTCTTGGGGTTGACCTGCTGATTTCAGATTGCGAGTTATTCCCCAAATACCTGACTCAGGTCTCCTGTCATGTTTGGAGGAAATGTGGATTCAGTCCTGCAGCAATGGCTGAGGTGAATAGTCTCATGTCCCTCATGGGAAATCAGATAAGGGACAAGGGGACAGATGTATGCTGCCATGAGTTACGTGAGGAAGGATCGCAGCTGGTTCCAATGCAGCACATTCACCACTGTGGACCGGTTATTCTCACTGGCCTGTTTCTATGCAACTTTACAATTATGCCATGAAAGCCCATCGCATTGTCTATTTCCTCAGAAGATTAAGGGAATTCTGAAATTAGCTCCATTGACCCTTAGTAATTTCTACAGATGCATCATAGAAAGCATCCTATGGTGATGAATCAGTGCATGATTTTCTAACCCTTCAGCTCTAAAAATGTGCAGGAATTGCAGAGAATTGTAGATGTCAATCTATCACTTTATGAAGCCTTCCCGCCAATGACTACATCTACACCACGCAGCCCCACATAAGCAGCCAACATAAAGAAAGACCACTCACATCCCAATCATTCTCTCTTCTCCCAAATCCTGAGGTGCAGAAGATTCTAAAGCTTGAGAGTACGTACCACCAGATTAAGGACCAACTTCTTCTCCGCTGGACGTTCAGATCTCAGTGAGTGTTCCGAATGCCAATGACAAGGAACTGAGTGCATTGGACAAGTCAAACATGGTTCCATTATCCTTTCTTTTCTCCCTTACCTGGGTACACCTATCATCCAGCAGCCTCCATTCCATCTTTCCTATTGCCTCTTGGTCCCGATTCAGGGTCTTGACTTGAATCGTTGACCCAACCTTGGTCTCAACAAATACAGATTGGCCTGCTGATTTCTTCCAGCGTTCTCTTTCATAGTATTCACTCAGTCTGTTGCTATGTTTGTACAGGCCCAGTGCCGTCAAACACTCTCTATTCCTTTCCATACTTCACCTGGAGAAAATAGGGTAGGGGGAAGTGAGCAAGTTGTCAGTGGGGAGCATATTGGTTTTAGTGACCATTATTCTATTAGTTTTTAAATAATTTTGGAAAAGAACTGAACTGATCCATAAACTAAACCTCTAAACTGTAGCAAGGCAATTTTGACGGTGGGTGTTAGACAGGTAATTGCAAATGTTGATTGAATTAGGTTGTTTCGTACCAGTGGGCATTGAGCAAGTGAGGAGCTTTTAAAAGTGAGATAGCAAGAATTTTAAATCTGTTCATTTCTGTTTCTAAATGGAGTATGGAAAGGAATAGAGAGCATTATAACCTGGTGTCAAGTCAACAACCTCCACCTCAATTTCAGCAAAATGAAGGAGCTTCTAAAATGGCTTCTAAAATGTGAATCTGTTGCTTATCTTCACTTCAATATCATTGATGCAGACTAGAGGATGTACTCCCCTCTCTTTCTTGAGGTCAATGATTCTTGGAAGCTGGAGTTGATGTGCACTATAACCAACTTTTCAAAGCACTTCATGATGATGGATGCCAGAGCTACTGGTGGAGTTGCATCTGAGGAGTCTGACGTTGGGAACATCATTACACTGACGTTCTGTTCAAAATGAGGATAGAATGCATTGAGTGCACAAGGGGTGTGCTGTTGACAGCAATTCTGCCCAACTTCACTTTGTGATCTGTTAAAACATGCAAGCTTTGCCATAATCGACAGCTGTCCATGTAGTTATTCTGGGACTCTAGCTTGGTACAAATTTTCTTTTGGCATCCTTGATGGCTCCCCAGTATAGGCTGATCAGCTCTATTATTGCCCGACAGCAACCACAGAAAGGGCGGCTCAAGACAGGATGACCCGGTCAGATAGTCGAGAGGTAAGATGGTCATATGGGAAGACAGTTGTCAGGCAAGACCATTGTGGAGCAAGGTAGTTATGTGATAAGATAGGTTTGGACAATTTGGTTGTGGGGTAAAACTGTCATTAGGCTCAATGGTCCTGGGGCAAGAATGTTCTGAGTGACTCAGTTGTGGGGTAAGGTGGTCACTAAGCAAGCCGGGTGGCACAGTGGTGCAGCAGGTAGAGCGACTGCCTCACGAACCAGTGATCTGGGTTCGACCCTGACCTCTGGTGCTGACTGAGTAGAGTTAACACATTCTCCCTGTGACCACCCAGTATTCCTCCTGGTGTTCTGGTTTCCTACCACAACTCAATGGCATGTGTGCCTCTAGGTTAATTTGTCTCTGTGAAGTGCTCCAGAGTGTAGGAAGTAGATGCAAAAGTAGGATGATGCAGAACTAGTGTGAAGGAGTGATCGATGGTCAGCATGGACTCGGTTGGCCTGTTTCCATGCTGTATCTCTAAATTACACTAAACTCAGACTGTCATGGAATGAGACAATGTTGGGCAAGGTAGTCATGGAGTAAGAAGATTGTGGAGCAAAATGGTTGTGGGGAAAACAATTATAAGGTAAATCGGTCGTGAAGTAAGTAAGACCCAGTGGGGTAAGATGTAAGATGACCATGGAATAAGACACTCATGGTATCAGAGAGTCTTAGGGCAGGGTAAAATGGGGAAAGTCTGTCATGCCCCACTGCTGTCCTGCCCAAAATCACTCTTGCCCCATGATAATCTTGCCCCCACGTAGGTACGGTACGGGGTAAAATGGTCATGGGACATGATTGTTCTGGGTATGATCCGGAGTCAAGTTATGGACAAGGCAATCTGGGCAACTCAGCCATGGGGCAAGACAATCCTGGCGTACAATGGTTGTGGGGGGTAGTCAGTTGGGGGGGGCGAGTAAATTGTGGGTTAAAACTGACCTGGGGAATGATTGTTGTAGTGTAGTGTAGACTGCTGTGGTGTAAGACTACCATTACAAATGATGTCTTGCGGGAGATTGAGGTTGGGCAAATTGGTTGTGAGGTAAAATTATCATGGAGCAATTCAAGTATGGGATAACAGGTATAACAGAGCTTTATTTGTCGTTCGGTACCGAAGTACCGAACGAAACTACATAGCAGTCATAGAAAAAAAAAGAACACAAGACACATAACCCCAACACAAACGTCCATCACAGTGACTCCAAACACCCCCTCACTGTGATGGAGGCAACAAAACTTCCACTCTCTTCCCCACGCCCACGGACAGACAGTCATAAGACTGTCAACAAGACAGTCCTGGGGTAAGGCATTGAGGGCTAAGATGGACATTGGGCAATTCAGTCATGGGGCAATTCAGTTATGGGCAAAACTGGCATGAGGCAAGACAGTCATGAAACAAGACCACCATGGAAGCAAGATGATGACCACCATTGGATGCCTGTGTGGAGGCAATGCAGTGGTGGGACAAGGCAACCAAGGAGCAAGACTGGGAAAGATAAGAATGTGTGCAGGAGCAAGACTGTGTCGAGGTACGATACTCATGTAGAAAGACCATGGTGGGGCAATGCAGTAGTAAGCAGGACATTTGGGTGGAGAGACTGCTGGGGAGTGGGAGAGACAACACTACGTGGGGGCAAGATTATCATGGGGCAAGAGTGATTTGGGGCAGGATAGCAGTGGGGCAAGACAACAGTGGTGTGAGGCAGAAATTGGCAAATCTACTGTGAGGCAAGGCTGTCACGGAGTCAGTCATGAGGTAAGACAAACATGCAATAAGAGTATTATTGGGAATGATTTCACGAAGGGAAGTCAGTGGGCTAGTCAGTTGTCGTAAAACTATCATGGGACATTTCAACCATGGGGTAGGACTGTGAACAAGACAGTTGTGTGGTTAGACAGTTGTGGAATAAGGTGGATATTGGGCAAAAAAGTCATGAGGAAAGATGAACGTGGGACAAGACTGCTTTGAACAAGACAGTGGTGGGGCATGACTGTCGTAGAATAAAAAGAGCATGAGGTAAGAATACCGTGATGCAAAACGGCCGTTGGGTAAGAGGGTAAAAGGGTAAGACATTTGGGGAGTAAGAAATTTGTAGGTTAAGATAGTTGGGGGGCAAGACAGTTGTGAGGCAAGAAGATTAAATGGCAAGCTGATCATGGAGTAGACAGGTTATGAAGTAAGAGTGGTCTATGTGGGGGCTAAGATAGTCATGGGGTCATGAGACCACACCTGGAGTATTGTGTGCAGCTTTGGTCTCCAAATTTGAGGAAGGACATTCTTGCTATTGAGGGAGAGTGCAGCGAAGGTTCATGATGTCAATTCCCGGGATGGTGGTACTGTCATATGTTGAAAGAATGGAGTGACTGGGATACACTGGAATTTAGTAGGATGAGAGGGGATCTTATTGAAACATATAAGATTATTAAGGGATTGGACATGCTAGAGGCAGGAAACATGTTCCCAATATTGGGGACGTCCGTGGGGCGGTCACGGTGGCGCAGCGGTAGAGTTGCTGCCTTACAGCGAATGCAGCGCCGGAGACCCGGGTTCGATCCCGACCATGGGTGCAGTCTGTATGGAGTTTGTACGTTCTCCCGTGACCTGCGTGGGTTTTCTCCGAGATCTTCGGTTTCCTCCCACACTCCAAAGACATACAGGTTTGTAGGTTAATTGGCTTGGTAAATGTAAAAATTGTCCCTAGTGTTTGTAGGATAGTGTTAATGTGCGGGGATCGCTGGTCAGTGCAGGCTTGGTGGGCCGAAGGGCCTGTTTCTGCGCTGTATCTTTAAACTAAACTAAGATAGGCGCAAAGGGGTTCTTTGTTCTTAAAACCAGGTCTCGCAGCTGTGAGATTGCTCGTATGATAGTAGATTAAAATGTTCTTCTTTCTCAATAACAACTCCTTATATGGGCATATGTGAAAATAGGAAGAGTTAGTTTAGAATCCACTCTAGGTGATGCGTTTCCCTGAAAACATGTCACCTGTATTAATGGTTTTGTTCTCTCTGTAACCATATGAATTGTATTTAGATTGTAATTGGTTGTGATTCCTATGTAAAGGCCTTTTCTGTTCTGTATAAAAAGTTATCAATCTTGGAAAAAGCTGTTCTTTCCCTCTCCACAGTTGAGATCTTTTCAGACACTAGCCTTGTATCTGGAGATCCTCACGGGAAGAACCACACTGTGGAATAAATCTGTTGTACTCATCCAGTGTTCGGAGTATTATTTATTCAGGCTGAATGAAGGTAAAGAACTCGGATTATTATGGTCATGGGGAAAGATGACCATATTGTATTTGCAAGTGTCAGGGTGTACATGCATGTGTATGCGTGCATGTGTATATGTATGTGCATGTGCGCGTGTGTCTGCATCTGTGCACGTGCACATCAGTGTTTGAGAGGCAGGTACTGGAGGCACAAGAAACTGCACAAAACACAAAGTGCTGGGGAAACTTAACAGGTCAGGCAGCACCTGTAGAGGGAATGGAAGGAAGCAGTTTTGGGCCAAGTCCCTTCTTCAGTCTGAACTATCACCTGTCTATTCATTTCACAGAAGTGCCTCCATCCTGGGACCCAGCAATCTTTCCAAGTGAGACAGAAGTTCATGTGTACCCCCTCTCAGCTGCTAAATCCCTGGTCGAGTCATCTCACAGGTGGAAATGCTTTGTAGCATTGTAGGCCTTTTGTCAGGTCACCCACCGTACCCCTCAAAAGAGCAAAGAGCTCTAGCCTGCCCACATTTCCCATTAGCCGGACTAGTTCCATGGGGTTAGTGTATCGGTCCCTCGCTCTCTGCCTTGAGTGGGATGATGGACATTGGAAGCCCTGTTCTCCAAGTGGTGTCCCTGCAGACACAGTGATCTCCCTGGACCATGCGTTGGGTGAGACAATCTCAAATACTACAAATACCCTGAGCATCACTCTCCTTAAATAGCACTTGATCAGGACAAGGCCACTCATCCCCTCCAATCCCTTCAAACAATTTGCAGCTGACCTTGCTCTGTAGCTATGGAGGGTGGAGCCAGAAGGGATCAGGTTAAGCTGCTGATGATATGGATGCCAAGAGGTTTGAAGCTGTTGACCGTCTCTACAGTGGCTCCATAAATGAGCACGCGGTTGTGTTCACCTCCTCTCTTGGTGATATTAAGGGCTAGGTTGTTGTTCTACTACTATGACACAGGGTGCCTGATCTCTTTCTTGTACTTTATCTCATCGATGATATTGATCTGGCTGATATTAGTGGTGTCACTGGTGAAATTAAAGATTGAGTTGGCACTAGACTTGGCCACAAGTCATGGGTGTACAGAGAGTAAAGTAAGGAACTGAGCATTTAACCTGAGGAGCACCTGGTGTTGAGGAACAGGGTAGTGGATCAATTCTAACTGCCAGAAGTCTACGGGTTAAGGGGACCATAAGCCAGATACAGGTGGAGGCCCCAAGACCAAGGTCCAGAGGTTTACAGATACATTTTTGAATGGAAGTCCCAAGCCAACACGTCACCTATCCATATCCTCCAGGAATGCTGCCTGACCTATTGAGTTACTCCAGCACTCCAGGGATAAATGTATTCGGTATTATAGTGTTGAAGTTAATGAATAAGCTATAGTTGATGAATAGCACCCTGACATAAGTGTTCTTATTATCACAAAGAACAGGGGTTGAATGTAGTCTAAGAGGGATAATACCCTCTGTAGGCTTTATCTTCAGTCCAGGTTCTGGAAGTCTGGCACGAATGTAGGCCATTACCAAACGTTCACAGCATTATGGTTGATGTCATTGCTTCTGGGCGGTAGTCATTGAGAGAGGTTACTTTACTTTTCTTGGGGACTGAAATGATGGAGGTTTCCTTGTATCAGAAATGGACACTGGATTTTTGAAGTGAAATAGTAAGGGGTAGAGTTGCTGCCTTTCAGCACCAGAGACCCGGATTCGATCCTGACTACAGGTGTTGTCTGTACGGAGTTTATACGTTCTCACCGTGACCTGCGTGGATTTTCGACAGGTGCTTCAGTTTCCTCCCACACTCCAAAGACGTGCAGGTTTGTAGGTTAATTGACTTCGGTAAAATTGGTAATTGCCCCTAATGTGTGTGGGATAATGTTAATGATCACTGGTCGGCGAGGACTCGGTGGGCCGAGGGGCCTGTTTTCACCCTACATCGCTAAACTAAACTAAACTAAACTAAACTAAACTAAACTAAACTAATGTTGACAATTTTATTTATCTGTTCAAAACATGCATAAAAGGTATTGAGCAGATCCAGTCGGAATACATTCTTGCCATTGAGATTAGAGATTTTGGCTGATAGCTCATGATGGAATTCAAGCCCCATCACAGTCACCTAGCATTGTTTGAATCGCGCCTCTGCTTGTTCTAGAATTCTCTCTTGGCATCACTGATAGCCTTACAGGATCATACTTGGCTTTTCTTGTACAATACGGGGTAATTTCTCCTGAAAGCCTTGGAACTGGATTTTAGCAGAGAGCGAATCTTCCTGATCATCCAAGTGCCGATAAGGGTCTCGATCCGAAACTTCACCCATTCCTTCTCCAGAGATGCTGCCCGTCCCGCTGAGGTACTCCAGCTTTTTGTGTCCATCAATTGAGCGATGTCGACTGGAATATGTTCCAAGCAAGTTCCAGAGACGTCAGTGAGTTTGCGGAAGCGGTTACGGACTTCATTGCCACAATAGCCGATAACATCTTCCCCACGGTAAGGGTCAGTATCCTTCCTAACCAAAAACCCTGGGTGGACAGGTCTATTCGCGTTGCCTTGAATGCTCGCACCGCCGCATCCAACTCTGGCCTGGCATCCGGCAACATGGACGACTACAAGGTCGAGTCCTACCGACTGCGAAGGGCGGTGAAGGACGCAAAAAGGAGGTTACCGGGACAGGATGGAGGCACAGATGGAGCAGTAGGACACCAGACACCTTTGGCAGGGGCTACGGACTATAACTAGCTACCGGTCCAGCACCCCCTCAACCGGAAGTGCCGGCTCCTCCTTAGCTGATGACCTGAACTCTTTCTATGCACGGTTTGAGAAGGGTAACATCACCTCTAGCTTGCCGTCTAAAAACAACACCGAAGGGGCGCTGGCTAGCAAGGCTGGAGGGGGATCCACCGCCGGGGATGTGCACACATTCTCGGTGTCCGAGCATGACGTGAGGTGGGCTCTGACACGGGTGAACACGAGGAAAGCTGGAGGCCCAGATGGTATATCTGGGCGAGTACTAAACAATAGACAATAGACAATAGACAATAGGTGCAGGAGTAGGCCATTCAGCCCTTCGAGCCAGCACCGCCATTCAATGCGATCATGGCTGATCACTCTCAATCAGTACCCCGTTCCTGCCTTCTCCCCATACCCCCTCACTCCGCTATCCTTAAGAGCTCTATCCAGCTCTCTCTTGAAAGCATCCAACGAACTGGCCTCCACTGCCCTCTGAGGCAGAGAATTCCACACCTTCACCACTCTCTGACTGAAAAAGTTCTTCCTCATCTCCGTTCTAAATGGCCTACCCCTTATTCTCAAACTGTGGCCCCTTGTTCTGGACTCCCCCAACATTGGGAACATGTTATCTGCCTCTAATGTGTCCAATCCCCTAATTATCTTATATGTTTCAATAAGATCCCCCCTCATCCTTCTAAATTCCAGTGTATACAAGCCCAATCGCTCCAGCCTTTCAACATACGACAGTCCCGCCATTCCGGGAATTAACCTAGTGAACCTACGCTGCACGCCCTCCATAGCAAGAACATCCTTCCTCAAATTTGGAGACCAAAACTGCACACAGTACTCCAGGTGCGGTCTCACCAGGGCCCGGTACAACTGTAGAAGGACCTCTTTGCTCCTATACTCAACCCCTCTTGTTACGAAGGCCAACATTCCATTGGCTTTCTTCACTGCCTGCTGAACCTGCATGCTTCCTTTCATTGACTGATGCACTAGGACACCCAGATCTCGTTGAACTCCCCCTCCTCCTAACTTGACACCATTCAGATAATAATCTGCCTTTCTATTCTTACTTCCAAAGTGAATAACCTCACACTTATCTACATTAAACTGCATCTGCCATGTATCCGCCCACTCACACAACCTGTCCAAGTCACCCTGCAGCCTTATTGCATCTTCCTCACAATTCACACTACCCCCCAACTTAGTATCATCTGCAAATTTGCTAATGGTACTTTTAATCCCTTCGTCTAAGTCATTAATGTATATCGTAAATAGCTGGGGTCCCAGCACCGAACCTTGCGGTACCCCACTGGTCACTGCCTGCCATTCCGAAAGGGACCCATTTATCCCCACTCTTTGCTTTCTGTCTGTCAACCAATTCTCTATCCATGTCAGTACCCTACCCCCAATACCATGTGCCCTAATTTTGCCCACTAATCTCCTATGTGGGACCTTGTCGAAGGCTTTCTGAAAGTCGAGGTACACCACATCCACTGACTCTCCCTTGTCAATTTTCCTAGTTACATCCTCAAAAAATTCCAGTAGATTTGTCAAGCATGATTTCCCCTTCGTAAATCCATGCTGACTCGGAATGATCCCGTTACTGCTATCCAAATGCTCAGCAATTTCGTCTTTTATAATTGACTCCAGCATCTTCCCCACCACTGATGTCAGACTAACTGGTCTATAATTACCCGTTTTCTCTCTCCCAGTCTTGTGCTACTCAGCTTGCTCCAGTGCTCACCACAATATTCAACCTCTCCTTGGCAAAGTCCGTGGTCCCTGCATGCTTCAAAAGATCCATCATTGTACCGGTGCCAAAGAATGCCTCTCCAGCGTGTTTAAATGACTACCGACCGGTGGCCCTCACCTCGGTTGTCATGAAATGCTTCGAGAGACTAATCAAGAAGCACATCTGTGCCCTCCTTCCTCGCAACATGGACCCACTACAGTTCGCATACCGTCCGAACAGGTCCATGGATGATGCGGTCTCCCAGGTTCTGCACACCGCTCTCTCTCATCTGGACAGCCAGGGGGGCTATGTGAGGATGCTGTTCATTGAGTTTAGTTCAGCTTTCAACACAATAGTCCCCAGCAGACTGGCTGGGAAGCTGCTGGAACTGGGGCTTAGCACCCCTCTGTGTGCCTGGGTCCTGGACTTTCTCACTGCCAGGCCCCAAGTGGTCAGGATGGGGGAACACACATCTAGCTCCCTCACCCTGAACATAGGATTCCCCCAGGGTTGCGTCCTTAGCCCCCTACTGTACTCCCTGTACACACATGACTGTGTGGCCAGGTTCAGCTCAAACTCCATCATCAAGTTTGCTGATGACACTGTGGTGGTGGGCCGGATCTCCGACAACGATGAGAAGACCTACCGGGAGGAGGTGGCTGATCTGGCACTCTGGTGTCAGGACAATAGCCTTCTCTTGAATGTCACTAAAACTAAGGAGCTGATTGTGGACTTTAGAAGGGCTCAACATCCAAGGAAGTACACGCCACTGGACATAAATGGGTCTACTGTGGATAGGGTGAGCAGTTTTAAATACTTGGGAGTCCACATCACAGAGGATCTGACATGGGCAACACACATTGCCGCACTGGTGGGGAAAGCAAAGCAGCACCTTTACCACCTTAGACAGCTGAGGAAATTCAGAGTGTCTCTGAGGATCCTTCATTGCTTCTACTCTGGGGCTGTAGAGAGCATCCTGTCCGGCAACATTACAGTCTGGTTTGGGCACAGCTCTGCCAAGGACAGGATGGCCCTGCAGAGTGTAGTGCGTTCGGCAGAACGCACCATGGGAACTACACTCGCCCCCCTGCAGGACCTATACATCAGGAGCAGATCCAGAACAAGCAAGATTATGAGGGAGCCCTGCCACCCCAGCAACGGACTGTTCCAGCTGCTACGGTCAGGCAAACGCCTCCGCTGTCACGCAGTGAAAACGGAGAGGATGAGATGGAGTTTCCTCCCACAGGCCATCAGGACTGTTAACTTTTATAACTCCAGGGACTAAATTTTGTCTTCTCTATATTAACTTTATTAACTTTATTTATATGCTGTAACTGTAATTCTTTTTTGTGCACAATCCGCAGGCATTGCCACTTTCATTTCACTGCACATCGTGTATGTGTATGTGACAAATAAACTTGGCTTGACTTGACTTGACAATTGAAAACACCATGTTGGGAGAGGCAGTGTATATTGAGGTGAAAGTATAAAAATAAAAAGGGAATGGGAATGGGAATGGGAAGCACAAATAGAAAGATCTGATACAACAGAAAGAGAGAGCAAATTCACTGAATTTAAAGATGTGCCCATTGAGTCGTGCAGTCGACAAATACCCGCACAATAATGATGACAGCACAATATGGGCCCACACAAAATGGGGAGCTGGCACAGAGGAGGAGTTGAGAACTCATTCAGGTCATCGGTGACCGCATTGAATGGTGGCACAGGCCTGAGGGTTCGGGTGGCCGAAACATCACCCATTCCTTCTCTCCTGAGGTGCTGCCTGACCTGCTGAGTTACTCCAGCATTTTGTGAATAAATCTTGACTTATCGAGGTCAGCGTTTAGGTCGGAATATTCACACCAGATTCACACTGGAAGGGGGGAGGGGTTACGAATGTGCAGGGCAGTAGGTAAAGAGCGGAGAGACAGCTTTTCGGAATATCTGGAACAGATGCCTGCTTAGTTTTTTTTTGCTGTGAGTTTCTGCATTGTTGGCACATAATTTGCCTGTGAAATAAGTGTCTACGTGGTCAGAGGGATGATGGTTCCAGGTAAGGCTTTCTTTTTCCAATAAGTAAAAGTGAAACTGACTCCAGATTCCCGAAAAGGCAGCTCTATCTTCCCTAATTAGGCCCTATCCGTAGATAACAATGTTACTGAGAAAAAGTGACGATCAAGTTGACCGTAATCTCCTTGATAAATGAGTAACTATCCACAACTGAACATATAAATAGTGGGGCTGACTGAATGCACAAAAGGAATTGCCTTGGACTCCTCTGAGTACAGTATCTAATGAGCATTTGGTAAGTACAAAATATGGTATGGTTGATTATATCATATCTAACTCTTGATGACATGAAATAAATATTAGAAGCCTGGGTAGGTGAGGTGTGGATGTGGAAGTCTCCTCATCTCCGTTCTAAATGGCCTACCCGTTATTCTTAGACTGTGGCTTATATGCGCTGGAATTTAGAATGATGAGAGGGGATCTTATTGAAACATATAAGATAATTAAGGGATTGGACATGTTAGAGACAGGAAACTTGTTCCTAATGTTGGGGGAGTCCAGAACCAGGGGCCATAGTTTAAGAATAAGGGGTAGGGCATTTAGAACAGAGATGAGGAAAAACTACTTCACTCAGAGAGTTGTAAATCTGTGGAATTTGCCACAGAAGGCAGTGGAGGCTAATTCTCTGGATGCTTTCAAGAGAGAGCTAGATAGAACTCTTAAAGATAGCGGAGTCAGGGGGTATGGGGAGAAGGCAGGAATGGAGTACTGACTGTGAATGATCAGCCATGATCATATTGAATGCCGGTGCTGGCTCGAAGGGCCAAATGGCCTACCCCTGCACCTATTGTCTATTATATTGAACTAAGCATGCCAGAAAATATGAATAAAAGAGAAGACTTTTAATGGTTGTCTGTAATCTCGATCGTTTCGCTGAACCATTTGGTTTGTCGAGGCCTACTGGATCTCCCGGTTGCTAACTATTTTAACTCCCCTTCCCATTCCCATACTGACCTTTCTGTCCTGGGCCTCCTCCATTACCAGAGTGAGACCGCATGCAAATTGGAGGAACAGGACCTCATATTTCGCCTGGGTAGCTTACAAACTAGCAGAACATTGAATTCTCTCATTTTAAGTAACTTCTACTAAAACTCCCTTCCCCTCCCCCCGTGCCACCTACCCCAACCTGGTCATTTAACCAGGTTCACAGTTTGCCACGATGTATCCCTCTTGAAATCACACCTTCCCCAGCTCTCAAACGCGCAGCACCCTGCTGAGGTCATTTGCTGCCAGCCCTGATTTGTCCTGGGCATTTCCCGCCTTCTCTTCTCCCTCTCCGTACCCGACTGGCTACTTTCAGTTTGTGGAAGGGTCCCAACCCAAAACGTCACCTATCCTTTTACTCAAGAGCTGCAGCCTAATCTGTTGAAATACTCCAGCACTTTGAGTCTATCTTTAGTACAAGTAGAAAGTTTCATGAAAACAGAAAATAAGTGAAAGTTCACTAAATTAAAGTGTGTTTTAATTCCTGGAAATCAGGCTTCAGTTTTCCCGTAAGTAAAAGTAAAACTAAATGTGACTCATCCTGATTCCTGGAAAGGCAACTCCAGTTTCTATTTACTCTGCCGTATTTGTAGATTACAACAGCGCTGATATAAAGTGAGTTTCAAGTTGACTATATTCTCCTTGATTATGATAAATCTACAACTGATTAATTGAAGTATGGTGACTCAAAGGTTGTCACACCTAGATAAATAAATAGTGGGGCTAGCTGAAGGTATATTGCCTTGGAATCCTCTTGGTACAGTATCCAAAGAGCATTTGGTAAATACAGGACATGCGATGAGGGGTAAGGGGAGCAAGGGCGGAGCTGCGGGGTGCCGAGGAGACACGTGTGAGGGCCTCATTTATGATGGGAGAGCGGAACACCTGTTCCCTAAAGAATGAGAACATCTTGGATGTCCTGGTATGGAAAACCTCATCTTGGGCGCAGATGCGGCGTAGACAGAAGAATTGGGAGTAGGGGATAGAGTCTTTGCAGGAAGCAGATTGGGAAGGGATGTGTCAGAGATGGTCCAAGTCAATTTGATGGAAATTGATGGTGAGGTTAATAATAATAATAATAATAATAATACATTTTATTTATATAGCGCTTTTCATATACTCAAAGACGCTTTACAGAGATTTTGAGAACATAGGGAAATTAATAAATAGATAAATAAGTAAATAAATAAATGAACAGAGAAAGGAGACAGTAGGTGAGGTGACCTTCAGTGGTTGAAGGCAGTACTGAACAGGTGAGACTTCAGCGATGTTTTGAATGTGGTGAGTGTGGGGGAGTCTCTAACGGTTTGGGGTAGTGAGTTCCATAGGGTGGGAGCAGCGATGGAGAAAGCCCTGTCCCCCCAGGATCTGAGTTTAGTCCGGATGTGGGGGGATAGGAGATTGGCAGCGGCAGAGCGGAGGGTGCAGGTGGGAGTGTGCCTGTGGAGGAGGTCGGTCAGGTAGGATGGGGCCAGGTTATGGAGGGCTTTGTAGGTTATGAGGAGGATTTTGTACTGGATTCTCTGGGGGATGGGGAGCCAGTGGAGTTTATAAAGGACGGGGGTGATATGGTCACGGATCGAGGTGTGTGTGAGTAGACGGGCAGCGGAGTTTTGAATGTATTGAAGTTTATTGATGATTTTTGAGGGTGCGCCATAGAGGAGGCTGTTGCAGTAGTCCAGACGGGAGGTGATGAAGGCGTGGATGAGGGTTTCTGCAGCTGTGGAGGAGAGGGATGGACGGAGACGGGCAATGTTTTTGAGGTGGAAGAAGGCTGTCTTTGTGATGTGTTTGATGTGTTTGTCGAAGGAGAGGGTTTGATCAAGGATGATTCCAAGATTCCGGATGTGAGGTGAGGTGGATACTGGGAGACCATCAATGTTGAGGATGAAGTTTTGGGTGGATTTGGTGAGCATTTTTGGACCAATGATGATGATTTCAGATTTGTTGCAATTGAGTTTGAGGAAGTTTGATTGAAGCCAAGATTTGATTTCAGTAATGCAGTTTGTCAGTGTAGAGTGTGTGGTGGAGGAGATTGACTTGGTGGAGATGAGGAGCTGGATATCATCGGCGAAGCAGTGGAAGTTGAGACCATGACGGCGGATTAATTGACCAAGGGGGAACAGGTAGAGGATGAAGAGGAGGGGGCCAAGGACTGAGCCTTGGGGGACACCTTGGGGGAGGGGAGCGATGGGGGATTTACAGTTGTTAATGGAGATGAACTGGTGTCTGTCAGAGAGGTAAGATTTAAACCAGGATAGGGCTGTGCCGGTGATGTTGAGGGAGGTTTCAAGTCGGGTGAGGAGAATGGAGTGATTTATGGTGTCAAAGGCGGCGCTGAGGTCAAGTAGGATGAGGATGTTGAGGTTGCCAGCGTCGGAGGAGAGGAGAATGTCGTTTGTGATTTTGAGGAGCGCAGTTTCAGTACAGTGGTTTGAGCGGAATCCAGATTGGAAAGTTTCATACAGGTTATTGGTAGAGAGGTGGTATTTTAGTTGGGAAGCTACAGCACGTTCCAAAACTTTGGACAGAAAGGGTAGGTTGGAGATTGGTCTGAAGTTGTTTGGGGTGTCAGGGTTTAGACCAGGTTTTTTCAGAATGGGGGTGACAGCAGCGATTTTGAGGGATGGCGGGACGATGCCAGTGGACAGGGAGGAGTTTATTGTTGCAGTGATAAGTGGAGAGAGAGCAGGAAGGCAGGCCTTGACAAAGCTGGAGGGGATGGGGTCCAGAGAGCAGGTGGCAGTTTTTATTCCTGTGAAGAGGTCAGAGAGGTCGGTGGTGGAGATTGGGGAGAACTGAGGCAGGGGCTGACAGGATAAGGGGGGGCAGGTGGTTTGAGGGGGAGCAGGTGCGTTGGTGGTTAAGGTGCTGTAGATGTTGTCTATTTTGCTTTGGAAGAATGAAAGGAAAGTGGTGCATTTGTCAACTGTGAATGATTGGGAGATGGTGTCCAGGGGGCTGAGGAGTTTGTTTATTGTAGAGAAGAGTGTTTTGGGGTTTCCGGAGCCAGAGTGAATTATTTGAGAGTAGTAGGTGGAGTGGGCATGGGAGAGGGCATCTTTATAGTGCTGTATGTGGTCTTTGTAGGCTTGGGAGTGAATTGTGAGACCTGTTTTAATGAAGTCCATGAGTTCTACATTCCTTTATCATATTATTTTTTTTGCCTATCTTTCATTTGTTCTCTATCTCTCTGCATCATTGTCTATATCTCTCGTTTGTCTTTCCCGTGACTTTGTCTGAAGAAGGGTCTCGACCCGAAATGCCACCCATTCCTCTCCAGATATGCTGCCTGGCCTGCTGAGTTACTCAAGCATGTTGTGTCTTTCTTTGATTTAAACCAGCATCTGCAGTTCCTTCCTACACATTGTGACTTTGAGGCACTGGTTACCAGTATATTGGTCTATAGAGGAAACATTTGTGACTTTGCCCTTGTTATTTGATTGGTTGGCAGACAGGAAACAAAGAGTAGGGATTAACGGGTCCCTTTCAGAATGGCAGGCAGTGACTAGTGGGGTCACGCAAGGCTCGGTGCTGGGACCGCAGCTATTTACAATATACATTAATGACTTAGATGAAGGGATTTAAAGTAACATTAGCAAATTTGCGGATGACATAAAGTGGGTGGCAGTGTGAACTGTGATGAGGATGCAGGGTGAACTGTGATGAGGATGCAGGGTGACTTGGACAGGTTGTGTGAGTGGGTAGATGCATGGCTGATGCAGTTTAATGTGGATAAATGTGAGGTTATCCACTTTGGTGGAAAGAACAGGAAGGCAGATTATTATCTGAATGGTGTCAAGTTAGGAAATGGGGAAGTACAAAGAGATCTGAGTGTCCTTGTTCATCAGTCACTTAAAGTTATCATGCAGGTACAGCAGGCTCTGAAGAAAGCTAATGGCATGTTGGCCTTTTTGACAAGAGGAGTTGAGTATAGGAGCAAAGAGGTCCTTCTGCAGTTGTACAGTGCCCTAGTGAGACCGCACCTGGAGTACTGTGTGCAGGTTTGGTCTCCAAATTTGAGGAAGGATATTCTTGCTATTGAGGGCGTGCAGCGTAGGTTCACGAGGTTAATTCCCGGAATGGCGGGACTGTGTTATGTGGAAAGACTGAAGCGACTAAGCTTGTATACGCTGGAATTCAGAAGGATGAAAGGGGATCTTATTGAAACATAAAAGATTATTAAGGGATTGGACACATTAGAGGTAGGAAACATGTTCCCAATGTTAGGGGAGTGCACAACCAGGGGCCACAGTTTAAGAATAAGGGGTAGGCCATTTAGAACGGAGATGGGGAAAAAAAAATTCAGTCAGAGAGTTGTAAATCTGTGGAACTCTCTGTCTCAGAAGGCAGTGGAGGCCAATTCTCTGGATGCTTTGAAGAGAGAGCTAGATAGAGCTCTTATAGATAGCGGAGTCAGGGAGTATGGGGAGAATGCAGGAACGGGGTACTGATTGTGAATGATCAGCCATGATCACATTGAATGGCGGTGCTGGCTCGAAGGGCCGAATGGCCTGCTCCTCAACCTATTGTCTATTACTTTTGGTCGCCTCTTTAAATATAAATTTTAAATGGCGCGACACAATTTTCCATGCATAAAGCCATGTTGACTATCCCTAATCAGCCATTGTCTATCCAAATGCTTGTAGATCCTATCTATCCCTCACAATTCCCTTGAATAATTTACCTTTCACTGATGCCAGGTTCACTGGCTTGTCGTTCCATAGTTGTCCTCACAAATCTTCTAAAATAAAGGCAGAGCATTGTGCACCTTTAAGTCTTCCGGTACCACAACCGTGGCAAACAAAGATACAAAAGTCACAGCCAGAACCCCAGGAATTTCTTCGCTAGCTTCTCACAATGTCCTATGATACACCTCGTGAGGTCCTACAACTAATTAATTAGTGCAGCAGCCTATTGACTAGCAGAGCATCCTTTTGAAAGTAGCATGTTACGAGAGGCTGTGTGTTAAGGTACAAATGCTGTGCTCAGGGCAAGCGATGAAACTTTGCCTCATGAGGCTTCATGGAGGAGGCGGAGGAGAGAGTGATAGCAGGAGAAAGGATGGTCAGTTTTTCTTTTGTGTGTGTGACACTTCCTTGGTCTTTATGCTGTGGAGATGGCAGTTAGGGCAATTGTATGCCCTTCTTGCAGGATGTGGGTTTGTCCTTGCAACCTTTCTAAAATGACACAGCATTCTGCACATTCCAGTCTTTCCAGCATCACAACTGTGGTGAAGAAAGATACACCAGTCTCCAACGAAACCCTAGCAGTTTCTTCCCTCGCTTCTCACAATGTCCAAAGGTATACATGGTCACGCCCTGGGGGTAAGTTCATTTTTATGTGCCTGAAGACATAGTGTCCATTGTAGTGAATGGATGACTATGTATAGTGGGGCTCTACAAAGCTTAATTCATAGCACAAAAAGTAACTTAGTCCCAAGTACTGCTAGTATGGTTGATTATCTGAATGGTGTCAAGTTAGGAACAGGGGGCGTACAACGAGATCTGGGTGTCCTAGTGCATCAGTCACTGAAAGGAAGCATGCAGGTACAGTAGGCAGTGAAGAAAGCCAATGGAATGTTGGCCTTCATAACAAGAGGAGTTGAGTATAGGAGCAAAGAGGTCCTTCTGCAAAGAGGTCCTCACACAGGGCCCTAGTGAGACCGCACCTGGAGTACTCTGTGCAGTTTTGGTCTCCAAATTTGAGGAAGGATATTCTTGCTATTGAGGGTGTGCAGCGTAGGTTTACTAGGTTAATTCCCGGAATGGCGGGACTATCATATGTTGAAAGACTGGAGCGACTAGGCTTGTATACACTGGAATTTAGAAGGATGAGAGGAGATCTTATCGAAACGTATAAGATTATTAAGGGGTTGGACAAGTTAGAGGCAGGAAACATGTTCCCAATGTTGGGGGAGTCCAGAACAAGGGGCCCCAACAAGGGGCCCTCTCTTTTTCAGTCAGAGAGTTGTGAATCTGTGGAATTCTCTGCCTCAGAAGGCAGTGGAGGCCAATTCTCTGAATGCATTCAAGAGAGAGCTAGATAGAGCTCTTAAGGATAGCAGAGTCATGGGGTATGGAGAGAAGGCAGGAACGGGGTCCTGATTGAGAATGATCAGCCATGATCACATTGGCGGTGCTGGCTCGAATGGCCGAATGGCCTCCTCCTGCACCTATTGTCTATTGTCTATTATGAAGACAATTCAAGCTACATAAAGATGCCATATATCTGGTGATAAATGGTCTTCAATCCTATCATCATTCTTGGGTAGCACAGTGGCACAGCGGTAGAGCTGATGCCACACAACGCCAGAGACCCAGGTTGGATTCTGGGGGAGTGTGCATGTTCTCCCTGTGACTGCGTGGATTTTTATCTGGGTGCTCCAGTTTCCTCGCACATTCGAAAGTCGTGCAGGTTTGTAGCTTAATTAGCTTCTGTAAATTGTCCCAAATGTGTAGCATGCAAAAATGAGATAGCATAATACTGATGTATGGGTAATTGGTGGTTGGAGTGGACTCGGAGTGGGCCAAAGGGCCTGTTTCCACACTGTATCTCTTTCCAAATTCCAGAGGGAAAAGAAGGCAAGGGAATGTAATAAATGGCAGGATATCATGTGTAGAGGTGCATGTTATCCTGAAAGTAACAGGAGATGTGGGTGAAGTGGTCGGGAAGGTATATGGAAGACTTGTCCTATTGACCAAGGCACAGAATGCTAGTGTAGAGAGCTCATGCTGGGATAGTACAAAACATTAGTTAAGTCACAGGAAACATACTGTGCACAATTCTGGTCACCACACTCCACATATGTGATAGTACCAGTAAGTTGCTGAGATGATTTACAAAGATATTGGCAGGATGGAGAAAGCTATAAAAAGAAACTATCCAGGCTGTGATTATTTTATTTGAAAGAAAGGAGACCGAGACAAAGGAATAAAAAGTCATAGAGAATGGGAACAAGCCCTTCAGCCATTTGTCCATGGTAACCTAGATGCCCCATGCAAGCTAGATCCATTTGCCCATATCCCCCAAACCTTTACCAATGCCTTGAACAAGTACAACGTAATGTCCCAACCTCTATACCCTATACCCTAACTGATGAAGAAAAGCTTTCTTCCCCACACTATCTACCAGTCATGCCACTTTCAGGGAACTCCCAGATCCCCCTGCTATACAATACTCTCTAGGGACCTACCACTCACCCTGAAGGTCCTGGCCTGGTTTGACTTCCCAAAGTGCAACACCTCGCACTTATCTGCATTAAGCTACATTAGCTATTCCTCACCCCACTTGCCCTGCTGATTAAGTTCCTGCAATTTTTGATAAACATCTTCACTGTGCACGATACCACCTACTTTAATATCATCTGTATATTTAATAATTATGCCTTGTGCATTCTCATACACATTGTTGATATAAACCACATAAAGCAATGGGTCCTTTGCCTCCAGACCAAAAAACATTCCACCACCATCCTCTGTTTCTTTCCATGAAGCTAATTCCATGTCCTGTTAACTTGCTCTCTTTGGATCCCATGCAATCTAACCATCCAGAGCAGTTTAACTTGTGGAACATCGGTAAAGGATTCGCTGAAGTCCATATAAACAACATCGATGGCCTTGGCCTTGTCAACCTTCTTGGTTACTTCTTCAAAAATCTCAAGCAAATTTGTAAGACACTTTCTGCCACATTCAAAACCATGCTGCCTATCCCTAATCAGTCCATGTCTACTCAAATGCCAATATATCTTTTTGCTCAGAATCCTCTCAAGTAACTATCACCACATATGTTAGGCTCACTGGTCTATAGTTCCCAGGCTTTTTCTTGTAAACCTTCTCATACAGAGGGAAAACATTAGTCATCCTCTAGTCACCTCACTATGCCCTTGTGTAATGATGATTTACATATTTCAGACAGGACTCCTACAATTTATGTTTCAGCTTCCTGTAGTGTCCTTGGATATTTCTGATCAGGCCCAGGAACCTTTATATGCCTTAGGAAACCCAGCACCTCCTCAACCATAATGTGGACTGCCCTCAAGACATCTCTAATAACGATCCCAAATTCCCTCATCACCATGGTCAAAGCAGAGAAAAAACACTCACCGAGGATCTTGCCTTTCTCCCGTGACTCCACACATAGATGACCACTTCAAGTTTAAGGGGCCCTATTTTGTCTCTGCTTATCCCCTCTTTCCCTTAATGGGTGTAGAATCTTTTTGAATTCTCCTTAATCTTGTCTGCCAGAGTTATTTCCTGCCTCCTTTTTATCCTCCTAATTTCTCTCTTAAGTATGCTCTTCAGTCCCCTAAATGCCACCAGGCAAAAACTTGATCTCAGCTGCCTATATCTAACCGACACCTTCTTTATCCTTCTCAACATCCAGCCTCCCTACTCACTCCTGCCTTGTCTTTCACTCAATCAGGAACATGCGTGCCTTGAACTTTCACCAGCACACTATTAAAAGCATCCCATTTTGCAGATGTCCCTTTGCCCACAAATACAATACAATACAATACAATACAATATATCTTTATTGTCATTGTACCCAGGGGTACAACGAGATTGGGAATGTGCCTCCCATACGATGCAATAATTTAAGTAATTAACAGCAACCCAACGAAACGAAACAATTGTAACAGTTTTTAGACAGGGTAAAGTACAAGTTGATCTATGCGTTGTGGCCATCCGGCTCAGCAGGACCGGTTCATAGCAGCTATGGCCCTGGGGATGAAGCTGTTCCTGAGTCTGGAGGTGCGGGCGTAGAAGGCCTTGTATCGTCTGCCCGATGGAAGGAGTTCGAACAGACTGTTGCAGGGGTGTGAAGAGTCTTTGTGGATGCTGGTGGCTATTCTGAGGCATCGTGTGTTGTAGATGCCCTCCAAGTCTGGTAGCTGTGTTCCGATGGCCCTCTGAGCTCTATGGACTACCCGCTGTAGAGCTTTCCTTTCTGCCTCCGTGCAGCTGAGGTACCACACAGGGATGCCATGCGTTAGGATGCTCTCTATGGTGCAGCGGTAGAAGGTCGTCAGCAGCTGTTGGGGTAGACCAGACTTTTTCAGTGTTCTTAAGTAGAACGGTCTTTGTTGTGCCTTCTTGACCAGCGCAGCAGTGTTATTCGACCATGTTAGGTCCTCCGAAATGTGAGTGCCCAGAAACTTGAAGCTGGACACTCTCTCCACACTGTCCCCGTTGATAGAGATCGGGGCATATTCCCCGTTATGTGACCTACGGAAGTTGATGATCAGCTCCTTGGTCTTGGTGGTATTTAGGGACAGGTTGTTATCCGAGCACCAGTCCGCCAGGTTCTGCACCTCCGCTCTATAGTTTGTTTCATCCCCTTTGGTGATAAGCCCGATCATCGTTGTGTCGTCTGCAAACTTGACAATGGTGTTGGTGTCGAATGCAGGAACACAGTCGTGTGTGAAGAGGGAGTAGAGCATGGGGCTCAGAACACAGCCCTGTGGTGTGCCGGTACTCAGGGTGATAGTGGAGGACAGGTGCGGGCCCATTCTCACTGCCTGCGGTCGTTCCAGCAGGAAGTCCAGGATCCAGTCACATAATGACGAGCTGAGGCCTAGCTGGTGGACAAGCTATTCTAACAATTTTGTCACGTTCCTGTCCAATATCATCAAAGCTGGCCTTGCCCCAATTCAGAACTTTGACTTGTGGGCTGGTGCTTGAGAGAACATACCCGGATGACATCTTGAAGAACCATGATGTGCCAGACTATACACTGAGCCGGGAAGTCTAAAGTCTATTATTGGGCAAGATAGAGACAAGGAGCAGCAGGACCACTTCTGGCTAAAATTTCCTTGATTCAATGATTTAGCAAGCAATGTAACAGATTCTAATAGTTCAGAATTAAGTAAAATTGGATTTGCAAAACCCCAAACTAAATTTTAGAAATAATTTAGAATCTGATAAGTCTTTCTGTGTATCACATTCCCAGTCACTTCACCTTACTTCCATAAATCTCCAAATTTGCTCTTGCCGCCATCTCTCCCACTACTTCTCATAACTCGCCAAGTTTCAGGCCTCTTCGGCAACACCTGACCGCAACTCCCGTCAATGTATCCATCAGACTTCAGCACATTAACACCTCGATTGCCAGCACCCTTCTAAGTACAGAACACCTATTTCTACCAAAGTACAGAACTCTGATGCCCCCTCACAATGCCTCCAGTGACACTAGCTAGAGGCCACAAATCCCTGAAGTCAACCTCGCATTCTTGACACTGTCAGGTCCTTAATTTACAGACACACATTAAGGTTTCGTGGGGTACATAACATGGGTGTGTGGATGGAGCAAAGGCGCGGATTAACCCTCCTTCACATTTAATGCACCAACAGACTTTAGGAGTTATATTGCTTCCATGTACTCCAATATGTCAAAACCATCATCAAAATTTTAATAATGCAGCGAGATGCTGGAAATAAGTTTAATATTTAAAAGATGCCCAAAAATGGCAGTGAGCTGTTTCCCATCTCTCATTTGACTCTGCACACAGTCCATCCTCCAGATTGAGCTGTTGGGATCCCAGTCACCAAGAAGACACTTCCACAGGATATCGGGATGATGTGAGATACTCCTGTCTGCGAATCACTATCATTTTGGGGGGAGCGGTGTCACATGGTTGAGAGATACAGAGGGAAAACAGGTTCTTCAGCCCACCGGGTCCGCGCCGACCAGCGATCCCCGCATAATAACACTCTCCTGCACACGCTAGCGACAATTTTCACGTGTACCAAGCCAATTTACCTACAAACCTGTACGTCTTTGGAGTGTGGGAGGAAACCGAAGATCTCGGAGAAAACCCATGCAGGTCATGTGGAGAACGTACAAACTCCAAACAGACAATACCCATAGTAGACAGCACCCGAGGTCAGGATCGGATGTGGGTGTGTGGCGCTGGCTGTGAGGATTTGATTATTTTTGAAGGATTTGTTTGGCGAGGACAAACGAAAGCAGTCAGAATTTGCTTTTTGGACTTCTGTCGGAAAGCAGAGACTCTCTTTGTTGAAAGAGTCCTCTAATTGGGGAGGATTTGTTCGTGTTTTCTGAAAGTCGTAGGAGCGGCAGTGGCTGGCGGAAGGCCAAGTTGCACTTGAACTGGTGGGAGATGAGTCTGGACCGGTGTTTGTGGTCTGTAGCATCGGAAAGCTCCCTCCCACACCGACTTTGCCCGGTCCAGGTGTGCCGGGTAAGTACGGCAACAGTGCATTGGATTTTCGTTGAAGCCGGGAGGGCGACCGAGACCTGGGGAAGAAGCCTCCGGAAGCTCCATTTTCTACGACGGGAGGATTGGCACGGACTTTTCCCTATCTTATCAGGAGGAGACTGCTTCTGTTGCTTTGCCAGGAAAGCCTTCACGACTTTAAACTGCTGCAAATGCGTGGAGGTGCAGCAATAGCAGAAAGACTGCTTTGACTTATAAAAAACGGAGACGTTTTGTTTTGCTCCACGCCCTAAAGATGGCGGCCCCCAAGAATTATGCAGCTGCCGTTCAGTCGGCAGTCTCCGTGACTAAGGGCCATGAGTTGTTGGGGCGTATACACGGGGTGAAAGTGACCTTGCAGGGCAACATTACCTTCAAGGCTGTGCTAACCGCGCTGGGGGAGACTGTTGGCAAGAAGGCCATAATCGCAGGCGCGGTGGTCAGTGGGAAGGCTGTTGTCATCCTAAAGACTGAGCAGTCGGTGGCTACCGCATTGGAAAGGGGGATCACGGTGGCTGGGATTTACATGGCGGTGGACCCATGGGGACGGCCCGTGCTGCCGGTCATGCTGTCCAACGTTCCCCCTTATGTTCCGGACGCGCTCCTGCTCCCACATGTAACTAAGCTGGGGGAGGTGCGGTCTGGGCCCACCAAACTGTTGCATAGGTTGGATGATCCCGAAATGCAGCATGTATTAACGTTCAATCGCCGTGTGTACATACAGCTGGCACAGGGGATTGATATGGAGGGGAGTTTTGAGGTTGAATGGGAAGGATTCTGCTATCGCGTGTTTTGGAACACGGGCCAAGCACGCTGCCATGCATGCAAAGAGGTGGGGCATTTCCGCAGGAATTGTCCCAAGCACCAGGCTGCCAGCTCTACCAAGGTGGCCCAGGAAGGCAGTGCTGGCCCATCTGGGGCTGCTGGTTCTGCCACGGTGGCCCGTGATGACTTTGTTCCCTTGCCCCCAACCTCCATTCCCCCACCACCCCCATGTCCCGTACCTGTGGCGGAGGATGCCGGTGCAGTGTGGGGGGTGGATGAGGGGCACTGGGAGAGACAGAAGAGTAAGAAAGCTAAATGGAAGAAGAAGAACGTTCAAGCGGGACGCCAGGCAGAAGGTCACCTTAATGAGGGTCCCCCGGCAGTAGATATTATCGAGCTCGCCTCTGAGCCTGAGGGTCTGAAGGCTGGAGAGGATGAGCAGGTAGATGGCGGGGCGGAGGAACAGGCTTCAGCAATGGAGCTGACTGTACCACCGCACGCTAGTGGTTATAAGAGGAGGCATGGGTCCTCTGACACGGAGAACGGCCCTGAAGGTCAGGGGCGACCTGAAGGGAGGTGTTTCTCCCCTGTTGAGGCAGAGTACCCAGTACAGGCTTCCTCTGGGCAGGAGGATGCCTCTGTAGTGCAGGGACCACCTGAGAGTGGTGACACACTACCCCAGGGGGCTGTTCCCCCAGGGATTGCGTCCGCTGGCTTAGAGGGTGACCAGGGGAAGATTGATGGGGGGGACTTGAGTGTGGGGGTGGGTCCCCAGCCCATGCTCCCCGTTGAGGCTACGAGTCCTATTGAGGGGTGTGCTGCCCCATCGGCTGAGGGAGCAGGGGAGACTCCGGGAACATCGCCCCCTGAGGGCCAGAGCGAGGTGGTTCCCCTGGTGGTGGGGGACAGGGACTCTCTGGGTGACGGTGCTGGGCCGGGTGCCCTGGGTACGAAGGAGGACAGGGCCGTTTCGGATCGTGTCCTTCGGTCGGACTCCAGACGTACCCTCTCACTGCCCGCCCCGGAGACTTCCTCTGACATCACGGCCCCCAATCCGGTTACAGAGGGCGGTGGGGGTGTGCAGGAGCCTGGCCATTTACCAGGCAGCTTGCCACAGTTAGAGGTACCGGTACCTGCCCCCGTCACTGATCCTGGGGGTGGGATGGTGACGGAGGAGGGACCGGGTGATGTGGCCGACCCGCCCACCTCACAGGGAGGGGTGAGCGAGGCGGCTGGGAGTCAGAACTATCCAGACTCGGGCTCAGACATTGAGTGGGAGGAGGAGGGGGACGTGGAGTCCAGCGACAGTGAGTTGATGGACTGTCCCACCCGCAGCCCCGTGTGTCGGCTTGTTGATATCGGGGAACTCCGGAGCTTTCTGAAGGACAGCAGAGGGAAGAGGAATAAGGCAGATCTGGCTGTTGACCGCTGGTCGGACCTGACAGTACCCTTGCAGTCCATTTATGCCATCCTTCAGGAGGAGGAGAACGAGGCAGGTGTATTGAAAAATGAGCGGCGCCAGCTCCAAGAGCTTTTTAAGTCCCTAAAGAAAGGGCAGAGGGCTCGGGGAGGCTCCACTCCGTCACGGGGGGCTGGTAAAAGTTCTTGTGCGCTTTCAAAATGAAGCTCACTATAACCAGCCTGAATATTAATGGGGCCAGGGGGTCTCTCCGTAGGTTTCACCATCTCTCAGTGCTGAGGGACGGGAGGTACGCGGTGAGCTTCCTGCAGGAAACACACACTGTGGCTAGTGACGAGCCCACCTGGCTCCTGGAGTGGGAAGGGGGGGTCTACATGAGCCATCTCACCTCCATTTTGAGTGGAGTGGCCTTCCTGTTGGCCCCATCTTTCCAGCCGGAGATTGTCAAGGTGCAGGACATTGTACCAGGCCGGTTGTTGTATCTGGCCGTGCGCCTGGATGGCGTGCCGTTACATTTTATTAATGTGTACGCCCCCAAGAGCGGTGCTATGCAGACGCGGTTAACACAAGAAGTGACCGCGCTGTTGAACACCATCGATCGGGGGAGTGTGTTTTCCTGGGCGGTGATTTTAATTGTACCCTTGAGGCGAGAGATCGCTCTGGCATTCAGCGCGATCCGGCAGCGGTCAAGACATTAAGGGAGTTGGTGGATTCTTTTGAGCTAGTAGATGCTTGGAGGAATTTCCATCCCAACTCCGGCGCCTTCTCGTACAGGTTTAAGGGGGGTGGTTCCCGTATTGACCGTGTATATGTGTCTAAGGCTTATGTGTCCTGTGTCTCGGCAGCCTCCATGCGGTTGGAGCCGTGCTCGGACCACTGCCTGGTGCGAGTGGACTTTATCCCGACGCGCACACGGGCAGGGTCCGCGTACTGGCACTTCAACAACCGGCTGCTGGAGGAGCGCCGGTTCCGGGATTCATTCAAGCAGTTCTGGGCGGAGTGGAGGGAAAGGCAGGGGCGTTTCCCTTCCCTAAGGCAGTGGTGGGATGTAGGGAAGGCTTACGTCCGTCTGTTTTGCCAGGACTACACGAGGGGGTCGACCAAGGGGCGGGACTCCGAGATCGGACGGCTTGAGAGAGAGTTGCTCGACTCGGAGTCTCGCCTGGGTCAGACGGAGGGGGACTCGTGTGAGTGGGAGGAGTACCAGGAGAAAAAAGGGGCACTGAGGGACTTGCAGCTGAAGAGGTCCCGGGGCGCGTATGTGAGGTCGCGAGTCCAGATGTTGCACGATCTGGACCGCGCCTCCCCCTTTTTCTTCTCCCTGGAAAAGTGCCGACGTGCCCGCAGGCAGTTTGTCGAGTTGCTTGTGGACGATGGCTCCCCCGTCACGGATCCGGAGAGGATCGGTGCCTCAGTTTGGTCATTCTATGACACTCTGTTCTCCGAGGGAACATCTAGTGGGGAGGCACAAGGGGTGCTGTGGGAGGGCCTACCCGTAGTGTGCAGGGAGGTGGCCGAGCGCCTCGATGATCCCCTAACTCTGGAGGAGTTGACTGGTGCCCTGCACCAGCTCAGTAGGGGCAAGTCTCCGGGGCTGGATGGGCTGACTGTGGAGTTTCTTCGAGCCTTCTGGGGTGTCCTGGGGGGCGACTATGTGAAGGTGTTGGGGGAGAGCCTAGCGACCGGGGAGATGCCCTTCTCGTGGCGCTGGGCAGTCGTCGTCCTGCTGCCCAAGAAGGGCGATCTCCGCCTCTTGAAGAACTGGCGCCCGGTCTCTCTTCTCAGTATGGGTTACAAAGTCTTTGCACGGGCATTGGCCAATCGCCTGGGGCCCATGCTGTCCCATGGGCCCATGCTGTCCCATGTGATCCACCCTGACCAGTCCTACACAGTCCCGGGCCGGTCCATCCAGGACAATATCCATCTGGTCCGGGACCTGATCCATCTGTGCCAGAGGGCTGGTCAGTCCGTTGCCTTTCTCTCCCTTGACCAGGAGAAAGCGTTTGACCGGGTGGGACACGACTACCTTCTCGGGACTCTGCGGGCGTTTGGATTCGGACCCCATTTTGTGGCCCGGGTCCGGCTCCTATACGCTGCCGCAGAGTGCCTGGTCAAGGTCAATGGCTCTTTGTTGGCTCCCATTCACTTTGGGAGGGGGGTTCGTCAGGGATGCCCCATGTCCGGCCAGCTTTATTCCCTCTGTGTGGAGCCATTCCTGTGCCTCCTACGGAGGCGGCTGGCAGGTTTGGCTTTGCCGGGGCCGGGGGTGGAGGTGGTTTTCTCGGCCTACGCCGACGATGTGCTACTAATGTTCACCGACCCGGTTGACCTGCGGAGGATGCGTGAGTGCCAGCGGTTGTTCTCAGCCGCATCCTCCGCCAGGATCAACTGGGGGAAGTGTGCTGGGCTCTTGGTGGGTCAGTGGCAGGTAGACTCCCTGCCGGAGGAGATGGCAGTTTTTGCGTGGAGCACCACGCACCTCCTCTATCTGGGGATCTACCTGAGTCCCACTGAGGGGGCTTGGCAGGCGAATTGGCAGGAGCTGGAGACGAAGGTGGTCGCCCGTGTGGGGCGCTGGTCAGGCCTCCTTGGTGTGTTATCATATCGGGGTAGGGCTTTGGTCATAAACCAGCTGGTGGCCTCTCTGCTGTGGTACCGGCTGGCCACTCTGGTCCCGTCCTCTCGTTTCATCGCCATGATACAGAGGAGGTTAGTTAACTTCTTCTGGGGTGAGAGGAACCACTGGGTCTCTGCTGGGGTTCTGAGTCTCCCGTTGGAGGAGGGCGGTCAGGCGCTGGTCTGTGTCCGCACTCAGGTGGCAGCCCTCCGACTCAGGACCTTGCAGAGGTACGTGTACTCCGAGTGCCCTCCCAGATGGCACTCGCTGGCCACGTACTTTTTCTGCCAGGGGCGCTGCCTCCAGGAGGGATCACGGCTCCCGGTAGCGGGCATGAGTCAGCGCGCTAGGCGGGAGTTGCCTGGTTTTTACCGTGATCTCCTGAGAGCCAGGAATTTGGTCACCTTCAGCCAGGGCGCTGCTCCTCAGGGGGAGGGGGGTGCTGTGGTTGTGAGGGGGGCCGGTCCTCACCCTGTCACGGTGGGTGTCGAGGAGAGGCGTGTGCGTGGAGCGATTCCGACCGGGCTTACCTCCGCTCCGTCGGAATTGCTCATCGGGCCCACGGCATGGGTCCCTTCCCGAGAGCCGGCCCCACGCAATATGAGCCGCCTTTCCCAGATGCCCAGCGTGCCGTTCCGTGATGCGGAGAGGCGCGTTTTGTACAGGCTGCTCCTGCACACTCTCCACTTCCTCGCTCTCGTCTTCCGTCCGGACACGCCCTGGCGGTCCGTGTTACCACCTGACGGCGGGAGCGGTCCCCAGTGGAGGTCTCTCTATAAGGGGGTCCTCCCGCTTTACATCGGGGACCTGGGGTGGAGAGTGTTGCATAAGGCTATAGCCTGTAACAGGTACTTGAGCCGGTTCACGGTCTCGTCTGCCGCCTGTCGCTTCTGCGGTGAGGAGGAGACCGTGTACCATTTGTATACAGAGTGCGTGAGGTTACAGCCCCTGTTCCAGTATCTGAAGGGGCTGCTCCTCAAGTTCTGGCTCCATTTTAGCCCTACGCTTTTAATTTTTGGGCACCCGGTACAGAAGGGGGAGGGTCAGGAGGGAGGAGGGGGTCTCCCTGTCGGTCTGCTCCTGGGCCTGGCCAAGATGGCCATCCGCGGGTCCAGGCAGCGGGCAGTCGACGGCCTCACAGAAGTCGTCTGCCTACCCCTGTTCCGGGCTTACGTCCGTGCCCGCGTGTCCCTGGAGAGGGAACACGCGGTGTCCACGGGGACTCTGGAGGCCTTCCGGGAACGCTGGTCGCCGTGGGGGGTTGAATGTATTGTTGACAGAGATGGAGGGATTTTAATGTGATAATTGTTTAATTTGTAAACTGCCGATACAGGCGGCTTTTGTTTGATCACATTTTGCTTAGTATGTTTGTATGTTTTTCTTTGGAATAAAACTTTTATATATTTAAAAAAAAAAAAAAGTGGTCAGGATCGAACCTGGGTCTCTGGCGCTGCAAACACAATAAGGCAGTAATTCTACCGCTGTGCCACTGTGCTGCCCTAGAGGTTTACCTCTTTAATATTAGGTACTCAAACATCCTTGGTGTTTACTGCAACTATTTCCCTTGCAGGAGAAGAGTCACCATGGCCAGCGAGGAATGTAAAACTGTTGCTCCCATAAAGACGGCGGTGAGGAGCATCACCAAAGCATCTGATGTCAGGGAAGACAATGCTTTGTTCTTGCAGCCATACAGTAACTGGGAACAATTCCTGATGCCTGGCCCACTTTCTGTAGCCATTTTAGGTGAAATAATATTCCTTTCTGCAAGAGAAGACTTTGCAATTGACAAGGGTATGCCCAAGGAAGGATTCAAGTTCATAAAATATCCCAAATCATTCCGTACCTCTTTAGTGCAAGTGAGCAATGAGGGCTGGGAGGCTTTTCAGATAGCTCACAAGAACATGGACCAAATCCGGCTTCTCTCCATGACAGTCCCGACTGACATGAGGGATGTTGTGAAGTTCCTCATGCAGAAGAATCCAAAGATCACTGAAGACTTCCTCCCGATCCCTCTGAAGAACATCAAATCTTCTGCAGATAAATGCTTGAAGCTTTCCACGGCTGTGGAGGAGAAATTTAACGCAGTCATCCGTCTGATCAATGAACTACTGGAGGCCTGCACAAGCTCCAAAGGAGTATATGAGGAACAATTACAGGAAATACAATTTGAAAAGGAACGTGCTGAAATGCAGGAGAAAGCAGCGAAAGAAAGAAAAGCCATGATGGAAGAAAATCATAAAAAAATGGAAACCCAAATGAAGGAAGCAAAGGAAGATTACAAAGCCAGCATGGATTCTATACCAGTTGGCTGGGATGCTGTGCGCATGGCTATAGCAGAAACACTTGTGAATAGTGTCAGTGAATGCATCAGTGGAAGCATCTTCAGGGCTATTTTCTCTAATGAAAGCAGTAAAAAATGTCATAATTCCAGTGATCATAACTCCAATCCGAATTCTGCTGAAGAAGTTGAGAATGATATCATTTATAAAGCGGAGGCTCTACAAAATGTTATAACAGACCTTCATTCTTTCCTGAGCAAGGATAAATATAATAACTTGCATAAGTTGAAAAGTGCGGGCGCAGCTGATATTTTAAGCTTTTGCAAAAGTAGATTGGATGGTTTTCAACAGAAAGCAACAGATGGAGTGGACTGCAAAGATAAGCACACAGCATTGAGGATCTGTCATGCAGGAATTGGAATATGTGAGGAGCTGGAAACAATGCGAAAATCTACACAGGCTGACAAAAAGAAAATGGCTGATACAGCTGCGAAGTTCAAACAAGTGATGCAGGATTCAATTACATTCACCTCTCGTAGCAAGGGAAAGACAGGGTCCATGGGGTTAACTGCCAGTCCACCAAACATTGCCACAGCTCAGCCAGCAGGGGGAAACAGCGGTGTACAGATGGCCAGTCTCAATGCCAGGGTCAAAGTGGAGCAGTCTGCAGCACAGCTGCGAACCTCACAGGAGATGTACGAAAGAAGCTTTGAGAATGTAAAGGAGAATAACCAAGAGCTCCAACAGATCCTGGAAACTCTGCAGCATTGTAATGTTCATGAAATAGACTTTAAAAATACTGTGACGATGCTCTTGAAGGGATTGGATGCTTTAGGCCGTGTGAAGGAACAATGGGGGAAGATGGTGCTCTTCTTCACCATGATGTCAAACCTGATCGAAAGCTCTCTGAACCCATCACTTCTCAAATTCACGGAGTACAGTGAAAAGATTTCCGGCTATTCACCGAACCAGCTGACACAGGATCTACTGTACACACAGATCTCTCAGGCCACTAACATTGCGAGCCTTGTCCACATGATTGCTGAAACCTATGTGCAAGTCTCCACCCACCACCTGATGGACCGAGTCAACAGCCTGGGGAAATTACTGGGACTCGACCCAAAACTGGACATAATTAAGTTTGATCGGGAACATGAGAAGTTTGGATCAGACTGCAATGAAGCATCAAAAGCCATAGAGGATCTTGTTCAGAGGAACAAAGACCAGTATAAAGAACGTGTGCAGGCGAGAATAGATAGGATGAATAACAGTATGAAGGCCTTGCTAGCCCCAGCCACTCCAGAAGAAATTCAAGAAATTCAAAATGCCGTGCAAGGAGGCATCCATGAGGGATATGTGGAAATAGCAGAGGATGTCATTGATGATTTTTAGTAATCGTCTGCTCCTTCACAGACCTCACTTCCACTTCCCAAAGATCAATGCAGTTTATCATTTCTATCTTCATTATATTTTAATAAAGAGGGTGTTGCTTTTTTTTGTGAAGGGGGCAGCAGGTTACATGAAAAACAGCATCTTAGACAATAGACAAAATATTGAATGCACGTAGTCATTTTCCAAGGGCAAGGGAGTCAAGAACGAGAGTATATATGTTGAAAGTAAGAAGGGAAAGATTTAATTGGAGCCCGAGCTGCAATGTTTTACACAAAGGCTTGTGGGTACATGGAATGCGCTGTCAAAAGATGTCATAGAGGCAGGTATAGTAACATTTATAAAATATTTCAACAGGTACATGGATAGGAAAGGTTTAGATAGTTATGCCACAAACGAGGCCAATGGAACTAGCTTAGATGGGCAACTTGGTTAACATGGATGAATTTGGCCGATGGGCTTGCTCCCATGCTGTATGACACTTTGACTCTAAGAATCAAAACATTTTCACGTAAATTTATTACAGTGGAAGAACGTGGTGAGCGAAATGGGATCTGGAGCCTCAGAAGCAGAGGCACTGAGTCTGAACCTTTCTAAGGTTAAGTCACAACTGAAATATTCACCAGTGTTGTAGTGAATGATTTGATGATTCTGGAGAGAGTGAAGGAATAGTTACAGCAGGATTAATTAAATAGAATAAAACTGTTCTCATTAGCAAGTCCAGTAGACACTGATTTTAAATAATAGACAAATGGCACGTGATCTGGGAGTGAAAGGACTCGTCCAGAAAGTGGTTATAATCTGGAACTTGCTGTTTCTAAAGATGATGGAAATATAATTGATTGTAGCTTTCCAAGGAGATTTGGGAAGGCATGTAAGCTAAATAAATTGAAGCTCCATATAAATAAATTATAGGGCTCTGTGTAAAGTGGAAGGATGAGGTTGAATAGATTTCTTGCCAGACACCTAACATTAACTCAATCACCCAATTGCCCTCCTCCTGTGCTACTAATTCTGTGATTCAGTAAAACATCTTGCATTTCTGATTTATTATTTGTTTATTAGAATAGAATTGTTTTGAATTGCTTTAATTGAGACTTATGACGAGGATCACATTTGCCTGAGATTAAGCTGTTTGTAATTTGCTAAAGATATCCCAGAATATGTTCAATTTTTCGCATTAACTTTTCAATAAACTGTTTATGCTTGATGAGGTGTTTGACCAAATCCTTGAATTTTCTCACATTCATTGATAATTCCTTTAAGATCACCAATGTGTCTTAATGACATCTATATACTAAAACTCTTGTTTGTTTGTTCCTGAACTACAGCCAAAACGGCACACAATTTTAGGCCCACCTTACTCACCGTCGTCCCTTTGGTGATAATGGGAGAAGTTTCATTGAAATCGGTGTTATATTTTTAAAGTTATTCACATTTTAAAGTTAAAATCTATTTCCAAGGGAGGGTGGGGGGAGGGGGATGGAGGGAGGGAGGGGGAGGAAGGAAGATAAGGGGGGGTGGGGGGGGGGGGAGGGGTTAGAGGGGGATGGGGGGAGGATAGGGTGCAGAGAAACATAGAAACATAGAAAATAGGTGCAGGAGTAGGCCATTCTGCCCTTCGAGCCTGCACCGCCATTCAATATGATCATGGCTGATCATCCAGCTCAGTAACCTGTACCTGCCTTCTCTCCATACCCCCTGATCCCTTTAGCCACAAGGGCCACATCTAACTCCCTCTTAAATATAGCCAATGAACTGGCCTCAACTACCTTCTGTGGCAGAGAATTCCACAGACTCGCCACACTCTGTGTGAAGAAATGTTTTCTCATCTCGGTCCTAAAAGACTTCCCCCTTATCCTTAAGCTGTGACCCCTGGTTCTGGACTTCCCCAACATCGGGAACAATCTTCCCGCATCTAGCCTCTCCAACCCCTTAAGAATTTTATATGTTTCTATAAGATCCCCCCTCAGTCTTCTAAATTCCAGTGAGTATAAGCCTAGTCTATCCAGTCTTTCTTCATATGAAAGTCCTGCCATCCCAGGGATCAATCTGGTGAACCTTCTCTGTACTCCCTCTAAGGCTAGAATGTCTTTCCTCAGATTAGGAGACCAAAACTGCACACAATACTCCAGGTGCAGTCTCACCAAGGCCCTGTACAACTGCAGCAGAACCTCCCTGCTCCTATACTCAAATCCTCTTGCTATGAATGCTAACATACCATTCGCTTTCTTCACTGCCTGCTGCACCTGCACGCTTGCTTTCAATGACTGGTGCACCTCCCCTTTTCCTAATTGGCCACCATTCATACTCTGCTTTCCTGTTCTTGCCGCCAAAGTGGATAACCTTACATTTATCCACATTATATTGCATCTGCCATGCATTTGCCCAATCGCCTAATCTATCCAAGTCACTCTGCAGCCTCCTAGCATCCTCCTCGCAGCTAACACTGCCACCCAGCTTCGTGTCATCTGCAAACTTAGAGATGTTGCATTCAATTCCCTCGTCCAAATCATTAATATATATTGTAAATAACTGGGGTCCCAGCACTGAGCCTTGCGGTACCCCACTAGTCACTGCCTGCCATTATCAGCCTTTAATCCATTTAATTTACCTAACACCACTTCCCGACTAACCTGGATTTCCCTCAGTTCCTCCTTCTCATTAGACCCCCGGTCCCCTGCTATTTCCGGCAGATTGTTTATGTCTTCCCTAGTGAAGACAGAACCAAAGTAGTTGTTCAATTGGTCTGCCATCTCCTTGTTCCCTATGATCAATTCACCTGTTTCCGACTGCAAGGGACCTACATTTGTCTTAACTAGTCTTTTTCAGTCAGTTTTTATGTTCCCTGCCAGTTTTCTCGCATAATCTATTTTCCCTTTCCTAATTAAGACCTTTGTCCTCCTCTGCTGGACTCTGAATTTCTCCCAGTCCTCTGGTATGCTACTTTTTCTGGCTAATTTATATGCTTCTATGGCGAGTCCGAAACTCGTTGGTTGTAGAAGAAGTTTATTGCAGCCGCAATATTCGAATACAGAGTTAAACAACAAGGTAAGGGACAACCAATACAAAGTTACTGTCTTCCTTGAAGACTTCGCCGAACTGACTAAATCGGGCGCCAAACGCGCACCTGACATCGCTGGCCAATCAGCGATGTCGCTCCCTGGACCAATCCCCACGGTCGCGTTCCCACGTGACCTCGCTGGCCAATCCGAGGGTTCGACGACCTGGACCATTCTCTATGGTCGCTACATGACCCCCCCCAGAACCCGAGGTGCGGAACCTAGCAGGGAGCCGGATTTCGCGACCATAACGAGTACGGAGGGGGACAGCCTGAACCACAGGAGCCGGAGGTTCCGGACTTGGCGGAACAACCGGAACGAGAGGTTCTGGAGGAACTACCGGAACGGGGGGTCCTGGAGGAACTGCCGGAACGGGGGGTCCTGGAGGAACTGTCGAAACGGGGGGTTCCGGACTGTGCGGAATTAACGGAGGTCGGCCTTTCCTAGGGGTTTGACCGACCAGGACTGGTTGATCCGGGTCCAAATGGGCAGGTTTGAGCCGGGACACCGAGACAAGCTCACTCTTGCCGCACATGTCTAAGGTGAAGGTAGCCGTTCCCTTACGTAAAACCCGGAACGGCCCTTGATAGACCCTCTGCAACGGGGCGCGATGGGCATCTTTACGCAGAAAAACAAAATCACAGTCCTTCAGGGAAGACGGTTCATGTACCATGGGACACCCATGACGTGAAGTCGGAACTGGAGCCAGGGAGCCCACCCGTTCCCGGAGAGATGCTAACACTGATGGGACTGTAGGGAGCAGGTCTGAAGGGTCCGGAAACAGATCTCCGGGTACTCGAAGTGTCGAGCCATATACTAGCTCTGCGGACGACGCACCGAGATCTGGCTTAGGAGCAGTCCGGATGCCCAAAAGAACCCAAGGGAGTTGGTCTACCCAGTCCGGGCCTTCAAGCCTTGCACTGAGGGACGCCTTAAGTTGGCGGTGGAACCTTTCTACGAGTCCATTTGCCTGTGGGTGATATGCAGTCGTGGGTTGTAACTTGGACCCGTACAGTTCTGCCAGCGCGGCCCAGAGGGACGAAGTGAACTGTGGCCCTCTGTCAGTGGTAATAACTGCCGGGACCCCGAAACGAGCTACCCAATGAAGGGCCAAAGTCCTAGCACAAGACGCTGACGAAATATCAGACAATGGGAAAGCCTCTGGCCACCGGGTGAACCGATCCACCACCGTTAGGAGGTGGGTGTAGCCCCGGGAGGAAGTCAAAGGCCCGACCAAATCCACGTGTGTAGATGATATGTGTGTACTCCTTTAATTAATAGTGACGAGGTCCATGTTAACCACTCCCTCACCGGTTGGTATAATTGTAGCTTTCCCTCCCCTAGCTCGCTCTCTAGTGATCGTGACAGACCATGTACAGCCAGGGCAGTGTGTGTGTTAAATAAAGTAGTTAAAGATACAATGGTGTCCGAGAACCATCTTTACATGGTGTCGGAAGTGGTTTTTCCTGCGTTTTCAGTTTGTCGGGTTTTGTTTTCTTAGTTCCAGTTCCCCCTCCCTGTGCCGTGATGGCCTCTGCCTGTCGCAAACCTGACATCTTGGTCTTTGATGCAGACATCACTCATCGCTGGAGTGTGTTCCGACGTGACTTTGAGCATTATGCCACAATCGCTCACCCTGCCGTGGCCCCTGCGGTCAAAGCCTCCCTTTTACTGAACCTGGCTGGTCCCGAAGCGCTTGAGCGGTCGGAGTCATTCACCTATGGACAAGGCGAGAGTGTCCAGGACCCGGTATGTCTGCTTGCTAAATTTACGGCTATGTGTGACCTCCCCACGAACCACATCTTAGAGCGGTTTAAACTGTTCTCCCGACGCCAAAACCCTGGGGAATCTGTTGACAATTTCGTGGCCGCGCTGCGCCGAATGGCTCGCCGATGCGACCTGCACGTCCTGACCCCTGAGACTATAACCCGCGACATCTTGGTCTTTGGTCTACGGGATGGTAAGCTGCGCTCAGAGCTGCTACGTAAGCCTGATCTGACATTCCATGAGGCGTTGCATGCCTCTCGTTTAGCTGAGGCTGTCTCCTCTGCTGTACAGCCACCGGACCCTGTGGTCCACGCAGCTAGCTTCACCTCTGCTCCTCAGCGACAGAGGGCAAGCCCGACGCCGAGCTCTAGGCCGCGCCAACGCTGTCCGAACTGCAACTTTGCTTCGCATCGTTTTAATGTCTGCCCGGCGTTGGGGAAAACCTGCAATCTCTGCAATAAGCCCAACCACTTTTCGGCGGCCTGCCGTTCCCGTGGGAACCCTGCACAGCCACGGCAGAAACCCTCTCGCTACTTGACACATGCTGATACCGCGTCTGGTTCTCATCTCCAGCATGATGAACTCCCCCTGTCTGACTCTGGCTCTTCCAAGAGCGAAATGAGTGTGTTTTCCCTGCGAGGTGCACCTGCTCTGATAAGAGACCCAACCGTCTGAGTCACGGTGAACGGCATGGCCTTCTCTGCTAAGGTGGACACGGGGGCTGCTGCCAATGTTATGTCAACAAGCCTATTCAAGAAGATAAGAGATAATGAGCTCGTTTCTACAGACAGTGCTGTTTTGCGTGCATATGGAGGCGGTGTACTTGTTCCTGTGGGGAAGGCAACTCTCCACTGCAAGGTGCTGAAGACCTCTCGGCCCCTTTCCTTCTTTCTGCTAGACGGTAAATGTGTCCCCCTGCTCGGCGTGGAGGCCTGCCAGGACCTCGGATTGGTGAGATTCCACAGCGATGTCCACATGGTGGAGGCAACCCTAAACCCGCTGGCCGAATACCCGGACCGTTTTGACTCGAAGCTGGGGAAGTTGCCCTGCAGCTACAAGATTGCCCTCAACCCCGACATCACGCCGGTTGTCCGTCCCCCGCATCGGGTATCCTTCGCCATGAGAGACAAGGTCGAGTCCACTCTTCTCGAGATGGTGGCCACGGGCATCCTGAAGCCAGTAACGGTCCCCACCCAGTGGGTCTCCACTATGGTCGTCGCTGCGAAGAAGGATAAGAGTGAACTACGGATCTGCATCAACCCTAAGGACTTGAACTTGGCTATCAAGCGCCCGCATTACCCTATGCGGACAGTGGAGGATGTTGCTGCACAGGTCGGCCCTGCCACTGTGTTCTCGGTTCTCGATGCCAAGAGCTCGTTCTGGCAGATACCTCTGGACGAGCGATCCTCGCACCTGACGACCTTCAGCACGCCCTTCGGCAGGTACCGCTTCCTCCGCATGCCGTTTGGGATCAACTCTGCCAGCGAAGTGTTCCAAAGGACCATGGAACAACTGTTTGCTGGGCTCCCGTGTGCCATCATTGTCGACGACATTCTGGTTTACGGGAAGAATGTCGCGGAGCACGACCACCACCTTCGCCAGGTGCTACAGCGGGCCCGAGATGTCAACCTGAAGCTCAACCCGAAGAAATGCCGGTTCCGGGTCCCTGAGGTCACCTACGTGGGACACGTCTTCACAGCATCAGGGCTGAAGCCCGACCCGCAAAAGACAGCCGCAATATCCGAGATGCCTGCACCTGCTGACGTGCCTGGCCTACAGCGCTTCTTGGGCATGGCCAACTACCTGGGAAAGTTCATCCCCGACCTGAGTGAACTGAGCGCCCCTCTGAGGGACCTGGTGAAAAAGGACACTGCCTGGGCCTGGTTCCCGCAACACCAGAAAGCATTCGACACCCTCAAATCTAAGCTGATCAGCATGCCTACGTTGAAGTACTTTGACCTCCAGCGCCCAATCGTTCTCACATGTGATGCATCGAAGTTTGGCCTAGGGGCCGCCTGCCTGCAGGTCCACGACGGGGTGCAACTGCCGGTGTCCTATGCATCCCGCACGATGAAGGTGTCGAGTCATCCAGCAGAGAAACAGGCCCTTTGGTTTGAGACAATCACAACCCACCCATTTACAATGACCCTGCATTAATCTCATTTATTGTTCCTCCCACATTTCCACAAAGCACCGAGTCACTGCAGTGATGTGATCAAAGTTGTCTTATTCGACTCTCCCTCTCTGTCCTCGCGTCCCTAATGCTATGTTATCTCCACAAATCATTGAGTCATCCAGCACCGAGTCCAGGCCAACAATTTACAATAATCCTGAACAAGATTCTTTTTTAATTTTTCCCGCATCCCCACCACTCTCCTACTCACACACACACACACTCACACACTCCCACACAACCTGGGTCTCTTGCACATTAATATATATTTTTACAACCACACAAAGAGATGTTTAGGTTAATACCAGCATAAAAATTCAAGGCAAATATATTTAGCAAGCTAGGTGAAGTTGAACTTTGATATTGAGGGATATGGTCCAGATATTTCTAAATGACTCCCACAATTTATAATGATTTAAGGCACTGATCTAAGCCTCATGACTCCCACAATTTATAATGATTTAAGGCACTGATCTAAGCCTCATGTCATTCATAGTGAATTGAGTCAGATACATGGCACTGCCTGTGCAGCCTTGTTAAGTTTCCAGCTGGCCATGACTAAATCATATCAACCAATATCCTGTATTCATTATACCTCAATGTTTGGACGGTGATTTTAATGATCAATGTTTTGCTTTGCTTGTTATTAAATATGTATAATTACATGATTTGCAGTTGGACTTCATCACTGATTTAGAGTAAAAGATCTCATTCATTCACTCGGCGTTGTAAATGTGCAGTGGACACAGTTTGGGTGATGTCAGATGAGTTGATGAAGCAGATTCAGACACCAATTCCTCCAACAACATCACTTGAGACAGCGCTTCTAACGCAGTGAAACAACTCGATTGATTTCACATAAGCTGTCGTGCCAAAATTGGGACTGAGCCACAAAGGAGTATTGCAGCAGATGCCCGTGTGCTGTGTCAAAGCAGCAGGTTCTAGGGACGTCTTAATGGAGGAAGGTGGGTTGAGGGAGTTCCTGAGCTTGGGGACTTGGCATCTACCCATGGTTGTAAGAATTAAAATAGGGCATGAACAGGGTGCCAGAACTGGAGGAGAGCAGTCATCTTGCAAGATTCCAGAATGGAAACAGATTCCAGAGACATGGATTAGGCAGGAGCAATAGCAAGGGAGAGGACAAAATATCACAATTAAAACACTGGATTCGATCCTCCAATATTGAGTTGAAGGAAATTCCCACTTACCCCAAACTGTATATGAGTCAAACACGCTGATTATTCAGGGGTAGCAGAGGGTTGAGAGACCTGGGTGTTGAGAAAATCCTGAGGGAAAGTGATTCGGTATTTTCTGGAGGAAATTGCTGAGGGTCAGAAATGAAGGTCAAGGCCAGTTTCTGAAAGTTAAAATGAACCGCGCGGCAAGTAAATCATTGCTGCCGAGTCTCCAGCTGTGAGCAGATGGATGAGAATAGAGAGAGGGAAAAATGGTCCAACCCAGCTAGACAGTGATGCTGAGGTTTAAGCTGAGCATAGCCTTAACCTCAGAGATGATCATTCAAAAGTGAAGCAGGAAACACTTTAGAGACAAACCAAGTCAAAGATGGATTTCTCTCCCCAAAGGGAGATCTACAGATCTATTCCAGATCCAAGGTGGGTCAATGACATGAGCATATAGGTGAATGTAATCATGCAACTGATCACATTCAAGCATCTGAATGGACCCCAGTCCTCAAAGTTCGGCGACTTCAGGCAACCCAGGACTTTGAGCTGCCGGACCTGCCCTTCTCCATGTTATGGCTGTAATATCCACAGCCCAAGTACCAATCCACACCCTTAATTCATCTGCCTTACCCGTTAGGCTTCTCGCATTAAATTAAATGCAGTTTAATCTGTTAGACCTTCCTCTGAATTGCCCCTGTCCATCTCCTCTGCTGCATCTACTCACATTAACATCTGTATCGGGCTCTATTTCCCCATCTCCCACCCTAATGCTTTGGGTCAGACCCCTCGGCAAAATTAGTTTAAACCCTCCCAAGCAGCAATCTCCGCTGCAGGATATCAGTCCACTTCCTGTTCATGTGCCTGTTGTAACTGTTGTACCTGTTGTACAAGGTTTCACCTTCCCTGGATGAAAGCCCAATGTTCCACATACCTTAAGCCCCTTCCCTGCATCAGCTCCTTGGGCACGCATTTATATGTTTGGCTCCTGTTCTCTAACTCACCACAGATCCTCCAACTTACCCACACAACCCGGGTCTCTGGCACATATGATGTATATTTTTACAACCACACAAACAGATGTTTAGGTTGATACCAGCATAAAAACCCAAATACTACCCAATTATATTTAACAAGCTAGGTGAACTTTAACTTTGATATTGAAGGACATAGTCCAGATATTTCTAAATTATTCCCACCATTTATAATCACTTCAGGCACTGATCTAAGCCACATGTCGTTCATAGTGAATTGAGTCGGATACATGGCACTGTGCAGCCTTGAATGAATGAATAAATGAATATAACTTTATTATCATTCAAAACTATACAGACGAGTGCATATTTGAATGAAATTCCGTTGCAACTGGCTTCAATGTAACACCAAATAATAAAAATTGATTAAAGAAAAATAAATAAATAAATAACTCGCACATAAAATAATGGCGGCGGATCATTGTGAATTCAAGAGTCTGAATGCTCAGGGGAAGAAGCAATTGCAGAACCTGGCTGTTCTGCTCCATATGCTGCAGTACCTTTGACCAGAGGGCAGCAGGGTGAACAGTCCATGATGGAGATGGGTGGGGTCCATGATGGAGATGGGTGGGGCCAATGCTTGGCCTTGGACAAGCACCGTTTGCGTGCAATGCCCTGGATGGAAGAAAGAGAAGTCCCGATGATTTTTTCAGCCGCCCTCACCACTCTCTGCACGGACTTCCAGTCTGAGGCGTTGCAGTCCCCAGACCAGACAGAGATGCAGTTGGTCAGTATGCTTAACAAGCCTTGTTAAGTTTCCAGCTGGCCATGACTAAATCATATCAACCAATTTTCTGCATTCATTATACTGAAATGTTTGCGTGGTGATTTAAATGATCTATGTAACGCTGTGCTTTTAATTAAATATGAATAAGTACATGATTTGCAGTTGGTCTTCATTACTGATTTAGTGAGAAAGATCTCATTCATTCACTCAGCGTGCAGCTGTGCAGTGGAGACAGTTTGGGTGATGTCTGATGGTTTGATGAGGCAGCAGATTATTGTGTGCTGTGTCAAAGCTGCAGGTTCTAGGGAGCATCTTAACGGAGGAAGGAGGGTCAAGGAAGTTCCTGAGCTTGGGGACTTGGCATCTACCTATGGTTGTGAGAATCAAAATAGGTCATGTACAGGGTGCCAGAACTGGAGGAGAGCAGTGATCTTGCAAGGTTCCAGAATGGAAGCAGATTTCAGAGACTCAGATTACAGGGGAGCAAGAGCGAGGAAAGGGGACAAAAATATCACGATTAAATCTTTGTGCTTGCTGTCAGACATAATTTCCCAGTTAAACAGTGGTGAGAGTTAGAGCATAGCAGCAGTGTTGATGAACACCCTGTGTGCACAGAGATAAGCAAGAAAGGCAATCCGTGGGTGCAGTGGAGCTACCAAGTCTAGAGATCAGGCATGTATCTGTACATTGTAAATGGATTGATTGTAACCATGTATTGTCTTTCTGCTGATTGGTAAGCACACAAAGGAAAGCTTTTCACTGTACCTCGGTACACGTGACAATAAACTAAACTAAAACTAAACTGAAACTGACTGAGACCAACAAACAAGCTAAGAATTGGGGAAGTAACAGGCAGAGAGGTTGGAATCAGTGGTTGATCAGAGAGCTTGTAGCAAGAACCAAAAATTTTGGTTTCAATCCTCCAATGTTGAGTTGAAGGAAATTCCCACTTACCCAGTACTGTATACGAGACATGCATGCTGACGGTTCAGGGACAGCAGAGGGTTGAGAGACCTGGGAGCTCACATGATACTGAAAGAAAGTGATTCTGTATTTTCTGGAGGAAATCGCTGATGGTCAGAAATGAAGACCAAGGCCAGTTTCTGAAACTGAAAATGATGTGCGGCAAGGAAATCATTGCTGCCGAGTCTCCAGCTGTGAGCAGATGGATGAGAATAGAGAGAGGGAGGAATGGTCCAACCCAGCTGGACAGTGATGCTGAGTTTTAAGCTGGGCATAGCCTTAACCTCAGAGATGGTCATTCAAAAGTGAAGCAGGAAGCAATTTATACACACTTATACGTCAAGTCAAAGAGGGATTTCTCTCCCCAAGGGAAGATCTACAGATCTCCAGATCCAAGGTGGGTTAATGACATCAACACATAGGTAAATGTAATTGTGCAACTGATCACATCCAAGCCCTTCTCCCAGCCATGTTTTGACTAATATCCCCGTCCCAAATACCAATCCATGCCCTGAGTTCATCTGCCTTACCCGCCGGGCATCTGGCATTAAATTAAGCAGTTTAATCTATCAGACCTTCCTCACTCCCTGTTGTGCCCCTGCCCATCCTCTCGGCTGCACCTACTCACACTGACATCTATATCGGGCTCTATTTCCCCATCTCCCACCCTAATGTTTTGGGTCAGACCCCTCAGCCAGGTTAGTTTAAATGCTCCCAAGCAGCAAATCCCACCCAGAATATCAGTGTACTTCCTTTTCATGCGCAAACCTTACCTCTTCTACAGGTTTCACCTTCCCTGGAAGAAAACTCAATGTTCCATATACCCAAAGCCCTCCCCCTGCACCAGGTCCTTAGGCACACATTTAGTTGGAGGAGTTGGCTGCGCCTAACGGCTGCGGCTCTCTGGCAGTCTGTTTGTCTTTTTTTCTTTTTTTTGTTTGTGTCGGTGTTGGGATGGTTTTTGTTTCTGTTTTTGGCTGTGTATGTGTGGGGGGGGGGGTGGGTGTGTGGGGTGGGGCGGGGTGGGGTGGGGCAGGGGAAACCTTTCTTTTATTAGGTCTCTTCCCCGGGGCGTAGCCCGCCCGCGGGGCCTTCCATCGCTCGGCGCGGCTCGCCCGCTGGACTTAACATCGCCGGCGCGGCTCGGCCGCAGGACGTTTCAGTGCCCGGTGCGGCTCGGCCGCGGGACGTTTCAGTGCCCGGTGCAGCTCGGCCGCGGGACGTTTCAGTGCCCGGTGCGGCTCGGCTGCGGGACGTTTCAGTGCCCGGCGCGGCTCGGCCGCGGGACGTTTCAGTGCCCGGCGCGGTTCGGCTGCAGGACTTAACATCACCGGCGCGGCTCGGCCGCGGGACGTTTCAGTGCCCGGTGCGGCTCGGCCGCGGGACGTTTCGGTGCCCGGTGCGACTCGGCCGCTGGACTTAACATCGCCCGGTGCGGCCGCGGGACGTTTCAGTGTCTGGGGCGGCTCGGCCGCGGGGCCTTCCATCCCCTTGCGGGGGCTGTGCGTGTCGGTTGCCTCGGTAGGGGTCGAGCTGTCTGTCCGTGGGTGCGGGGGGAAGAGAGGGGAAGTTTTGTTGCCTCCATCACAGTGAGGGGGTGTTTGGAGTCACTGTGATGGATGTTTGTGTTGGAGTCGTGTGTCCTGTGTTCTTTTCTTTTTTTGCTGTGTCTTGTGACTGCTGAAATTTCGTTCGGTATTTATACCGAATGACAATAAAGTTTTGTTATACTGTTGTTTGTTATGTCTTCAATTCCTGTTCTCTGTCTTATTAGCTATAAGTACAATGTCTTCAATGATAGTTTAGTTTAGTTTAGAGATACAGCGCAGAAACAGGCCCTTCGTCCCACCGAGTCCGCGCCGACCAGCGATCCCCACACATTAACACTATTCCACACATACTAGGGACAACTTTACATTTACACCAAGCCAATTAACCTACAAATCAGTACATCTTTTGAGAGTGGGAGGAAACCGAAGATCTCGGAGAAACCCCACGCAGGGTGGAAAGTACAAACTCCATACAGACAGCACCCGCTGTCAGGATCAATCCTGTTAGGATAGATTCTAACATTTTTCCTGTCACAGACGTTGAGCTAATTGGCTTGTCATTTTCTACTTTTTGTCTGCCTTTTTGGAATAAAGGGATCACTTTATTAAGGGGTTAATAAAGGGATTTGCGAATTTCTATTCCAATGGAAATTTGCTGGAATTATGCGACTTTGGAAAACATCCTATCTGGATGCATCACAGCTTGCTTTGGCAACTGCTCTGTCCAAGACTGCCAGACATGGCAGAGAGTTGCAGATGCAGCCCAATTCATCCTATGAAACAGCCTCCCCACAGCACTGAGAAAGCACAAACATAACCAAGAACCACTCACATTCCCGCCATTCCCTCTCCCATTGGGCCGAAGATAAATAAGATTGCAGCAAGAGATTCATAAACATCATCTTAACAGCTATCAGACTCCTGACCACAGTGTTCAGAAGAAATGGATGTATTCCTAGTCTTCCAGTCTACCTCATCGAGACCCTTGCACTTTTTTAATTCTTTGTAGCTGGAGTACTATTTTCTGCACTCTGCCTCCCTTCTCTTTTTGCTCTATTTGATTCAAGGTTTCAAGTTCAGTTTATTGTCACATGTACCAATTAAGGTACAGCAAAATCTGAGTTACCATACAGCCATACTAAGTGAAAAGGAACAAGACACACAACCACATAATAGTTAACATAAACATCCACCACAGTGGATTCCACTGAGATGGAAGGCAATAAAGTTCACATTCATGTATGGAGTAATTTGCTTAGATAGGAAGCAAAACAAAGATTTCCCTCTACATGTTTCAATAATAAACAATTCCAGTACCAATCCAATCTAACCAATGGCGCTCTCCACTGGGCATAAGTATTAAAATCCAAAGCACAGCTAGCTCATAATTGTGCATTATACCAGTTTATATTGAAAAATATATATTTAATTCAGTGAAAGTCTGCAAACAGGAGCTATAACTGCCATTGGTTGTGAAGCCCACAGAGCTCAGGAAGGACACAAAAGTCGACCAAGCAGTGAAGAGGTGTAGAGATGAGAGAAGCAAGTTTCATAATACTCAGGGAATCTGCAATCCTGTGTCACACACTTAGAGGAGAAATGGCAGGAGATTCAGTGAATGCTGCATCTGAGTGTAACCACTGGAGAAACACTGACAACTTTCAACGATCAGTTCAAACCAATTGAATCCAGTTCAGATCTCAACGAATGTTCCTAATGCCGATGACAGTGTGCAGTGAATAGGTCAAACATGGTCTCATCTTCCTTTCTTCACTCCCTTACCTGGGTGCACCTCCCTTCCACCAACCTCCATGCCATCCCACCCCCCACTGCCATTTACTGGTAATCTTTCCTGCTGCCTCTCGGTCCTAATTTAGGGTCTCAACTCGAATCGTTGACCCACACCTTTGCCTCGACAAATACAGCATGAGCTGCTGATATTTTCCAATATCCCCTTTGTTAACCTTCACCCAGTCTGTGGCAATGTTTCTTATTTGTCGCTGGCATATAGTTTTTTACCTTTATTTATCAACTTATTTACCATGCTTTGCAGCTTTCGGCTGATACAGGATTCCAAGCTACAGCAGTTCATGCAAAGATCATTTTCTGATGAATCGTACATGCATTAATGCCATTTACAAATTACATAGATCGTGAGGTGCACAGAATAGCAGACCTTAGATCATGGGCATCCATCCAACAGGTCTATACTAGTGGTGGTGCTCCTGCCAAGTCAACACAATCCTACATACTGTTGCTAATTAGGTTCCACACCTGATAACACATGCCATTAAAAAAGTTCACTGAACTATATTTCATTATGAATCACTATTTATACAAACAACTCAAACATTTCAACCTTCATAAACTCTTGTGACCTGAATATTATATTTGACAACTCTGAAGTTTAGTTTCACATCTCTCAAAACTCATAACTTGTGTTCAGATATTGACCACTCTGGATGAAGCTCTTGGGTGTGACTTCGCGAGTATCTGACTCAGGGTCATCTCATGCAGTGTTCAGAGAAAATGTGGATTCAGTCCCTCAGCAGTGGCTAAAGGCGAATAGTCTCATGGCTTTCATGGGGATTCAGATAAACACACAAGGGAGAAGGGGACAGAGGAATGCTGCCCTATCCAACTTGGAATTGGAATTGTAATTAATTTTATTAGCCAAGTATGTAAACATACAAATAATTTGATTTGCCAACAGCATACCAAAAAAAGCAACAAAAGATACATACTTATATAAAAATTAAACATAAACTTAAACATAAACAGCCACCACAACGGCGTGTAAAAATCCCATGGATTTTTTGGGGACCTCACATTTCCCACTGTGATGGAAGGCAAATAACGTATATCTATCTTCCTCCTTTTCTCCCGCAGTCAGTGGAATCGAACCTCCGCCGTCGGGGCAAACGAAGCTCCCGCAATGGGCGGTCGAAGCTCCTGCAGTTGAAGCTCCCTCTGTCGATCCCAAACAAAGGGACCGCCAGCTCTACGATGTTCTGCACGATCGGGGCAATTGAAACCTCCGCAGTCGGGGTGATCGAAGCTCCCACGATCGAGGTAGTCAAAGCTCCTGCGGTTGGAGTTCCCGCAGACAATCCCACGGACGATCCCTAACATCATGGAGCTGGTGGTCCCTTTGCCAGCTCCACGATGTCAAGGCCACAGTACAGATGGAGATACGAATGGAAAAAGTCGCATCTCCATCGAGGAAAGAGATTAAAAACTGTTTCCCCCAACCCAACCCCCACCCCCCACAGAATACAAAAAACTAAAGATACACTAAAACATACAAGTAGACACAGACCAAAACAATAAAAGAAGAAAAAAGACACGAGACAGGCTGTTGGCGAGGCTGCCATGTACAATAGACAATAGACAATGTACGGCGCCACCCGATCTAACGTGAGAAAGGGGGGGGGGGGGGGGGGAAGGGAGGGAGGGGTGCAGCTGTTTCCAATGTACCATATTCACTACCATGGACTAGATATTCTACCATGGACTAGATATTCTCACTGGCCTGTTTATATGTAGTGAAAATATACAACTTTACACCATGACCAAGGAATCCCACCACCATCTCTAATTCCCCAGAAGAGTAAGGGAATTCCGCAATTATCTTGATTGACACTTACCAATTTCCGCAGCTGCATAATAGAAAGCATCGTGTGGCAATACATCACTTGACTTGGCAACCCTTCAGCCCAGTACCACCCAGTTTATCACATAAAAGAGCCTTCGTTCTAATGACTTCAGTTCCGCTTCACGCTACCCCGGAAAGGCAACCAACAAAATCAATGACCACTCACATCCCAGTTATTCTCTCTTCTCCCAAATTCCGACAGGCAGAAGATACAAATTCTTGAGAGATCGCGGGGCTTAGGTCGGCCCGCTGCGGAATTTTCACCGTCCGGCGCGGCCTGGAACGTGGCAACTTCAACAGCCTGACCGCGGGAGAAGATTGCAGGGGAAGAGAAAAGGCATTCTGGCCTTCCATCACAGTGAGGAGGTGACTGGAGGAGACTCACTGTGATGGATTTAAAAAATAAAAATAAAATTTGTGTTGGTTGTGATTGTGTGAAATTGTTTATTTTTATTGCTCTATTGCTGGACTGTGGGTGACCTTTCATTTCACTGCACATCTTGTATATGTATGTGACAAATAAACTTGACTTGACTTGACTTGAACTTCTCCGCTGTTATCTGGCTCTTGAAAGGAGTTGTCATAACCTTAGGATGTATCCCCTATCTTTTAATCTACCGTGTTACGGCCCTTACACTTTCTTCACCTGCACCTTCTCAATAGCTGTGACACTGTATTCTGCACTCTCCATTCTTTCTCATTCTGCTCCACCTGATGTACTCATGTGCGGTAAGATTTGCCGGGATTAGCATATAAAATAAAGTTCTTCACTGTATATCAGTACACATGACAACCAATACCAATACCAATCCAATATAATAAATAGTCTCGCCATTGGCCATATATCAATATTACAATCAAAAACACAACAAGCTCTTCACTGTGCATTATAACAGTGAAATTGAAAAATATGTATTTAAATCATTGAAAACATTTCTACAAACGAGCTATAACTGCCAATGGTTGTGAAGCCTGCCAAGCAAACTTGATCCACTGCAGATCGCCTACCATCACAGCATGTCCAGGGCTGATTCCATCTCCCCGGCCCTACATCCATCCCTGGAACACCAAGATAAGGAGGACACATATGTCAGACTCCTATTCATAGACTACAACTCTGCTTTCAATACCATTATCCCAATCAAACTTATCCCCAAACTCATAGAACTTGGAGTCAGCCCTCCCCCTCCAGCTGGCTCCTTGACCTCCTGACCAACCGACCACAATCAGTGAGGTCAGGAGACAAATCATCCTCTACCATAATCCTCAACATCGGTGCCTCGCAAGGATGTGTTCCAAGCCCCTTACTAAACTCATCAGACACTCATGACTGTGCAGCCAAATCCAAATTTGAGGAAGGATATTCTTGCTATTGAGGGCGTGCAGCGTAGGTTTACTAGGTTAATTCCCGGAATGGCGGGACTGTCATATGTTGAAAGACTGGAGCGACTAGGTTTGTATACACTGGAATTTAGAAGGATGAGAGGGAATCTTATCGAAACGTATAAAATTATTAAGGGGTTGGACACGTTAGAGGCAGGAAACATGTTCCCAATGTTGGGAGAGTCCAGAACCAGGGGCCACAGTATATGAATAAGGGGTAGGCCATTTAGAACAGAGATGAGGAAAAACTTTTTTAGTCAGAGTGTTGTGAATCTGTGGAATTCTCTGCCTCAGAGGGCAGTGGAGGCCAATTCTCTGAATACATTCAAGAGAGAGCTAGATAGAGCTCTTAAGGATAGCGGAGTCAGGGGATATGGGGAGAAGGCAGGAACGGGGTACTGATTGAGAATGATCAGCCATGATCACATTGAATGGCGGTGTTGGCTCGAAGGGCCGAATGGCCTCCTGCACCTATTTTCTATTGTCTATTGTCTATTGTCTAAATACCAATTCAACACCATTTACAAGTTGTATAAGAAGATAACTGCAGATGCTGGTACAAATCGAAGGTATTTATTCACAAAATGCTGGAGTAACTCAGCAGGTCAGGCAGCATCTCGGGAGAGAAGGAATGGGTGACGTTTTGGGTCGAGACCCTTGTTCAGACTGATGTCAGGGGGGCGGGACAAAGGAAGGATATAGGTGGAGACAGGAAGATAGAGGGAGATCTGGGAAGGAGGAGAGGATGGGAGGGACAGAGGAACTATCTAAAGTTGGAGAAGTCGATGTTCATACCACTGGGCTGCAAACTGCCCAGGCGAAATATGAGGTGCTGTTCCTCCAATTTCCGGTGGGCCTCACTATGGCACTGGAGGAGGCCTATGACAGAAAGGTCAGACTGGGAATGGGAGGGGGAGTTGAAGTGCTCGGCCATCGGGAGATCAGTTTGGTTAATGCGGACCGAGTGCAGGTGTTCAGCGAAGCGATCGCCGAGCCTGCGCTTGGTTTCGCCGATGTAAATAAGTTGACATCTAGAGCAGCGCATGCAATAGATGAGGTTGGAGGAGGTGCAGGTGAACCTTTGTCTCACCTGGAAAGACTGTTTGGGTCCTTGGATGGAGTTGAGGGGGGAGGTAAAGGGACTGGTGTTGCATCTTGTGCGGTTGCAGGGGAAAGTGCCCGGGGTTGGGGTGGTTTGGGTAGGAAGGTACGAGTGGACCAGGGAGTTACGGAGGGAACGGTCTCTGCGGAACGCAGAGAGGGGAGGGGATGGGAAGATATGGCCAGTCGTGGGGTCCCGTTGTAGGTGACGGAAATGTTGGTGGATGATTTGTTGGATCCGCTGGCTGGTGGGGTGGAAGGTGAGAATGAGGGGGATTCTGTCCTTGTTGCGAGTGGGGGGAGGGGGAGCAAGAGCGGAGCTGCGGGATGTAGAAGAGACCCTAGTGAGAGCCTCATCTATAATGGAGGAGGTGAAGCCCCGTTTCCTGAAGAACGAGGACATCTCTGAAGCCCGAGTGTGAAACACCTCATCCCGGGCGCAGATGCGGCGTAGACGGAGGAATTGGGAGTAGGGGATAGACTTTTTGCAGGGGACCGGGTGGGAAGAAGTGTAGTCCAGATAGCTGTGCGAGTCAGTGGGTTTATAGTAAATGTCCGTCACTAGTCTGTCTCCTGTGATGGAGATGGTGAGGTCCAGAAACGGGAGGGAGTTGTCGGAGATAGTCCAGGTATATTTAAGGGCAGGATGGAAATTGTAGGTGAATTGTATGAAATTAGTGAGTTCTGCATGGGTACAAGAGTTAGCACCGATGCAGTCGTCGATGTAGCGGAGGTAGAGTTCGGGGATGGGGCCGGTGTACACCCGGAACAGGGGATTGTTCGACGTACCCGAAGAGGCAGGCGTAGCTAGGGTCCATGCGAGTGCCCATAGCTACGCCTCTGGTTTGGAGGAAGTGGGAGGAGTCAAAGGCAACACCACCGGTGGTGGGCCAGTTATCAAATAAGAAGGAGTAGAGAATGGAGATTGAGAACCTCTTAACCCGGTGCCAAGACAACAACCTTTCCCTCAACATCAGTAAGAGAAAGGAGATTGTGTAAGAAGGAAGGCAGAGGCCGGTTCAAATCGATAATGATTGGCTCAGGAACAGTACACACACCCCGGCATACATTAATGCCATCAAAGTAGAGAGGGCAAAAAGCTTCAGGTTCTTGGGCCTGTTTCTCTGCTGAATAAACTCTATGACTCTATGAATTTGGTGAATTTTTCAGTGATAGTGTTGATGATATAATCAAATAAAGGCTCCGTTCTAATGACAAGTTCTACTTCACGCTTTGTTATGAGGTGTAGGTAATCCAGGACTCAGAAACACATTCGAGGACAGTGTTCATACTGCCTGAAACTATGGGTTTCTGCTAGGTCTGAGGGCTTGTTTTTCAAATACCCTTTTCCTCATTTGACGAAAGGCTGTGCTAGCGACCACGATGAATACCTTGGTGAAGAGCTCACAGCTGCAGTTCCTTACTCTGCCTCTGTGTGGCAATGTTACTCCACCACAAACCCTCCACTCCCACCAGCTCCTCTCTGGTCAGAGGGTGTGCACAGTGTTTAATTCCTCTCTGCCTGTATCAAGTGGGTGAATTGGCTGCTGTAAATTACCCCTTGCTAGTGGGTGAGGGGTTGAATCTGGGGGGAGTCAATAGAAAAAAAAGATACACAGTGATGGAGTAAGTGCGTCAGGGAGCATCTCGGGAGAGCTTGGATATGTGACGTTTCAGGTCAGGACACCTTCTTCACAAAGGTTGTAGAAAGGAGGACAGCTGGAAAATAGGTGGTGCAAGATAAAGTTTGGTGGATATGGATGAGTGCGGTTTTAATTGGCAGTTGATGGCAGAAGACATACGTATTACAAAATTAGCTGTAAGTCATTGTCGGTCAAACGGGAACTTCGGAAAATTACAGTCACCCTGAGACACTGAGTGAACGTGAGCTAACATGACACCAGATCCTGATGGAACATTCCAGTCTCTGTCAAGGAGTGGATAATGAAGAGTTCCCAGTGACACAGCTGTATTAATTTTCCAAAAGTCCCGAGAATATTGGAAGGTTCCATCAGAATAGAAAGTCAGTCAGCTCAACGTCTGCAACGGGGAAAATGATAGATCTTTTATGTAGTCATACAGCATGGAAGCAGATCCTTCAGCCCAACTCATCTATGCCGACTAATATACCACATTAAGCTGGTCACATTTTCCTGCACATAATTACAGAACTTTGATCATGATCATCTATCCAACAGATTTGTATTAGTGGCGGTGTTCCTGCTAATTCTTCGCCATCCTGGATACTGCTGCCAATTAGATTCTGCACCCAATAAAACATGCCATAAAATAATTTCCTAAGTATTATACTTCATTATAAATGTTTTTACAAACAACTTTACAAATTGCATACACCATGAGGTGCACAGAACAGAACTTTCATCATGGTCATCTCTCCAACGTGTCTATACTCCTGCCAAGCCTCATCAACCTGCATACTGCTGCCCATTAGATTCCACACCAGATAAACCATGCCATTAAATAAGTTCCTGTGAACTACCTTTCATTATAAATCACTGTTTGTACAAACAAAGATTGATTGCATCGTTTCAACACTCATTACCTCATTTGTTACCTGAATATTATATTTGGCAACTATATTATATTTAGTTTCACAACCTTCGATACTCATTACTTTTATTCAAATATTGACCACTTTAGATAAACTTGTTGGGTTTGACTTGGCGAGTTCTTCCCCAAATACCTGACTCTGGGTCGTCTCTTGTGGTGTTTAGAGGAATTGTGGATTCAGTCCCGCAGCAGTGGCTGAGGTGAACAGTCTCATGTCCCTCACGGAGAATCAGATAAATGTACCAGGGAGAAGGGAACAAGAGATAAACCAGCATCTGCTGTTCTTTCCTCACCCATTCCTTCTCTCTAGAGATGCTGCCTGTCCCGCTGAGTTACTTCTGCATTTTGCAAGAGATATGTTGTCATGTGTTACGCGTGGAAGGAAAGCAGATGATTCCAATGTACCATATTTATTACAGTGGATAGCTATTCTAACTGGCTTCTGTTTATGCAGAAAAAAATGCAACTTTATGCTATGGTCAAGAAAGCAGACCAATGTTTCTAGTTTCTCAGATGAGTAGGAAATTCTGAAATTGTCTCCATTGACCTTTACCAATTTCGACAGATTTTATCCTATTGTGGTTGCTTAATTTGGCAACTCTTCCACCTAAGACAAGTATTTGCAGATAATTTAGATATCGTCCAATCTATTCTCTCCATTGACCTAATTTCTGCCTCGTGCCACCCCAGAAAAGCAGCCAATTTAATGAAAGACCACTCACATCCCAATCATTCTCTCTCCTCCCAAATCCCGATGGCCAGAAGATACAAAAGCTTGAGAGCATATACCTCCAGATTCAGGAACAACAACTTCCCTGCTATTATCCAGATCTTGAAAGGAGTTTGCGTTTGCGAAAGGAGTTAGGATGTATTCCCTATCTTCCAACCTACTGTGTTATGGCCCATGCTCTTTCAGCACTTGCACTTTCTCAGTAGTTGTAACACAATATTCCGCACTCTGCATTTTTTCTCTTTTCGCACTACCTAATGTACTCATGCATGGAGTGATTTGCCCAGATTGCACATAAAACAATGTTTTTTGTATATCAGTACACATGATGATCAATAACAATACTAATCCATTCTCATCAATGGTCATGTATATTGGCCAGATATCAAAATTACAATCCAAAGCACAACAAGATCTTCACTGTGCATTATAACAATTAATTTTGAAAACAAAGTATTTAATTCAATGAATTAAATTTCTAAAAACAAGAGCTATAACTGCTAATAGTGGTGATGCCTGCCAAACAGCCTTAATTCACTGCAGTTCGCCAACCACCATATTATGTCCACAGCTGATTATTTCTCCCCGTCTCTACACTAATCGATGTACACTACTGTGAGTGTCGGTGTGTTGGTCTGATCATTGCACTACCTAGCATCATCCCTAAGTTTCTCACATGGTTTTTCACCTTCCTCCTCAGCACTCTCCAGCGGCCTAGACAGTCCTTCCAGGCAAGGCAGAGGTTTACCTGCACCTCTTTCAACATCATCTACTGCACTCAGTTTCACAATGTGGCTTCCTCTACATAGGCAGGTCCAAGCTAAGCAACCATTTTGCAGAGCATCTGTGCTCTGTCTGCAACCGTCTGTATAGTCAGAAAACCATGACAGCCATGTTCAAGAATAGCTTTCTCTCAACAATCATCAGGCTCTTGAACACTAAATAACAGCAGAGTCATAGAGAGTCATAATGATACAAAGTGGAAACAGGCCCTTCGGACCAACTTGCCCACATCGGCCAACATGTCCCAGCTACACTTGTCCCACCTGCCAGCATTTGGTCCATATCCCTCCAAACCTGTCCTATCCATGTATCAATTTCAACTATGAACTTCTATGGTCTGTCCTTGATTGCACTAGGAACTTAATTTTTTTGATCAGGTATGGTGGTTATTAATTACATGAATTTTAAATGTATTATATATTATCTCTGAGTATTGTGTGTTATGTGCTGCAAATAGGAATTTAATTGTTCCATTGTCAATATATGACAACTAAAGACGTCCAAAGACGTACAGGTATGTAGGTTAATTGGCTGGGTAAATGTAAAAATTGTCCCTAGTGGGTGTAGGATAGTGTTAATGTACGGGGATCACTGGGCGGCACGGACTTGGAGGGCCGAAAAGGCCTGTTTCCGGCTGTATATATATGTATGTATGTATGTATGTATAATCTCTTTTGACTCCAGAAGTAGTGTCTCTAATGACCAAAAAGATTTATGAAGGCCAAGTTGTAGACGTTGTATTTCTATATTTCTCCAAAGCATTTGACAAGGTTCTGCATGGTAAGCCACTCTGGAAGGCTACATCCCATGGGATCCAAAGAAAGATGACTGAATGGATAGAAAATTGGCTTCATGGAAGGAAGCAGAGGGTGATGCTGGAAGATTGATTTTCTGACTGAAGACCTGTGGCTTCTCAGGGTTTGGTGCTGGACCCATTGCTGTTTGCCATCTATATCAATGATTTGGATGTGAACATACATGGCATGTTTAGCAAGCTTGCAGATGACTCAAAGGTGGGTGGTATTGTAGGTAGTGGAGATGGTTGTCAAAAATTGCAGCAGGATCAGGTGGCTGTGCAATGTTGATGGAATTTAATACTGAGAAATGTGAAATGGTGCACTTTGGGAAGACTAATATGGGCAGGACCTACACAGTGAGTGGTTGGACTTTGGGGAATGTTGGAGAGCAGAGGGATCTCGGAGTGCAGGTACATAATTCATTGAAAGTGGCACCACAGGTAGATAGGGTGATCAAAAAGGCATTTGGCACATTGGCCTTTATCAGTCAGAATGACAAATACTCAAGCAAAGACCATAAGAAATTAGAGAGAGATGTGGACGCAGCGCAATACATCGCACCAACCAGCCCCCAAACCCAATGACTCATTGCATACTTCGCACTGCCCTGGAAATTAGCCAACATAATCATGGACCACTTACACCCCTGTTCATTGTCTCTTCTCCCCTCTCCAGTCAGACAGAAGATACAAAAGCCTGAAATTACCTACCACCCGATTCAAAAACATCTTCTCAGCTGTTAACAGACTCTTGAACGGAGTGCTCAGAAACCAAGGCTGTATTTCCAATCTTCCAATCCACCTGATTGTAGACTGATGCAGTTTTTTGAATCTATATTTTTCTCTGTAATTGTTGCACTATACTCTGCATTCTTTTTCCTCCCTATTTTTTCATAGCTTGATACACTCATGTATGATATGATTTGATTAGGTTGCACGGAAAACAAAGTTTTTCCCATTACACGTGACAATAAATATTGATACTATTCTAATCTCATTCATTGTGTTGTCCATTGGCCAGATATCAATGTTTGAATCCAAAGCACAGCAAGTTCATCACAAAGGGCTGTGACATTTAATATTGAAAACCAAGTATTTTATTCAGTTTTTAAAAATTCTGCAAACAGGAGCTATAAATGCAATTAGTTTTGAAGCTCTCAGAGCTCAGACAGGGAACAATTGTTGGTTGAGCAGTGACGGGGCGTAGAGAGGAAAGAAACAAGTTTCAAAATACACATGGAATCTGCAATCCTGCGTCATAGGCATGGAGGAGAAACGGGAAGAGATTCACCGGATGCTGCTTTTGAGTGTGACAACTGTGGAAACACTGACAACTTTCAGTGATCAACTCAGACCAATTGAATTTGCTTCACATTTGGTTCCAAAATGCTGACGGCAGAGAAACTGTGTGCATTGGACAAGTCAAACACGGTTCCATCATCCTTTCTTCTCTCTCTTAACTGGGTCCACCGATCACCTAGCTGCCTCCATCCCATCCCACCTCCGACTGCTATTTACTGGAATCTTTCCTGTTGCCTCTCCTTTCTGAATAAGGTTCACGAATCGAATTGCTGATGTACACCTGTGCCTCGAAAAATACAGCTTGCTCTGCTGATTTCTTCCAGCGTTCTCTTTCCTGAGGTTCACCCAGTCTGTTGCTTTGCTTCTTCTTTGTTGCTCCCACATACTATTTACCTTTATTTATCAACATTTCCCATACTTTGCGGTTTTATGCTGGGACAGGATTCCAGGCTCCAAATGTTCAGGTATGAACGGTTCTGTGATGATGAATGCACTTCCAACACTTACAAATTGCATAGACTGTGAGGTACACATTATAACAGAACTTTGATCATGATCATCCATCCAACAGGTTTGTACTAGCGGCAGTGTTCCTGACAATTCTTCGCCATCATAGATACTGCTGCCAATTAGATTCTGCACCCAATAAAACGTGCCATAAAATAATTCCTAAGTACTACACTTCATTATCAATGTTTTTATGGACAACTCAAAGGTTGCATTGTTGAAAACTCATTATCTCTTTTGTTACCTGATGACTCTAGTAAATTTAAAGTTTCATTTCACAACTCTCAAAACTCATTACTTGTATTCAAATATTGACAACTCTAGATGAACCTCTTGGGGTTGACCTGCTGATTTCAGATTGCGAGTTATTCCCCAAATACCTGACTCAGGTCTCCTGTCATGTTTGGAGGAAATGTGGATTCAGTCCTGCAGCAATGGCTGAGGTGAATAGTCTCATGTCCCTCATGGGAAATCAGATAAGGGACAAGGGGTATGCTGCCATGAGTTACGTGAGGAAGGATCGCAGCTGGTTCCATAGCAGCACATTCACCACTGTGGACCGGTTATTCTCACTGGCCTGTTTCTATGCAACTTTACAAATTATGCCATGAAAGCCCATCACATTGTCTATTTCCTCAGAAGATTAAGGGAATTCTGAAATTAGCTCCATTGACCCTTAGTAATTTCTACAGATGCATCATAGAAAGCATCCTATGGTGATGAATCAGTGCATGATTTTCTAACCCTTCAGCTCTAAAAATGTGCAGGAATTGCAGAGAATTGTAGATGTCAATCTATCACTTTATGAAGCCTTCCCGCCAATGACTACATCTACACCACGCAGCCCCACATAAGCAGCCAACATAAAGAAAGACCACTCACATCCCAATCATTCTCTCTTCTCCCAAATCCTGAGGTGCAGAAGATTCTAAAGCTTGAGAGTACGTACCACCAGATTAAGGACCAACTTCTTCTCCGCTGGACGTTCAGATCTCAGTGAGTGTTCCGAATGCCAATGACAAGGAACTGAGTGCATTGGACAAGTCAAACATGGTTCCATTATCCTTTCTTTTCTCCCTTACCTGGGTACACCTATCATCCAGCAGCCTCCATTCCATCTTTCCTATTGCCTCTTGGTCCCGATTCAGGGTCTTGACTTGAATCGTTGACCCAACCTTGGTCTCAACAAATACAGATTGGCCTGCTGATTTCTTCCAGCGTTCTCTTTCATAGTATTCACTCAGTCTGTTGCTATGTTTGTACAGGCCCAGTGCCGTCAAACACTCTCTATTCCTTTCCATACTTCATCTGGAGAAAATAGGGTAGGGGGAAGTGAGCAAGTTGTCAGTAGGGAGCATATTGGTTTTAGTGACCATTATTCTATTAGTTTTTAAATAATTTTGGAAAAGAACTGAACTGATCCATAAACTAAACCTCTAAACTGTAGCAAGGCAATTTTGACGGTGGGTGTTAGACAGGTAATTGCAAATGTTGATTGAATTAGGTTGTTTCGTACCAGTGGGCATTGAGCAAGTGAGGAGCTTTTAAAAGTGAGATAGCAAGAATTTTAAATCTGTTCATTTCTGTTTCTAAATGGAGTATGGAAAGGAATAGAGAGCATTATAACCTGGTGTCAAGTCAACAACCTCCACCTCAATTTCAGCAAAATGAAGGAGCTTCTAAAATGGCTTCTAAAATGTGAATCTGTTGCTTATCTTCACTTCAATATCATTGATGCAGACTAGAGGATGTACTCCCCTCTCTTTCTTGAGGTCAATGATTCTTGGAAGCTGGAGTTGATGTGCACTATAACCAACTTTTCAAAGCACTTCATGATGATGGATGCCAGAGCTACTGGTGGAGTTGCATCTGAGGAGTCTGACGTTGGGAACATCATTACACTGACGTTCTGTTCAAAATGAGGATAGAATGCATTGAGTGCACAAGGGGTGTGCTGTTGACAGCAATTCTGCCCAACTTCACTTTGTGATCTGTTAAAACATGCAAGCTTTGCCATAATCGACAGCTGTCCATGTAGTTATTCTGGGACTCTAGCTTGGTACAAATTTTCTTTTGGCATCCTTGATGGCTCCCCAGTATAGGCTGATCAGCTCTATTATTGCCCGACAGCAACCACAGAAAGGGCGGCTCAAGACAGGATGACCCGGTCAGATAGTCGAGAGGTAAGATGGTCATAGGGGAAGACAGTTGTCAGGCAAGACCATTGTGGAGCAAGGTAGTTATGTGATAAGATAGGTTTGGACAATTTGGTTGTGGGGTAAAACTGTCATTAGGCTCAATGATCCTGGGGCAAGAATGTTCTGAGTGACTCAGTTGTGGGGTAAGGTGGTCACTAAGCAAGCCGGGTGGCACAGTGGTGCAGCAGGTAGAGCGACTGCCTCACGAACCAGTGATCTGGGTTCGACCCTGACCTCCGGTGCTGACTGAGTAGAGTTAACACATTCTCCCTGTGACCACCCAGTATTCCTCCTGGTGTTCTGGTTTCCTACCACAACTCAATGGCATGTGTGCCTCTAGGTTAATTTGTCTCTGTGAAGTGCTCCAGAGTGTAGGAAGTAGATGCAAAAGTAGGATGATGCAGAACTAGTGTGAAGGAGTGATCGATGGTCAGCATGGACTCGGTTGGCCTGTTTCCATGCTGTATCTCTAAATTACACTAAACTCAGACTGTCATGGAATGAGACAATGTTGGGCAAGGTAGTCATGGAGTAAGAAGATTGTGGAGCAAAATGGTTGTGGGGAAAACAATTATAAGGTAAATCGGTCGTGAAGTAAGTAAGACCCAGTGGGGTAAGATGTAAGATGACCATGGAATAAGACACTCATGGTATCAGAGAGTCTTAGGGCAGGGTAAAATGGGGAAAGTCTGTCATGCCCCACTGCTGTCCTGCCCAAAATCACTCTTGCCCCATGATAATCTTGCCCCCACGTAGGTACGGTACGGGGTAAAATGGTCATGGGACATGATTGTTCTGGGTATGATCCGGAGTCAAGTTATGGACAAGGCAATCTGGGCAACTCAGCCATGGGGCAAGACAATCCTGGCGTACAATGGTTGTGGGGGGTAGTCAGTTGGGGGGGGGCGAGTAAATTGTGGGTTAAAACTGACCTGGGGAATGATTGTTGTAGTGTAGTGTAGACTGCTGTGGTGTAAGACTACCATTACAAATGATGTCTTGCGGGAGATTGAGGTTGGGCAAATTGGTTGTGAGGTAAAATTATCATGGAGCAATTCAAGTATGGGATAACAGGTATAACAGAGCTTTATTTGTCGTTCGGTACCGAAGTACCGAACGAAACTACATAGCAGTCATAGAAAAAAAAAGAACACAAGACACATAACCCCAACACAAACGTCCATCACAGTGACTCCAAACACCCCCTCACTGTGATGGAGGCAACAAAACTTCCACTCTCTTCCCCACGCCCACGGACAGACAGTCATAAGACTGTCAACAAGACAGTCCTGGGGTAAGGCATTGAGGGCTAAGATGGACATTGGGCAATTCAGTCATGGGGCAATTCAGTTATGGGCAAAACTGGCATGAGGCAAGACAGTCATGAAACAAGACCACCATGGAAGCAAGATGATGACCACCATTGGATGCCTGTGTGGAGGCAATGCAGTGGTGGGACAAGGCAACCAAGGAGCAAGACTGGGAAAGATAAGAATGTGTGCAGGAGCAAGACTGTGTCGAGGTACGATACTCATGTAGAAAGACCATGGTGGGGCAATGCAGTAGTAAGCAGGACATTTGGGTGGAGAGACTGCTGGGGAGTGGGGGAGACAACACTACGTGGGGGCAAGATTATCATGGGGCAAGAGTGATTTGGGGCAGGATAGCAGTGGGGCAAGACAACAGTGGTGTGTGGCAGAAATTGGCAAATTTGCTGTGAGGCAAGGCTGTCACGGAGTCAGTCATGAGGTAAGACAAACATGCAATAAGAGTATTATTGGGAATGATTTCACGAAGGGAAGTCAGTGGGCTAGTCAGTTGTCGTAAAACTATCATGGGACATTTCAACCATGGGGTAGGACTGTGAACAAGACAGTTGTGTGGTTAGACAGTTGTGGAATAAGGTGGATATTGGGCAAAAAAGTCATGAGGAAAGATGAACGTGAGACAAGACTGCTTTGAACAAGACAGTGGTGGGGCATGACTGTCGTAGAATAAAAAGAGCATGAGGTAAGAATACCGTGATGCAAAACGGCCGTTGGGTAAGAGGGTAAAAGGGTAAGACATTTGGGGAGTAAGAAATTTGTAGGTTAAGATAGTTGGGGGGCAAGACAGTTGTGAGGCAAGAAGATTAAATGGCAAGCTGATCATGGAGTAGACAGGTTATGAAGTAAGAGTGGTCTATGTGGGGGCTAAGATAGTCATGGGGTCATGAGACCACACCTGGAGTATTGTGTGCAGCTTTGGTCTCCAAATTTGAGGAAGGACATTCTTGCTATTGAGGGAGAGTGCAGCGAAGGTTCATGATGTCAATTCCCGGGATGGTGTTACTGTCATATGTTGAAAGAATGGAGTGACTGGGATACACTGGAATTTAGTAGGATGAGAGGGGATCTTATTGAAACATATAAGATTATTAAGAGATTGGACATGCTAGAGGCAGGAAACATGTTCCCAATATTGGGGACGTCCGTGGGGCGGTCACGGTGGCGCAGCGGTAGAGTTGCTGCCTTACAGCGAATGCAGCGCCGGAGACCCGGGTTCGATCCCGACCATGGGTGCAGTCTGTATGGAGTTTGTACGTTCTCCCGTGACCTGCGTGGGTTTTCTCCGAGATCTTCGGTTTCCTCCCACACTCCAAAGACATACAGGTTTGTAGGTTAATTGGCTTGGTAAATGTAAAAATTGTCCCTAGTGTTTGTAGGATAGTGTTAATGTGCGGGGATCGCTGGTCAGTGCAGGCTTGGTGGGCCGAAGGGCCTGTTTCTGCGCTGTATCTTTAAACTAAACTAAGATAGGCGCAAAGGGGTTCTTTGTTCTTAAAACCAGGTCTTGCAGCTGTGAGATTGCTCGTATGATAGTAGATTAAAATGTTCTTCTTTCTCAATAACAACTCCTTATATGGGCATATGTGAAAATAGGAAGAGTTAGTTTAGAATCCACTCTAGGTGATGCGTTTCCCTGAAAACATGTCACCTGTATTAATGGTTTTGTTCTCTCTGTAACCATATGAATTGTATTTAGATTGTAATTGGTTGTGATTCCTATGTAAAGGCCTTTTCTGTTCTGTATAAAAAGTTATCAATCTTGGAAAAAGCTGTTCTTTCCCTCTCCACAGTTGAGATCTTTTCAGACACTAGCCTTGTATCTGGAGATCCTCACGGGAAGAACCACACTGTGGAATAAATCTGTTGTACTCATCCAGTGTTCGGAGTATTATTTATTCAGGCTGAATGAAGGTAAAGAACTCGGATTATTATGGTCATGGGGAAAGATGACCATATTGTATTTGCAAGTGTCAGGGTGTACATGCATGTGTATGCGTGCATGTGTATATGTATGTGCATGTGCGCGTCTGTCTGCATCTGTGCACGTGCACATCAGTGTTTGAGAGGCAGGTACTGGAGGCACAAGAAACTGCACAAAACACAAAGTGCTGGGGAAACTTAACAGGTCAGGCAGCACCTGTAGAGGGAATGGAAGGAAGCAGTTTTGGGCCAAGTCCCTTCTTCAGTCTGAACTATCACCTGTCTATTCATTTCACAGAAGTGCCTCCATCCTCGGACCCAGCAATCTTTCCAAGTGAGACAGAAGTTCATGTGTACCACCTCTCAGCTGCTAAATCCCTGGTCGAGTCATCTCACAGGTGGAAATGCTTTGTAGCATTGTAGGCCTTTTGTCAGGTCACCCACCGTACCCCTCAAAAAAGCAAAGAGCTCTAGCCTGCCCACATTTCCCATTAGCCGGACTAGTTCCATGGGGTTAGTGTATCGGTCCCTCGCTCTCTGCCTCGAGTGGGATGATGGACATTGGAAGCCCTGTTCTCCAAGTGGTGTCCCTGCAGACACAGTGATCTCCCTGGACCATGCGTTGGGTGAGACAATCTCAAATACTACAAATACCCTGAGCATCACTCTCCTTAAATAGCACTTGATCAGGACAAGGCCACTCATCCCCTCCAATCCCTTCAAACAATTTGCAGCTGACCTTGCTCTGTAGCTATGGAGGGTGGAGCCAGAAGGGATCAGGTTAAGCTGCTGATGATATGGATGCCAAGAGGTTTGAAGCTGTTGACCGTCTCTACAGTGGCTCCATAAATGAGCACGCGGTTGTGTTCACCTCCTCTCTTGGTGATATTAAGGGCTAGGTTGTTGTTCTACTACTATGACACAGGGTGCCTGATCTCTTTCTTGTACTTTATCTCATCGATGATATTGATCTGGCTGATATTAGTGGTGTCACTGGTGAAATTAAAGATTGAGTTGGCACTAGACTTGGCCACAAGTCATGGGTGTACAGAGAGTAAAGTAAGGAACTGAGCATTTAACCTGAGGAGCACCTGGTGTTGAGGAACAGGGTAGTGGATCAATTCTAACTGCCAGAAGTCTACGGGTTAAGAGGACCATAAGCCAGATACAGGTGGAGGCCCCAAGACCAAGGTCCAGAGGTTTACAGATACATTTTTGAATGGAAGTCCCAAGCCAACACGTCACCTATCCATATCCTCCAGGAATGCTGCCTGACCTATTGAGTTACTCCAGCACTCCAGGGATAAATGTATTCGGTATTATAGTGTTGAAGTTAATGAATAAGCTGTAGTTGATGAATAGCACCCTGACATAAGTGTTCTTATTATCACAAAGAACAAGGGTTGAATGTAGTCTAAGAGGGATAATACCCTCTGTAGGCTTTATCTTCAGTCCAGGTTCTGGAAGTCTGGCACGAATGTAGGCCATTACCAAACGTTCACAGCATTATGGTTGATGTCATTGCTTCTGGGCGGTAGTCATTGAGAGAGGTTACTTTACTTTTCTTGGGGACTGAAATGATGGAGGTTTCCTTGTATCAGAAATGGACACTGGATTTTTGAAGTGAAATAGTAAGGGGTAGAGTTGCTGCCTTTCAGCACCAGAGACCCGGATTCGATCCTGACTACAGGTGTTGTCTGTACGGAGTTTATACGTTCTCACCGTGACCTGCGTGGATTTTCGACAGGTGCTTCAGTTTCCTCCCACATTCCAAAGACGTGCAGGTTTGTAGGTTAATTGACCGGTAAAATTGGGAATTACCCCTAATGTGTGTGGGATAATGTTAATGATCACTGGTCGGCGAGGACTCGGTGGGCCGAGGGGCCTGTTTTCACCCTATATTTCTAAACTAAACTAAACTAAACTAAACTAAACTAATGTTGGCAATTTTATTGATCTGTTCAAAACATGCATAAAAGGTATTGAGCAGATCCAGTCGAAATACATCCTTGCCATTGAGATTAGAGATTTTGGCTTATGATGGAATTCAGGCCCTATCACAGTCGCCTAGCATTGTTTGAATCGAGCCTCTGCTTGTTCTGGAATTCTCTCTTGGCATCACTGATAGCCTTACAGAATCATACTTGGCTTTTCTTGTACAATACGGGGTAATTTCTCCTGAAAGCCTTGGAACTGGATTTTAGCAGAGAGCGAATCTTCCTGATTTTGGTTAGGATAATTGTCTTTGTCGGTATGCAGCTCTCAATGCAGTTCTTGATGAAGCCAGTGGCAACTGTACACACGTGTTATACATATTGTATAAATATAATATATAAAGTGCACATTCAGGCAGCATGAAGCGATCTTGAACATTGTGATCAAGTGATCTTGAACATTGAACATGTGATATTCATTGCTACAGAAGGCTATGGAGGCCAAGTCAATGGATACTTTAAAGGTGGATTTTGATAGATTCTTGATTGGTACAGATGTCCGGGGTTATGGGGAGAAGGCAGAATGGGGTTGAGAGGGGCAGATAGATCATCCATTATTGAATGGCGAAGTAGACTTGATGGGCTGAAAGACCTAATTCTGCTCCTATCACATGTTCATCCACAGATGCAAAGCAATCCTGAAGTAGATCCTCATCCTCCTCAGACCACTGCTGCATTACTCTCTTCATTGGTAACTCAAGCTTCAACCTCTGTCTGCAAGCCGGCAGGTTGCAGGAAATTAGGGTGAGGGATGGAGCAATTGGCATACATGATGATGGTTTAGCAATGATCTAGAGCACATGTGTCAAACTCAAGGCCCGCGGGCCGAATCCAGCCCGCCACGTCATTTTATGTGGCCCGCGAGAGCTTAATTGTCACTGGTCGAATATCTTTTAGGTTACAGACATTTTAAACTTTCAAACTCTCATTTCTAAACACATTTTTCAAAGTGCTGTGCACCTGACGGCACCACAGGCCGCTCCTCACTCGCACAGACAAGATGGACGCCGTTAGCGGAGCCGCCGCCCCCCCCCCCCCCGCATTCACCACCTTCCCTCTCCTCACTCTCCCACACCCGGGGTACTGATGGTCCTCATCTTTCCCTTCCGTCTCTTCAACCCACGCCACGGCCTCCTCGAGTCCCCCCTCCCGCCCGGGCCCAGCACCGTTACCGCACACCGGCCGCAGCACAGCGCAGCGCAGCGGGCAGCTTCTTCTTCTCCTTCAGCGGTCGCTTCCACCGATGGCGGCGTCGCGACTTCAGACAGATGGCGGCCTCCTCACGCTCCGCCATCTTGTGCGCGCCTCCCGCAGCGTCTCGCTCCCCTCCCCACACCCCCAGACCCGCGGCCGCCCGCCTCGTGTAGTCATACCTCCGCCGCCCGCCTCGAGTAGTCCGGAGCTCCCTCTTCCTCCTCCTCCTCCCTGCACGCTCGGTAAGTGCCTTTCGCCGCCATCCGCTCCACGGAGGGGAGTGGACGTGGGGGCCGAGTGGGTGGAGGGAAGGGTGGGGGTAGGAGGGGGTGAGGGTAGGAGGGGGTGAGGGTAGGGGGAGGAGAGAGAGTGGGGGAAAGGGGGTGGTGGGGAAAGGGGGGGAGAGTGAGAGTAGGTGAGGAGAGAGTAGGGGGAGAGTGGGACTGGGGATGGGGACAGCAGGGGTGGGGGGGTGCAGGGGTGGGGGGTGGTTGGGGGAAGAGAGAGTGGGTGGGGGGAAGGGGAACAGCGGGGGTCAGGGAAGAGGGAAGGGTGGGAGGAGCAGAGAGTGGGGGTGGGAGGGAGAGTGGGACGGGGAGGGGGGTGGTGGTGGGAAGAGAGAGTGGGTGGGGGGAAGGGGAACAGCGGGGGTCAGGGAAGAGTGAGGGGGAAGGAAAGGGGGAGGTGGGTGGGGGAAGGGGACAGTGAGAGTGAAAGGGGAGGAGGGGGTAGGGGAAGAGGGAGGGGGTTGGGAGGAGGGAGGGGATGTGGGGGGAGGGGGTGGTGGTGGGGGGAAGAGAGTGGGGGTGGGGGGAAGGGGGACAGTGGGGGTGGGGAAGATGGGACAGTAGGGGTGGGGAAGAGGGGACAGTGGGGGGGGGCAATGAGAATGGGGGTGGGGCGAGTGTGTAGAGGGGAGGGTGGGGGGGGGGCAGTGAGAATGGGGGTGGGGCGAGTGTGTAGAGGGGAGGGTGGGGGTAGGAGGGGGTGAGGGTGGGGGGAGGAGAGGAGTGGGGGAGAGAGAGAGTGGGGCTGGGGGAGGAGAGAGTGGTGGAAAGGAGGGTGGTGGGGGAGAGTGAGAGTGGGGCTGGGGGAGGAGAGAATGAGGGGGTGGGGGGAGGAGAGTGGTGGAGAGACTGGGGGTGGGGAGAAGGGGGACTGGGGGTCAGGGAAGATGGGAGAGTGGGGGATAGGGAGGGGAGGGATAAGGGGGATTTAGTAGGGGGTTGAGGGTGCTACACCAATACAGGAGAGGCTTTGGGTTCAAGGCTCCTCGGTCACACCCTCTCCCCTTCCCTGTACCGCCTTTAATTGCGCTCCCCCTCCCCCAGAGGAGCAAGGCACCACAGTGAAGGAGAAAGAAGATGGCTGCTGGCAGGAAGGTGTCAGTGGCTCCCTCTCCCCTTTCCCCTCTCCCCTCGTCACCCACCCCTCCCTCTGCACCCCTCCCCCCATTGAGATTCATCTTTTTTTTTTTAAGAGACAATTTATTTTAAAGAAAAAACGCGATTTCCCCAGGTCGCAATGAAAACCCTACGAGGAACGGGCCTAATTTGTCAATGTGCTTACATATATTTTTACATTTATGTTAATGCATGTACAATATTTGTAGATTTCAATAAATAATAATCAAATGCAGAGACAGTTATTTAACAATATGTTAAGGATTAGTTACATTTATACAGTCTTACAGTTACAACCGGCCCTTTGAGGGCAACCATAATGCTGATGTGGCCCGGGGTGAAAATGAGTTTGACACCCCTGATCTAGAGTGTTAACATCCTGTGTGGGACAGGAGACATGCTGATGGTATTTCGGGATGCTAATCTAGCTTGATTGAAGTCCACAGCAATGATAAACAGGGCAACCTGATTTTCTGTTTGATGAGAGTTGAAAACCAAGTATAATTTGTCCAGTGCCACCTTGGTATTGGGTTTGGGATGGTATGTCGACCACCAATAAGATAGTGGAGGTGAATTCCAATAGTAGATAAAAGGGATGGCACTTTAAGAAGAGTTATTCCAGGTCAGGAGAGCAGAAGAGTGCTAAGACCATCAAACCAGCATACAACAAATCACTGATTGTAAATCAGGAGCGGTACGGTGGCGCAGCGGTAGAGTTGCTGCCTTACAGCGAATGCAGCGCCCGAGACCTGGGTTCGATCCCGACTACGGGTGCTGTTTGTATGGAGTTTGTACGTTCTCCCTGTGACCTGCGTGGGTTTTCTCCGAGACGAACAGGTTTGTAGGTTAATTGGCTTGGTAAATGTTAAAAGAAACTGTCCCCAGTGGGTATAGGATAGTGTTAATATGTGGGGATCGCTGGTCGGCGCGGACCCGGTGGGTCGAAAGGGCCTGTTTCCGCGCTGTATCTCTAAACTAAACTAAATTAAACTTTTTCCCTTGCCTGAGGATTCCGTGCGGTCCATATGACAAATGGAGAAACCCTCAAGTTGGGTAACAGGTAGGTCAGGGCTAAGTTTTGTTTCATTGAAACAAAGAACACAGCAGTCCCTGAACTCCCTTTGAAACAGCAGCCTTGTTCTAAGTCCTTCAAGCTTGTTCTCAAGTGGTTGTACGTTAGCTACAAGTATGCTAGGGAGACAGTGTTGGGATCCCTGTCATTTCAGCCACACTTGGAGCTCCCCCCCAACTCGCTTCTATGGTTTGTTAGTACTCACTGCTCTGAAGGTAGCGTTTGGACAAATAAAGATCAGTAGTTTGATGAGCTGCTTTAATTTAGTGATGTGTAGGAAGGAACTGCAGATGCTGGTTTAAACCGAAGATAGACACAAAAAGCTGGAGTAACTCAGCGGGCCAGGCAGCATCTCCGGAGAGAAGGAATGGGTGACGTTTTGGGGTCGAGACTCTTCTTCAGACTGATGATTGACAGTTCGTTGACTGATGTTAAAGTCCGTTTAAAAAGAGCACCAAAAGGACGCTAGCAGTCAGTCAGTAAAGGTCGGGAATGCAGCAGCAAAGAAGACCATTGGCTGAGAGAAAGCAAGTGTTAATTGCAGGTTAAAGCCCGTTTAAAAAGAGCGCCAAAAAGGACGCTAGCAGGCAATCAGTGAAGCGCGTACCTCCAAGCTCGTCAGAGGAAGGCAGGATAGAAGCGAGTACATGGATTGGCTGATCAATTAAATTAGAAGTTTGGTAAATGGCCAATTAGGCAATTTAGTGACTGATATAAACAAGGCTTGCACAAGGGGTGTGGCCCTGCGATGGGAAGTGCCCTGTGAGAAAAGTGCGAGTCTTCGGCTGCGAGTCTTCGGCGAGGAGGATACGCGTGTTTTGGAACCTGAATTGTTTTTTGACACTAAAGTAATGGCAGGCAAGTTGGTGCAGTGTGTTTCCTGCAGGATGTGGGAAGGTAGGGATACCGCTGGAGCTTCTGGAAGCTACACCTGCAAGAACTGTCCAGGTGCAGCTCCTGAATGGACGAGTGGTGGAGTTGGAGAAGTAGCTGGATGACCTCAGGGCCATCCGGGAATGCAAGAGTTTCCTGGACAGTACCTACTGTGAGGCTGTCACGCCAAGGGTCCAGGTCGAGCGAAGGTGGATGACCGTTTCAGGGGGGAGTGAACGTGGACTCCAAAAGACCCCGGTGGCTGTGCCTATTGCAAACAGGTACACCCTCTTGGGAGCGGTCGGGGCAGAAGACACTTCCAGTCCGAGCAGCGGACAGTTCGGTGGCTCTAATCCAGGCAAGGAGACTCGACCGGGGAGACCGAAGTCAGGAAGAGCCATAGTAGTGGGTGACTCCATTGTCCAAGGTACGGACAGTAGATTCTGTGACGGCAGGCGGGACTTGAGGATGGTCTGGTGCCTCCCTGGTGCCAGTGTTCAAGGCATCACGGACTGGCTTCAGGACATCCTAGTGAGGGAAGGCGATCAACCGGAAGTAGTTGTGCACATGGGCACGAATGACGTCAGGAGGAAGAAGAAGGAGATATTGCAGCGTGAGTTTAGAGAGTTAGGAAGAAGACTGAGAAGTAGGACATCGAAGGTGGTTGTCTCTGGACTGTTACCTGTACCTCGTGCAGGTGAGGGCAGGAACAGAGAGATCGGGGATATGAATGTATGGCTGAGGGGCTGGTGCAGGGAGCAGGGATTTAGATTTCTAGACCACTGGGATCTCTTCTGGGGTAGGGGTGACCTATACAAAAGGGATGGTTTGCACCTTAACAGCAGGGGGACCAACATTCTGGCAGATAGGTTTGCTAGTGCTACAAGTGTGGCTTTGAAATAAGTAGTGGGGGGAGGGGTTGACAAACTGGGAATATGGAGATGGAGTTCAAGGGGAAGCGAATACAGGAGAAATTGCAAAGGACTCGAATAAATGGAAAGGGAAGTTCTAGATTGAATAAGAGAGTAAGATCAGGTTCAATTGTGACCGGTGTGAGAGGGGAGGTGAATACGGAAATTAAAGTGCTGTATTTAAATGCGCGAAGTGTAAAAAATAAAGTGGATGAGCTTGAGGCTCAGTTAGACATTGGCAAGTATGATGTTGTGGGAAGCACTGAGACATGGCTACAAGAGGACCAGGGCTGGGAACTGAATATTCAGGGGTACACAACATATGCAAAAGACAGACAGGTGGGCAGAGGGGGTGGGGTCGCTCTGTTGGTGAGGAATGATATTCACTCCCTTGCAAGGGGTCACATAGAATCAGGAGATGTAGAATCAGTATGGATAGAAATGAGGAATTGTAAGGGTAAAAATACCCTAATGGGAGTTATCTCCAGGCCCCCAAACAGTAGCCTCGACATAGGGTGCAAGTTGAACCAAGAGCTAAAATTAGCATGTCGCAAATGTAATGCTACGGTGGTTATGGGAGATTTCAACATGCAGGTAGACTGGGAAAATCAGGTTGGTAATGGACCCCAGGAAAGACAGTTTGTGGAGTGCCTCCGAGATGGATTCTTAGAACAGCTTGTACTGGAGCCAACCAGGGAGAAGGCAATTCTGGATTTAGTGTTGTGTAATGAATCTGATCTGATAAGGGGACTCAAGGTAAAAGAGCCATTAGGATGCAGTGATCACAATATGATAAGTTTTACTCTACAAATTGAGAGGGAGACAGGAAAATCGGAAGTGTCAGTATTACAGTATAGCAAAGGGGATTACAGAGGCATGAAGCAGGAGCTGGCCAGATTTGACTGGTAGGAGGCCCTAGCAGGGAAGACGGTGGAACAGCAATGGCAGGTATTCCTGGGAACAATGCAGAAGTTGCAGGATCAATTTATCCCAAAGAGGAGGAAAGATTCTAAGGGGAGTAAGAGTGGCTGACAAGGGCAGTCAAGGACAGCATAAATATAAAAGAGAAGAAGTACAACAAAGCAAAGAAGAGTGGGAAGCCAGAGGATTGGGAATCTTTTAAAGAGCAACAGAAGATAACTAAAAAGGCAATACGGGGAGAAAAGATGAGGTACGAGGGTAAGCTAGCCAATAATATAAAGGAGGATAGTAAAAGCTTTCTTAGGTATGTGAAGAGGGAAAAAATAGTCGAGGCAAATGTGGGTTCCTTGAAGTCAGAAGCAGGAGAATTTATTATGGGGAACAAGGAAATGGCAGACGAGTTAAACCGTCTGTCTTTGGATCTGTCTTCACTAAGGAAGATACAAACAATCTCCCAGATGTTCTAGTGGCCAGAGATCCTAGGGTGACGGAGGAACTGAAGGAGATTCGCATTAGGCAGGAAATGGTGTTGGGTAGACTGATGGGACTGAAGGCTGATAAATCTCCAGGGCCTGATGGTCTGCATACCAGGGTACTTAAGGAAATGGCTCTAGAAATTGTGGACACATTGGTGATCATTTTCCAATGTTCTATAGATTCAGGATCAGTTCCTGTGGATTGGAGGGTAGCTAATGTTATCCCACTTTTTAAGAAAGGAGGGAGAGAGAAAACGGGAAATTATAGACCAGTTAGTCTGACATCAGTGGTGGGGAAGATGTTGGAGTCAATTATAAAAGACGAAATTGCGGAGCATTTGAATAGCAGTAGCAGGATCGTTCCGAGTCAGCATGGATTTACGAAGGGGAAATCATGCTTGATTAATCTTCTGGAATTTTTTGAGGATGTACTAGGAAATTGACAGGGGAGAGCCGGTGGATGTGGTGTACCTCGACTTTCAGAAAGCCTTTGACAAGGTCCCACATAGGAGATTAGTGGGCAAAATTAGAGCACATGGTATTGGGGGTAGAAAATTGGTTGACAGACAGAAAGCAGAGTTGGGACAAAATGGGTCCCTTTCAGAATGGCGGGCAGTGACTAGTGGGGCACCGCAAGGCTCGGTGCTGGGACCGCAGCTATTTACAATATCCATTAATGATTTGGATGAAGGGATTAAAAGTACCATTAGCAAATTTGCAGATGATACAAAGCTGGGTGGTAGTGTGAGCTGTGAGGAAGATGCTATGAGGTTGCAGGGTGACTTGGACAGGTTGTGTGAGTGGGCAGATGCAGTTTAATGTGGATAAGTGTGAGGTTATCCACTTTGGTGGCAAGAATAAGAAGGCAGATTATTATCTGAATGGTGTCAAGTTAGGAAAAGGGGACGTACAATGAGATCTGGGTGTCCTAGTGCATCAGTCACTGAAAGGAAGCATGCAGGTACAGCAGGCAGTGAAGAAAGCCAATGGAATGTTGGCCTTCATAACAAGAGGAGTTGAGTATAGGAGCAAAGAGGTCCTTCTGCAGTTGTACAGGGCCCTAATAAGACCGCACCTGGAGTACTGTGTGCAGTTTTGGTCTCCAGATTTGAGGAAGGATATTCTTGCTGTTGAGGCCGTGCAGCGTAGGTTTACTAGGTTAATTCTGCAATGGCGGGACTGTCATATGGTAAAAGACTGGAGCGGCTAGGCTTGTATACACTGGAATTTAGAAGGATGAGAGGGGATCTTATCGAAACATAAGATTATTAAGGGGTTGGACAAGGTAGAGGCAGGAAACATGTTCCCAATGTTGGGGGAAGTCCAGAACCAGGGGCCACAGTTTAAGGGTAGGCCATTTAGAACAGAGATGAGGAAAAACCTTTTTCAGTCAGAGAGTTGTAAATCTGTGGAATTCACTGCCTCAGAAGGCAGTGGAGGCCAATTCTCTGAATGCATTCAAGAGAGAGCTAGATAGCGCTCTTAAGGATATCGGAGTCAGGGGGTATGGGGAGAAGGCAGGAACGGGGTACTGATTGAGAATGATCAACCATGATCACATTGAATGGCGGTGCTGGCTCAAAGGGCCGAATGGCCTAGTCCTGCACCTATTGACTATTGTCTATTGAAAAATGGCAGAAAATTGATGCTGTAGAGATAACATGGAGATTGGAGTGGCACAGTGGGGCAGCGGGAGAGCTGCTGCCTTACAGCGCTAGGGACCCAGGTTAGATCTACGGCTGCTGTCTGTGTGGAGTTTGCACGGTCTCCATGTGACCACGTGGGTCGTCCCTGGGTGCTCCGGTTTCTTCCCACAATCTAAAGGTGTATATGTTTGTAGTTTAATTGGCTTTGGGAAAATTATCCCCAGTATGCAGGATAGTGCTAGAGTATGGATGATTGCTGGTCGTTGCAGACTTGGTGGGCCGACGGGCCTGTTTCCGCGCTGTTTCTGTATCTCTAAAGACACATTACAGGGAATGTCACCCTCAAAAGCAAAAGCCCAAGGATGCCTGGCACTCTCTGGGCTAGTGTTTGAGTTAGGTCGCTGGGCAGCAGAAACACACAGCATAGCCTGGGCAGCAGAAACACACCCAGTTCATCGCAAACTCACTGATAGGTTTACTACTGGACTGATACAGGAATGAGTGGGTTGACTTAAAGTCTTATGACAAAAGATTGGATGGGCTGGGTTGTGTCTACAGGAGTTTAGAAGAGGGAACAATATAAGATGTTGAGAAGTGTGGACTTCACACATCACATGCGACTTCTCTGAAAGATGTCCCTCCAACAGAATGACTCCGAGTGCCTGATTAAGTTGATGTGAATCAGAAACTCTCAGCCTCCTGCTGAATGTGAAACTGACTGAACTACTTCTCACTTGCATCTCTAAGGTGGAGGAGATAGACTATAATACTACCCTCAAGCTGCTGGTGACAGGTCTGGGTGCTCTGAGCCAGGTCAATGAGCAGTGAACCAAGATGAGCAACTTCTTCTCTATGATGTCCAACTTTATTAAGATCTCTTTCAAAAATGCCATTACCCAGGAGTGCATCAACCAGAATAACAACAATATTTGCATCAATGCTTTCCAGGCCTGTAGCATTGCATACCTTTGCCAACTGATCACTGGAACCTACGTGGAGGTTTCAAAGAAGCACCTGATGGACCAGGTCACCAATCTGGGGTCCTACCTCAACCAGAGCTCATCGGTTTCCTTTTCTAACATTAAGCGCAACAAGTTCCAGGAAGGTTACACCATGGCTGAGGAGGCCATCCATAAGCTGGTCCTGAAGAATAAGGAGAAGTTTGAGAAACAAATTCAACAGGAGATCGACCAAATCAACTCAACTCTTCAGGATGATCTGCCCTTGGCAGTAAGGCAGTAGAGCATGATTGTCCAGAACTTCCAATCAGTCCTCCTTAAGATCTGACGACAAGGTAATATTGCCAATCATATTGAGCCCCTGATAAACCATACCAGACAATGACTTTGCCTAATAATTATGCTTCTTAATTAATCGTTATAAACAACTCAAAGATTCATCACATGGTTTCATTCAAAGCTCATTAACTCTTTAATTACATGACTCTTTCAATTACACAGCTGTCAACTTTAGTTTCAGATCTGCTAAAACTCACTGCTTTTATTCAGAGATTACCTGCTCTCGATCAATCTGGCTGTGCTTGCCGAGTTCTTCTCCAAGTTCCTGGCTCATGGTTTTCTATAAGGGTTATTCTCCAGAGTGCTTGCTGTTAGTTATTCTGTGAGACATTTTTTTAATCCATTTCTCTTGTCTGCCTATCAGTTGATTATTTTCCCTATATGTAATTGTTTCTTTATTTCCTTCAAATTTCTGCTGCCTCCACATAGCCAACTGGCCCTCAGTTATCAGTGTCTGTACACAATTTACTAAACTATCCCGAGTATACAGTGTCTCAAGGATAGAGGGATGTATAAAGCTGTCCCCCATTGACACTAACCAGCTGGCCAATGTTCAGTGTGACCCCACTTCACACGGTCCCACTACATGCTGACATGGCCTCTTAGTTTCCACTGCTCCCACTTAACTGCTTCTCTCCCAAGTAACGACAGTACCCACCGTAATCCATGATCAGCACGATAAATGACCACACAAACTATCCACGCAGATAAATCTGAACACAATGAGCAACTGGACATTGTGCTACAGTTAAAAGACATATATTCAGTAAAAAGATTAATAGTAGATTTGTTGTAACTGACGATTAATGTTTCTTTTCTTTTTGGATGAGTTCTTTGCATGCTCTATAAAATCAATAAAACACCAGTTCTTATCAAACAGGTGTTGGTACATTCTTCTAATTCAATGGCAATGTTGCCATCATTATTTGTGACGGGTGTTAATATTCAAAATTTATACAATAAATTAATAACCATAATACTAGGTAATCATAAAAGTTCAAAAATAAAGTCATGATGTGACCAAACATACAGTCCATGGAAGATCAGAGTTGCTGAGACTCGTGTTGTGTAGTGTTCAAAAGCCTGATGGTTGCTAGGAAGGAGTTGTTCTTGAACCTAATGGTCATGGTTTTCAGGCTCCTCTACCTTCTTCCTGATGGTAGTAGCAAAAATGAGAGCATAGCTGGGATAATGTGGGTCTTTGATGACATTGGCTGCCTTTTTGAAATAGCCCCTCCTAGAGGTCCTTCGAGGAAGTCAGTACCTGTGATGGACTAGCCAATGTCTACCATTGTCTGTTGTCTCTTTCGTTCCTGGGCGTTCGAGTTGCTGAACCAGACCCTGATGCTTCTGATCAGCATTTTCTCTATACAAGACCTGTAGAAGTTCAATAGAGAATTTGTCAATAAACAAAATCTCTTCAATCTTCGAAGGAAGTAGAAGCAGTTATTACTTTTCTTTGTGATTGCATCAATGGGCCGTGCCCACGATACACCTTTAGAGATGTGCACACCCGTGAACTTGAACCTGTTGACTCGCCATTGCCATTCTGTCAATGAAGACAGGGTTTGTGGTTCCTTGGCTTTCCCTTCCTGAAGACATCAGCTTATTGTTCCTACTAACATTGAGAGCTAGATTGTTATTCTGGCACCATTCAATCAGATTATCAGTCTCCCTCCTGCATTCTGTTTCATCATTACCTGTTATTTGTCCAATAAAAGTGGTATTGTCAGCAAATTTAAAAATGCTACACAGTCTAAAGTATTAGTGGTGGAGGGATCAGGCCCACAATTGTAGCCATGAAGTCAAAGAGGTCTCTTTCTCCACGAGATTGGACTGGAGGAGATATACGTTTAAATTCTTGTGAAAGTAAGTATTGATCCTTCAAAAGTTTATAAATATTGGAAAGGCACCAATTATGAAGGATAAATGGAAGAAATTATCAGGACCACTGGGATCAAGTCATGAAGAATATTGTTAAAATTTGTCATTTATTAATTCAGAGGTAACTTAAGTAAGTACTCGTAACAGGATAACAATAATCTATATTTTTTAAAGAAATCTAATCTAAAAAAAATGCAGCTTTAGCAGTCCTCTTAACTTAGAAAAGTTAACAGTTCCCATTTATACAATACATTCACCAGTGCAAACTAGACAGTGTGAAGTTAGGGATGCAGTGCCATTCTGTGGAGCTAATGTGAATGCTGAACTCAGTTCAAATGGAGTAATAAAACCCAGTTAAAGAGGTGAACAATATGATCCCAGAGGGAAAGGCAAAAGGTAAAAAAGAATAGTTTCTCCTCTAATATACAGTTCAAAATTAAAAGGTTAAATTAAATCATCACCATTGATGAGATGAGTTGAGGGAATACAGGACAAGGGGAAACTAAGTGGAAACAAAGATTCCACCTGTGAGCAGCTGAAATATTCTCCAACAAAGTTCGAACTATGGTTCGGCCTAGTCCATTATCTAAACTGAACCCACAAATGCATTTTACAAAACAAACACTGTGATCACATCAAGCACAAGCTTTCCAAAAGAATTCCAAGTCTCAAAGTCTCAAAGTCAGAACATCTTGAACAACATATTTTAACCTTCTAAATAAACACATTCTTAGTTTAGTTTAGTTTAAGATGCAGCGTGGAAACGGGCTCTTTGGCCCATTGAGGACGGGCTGGCCAGCAATCACACTAGTTCTATCCTACACACTTGGGAAAATTTACAGTAGCCAATTAACCTACCAACCAGCACGTCCTTGGAATGTGGGAGGAAGCTGGAACACCCGGAGAAAACCCACACGGTGAAAGGCAGAATGTACAAACTTCGTACAGATAGCACCCATGGTCAGGATCGAAGCTGGGTCTCTGGCGTATAAGGCAGCAACTTTATCATTGTGCCACTGTGCCGTCCCTCCTTGTTAACTAACAAAAGCGACATTAAAGATTGCTTGTCAATTATTCTAATCACCCAAATTACCTACTGCAAATTTCCAATTTAAGTATGCACAAATTACCAATTTCCCCTAATGACAATTTCTCTCTGAAATATGGGAACCTCATATCTGGAAAAGAGACACTTATATTTTGGACAATCTGGATTCCACATGCCCAGTGAAGAACCCAACCCTTCTCTCTCTCTCTCCCATATCCATCCCAAAGAACATAAAACATAAGTAAGATTTTAAAAATCCACCCTTCGTTTAGAAACTTGGTAAATAACTGAAAACTCAGAATAAACAATTAATTTCCACAGTGAAAGACTTTAACAGAAATTCCAAAGAATAAAGTGAAATAAAAGATGGATGGTTAGATCCACCACAATCTAACTCATTGACACGACTTCTTAAAGAGACAGTATCTTTTAAAACATGGATCCCACAAACCTCTTTTCTTATTCTGGTAGGCAGGGCAGTAGGTGAGAACAGATGTCCCGGAAGTAGATGAGGTGTTATCAAGAGCTCTCTCTGGTAGGGAGGAATCATTTCCGCAGTTCAGGAAGAAGTAAGTTATTTCAGAGGCAATTGTGTAAAATAGTTCATCAGTGGAGCAATGCAATGGAGATAAAGTCCTCACAGGAGATAGGTGAGAAGAACTACATTCAAGGTAATTCTGGGAGTCTGTGCGATGGTAGTGAATGTTTTAGCCTACTGTAATGTTGCAGTGTTGTAGTTGCAGGGCTAGCCTATTCCCTGAGGTGGAGATGGGAAGATTATAAACTGTGTGATTGATTCTCTCCGGGGACCCATCAGGGAAGAAAGGTCAGTCCAGGTGGAGATCACAGGGTGAAGAAACATAACCCAGGAGTTGGACTAGACTGGGAACTTCTCCATTTCCAACAACTTGTGGACGCAGCCCAGACCATCACACAAACCAACCTCCCTTCCATTGACTCCATCTACACCTCACGCTGCCTCGGCAAGGCCACCAGCAGAATCAAGGGTGAGCCGCACCCTGGCCACTCCTTCTTCTCCCCCCTCCTATTGGGCAAAAGGTATAGAAGTATGAAAATGCACACGTCCAGATTCAGGGACTGTTTCTTCCCAGCTGTTATCAGGCAACTGAACCATCCTACCAACAACTAGAGAGTAGTCCTGAACTACTATCTACCTCATTGGAGACCCTCGGACTATCTTTGATTGGACTTTATTGATTTTATCTTGCACTGAACGTTATTCACGTTATTCACGTTATTCCCTTTATAATGTATCTGTGCACTGTGGATGACCCAATTGTAATCATGTGTTGGCTTTCCACTGACTGGTTAGCACGCAACAAACGCTTTTCACTGTACCTCAGTACACGTGACGATAAACTAAACTTAAACTCAGAGCCAGGTGTCTGAGGAAAAATCATCTTGGTCTCATCCCAAACTGGGCCCTGAAGGAAACTGAGTAGCAGAGAGAGGCTGACACTCAGTGCTGGCTTCACTTGAGCCTGAGCCCAACTCTAAAACCTTAGGGTCTATGCCAGATCAAATCTGGTGATTGAACCATAAATCAGAGCTCCCCTTACTTCCACAAGAGATGCATAGCATCATAATTTTTTTTGACATTGTGGGACATAGAACATTTACACTAACTGACTGACTGATGAAGGCCAGGATATCAAAAGCTTTTTTTCACCACCCTATTTTAATCACCCTATGTGATGCCACTTATGTTCTTTTATTCCTGTGTCGCTCTGCTACCGCACTCTCAAGAGCCCCACCATTCACTGTGAAAATCCTACCCTGGTTTGACTTCCTAAAATGCAATACTGCATACATCTGAAATTAAACTCCATAAGCCATTTCTTGGCCCATTTGTCAAGTAATATTGATCAAATAACTGATCAAGACCCCACTCTAATTCTTGACAACCTTCTTCACTATCACCTGTTTTAGTTTTAGTGACCTGTAAATTTACTAAAGAAGCCTTGTACATTCTCATCCTCATCCACAATATGGAATTCAAACAACAATGAGCACTGATCCCTGAAGCACACCACTCATCATGGGCCTCCAATCCGATAAACATCCTTCCACCATCACCCTCTGCTTCCTACTATCAATCCAATTATATATCTAATTAGCTAGCTCCCCTTGGATCCCTCGTGATCTAACCTCCCAGATCAATCTGTCATGCAGAACCTTATTCAAAACACTCAATCAAATTTGTGAGACGTGATCTTTCTTTTTTATACTTACATAATTTTGTACTTAAGGAGGCTCATTCTCAGAAAACGGGGTTTAAAACACATGCGTTGAATCAGCCAGGGCAAAGCATGGGGTAGGACTTCTCTGGGACACTGCTTCCACGTCCCCATAATTAGTCCCATTCTCCACCCCACTTCACCAAAGAACCAATTTAGTCCTTCAGGATGGTTGACAGATTTTTTCCCAGAGGTTAAAGTGGTTAAATATTCGCAGAGTTAACAAACCCCTCATTGGCTCGTATAGTCAGGGGTAGCTTTAGTACCTGGACAGTATTTATCACTCTCAGTCCAATGTGAAAGATTTCATCGACTCTATGTCTGTCATCCCCCTCCAGGTCCCATAAACCAGAATGGAGACACTTCAACAAGAGTGGTTTGTTTTTTAACTTTCCAATTGGGCTTTACAGCACCAGAGACCCGGGTTCAATCCTGACTATGGGTGCTGTCTGTACTGAGTTTGTACATTCTCCCTGTGACCTGCATTAGTTTTCTCATGGAAGCTCCAGTTTCTTACCACACTCCAAAGACATACAAGTTTGTAGGCTAATTGGCTTGGTGTAAATGTAAATTGCCCCTAGTGTGTATAAGATAGTGTTAGTGTGTGGAATCGCTGGTCGGTGTGGACTCTTGAGGCCCTGTTTCCATGCTGCATCTCTAAACTAAACTTAATTTAACTGTATCCCTGATACTGACATCATTTGCCCATTCATAGTTTCTCTGGCAGTCTATTCTTCCCTTATAAGTGGCTAGGTCCCATTGATCACCTGGGCTTGTCAGCTTGCCTGAGGCAATGGGGAATCTCATGTAATGTCTGACAGGAGACTCCCATGAGGATTCGCAATTAGAAATCTCTCAGACAGCACAATTTACTTCAAATTGGATGAGACTCTTAATCAGTTTAAGGCTCATGAAATAAATTGAAAAGTACCTAATTGAATTTAAAACTGGCACGGCAGCAAAAAAAGCTAAACAGAATTTGCTGATGCAGAGAACAGCCAATCAAGAAGGTGGTTAGTCACTTTGTATTAATGAATAATCTCAAAGAGTCAGCAGGATCCAATGACACCAAAGCAAATAATCAGCTCAGTGATGCAGCGATAGAGCTGCTGCCTCACAGCGCCAGAGACCAGTGCTCAATCCTGACTATCCTGACTTTGCAGAGTTTTTACGTTCTCTCTGTGACTGCGTGGGTTTTCTCTGGGTGATCCTGTTTTCTCCCACATCCCAAAGACATGTAGGTTTGTAGGTTGTTTGGCCTCTGTAAATTTCCTCTAGTGTGTAGGATGCGAAAGTGGGATAACATAGAACTAGTGTACGGGTGTAGACGGTGGGCCAAATGGCCTGTTTCTACATTGATTCTCTAAAACCGTCATAAATACACAAAAAAGTGAAGCTTGACTTCTTCAGATCTCGATGATCAGAATATATTGGATTCAGTTTTAAGTACTTTGATTCCGGGAGATTGTCAAGGCCAAGTTGTGAAGATGGTCACAATGATAGCACCAGTGGGTATAAGAGAGCCAGGGACAATGCAGTTCCATCCACAGGACTAGGGAAAGTAATAAGGAAAATAACTAACAAAGGCCTACTTCCACTGACCAATGAATTGTAACCAGGGCATTTAACTCGAGAGTGTAAGCAAAGAACTTTGAAAGGACCTTTCCAAACAGATTGATATGTATGACTTAATGTAAGAGTTATTCTCCACTACCTGTTTCACTGATGACAATGTAGTATCGGGGCTGGGAATAACAACTAAACCTTCAAGTACAAACTCAAGCATACCACAAATGGGCGCAGATGTTCATAACCACAGTGTCCTCCCATGTGGAGATGCCCTGTATGTAGAATAGACTCCAGTAACCCCAGATATTGTTGGTTTAGAACTATCTCATTTGTTCCTGAGATAAACATGCAATGTGAGAGCAGAGCAGTCTGAAGAAGAGTCTCGACCCGAAACAGTCTCGGTGGCATGGTGGCGCAGCGGTAGAGTTGCTGCCTTACAGTGAATGCAGCGCCGGAGACCCGGGTTCAATCCCGACTACGGGTGCTATCTGTACGAAGTTTTGTATGTTCTCCCTGTGACCTGCGTGGATTTTCTCCGAGATCTTCTGTTTGGTTAATTGGCTTGGTAAATGTAAAAATTGTCCCTAGTGGTATAGGATCGCTGGTCGGCGCGGACCCAGTGGGCTGAAGGGCCTGTTTCCGCGCTGTATCTTGAAACTGAATCTCTGTTACTCCAGCATTTTGTTTATGACATGAAAGATCTGATAGCACCATTTGGAAGAAGACCAGGCGAGATCCCCAGTATCCTGGAAAACACTTATACCTTAACAATACAAGATATATTGTATTGTATTGTATTGTATTGTATTGTATTGTATTGAAGCAAATTTACTACTTGTTATCATATTGCACTGTGTGCAATTTATCTGTAATCAAATGGACAACCTTATTTTCTGGAAAGCAACGGTGTTCCACTTTGAGATACTTCATTTTCATAAAAAGCTTTGGAGCACTCTAAGATCATAAAAGGCACTTTATAAATGTGGAACTTATTTTAGCTAGGACTTTGTTCATTTATAAATGCAATGGGAAATTTATCAATTCTCTATCAGAGCCATACCTTTTGTACACAGAATTAAATAACTTACTTTAATCAATCATCTCACCAAGAAGGTTTGTACAAGAAGAAAAAATCAGACAAGCAATTTCAATACTTTCCACATTGTACACAGCTCCAACAGACCAGGAGATGGGGACAGATTCAGGAAATGGGAGGGTTTTGGGAACAAATCCAAAGTTGCCTGTTTCCACCCCCTGAGCAGTAACGCACTCACAAATCACAGCTCAAACTCTCTCCAGATGTTTCCTCTAGGAGCTTGGCCCATAATTTGGTTACACAGCAAACTAATTGCTGGTGATATTTATTCCTAGGAACTTGAAGCTTTCGACCATCTCTACTTCAATGTAGACCAGGGTGTGTGTACTGCTTTGTTTCCTGAAGTCGCTTCCTGAAGTCATGTCAACTAGTGTCGATTGAATGCTTAAAGCACCAGTCCTCTTGCGTCGGTCGATTTATTCTTCTTTATCAAGTGAATATTGAGCTGAGGCTACTCATGCCAAACAAGTGTTAGGTGTTGACTTCGAGCTGTACTCATATCTGCTGGTTCCAAGCCAAAGGGACACAACCATACAGAGGTAGGTACAACACATAGTCGGTATCCCCACACATAGGAGAAATAGTGATCACGGTTGGATTCACTAGATGCCACTGTTGGCCTGCAAGTTCTTCAAGCTAGAAATTGGCTTTCAACCATTTGTGGGTGTACAACGTCGAATTTAGCATCAGTTCAGGATCAACAAAAAGATTCTGAATTTGGATAATCTAATTGTGAGAAACTGTTGTGTGGTTTCTCTCCCATTCACCATTGTTGGAAGCTGCCATGCCACTCCACGCCATTCATGCAGGTGCTCCTTCTGATGCCTTGATTGAAGCCAAGATCAAGAATTGTGGCCAAGTGCCAGGAAGAGTCACAAACAGCCTCCTGTATTCCTGGGACAACAAACCATCGGAGGTTCGAGCAGGTCCAGAAGAGATTGCTAAAGGTGTGGACTTTGGTAAACTTTGACTGAAAACCTTGCTTAATGAAATCAAATGAGTGATCCTAGTCAGCGGGTGGAAGCTCTTGCTAGGCATAATATTTCCAACGAACCCCACTCATTTGCTCTAGGAAAGAATTACAGATGTTCACCAGCCTTTTAAGGAATAGATTTTTTTCTAACATCATCTATAAAAGACCTGACTCTATATTTATAATTTCTCCTTGATTCCTCCCCAACGAAATTCTCCCCAAAATTCCCTGTCTTTAAGACACTCCTTGAAAAAAACTGTCCTTGTTATGTTAAACCACGAGACATAGGAGCAGAATTTGGCCATTCAGCCCATCGAGTCCACTCCGCCATTCAATCATGGCTGATCTATTTTTCCTTCTCTACCCCATTCTACTGCCTTCTCCCCATAACCTTTGACACCCTTACTAATTAAGAATCTTTCAATCTCTGTTTTAAAATACCTAATGACTTGGCCTCCAAACCATCTCTACCAAAGAATCCCATAGATTCACCACCCACTGGCAAAAGACATTCCTCCTCATCACCAATCTGAAAATACATCATTTTATTCTGAGGCTGTGCCTTCTGGTTCTAGACTCTCCCCTTATTGGAAACGTCCTTTCCATGTCCACTCTATGTAGGCCTTTCAGACACCAGCTGGGCATAGTACTTACTGGGCCTGCTACATGGTACAGAACAAGTCATACAGAACATTGGTTAGATTGTACAATGCATTGCATGTAATCTTTGTCACCATACTGATGTAAGGATGGCGTGGCAGTAGAAAATGTGCAGGAGGATAACAAGATGGAATCTTCAGGAAAGTCAGAGACATTTTGAACAACCCAACTCCAGAGAAGTTTGACACACTGTCTTCATCTGCTCCATGTGGTTGTTGACTCAAAACCGGTCGTAAAAGGGACTATTTTGCTGATAGCAGAAGAGATTAATCAGGACATTGCCTGGAATAGAGGAAGTGGTTGAAAGTGCTGAATAGGCTGAATAGGCTGAAAGTGAAACAGCTGTCAGGGGCTGAATAGCCTCCTCCTACTTTACTCCTCATGTTCTTATTGCTATTCAGTGCTGAACTCCAGAGAGCCTGGTGGATCCAGTTCATATCACCCCTCTAGCATTAGTCAAGAGACGTGATGGTGAGCATATCATTCGACAGAAGCCGGGAATAATGTGGGAAAATCCCCATCAGATGATAGAATCTTAAGGATAGCGTAGTCAGGGGGTATGGGGAGAAGGCAGGAACGGGGTACTGATTGAGAATGATCAGCCATGATCACATTGAATGGCGGTGCTGGCTCGAAGGGCCGAATGGCCTACTCCTGCACCTATTGTCTATAGAATGGAAGGAGCCAAGGAAAATTCTGGAAGTTTAGTTTGGTTTAGTTTAGTTTAGTTTTGTTGTCACATGCACCAAGGTACAGTGATGGACCATTAGAGAGGAGATGAGAAAGGATTTCTTTAGCCAGAGGGTGATGAATCTGTGAAATTCATTGCCAGAGAAGGCATGGAGACCGTCAATGGATATTTTCACAGCAGAGATTGACAGATTCTTGATCAGTACGGGTATGTCACAAACATGATGGGCCAAAAGGTCATCATTCTCAGTCCCTTTCCCTTTAAAACATTTGTCCCCGTGACTCCAGTTAGAAAACAATTTAAACCGGTTGACCTGGTTCTATGACTCACTAGACGACTATCAGACCTTGCACAAGCACACCCACTGAACCTGAGCTCTTAGCTTGTCTGATTCATCCCCACCCAGTTCATTCTTCTGCATGAAAGTGGTGGAAGAGAACAGTGAGTGGCACGGAGCCATGTTAGGGTGAAGGGAGTGACTCCATCTCACCTAACTACCTGTCAGGACAGATGCTCAAACTCCCGAAACAAATTCAGTCAACATCAGTGTCTGCAGTCATAAGCAGACATACACCAGTGGCTCATTCCAGAGTCCATCTGACTTTCTGTCTTTAGCACATTGAAGTTACAAATGTTTCCAAGATTCTGTAGCCTTTGTTAATTCACCGTAATGAATGTGCATTAGTGCTATGTGTAGCATCAGTAACGTGTGGAAAGAAACTGAAGATGCTGGTTTATATTGAAGATAGACGCAAAATGCTGGAGTAACTCAGCGGGTCGGGCAGCATCTCTGGAGAAAAGCAATAGGTGATGTTTCGGGCTCCAGGCATCTGAAGAAGAGTTCTAACTTTACAAAACGTCACCTATTCCCTTTCTCAAGAGATGCTGCCTGACACGCTGAGTTACTCCAGCATTTTGTGTCTTATCTACCATCAGTAACAGTTCTGCTGAAACATTATCTGTGTTTCTGTCTCCGCACATGCCACCTGACCTATTGGGATTTCTCATTTTGTTTTAATACACCTGCGGTGTTTTACTTCCCAACTACCATGTCCAGCTGGTTTCCTTTGTCAGGCGTGGATTCCTGCAGTCACGTGGCTGTGAAGATGGGCCTGAGACAGTTTCTTCTTTGGTGTAAAATGTTTAATGGCCCAGCCTGGTATACTTGCATAAGGAGCATGAATTACAACATGAATTACAATATTTTCTGTGGTGTGCTCATGAACCACACGATCCAATTTTGGGGGTTGTGGGTTAACGGACCTGTGTTGTGCAATGAATAACCAGAGTCCTTGGAAGTGGCTGCACTCAGCTACATTTATCACTGCAAGTCACTTACTGGTTCAGGGTAAACCATTACAAGGGCACCGAGATGGACAGGAGATGGGGACCTTGATGGTCGGCGTGGACTCAACTGGCTTGTTTCCATGCTGTGACTATAAATTTAAAACGTTTACTGAGATAGGGACCTGGAACTCACGTGTATTGATCTGGGAAAGGCACAGAACAAATTGTGTGTAATTAGCAAAGCAAGTGCACCTCATAAATGGAGGTATGGCATAGAAAAGCAGTGACATTATGCTGAAGATAGACACAAAAAGCTGGAGTAACTCAGCGGGAACGGCAGCATCTCTGGAGTGAAGGAATGGGTGATGTTTCGGATCGAGACCCTTCTCCTGTCTGAAGAAGGGTCTCGACCCGAAATGTCACCCATTCCTTCTGTCCAGAGATGCTGCCTGTCCCGCTGAGTTACTCCAGCTTTTTGTGTCTATCTTCAGTTTAAACCAGCATCTGCAGTTCCTTCCTTCACGTTATGCTGAACCTTCATTAAGCTCTGTTTAGGCTAGGACAGAGATATTGCACCCCCATTGCTTAGGGAGGTGCAAGGAACAAGGCTGGAGAAGTTGGTTAGTGGAGAAAAGGTTAGTGAGGAGAGATTTAATGGAAGTATAAAAGCGTAAGACGGACAAAATGAATAAAACTGATGGTGCAAAGACTGGAGGACATTGATTTTATGGTTTTGGGAAAGAGATTCAGAAGAGAAAAGAGAAAGAACTTTGACTGTCCTACGAGGAAAGATTGGAAAGACTGGGCTTGTATTCACTGGAATTTAGAAGGAGGAGAGGGGATCTTATAGAAATGTATAAAATTATAAAAAGACTGGACAAGCTAATTGCAGCAAAAATGTTCCCAATGTTGAGGGAGTCCAGAACCAGGCGCCACAGTCTAAGAATATATAAAACTGTCTAAGGCCATTTAAAACTGAGATGAGAAAAAACTTTTTCACCCAGAGAGTTGTGAACTTGTGGAATTCTCTGCCACAGAAGGCAGTAGAGGCCAATTCACTCTTAGATAGAGCACGAGGGGCTAGCGGAATCAAGGGATATGAGGAGAAAGCAGGCACGGGTTACTGATGGTGGATGATCAGCCATGATCACAATGAATGGCGGTGCTGGCTCAAAGGGCCAAATCGCCTACTCCTGCACCTATTTTCTATTTTTTGTTATGCAGCAATTGGTAATAACTTTGAACCCACTTCCAAAGACATTAATGGAGACAATTTCTTTAGGAAATTGAGTAGAAATTGGAAGTAACTAAGCGCATATGCTTCTAGGATAGACGAGAGAATAAATGATTCAACAGAGAGCTGACTATTGATTCAGTGGGCTGAATGGCTTCCTTTACCATAGTCTGTGACCCTCTTCAACTTACTTCAGAAACAGTGTTGTTAGTAGGCAGCCTGCAGAAATGTATAGTCAGTCTGTGAGCTGGACTGAGTGTGAGACTAGCACCACGGAGCAGGACCTGCCCCTCAGACCAGCAGCCCAATCACAATGTTAGGGCTCACTCTTATAAAGAGGTTTGGAGGGAATTGTTGTGGCAGAGATTGAAGGGAAAGCTGCGGTCTGCTTCCACCAATGAGTCTGGAGAAGTTTGCAAGGGTCCCTTTCACGGTTTATTCTGAACAGCTCCATAACAATGGACTCTCTGATCTACGGACTGTTCCCAGGGACACATTCAGAGATGGACGTCGGGTGCTCTTGGAAGCAGGGTTGTCAACTTTCAAACTCCCAAATATGGGACAAGGTGATGTCACCGCCTGTGCTCCACGTGACCTCACCCAGTCAGCGGCCACGTGCTCCCATTCCACCAATGATGGCCGCCTGGGCCGGGAGGCGGGTTGCTACACAACCTCCCTTAGGCTAACATGCTCGGCCCTGCTCCCCAAACACACTCGGCCTTGCTCCCCGAACACACTCGGCCTTGCTCCACGAACACACTCGGCTGCGCTCCCCAAACACACTCGGCCCCGCTCCCCGAACACACTCGGCCCCGCTCCCCAAACACACTCGGCCTTACTCCCCGAACACACTCGGCCCCGCTCCCCTAACACACTCGGCCTCGCTCCCCGAACATACTCCGTTAGCCTACACTGTCCGGGCCTACAGCGGCCCCTGGACTTAATATGGGACAAGGGCGGTCCTGTACGGGACAAACAAATTTAGCCCAAAACACGGGATGTCCCGGCTAATACGGGACAGTTGGCCTCCCCGCAGAGCAAGATGTTCATCAGGGAACTGCAGGAGTAAGTGCTGAGGGGCACACTGAAGCTCGGTGCAGCCAACACCAAGGTTCTGTGGGGGTTGGCAGCTGCCTCGGGTCCTTCTGCTGCTGCACATTGGGGGAAAGAGTGTGGTGGAGACACCCCTCAAATAAGGGAAGGGATGTCACCCCAGGGGGCCAACATAGGTGGCAAGTGTGGCGGTAGAGTTGTATAGACGCTATGTTGCGATGCATTGAATGAATGTATGGCCTCCGAGAATGTTGGAAGAGTTTTTTTGCACAGTACCTGGCTTGGCATATATTTTTTACACTGAATAACGTTTATTTTGATTTATTTTTAATGTCTGCCTGCAGCTAGCAGCTTCTGTGTCTGTGCTCTGTTGCTGTCACAAGCAGACAGAGGAGAGTCTAAGCAATGTCACTCTCCCTGAGTTTGGTTGTCAAGCTCAGCCCTTGTAGAGAGTGTGAAGGAGACTAGGAGAGGGATAGGGAGGAAGTTTCCTGCTGCCACAAGAGTACTGATGACGTGTCGTGCTGCGGTTGCCTGCTGCGCGCTCATTATCACAGGATGTCGTTCAAAACATAATCTCAGAGTTTTACAAAACACTTCCAGGAACACTCAGAAACAGCTTGAAAACCTGCTCGCATTTGCTTTGCCAGAGAATTTGCTCAAATTCCCTTTAACCATTTTAAGGTTTGCAATTTTCTTTGAATAGATTGATGACAGGCTCGATCTTATCCATTGCAATGACTCCAAACAAAGTTCAAAATGGAGATCTCCTTCGAGCAGCTCATTTTTTCCACTGCTGATCTTGTTTTGCACTGTGCTGTGTTTACCTTCCTGCACTCTGGTCAGAGGGTAATTAGCAGGCGTGACTGTTGCAACACTGGGGTGACACTGCAGGGGAGGTGACGTGTGCAGTCTGGCCCCTGCGCACTCTGTAGCTCTGTTCAAGTAAGCAGATGTTAAAAAATAACGGCAACAAACCTCTGCGAAAGTACACCTGGGAGAAGATCCCGTGAGAGGAACGCACTCACAAATACGGGCCAGGTGAGCCCAAGTCTGGAAAAGCATCCTGCACTGTCAAAATGGCAGCTAGCACAAAGGAAGTTGAGAGTAGTGACCAGCCAGCACCAGGTTGGGTTAAATAGCGACCAGCCAGCACCAGGTTGGGTTAGTATAGCGACCAGCCAGCACCAGGTTGGGTTAGTAGAGTGCCAGCCAGCACCAGGTTGGGTTAGTATAGCGACCAGCCAGCACCAGGTTGGGTTAGTATAGCGACCAGCCAGCACCAGGTTGGGTTAGTAGAGTGCCAGCCAGCACCAGGTTGGGTTAGTATAGCGACCAGCCAGCACCAGGTTGGGTTAGTATAGCGACCAGCCAGCACCAGGTTGGGTTAAATGGCGACCAGCCAGCACCAGGTTGGGTTAGTAGAGTGCCAGCCAGCACCAGGCCTGGTTAATGCAATGATCAACCAGCACTAGATAGAGTTAGTTTAGTGACCAGACAGCACCAGGCCAAGTTAGTGCAGTGACCAGCCAACACGAGGTTGGGTTAGTGCAGTTGCCAGCCAGCACTAGGTTGCGTTAGTGGAATGACCAGCCAGCACCAGGCCAAGTTAGTGACGTGACTAACCAGCACTAGACAGGGTTAGTGAAGTGACCAGCCAGCACTATACATGGGTTAGTGCACTGAACGACCCAGCACTAGGTTGGGTTAATGCAGTGACCAGCCAGCACCAAACAGGGTTAGAGCAGTGACTAGCCAGCACTGGACATGGTTAATACAGTGACCAACCAGCACCAGACTCGATTAGTGCAGTGACCAGCCAGCATTAGACAGAGTTAGAACAGTGACCAGCAGGAACTGTACAAGGCCAGCGCAGAGACCAGCCAACAACGGGACTAGGTTAGTGCACTGAACAACCATCATTTGGTTGGGTTAATACAGTGACCAGCCAGCACCAGACAGGGTTAGTGCAGTGAACAGACAGCACCAGATAGGGTTAATACAGTGACCAGCCAGCACTAGACAGGGTTAATACAGTGACCAGCCAGCACTAGACAAGGTTAATACAGTGACCAGCCAACAATGGGGCTAGGTTAGTGCACTGAACAACCATCATTTGGTTAGGTTAATACAGTGACCAGCCAGCACTAGACGGGGTTAATACAGTGACCAGCCAGCACTAGACGGGGTTAATACAGTGACCAACCAACACTAGACAGGGTTAAGAGTGACCAGGAGAAATGCTGACATTTTGTAAAAGCAGACGAGAGGAGTAGTTTCTAGAAGCAAGGAACTGCAGATGCTGGTTTACCAAGGAATGACACAAAATACTGGAGTAACTCAATAGGTCAGGCAGCATCCCTGGAAAGCATTGATAGGCGACCTTTCAGGTTGAGACCCCTCTCCAGACTCTGGATTTGTTGCTTGCAATATTTATTTCTCCGTTTTAGTGTGGGGTTTCCAAGTCTATCCGCTTTGAGGCTGTTATGCCTCTAATGCCTCTGCCAGAAAAGCTGCAAGTATTAACATTGGAATGCACTTTTGGAATGTTGACTGGAGTAAAGAGAGGCTTATTTCCTGTTGAGGCCAATCCGTTTCTAGGCAACCTGGTGCTATTGTTACTAATAAAAAACACATGCAAACCCACAGCTCTTTAAATCGGACTCCTTCCAATTGAAACATCTGACATAGCACAATGAAAAGTGCTCAATGAAGAAAGTCAATAGTCAATAGTCGTTTATTTGTTACATACACATAAATGTGTAGTAAAATGAAACATTACCCGCAGTTGAACAATAAGACCAATAAGATTAATCAATAAAAATGCAATAACACATACAATCACAACTAACACCAAACAAAAAGAAACATCCATCACAGTGAGTCTCCTCCAGTCCCTCCTCACTGTGATGGAAGGCCACAATGTCTTTTTCTCTTCCCTGCCGTCTTGTCCCGCGGTCAGGCTGTTGGAGTTGCCACGTCGGGGCAGTCGGGGCTCCCGATATCGAAGCCCCCGCTGGGCGGTGAAAGGTCCGCGGTGGGCCAACCCAAGCCCCGCGATTCGGGGCGGGCGAACACGCTGCCTCTGCCGCTGCCGGAGCTCCCGATGTCGGCCCCCAACCAGGGGCCTGTGGGCTTCCGACGTCCACGCGGCCCGCGCCGGAGCCTCCGGAGACGAATCGCAGCCGCTCCCGCAGCATCCGCAGGCAGCCAGCGCCGCAGGTGGTGAGTCCGGGCCGTGGGCTCTGCGAACCAGACCCAGGTGGTCCCAGGTGCATGGCCGGTGGTAGGCCGCAACGGGAACGGAGACACGACACAGAAACAAAGGTCGCGTCTCCATTCTGGAGAGAGAATTTTACAGTTCCCGTTCCCTCCCACCCCCCCCCAAACATAACATACAAACCCTACACCATATTAAAACTACAATTCAGACAAAAACAACAAAAAACACAAAAGACAGACGGACTGCAGGCAAGCCGCAGCGAAGGTGAAGTTATTCATATTTGGACTGCAACAATGTACTGCACATAAATATAGAATGCATTTCCTGTCAGCAAGACCTCTGTGCCCACAATAGGAAACATTTGAAATGTAGAAACAAGGAAATGCAGATACTGGTTTACAATAAACGGAACAAAGTGCTGGAGTAACTCAGCAGGTCAGGCAGCATCTCTGGAGAACATGGATAGGTGACATTGTAGCGACCATAGAGAATGGTCCAGGTCGTCGAACCCTCGGATTGGCCAGCGAGGTCACGTGGGAACGCGACCATGGGGATTGGTCCAGGGAACGACATCGCTGATTGGCCAGCGATGTCAGGTGCGCGTTTGGCGCCTGTTTTAGCCAGTTCGGCGAAGTCTTCAAGGAAGACAGTAAGTTTATATTGGTTGTCCTGTAACTTGTTGTTTATCTCTGTATTCGTGTATTGCGGCTGCAATAAACTTCGTCTACAACTAACAAGTTTCGGACTCGCCATATTGGTGACCCCGAACGTGATCTGGACGATCACCGACTGAGCAGGAACCCGACGCCTCGTTGACGATGACCGAGCAGGGCACACCGGAGTCAAGCGCGGCAGGCGTTCATCTTCCGTTATTTTGGACGTACGCACCGCAAGCTTGGTTTATCCACGCCGAGGCCCAATTCCATATAAAGAAGGTGTCGGACGATTCCACGAAGTACTTCTACCTCGTCAGCGCTCTATCGCCGGACACAACCAAGCGCGTGATGCGGTTCATCGTAAATTCACCTGCGGAAGACAAGTATGAAACCATGAAGAAGGTATTACTGCGAACCTTCGGGTTAAATAAGCATGGTGGTGCGGCAAAACTTCTGCACCTACCGGAGCTTGGAGACCAACTACCTTCCGTCCTCATGGCCGAAATGATGGTGCTAGCCGGTGAGCATACGGATTGCCCGATGTTTGAACAGGCATTCCGCGAGAAACTTCCCGAGGATGTCCGACTGCTGCTTACGGATTGTTCTTTTAAGGACCCCGAAGCATATGCAGCGAAAGCGGACGCGCTCATAGCGGCAAAAAACAAGGCAAGTGGTTCAATCAACAAAGTCTCGACATCGGTGACCACGCCACAGCGACGGCAAGATGGCGCCACGTCTCCCGCCAATTCTCCGAAAGCCCGCCAAAAAGATCCACACAAGCGCGGCTGGTGCTATTATCACCTACGATGGGGTAACGAATCCCGCAACTGTCGTTTGCCTTGTACCTTCGCGGGAAATGCCTCGGCCGATCGTACATAGGGGCAGTTACGATTGGCCAGAACCGGCGCCTCTATGTCCATGATCGATTCACGGACACAGAATTTTTGGTCGACACGGGAGCCATCGTCAGCATAGTGCCGCCGACCGACCTCGAAACCAGATCGGGTAAGACAGGTCCCACTCTCATCGCGGTTAATGGCAGCCCAATTCGCACTTTCGGTACACGGAAGATGTCCCTTGTGTTAGGCCTCCGCACGTACGAATGGCCATTCATCATAGCCGACGTCAAACAAGCGATCCTGGGCGCAGATTTCCTCTGGGCTTTTTCACTGATTCCTGATGTCCGCGGGAACGACCTCCGACCCTCCGCCGAAGATGAGCACGTCGCTCCGACAATTGCCTCCTCGCCCAGCCCTACTGTCCAGGCCGTCGTCGCGGCCCCCGACTCGTATGCTGCGATTCTGGCAGAGTTCCCAGAGCTGCTCGTCCAACGTTTTGACGCACCTTCGGCTAAGCACGGTGTGGTCCATCACATCCGCACCGAAGGCCCTCCCGTTTTCGCTCGGGCCAGGAGACTACCGCCAGACAAACTGGTGGTGGCAAGGGCGGAGTTCAGGAAGATGGAGGAAATGGGAATTGTCCGTCAGTCTGACAGCCCGTGGGCCTCGCCGTTGCACATGGTCTCCAAGGCATCTGGGGGGTGGAGGCCATGTGGCGATTATCGGCGTCTCAATGCTGTCACCACGGCTGATCGCTACCCCATACCGCACCTACAGGACTTTTCATCTGGGCTGGAAGGAGCGGTGGTGTTTTCCAAAATCGATTTGGTGCGAGGACACCATCAGATTCCGGTGCGACCGGAGGACATACAAAAAACTGCAACTATTACTCCGTTCGGGTTGTTTGAATGGTTGCGTATGCCTTTCGGTCTAAAGAACGCGGCACAGGCTTTCCAGCGACTGATGGACCGCGTGGGCCGGGGTTTACCCTTTTTGTTTATTTATTTAGACGACATCCTGGTAGCCAGCCCCTCAGTGCAGGAACACCAGGCCCATTTGCGGACCGTGTTCCAGCGGCTCCAAGACCACGGGCTCATTATCCAACCCTCCAAATGTCAATTCGGCCTACCCGCTCTCGATTTTCTAGGGCACAGAATTACTCCTGCCGGCGCCGCCCCTTTGCCCGAGAAGGTGGAGGCTATCCGGGCTTTTCCCAGGCCCACCACAGTAAAAGGGCTGCAGGAGTTCGTAGGCATGGTTAATTTCTACCATAGATTCGTTCCGGCAGCGGCGCGAGTCCTGCGCCCGCTTTTCCAATGCCTTGCAGGGAATCCGGTAGAGTTGTTGTGGTCCCCGGCCGCAGAGTCGGCTTTTACGGCAGCTAAGGCAGCCTTGGCAGACGCCACCATGTTGGTCCATCCGAGCCCCTCCGCCCCCACGGCCCTGACGGTTGACGCCTCTGACGTGGCGGTGGGTGGGGTTCTGGAGCAGCAGGTTGGTGGCCGTTGGCAGCCTTTAGCGTTTTTCAGCCGGCAACTAAATTCGGCCGAGCTGAAATATAGCGCATTTGACCGAGAGCTTCTAGCTCTCTATTTAGCTGTCCGTCATTTCAGGTATTTCCTCGAGGGCCGTCCATTTGTGGCATTTACGGACCACAAGCCATTAACATTTGCTTTTTTGAAAATGTCTGACCCATGGTCGGCCCGCCAGCAGCGGCACCTGACTGCTATCTCCGAATTTACCACAGATGTCCGTCATATCGCGGGTAAGCTTAATGCCGTTGCTGACGCCCTGTCTAGACCTGCTTTTCCCCCTATTTCGGCGGTGGACTGCGAAGTGGATCCCCAGGAGCTCGCGGAGGCACAGCTCCTGGCGGATACCGTTTCGACGTACCAGTCCACCACTTCGGGATTGAAGTTGGCCCAGGTAGCTTGTGGGTCGGAGGGCACGAAAGTCTGGTGCGATGTTTCTCTTCCTCGTCCCAGGCCGGTAGTACCGCCCTCCCTTCAGCGCCGGGTTTTCGATGCCATTCATGGGCTGGCGCACCCGTCCATCCGCTCCACCTCTGCCTTGGTAGCAGCGAGGTTTGTCTGGCATGGCCTGCGGAAACAGGTAGCGGGGTGGGCACGTTCCTGCGTGCCCTGTCAGACCGCTAAAGTCCAGCGCCACGTCCAGCCCCCCGTACAGGAGTTCGAAGTCCCGGCTTTTCGTTTTTTCCACATCCACGTGGATTTGGTCGGGCCTTTGCCTTCCTCCCGGGGCTACACCCACCTCCTCACGGTGGTGGATCGGTTCACCCGGTGGCCAGAGGCTTTCCCATTGTTTGATATCTCGTCAGCGTCTTGTGCTAGGACTTTGGCCCTTCATTGGGTAGCTCGTTTCGGGGTCCCGGCAGTTATTACAACTGACAGAGGGCCACAGTTCACTTCGTCCCTCTGGGCCGCGCTGGCGGAACTGTACGGGTCCAAATTACAACCCACAACCGCATATCACCCCCAGGCAAATGGACTCGTAGAAAGGTTCCACCGCCAACTTAAGGCGTCCCTCAGTGCAAGGCTTGAAGGCCCGGACTGGGTAGACCAACTCCCTTGGGTTCTTTTGGGCATCCGGACTGCTCCTAAGCCAGATCTCGGTGCGTCGTCCGCAGAGCTGGTATATGGCTCGACCCTTCGAGTCCCCGGAGATCTGTTTCCGGACCCTTCAGCCCTGCTCCCTACAGTCCCATCAGCGTTAGCATCTCTCCGGGAACGGGTGGGCTCCCTGGCTCCAGTGCCGACTTCACGTCATGGGTGTCCCATGGTACATGAACCGTCTTCCCTGAAGGACTGTGAGTTTGTTTTTTTGCGTAAAGATGCCCATCGCGCCCCGTTGCAGAGGGTCTATCAAGGGCCGTTCCGGGTTTTACGTAAGGGAACGGCTACTTTCACCTTAGACATGGGCGGCAAGAGTGAACTCGTCTCGGTGTCCCGGCTCAAACCTGCCCATTTGGACCCGGATCAACCAGTCCTGGTCGGTCAAACCCCTAGAAGAGGCCGACCTCCGTTAGTTCCGCCCAGTCCACAAACCACCGTTCCGACAGTTCCTCCAGGACCCCCCGTTTCGGCAGTTCCCCTAGGACCCCCCGTTTCGGCAGTTCCTCTAGGACCCCCCGTGCCGGTAGTTCCTCCAGAACCTCTCGTGCCGGCTGTTCCACCAAGTTCGGAACCTCCGGCTCCTGTGGTTCAGGCTGTCCCTCTCCGTACTCGTTATGGTCGCGAAATCCGGCTCCCTGCTAGGTTCCGCACCTCGGGTTCTGGGGGGGGTCATGTAGCGACCATAGAGAATGGTCCAGGTCGTCGAACCCTCGGATTGGCCAGCGAGGTCACGTGGGAACGCGACCATGGGGATTGGTCCAGGGAACGACATCGCTGATTGGCCAGCGATGTCAGGTGCGCGTTTGGCGCCTGTTTTAGCCAGTTCGGCGAAGTCTTCAAGGAAGACAGTAAGTTTATATTGGTTGTCCTGTAACTTGTTGTTTATCTCTGTATTCGTGTATTGCGGCTGCAATAAACTTCGTCTACAACTAACAAGTTTCGGACTCGCCATAACATTTTGAATCGGGACCCTTCTTCAGACATCTAACCTTGACTGGGGTAACTGCAGCTTCATTAACTTGGCCTCCATTGTTCTTTGAGCAAGGACAGACCCGTTCAGCACAATTAACTAAATGTGAGGTCAATAGACAATAGACAATAGACAATAGGTGCAGGAGTAGGCCATTCAGCCCTTCGAGCCAGCACCGCCATTCAATGCGATCATGGCAAATCACTCTCAATCAGTACCCCGTTCCTGCCTTCTCACCATACCCCCTCACTCCGCTATCCTTAAGAGCTCTCTATCCAGCTCTCTCTTGAAAGCATCCAACGAACTGGCCTCCACTGCCTTCTGAGGCAGAGAATTCCACACCTTCACCACTCTTAGGTCTTAACTATTCGGCGAACAAACACACTAAAAGATCCTTCCCATGCTAGACTTTGAGGAGCAAAGTCTGGTGGGGACACCCCTCAAACAAGACAAGGGATATCACTTCAGGGGGTTAGAGACAAAATATGTAGAAAGGAACAGCAGATGCTGGTTCACACCGAAGATAGACACAAAATGCTGGAGTAACTCAGCGGGTCAGACAGCATCTCTGGAGAAAAGGAATAGGCGACATATTGGGTCAAGACCCTTCTTCAGACTGAAGAAGGAAGAAGAGTCTGAAGAGGGTCTTAACCCGAAACATCACCTATTCCATTGTTCCAGAGATGCTGCCTGACCCACTGAGTTACTCCAATATTTTGTGTCTACCCCGAGGGGATTAGATGTGGCAAAGGCGTTTTCCTTAGAGATCGGAGTAAACACAAAAAGCTGGAGTAACTCAGCAGCATCTCTGGAGGGAAGGAATGGGTGATGTTATGGGTCGAGACCCTTCTTCACAGATGTTGTTTTGACTATGGACGTTCAGTCACTACACCTCCATCTCCCACCAGGAAGGCCTTAAAGCCCTCTGTTTCTTCTCTTGACCTGAAATGTCCCACCATTCCTTCTCTCCAGAGATGCTGCCTGTCCCGCTGAGTTACTCCAGCTTTTTGTGTCTATCTTCAGCATCTGCAGTTCCCTCCAACACAGCGGGACAGGCAGCATCACTGGAGCGAAGGAATGGGTGAAGTCAGCATGGAACATGCCGCAGGTATTGCAGGACAAGGACTCGATGGATCTTGTGACGTGGTTCCCTGAGAAGACTGCTCAGTTTGCTGGCGGAATGGTGCATTGCCAGTAGTCACCAACAAGCACTACCTCAGTTGGCTGGCATGAGAGGGGGTCCTTCCTGTACCATCAGAGTCTAACTTCCAAGGCACGCTGACTTTGGAATGGCTGGTGAGATGAGTGTTCACCTCTCGCAGAGTGTGGATAAAAACTATTTGGAGTGGTGTCCTTGAGTCTCGAGCTTATACCCCAGAGTGTTACACAAGCAGCATATTAAGAGAGTGCTACGCTGTTGGCTGAGCCTTCTGCTGGATGAGATTTTAAACCAAGGTTGCTTCTGCTTTCTAAGGTGGATGTAAAAGTCCTCAATGTGCATTAACAGTGTTTAATCATGTAACATCTTAAATATAGAGAACCATCCTAAAGCAGTGTAGGAAAATAACTGCAGATGCTGGTACAAATCGAAGGTATCACAAAATGCTGGAGTAACTCAGCAGGTCAGGCAGCATCTTGGAGAGAGGGAATGGATGACGTTTCGGGTCGAGACCCTTCTTCAGACCCTTGCAGACAAGCAGACAAGCAAACCCTTCTTTAGGCATCCTGAAGCACATCATAGATGTTCCCAACTGATATTAACATAGAGGGACTGTGGGGACCTTACTGGAAGCATTCAGCCAAGGAGTTTGAGAAATATTGCTACAGAGTGGAAAGCAACAAATGGAGAACTTGAGTTATAAAATTAAACTAATAAGCTGGGGCTTTATTCCCTAGAGTGATGGAGGTTGGGGAGTGACCTTATAGAGGTTTTTAAATTAATGAGTAGCACAGTTAAGATGAATAGTCAGTCCCAAGTTAAGGGAGTCTAAAACTAGAGGGTAAAAGTTTAAGGTGAGAGGAGTAACATTTAAAAAGGATCTAAGGGGCAGGTTTCTCACACATAGTGTTGGCTATATTGAATGAGCTGCCAGAGGAAGCTGTGAAGCCCGGTACAATTACAATACTTAAAAGACATTTAGACAGGTACATAGATAGAGAATGTTTAGAGGGTTTTGGGCCAAACGCAGGCAGTTGGACTCGCTAGGCAGACACCTTGGTTAGCATGGACAAGTTGAGCAGAAGGGCCTGTTTCTTTACTTTATAACTATGACCCTGTAATTTATCATGAGATCTCCCTGGTGCTCTGGGCCAATAGTTTTCCCTTCAGTCAGTGTCATTAACACAGCTTATGAGGTCACTGCCACATTACTGTGTGTGTCATCTTGCTGGGCTCTCATTGGCTGCTACATCTCTGGCCTTACAAATTGTGACTAGATTTCAGAACGCCCTCATTGGGCATTGAGCACTTTGGGGCAATCATAGAAGGTGAAAGGCTAAGGATATGCTTTCCTCACTGTAAATGTCAAACCTGGCCTGACCTGAATCTATACAAAGGTTTTACATTTCCATTTCCTCCAGAGTGGGTGTTGGTGCAATCGCTGTCAAAGTTTCCTCAGACATACAGAATCTGCAGAATATGCAGCCTCGTTGCATAGAGATAGGGGGAGATGGCGAGAGAGAGATAGCGAGAGAGAGATGGCGAGAGAGAGATGGCGAGAGATAGAGAGATAGAGGGAGATAGAGAGATAGAGGGAGATAGAGAGATAGAGGGAGATAGAGGGAGATACAGAGAGATAGAGGGAGATAGAGAGATAGAGAGGGAGATAGAGAGAGAGAGAGAGAGAGAGAGAGAGAGAGAGAGAGAGAGAGAGAGAGAGAGAGAGAGAGAGAGAGAGAGAGAGAGAGAGAGAGAGAGAGAGAGAGAGAGAGAGAGAGAGAGAGAGAGAGAGAGAGAGAGAGAGAGAGAGAGAGAGAGAGAGAGAGCATCTGCTGAGTTACTCCAGCATTTTGTGTCTACCTTCGATTTAAACCAGCATGTGCAGTTCTTTCCTACACATACTATCCCTTCTTTCTGTTCAAAGTATTCGTCAGAGAAAGCCCGTGAATAGGAATCATAGACCCGAAACGTCACCCATTCCTTCTCTCCTGAGATGCTGCCTGACCCGCTGAGTTACTCCAGCATTTTGTGATAGCTGGGGTTTCTAAAGGTTACATAATTGGATCCTCTTTACAAATACACAGTCATCATTGAATGGTCCAGTTTAGCTCTTGAATCATACTTTGGATCAGGACCAAAGCAGAACAACTCTCTGCTCGTAGTTCACTGTTTCTGAACCCTAACCCACTACTCTGAGCTGTGGCTGCAGGCAGGTACAGCATTAGATGTTGTATTTGTGGCAACCACCGTGTAGAGGGCAGGTTGCCCCTGAAGTGCCTGACCTGTTACATATTGGAGTATGGAATCTCCCATTGGTAACAAGTCCTATCATTGAAATAAATTCAAATATGATGTGAGAATAAAATGATACAAACTTCTGCAGATGCAGCCTAGAAAGCCTACTGTCGGCTTGCATCACAGCATGTTTTGGGAACAGCTCTGCCCGAGAACGCGAGAAATTGCAGAGTTGTGGATGTAGCCCAGTCCATCACACAGGCCAGACTCCTCACTACTGACTCCATTTGCACGTCATGCTGCCTCTGAAAAACAGCCAACATAATGAAACACCTGTCCCACCTCGGTCATTCTTCCTTCTCAGTTCAGTTTCGTTTCGTTTATTGTCACATGTACCGAGGTACAGTGAAAAGCTTTTGTTGCATGCTAACCAATTAGCGGAAAGACAATCATTGATCACAATCGAGCCATTTACAGTGTGCAGATACATGATAAGGGAATAACGTTTAGTGCGAGGTGAAGGCACCAAATCCCAATCAAGGATAGCCCGAGGGTCACCAATGAGGTAGATAGTATTTCTCGGACAGAAGATTCAGAAGCCTGAAAGCAGCACCAACTGACTAAGGAACCTCTTCTCTGTTATCAGGCTTCTGAATGGTCCTTCTATAAGCTAGGGTACTGTCCGATTCACTTCTTCCTTATGGCAGACATTGGACTTAGTCTCTAGAACTGCCAAGCCACAATATTGAGAACTATATTCTGCCCTCTGTATCATTCCCTTTACTCTACCTATTGACTTGAATTCGGCTTGATTGTATTTATGTAGAGTATTGACCGATTTAATTGGATAGCATGCAAAGCAAAGCTTTTTGCTGTACCTCAGTGCACACGGTAATAATAAACCTAAAGATGAACTTCCTGTTGTTTTCCTGACATTCGGTAAAATTGTAAATTGTCCCTAGTGTGTAGGATAGTGTTAGTGTGCGGGGCGATCGCCCAACTTTAATCAATAATTCACTCATTTGGATGATCTTGTTGTTAATACAAACAAAATGGAAACCCCCTTTAAACTACTGACTCTTTTGTCTTAAAGCAATGCCCGATCATGCACCAACATTTTATGTATTATGGATGCGAACAGCACAGCAAAACCTTGACATATTGAACAATTAATACAGCAAAAAAACAAGGAAGTGCAAGAGCATTATCAGATTAAACACCAAGCACATAAAGGCTGATTGAAGCTGGTGATCAATAGTGATCTTGGTGAAGGAGGCTGGTTGAGTTTAGTTTTTTAGTTTAGTGATACCGCACGGAAACAGGCCCTTCAGCTCACCGAGTCCGTGCCGGCCAGTGTGAGTGAGTTAGCTGTGAGGGAGGAGTGAGGGGGAAGTGAGAAAAAAGAAAGGGAACAGTGAGTGCAGCGGCAAGCATTAAGGCTCATGACCTTGAACGTGACTAAAGATCATGCTATCAGTTTACTAACTGCCAAAATAAACATTTCTCCTGTGGACCTGGAAAAAACATTTGATTTCTAGCATTCATTACAAAAGACCTTTGCACCACTGGTTTGGTGCAATCTGCACTCGACAACATTGCCATCCCAACGGGCCTGAGAGTGTTTGGGAAACAGCTGCCCTCAGCTTCCATCCCCTCTCCCTGGCTCAGAGAGGAAGACGGGCGCTCTGCCTCCGCAGCCCACCGCAGTGCGCCACTGGTCCAACCTCTCCCCTTCGTGTGACAGATTGCGAGGTGCGGCGGGGAGCAAGGCACAGCCAGGGACAGACAGCAATGTAATTATGTAGCTTCCCCTTGTAACCTTATCACCTTGCAAGGGAGTATCCAGGGAATCCCATGGGATCCCTCTGCTCATTAGGCAGCCACCCCATGGCTCGGGGCTGAGAATCGCAGAGGTGAGGAGTTCTGTTCGGATCCCACCTGCCGGCTGTGCCACTCTTCCATGTTCAGTTAAACCCCCCCTTTGTTTCCCAAAATAAATCGGAAGGCAATGCGATGGAGAGTGAATGGGAAAGAACTGAAAACAACGAGCTCTCTGTTCCAGGGAAAGTTGCTGCCGAGATTTTAATAGTTAAGGAAGCAGATTGTGTGCATGTGATGCTTCGCAGAAAACGCCTCTGGCATTCCGTCAGTAAACCCTGGCTAGCAGTGGGTCCCTTTGTGACTTTTCTCACAGTTAAAACTGACACAACAGTTCTAGGGAGGCTGGAGCCAATTGTGTTGTCAGGACAACCTGTGAGCTTGTCAGGAAATGACAGCTCAACCCCTCTCTTGTAAAATGGAACACAAAACTTCATGCTACAGTACATTATATTGTGGAACTGTGCTGTTTTTGAATGGAGACTGGAACTGTAGATGCAACAGGTCGTAATTCAGACACCAGGCTGGAGAATATCCCTGAACAAAGTGTATCGAATTTTTTATGGTCATAATAAAGTCATAGGGACATTTAGTGTAAAGATACAGCATGAAAACAAGCTCTTTGACCCACCGAGTCCACGACATCCAGCGAGCAGCCTGCACACCACCACTATCTTACACACTAGGAAGAATTCACAATTTTGCAGAAGCCAATTAACCTACAAACCTGTATGTCTTTGGAGTCTGAGGAAACTGGTGCAACCGGAGAAAACCCACGCAGTCACAAGGAGAACGTACAAACTATGTACAGACAGCACCCGAGGTCAGGATCGAACTCGGGTCACTGGCGCTGTTAGGCAGCAGCTCTTCCGCTATGCCACTGTCCCGCCCTGGAGTCATACAGCAAGGAAACAGGCCCTTCAGCCCAACTCATCCATTCTAACTGAAATGCCCTATTTGCCCGCATCTGGCTTTGTTGTCTTTCAGCACAAAGATGTGTGTTTAAATTCAATTACAATAGTTTCAATGGCATTGTTTACTTCAGTATTTTTGGTGTGTACAAGTTTTTCCATAAAATTACATATTTACAATGGGTGCTATCTTCACAAACAAACACAACTCTGCATATTAAAGCACTTTTGCTATGACAAGTTATGCACATGGATCGTCTGGAGCTTTTAAGGACAAAATCTAGACAGCTAAAGCTTTGTTCTATTCCACAACGTAATGTGGATTGGCTCACAAGCACTCAAGTTATTGATTAGCAGAACAAATCTGACCGTCACCATCTGCTGAGTGGTAAAATGGGCAGTCTGCAATCTTCATTGATCTCTTTTTTTCAGGCTTTCTGTCTTTATTGTAGTCCAACGACATATCCTTATACTCTGAATGTTTGATTAATGCATTCAAGAATGTCTCAAGGCCAGGGCAGTTTCCAAAGCTCATCCCCTGTGATCTCACCTGCTCTATCCACAGATGTGGGGGCCCCTTACACAGCTCTCCTTGTAAATTGGGGACATATTGCTGCTTGCAGATTATATTTTAAAATAGTTTGAAAATAGTCCAACCATGGTGAAATGCATTTTCTTGCAAACCATGGCTTGGAATGTAAGTTTTAATGCAGACTCACTGGAGAAGGCTGGGTCAAACAATGTCCACTGAACTGGCAAGTGTTTAAGTTTTTTGTTGATTTTGATCAAATCATGAAGTATGTCATGGTAAGGCAGATCTCTATTACATAATTTCCAATCCCTTCCCAGATTTACACTGACAGAAAAAACGGGATATTTTATAAAAAACTAAGGACTAAAGTGACGGTGTGTTGCCTTAAGGGAGAGACACGGGTTCAATACTAACGTACAAAAGGGAATTAGACATATATTTTCAGGGACATCAGAAAAGGAGCAGGTCATTTCGTCCCTCGGGCTTGTTCTGACATGAGATGTGCTCTTGGCAACTTTGTAACTAGTTCCGTACACCAGACTTGGCGTGTCCCATTGAGAAGACTTTCCCAATATCATACATGAAAGGTCGAGGTCTATTTTCTAGACTCTGTCTCCATCAGACTCTCCAACTGATAACAAAAGTTTCCCTCCATCTATTCTATCAATTCCCCCTCACAACTGCCTTGAACTATTCCTCAGTCCAAATATCTTTCTGACAAACTAATGTTGCGTTCCCGCTTGAGCCAATGTATTCTTCCACAGGAGAACTGAAAGGGGCAACATTTTTTACAGGGCTGTGGATATGGGACTAATTGGATAGCTCTCAGAGCCAACAGATATAATGGTTTGCTTTCGACTGTAGGACCCTCTGATTCAGTGATTTCACCTATTGCGTTCTCTGCCGGAGGGATATTATTAAACTAATCAGATCCTTTTGTTGAGATTGACAACTATCCGGTGATTGAGAGTTGCTTTAATATCCCGGTCATCGGTAACAAAGCAAAGAAATATACTGGGCTCATCAAATTCATTGTCTCCAAGCACCATAGGCAATTTGCACTGCATCAACTGTATGCTACTAATTTAATATCCCGCAGGAGGTGAGTAACCACAAGAAAATCAATTCTAGAAGAGAAAAGGAGACATTTTGCCCTGAGCTCCTAATAACTAAGTGCAAACTATAGGAAATCAATCCAATTTAGCAGTTAGATTAATGGTCTCTGATGGAATGCACTTAATGGAAGGGAAGTTATCTGATCTGCAATCGTTCCCATGTTATAGGCTTCAATCTCTTCTTAAGATATCTACTTCCTATATTGTTGATTACATTTGCAGAATGCTGCCACTCTTGCAGATTGTTAATTAAAGTGCACAGCCCCAGTTTTAAGGAACCATTCATAAAACTTAGATTTGAGGCCATTGTGACTTGCTCCATCTGCTCTGCCACATCATGAAAGCTGCAGCCAAATTGCCCCTTAACCTTCCGAATACAACCATAACTTTAGAAAAAAACTTGGTTGTACATTTGGAAAGGATAAATCTGCAAGAGTTGTAAGATAAGAGAATGGTAATGAGAACTATAAATCTTAAATATAAACAGGAAATATATTTTTTTTTAAACGCCCTGTGGGACAGGCAGCAGCTGTGGAGAGAACTGCAGTGTACCCAGCATTATGACTGCTTAGGAAACGGAAATTTGCCCTTATGGATTTCACAAATCACTTCCAAAAAGTTTGAGATATGGATTAACAAATTCTCTCTTGTGGAATGAACCAAACACAAATTGCAAAAGAAGGACCAAACGTCGTCAAATTTTGTCGCACCATCAAGATATTGAAGGCTTTCTAGGAGCACAACCACCCCATAATAGGGGGGGGGGAGGGAGGGAGGGGGGGGGGGTGTTGGATTCATATTTAAATTCATGAGCTTTCATCAGAATCTTTTATTGGAGTGTGGAACTAATTGGTGTGTTCTTCAAAAAGCCACACTGGTGCAATGCGTTAGATGGCCTTCTGTGCTATATCACTCTATCATTTTAATTGCATGTTATCCATATTCATACTTCATTGTAAATGCCAGATTTCTTAATGACAACCCATACTCTGCAGGCACATATATCTGGGGATAAGGCAGCTTGACTGGTTAATGTCATTCCACCTACACCTGGGCATGTTGCTGCCTTCCAAACTCAATATTGAATTCAACAGCTTTAAAGGTTTTTCAAACAATATTGAAAATGGTTATGTCCAAGTTCAGGAACAGCTTCTTCCCAACAAACATCAGACTATTGAACACAATGAACTCCAAATAAACTCCAAACTATTAACTGCCTGGGTTGCATTGGGGACCAGGGGCATTGTTTTGTGTTTGCACTATATTGTCTTTTTTTATTTATTTAAAAATCTTTTTAGTGTGTTTATTATATTAAGTGCTGTGTACACAAACCTGTTGTGTTGCCATTGCAAGTAAGAATTTAATTGTTCCATTTCAGTACATATGACAATAAAACTCTCTTGACTCTTGATTCTTGAACTGTTTCAGTGCTGGCCAGTTTTGTTTGAGGTTATCCATTAGTAATATTAACTCAGCGTTTCTCTCTGCATCTGCATCAGCACTGCCTGAGCTGTAGGTTGTTTCCCACAGATCGCAGTTCGCAGTTTTTACAGGTTTCTTCTTTGTGCTTTCTAACTTCCTTCAGCCTGTCAACGAGATGACCTCTTATCACCAAGCTTCACTCTATCAGGCATTGTTCGTCTTATCCATCCCTCCCATTTCCTCTCAACTCATAACTAATTTGTTTTTTCTCCTTCCCAGTTCTGACAAAGAGTCTTTGGCCTGAAACATTAACTCCGTGTTATTCTCCCTACAGACGCTGCCGGACCCAGTGAGTGTTTTCAGCATGTTCTCAAATCTTGACATCCAAAGGCCTTTCTGCTTCTAACAAAGCATAAACTTGAAATGGAATGGAACACTCTCCACTCTGCCTAGAAAGCTCCAGAAAATCCCAAGAAGCTCAAAACCATTCACTACAAATAGTCCACTTGATTGGAATCCCATTCACCATTCAAAGCGATACTGCAATGTGCACCATCACAAAATACGCTGCACTTACTCATCTGGGCTACTGTTAAAGCAGCTCCCAAACCCATGACTTTGATATCCAAAGGGTCTAGGTTCTCCTCCAAGTCACACACCATCTTGATTTGAAATTTATCACTTGCCATTTCTCATCACTGGATCTAATTCCTAGAATTCCCTCCCCAGCAAGGATCAAACTGGTGGCTCACCACTGAAAGATTTATTGGTGAATTGTGAGCTGTGCAATAATACAGTAACAAGGAGGTCTGAGATACTAGATGAATGCAAGCTGTTAACTATGAATATGTTCCTAGTACCTAAACAGGGATCCATCTATTCACAGATTGACCTTTGTCTTGGTTGCATTGTGAACTGTTTAGTTTTAGTCTAGTTTATTGTCAGCGGAAAGACAATACATGATTACAATCGAGTCATCCATAGTGTACAGATACGCAATAAAGGGAATAACATGAATAACATTTGGTGCAAGATAAAGTCCAGTAAAGTCCGATCAAAGATAGTCCGATGATCTCCAATGAGGTAGATAGTATCTCAGGACTGCTCTTTAGATGTTGGTAGGATGGTTCAGTTCAGGATGGTAACAGCTGGGAGAGAAACTGTCCCTGAATCTGGAGGTGTGCATTTTCACACTTCGATATCTTTTGCACTTGTGATTGTGACAAGATTTCAATGGTAGTTAATTGGAACTGGGGATGTGCTGAGAAAGTAACAGGAATAAAACAAGAGGAAACAAAAAAGTTTTGATAACACCACAGCTCACAAATCATAGAAGAAGAATTGTTTCATGATATTTTCTATTTTGTGGTAATCCGCAGATTATTTTGCAACTGATGCTTTCTACACTGGTGTAATTACTTATTCATGTTTCAGCAGATGCTTTGCACTTTAACAATCATTTATTTATGTTTTGAGAACTGATTTATTTCCACGCTTCTTATTCTTTCTCTTTCCATATCAGACCACAAGAAGTGTGACAGAATTTGACTGGACAGGTTGCTAACAACATGATTTTAGCTTGTTTCAGTCGAGGAAATGTTTGAATGGGCAGTTTACTGTAGCATCACCTTTGAAATGTATTGTGCTTGCATTGTTTTGAGAATGGAGACTATGCCACAGTAAACTGCCCATGTATACAAAATTGAAAACTGTAGCTCAGTGTTGTTAGCAACTGATCTAACAGGTCTAAGCGGAAACTAAGCGGAAACTATCAGAAAGAGACAGAAACCAACCCATCGCAAGAAAAAACGGTCTGAAGAAAGGTCTTGACCCAAAACATCACCCATCCTCGTTCTCCAGAGATACTACCTGCCCAGCTGAGTTACTCCAGCAGTTTGTGTCTATTCTCGGTCTATACCAGCATCTGCAGTTCTTTTCTACACAGGGCGAAATGTTGCCAAGGTTAAACTAAAATCTCCCTATCTAAATTCACACATCATTTGGAATAAGGTAGGTGAACTAATGTCAGAAATAGAAATAAATGGGTCTGATCTGAGGAGTAAGTGCAGTAAAGAGAATGGATGATAGCTCAGAAAATCAAAACAATCTAATCAGTTGTGGAGATAAGTAACACTGATAGGAGTTGCCTATATGCTGATATAGGTATCTTCAAATACTGCTATCTTAATTACCTCAGCCAATTAGCAAAGCAATCGCAAAACAAGGATACAGCCCGGTCAACTCTTTCTTGATTTAGTAATCTAGTGATGATCTTGGTGTGTCCTCTTTAAGTTCCTACTGCTCAAGCACACTCATAGAATCCACTTAATTTAATTGATGGTCTTATATCCCTGTAGGTACTAAGACCAGGGTCTTTATTTTCCCTTCATTTCCATCCCAGCATCTTAGTTTCCTCGGACAAAAAAAGTTGACCTGGTCGCAAACTCTGTTTTTCATGCTCCACTAAATCCATCTGTTGAAACTTTCATGTTAAAGGATTGTGTCTCGACATCTTTCTGTTCTTTCCCTTTTATAATTTCCTCTCCGATTGCATTTCTTGGCCACAACTATAACATTCTGCCATTAATTTGGTCGTGTAATGAATACTTCAACCATTCTAACTATACTTTCACCAATTAATCCACAAATTATATTTCAACGTATAAATGGTGCTGTATCTAAACTAAGCTAATACCTCTGGTTTATTTCATCTCGCTTCATAATGTAACCCCTTGACAATCTCTGCCGCATTTCATTTGCTTCCAATTTCTCTTTCCTCCCTCACCGAAGAGTTGCCCCATTTTAGTTAAAACCACTATGGTCACAATGTCCAAGGTCAGGAACTAGCGGAGATATGGCTCCACCTTAAACGGAACACAAACAGTTGACAACAAATTGCTCTGATCGGACCTGGATTTGCATGAAGTGAGAGCAGTCACTGGCTCCAGAAGTATTATTACCTGTGGTTTAGGGGTTAGCACATCCACTTGGCTTGGCAGGTTTTGGGTGCATGACCTATTCTGGTGTAAACCAGGCTTGTCATCATGGTGCAGAGGGAGTGCTACACAGTTGGATGTGATGGAATGGAACAGAGGATCCCACCCATAGCAAACCCCACTTGACCTTCTGAAGGGGACAGAGAAGATCCCACAGCATCATTTAAAGGAAAATGCGAGTTATCCATGGGGTCATGGCTATTGTTAACCCTCAGCCAACATTTAGATAGCCCATCTCTGTCTTGGGGATCTTGGAACCAATTTGACAGTTGCTTTCTCCATGTTATAGCAGTAACAATATTTCCGAGTTAATTAACTGCTTTGGGATGTCCAAGATGGAATAGAATGTTAAATAGTTCTAACTTCTTCCTGCCTCTCTCTCTCGCTCTCTCTCTCTCTCTCTCTCTCTCTCTCTCTCTCTCTCTCTCTCTCTCTCTCTCTCTCTCTCTCTCTCTCTCTCTCTCTCTCTCTCTCTCTCTCTCTCTCTCTCTCTCTCTCTCTCTCTCTCTCTCTCTCTCTCTCTCTCTCTCTCTCTCTCTCTCTCTCTCTCTCTCTCTCTCTCTCTCTCCCTCTCTCTCTATCTCTCTCTCTCTCTCTCTCTCTCTCTCTCTCTCTCTCTCTCTCTCTCTCTCTCTCTCTCTCTCTCTCTCTCTCTCTCTCTCTCACTCTCTTTCTTTCTTTTATCAGTATCTGATCATTTATTGTATTGTTGTTTATTGTATATTTGCCTAAAACCCACAACTACCAAGCTTGGCACTTTCAGCAGTCTTGGATTGGGATTTTTGGTCCTCTCATCCAAGCCATTGTTAGAAATTGTGAATAGATTGTACACTGGCATCAATTATATTTTTAAGGCAGTGATTGACAGATTCTTGATTTGTACGGGTTTCAGGGATTATGGGGAGAAGGCAAGAGAATGGGGTTGAGAGGGAAAGCTAGATCGGCCATGATTGAATGGGGGAATAGACTTGCTGGGCCAAATTGCCTAATTCTGTTTCCATAACCTATGAACTTTTGAATTCCTGTATCACTGCTCATGACCAGAAAATAAAGCATTCCATGAAAGTTCATAATTTTATAATAAATCATAAAGAAATAAACCTTCGTACAGGGAATGTGAGACACCTGTTTCACGCTCTGTCTGGTTCACTGTCAACTTCATCCTTGGTATTCATAGAACATAGAACAATGCAGAACAGGAACAGACTTCTTAGCCCACCATGGTAGTGCAGACCAAGATACCAGTCTAAATTATGCCTGCACATGGTCTGTATCACAGTCATGTATCAATTCCATCCTCTCCCCAAAGCTTTGCCAATTATCTTGTGGTCCCCATGTCCCAGGTTCAGGTAACTTGTTTGCAAATTAAGACTTCTTGGTCCCAGTACCACAAATGAATCTGCATTGATCCATTTCAAGAAAGGACCTAGACCCAGTTATACTCACTTTAGATGCTCCCCACTAGCCTGATACCCAGGCTGATTGGCCTCTGACTGGCCGGGCACATGGCATGATGGTGCCAACCTCCAACAACGAGGTGTAGGAACATAACAATTGAAATAGTCAAAGTCAAAGACCACAAGTAATCTTAGAGCCCCCACTTCTGCCCCGCCCCCCTCCCCACCACTCCACAGATGGATTCTTTTGGGCAGAGATTCAGCTGAGAAATCCCAAGGTTTTACCTGTGAGTTATGCAGGGGAAGCTGGGTTAACCCTTAACATGGTAACTCCACTAAGATTTGCTTTTGGTTCGGAGGGCCCTGCAGGTGGATGCCACTTGCAATTTGAAGGTTACATCGGAGATGTGACAAAGTGGCAGTGATAAAATTGCTTGGTTTCGTGAAGAACTTGAAAATCACGAGCTGAGAGTTCTAACGAATCGCAAATTAAGGAATGAGAACGAGAGCTGCCCTCTGGATTGAGTGAAACTTGCACACTAGTATAAAACACTCCTGGCTCAAAGGGATGTTTGCATTTTGTAATCTAACACTTATATCCCGAAGGCTCAGTGTTGGAACAGACTGCTGTTGGTGAATGTAGCTGCCATTTATCCATTTATATCTTAAAGCACTTCTGACAGTAGTGTTAGAATGTAAATCATTATCTTCTTATTGAGAGGGCAAGAGTGGCAAAAGTAATTGGAGTCCTTTGAAACATTGACTGGGGGGATATGGGGGGAGCGTTGCCCTTTACATTGTGCAAGAAAGTTGGGGATGGAGGCTTTAGATTATTACACCTTTACTTTGACCGAGTTACATCCAGGCCAGCAGTCTGTACGTCAGGATGGGCTGTGTGTAGAGCGATGGTGGCAAGACATTGCCGTTGAGTCAACAGAAAAAATACTATTCCCACTGCTCAGTGGAAAGCAGGACTAAGCCTAAAGATCAGAAGCAAGCTTTCTGAAGTGAAGATAGGAACCATTCCAACCCATGGTGGGAGAGGGCAATGTTGAACTCAGGCTGAAGGGCAATCGTTGATCTTAGATCTGAGACTTCCATTCACCAGAAATATCGCTGGATGATGTGGTAAAGATGGTCCATGGAGTTCAGTCACAGACCTGGTGTGGGTCTGTTGATGGAAATGCCTTTAGAAAATCAATGTTCCAATCTTGTTGCCTGATGGAAAATTTCTGCAAACATCCTACTCAGGGCGATTGGATGAATATTACCCCTTGCTCAGTTATGAAGCATTTTGATCTTTCCAAGACCTTTAGTACTCTTGCTTCTTTGAAATCTTTGATTCTTTGCAATTGAATGCCAATTTCTTCAAGCTGGTAATAAACTGAGACTGCAAATTTGTACATCAGCATCTTTTCTCTTCACATTAATGTGGATTCAGTCCATTGCTCGTTTCTTTAAGCCAGCAGCAAGACGCGGTGTCGTAATATTCACATTCAACAATCTCTGCTGCCTCTGCACCTCCACTGCACCATTCTCTGCTCCAATCATTTCAATTCTCCATCACCAATGGTGTGTTAATTTGCAGACTGGGACAGCGTCTTCCCGAAACTCATTATACATTTTCTTTCGCTGAAGAGATAAGCAGCTTCGCACCATTGAGCAGAATCTGAAGCTGCTGTCTGCTGATAAGAAGTCGGATGATCCTCACTGAATGTCAAAATTCTCCATCGCTTGCAACTGCGGTGATATTGAGAATGCAAGTTGTAGGGGATGGATGGGAGGGTGCCTGGCTTTGTCACCGGAATGACGGGGATCTGAGGAAAGGCTCTGGATGGTCCCTATTCCACTGGCTCAATGGAACCTTCCATCAAGCCCCTTTTGCCCAGCATCCTTGGGTAGGAATAAGTCTGAAGAACTTGTAGGTGGAGGGATGGACTTAAATACATTAATGTTTCTCCATCCACTTGCCTGTTAGAGATATGCCCCTCCCATCACTGAGGCTGGTATAAAAGCAGCTACAGCACAGATTTTGCTGTTAGTTACTGGCTGTGGGGTTGAAGTTACTGAGTCGTCCTCCATCCACCATTTGGATCTATCCTTTCTCTGGCAGCCGAGAGACCACCCTGCACTGGAGGAGAAGCAGAAGTGAATTTTAATTAAAGGGCATCCTAGCAGGACTGATCAGTGAGTAGGATTTTGGGGTTATTGTGAACTGCTTTGACTGGGTGTGCTGGAGGCTTCATCTTTGGAGCTATGTTTCCTGCTGGCTTTACTTCCCAAAGAGGCTTTTCTGAAGTGGACTGCATGGGATTTACCTTCTCGTCACGTGCTAAGAGCCAGATAATCAATCCTCGATAAAATTATTATATACAGTAGGTGTGGCGGGCTAGTAAACCTAAGCTGCTGAGGTGGGAGACAGATCTGAGGGGATTGAACCGGGATTCGTGTCGAACTTGTTCGCGATCCAGGGGTTGGGAAGATATCTTTGGTTGATTTGGTCCATTTCTGTACGTCGAGAAGTTAGGGTGGATTCAGCCTCGTGGCCCGCAATAGTGCTTGCTGATTCTGACCGCGCCCGCACTCTTTCCAATCTCCTCACTCTGCTGCACTACAGTGCAGGAAGTTGGATTTCAATATAAGAGAGATCAAATTAATACTAGGGCTTTGAATATTAGCGTTTGTACATGACTTTGTATGTATAAGTGTACATTTATGTATGCCTCTGTGTGCCTGTGTGTGTGTGTGTGTGTGTGTGTGTGTGTGTGTGTGTGAGTGACTTTCAGAACAGGAGTTACATTTTACTTAGCAAAGTTCCCTCTTGCATTTGACATTAAATCTGTGTCAAGGCTTCTAAGAAAGAGATGTCTTTCCCATTTATTCCTCAGTGGGAGCTTTGTCCCTGCATTTCAGAGGGACTGACATGTCTGAGAGAGAGAAAAGTTTTACATTTGCAAAGGAGGACATTAATTCACTCAGTTGCCCTTCAGATAGAAAACAAAATCGTTGTTTCTCTTAAAATCAAAAACATCTAATATTGATAGGGATTCACCTGCAAAATTGTATTTTCTACACAATTGTTAGGCTTTTGTTTAATGCAGTCAGAAAGGGAGAAAAGATCTTGAAAGTAAATTTAATGGTAACAAAAATGGCCATTAAACAAGTTTGTTTCATAAAGAGCTTTATGTAGAATTTGCATCCTAAGTGTAATTTGAGAATAAAAGGGTATTCGGCACCAAAGAGAATCTTTTTTATAAAAGGAAAATCCCAGGCAGGAAGTTTTATTCTCTTTAAGTTCAAAAACAAAAAGAGACAAAAGAGGCTCAGAGTTGAAAGAAAATGTCTGACTTGTAAAGAGAGAAAAAAAATCAATGGCATCTTTATTGAAAAGTAGAATCAGCCCACGACTTTCTATTTTGGGGAGACCTTTCACAGACCCGTTGCTGAGACAGAGAGACCTTGTCAGTAAACCCTTTATTTGTGAGAGCGACTTCAACTGCTCAAGTTCTGGAGTCACACAAAATGGCACCTGGGTGGGGCAGTTTCCTAAGGCAGAGAGAGAACACCGGCAGGCAGAGACAGGAGGGCGGTAAAAGAAAGAGGAGGCAGACATATGGCTGGAGATGGGAAGAAAGATAGGAAGAGACAGGGGGATAGGAGAGAGATGGAGAGAAATGGAGAGAGAGAGAAAGGGGCAAGGCAGGTGATGGAGAGAAAGGAGGAAAGGGTAAGGAGATAGAGGGGAGACACGGTTAGAGAGAGAGAGAGAGAGAGAGAGAGAGAGAGAGAGAGAGAGAGAGAGAGAGAGAGAGAGAGAGAGAGAGAGAGAGAGAGAGAGAGAGAGAGAGTTTTGAGAGGGGAGAAAGAAAAAAGGATGAGAAAGATAGAAGTGGGGAGAGAGGAAGAGAGGGATGATAGAGATGGGAGAGAGAAATATGGGAGAAGGGTGAGAGAGAGTGGGCAGAATGAGATAGAGGTAGGAAGAGAAGAGAGAGAAAGCAAGAGAGAGAAGTGTTAGAGAAGGAGAGGGGGGAGTGGGAGAGAGGAGGCAGAGAAAGGTGGCAGGGAGCAAGGAAAGAGAGGAGGGGGAAAGAGGAGGCAGTAGGAAAAAAGGGAGTAAGAGAGAGGGTGAGGAGAAGGGGTTAGAGTGGGGAGAGAAGGGTAGTGAAGTGAAGAGGGAGAATGACATACGAAGATGGGGAGGGAAAAAGAGGTGGGGGAGGATCGAGGAGGGAAAGGGAGGTGGGGAAAGGATCAGGGAGAGAGATAGATAGAGAGGGAGAGGGTAGGGGGTGACAGAGATAGGGCAGGAGAATTAGGGAGAAGGAGAGAGAGAGAAAAGGGGAGGGGAGTGGGATGAGAGATGGAGATGCAGAGAGGGAGAGAGGGAGGGAGAAAGGGGAGGGAGGGGAGAGAAAGGGAGAATGAGAGAAAGAGAGAAAGAAAGAAAAAAGAGAGGGAGAGAGGAGTTCGTGTTAAAATGGGAGAGAGGAAGGGAGAGAAAAAGGCACAGGGGAGGGAAGAGAAAGCAAGCTGGAGGCAGAGATGGAGGCAAAGGGAGAAAGGGGTGAGAGAGCGTGAAAGAGGATGGGAGATATTGAGGAGAGGGTGTTAAAGAAAGAGGAGTGGAGGAATAGGGAGAGTAAGAGGGATGGAAGAGGGGGTATGGAGGGGAAGGGGCAAAAAGGAGAGGATGGTGGGGTATTGGGATTGAGAGGATAGAGATAGTGTGCAAGAAAGAGAGGGCGTTGAGAGAAGGAAAGGGGGCATGAAAAGATGGGTTTAAATTAATTAAATTATTGCATCGTATGGGAGGGGCATTCCCAATCTCGTTGTACCCCTGTACAATGACAATAAAGATATATTGTATTGTATTGTATTGTATTGTGAAAGAGAGAAGAGAGAGTGAGAAGAGGGGAAGAGAGTGGAAGGGAAAAGAGAGAAAGAGTGGGTGATAAAGGGAGAGATAGAGGGAGGTGAGAAAAAAGGGAGAGAAATGGAGAGAAAGAGTGGGGAGAAGAGAGGGAAGGAAGGGGGAAGAGGAAAAGAGAGTGAGAGGGCAAGGGAGATCGAGAGGCTGAGAAAGAGTTGGGAGAGGGATGAAAGAATTGGAAAGGGAAATGGAGAAATGGGCAGAAAGAAAGAGAGGATATAGGGACGAGAGAAAGGAAGAGGTAAGAGGGAAAGGATGGAGAGAGGGGGAGATTGACAGATAGGCTGGAGAGTGTGAGAGGGAGAGAGAGTGGGAGAATGTGAGGTGAGAGGTCGGAGTGACAGAGGGGGCAGAGAGCGAGGGGAGTGGGAGATGGAGAGAACTGGGGAGAGAGGGGCCGGGAGAGGATAAAGAAGAAAGGGAGAGAGGAGGAAGCAAGATAGGGAAGATAACGGATGTCAAGGTAAGGAAGGGGGACAAAAAAAGTGAGGCAAAAGATGTGAAAGTGTGTGAGAGGAGGGGAGGGAAAGAGAAAGAGGGGTGAGGAAAATAAAAAGGAAATGGAATCTTGAGGGAATAGAGAGAGTGATGGGGAAGGAGAGGAAAAATAGGAGATTGGGGTGGACAAGTAGTAGAATGGCCGGGGAAGGAAGAAGTGAGAGAGAAGCAAGGGGAAAAGAAGTGGGATAAATGTCAAGGAGAGAGGGAATAGGAAAGAAGTGTGGTGGAGATTGAGAGTTGAAAAATGAAAGGGAGAGTGTGAGAGGTGGAATAAAGTGATGAAGAGAAAGAGGAAAGAAAAAAAAGTGAGGGAAAGGAGAGAAATGCAAACAAGGAAGGCGAGGGAGATGGCCAAAAGAAAGGAAGGTGGGAGATAGTGCAAAGAAAGAAGGAGGAAAGGAAAGTGTGGAAAAGTAGGATCAATAGGGGATGGACAGTCAAAGTGGGAGTGGATGGAAGGGCGTTGGGGGAAGGGAGAGGGAGTTGGGAGGGGGGTGAGGGAGTTATGGGAGGCTTGGTCTAATCAAACTCTGTTAAGTGGGCATTTTACCTCTGAGTTTGTTCAATTATTTCATCTGCCAAAGCACAAGCGCGTGAAATGGCAGACGTGTGCTCTCAAAGCGAGGGCTGTCAATAATCAGAGTTTGATGTTACATAAGTGCTGCGGGCGGTGCTTTGATGAGACGCTCTGTAGAGCGGTTTCAGAGTGGCGCTGTGGCGGAGCTCTGCATTGCAAGAGCCAGTCTCTGGCAGCGCCGGTTCAAGTCAGAACCTAGTGGACAGCATTGCTACTGCACGCTCCACTCCAGGCAACTCTGCTTTTGTATCCATGCCAAAGTTATTTGATTCATGCTCCACCTTCAAAAGAGGGGTTTGTGACATATTCCCTCCCGCTAGCAAGGAATTCTTGTATGCTCCATGGGTTGTTTGATCTTTTTCTGCTCCCCCCAAACACATCTCACCTGTCGTTTCTCCGAGTGGCCTCCACTTGTGAGAAGATCAGAACAAGTTCTGAGAATCAAAGGCCACCTCTCCGAATGTAAATAGAAATTCAGGTGAAACTACTTCAGAGGCGAACAGGGAACATGTGAAACTTACTCCTGCTGCATTGAAGGTGCAGGCAAGGTGTTTCACTGAAGGACTGTGTGGTTAGGGGCTGGGCTGGAGACCAGATCAGATGTAGAGATTCTCCATGCAGCACAAGGCAGGACAGATGCATGTAGTGATTGATCTGCTCAGCAGAGGTTGCACTCTTGCTGAGAAAGACACAAAGACTGCTAAACAAGGTGAGACCCCATGGTATTAGAAGGAAGATACTCGCATGGATCGATGATTAGCTAAATGGCAGAAGGCAAAGAGAGGGAATTTAGAGGGCTCTTCTGGTTGACTGCCAGTATCTAGTGGGGTTCTGCAGGGGGTCAGTGTTGGGGCTGCTACTCTCCATGTTGTATATCAATGATTTGGATGTTGGAACTGACGGCTTTGTTGCCAAGTTTGCAGACGATACAAAGATAGGTCGTGGGGCAGTTAGTTTAGAGGAAGCAGGGAGTCTGTCGAAGGACTTCGATCAATTGGAGAGTGGGCAAAGAAGTGGCAGATGGAATACAGTGTAGCAAATTGTGCGGTCATGCATTTTGGTAGCAGGAATAAAGGTGTAGATTATTTTCTAAATGGGGAGAAGATTCAGAAGTCGGAGGTGCAAAGGGAGTTGGGATTGCTGGTGCAGGATTCTCAAAAGGTTAATTTGCTGAACATGATGCCAAGTTAAAGTGCTCTAATCTGCCTACCTGTACATGATCCATATTCCTCTAATCCCTGCACTTCCACATGCCTATCTAAAAGCTTTTAAATGCCATTCCATGTAATTCCATGCCATTGCATGTCATTCCATACCATTTCAAGCTATTCCATGTTATTCTATGCCATTCCCTGCCATTCTGTGTTATTCTATGCCTTTCCGTGTTAGTTTTTGCTATTCCATGCCATTCTGTGTTATTCCAATCCAGTCCATATTATTTATTTCAATGTTTAGGAAAGAAAACTGCAGATGCTGGTTTAAAATGAAGGTAGACACAAAATCCTGGAGTAACTCAGCAGGTCAGACAGCATGTCTGGAGAGAAGGAATGGGTGACGTTTCGGGTCGAGACCTTCTTCAGACTGATGTCTGAAGAAGGGTCTCAACCCGAAACATCACCTTTTCCTTCCCACCAGAGATGCTGCCTGACCCAATGAGTTACTCCAGCATTTTGGGTCTACCATATTATTTCATATCATTTCTGTGATATTCCGCCCCATTCAATGTCATTCTGGATGCTGATATAATACCAAATGGAACTGAAAGACTGAGCTGATGGTACTCGGTTTGAGGCCCCCTCTCCCAGGGTCTTTGGCCTGAATGTCGGGATTAGAGGATTAGTCATGGATCAGTGTCATTGGTTGGATGGGTGGATGAAGAACATTCTAGATACCGGAAAAGCAAGGTAGAGCTGGAGGGTTCGAGAGTGCCTATTAATCATGGGTCAATTAGATGTCTGGCTGCTACTGAGGAATGAGTGGGGCCGAAGGCAGGACTCCGGGCAATTCATCAGCCCATCAGCTGATGTAATGGGATTTACAATAACTAACAAATATCTCCAAAGTCTCAATCCTTAAAAGCAAATTGTCATTACTCAACCATTCTGATCTGATTTCCCATGGTGCAGGAAGGCTGAGTATAAAGTATTTAGCCCCATTAGAGGCATTTGATTGGATTTGTGAGACGCGAGTAGTAAATCCTTTAATGGTGAAGTTGACAGAACTGGGAGAAAGTGATGTTATCTACCACTCAGTCACTGACAAATCTTTTGCTTTATTCTGCTTCTCCAGAGCAGCCATGAGCAACGAGTGTGAACTGTACGAGAAGAAGTTCAAAGATGTGACCCTGCCCCATTTTCAGGGGGGGCTCTCCGCTATCCTCAACTTTGCCAAATGCGTCAACACCTTTGGGTACAGGGATCTCAAGGAGTCGGAATGTCCCCAGATCACGGCAATGCTGGAGACTGCCCACAAGGAGATGTCCAAGGCTGAGGAGGAGGCCGGGAGCTTTATTGAGTCGCTGATGAAGGACACCCTGCAGCTGGCCCAGGACTTCGACGAGGTCAAGGTGAAAAGGAAAAACCTGAAGGAGAGCCTGCAGGCCAAGGAGTACAAGATGATGTTATTGGAGAACCAGAGGTTCCAGGTCAATGACCAGCTCCAGGCCGCCAGAATGTCCCTGCAGCATACAGAGAACGCCGTGAACGCCGCTGAAGTGAGGAAAGGAGAGAAGACAACTGGCAGGGACATGGGGATCGGCCTGATACTGCTCGCTCCTTGTGTTGGTAAGAGGTGCTCAGCCTGCTGATTGATACAGGCACACAGATCCATAGGGTTGTAAGGTGAGGTAAATGCCCTGGCCCCAATCACTAAGTGTCCAAATCAACGTGCAAGGATGCAGGCGGTGGCCACATTATTCCCACAAATATCTCATGCGACCTTCCAAGGAGGAGGTTGAAAGAAATGGAGGGGTTTCAGAGGAGGCAGTTTCTTTCACAGACTGCGCTCCTCTCGGGCATATGTAGGAAGATCCTACCATGCTTTTTCAGCCAGCAACAGTATGCCAGATCCATGTCTTTACATCAACTGCTTTCTCTAGAACACTAGAAATGGTCCTCGCCATGTGGCTGTGTGTGGAGTTTTGCTGTGAATCCATGTTTAGTTTAGTTTAGTTTAGTTTAGTTTAGTTTAGTTTAGTTTAGTTTAGAGATACAGCACAGAACCAGGTCCTTCGGCCCACCAAGTCCACGACGACCTGCGATCCCCGCAAACCAACGGTATCTTCACACACTAGGGACAACTATACCAAACCAATTAACCTTCAAACCCGTACCCGGAGAAAATCCACGCAGGTCATGGGGAGAACATATAAACTCCGTACAGACAAGCATCTGCAGTCAGGATTGTACGGGTCTCTACCGCTGCAAGGCAGCAACTCTGCCGCTGCGCCACCGTGTCTGCCGTACTTTTTTACAGCAGTAAACACAAGCCACATATACGTCACATCACTGTGGGCAGAAAGGCCTGTGAGCCTGGCTTACTTTAGTTCCATTTCCCCCATCAGTCGGTGAGATTGCTTTGGCAGTGTTTTGGCTGTCAACCTATTCCACCGGGGTGGCCTTGGGGTTAAACTGCATGAAAACTCGGCTATGAGCAACAAGGAAAGGCAACTAAAGGCAACGGGTGGCTACTGCTGGTGTGGGCAATGGTGCTTCATTTTCTGGGATCTTGCTTTTCACTCCAGCTAACCTCTGGGCTCTGGGTGCCTGTGCTCTTGATGTGGATCATTCTCAGTATCTGATGGATGTTGTTTGTCACTCAGATGGCCACAACACTGGGAAAGTAGTTGTGGAAGACTCACCCAGTGACCCCAGCTGGAGAGTGCACAGGTTTCCTCAGGGCCTGCTGAGAACGACAACGACAGGTAGGACATAAGGGGTTGTCCACAGAAGACTCTTGCCAACTGCAGAACCTGCCAGAGTTGGATGGGGCTGCGCGTCTATCTGTAGCAAACAACCTTGGGCACAGGGGGCCTGGTTTCTACCTGTACTAGTCCACGTTGTGCCAGCTTACCATGGGTGTAACATTTACCTGCAGCAGGCCAACTTAAAAGGACCACTTGAAAGGTGAAGTTTCGGGTCGAGACCCATCTTCAGACTGAGAGTCAGAGGAGATTTGTGCTGAACCTTATCATCCTTTAGTTTCCCTCTCCTCTGACTCTCATTCTGAAGAAGGGTCTTGACCTGAAATGTTACCAATTCCTTTTCTCCAGAGATGTTGCCTGATCCGCTGAGTTACTCCAGCATTTTATGTCTCTCTTTAGTGTAAACCAGCATCTGCAGTTCCTTCCTACACATCTTGACACAGGGGTGTTTGTAACCTGATTGTCAAAAACACTACGGGAGATGGAATCGGCAATAAAAACAGTAAGTCTTGGAAATGCACAGCAGGTCAGGCAGAACTGTGCATCCGGGATCTTCTTGTCCATTCTACCATTTGTGACTCCTCAGATAACGAAGCAGTCCACAACCAAATGAAGCAAGACATGGACAATATCCAGTCATAGGTGGCAAGTTACATCACAGGGTCAAACTCCTGGCATTCTTCCCGAACAGCATTGTGGGGTGTATGCACACTTCAAGGACTGCAATGGTTCCCGGCAAGCAGCGGGCCAGGATGCTCCTGGCAAGCAGGCCTGACTCGGCCACCATAGACCGACCTTGGAGGTCCCACCACGGTGTCCAGCGGAACCTGGAACTGTCCAGAGGCTCGTCGGTCGGCAAAGGCTTGGGGGCCAGTGGGACATCGTGGTCAGTGGGACCTCACCTGAAGTCTCACCGGTCGATGGGATCAGGCACTCACCCGAAGGCTGTGCAGGCGGCTTAACCGGGACGGAGCTGGAGATTTTGGGCGCAAGGTGCAAGGATCGGTAGGAGGGTCAACTGGGATAATGCCTCCAGCGCATTCAGGTAGGTTGCCTTCAAATGGGCTGCAGGAGGTGCCCCCGGGACACAAAGATGGCCGGACGAGGAGAAGAGAGTGACATTAGTTTGCGTGGACTGCTCCAGTACATCGAGCGCGTTGGCTGACCGGACTTAGGTCGTTGAATAATGGTGCCAATATTGTCAGAAGCTGCATGTGTAATATATGCAAAAAACATTTCACTGACAAATAAAGCACTATTGACTATTGACACTATTAACTATTGACTATTGATATAGTCACTGGGGGATTAAAATAACATAGGAAATAGGTGCAGGAGGAGGCCATTTGGCCCTTTGAGCCAGCACCGCCATTCATTGTGATCATGGCTGATCATCCACAATCAGTAAATTATGCCTGCCTTCTCCCCATATCCCTTGATTCCGCTAGCCCCTCCAGCTCTATCTAACTCTTTTAAATTCATACAGTGAATTGGCCTCTACTACCTTCTGTGGCAGAGAATTCCACAAATTCACTACTCTCTGGGTGAAAAGGTTTTTTCTCATCTCAGTTTTAAATGGCCTCCCCTTTATTCTAAGACTGTGGCCCCTGGTTCGGGACTCCCCCAACATTGGGAACATTTTTCCTGCATCTAGCTTCTCCAGTCCTTTTATCATTTTATACATTCCTATAAGATCCCCTCTCATCCTTTTAAATTCCAGTGAATACAAGCCCAGTCTTTCCAATCTTTCCTTATATGACAGTCCCACCATCCCGGGGATTAACCTCGTGAACCTACGCTGCACTGCCTCAATAGCAAGGATGTCCTTCCTCATATTAGGAGACCAAAACTGCACACAGTACTCCAGATGGGGTCTCACCAGGGCCTTGTACAACTGCAAAAGGACCTCTTTACTCCTATACTCAAATCCTCTTGTTATGAAGGCCAACATGCCATTAGCTTTCTTCACTGCCTGCTGTACCTGCATGTTTACTTTCAGTGACTGGTGTACAAGGACACCTAGGTCTCGTTGCATTTCCCTTTTTCCTAATCTAACACCATTGAGATAATAATCTGCCTCCTTGTTTTTGCCGCCAAAGTGGATAACCTCACATTTATCTACATTATATTGCATTTGCCATGCATCTGCCCACTCACTCAACCTGTCCAAGTCACCCTGCAACCTCCTACCATCCTCTTTGCAGTTCACACTGCCACCCAGCTTTGTGTCATCTGCAAATTTGCTAGTGTTACTTTTAATCCCATCATTCAAATCATTAGTATATATTGTAAATAGTTGCGGCCCCAGCACCAAGCCTTGTGGCACTCCACTCGCCACTGCCTGCCATTCTGAAAAGGACCTGTTTATTCCTACTCTTTGCTTCCTGTCTGCCAAACAACTGTCTATCCATGTCAATACACCTACCCCCAATACCATGTGCTCTAATTTTGCCCACTAATCTCCCATGTAGGACCTGATCAAAGGCTTTCTAAAAGTCCAGATACACTACGTCCACTGGCTCTCCTTCATCCATTTTACTTGTCACATCCTCAAAACATTCCAGAAGATTAGCCAAGCAGGATTTCCCCTTCATAAATCCATGCTGACTTGGACCATTCCTTTTACTGCTATCCAAATGCGCCTTGTCTATCTGTACCAGAGTTCCACAGTCATTGGGCCGGTGTGTCTACCTGTACCAGTGTACCACAGTCACTGAGGGATTGTGTCTACCTGTACCAGTTGCCCACAGTCACTGGGGGAGTGTGTCTACCTGTACCAGTGTACCAAATGACACAGGGAACACTTTAAAGGAACGTGTGACTGAATAGGTCTGGTTGGTTTCAGTACACTGTTCTCCAGGTTCACCAGTAATTTGTGAAAAATCTCTGTCATCTCTGCCCGCCACACTATAGAAAGGATGAGGTTGCACTGGGGAGAAAGCAAAGACTCACTAGCGTTTGCTCAGTCCACCTAAACCTACCTGTTCTCCCGATTGCTAAACACTCTAACTCCCCCTCCCAATCCCATACTGACCTTTCTGTCCTGGGCCTCCTCCACTGTCAGAGTGAGGCCCAGCGCAAATTGGAGGAACAGCACCTCGTATTTCACTTGGGCAGCTTACACCCCAGAGGCATAATATTGATTTCTCTAACTTCAAGTAACCTTTGCTTTCCCTCTCTCTCCATTCCTCCCCCATCCTAGTTTTCCAACCAGTCTGACTGTCCCCCTGATGAAAGTTTAATTCTATATGCTTCGTTGTCACCTTTACCTAGCTAACAATGATCTATTCTACATTTTCCTTGAGCCCCATCCCCTTTGATGTCTCATTTTCACACCTTACCCTTCCTTATATCTGTGTCTCCCTTTCCCCTGACTGCTAGTCTGAAGAAGGGTCTCAACCCAAAACATCACCTATCCAGAGATGCTGCCTGTCCCGCTGAGTTACTCCAGCAATTTGTGTCTATCTTTGGTGCAAACCAGCATCTGCAGTTCCTTCCTACACATCCCACCAGGGTGTTGCCTGGATTGGAAGACTTTAGTTATGGGGAGAGATTGGATAGGCTGGGGTCATTTTTCCTGGAGTGGAGATTCAAGTTGAGATGAAGGATTTTTAACGGGGGTCTGATGGGTAGGGGTTTTTACATGCAGAGTGCTTGATATCTGGGATCTGCTGCCCATAGGAAGCAAGTGGGATCAGATACAATCAATGGATTTAAGGAACATTTTGACCATTTTACACGGGTAAATTGGATTAGTGTAGATGCACAAAAAAGTTGGCGTGGATGTAGTCGGCAAAATGACCAATTTCTGTGCTGTGCTCTAAAGTTTATTGATGGTTACCCAGACTTTGCAAAGAAGGGATCGAGAGGCATTAGGCTCAGGATATTCTATTCAGAGCCATTCTTATTGTGAATTAATTTTCCAAGTTAAGGTATTTGGGTTGTCCTGTGAATCCCAGCCCCCACAGCAGACATCACAAACACATGGCTGAAATTTATGTTTCTTTACCGATAACCAACCTGCCTCTGACTTGCCTCTCCCCTTCCAGGGATCCCCATGACTGTCGACTACAACAAAGAGCTGAAGAGCACGAGAAAACTGTTGAAGGAGGTCGAGAAGCAGTTGAATAAACTCAAGGACACCGTCAAGGAGAAGGAAGAGGAAATGACGAAAGGCAACAGTCAGATCCTGGAGAATAGCAAGGAAATCAAAATGTTGAAGGACAACTTAGCCCAGACGGAGATTGAGGTGGAAAAAATGCAGATGGTGGTTGGAGCCTTGAATGACACCAAGACCAAACTTAAGTTCTGTTACAACTATCTCTCTGGTCTCCAAGGGCTTGTGAATGTGTTGTATCAGAGCAGTGTGGATATTTACAGCCTGGAGCCCTTTAAGGATGTGATTGAGGACACTTTGAAAGCCATCCAGCAGCCAAACTCACACAATGAGTTGTTGACCTGCAATGTAGAAGTCCAGATTGTAGCCACAAAACTGAGAGCAATCCAATCCCAAATAGACAGGAAGTGAAGCTGATGGCTCAGCTTCGGCCAATCCCACCACCACCACCCGCTGTCTCTTCATCAACCGATGGGTGTGGAGTAAGAAAGGTGGTGAGTCCCAGTGGGGTGAAACCAGGAGCAGTTCTTACACTGTCAGATTTGCGGGAACTAATTCACTAAATTTCAAAAGAGAAATATTTGGCAAAAAAGAGAAAATCTTCCAGGGCTGCGATAGACAAGCTGAGGGTGTGGCAGAGATCAGTATGGACACAAGAAAATCAGAGCAGCAGTAGGCCGCTCAGCCCCTCAAGCCTGCCCCATCATTCAATATAATTACAGCTGATCTTTGCTGGTCTCAATTCTTCTGTGCCAGTTCCCCGCAACCTTCAATCCCTCAATTTTAGAAATATTTTTCTCTCTCCACTTTCAATATAATCAAATGATCTGGAGCTCCAAAAGGCTGGAGCCTACCCAGGGGGCCAAATGGACTCCTTCAATGTTGGGAAACTCCATTGGATGTGTTAATGCAATGGGTTGGGACAATGCCATGTGCAGAGTCTCACTGCAGATAGCTGCAAGAAAGGAGCAGATGGCCTTGAGGCAATCAGGTCCACCTACTGCTGGGTTTTTGCAGTGTTCCAGGCAAGCCCCTGACAATGCCCCTGTAGCATTGGCTACAGAGTTCAGACTGAGTCGGTAGGGCTTCTGGAAGCTGAATGCAGCCAAGTGCACCATTAAATCTGCAGTTAGCTTTGTTCACCCACCAACCTTCACCAACCTTTCCAGAACCATCACAGGGTTAGTCAAGCTTCAGCCCGAGAGAAAAGATTTGTCACGACAGGGGAGTTGAATTATCGGTGTCTGGTTACAGCTGAAGAACAGGCCATCGGAAGGTGAGACCTGGATCTTTCACTACCCACAGCCATTGAGTGATGAAAAGCAGCTTCCCCATCCTTCAATGTTCATCTCACTGTCAATGATTCCTCCTCTCGGGGACCTGGGATTATTTTGCTTGCCCACACTCATAGAATTACATAGCACAGAAATAGGCCCTTCGGCCCACCATGCCTACACTGATCATCACGCACCCATCTATAGTAATCCCATTTACCAGCACTTGGTCTATTCTTTGGAGATTCCTCTCAATGTTGCAAGAGTATTGCTGGACTGAGATGCCAGAGATGGCTTCTAATCCCTGGTCTGGATGCTAGTGCCTGGTGCACTATGGACTCCCATCATTCACATTCACCAACCTAGCCCTGCCACCTGCAGTGCGTCTAGGGAGCATGAAAGGATGGGTGCTGGACTGACATAACTCCCCATGTCCCTTCCCTCTGATGGAACAGCAGGCAGTGACTGCCCTGATTTTACCCCCTTCCAGCCACACCTGATGGCCACTAGAATGGCAATGAGAAATTAAATCAGTGTCTGCACCATTTAATCACAGGCAGGTGAATTCAGGGTCTGATTCCTTACTCTCGGACCCCATCACTACTTCAACCTAGGACCAATGGCAGGGCAGAGGGGCTAATGTGAATCCAGTTTCCCAGTGAACCCCGAGCTGCAGGAGGACACACTCAGCCCTCCCCACCATGAGAACCCCATGCCCCCTGTTGCCTATCACAGTGCGGGAGCTTGCTGTGTGCACAGGAGCTCTCCTGCTGCCTGCAGTCCAACAGGCACCACAGTTCAGAACTTCCCTCGGTGCAAAGAGTGTCACACAACCTGAGCCCATGGCAGGTTGCTATCAAAATTCAGGTCCTTGTTTTAAGCAGAGATTGCGGGCTGATAGGTCCAAAGTTCGACCCCAAATGGGAGCAAAGGCAGGAACTCAGTGAAGCTCTCTTTAAATGGGCCGACATTCCAGCATTGATTCCTGCATCCTCGACTGCCTCCTCCCCACACCTCATCTCAACCCCCCCCCCCCCCCCCCCCACCACCCCCTTTGCCCTTTTTTAATTTTCCTTCGGTTGCTCGGTGGCAAATATATTACTGGATAATCGCTTGTGCAAATTACCATGGGACATTTTTGATGTGTTAAATATTGAATTGTAATTTTACTTGCTCAATTGTATAGTCTTTTAAGGCCGCACATTCCAAGTTAAACAGGATCTGTGGGTTTAGATCTGTTTTGTGGACCAGTCTCGCTATGAGAGAGTTTCACTTTGGCATCGCCAGGTGCGGTGACGACCAAAGATTGGTGGAGGGAAAGGTGTTTATGTTGTTGAATATACAAAACTCAAAATGATTGTAAAAGGATTATATTTTTATTACAATGCATGGTTGCCAGTTGTTGGAGACATGAGCCAGTTAAAGAGGTACTGAACATAAATGACAACTTTTTATATCTTTATAGATTTATTCTCTGACCTTGATGTTGTTGACTTGTGTTAAGAAGCGATGTGTCACAGTCTAACCTGCTTCAATAACAGCCATTAGTGTTGGCCAAAGACCAACAATCCCAGGGCTAACAGGTTAGTCTGGTAAATGTACTAAGTTAGTTCAAGTGACTCTGATACCACAAACAGCTTCATGTTTGATCAGGGCTTACTGGCCACCAGTGTCAATCTTATCCCCACAATTAACAACAAGGGACACCTCCCCAAACACTTTGTGGCTGAGATTTAAAGTCCGAGGATAGTAATCTTCCGACAACTAGTGTACATTTTACTCATCACTGATTTGTTTCATTGCATCTATTTGTAGAAAAAGAGATTGGTTTTCATTGCACATGTTTCTGCACCTTATGTTACACGTTCAATAAAGAATGCTGGAATAATTGTCATTGTGTCATGTGTTTGGGCGATGTTTGATTCCCCGTGAGCTGTGGGTGAATGGTATGTGAGTGGTGGAATCCAGTTGCACCCCCAGAGACCCGGGCTGAACCACTGCTGCCCAAAGCTGCCCTCTGGTACAAATACAGCCACATGCTCATCTGCCCGAGAGAGGTCGCCTCTCCCATATGATGAAGAGATTAGTTCCCCAGCTGTACTAGTCGAGATTCACGACTGAATTAACATCACGATTCTGTCTCTGGAATCGAGCAGTACAAATTGGATGCTGTAATGACAACACCTTAACTGCAAATGAAGTAGCACATGCTTTGGACAACACTCGGGCATGGGCTGATGAATGGCAAGCAACATTTTCACCAAAAGAACACTGGCAATGACTACTTCCAGAGAGAGATTGTGACTACCTACCCTTGACATTCAAAAGCATCACCATCACCATGTCCCACATCATCAACCCTGCAGGGTCACCACTAACCAGACACACAATTCAACCTGAATTAGAAATACTGTGGGTACAGAAGCAGGTACTGGCTGAGTATCCAGTGGTGAGTGACTAACCCACACACCCTAAAACCTTTCCACCATCAACACAGCATGTTGGGAGTGTAATAGGACACTCCCCATTTGGCTGAGTGGGTGCAGTGCACACAACTCTCAGGAACATTCTTTCCATCAGGACAGTAACTCTTTGCTCAACACCCATCCATCACCCTACACATTAATCTCCTCCACCTCCGGTGCACAGTGACTGCAGCATGTACTGTCTACGTTACTCACCCAGGGTATTTTAGTTTAGTTTAGAGACACATCATGGAAACAGGCCCTTCAGCCCACTGAGTCCATGGTGACCATTGATCGCCCATTCGCACTAGTTCAATGCAATCCCACTTTCACATCCACTCCTTACACGTTAGGGGCAATTTACAGAAGCCAATTAACCTACAACCCTGCATATCTTTGGGATGTGGGAGGAAACTGGAGCACCTGGAAGAAACCCATGCAGTCACAAGGAGAACGTGCAAACTCCACACAGACAGCACCCAAGGACAGGATGGAACCCGGGTCTCTGGCGCTCCAGTGGTTCTGCCAGCGGCACCACTGTGCCAGCTTAACTAACAGCACCTCCCAAACCCATCAGCTCTACCACCAAAGGAGGAGCGAGGCAGCAGGTACTGGGGACACCACATACAATGGCTTCCCTCCCAAGTGGAATGGCAACATTTCACCATTTCTTCATCATCACTGCCTAAACCCTGAACCCCTCCCTGGTAGCACTACAGGAGTACCTTCGCCAGAAGTTCCGCAGCAGCTCAGGGCAGTTCACCACCGCCTTCTCAAAGGCAATTGTGGATGTGCAATAAATGCTGGCCTAGCCAGTGATACCCAGATCGTGAACACTAAGGCGATATCTGCCACTTTAACCCCTTACACTCCTCCATCCCCACTGAACAATGAAAACCAGCAGCACCATTGGCACATCGACTAAGCCAAAACACAAAAATATAAATTGTACACATATTCCACAGTGTGACAGTGAAAAGTACAAATGTGTGCGAAAATATTAGACTTTAATGCAGAAATAGACAAATGGAAAACGAGTGTAGCAAAGGTACAACAGTTATCATAGGTGACTTTAATCTACATATAGATTGGGCCAACCAAATTGGTAGCAGTGCTGAGGAGGAGGATTTCCTGGAATCTATACGGGATGGTTTTTTAAACCAATATGTAGAAGAACCAACTAGGGGGCAGGCCATCCTAGACTGGGTATTGTGTAATGAGGGAGGATTAGTTAGCAATCTTGTTGTACAAAGCCCCTTGGGCAACAGTGACCATAATATGGTGTAATTCTGCATTAGGATGGAGAGTGATATGGTTAAGTCAGAGACTAGGGTCCTGAACTTAAAGAAAGGAGACTTTGAAGGTATGAGATGGGAATTGGCTAGGATAGACTGGCAAATTATACTTAAAGGGTTGACATTGGAGATGTAATGGCAAAGATTTAAAGACCGCATGGCCGAACTCCAAAAATTATTCATCCCTGTCTGGCGAAAAAATAAAACGGGGAAGGCGGCTCAACCATGGCTAACAAGGGAAATCAAGGATAATGCTAAATCCAAGGAAGAGGCATATAAATTAGCCAGAGGAAGCAGCAAACCAGAGGATTGGGAGAAATTTTGAACTCAATAGGGGAGGTCAAAGGGGTTAATTAAGAGGGGGAAAAAGTGCACAAAAGAAAGTTTGCGGGGAATATAAAAACTGACTGTAAAAGCTTCTTTAGATATGTAAAAAGGAAAAGATTAGTGAAGACAAATGTACAGTGCCCTCCATAATGTTTGGGACAAAGACCCAATTTATTTTCCTCTGTACTCCACAATTTGATATTTGTAATATAAAAAATTACATGTGGTTAAAGTGCACATTGACAGATTTTAATAAAGGACATTTTTATACATTTTGGTTTCACCTTGTAGACATTACAGCTGTGTTTATGCATAGTCCCCCCATTTCAGGGCACCATAATGTTTGGGAACATTAGAGCAGGAGAGGTCCACAGTGATCTGTTGTCAAAGACCCAGGACTTCTTCTTCAGGAAGGTCCAGGTTAAAAGCTACAAGTTTGAGGACAAGGACATCTCATACCTCCAGGACCTCCCAGGAACGGATACTTCAACATGAGCTTCAGGCACTCGGCAAGATGGCAGAAGCTGCTCCAGCTCTTCCGGGAGAAGGCGAATCAACCTCCATTGTCTATGGTGTAGCCACTCTTCACCCTTTGGATCCAGAAGAAAAGTGGTTCAGGTATATTATTGTCACGTGTACCAAAGTATAGTGAAAATCTTTGATTTGTGTCCAATCCAAACGGATCAGATAACACTACACATAAACACATTCAAGTCAAACTCAGGTACAATAGGTAGAGCCAGTGCAGAATATAGTTCTCAGTATAGTAGTGCACCAGTTCCTTTGACAAAGGGTGGCACAGTGGTGCAGCAGTAGAGATGCTGCCTTACAGTGCCAGAGAACCGGGTTTGATCCTGATTACGGGTACTGTCCGTATGGAGTTTGTACGTTCTCCCTGTGACCGCGTGGGTTTTCTCCAGGTGCTCTGGTTTCCTCCCACATTCCAAAGATATGCAGGTTTTTAGGTCACTTGGCATCTGTACATTGTCCCTAGTGTATAGGATAGTGTACAGGGATCGTTGGTCGGCCTGGACTCGGTAGGCTGAAGGTTCAAGATTCAAGGAGTTTATTGTCACGCCAGTTCCATACATGGTACAATCCTTTGTGAAGATCTTGTGCTGGAGGATTCCGCACAGTAAATTTAACATTGAATTATAAAGTGCAAGCATTAAATTATAAAGTGACCATTAAATTATAGACATAGAGTCCAGTTCAGGTGAGTTTCAGGGCCGGTTGGTTCAGCAGCCTGATTGCCTGTGGGAAAAAGCTGCTCGAGTGTCTGGTGGCACGGGAGCTGATGCTCAGGTACCTTCTGCCCGAGGGGCGGCGGGCAGAATAGACCATTGTCCGGGTGGCTGGTGTCTATGATGATCCTCAGGGCTTTTCCAATGCACCGCCTGGAGTAGATGTCCTGGGGGGAGGGCAGGTCGCACCGGGTGATTTGCTGGGCCGTTCGCACCACTCTCTGCAGGGCCCGTCGGGCGTGGATGGTGCAGCTGTCGTGCCAGGTGGAGATACGGCCTGTCAGGATGCTTTCCACGGTGCCCCTATAGAAATCCCTGAGGACCCGGGGGTTCAGGCCGAATTTCATCAGTTGCCTGAGGTTGTAGAGGCGCTGTTGCGCCCTTTTTTGTGATGGAAACGTGGGTGGTCCAGCTATCCACCCTCTCCACCGCTACACCGATGATGCTGGTGGGGGGGGTGGGGGTGCGTTTCCCCCTCCCTCCTCTCCTGTAGTCAACGATCACCTCCTTGGTCTTGTCGACGTTGAGAGAGAAGTTGTTGGCTTGGCACCACCGTGTCAGGGCCACTACCCCCTCTCTGCCGGCCGGCTCGCCCCCGTTGGTGATCAGACCCACGACTGTAGTGTCGTCCGCGAACTTGATGATGGTGTTGGTGTCAAGTTGGGCCACACGGTCGTGGGTGTACAGGGAGTACAGGAAGGGGGACACCCCTGAGGTGCATCGATGTTGAGGCTGAGGGCTGTGGAGGTGTAGTCTCCGATCCTCACCACCTGGGGGCGGCCCGTCAGGAAATCCAGGTGCACATGCCTGGGTTCAGCCCCAGGTCCAAGAGCTTGCCGACGAGCTTAGAGGGCCCAATGTGTTGAACGCTGAACTGTAAGCTATGAACAGCATCCTAACATAAGTGTCCCTCTTGTCCAGGTGGGTGAGGGCGGTGTGAAGGGTGTGGCCGATCATGTCCTCTGTTGATCTGTTGGGGCGGTAGGCTAATTCGCAGGGGTCCAGGTTGTTGGGTAGTGAAGAGCAGATTATGTCCTTGACTAGCTTCTCAAAGCATTTGCTGATGATGGGTGTTAATGCTATGGGTCGCCAGTCGTTGAGGGTGGTGGGTTTGTTGTGCTTGGGTATGGGGATGATGGTGGAGGTTTCCAGACAGTGGGGGGATGGATCGTAGGGAAAGTGAGAGATGCCGCATTTCCACGCTGCATCTCTAAACTAAACCTGAAACTAAACAAAACAAAGTCCAATATCCGCAACGGGGGAAAGGTGAATCATACAGTAAGCTAGCTAATGGAAGAACCTTTCAGAAGCCCGATAAAAGAGGAGGGAAAGCAGTTCCTGAGTCAGGCGGTGTGAGCTTTCAAGCTTCTGCATATTCTGCCTGACGGGAACGGGGAGAAGAAGGAATGTCTGGAGTGGGTCAGGTCTTTGATTACATTGGCTGCTTTTCAAAGGCATCGTGAAGTGAGAACGGAGTCAATGATATACTTTAGAGGATGTACTTCCTGCGGCAGCTGAGGAAGCACAATCTGCCACAGGCAATGATGGTCCAATTCTATACTGCTATCATTGAGTCCATCCTCACCTTCTCCATCATGGTCTGGTTTGGCTCAACCACCAAGCACGACATCCAGAGGCTGCAATGGATCGTTCGCACAGCTTAGAAGGTTGTTGGCTGCAACTTTTACCCCGTTGACGAACTGTACACTGCAAGGGCCAGGAAGCGAGTGGGCAAGATCATCCCTGACCCCTCTCACCCTGGCCACAAACTCTTTGAAGCACTTCCCTCTGGAAGGCGACTCCGGACTGTCAAAGCAGCCACAGCCAGACATAAAAACAGCTTTTTTCCACGAGTGATAGTTCTACTCAATAACCAAAGTCTGTAGTCTCTTTTTTTGCTCTGGTTTATTTTCACCCACATGTTTAGACCGTAATGTTGTATCCTTATTGTTTTGATGTGTTTATGCTTTATTCTTAATTGTTAACTGTATGTTTGTGTTGTCATTTGTGAGCGGAGCACCAAGGCACATTCCTTGTATATGCATACTTGGCCAATAAACATTAATCAATTAATTAATTAATTGATTAATTAATCGATCGATTCATTAATTGACCGACTAATCAATTAATTAATTAATTAATTATCCACTCGATTAATCAATTAATCAACTAATTAATTAATTAATTAATTAATTGATTAATCAGTTAATTAATAAATCAATTAATTAATTAATTAATTAATTGATTGATTGGTTGATTGATTGATTGGTTGATTGATTGATTGATTGATTGATTGATTGATTGATTGATTAATTATTTAATTAGTTGATTAATTGATTAATCGAGTGGTTAATTAATTAATTAATTGATGAATGAATGAATGAATGAATGAATGAATGAATGAATGAATGAATGAATTGATTAATTAATTAATTAATTAATTAATTAATGAATTGATTAATTAATCGATGAATTATGTAATCGGAGAGGTCAACATATTATTCATGCTTGATTTGTGCTTGTAGTCATTACATACAAAGCAAGCTGCTCAGCGTTGTACTATCTCCAGGGTGATCTTGTTGTTGTTGTTAAAAGGATCCCATACAGCTCCACAATACTCCAATTTGGGCCTGACCAAGGACATGTAGGCATTCTCTTTGACAGATGTACCACATGCGTGGAAATTTCTTTTAAGAAGGTCGAGCGTTCTATTTGCTTTGCTAGACACTTGACCAATATGCGACGCCCAACTTAAATCTTTGCTTAGATATGGGTGATGGTCGACAGCAAATAATGTATGGCTACCACGTTGTATTCCAATAAAAGTGGTTTAGTCTTGTGTGAGACATGCATGGTATAACATTTGGTCACATTGAATGACATCTGCCAGGTTTTCCCCCACTCACAGAGAGCATCCAGATCCAGAACTCTGGAGAAAACTGCATTTGGAATGTCATTGATGTACAGTAGGAAGAGCCATGGACCCATGACAGTCCCCTGTGGCAAACCTGATGTCACAGGAGTTTCAATAAACGTCTCTCCCTCCAAGAGAACTCGCTGGTGTTCCCTTGTCAAAAAGATCCGTCTATTCCGACATGGTTGAGCTTGTACAGGAGCCACTTGTGGGGAACCTTATCAAAAGCCTTAATTAAGTCTAATATAACATGATCACATGATCGACCCTGTCTAAAGCCATGTTGGTGGTTTGTTAGTACCTTGTGGAAGTCAATATGGTCCATGATATGTCGGTGGATTATATGTTCGAGAATCTTGCATGGTATGGAGGTCAGTGAAACTGGGCAATAGTTTGCAGGATTTATCCTATCTCCTTTTTTATAGATGGGAACAATGTTAGCATTCAGACAATCTTCTGGGAGTTCTCCACAAATCATAGACTTCTGAAAAATCTTTTGACAGACTTGCTGCACTAAGCTTGCTGCACAATTCTTTTAAACTCTGGCTGGTATCTGGTCTGGTCCTGATGCCTTCTTTGATTTTGTTTCTTCCAATAATTTCTGCACCCCATTTGTTGTTACCTTAAGAACTGCAATTTTTGGAGTTTGTTGTGAGTTCAATGACGGGAATTCATCTAGGTTTTCTTCCATAAAAACGGAACAAAACTGCTGGTTTAACACTTCGGCCTTGTCTGCTCCTTTGCTCCACCCTAGTTGTTTAACCAGTTCTGTCTACCCCATTGTATCCCTCCTAAGTTCACACCTTCCCTAGCCAGCGAACAGGGAACCACCTTGCCTGAGATCCTATGTGGCAGGCCTTTGGTCCTGGCCTTTTCTCGCTTCCAGCTCTTCACCCCTCCCCAGCCCTGCTTTCAATCTGAAAAATGGTCCCAACCTGAAACATCACCTATCCTTCTCTAGTGATGCTGCCTGACCCGCTGTTACTCCAGCACTTGATTCTATCTTTAGAAGAGCAGCCATGCTGCGCCCTCTGGTGGAGGATAAACGGAGAACAGGCACGCTGCAGCCTCTGGTGGAAGGTGAAGGGAGCAGGCACGCTGCACCCTCTGGTGGAGGATAAAGGGAGAGCAGGCACGCTGCACCCTCTGGTGGAGGATGATGGGAGAGGAGGCACACTGCACCCTCTGGTGGAAGATGAAGGGAGAGCAGGGACGATGCGCCCTCTGGTGGAAGTCAACGGGAGAACAGACACGTTGCGCCCTCTGGTGATGGATAAAGGGGGCTGTTCCCTCTGGTGGAGGATAAAGGGAGAGCAACTACGCTGCAGAACATGGACAGAGCAGATGCATTCTGGACCAATGTGAGCCAAAATGCCAGATTATCTGAGTTTGACTCCTCAGGGTCCTTTTCAGATTGGGAGAAGGGTCCACAGAGATATCCTGTAAGATCATATCTTCACAATTTACATCAATGATTTAGAGTGCACTGCACTCAACCCTTTTAGAATCCAACCTGTCCACCAAGAGATCGCAAACCTTTCATGATCACTGTCTTGAAGGATTGCTTCCAAATTCATCTGTGACTGTGATAGCAAATTATGAAATATAATAACCCCAAATCAGTGGATAAGAAAATATAAGTTCAATGATTTATTAACCAAAATATGCAAAAAAACAGCCCAATTTGTTCTGTTCATTTATAAATCATCACAGTACAACTTTAAAATAAACTGATATACCACCACCGATTTTCCAGTAACTGGTGGTCCGGCACCTTCTTTAATCTGGACAAAATTACGAGGGCACACTTGACATCCCTCCGGAAGTGGCCCTGAAAACATGGCACCTCGGCTGGGTGAGGAGGCCGATCTCTACCTCATCGGGACTTCCACACCAATCAGCGGGTCAAATTTGCCTCCTGCAGCAGTGGCCCTGGAACTCCAGCCCAGTCAGAGCTGGCAGATCTGTTCCGATAGCCGATTTCCACGGTGACTTTGCAGGCTGGTATCTCAGCCCCCTCTATCCCCACAAGATGAGACCTCCGCTGGTCCAACAAAACAGATAAAATGGCAAGGCTCTGGAACCAAGAATCTCAGAAAATCTGTGTGATTATGTATATCTTGAGTAAAAAAGGCATTTAATTGTGATTTTAATAGCAGTTAATTAATAATAGATTATTGATTTATTTTCGCAGATCTGAGAGAAAAAGCAAGTGTAATTATGCCCAACAATAAATGACCTCATATTGTGAAAGGGTATCAGTGAGCTCGAACCTGTCTCCATAATAACCTCTTTGGTCAGATCCTCAGATCTCTATTTCTGCCCCCTGCATATCTTAGACTTCCTTCACCCACCCTGTGCCGGCCATAATCATACAGCTTGGTTACATTCACTGCTCTTATGGAACTACAACAGCTTATTTTAGATAAAGGCCACAAGTTAGGAGGAGGGGGAGTTCAACGAGATCTGGGTGTCCTAGTGCATCAGTCAATGAAAGGAAGCATGCAGGTACAGCAGGCAGTGAAGAAAGCCAATGGAATGTTGGCCTTCGTAACAAGAGGAGTTGAGTATAGGAGCAAAGAGGTCCTTCTACAGTTGTACCGGGCCCTGGTGAGACCGCACCTGGAGTACTGTGTGCAGTTTTGGTCTCCAAATTTGAGGAAGGATATTCTTGATATGGAGGGCGTGCAGCGTAGGTTCACTAGGTTAATTCCCGGAATGGCGGGACTGTCGTATGTTGAAAGGCTGGAGCGATTGGGCTTGTATACACTGGAATTTAGAAGGATGAGGGGGGATCTTATTGAAACATATAAGATAATTAGGGGATTGGACACATTAGAGGCAGGAAACATGTTCCCAATGTTGGGGGAGTCCAGAACAAGGGGCCACAGTTTAAGAATAAGGGGTGGGCCATTTAGAACGGAGATGAGGAATAACTTTTTCTGTCAGAGAGTGGTGAAGGTGTGGAATTCTCTGCCTCAGAAGGCAGTGGAGGCCAGTTCGTTGGATGCTTTCAAGAGAGAGCTGGATAGAGCTCTTAAGGATAGCGGAGTGAGGGGGTATGGGGAGAAGGCAGGAACGGGGTACTGATCGAGAGTGATCAGCCATGATCGCATTGAATGGCGGTGCTGGCTCGAAGGGCTGAATGGCCTACTCCTGCACCTATTGTCAATTGTCTATTGTCTATTGTCACAAGGAGTAAGGAGCACAGAAGTCAGGTTGATATTTGACTTGGGTTTGAGGAAGAGGGAGAGTGGGGATAAGAGCAGGAGATTGAGGGGTGGGGAGCGAGCAAGGTGAGGGGAGGAAGAATCAAAAAGGGACGGGTGGGAGTAGGAGAGGGAGAAAATCAGGTAAAGGATGAGAGAGAAAGCGGAGGTGGGAGTGAGAGGGAGATAAAATTAAAGTGATTGGTGATAAGGTGGGAGAGAGAGGGACAATGGTAGGAAGTTGTGGGATGTGGGCAGGTGAAAAGGTGGGACAGGGAGAGGAACGAGGGAGCATAACTAGGGATTCAAGGAAGAAAAAGTGACATCAGAGAGGATGGGAGAGAAAGCGAACTTGGGAGAGTGGAAGGTGTGGAAGATTGACAGCAAAAAATAAAGGGGAGGGGTGTGGGGAGTAAGATTCCAACAGTCCCATGGGCTGTCTGTCCACCTGCCTTTCTCATTCTTTGGAATCTCTTTCTACCCAATCCTCTCTCTCCTCACCTTCTCTCGATCTTTCTCTCTTCCCCATGCCCCATTTTGCTCCCCCCTCATTTCTCTTTCCCAAATCTATTCTGCCTCTCAGCTTTTTCCTGCCTCTATCTCTCCACTACCCTCATTCTTTCCTCTTCTCTCTCAAACCCCCTAACTTCCATTTCATTTCATTCCTCTTGCTGGTGGCAGATCCGACAATGGTTCAGGTTTCAGGGTGGTCCCCACTCGTGCCCACACCCATGACCATTTATAGCTGACAAGCAGCACCCCTGCCCACCTCCATCCCATCCGTGGTTGAGGACGGGGTCAAACCAATAGGCTTTTCACGTGTGCTCTTGATGCAGGCCTCGCCAACTGGCCTCATGTCACCAGCATCCCAGCTCTGCTGAATCTCCACACCTCCTGCCCAGTGGGGTAGTGGGCACAGAGCCGCTACACTTACTGAGGCAAGTGTAAATCATTGCACAGGTTTAGAACGCTGCACGCTGCTCACCATACCAGCCCCCACATCAGCCCCCACACCTGCAAAATCAGTCATTGAAATTTTGAAAGTCCAAAGTAAAAGGTGAAACACAACAAAGAGTAGACCGCGCTGGAGGGCCTTCCAAGTGAGGAAGATTCTCGCTCCTCACGAAACGTTGGTGAGCTTCAAGCTCCAGGCCCACTGACAGGGTAGTTGGTCAGCACTCACACTCGGGAGCATCACCACCAGATCCTGGCCCCCAAACGTCTCCCACTCCAGAGGCTCCGAGTATCCAACGAGGTTTACCTGGAAAAAATGGGAGAGAGGAAAAGAGCAGAAATGAACTCCAGGGCATACAGGCTGGCCGGCCGGAGCCAGGTTATCTCGACATCGCTCATTGACGCTCTTCAGAAAACACGATTCAAACCTTTGTCTTCCCTGCCGTGGGATGGGGAGCACCAAGGATTAGCAGTCCGTGCTTTGGCCAGGAGAGAAAGGTTGCGTAAACCACCGGCTTCCCCGGTACCGACGTGTACCTGTCAACACACACGAGAAGTAATAAAGTGGGCGCAGGAGATGACAATCCCATTGATGTTCAGTGCGAAATGTAATGGGTGACCATCCCAACTGACCTTCACAATCCAACCTCACAACTCAAGAATGGAAATAGTTGTCGGGGTGATTGAGTTAAAGTATGAAGAGCATTGGAAGGCTCTGGGCCTGTACTCTCTGGAGTTTCGAAGGATGAGAGGGGATCTCATGGAAACTTACCAAATAATGTATGGCTTAGATGGAGTGGATGTGGAGAGGTTGTTTCTAGTAATGCGAGAGTCTAGGACCAGCCTCAGAATGAAAGGATGTACCTGCAGAATGGAGATGAGGAGGAATTTCTTCAGCCAGAGGGTGGTGGATCTGTGGAATTCATTGCCACAGACGAGGCCAAGTCATTGGGATTTTTAAAGTGGGCATTGGTAGGTTCTTAATTAGTAAGGTTGTTAAAGATTACAGGGAGACGGCAGGAGAATGGGTTTGAGGAACAAATAGATCAGTCATGGAATGGCGGAGTAGACGGAGGGCTGAATGGCTTAATTCTGCTCCTGTCTTATGATCTAATGAACACCTGACCATCCAGTCATCCCCATTGCTCACAATATAACATTGTAAACAGCACCAAGACAAAGACAGTTGAAGCCGCAGCAGTCGCTGAGAGGGGTCGGTTAGCGAGGACACTGGAGAACCCTCGCCTGCTCTTCCTGCCGTGCCGTGAGAGGGGAGCAGGCAGGACCACAGCGTAACACCTCACTCAGAGATAGCACTCCTGACACAGCATCGCCCCCTCTCGCCTTACACAGGGGAGTTGGTGCTCAAGTGTCTGATGTGGGACTTGGACCGAAATCCCCCCAATGCAAAGCCCAGATCACAACCCGCCGAGGCACAGCTGACATCAACACGAGGCGCTGCTTGGCAATGAGTTCCATGCGGAGAACATGGACCCCAGTTGGGAGGGAAGTCAATGGATTGAGGTTGAGGGTCGGGGAGAACGTTCCCATGTTGTGACATGGGCCGCTGATGCAGGAATGGTGCTGGGGATGATTCCGGCTGTTCCTACCACACGCCGGGCATCACAGTGTCGTTCTGCCTCCTCCAGGGCTTGGTCTTGTAGATCGCCTCTCCGTTGACTCGCAGCCACTGCCCCATCTGCCTCAGCCTCTCCTCGAAGATGGGAACGATCCGACCATCGTGAGTGGGACCAATGTTCATCAGGAGGTTCCCTCCACAGGACACTGTCTCAACCAGCGTCTGAAAGACACAGCGTTTAACATCAAAGTGGCTTGGTCAGCAAATGGATGGCAGATCACCTCCAATTAGTTTTCAATGAGTGAAAAGGTATTCACCTCAAGGTTAAAACCTGAATTGAAAGATCGTGTCTCCCTGTCAACCTGAAAACGTATGACCAAGCTCACACCAAAATATTAACCTTTAACCTAAGTAAGAATTGTGACTTACCAATTTGTGCAATTTCATTTCTGAAGGAAAGGCTAATTTTCTATAATTACATTTCTATAATCTGGGACTGCACGGTGGAGCAGCGGTAGAGTTGCTGCCTCACAGTTGCAGAGACCTGAGTTCGATCCTGACTATGGTGCTGTCTGTACGTTCTCCCTGTGACCTGCGTGGGTTATCTCTGGGTGCTCCGGTTTCCTCCCACACTCCAAAGACATACGGGTTTGTAGGTTAATTGGCTTCGGTATAATTGTAAATTGTCCCTTGCGTGTGTGAAGGACAGTATAGTGTTTGTGTGCATGGATCGCTGGTCAGCGCGGGCTCGGTGGGCTTCCCAGCTACATCTCTGAACTAGACTAAACTAAATTAAAACAATATTTGACCATCAAATAATAAAAAACAACACAGCTGAGATATAAAGTGCAGTACTGCATTACACACACACACCCAGGGCAGAGGCAGTATGGGCTACATTTGAGGCAAAGCTCCCCCTACAGTGTTGTGTCACATGCCTCCAATTCCAGTCTCTATAATTTCCTTGATTCTCCACTAACAACAGTGCTTTCAGCTACCTGGGCCATAAGCTCTGGAATTCCCTCACCTCCACAAAGCTGCTCCTACATCCTGCACCAAGGTTTAACCTCCTTGACTTAAATCATTAACTCTTGTTTCTTCAGAAGCGATCTGACCCGCTGAAAGTCGGTTTTTACGTCCGTGTTTTTGTTACATCTCATCTTGTGACCGGTTGGATCTGAGGAGGTGCCCACGAGGCACAGTGCAGGGTCTCACAACTAGCAGAGTCACCACTCCGTACAGATTGCCGCTGCTCTTGGTCTGCTGCAGCAACATGCTCATAACCGCATGTCTTTTTGTTGAGGAACTGTGCCCTTGGAGGTTATCTATAAAAACCTTCGCTCAAAGTAATGTAAGATTGGCCTAAATCATCAATATTTAGCCTCTCGTACCAGCTGCACAGATTTAACTAAAGGATCGTCACTTTGCCAACTTACAAGAACACGAGAACACAGGAGCTGGAGGAGGCCACTTGCCCCATGGCTGGTCTAAGTTGGCCTCAATTCATCCTGTGTGCCATTTCTCTACACCTCAATCTACCAAATATTGATCCACCTCCACTTTACATACTTCTTAATGATCCAGCTTCGACCACCAGAGAATGCCGCTCTGGAAATTTGTAAAAAGCTTCCCTACTTTTATTCACTATTCCCATTGGAACAAAGACCTACATTTCATAAGCCTGTTGTATCTCATAAGGTCATAGAGTGATCGGTGTAGAATTAGGCCATTCGGCCCATCAAGTCTACACCATTCAATCATGGTTGATCTATCTCTCCCTCCTAACCCCATTCTCCCGCCTTCTCCCCATAACCTCTGTCACCCGTACTAATCAAAAATCTCTCTATCTCTGCCTTAAAAATATCCACTGACCTGGCCTCCACAGCCTTCTCTGGCAAAGAATTCCACAGATTCACCACCCTCTGACTAAAAAGAAAATTCTCCTCATCTCCTTCCTAAATGAACTTCCTTTCATTCTGAGGCTATGACCTCTAATCCTAGACTCTCTGTACAATGATGACCTGAACTTGAGTACATTGGGTAAGTGTGCAGATAACACACAACATGCCCATGCAGTAAATTTTTAGATTTTTAGATTTAGATTTAGAGATACAACGCGGAAACAGGCCCTTCGGCCCAACGAGTCCGCGCCGCCCAGTGATCCCCGCACATTAACACTATCCTACACCCACTAGGGACAATTTTTACATTTACCCAGTCAATTAACCTACACACCTGTACGTCTTCGGAGTGTGGGAGGAAACCGAAGATCTCGGAGAAAACCCACGCAGGTCACGGGGAGAACGTATAAACTCCGTACAGACGGCGCCCGTAGTCAGGATCGAACCTGAGTCTCCGACGCTGCATTCGCTGTAAGGCAGCAACTCTACCGCTGCGCCACCGTGAGAACATTTGAGAAGATCAGTAACAGGCCTTTGGATAAGAAAGCGTAGCTACACTGGCAGTTGACAGACATGTAACAGGTTACATTCAGTATAAAGTAGAGGGAAATTATACGCAGGTAGAAAGGCTGAGGTGTGGCCTTGCAGATTGATTGTCACAGTTCGGAAGTTTGTGTGCTTGAGCAGAGGCACCAGGAAAGGCAGGTTGAGAAGGTCGTCAGGGCAGCAAGAGTGATCCTGGGCTGCCCAAACAGAGGCACAGAATACAGCAGCGGAGAGCCATAATAATTATATGACATTGAAATATTCTGCACTAATTAGAATGGACAGATTATGATCGGACCTCCAATAAATCTAATAATCCCATAGTTAAACAACCCTGAAGATCAAGGGCATTTATCATATCATATCATATATCATATCATATATCATATCATATCATATATATATATATACAGCCGGAAACAGGCCTTTTCGGCCCTCCAAGTCCGCACCGCCCAGCGATCCCCGTACATTAACACTATCCTACACCCACTAGGGACAATTTAAAAAAAAAAAACAATTTCTACATTTACCCAGCCAATTAACCTACATACCTGTACGTCTTTGGAGTGTGGGAGGAAACCGAAGATCTCGGAGAAAACCCACGCAGGTCACGGGGAGAACGTACAAACTCCTTACAGTGCAGCACCCGTAGTCAGGATCGAACCTGAGTCTCCGGCTCTGCATTCGCTGTAAAGCAGCAACTCTACCGCTGCGCCACCGTGCCGCCCTGTGATGGATGTGATGGATGGATACAGGGATATAGGAAGTGGTCTCTGGAAGCAAGTTGTGTGCAGAAGAGATGGAGGGACAGTGGTTGAGACAGATAGTAACTTGGCTAATGTACTGCAATGCAGACTATTGGACATAAAAACTGATGAAGGGCCTTTGAGCTAAAAGGGCGACTCTGGCTCCCTGTAGATGCTGCCTGTCCTGCTGAGTATTTCCAGCTTTAGAGAGGCACAGACAGACATAGACGCAGACAGGCAGGCAGGCAGACAAAGAGGCAGGCAGACAGAGAGGCAGGCAGACAGACAGAGAGGCAGGCAGGCGAAGACAGAGAGGCAGGCAGACAGACAGAGAGGCAGGCAGACAGACAGAGAGGCAGGCAGACAGACAGAGAGGCAGGCAGACAGACAGAGAGGCAGGCAGACAGAGAGGCAGGCAGACAGGCAGGCAGAGACAGGCAGGCAGACAGGTAGACAGACAGAGAGGGAGGCAGACAGAGAGGCAGGCAGACAGACAGAGAGGCAGACAGAGAGGCAGGCAGACAGACAGAGAGGCAGACAGACAGAGAGGCAGGCAGACAGACAGAGAGGCAGGCAGACAGACAGGTAGACAGACAGAGAGGGAAGCAGACAGAGAGGCAGACAGATAGACGGAGAGGCAGGCAGGTGAAGACAACATGGCCGGCAGGCAGATAGAGACAGGCAGGCAGACAGACAAAGAGGTAGGCAGGCAGAGAGGGAGGCAGACAGAGAGGCAGGCAGACAGACAGAGGCAGGCAGACAGACAGACAGAGAGGCAGACAGACAGAGAGGCAGACAACCTGTCGGAGGGATGGAGGGAAAGGATGAGCAATGGAATGACGGACAGGTCACCTTCACGAGCTCTTCTATGGACAGGTAGTCTTGCAGCCGCGCCTCCCTCCTATACCCCCACGACTTGGAGTCGATGGTCATGCAGTTCTCCCACTTGTGTTTGAGGAGGTGGCCGGGGCTGTACCGGTCAGCACACGTGTAGAAGCCACCGTGCTTGCAGATGGTGCCATAGCCCCACCGGTCGTTGGTTACTACCGTCCCTCGAACGGGACTGAAACGACAGGTCAGCAGCGTTCATTCGAGGGCCCTGCCCGTCCACACACCCCTCCCCCTCCCAGGAAATTCCAACCTTATTGCACCAGGGATCCTGTCCAACAAGCTGGCAGCTTGATGGTGGCAGGCCAGATTTCCAACTCCCAACCTCTTTCTAAACTGAGCTGCCCGCTCTTTGCATAGTCTCTGTTTGTGAAGCCCAGGTCAATATTAGTCATTATTTCCTTCGAGGCATTGTCTGAATAGTACCACACTGCCAGATAGGAGCCTGCTGTGTGCAAATTTCTGCACAGTGACAACAATGAAAGAAAGTATTAATGGGCTGGAAAGTTCCTTGGAAGATCCCAGAAGGCGTCATAGAAATGCAAGCTTCCTTGCTCCAGTGATCTCCACTGTACACTGGTGGCTGCACAGAGAGTTTGCCACAGACATGAGCTCTGGGGTCCCTGAGCAAGGCGGGGTGGGGATGCATGTAAGGGAGGCAGCTCAGGGTGTGAGTGCGCTGAGCCAGACTCCAGCTAAACCTTTGAGTATGGCAGAATCTGTGGCCCAGCGCTACCCAAATTCACCAGACAATGGTTAAAATGAAAGCAGCATTCCCCACGTGGCAAAGGCGGCACAGTGGCACAGCAGTAAAATTGCTGCCTTACAGCGCAGGATACCCGGGTACGATCCTGACTACGGGTGCTGTCTATACGGAGTTTATATGTTCTTTTGACTTGGGTTTCGTCCGGGTGATCTGGTCTCCTCCCACATTCCAAAGATGTGCGGGTTTGTAGGTTAATTGGTCTCTGTAAATTGTCCCTGGTGAGTAGGATAGAACGAGTGTACAGGGCGATCACGAGTCGGCGCGCAGTTTCTCTAAAACTAAGAAGAACAAAAACGTCCCATGGCTGCACAGTACCTCTGAGTATAGAGCCAGTACAGGAAGCCAGTGCTGTTCCAGTAGGTATCAGGTGCTCCAGCATCCCCATCGGACCACAGGATCTCTGGCCGGTATTTATTCACAATCTCATACAACTCTGGAAGGCTCTTTGTGGTGGGGAACTTGTTGGTCCGGAACACATTGGCAGCGTCTTGCAGGAAGGCAGGATTGTACCACTCAAAGAGGGAGTGATAGAGACCAAACCTCAAGCTTGTCCTGTTGCGAACAGCTTGTGCCAGCTCCTCAACAAGATCGCGGCGTGGACCCACATCAACTGCGTTCCAGTTCCACGAGTACTTGGATCCCCAGAGTGTGAAACCTAAGGTACAAGGAACTCAGGTTACAATAACTGGGGGAAAACAGACACAAAGTGATTGACTAACTCAGGACACAGTGGATAGGTGACAATTTCGTTTTCGTTTAGTTCAGTTTATTGTCACGTGTACCGAGGTACCGTGAAAAGCTTTTGTTGCATGCGAACCAGACAGCAGAAAGACAATTCATGATTACTATCAAGCCATTCACAGTTCACAAGTTATACGAGTAGAATTGGGCCATTCGGCCCATCAAGTCTACTCCGCCATTCAATCATGGCTGATCTCTCCCACCTAATCTCATTTTCCTGCCTTCTCCCCATAACCCTTGACACCCGTTCTAATCATGAACTTGTCTAGCTCTGCCTTAAAGTACCGGCTTGGCCTCCACAGCCCTCTGTGGCAAAGTTCCACAGATTAACTACCCTCTGACTAAAGAAGTTACTCCTCACCTCCTTTGTAATAGAGCACTCTTCAATTCTGAGGCTATGACCTCTGGTCCTGGATGCTCCCACCAGTAAAAACATCCTTTCTGCATCCACTCTATCTATGCCTTTCATTATTCTGTAAGTTTCAATGAGGTCCCCCCTCAACCTTCTAAACTCCAGCATGTAGTGGTCCTGTGCTGTCAAATGCTCATCATATGCTGACCCACTCATTCCTGGAATCATTCTTGTAAACCTCCTCTGGACCCTCTCCAGAGCCTGCACATCCTTCCTCAGATATGGGACCCAAATTTGCTCACAGTACTCCAAATGCAGCCTGACCAACGTCTTAGAGCCTCTACATTACATCTCTGTTTTTATATTCCAGTCCTCTTGATATAAATGCTAGCATTAAATTGCCTTATCTTACTACCGATTCGACTTGCAAATTAACTTTTTGGGAGTCCTGCACCAGCACTCCCTAGTTCCTTTGCACCTCCGATTTCTGGATTCTCTCTCCATTTAGAAAATAATCTACGCCTTTATTCTTATTACCAAAATGCATGTCTCCGCACTTTGCTGCACTGAATTTCATCTGCCACTTCTCTGCACTCTCTCCTAACCTGTCCAAGTCCATCTGCAGAGTCCTTGCTTCCTCTACACTGTGCCACCGTGCCTCTCCACCTATCTTAGCATCATCTGTAAACTTAACCACAAAGCCTTCAAGCCCCTTATCCAAATCATTAATAGACATCGTGAAGTGGCCCCAGCAACAAACCGTGCGGAACCCCAATGGTCACTGGCAGCCAACCTGAAAAAGCGCCTTTTACAGCAACTTTTATGGCCTTCTGCCATCCAGCCAACTCGCTACCCTTACAGATAAATAATAAAAGGAAGAACGTGAATAACATTTAATGCAAAATAAAGCCCGTAAAGTATGGTCAAAGATAGTCCAAGGGTCTCCAATTATGTAGATAGTAGTTCAGGACTGTTCTCTAGTTGCGGTAGGATGATTCAGTTGCCTGATAACAGCTTGGAAGAAACTGTCCCTGAAGCTGGAGGTGTGTGTTTTCACACTTCTGTACCTTTTTGCCCAATGGGAGAGGGGAGTAGAAGGCGTGGCCAGACTCTTCCTTGATTATGCTTTTGGCCTTGCCGAGGCACCATGAAGTGTAGATGGAGTCAATGGAAGGGAGGTTGGTTTGTGTGATGGTCTGGGCTGCGTCCACAATTCTCTGCAGTTTCCTGTCAGGACCCATCTTCAAACCCATTGTGCTGGTGGGGGGAGGGGGGGGAGAAGGCTGGAAAGGACATGGGGCAGGACAAAGCCTGGCAAGTTATAGGTGGAGCAGTTAATTTATATTGGTGGAGTCAGTGCCAGCGGGTGGCCGGAGTGCAGGTTAGGGTTGCAGTAGTCAGCAGTGGCTTCGGTGGGCCCGGCCTGGGACTAGCCAAGGAAACTGTGCCTGACCCGCCGTGCTACTCCAGCACTTTGTATCTTCGACTTACAGGCAGATACAGGTGAGGGGTGAAGGGAAGAAAGCTGGAAGGGAGGAGGGGCAAAACAAAGCCTGGCGACTGACAGATGGATAGAGGTGAGAGAGGGTTACTTTTGATCGGCAGATGGTCGGACAAAGGCCAGAAACGAAACCACAAAAGGTATGAGATAAGGATAGAATAAGTGAGAATTGTGAAACCATTAGAAGGAATGAAGGCGGAAGGGGAGGGGGAAGGAGGGAAATGGGTGATTTTATGTAAACCCATGCCGAGTCCAACCAAAGGTTCAGAAAATGTACATGTTGGTCAGTTAATTGGCTGCTGTAAATTGCCCCTCATGTATAGGCAAGTGGTAGAATCAGGCAAGAGAGTTGGCGGGAAGGTGGGGAGAATAAAATGGGATTGATGTAGGATGAGTGTTCGTGGGTGGCTGATGGTCAGTGTGGTCTATTTACAGCAGCCAGTTAACCTACCAACCCAAACGCCATTGGGATGTGCGAGGAGATGGGAGCACGTGGATGAAATCCATGCAGTCACCGGGAGAACGGGCAAACTCCACGGACAGCATTGGATGTGGGAATTGAACCCGGGTCCCTTGCGCTGTGAGGCAGCAGCTCTACTACCCTTGTGCTGCCATTAGCAGATCAGTAACTTTCACATCTCTGTAACTCTCCCTGCAAATTGGCCTCTTCCCGTTTATTGGAGAGGCACTCAGAATGCTCCTATAAGGTACCTTCTCATCCCTCCTTCTGCTCTCCCCCAGTACAGACTGCACCCCTGGATAGACATCGGTTTCTGCCTCCTCTGCCATCTCAAGTGTGCACTCTCCCCTTGCCTTTGGTTGCAGGTTTGACACTGACATAGACACACCCTCGACACGCGGCAGACCACAGCCATCACTCTGCCTTTCTAACTAATGGCAATCGAGGCTGTGTGTGGTGACGCCCTGTACCTTCATGGTGCTTGGAGGTCAGAACGACGTACTTGGCCCCCGAGGAGCTCAGGAGGTCAGCCCACTGCGCTGCATCGAAGAAGGCAGCGGTGAACTTTGGAGCAAAATCCGGGTACGAAAATCCAGGAGGGTAGTTTCTCTCCATAAACTCCACATAGGGCTTCAGTTTCCGCGTCTGCCAGTAGTACCTGCGGAAGAGGAGGATTTTGTATGTTACAGGCTTGTAAATCATTCATGATGCTGCATTCAAAGCATTGTGTGCAATTCTGGTCACCTCCTTATGGGAAGGATGAAGAGTTTTGCAGAGGGTGCAGAAGAGGACCAGGATGCTGCAGGGAGCAGAGGGTATCAGCTACAAGGAGAGGCCGGACAAATGGATTATTTTCTTTGGAGTATCAGAGGTTGAAGGGAGACCTGGTAGAAGTTTATAAAATTATGAGAGGCATTGATATAGACAGTGTTAATGTACGGGGATCGCTGGGCGGCGCGGACTTGGTGGGCCGAAAAGGCCTGTTTCCGCACTGTATATATATATGAAAAGAGATCAGTTTTACTACAGTGTCAGATTGTCCCACTGCACTTTACAACCAAACATTTGTTCTTGTTCCTTCCTGACTTTAATTTCCAGGTTCTGGAACTGGAAAATGAATTTTTAAAGTGAAATCACCAAGAGATTGCAAGCAGAAGTCACCAGACTTTGTCTGCAAAGTTTCGTGGGCGTGATTAAAGGCAGTTTGATTGGGCTGAAAGTGAAGGGAAATAGATTTAAGAGGAATGTGAGAGGTAACTTTTTCACACAAAGGTTGGTGGGTGAGTATGGCCAGAGGAGGTAGTTGCGGCAAGGACTTTTGTAATGTTTAAGAAACAGTTCGACAGGCGGATGGATAGGACAGGTTTGGAGGGATATGGGCCAAACACAGGCAGGTGGGCTGGTGTAGCCGGGACATGTCGGCTTGTGTGGGCAAGTTGGGCCGAAGGGCCTGTTTCCACGCTGTATGACAATAACAAGACACAGAATCAAACTGAGCCAGGAGCCCCTCATTCAATCACAAACCTCAGCACTACTCTCCTGCGCTAACACACACACACCTTTTATTAATAATTAAAGATCTGCCCACCTCTTGAATATACTCGGCAACTGAGTCTTCTCAGCTCTCTTGGATGGAGAATTCCAAACATTCACCACCTTCTGAGAGCAAAGGTTTTTTTCTTATCTCTGTGTATGGGTATGGGCGACTTTGCCATAGTCAGGATCGAACCTGAGTCTCCGGCGCTGCATTCGCTGTAAAGCAGCAACTCTACCGCTGCGCTACCGTGCCTCCTGATAACAATACAGAAGTGGGTAATTTGGCCCATCAGATCAATGCTGGCTCCCAGCACCGTAATTCTATCAGTCCCTTTCGCCCTCTCCTCATTTCTTTGTAGCCCTACAACTTAGGATCATTGACCCATAGAACCATACAGCACATAAACAGGCCCTCTCAGCCCACCTCCGCCGTGCCAATCGACACTGATACCATTTGCTCACATTAGACACGTATTCTTCTCTGTCTTCCCAATCCTAGGACCATGTACCATCTAAACATTCTCCCTCATGACCATCAACCCCCCTTCAGTTCCTTTGCAACCCGTCCACACCAGGGAACAATTTGCACTAACAATTAACTCTTCAACAGATCTTTAGGATGTGGGAAGAAACTGGAGCACCCGAGGCAAACCCACATGGTCAGGTCAAACTGTGCACCGGAATTCAGGTTCAAGCCCATGTCTCTGGTGCTGCAAGTCAGAAGTACCAACCGCTGCACATAGCACATAGTAGGCCCTTCGGCCTCTCAAGCATGCCCCATCATTCAATGTGATCATGGCTGATCCACCACAGACTTCATCTATATTGTCATCCTCTGTACGAGTTCCCCATCCTCCTCATTCCCCCTTCTGGTTCCATTTACCACCTTCCAGCCACTGACTCCAGCTTTCCCCTTACCACCTGGGCTCCAACTACTCATTGTCTTTTCCCCATTTCAGTTTCCACCTGCTGGTCTGCCTCTGAATTCCACCCTTCCCCACCAGCCTCTATCTGCCCATCATCCCCAGCCCAGCTCGTCCCACCTCTCACCTACCAGTCCCACCTCTCACCTACCAGCCCCTCCCTCACCACTCAGCACTCTCAGTCCTATCCCAAACATCGACCATCCGTTTATTTCCACAGATGTTGCTCGACCGGTTGCGTTCCTCCGGCAGTTTATGGGGTTTTTTGCTTTCAAAAATCAGTCCACTTCCTCTTTAAATGCCCCAACTGCCCTCGGCACAGAGCAGGCCGGAGATTCGCCACTTTTGCAAGAATCACGGTCGTACACTGTGCAAAGGCGAGCGTTGCAATATCTGGCTGCAATCCCGAAATAAACAAGCGTGACTGACTGGCACCGAGGTCCGGGGACGGAGCAGGGGAATTCCCTACTTGCAATGTTGCCCGGACTCACCAGAACCACTCGCTGCCAAAGCTGGGCACTGAGAAGACTCCCCAGTGGATGAAGATGCCGAACTTTGCTTGGTCGAACCAGGGTGGGAGCGGCCGGGAATCAATGAGGTCCCAGGACGGGGCTGGTGGAGATTGACACCGGGCGTTGATGGACAGTAGAGCCCAGATCAGGGCCAGGCTGGGGCAACGGAGCCGGAGCCACATCCGCATCGCAGGCAGCATTGCAAAGCGCCCAAAACAACCCGCTAACTCACTCACACCAGGGAAAGGAGGACGTATGCAAGGAACTGCCACGCAATCAACGTCAAGCGTGACTGCTGGGTCCTGCAATCCATCCAACAAATTCAAATTGAGTTTATAGGTCGCATGAACGAGTAAGGCGAGGCACGGATACAATTGAAATGATGTTTTCAGCAGCATTGTAAGCGCCAAGGCTCAAACAAACGCACAAAAAAACCCAGAAATTACATATACAATTCTGGAAAAATAAGACTGCAAAAAAAAACAATTCTTAAGTGCAAAAACATATAAGTTCATGAATCAATGAATGTGCAGATACAAGGAATGTGCCTTGGTGCTCCGCTCGCAAATGACAACACAAACATACAGTTAACAATTAAGAATAAAGCATAAACACATCAAAACAATAAGGATACAACATTACGGTCTAAACATGTGGGTGAAAATAAACCAGAGCAAAAAAGAGACTACAGACTTTGGTTATTGAGTAGAACTATCAATCGTGGGGAAAAAAGCTGTTTTTATGTCTGGCTGTGGCTGCTTTGACAGTCCGGAGTCGCCTTCCAGAGGGAAGTGCTTCGAAGAATTTGTGGCCAGGGTGAGGGGTCAGAGATGATCTTGCCCGCTCGCTTCCTGGCCCTTGCAGTGTACAGTTCGTCAATGGGGGGAAGGTTGCAGCCAACAACCTTCTCAGCTGTGCGAACGATCCGTTGCAGCCTCCGGATGTCGTGCTTGGTGGTTGAGCCAAACCAGACCATGATGGAGAAGGTGAGGACGGACTCAATGATAGCAGTATAGAATTGGACCATCATTGCCTGTGGCAGATTGTGTTTCTTCAGTTGCCGCAGGAAGTACATCCTCTTTTGGGCCTTTCTGACTGTGGAGTCCATGGTGGCCCCCCATTTAAGGTCCCTGGAGATGTTGGTTCCAGGGAACTTAAATGACTTCACAGATGTGACTATGGTGTTGTTGATGGTGAGTGGGGGGAGGGGAGGGGGATCTCTTTGAAAGTCTACAATTAGTTCCACTGTCTTGAGAACATTGAGCTCCAGGTTGTTGTGATGGCACCAGGACGCCAGCTGTGTCACTTCCCATCTGTAGGCAGATTCCGCCCCATCCTGGATCAGTCCAATCAGAGTAGCGTCATTCGCAAACTTGAGGAGCTTGACAGAGGAGTCTGTGGAGGTGCAGTCATTGGTGTAGAGAGAGTAAAGGAGAGGGGAGAGTACGCAGCCTTGCGGTGCTCCTATGCTGAGGGTCTGTGGGTCCGAGATGTGCTTTCCCAGCCTCACATGCTGCTTCTTGTCCGTCAGGAAGTTGATGATCCACTGGCAGAGGGATTCAGGCACAGTCAGCTGGGAGAGTTTGTAGTGTAGTCGCTCTGGCACAATGGTGTTAAAAGCAGAGCTAAAGTCCACAAACAGAATCCTGGCATAGGTCCCCTTGTGGTCTAGGTGCTGGAGGATGAAGTGCAGGCCTAGATTGACTACTTCGTCCACCGATCTATTGGCCCTGTATGCAAACTGCAGGGGGTCCAGCAGGGGGTTTGTGATGTTTTTCAGCTGGGCCAGCACAAGTCTTTCAAAGGTCTTCATGACTACATGTCTTCATGACTTCATGAAAGGAATAGATTGGGTGAATGCAGAGTCTTTTACCCAGAGTCGATTAATCAAGAACCAGGCAACATGGGAGCTGCATAGATACTAGTCGGGATCTCTGGAATTCCCTACTCTGGAGAGTAGTGGAGGTTGAATCATTGGAGATGTTTAAAGAGGAAGCTAACACATTTCTCAAAGATCATGGAATTGAGGGGGGTGGGGATCCGGTACAGAAGAGATGAGGCCTGGGGCAGATCACAACTGTGGGGCAGGATTGAGAGGCCGAGTGGCCTGCTCCTGCTCCCATGTTCTTATGTTGTAATACCAACATTGGAATTTTGCAATTGCAGCCTGTTAATTTTGTATCATTTGGTATTCAGTGATCCAGTTAATTGGCCCCTGTAAATCCCCCCCTTGTGTGTAGGAAGTAGATGCAAAAAATGTGATAACGTAGAACTAGTGTGAAAGGGTGATCGGTGGTCAGTGTGCGCCAAAGGGCTTGTTTCCAGGCTGTATCTTTCAACTCATCAATCCATAAATTCTACATCTTCTAATCTACCTCTTTGCTGCCCTTGCACTTTTTTTGCTGTATTTCCTCTGTGGTTGTAACACTATATTCTGCTCTTCATTTATTTCTCTCCCTTGAGTTACTTATGTGTAGTATGATCTACCTGGATCGAATACAAACAATTTTTTTCACTGTACACTGGACAATAATCTACAATTACCAATAACTAAGGTTATCTATTGAAATGGGAATGATTCTAACGGGACAAGGCAATGCTCGGTCTGAGGCATTAGTAAAGGTTGTTCTATCTCAATGGGCTCAATAGCTGAGATTCAAGGCAATTGGAGGTTGGGATTCTAAAGCAACAGATTCGTGGAGGGTGGGGGAAGAGAGAATCGTTCCATGACAACATTGCAATATGGAGTCCGTTCTGGATGTGTACCAGCTTGAAACTTCTGACAACATCTTTGGGTGAGATGTTACAGAGGAAGTGTGGAACAATTGACTTCCTGTCACTTCAACAGTAACACAATCTGGATTTTTTTGTGGCCAGATACATCTGTAGGAGGCTTAGACATGGTGACAGCGTGGAAGTATCGGCCCATCAAACCATTCATTGGTCATGGCCAATAATTCTGTCAGTTCTACTCTCTTGACCACAAGCTCCACTCCAGTAGACTTTACCATGCTAGAAAAGCTAACCACTGCACCAGAACAGCTAATGAAGATGCCCATCCAGTGATGTGCACCAGAGTTAAGCAGGAATCCAAGTCTACAGCTGGCGTGAGAATTATAGGGAAAACTGGACACTACTGTTTGGCCCCTTTCAACTGAATGAAATGGTCTGTGGCAACATGCCAGCCCATCCTATGCATCACTTGGGAAAATGCCGCATCAGCAGACAATGACACTTGGTGTTTGCATACCCAGGGACCACACTCAACCTCATCCAGCAATTAGGCAGAAGTTCTTTATTTGTCCTTGAGGTATGAATATTGCTCGAAGGAGCAGAAGTAAACATAACCAAGGTGGGTGGCCTCTTTTTGCTTAGGTTAAATAGCCTTTTCTGTAACTGAATGAGGAAACTCAAAAATAAATTGTGCAAGTGTGTGATGGAGTCTGCCTCCAGGAAGTGCACAGTAATAAAAATATAGGCAAAGTAGAGAGAGTGAGTATTGTTGTAATGGTGTAGAGTTCGGTACTGCATTGGTATCAAGGTTACAGAGACATCCAGCACTGAATATTGGAGTGGCATTGGAGGCACAAAAGGTTGCCGATGTTGAAATCTGGAGCAAAAAACAAACTGCTGGAGAAACTCAGTGCGACAGGCAGCATCTGTGGAGGAAAATGAACAGAAGGATACGAGCCCAAAACATCTTCTATCCATTTCCATACACTGATGCTGCCTGACCTGCTGATTCCTCCAGCAAGGAGGAATTTGTTTGTTGGAATGGATTGGCATTGATTGGAATACAGATGGATGTTACAGCAGTCACTTGGTGGTGCACTGGATGGAGACGGAGGGGAACAGACCACTGACTTGGGCTCACTTTGAAATCAGAAGTGGGAACGGAATTATTTGGGTGAGCTAGACCCAATGGAGCCACAACCAATCTGGATCGACCAGCTGAGGGAGATTGGTATGTTTCAGAGATAATTAGACAGACACTTACATAGAAGTTATAGAAGGATCTGGTCCTTATGCAGAAAATCGGAATTAGTGTAGATGGGCCAAAAAGGCAGTGTGGTTGTAGTGGGCCAAAGGGCCATTTTTGCATTGTTCACCTCTATAATTCTATGATGCCATGAAACTGATGGCATAGTTATCGTCTCCTTTGGGCATAGTTATTGCCATTTTATTCATGTATTGTACATACATATTGTCATCTTTGTTAAAATAGTGTATGTAATCTTTACTGTTTTCGTTAACATATTGGGCAAATGTAATTGAAAATCAAAGATAACATGAAATACTCGAAACCTAAAATGAGACCAGAAAACGTTGGATATGCTCAGCTGGTCAGGCTGCATAATTGGGAACAGAAACGGAGTCAATTGTTTCAGGTCGAAGACCCTTCTTCAGAACTGCGAAGGAGACAGCAGAATCTCACTAAGCTGCTGGAATGGATGAGGAGGGGGGAAACTGTCTCCATTAGGGTAAAGCTGGAGTGATCATGAGGGTAAACTGTAAACAAGGTTATCTAGTCAATAAGTGAATGAGATTAGTCAAACTGTGGGAACATAAACAAAGGGATGTAGGAACTGTGAAATACTGAGCATAAAAGATGCTTGGCAGGTAAGGTTGGGCATGTCTTCCACTCCCAGAACAACAGGGGGAAATACTAGCAAAGCCAATATCACAGATGGACAAAGGGAGATGTGCAGGCCAAGTGTTTTATACAGATAGAGGTAGTTTCCCGATACCACTGCCAGGAGTGGTGGTGGAGGCAGATGGTTCACATGAAGACGGAAGGAATTAGTTTAATTTGGCATCATGTTCAACACAGACATTGTGGGCTGAGAGCGTGTTCTTGTGCTGTTCTTGTTCTATGAAAGTGACAAGGCTGGAAGACAAGACTCTTTCTACACTTCCTTTAATGGACTGGATGCAGAAAGTCGGGTGGTTAGTGGGATAGGGTTCACCTTGGGTTCACTAAGAAGGTAGTTCCAGCCAAACTATATAATGGACAGTAATTATCTAGCGGGAAGAATCTTATCAACGCTATTTTTGTTTCTGTATTTCTTGAGACCTATGCGTTTACAACAATGCCAACTTAAGCATCATACCTATAATTATAAAAATACACACACATTGTGATAGAGTTGTATGGCACAGTATCTGGCCTTTTGGCCCACAATGTCCATGCTGATCGTTTAACCATCTACATGATCCCTCTGTTAGAACCGTATCCGTAAGGGCAAATGTCTTGCTATTTAAGTGTCTATCTAAATGTTTCTTAAACCTAGTGATTATACCACCTCCTCTGGCAGCAGGTTCCTTTTATCAACCACTCTGATCTCCTTTAAAACTCCTTTATCTCACCTTAAACCTTTGCTCTTTTGTTTTTGATACCACTAGAATGGGAGAAAGGCCTTATCTATGCATATGCACTCACTCATATGCACACACACACATACACACACACATACACACACAGAGACACACACTCACACACACACACACCTACACACATACAAACTCATACACATGCGTACCCACACACGTGCACGCACACACACAGGAAGATGACTTTTAAAAAAAATAATCCAAACTGCTTTTATTCAATTATACACAAATACATAATAGTAACAAAAACAAGACTGCCATTGGCAGTTTACAATCAGATTAAAATGTTGTCAACTTTATCTACAATACACTCGACCTCCCCCCAACCACCGTTCACGGAAGGCCTCCAGAGTCCCCATGGACACTGCATGGTTCCTCTCCAGGGACACGATGGCATGGACGTAGGTCCGGAAGAGGAGCAAGCAGTCAACCCGGGCAGAACCCACGACTGGACCCGTGAATAGCCATCTTGGCCAGGCCCAGGAGCAAACTGACAGAGAGACCCCCCTCCCACTCCCTCCCGACCCTCCCCCCTCTGTTCCGGGTGACCAAACATCAGGAGCGTGGGGCTAAAGTGCAGCCAAAACGTGAGGAGCAGCCCCTTCAGATAGTCGTATAGGGACTGTAACCTCTCACATTGTATATACATATGGAACACAGTCTCTTCCTCACCGCAGAGGTGACAGACGGCTGGCGAGTCCGTGAACCGACTTAAATAATTGTTACACGCCACAGCTCTGTGCAACATTCTCCACCCCAGGTCCCCTATGTAAAGGGAGAGACCTCCACTGGGGACCGCTCCTGCTGTCAGGTGGTAACATGGACTGCCAGGGCGTGTCTAGACGGGGAACGACGACAAGGAACTGTAGTAGGAAAATAACTGCAGATGCTGGTATAAATCGAGGTATCACAAAATGCTGGAGTAACTCAGCGTGTCAGGCAGCATCTCTGGAGAGAAGGAATGGGTGACATTTCGGGTCGAGACCCTTCTTCAGCCTGATGTCAGGGGGGGGCGGGACAAAGAAGGGATATAGGTGGAGACAGGAAGACAGTGGGAGAACTTGGAAGGGGGAGGGGAAGAGAGGGAGAGAGGAGCTATCTAAAGTTAGAGATGTCAATGTTCATACCGCTGGACTGTAAGCTGCCCAAGCGAAATATGAGGTGCTGTTCCTCCAATTTGCAGTGGGCCTCACTATGACACTGGAGGAGGCCCATGACAGAAAGGTCAGACTGGAGGAGGCCCATAACAGAAAGGTCAGACTGGAGGAGGCCCATGACACGAAGTTTAGAGTGTGCAGAAGCAGCCTGTACAATAAACATCTCTCCGCGTCATGGAAAGGCAGGCTGGGCATCTCGGAAAGGCGGCTCATGGGGCCGGCTCAGGAAAAAAACGGGGCCTTGGGTCCTATGAGCAATTCCGACGGAGCTGGGGTAAGCCCGGTCAGAATTGCTGCATGCACAAGCCTCTCCTCGACACCCACCAAGACAGGGTGAGCACAGCTACAACACCCCCCTCCCCTGAGGAGCAGCACGCTGGCTGAAGGTGACCAAATTCCTAACTCTGAGCAAATTGTGGTAACAGCCAGGCAACTCCAACATAGCCCGTCAACTCATGCCCGCTACAGGGAGCCGTGTGACCTCCTGAAGGGAATGCCCCTGGCGGAAAAAGTACGTCGCCAGCGCGTGCCATCTAGGAGGACACTCGGAATACATACCCCGCCGCAGAGTGCTGAGACGCAGAGCTGCCACCTGGGTGCGGACACCGACCAGCGACTGACCGCCCTCCTCCAACGGGAGACTCAGAATGGTGGTGCTGCGAACTAGAACTAGAGCCCAGGCTCTGCGAACTAGAGCCCAGGTTCGTTTGTCTTTTGTGTTTTTTTGTTGTTTTTGCCTTAATTGTAGTGTTTAGATGTGATGTCGTGTTTTTTTGTGGTTGTGTACTATGTGTGGGGGGGGAACTGTAAAATTGTCTCTTCCGAACAGAGAACCAACCTTTTTTTTGGGTGGTGTCTCCGTTCCCGCTGCGGCCTACCATCGGCCAAACACCTGGAGCTGGCGGCCTCCAGCTGGGACCACCTGGACTCTGGTTCGCAGAGCCCGCGGACCGGACTCACCATCTGCGGAGCTGGCTGCTTTCGGAGGCTGTGGTGGCGCTGCAAGAGCGGGTGTGACTTGCCTGCGGAGGCTTAGGTCGTGGTCCGCGTGGATTTCGGAAGCTCGCAGGCCCCTGGGTGGGGGCCGGCATCGGGAGCTCCAGCAGCGGCAGCGTCTTTCTTCGCCCGCCCCGAATCGCGGGGCTTGGGTCAGCCCACTGCGGACCTTTCACCATCCGGCGTGGCCTGGAACCAGCCGTGGAATTTTCTCCGCCCGGCGGGGGCTTCAATGTCGGGAGCCCCGACCGCCCCGACGAGGCAACTTCAACAGCCTGACCACGGGAGAAGACGGCAGGGGAAGAGAAATGGCCTTCCATCACAGTGAGGAGGTGACTGGAGGAGACTCACTGTGATGGATGTTTCTTTTTTTTGTTTTGTGTTGGTTTGTGATTGTGTGTGTTATTGCTTATTTTTATTGCTCTTATTGTTGGACTGTGGGTAACGGAATTTCGTCCAAAAGACTTGATTTTTTGGATGACAATAAAAGCTATTCTGATTCTGATTCTGATTCTGATTCCTGTCGACAATTTTCGTCTCCAGCTCCTGCCAGCTTGCCGGGCCACGCCCCCTCAGTGGCACTCAGGTAGACCCCCAGGTAGAGAAGGTACATGGTGTTCCAAGCATCAGGTGTCATTTCCTCCGGCAGGGAGTCCACCTGCCACTGACCCGCCAAGAGTCCGGAAACTTCTCCCAGTGGATCCTGGCGGAGGATGCAGCCAAGAAAACCTGCTGGCACTCACACATCCTCCGCAGGTCAACAGGGCCAGTGAGCAAAAGGCTGAGATAACCGCCTCCAACCCCGGTCCTGGCAAAGCCAGGCCTGTCAACCGCCTCCGATGAAGGCACAGGAATGGCTCCACACAGACCGAGTACAGCTGACCAGACATAGGACATCCCTGGCGTACCCCCCTCCCAAAGTGAATGGGGGCCAACAAAGAACCGTTAACCTTAACGGGGCACTCTGCTGCAGCGTACAAAAGCCAGACCCGGGCCACAAAGACCACACAGGGAGTTCAGTAAGTGCAGCAAGAAGTGAAGGAACAAGTCCTTCACTTTCTCAAGTCCTTAAGAAAGTGTCTCCTCGGGAAACTATTAAGAAAATGCTGCAATTGACAGCTACATTCAACAAAATGCATCCAATAAAATAAATTGCAACTTTTTTCAGATAATCATAGCAACAGTTTGTACTTCTATACTTCTTGAAGGATAATACACATCCCACTAAACAGCACATGGTTTGTGCTGCTTTATACACTGGCCAGGTATACAAGAGGTCAGGTCAGGCCTATAGGGTTTAATTGTGAGTGGCATATTAATGTTGTAGAATGCCGTGAACTAAACCAGGTCACTCCACAGTAGGGGCCGTCTCACCTCTCGGAGTCATGATCATAACTTCATCCTGCAGCCCTAAACTCCACCGTCCAGTGCCTTGCTGAAGGAGTTCAGCTTGGTGTTTCTCATCGCACATTAATGTGATTTCAAAATTATATTTTCACGTCATGGAAGATTTTCTTCTGAGGGGTGCAATGGCGCAACAGTAGAGTCGCTGCCCCACAGCAGCAGATACCCGGGTTCAAACCAGGCATGGGAGTTTGTTGTGACCGAGTGGGCTTCCTACTGGTGCTCCAGTTTCTTCCTACATTCCAATGACGTACGGGTTTGCAGATTAATTGGCCCTAGCGTTTGTAGGGAATGAATACAAAAGTGGGGTAGCATAGAACTAGTGTAAATGGACGATCGATGGTCGGCATGGGTTCAGTGGACCGAATGGCCTGTTTCCATGCTGTCTCCATAAACTAAGCCTAAAGCTTGGAATCTTAATGGTTGGTGGCAATATATTGGATTCAAAATGAATTCACAGGAGTGAACATATTCACACCAACAATATATATGACCACCTATTTTTATTTCTTTAACACCGTCCATCTCTATCCTATTCATGGTAACCCTTGGTCCTGTCTACCACACCTCAAGAATCACCTCTTTCAAACCATTCCAGGTCACCTTTCCTCCTTCCCTCCTCTGTAAGCACCATCCTAGCTCACGCCAGTTCTGTTCATCTCTTGCTATTGTGCTTGATGACCCACACTGATTCCCACTTAATCAGCCACCCCATTTTAAAATTGTTCCCAAATTCCTGCATGGCTCTAAGTGATCCTTGCACTGTTTTAATAACCTAATTTAGCCCTGAAACTCTCCAAGCTCTCTGCACTCATTCCGAAATTCTAACCTCATTGTCAAATGTATTCTCTCCATTCATTGCTAGCCAGTTTCTGGGCACTAAACTCTGGAATTCCCTCCCTGAACCTCTTTGCATCTCCACTTCTCTCTCATGCTTAAAACTAACCTCTTTGATCAAGTTTTTCCTCAGCACCCTCCTGCTAACAGGGTAGATGCTATCCCGGTGAGTCCACAGTCTCAGGGTCAGCCATTTAGAGCCATTGAGTCATACAACACAGAAACAGCTAACCGAGTCTCTGCCAACCATCAAGCATTGTTTTACACCAGTCCTACACTAATCCCATTTTATTATCCCCACATTCCCATCAACGCCCAGATTCTACCATGCACCCATACACTGGGGACAGTTTACAGCAGTAAATTAACCAATCGACTTGCACGTCTTTGGGATGTGGGAAGAAACGGGAGCAGCCTGGGGAAACCCATGCAGTCAGAGGGAGAACATGCAAACTCCACACAGACAATGCCGGAGGTCAGGGTTGAGCCCAGGTCACATCGCTGTGAGGCAGCAGCTCTACCAGATGCCACCTAACGTAACATTCTTACCCCCCCCCCCTTAGGATTTCCTGGCTTATGATCACTGAAAATGAGGGAATATTCATGATGGCACCTTGAGTTCTTCGATCAGGATCACACAGCAGCCAAGCTGAAGAGGCTGAGTGAAGTCACCACTTACGAACTACCCAGCCATCTTCTTGGCAAACACCAGCTGCTCAAACAGTAGCTCCAAGGGATCCCCAATGGCCACCTCAACCACTTCTGAATCAGTGGAAGTAAGTTATCCTCAGCCCTGCGGGGCTGCTAAAGAAGAATCCTGGAGACACAGGCAACTGCAGTTGCTGGAACCTGCATCAGCTCAGCGGGTCTGGCAACCTGTGGGCTGTAGGCAGGGGAAGGGATTTGGTTGACATTTTGTATCCTAATGCAGGGTTTCAACCCGAAGCATCAACCATTCCTTTTCCCTACACATGCTACTCAGCCCAAAGAGTTCCTCCAGCTGATTGTTATTGCTCCGAAGAAGAGTCTTGATGGGCCAAATGGTCTCTTGATTCTAATTCCTATCATTCCCGTGTGCCTTGGTGTGATATTTTGCCAGAACAGGTCCCGGCACTAAGCTTGCTGACTGGGTTCTCTACATCGGCGCTCTGTTCCAGATGTCGACTTCTCTACATCGGCGAGACCAAACGCAGGCTCGGCGATCGCTTCGCACAGCATCTTCGCTCAGTCCGCCTTAACCAACCTGATCTCCCGGTGGCTCAGCATTTCAACTCCCCCTCCCACTCCCAGTCTGACCTTTCTGTCATGGGCCTCGCCATTGTCATAGTGAGGCCCAGCGCAAATTGGAGGAACAGCATCTCATATTTTGCTTGGGCTGTTTACACCCCAGTGGTATGAACATTGACTTCTCCAACTTCAGATAGTTCCTCTGTCCCTCTCTTTCCCCTCTCCCTTCCCAGTTCTCCCACTGTCTTCCTGTCTACATCCTATCTTTGTCCCGCCCCCTCCCCTGACATCAGTCTGAAGAAGGATCTCGACCTGAAACGTCACCCATTCCTTCTCTCCTGAGATGCTGCCTGACCCGCTGAGTTACTCCAGCATTTTGTGTCCACCTTCAATTTGAACCAGCATCTGCAGTTATTTTCCTACATGCATTCTTGAGAGCGTGCACCAGCAGGGGAAGGGTTAATGTATGCCGGTTTGAAGGAGCTGGGTTAATTAACAACAGTGGAGATAAGGCAGGACTTGAGGGGGTGTTGCTGAGTCAGATCATGCAAGAGCTTGATCAACATAATTACACACTGCGTCAGTAGCCCAGGACTTCACTAACTGAAGGTTAGATTACAACACTCAGCAGTTTTTGTGTTAATTAAAGCAGAATGCGGGGCAATATACCATGTATTGCTCATCATTATATATACACTGTAAACTAGCATGTGGTTTTAAACAAGCCATACCAGACGGTTGAACATACTGTGCACTTTAACATGCTGAGACTCACATACAACGATAATTTAATTCTCGCGTTTGACAGCTTGTTTACTCACGTTGTACTCGAGTGGGCTTGCCTAATCCCAAGTGAAATGTTTGTCCCAAGACTATTAGCAGACAAATCCCAGAAAGGAAAAAAATGCAGACTTTGGTTCGGCCGCACTTGGAGTATCGCGTGCAGTTCTGGTCACCCCATTACAGGAAAGATACCGAGGCCTTGGATAGGATGCAGTGAACGTTTACCTAGATTGGAGGGTTTCAGCTACAGGGAGAGGTTGGATAGAGTTGGATTGTTTTCTCTGGAATGTCAGAGGATGAGGGGAGACTTGATAGAAGTATATAAAACTATGAGAGGCATAGATAAGGTAGACAGTCAGAACATTTTTCCCAGGGTGGCAATGCCCAACACTAGGTTGCCTCCCATATTCCAAATATGTGCGGGTTTGTAGGTTTAATTTGTAGGTTTGTAGATTAATTGGCCCTGTAAGTTGTCCTTAGAGTGTACGATAGAACTAGTGTATGGGTTGATTGTTGGTCGGCGTGGACTCAGTGGGCTGAAGGGCCTGTTTCCTCGCTGTATCTCTAAACTGGAGGGCATAACTATAAGGTAAGAGGAGGAAAGTTTAATAGTGATGTGTCTGGCAAGTTTTTTATGCAGAGAGTGGTAGGGCCTGGAATGCACTGCCAGGGGTAGTAATGGAGGGATATACGATGGTGGTATTTCAGATGCTTTTCGATAGTCACATGGAAGTGCAGGAATAGTGGGATATGGATCATGTACAGGCAGATGAGATCAGTTTAACTTAGCAACATGTTTGGCACAAACATTGTGTTCCTGCGCTGTACTGTTCTTTGAAATTTACAATTTACAGGGTTTTTTACATCATTTACGTTTGACTTAATTCAATCTTTACAAATGTACACGCATTTAAAACATTAAATTAAAACATTATTATCATCCCTGTCCAGGATGCACTCCAGCCCTTGTGACATCCATTGGTCACAGATGGCCTCCAGTGGACCACATACTCCCTCTCCAGGGACACCCATGCATGGATGAATCCTTGGAAGAGAGACATACAGTCAGCCCAGGCGGAACCCACTTGGCTTGCTGCCTGGACCTATGGATGGCCACTTGGGCAGACTCAGGAGCAGACAGATGAGGATGTCGCCTGGTGGACAATGGGAGCACCATCACTCCAAGAGTCAAAGGCTGGGGTCTGGGTGCCCTTTTGTTCAAGATCAGAAGCCTGAGGTAGGAGTGACCCATTAATCTTGGGCTTGAACCCTGGGGTAAGAGGTGCTTCAGTATAAGTCCTGAAACTGGAGCTGCAGATAAGTTGCAGCATATAAAATCATTCTAGGAATAGATAGGGTCAATGTACATACAGCAGTCTCTTTCCCAGCAAGGGAAGCAATAACTAAAGTGCATAGGTTTAAGGTGAGAGGGGAAAGAATTAATAGGAACTTGAGGGACAACTTTTTCATACAGAGATTGGTACGTATATCAAACAAGCTGTCAAAGGAAGTAGTTGAGGCTAGTACTATAACAACATTTTAAAACATTTGGACATGTACATTGATAAGAAAGACTTAGATGGATATGGGCCAAACACAGGCAAATTAAGCAAGTAGTTGATACAGGTCCAATAACACAATTTAAAAACATTTGGACAGGTACATGGATAAGAAAGGCTTAGTGGGATATGGGCTAAACACAGGCAAATGGGACTAGATTTGATGCGACATCTTGGTCGGCATGGACAAGTTGGGCTGAAGGGCCTGTTTTCTAGCTGTTACCTGGTTTTCTGTGGTGACCAGGACATAGTCCCTCAGTTTTTACCCTGCTAATTGGCCAGGGAATGAGAATCACCCTGTCCAGATGTTGAGCCTTAGCACAATAGCTGTCGGTAGTATTGCAGCGGCTTGGTACTGTTGCATACAGATGGGGGTTGAGATGCATTCAAAACTTCAGTAACTTGGTGAGACTCTTTGTCCAAGCAAGGAACAGGCAGGAGTATAAACCTAGCTGCAGGAACTCACTGATGAACTGAGGTGGGATCCAGGAGATGCAGGGTGAAGGCAGAAGTGGGTTATGGCCAAATTTCTTGAGGAACAATCGGAGGCCTCTGATGTCAACCCTCAGCCTATCTCTGACTAAAACAAAATCCCCACCAGGTGATGATTTCCTGCTATCTAGGTCATTCAACTGTCTTAACACCATGTCCCAATTCCATCCCTGTCTGGAAACTCAAACGTAGGTGGGTAGTCACATGGGACCAAACAAAACCAGGAGGATGTGGAGAGTGGGGAGATGGATGGGAAGGGAGGAGGATCGGCAGGGCAGAAATACAGTCCAGCAACGGAGGGGCTGAATAGTGTGGTTCAAGCTGCATGGTCAGTATCTGACATTCAGCTGAAGATAGACACAAAAATCTGGAGTGACTCAGCGGGTCAGGCAGCATCTCTGGAGAAAAGGAATGGGTGACGTTTCTTCAAACTGAGAGTCAGGGGAAAGGGAAACGAGATATACAAGATATAGACGGTGAAATAAAGAGATATACTGCAGAACAAACGAATGAAATTTATGCAAAAGGTAGCAATGATCAAGGAAAGGTGGAGCCCACAATGGTCCATTGTTGGCTGTGGGTTAGGTGATAACGACAGTGAAACTCAACAGTATGACAGTCAAACTAGTACGATGATTAGGGTGGGGTGGGGGGGAGGGGGGTGGGGGAAGGACAGGGAGAGAGGGGATGCAAGGATTTCTTGAAGTTAGAGAAATCAATATTCATTCCGCTGGGTTCCTTCCTGCACTCTCTAACATTCAGCTGTTCACTGACACCATTTTAACCCTGACTCTATTCAAAGGATAGATTTGCATTTCTGTAACCCCCTTCACAGTATCAGGGATACCTCACAGTACTTCCCAGCCAACGGCGAGCCCCGATGATGCCACAGTGACGAGACTCACAGTGGGTTTATTTTGGAAATATATAATCGCCCAGGTAGAGCATCCATGTTTTCTTTGGATATTCCATGTGTTTCGTTACATCACTCCGGGGTCAGACAGGCTTGGGGTTAAACATTGTATTCGAAACACTTGGCTCCTCTAAGCAGCTGTGACAGTACAGCAACACCTCTGCTGCCATACACCCATCCCCCCTATCCCCCCTATCCGCCCTCCCCCCATACCACATTGCGAGTGTAGGTCTACAGTACATCCTCTTCTCTAGAGATGGATTAGATGCATGATTGAGAGAGAGGACTGTATAGCCTTGTCCGGCTCAAGAGGACTGCTAAGTTACTTGGTTTCTGTAAACCCACACATTCTCCAAGGTAACGCAACTCCCTTTGTGAGCAAGCTTTTTCATCTCAGTGAATGATGGAAACAGGCTGTGGAAACTCTCTATTTTCTCCTTTCCTCTCTTCCTCTCTCTCTCTCTCTCCTCTCTTTCTTTCTCTCTTTCCCTTTTTCTTTCTTCACCTTTCTCTCCCTCTCTCTTCTTTTGTCTCACCCTATCTGCTCTCCCTTCTTTTTCTTCTCCCTCTCTTTTTCTCTCCCCTCTATCCACCTCTCTTAGTCATAGAATTATACAGCACGGAAACAGGTGCTTCGTCCCACACATCCATTTTGACCAAAGTGCTTACGAGCAAATCCATTTGACTGCATTTGGCCCATATTCCTTTCCTGTCCATGCACTTGCCCAAACGTTTTTAAATGTTGTAATTGTATCTGCTCCGAATACTTCCTTGTGTATGAAGGAACTGCAGATGCTTGTTTAAATTGAAGAGAGACACAAAATGCTGAAGTAACTCAGCAGGACAAGCAGCATCTCTGGAGAGAAGGAATTGGTGATGTTTCGGGTCGAGGCCCGAAAGGTCACCCTTTCCTTCTCTCCAGTGATGCTGCCTGTCCCACTGAGTTACTCCAGCATTTTGTGTCTATCTGAATACTTCCTTTTTCCATATATGCACCATCCTCTTGTGAGAAACCTGGCCCCTTGGCTAATAAATCTTTCCCCTCTCGTCTAAAACCAATGGCCTTTAGTTTTAGTCTCCTCTACCCAGGGGAAAAGACTGTGACCTTTCGCCTTGTCTAAACCCCTGAAGATTTTATAAACCTCTATTATATAACCCATTCAGCCTTCTTTGGTCCTGAGAATAGTCCCAGTCTATCTAGTCTCTCCATACATTTTTCTTTCTCCCTCTCTCTCCTCTCTCCCTCCCTCTTTCTTTCTCTTTCTCTGTTTCCCTCTCTATTTCTCTCTCTTTCCTTGCTCCATGCATTTATTTTTTCACCTGCCCATGTGCCTCTCTCCTGCCCTCTCCCTTCCCCCATCCCCATTACACCCCCTGTCTCACTCCCTCTTCCTGGGGTTCTCTCAGTTTAATACCGTCATTTTCCTCATGGCTCCGTATGCCAACATGTCCCCGTCACGTCTGAAATTGGTTGCCATGTGAACTGCCTGCCTGCTGACGAGCATTCCCTCTCCACGTAATCTGCCAGCTCGCTGCCAGATATGGGCAAAGCATCCTGTGGCACTGCAGCAACGCCGCATGTAGGTGGGGGTTCTGATGGTGGAGGTGTGATCACTGGCGAGTGTGCGTGGGTGTGAATGTGTGCACGTGTGTGAGTGCACACACGGGTGGGTTTGAGTAACTGTGGGTGTGTGTGGGTGCGTCTGGGTAGGAGTGCATCTGAGAGTGTGGATGTGTTTGTGAGTTTGTTGGTCTGTGTGTGTGTGAGCGAATTGGTATGTGTGCAGGTGGGTGTCCCGTGATGATATGTGTGTGTGTGTGCGAATGAGTGAATGTCTGCGTGTGTGTCTCTCTGAGTGAATACATGTTTGTGTGTCTACAAGCGTGCGTCTGTATATTGGAGTGTCTGTGTGTGCGTGTGTACCTCTGCATCTCTGTGGGTGTGTTTGTAATTGCGTCTATCTCTGTGTTTATAAATATATCTGTGTGCAGTGTTTGTGTGTGTTATTCTGGCTGTGTCTCTGTGCTTGTGAATATGAATGTGAGAGAATGTATGTGTGTAATTATGTATGTTTGCCTCTGTTTGTGAATATATCTGTGTGTATGTGTATGTGTGTGTGGTGTGCGTGTGTGTGTGTATGTGCGTGTGTATATGTGTGTGTGTGTATGTGTGTGTGGTGTGTGTGTATGTGTGTGTGGTGTGCGTGTATGTGCATGTGTATGTGGTGTGTGTGTATGTGTGTGTGTATATGTGCGTGTGTATGTGTGTGTGGTGTGTGTGTGTATGTGTGTGTGGTGTGTGTGTGTATGTGTGTGTGGTGTGTTTGTGTGTGTGGTGTGTTTGTGTGTGTATGTGTGTGTGTATATGTGTGTGTGTGTGTGTATGTGTATATGTTTGTGTGTCGGTGTGTCTGTGCGTAGTGGGATGGTTTGCAGGGCTGTGTTTCTGTGTGTGAGCTGAAACAACAGCTCTCGCTGTTTGAGATGATCATGCTATCCTATTAATAAAAGCCGGTTAATGCTGGTGTTCACGTGGTAACCACTTACTGTCTCCAAATCTCGGTCCTAAACAGCCTTCTCCTTACTTTGAGTCAATGACCCTCAGTTCTAGATTCCTAAGCCAGGGGAGGGGGACACCTCATTGAAACTTACTGAATAACGAAAGGCGTGGATAGAGTGGATGCAGACAGGATGCTTCCACTAGTGGGAGAGTCTAGGACCAGAGCTCACAGTCTCAGAATTAAAGGACGTTCCTTCAGGAAGGAGAATGGAGGAATTTCTTTAGTCAGAGGGTGGTGAATCTGTGGAGCTCATTGCCACAGAAGGCTGTGGAGGCCGGCAATGGATATTTTTAGAGCAGAGATAGATAGATTCTTGATTAGTCCGAGTGTGAGGAGTCATGGGAAGAAGGCAGGAGAATGGGGTTAGGAGGGGGAGTTAGATCAGCCATGATTGAATGGCATAGTAGACTTGATGGGCTGAATGGCCTAATTCTGCTCCCATCATTTATGAACATGAACTTAGGGGAAACACCCTATGTCTACACTGTCAAATCCTCTCCAACGTTTGTACATTGCAGTGAGGTTGCCTCTCATTCTTCTAAACTAAAGAAGAAAGGCTTCCATAAATGCAGCCTGACCTCCGAATGTTTCCAGCAGTTTTTCTTTTTATTTCAGATTTCCAGCAGCTGCAGCTTTGTTTTATTTTTCAATCTCAAAAAGGCATATCTTTTTATAAAATGGACATTCCGCCCATGTGGGACAGATCCCACTTCCCATTCATGGCCCGGAGACCTGCAGATCACAGTACATCCATGGCGAAGGCCATTATGAGAAAATTAGGAAGAAACTATGAGTCCAAGTTACACCTCTGGCTCTATCCGTGAGCCTTGAGACGCACCTAGATCACTGAGTTCTCAACAGTTTGGGAGTCTCCACAATGATCTGTTTTGATGTGAATATGCCTGATGAAACCCTCCACGAATTAGCCAACTGGAGATTGTATTTCTAACTTAATGTGACCAATAAAATGGAAGCTTTGATGAGGAGATGTTTTTCTTGGATTTAGAGGTAACAGTTCCCAGGCTCCTGCAACTTCATCCTGGTGGTAGCAGCAAGATGAGAATGTGGCCAAGGTGATGTGGGTCTTTGATGATTATTACCTGCGTTCTTGAGGCAGCGCTTCTTTTAGATCTCTTTGATAGTGGGGCGATCAATACTCTTGACGGACTGGGCAATGTCCACCACTTTCAGCAGCCTTCTTCATTTGTTCCAGTCAGTTTGGATTTCCAGTGAGGACATTTCCAATTTCCAGAATTTCCCACATGAATTTTCCAATTACCATCAGGTGTGGTTCAGGAAAATACTTCTCCCATTTCTCCTTGTATATGCACATACTTGGCCAATAAACTTATTCATTAATTCATTTTAGTTTTGTGTTAGTTTTTGAGATACAGCTGAAAACAGGCTCTTCGGCCCATCAAGTCCATGCTAACCATCGATCACCCCTTCACACTACTTCTACGTTATCCCACTTTCACATCCTACACGGTAGGGGCAATTTACAGAAGCCAATTAATCTACAAACCTGCACGTCTTTGAAATGTGGGAGGAAACCAGAGCACCTGGAGAAAATCCATGCAGTCACAGGGCAACTTACAAACTCTGCACAGACAGCACCCAAGGTCAGGATCGATCCCAGGTATCTAGCACCGTGAGGCAGCCGCTTAAACTGTGCCACTGTGCTGCTCCCATTGAAATATTGTCACATTTTGGATGAATTAACCCACTAATCCTGAAAGTTGCCTGAAAGTGTTCCCTTCTTGTGTGCAGGACAAATACATTTCTAATTTTCCTGCATAATGACTGGTGATTTTGTTGTCTGAGTCAAGAAACCAGTGTGTGAAAAGGTGATGCATAATTTGATGCGTTCTGCAGTAATTAGAATGAATGTGTGTTCTGTACAGCGGATGATGTCACGATGAACTAAATTACAACTTATCGCGCCATTCACTGTTACATTACACGCCACCTGGGGTTGTCCAGAACTTCCTACTTTTTCCAAGAGAAATTTGTTTTATTCATCTACAACATTTAATGTCTATCCGTAGCGGTCCTTGTTTGGGATGTTGAGTCACCTCTTGAGCTGTGGTCGTGGGATGTTGGAATAATTGATTAGTAAGGGTGCCAGGGGTAATGGGGAGAAAGCAGGAGAATGGGGTTGAGAGGGAAAGATAGATCAGCCATGATTGAATGGCAGAGTTGGCTTGGTGGGACGAATGGCTTAATTCTGCTCCTATTGCTTATGTACTTAATGATAGGAATGTAAAATGTTACAGGGAGAAAGGCATGAGAATGGGGTTGAGAGGGAAAAATTGATCAGCCATGATTGAATGGCGGAGTAGAGTCGATGGGCTGAATGGCCTAATTCTGTTCCTATGTCTTGTGAGCTTGTGAATAATACATCAGGATGGCATGAGACTGTGAGGGGAACCTGTAGGTGATGGTGCTCCCCATTCTGGCCAGTTAAGCCTTCAGTTGATGGTTGTAGATGTTGGGAGACACAGAGTGATGGTGATGCATCTTGAATGCCTTGCGTGATATGAATGCAACGTCACTTATCAGCCCATGTTTGAATGGTGTCAAACATTTGCAAAGAGAGGTACAGCCCTTCAAGTCCGTGCCAACTATGAAGCTGGAAATACACGATGCTGGAATCTTGAGCAAAAAGTAAAATACTTGAAGAGCTCAAAAGGTGGAGCGAAATGGCCAGATGATGTTTTGAGTAGGGACCCTTCTTCAAACTACTCCAGTACTTTTTTTTAAATCCAACCACCAAGCACCCATTTTTTTTAACAGTAAATCAACATTAATCTCATTTTCGTATTCTCCGCATATTTCCATCAACTCATCGCAATAACTTGACCAAACTTATTCAGCTTACCCTTACTTCATAATTATTCGGGAACGAAAGAGACCATTCTTCGCCTGCTCTTCGATTATGCGGTCTAATTAACCCCTCCTCCCACTCTTTCCCCATCGCCCACAAATCTCACATATTTATACAATTTCCCTTTGAAAGTTTCCTTTGAAACGACTACCATCACCTCTTTAGACACCACACATCACTTTCTGTGTAAGGATGTTTCTATCTCCCTCTGCTCTGCTTCTTTTGCCAATTGTTTTGTGTTGTCTGTCACTGACCCTTCTGCTGCTGGTAGCTCTTTCACCATAATCACTATTAAAAAAATCCTTCATATGCCTCCCCTCAAGCTTCTCTGAGAGGAACTAAACTGAACAACTCCAGTCTGAGTGAGAACGCTTTTGTTAAGCTATCCCTTAGTCTTCTCTGGTCCAAGAATAAACCATCCGTGTAACTAGAGTCTCTCAACCCTAGGGGTTTTATGGTAAATCTCCTCTCTGCCCTTTCTAAGATGTTGGCATCTTTCCAAAATCATGGCAGTTAAAATTGGACCCAATACTCCAGCTGGAACCTGACCTGTGACTTCCCATTTTGTGAGGCTGGAACGCGAGCCAGATTCCTGTGGTTGGTAGTGAACTACCTACTGGTGCCTGTAGATGGAGCCCAAGGGATGCTCATGTCAAATGAAGATAGGCACAAAAAGCTGGAGTAACTCAGTGGTACAGGCAGCATCTGTGGAGAGAAGCAATGGGTGACGTTTCAGGTTGAGACCCTTCTTCCTGTCTGGTTTATTTGGGCTCTGAGAGCTGAGTGGTAGGTTGTAGGTTGAGACCCTTCTTCCTGTCTGAAGAAGGGTCTTGACCCGAAATGTCACCCATTGCTTCTCTCCACAGATGCTGCCTATCCCACTGAGTTACTCCAGCTTTTTGTGTCTATCTTCGGTTTAAATCAGCATCTGCAGTTCCTTCCTACACTTCATGTCAAATGAAGGTGGCATTGCATTAAAGTCAAACATTTGGAAATAAAGAGAATGGTTAAGAGTGTTTTGGAAGGAACTGCAGATGCTGGTTTGCCCCAAAGATAGACACAAAATGTTGGAGTAACTGGAGTAACTCAGCGGGGCAGAATGGTCTCAACCCGAAATGTCACCCATCCCTTCTCTCCAGAGATGCTGCCTGTCCCGCTGAGTTACTCCAGCATTTTGTGTCTATTTTTGGTCAAGAGTATTTTAATGTCATATATCCTAAACAGAACAATGAAATTCTCACTTGCAGCAGCACAGCAGAATTTGCAAACATCACACTCTGTAAACAATACAATAAATAAAAAGTTAGGTATACATATATATATTTGGTTTATGTGTGTATATACACATATACATACACACATAAACCAAACAAACAAACAATAACAGTGCAAAAAAACAAAACCGATGCCCCCAAGTCTATGTAGTTCAGAGCTCATTTGGAGAGCTGTGGAGAGTGTGATGGCTGTTGGGATGAAACTGTTCCTGAACCACCTACATGTTACAATTTTCAGGCTCCTATATCTTCTTCCTGATGGCAGGGGTGAAATGTGTGTGCGTGGTCTTAAGGTGGCACAGTCAAGCCCTGGTTTATTTGGGGTCTGAGAGCTGGGTGGTAGGTTGTGCCAGAGAACAGGAAGTATTGGCTGTGTGTCAAGAGACAGTGGGGTTTGGGACCACCTTGTTGCGATCCAGAGGAGATGTTTAGGTGCAGAACATAAATGCGATAAGTTTAAGCTTGGAAAATGTGCTTGGACTGGGAGCCACTGTATCCAAGCTCAAGAAGCAAGATGGAATAAGTAAAGTAATCTCGAATTCCACACCACCGCATACTTTAAGTGAAAGAACCAGATTGTCTCTGAGAGTCTGCAGTGTGCTACTTAAGCTGGAGAGCTGATGAAAATGTTCCCCAGTGCAATTCTGAAGGCTTTGGCATTGGAATCATAGAATTGTACAACATAGAAATAAGCCCATCGGCCCACCTTATCCATGCCGACCATGCTGCCTATTTATAAATAGTTTACATCTATCCAGGGAGGTGACAATGGTGTGGCTCAGCCTGTTCTCTGAGAGGTGGCACATCCCACATCGTGGTGCTCCTATGATAGGGGACTGGAGTATTAATAGATCCTAATCCCATTTGTCTACAATAAGTTTGCATCCTTCAATGCCTTTCCTATCCATGTGCCTGTACAAATGCCCCATGTCAGCTGTGGAATAACAGGCTAGTTCTCTCTTTAGACTTTAGAGTTTAGAGATACAGCTTGGAAACAGGCCCTTCGGCCCACCAAGTCTGTGCCGGCAAGCGATCACCCTGTACACTAGCACTATCCTATGCACTGAGGACAATTTACAATTTTACCGGCCAATTAACCTACAAACCTGCTCGTCTTTGGGGTGTGGGAGGGAACCGGAGCACCCGGAGAAAACCCATGCAGTCACAGGGTGAACATACAAACTCATACTGACAGCACCTGTAGTTAGGATTGAACCTAAGTCTCTGGCGCTGTAAGGCAGCAACACTACCACTGCCCCACTGTGCCACTCACTTTGCCGCCCTCTCATGTCTAACATAAACAACATGAGATTTAAGCCTCACTCCCGAAATCTGAGCATAAAGCGCTTTTGCTATGGGGAGAGATGGGATATGTTGGAGATACAAGAGACTGCAGATGCAGGAATCTTAAGCAAAATGCAGAGTGCTGGAGGAACTCAACAGATCACCTCTGTGGAGGGAATGGACAGGAAGCTTTTTGGGTCAGGACCCTCCTTTAGACATCCTGTCCATTTCCTCCAAAGAAGCCGCCTGATCCACTGAGTTCTTCGAGCATGTTGTGTTTTGTACAGGTTGAGCTTGTTTTCCCTAGAACAATGGAGGATGGATGGTGGGTGTAGGAATGAACTGCAGATGCTGGTTTAAATCGAAGACAGACTCCTTCGATTTGAAGAAGAGTCTCGACCCGAAACGTCACTGATCCCTTCTCTCCAGAGATGCTGCCTGTCCCGCTGAGTTACTCCAGCATGTTGTGTCTATCGAAGTCGGACAGTGACCTGATAAAGGTATAGAACATTCTGAGAGGCAGAGACAAGGCAGATGGCCAGAATCTTTTTCCCTTGGCAGGGGTATCAAATATAAGAGGGGATTGGTACAAGATGAGAGGAAGGAGTTTCTAAGGGAATTTGATGGAAACGTTTTTTTACATAGAGAGTGGTTGATAACTGGATCTGCTGACAGAGGAGGAGGTGAAATCAAATACAGTCACTCTGTTTAAGAGGCAATTACACAGGCACTTGATTGAAATTGATGCAGCATGGATAGGATACAGCATGGCAACAGGCCCTTCAACCCACCTAGTCTACGCTGACCTTTCCATATTAATTCTATGTTATCCTACTTTTGCATCCTTACACACACTAAGGGCAAGTTACAGAGCCCAATTAATATCAGATTATTATATGAATGGTGTCAGATTCGGAAAAGGAGAAGTGCACCTAGACCTGGGTGTTCTTGTACATCAGTAAGTAAGCATGCAGGTACAGCAGGCAGTGAAAGTAAGCATGATGGTACAGCAGGCAGTGAAGAAAGCAAATGGCATGTTGGCCTTCGTAGAGAGAGGATTTGGGGGGAGGAGCAAGGAGATCCTACTGCAGTTGTACGGGGCCCTGGTGAGACCACACCTCGAGTATTGTGTGCAGTTTTGGTCTCCTAATTTGAGGAAGGACATTCCTGCTATTGAGGGCGTGCCGCGTAGGCTTACAGGTTAATTCCCGGGATGGTGGGACTGACATATGATGAAAGAATGGATCGACTGGTCTTATATTCGCTGGAATTTAGAAAGATGAGAGGGGATCTTATAGAAACATATAAAATTCTTAAGGGATTGGACAGGCTAGATGCAGGAAAAATGTTCCCGATGTTGGGGAGTCCAGAACTATGGGTCACAGTTTAGGAATAAGGACTGGTTCTCTGGATCTCTGGAGAGAAGGGATGGGTGACGTTTCGGGTCGAGACCCTTCTTCAAATCGAAGGAGTCTGTCTTCGATTTAAACCAGTCATTTAGGACTGAGATAAGGAAAACCTTTTTCACCCAGAGAGTTGTGAATCTGTGGAATTCTCTGCCAAGGAAGGCAGTGGAGGTCAATTCACTGGATGTATTCAAGAGAGTTGGATATAGCTCTTAGGGCTAATGGAATCAAAGGATATGGGGAGAAAGCAGGAACGTGGTATTGATTTTGGATGACCAGCCATGATCATATTGAATGGCGGTGCTGGCTTGAAGGGCCAAATGGCCTATTCCTGCACCTATTTTCTATGATTCCAATCCACAAACTCACACATTTTGGGATGTGGGAGGAAACTTCAGCACCTGGGGGAAACCCACACAGTCACAGGGAGAACATGCAAATTCCACACAGACAGCAGCCGAGGTCATGATCGAACCCCAGTCTCTGGTGGTGTGAGGCAGCAGCTCTACCAGCTGCACCTCCTGTGCTGCCCACTTAAACGGTAAGGTATTGGTAATAGTTTATTATTGTCACATGCACCAAGATACAGCGGAAAGATTTATATAGAAGCATTGGGTCATGCTGCGGGCAAATGGGATTCGTGTAGTTGGGCAAAAGTTTGGCGTTGATGTGGTGGGCCCATTTCTGTGCTGTGCCATTCTATGACTCCAGACTAATACACTGGTCCTCTACTGGGGGCACACAAAGTTGTTGGAGGTGTCACCTCTCAGAGTCACCGACCCATAGCCCTGGCATTTTCCCACAACGATGTAAAAGACTTACAAGCAAGAACAGCTGGCCCTCATTCCAGTTTAAGAGAACCAGATAATCTAGCCATTATCGCTAGCATTGAAGGGTCCCAGCACAAAACGTCACATATTCATGTTCTCCACAGATGCTGTTTGACTGCTAAATTAAATGGATTAAAGGCAGATAAATCCCCAGGACCAGATAGGCTGCATCCCAGAGTGCTTAAGGAAGTAGCCTCAGAAATAGTGGATGCATTAGTGATAATTTTTCAAAACTCTTTAGATTCTGGAGTAGTTCCTGAGGACTGGAGGGTAGCTAATGTAACCCCACTTTTTAAAAAGGGAGGGAGAGAGAAAACGGGGAATTATAGACCAGTTAGCCTAACATCGGTAGTGGGGAAAATGCTAGAGTCGGTTATTAAAGATGTGATAGCATTACATTTGGAAAGTGGTGAAATAATTGGACAAAGTCAGCATGGATTTACCAAAGGCAAATCATGTCTGACGAATCTTATAGAATTTTTCGAGGATGTAACTAGTAGAGTGGATAAGGGAGAACCAGTCGATGTGTTATATCTGGACTTTCAGAAGGCCTTCGACAAGGTCCCACATAGGAGATTGGTGTACAAACTTAAAGCACACGGTATTGAGGGTTCAGTGTTGAGGTGGATAGAAAATTGGTTGGCGGACAGGAAGCAAAGAGTAGGAATAAACGGGTCCTTTTCGGAATGGCAGGCAGTGACTAGTGGGGTACCGCAAGGCTCAGTGCTGGGACCCCAGTTATTTACAGTGTATATTAATGATTTGGACGAGGGAATTGAATGCAACATCTCTAAGTTTGCGGATGACACGAAGCTGGGTGGCAGTGTTAGCTGCGAGGAGGATGCTAGGAGGCTGCAGAGTGACTTGGATAGATTAGGCGAGTGGGCAAATGCATGGCAGATGCAATATAATGTGGATAAATGTGAGGTTATCCACTTTGGCGGCAAGAACAGGAAAACAGAGTATTACCTGAATGGTGACCGATTGGGATAAGGGGAGATGCAACGTGACCTGGGTGTCATGGTGCACCAGTCATTGAAAGCAAGCATGCAGGTGCAGCAGGCAGTGAAGAAAGCGAATGGTATGTTGGCATTCATAGCAAGAGGATTTGAGTTTAGGAGCAGGGAGGTTCTGCTGCAGTTGTACAGGGCCTTGGTGAGACCGCACCTGGAGTACTATGTGCAGTTTTGGTCTCCTAACCTGAGGAAAGACGTTCTTGCCTTAGAGGGAGTACAGAGAAGGTTCACCAAATTGATCCCTGGGATGGCGGGACTTACATATGAGGAAAGACTAGATAGACTGGGTTTGTACTCGCTGGAATTTAGAAGACTGAGGGGGGATCTTATAGAAACATATAAAATTTTTAAGGGGTTGGAGAGGCTAGATGCGGGAAGATTGTTCCCGATGTTGGGGGAGTCCAGAACCAGGGGTCACAGCTTAAGGATAAGGGGGAAGTCTTTTAGGACCGAGATGAGAAAACATTTCTTCACACAGAGAGTGGTGAGTCTGTGGAATTCTCTGCCACAGAAGGTAGTTGAGGCCAGTTCATTGGCTATATTTAAGAGGGAGTTAGATGTGGCCCTTTTTGCTAAAGGGATCAGGGGGTATGGAGAGAAGGCAGGTACAGGCTACTGAGCTGAATGATCAGCGATGATCATATTGAATGGCGGTGCAGGCTCGAAGGGCCGAATGGCCTACTCCTGCACCTATTTTCTATGTTTCTATGTTTCTATGTTTACTCCAGCACGTCGTGTCTTTTTTTTTTGTAAACCAGCACCTGCAGTTCCTTGTGCTAGATCACACCAGTGGTGCTGGAATTGGCTGCCATATTTCCAACATTGTAATAGTGACGCATTTAAAAATAATTCCTAGGCTGCAAAACAAACTCAAGTTCTGAAGGTGATGTGAATGTTGCTAAATATATAGTGAATGTTTCTTCCACAGCAGATTATTTCTGGACCTGTTCCTATTTCCACTTTTCCAATTTCACTGCTAATATCCTTTTGTGTTCTGCAGGCAATCTCCCCAAAGAATAATCTTATGCTATTAATGAATAGAATAGAATAGAATTTGATATATGCCATTGCCGTATTGCCAAATTTTAAGCATGGGTGAATTTAATGGAAGCTTCCATAATATGGAAGGATAAGAAAAACATACCAAATGGACGACCTAAATGTTCACGTTGAGAATGTAATATTATTCATACGCTTGAGGTTGTTGGAAGTAATTCATCTCAGTTCCAGGATATCACTGCAGGAGATCCTCAAGGCAATGTGTTAGTCAGGAGTATTCAATTGTCATATGTACCGACAGCGGCAGAACAAAATTCTTACTTGCGCATCTTCCTAGGCCCATCTTCAGCTGCTTCAGCAGGCGATCAAAAGATCAAAAGAGACCTTCCTTCCATCATGAGATCAAAAGTGGGGATGTTCGCTGATGATAGCACAATGTTCACTTACATGTGCAACTCCTCAGCAAAAAAAGCAGTCCATGCCTGCATGCAGCAAGACCTGTACAATATTCAGGCGTGGGCCGATGAGCAGCAAGTCCTGCCACACAAGTGCCAGACAAGAATGAGCCTAAGCATCCAATGGCATCGCCAACGTTGAACTCCCATCCTCTATATTCTGGAGATAGATACAAAATGCTGGAGTAACTCAGCAGGTCAGGCAGCATCTCCGGAGAAAAGGAATAGGTGATGTTTCAGGTCAAGACCCTGCTTCAGACTATATTCTGGTGTCACCTCTAGACCAGCCACATAAATAACATGGTTGCAAGAGCAGCCTGAGGCTGGGTAACCTGCAGTGTGACTAACCTCCTGACCCACTACAGCCTCTCCACCATCTACAAGGCACAAGTCATGAAAGAACTTTTTCTGGTTGTCTGGATGAGTTTATCTCCATCAACACCCTAGAATCTCGACACTATCCAAGACATAGCAGCTGGCTTAATTGGTACCCCATCCACCACCTGTGGCTGTAGGGTGCACCCACCTACAAAATGTGTCCCAATAACTCACCCAGGCTACTTTGACTGCACCTCCCAAACTCACCAAGTCTATCACCAAAAAGATCAAGGAGAGCAGACACAGGAGAACACCCCCACCAGCAAGTCCCCCTTCAAGTCGCACTCCACCCAGACTTGGAGATACATCGCTGACCCTTCATCGTCACCAGATCGAAATCCTGGAACTCCCGCTCCATTAACACTGTGGGAACACATTCAACAGAAGGAACATTGCAGTTCAAGAAGACAGCTCGCCACCACCTGGCATAGATAGGGTAGACAGTCAGAGCCTTTTTCTTCGGGTGGAAATATCCAATGCTGGAGAGCATAGCTATAAGGCAAGAGGGGGAAAGTTGTGCGCAGGGCAATTATTTTACAGAGTGTACTGGAGTGTTAGTTTATGATTGTATGTGTTATTGCATTTTTATTGATTATTCTTATTGGTCTTATTGTTGAACTGTGGGTAATTTTTCATTTCACTACACATTTATGTGTACGTGACAAATAAATGACTATATATTGGAACACATTGCCTGGGGTGGTGGTGGAGGCAGATATGATAGTGGCTTTTAAGAGGGTTTTAGACAGACGCATGGAAGTGCAAGGAATAGGGGGATATGGATCATGCAGAGGCAGATGAGATTAGTTTAACGGCATCATGTTCAGCATAAAGCATAAAGGGCCCGTTCCTATGCTATACTGTTCTATGTTCTCCAGGGCAATTAGGGATGAGCCTTGCCAGCGACCTCAGAATCTTATTTCTTTGGTGGGTGCAGGTCAGGGTTGGGGGGAGGAAGAAGTGGGCTGCTCAAGCCTGCCTAACCAACCTGCCTGCTTCTCCCACCCGAGGCTCATTGTGCTGTTAAATTCTGTGCTCAATGCATGGCCAAGGTACGCGCAGCAAGATCTTACCACAATATGACCTGCTCGGACTACAATGCGGAGAAGGGATGTTGTTGGGCCAGGTGGGGTGTGCTCTGGGGGAGGGATCTAATTTGGGACCTTCAGTGACCAAGTGCCCCTAACCCTGTGCGGCCTGACACACTCACTGCAAGGTTCTCAGCCGCCTGTCTTTTCCTGGACTTTGAGGGCAGCGCGGTGGCGCAGCTGGTAGACCCACTGCCTGGCAGTGCCAGAGATCTTGGTTCAATCCTGACCTCCAGTGCTGTCAGTGTGGTGTGTGCACATTCTCCACTTGGCTGTGTGGTTTTTCCACAGGTGCTCATGTTTCTTCCCACATTCCAAAGATGTGAGGTCAGTGGGTTCACTGGCTCCTGCAAACTGTAGATGAGTGTTGGAAACTCATGGTGTGTGGGGGGAGGGCCAAGAATAAAATTGGCCTGGTGTAGGATTAATGTGAATGGTCGGCATGGACTCGTGACTGCTGAAGAGCCTGTGTCCATGCTGTCTTTTTTAATGACTCTACAGGATACAAATCTGTCCACTAAATGCTGCCATTGGCAACCATGATGTAAAAATCCCAGGTCCTTTCCACAAAAAAAAGGGCAAATTTCCCCCAAAATGCTTCCAGAGCTGCTTTGCTTCCGCAGTGCATGGAGCGTGCCGGGTGGATTCCCTGAAATGGGACTAAATGGACATCAAGTGCTGGTGTAACTCAACAGGTCAGGAAGCATCTCTGGAGAAAAAGGATGTGCGACGTTTCGGGTTGGGAGGCTTCTTCAGACTGAACGATTTATTCACAAAATGCTGGAGTAACTCAGCAGGTCAGGCAGCATCTCGGGAGAGAAGGAATGGGTGACGTTTCGGGTCGAGACCCTTCTTCAGACTGAAGTTAGAGGAGAGGGAACTGGAGGTAAGAAAAGACCAGAACAAAACAAGATCAGCCACAGATCAACCAAGGAAGGGTGGAGCCCATAATGACCCATTGTTGGCTGGGGGTGATAACGAAAGGGTTCAAGGATGCGAACAGTGGGACTAGTAGGACAACTAGGATGGGGGAGGGGGCGGAAGAGAGGGAATGCAGGGGTCACTTAAAATTAGAGAAATCAACGTTCATACTGCTGGGTTGTAAGCTGCCCAAGCAAAATATGAGGTGCTGTTCCTCCCATAAACCAGCATCTGCAGTTCCTTTCTACACATCCATATTAAGAGGTGCCTGGTATGCAAGTCCCTCTTCACACGACTAATTATTTGAACCAGAGCTTTGAGCAGATGCATCGGTAAAGCTTGCATAATTTGAGTTGGGCAGTGCCTTTTGAGCTGCCACTTCCCTCAGCGAGGATTTCTTTCTCGCTCTGCTGCCACTAAATTTAATTATTGCCTTTGCTTAATACACCGCTTTAAAATTTTTTAAAAAAAAGATGTGAGGAACTGGAAACTCCCGCAGCAGCCTAGCGCGGGGGCTGTGAAACAAGGGGGATCACACTCCACGGGAGTGTGGGCGTGTGACTGTCAGCCAGGACTAGCGGGCGCGAATGTGCAAATCCTGGCTTCTTTGCATTCCACTGACACCTGGACTCATTGTCGCATATAGAAGGCGGTACAGGCAAGCCAGCTGTTTGCTGGTGGGGGAAGCGGAGAGAAAATCTGCAAAGAAATTCAGAACTAATAATAAAAATCTGGTCCCACAGTTAAAATAAACCAAAGACAGCAGGGTGCAAATTTGCAGAGCTCGTTATAAATCTGCTCTGCAGTGTGCCAAATCAGACAGTTTGCAGAATATTCTGAAAGAGTGCATTCACTCTTCCTGGGCTGCAGAGGGAGAGAAATACAAATAAAAGCTTTGCAAAATGCAAAAGCGCTTACAAAAAAGCAGGCATTCAGTAAATCCTGCAGAAATAAAAATTGCCTCTTTGCAAAATCTGTGGAAATACCCGCTGGAAATGTTATTCTCAGCCTGGGAAAGATGAGCAGTTCACTAAAAGCAGGTTGTCAATGGTGCTGCGAAGCATAGGTGTATTCACTGGGTGGCAAGTTTCCCAGCTATTCCAGTCGCCCTCCCACCCATCTCTCCCCCCCCCCCCCCCTCCCCTATCAACTTCCAGCAATCCCTGTTTTAACTGCAGTGCGAAATACCTACCCGCTCCTGTGTCTGAAAATAAACATCCGCATTACAGTTTCATAAGTTGAATTTGCTGACAGGCTGGTTTTACCCAAACGATATACCAACTACCTGTTCTAAATATAGCTTCGACCCTTGGTTAGAACACACTTGGAGACAGTATTGGTTTATTCACAAAATGCTGGAGTAACTCAGCAGGTCAGGCAGCATCTCGGGAGAGAAGGAATGGGTGACGTTTCGGGTCGAGACTTGGAGACAGTACTCAGTTCCAGACTCCACATTATCTGGTGCACTGGAGGAACTGCACAACAATTCTCAAGGGAAGGTGCGGTGTTGCAGTAGTTAGTGCTGCTGTCTCACACCTGCATGAATCCAGGTTTGATTCTGGCCTCCGGTGCTGCCTGTATGAGTTTCTCTGGGTACTCCAGTTTCCTTCCACATCCCTAAGATGTATGGATTGTTCGGTTAATTGCCTGCTGTAAATTGTCCCTGGTGTGTAGTTAATGGCGAGAGATTGAGGCAAATGGACAGTAATGCAAGGAGAACAGGTTGCAGATAGATAAATGGAGGATTGGGACCATTGCCGGCATCGACTCGATGGGTTGAATGGTCTTCTCATGTGTCCTAAAGAAATATAAACATTGAGATTCAACCCATCAGGAAAGGATGAACAGAATGGGACACCAGGAAAGCAAAACTGGGGACTGGAACTGATCAAAGTACTAATTCTGTCTGTCAGATTGTGGACCAGTTTAATAAAATAGGGCATGCAAGGTGGGGGAATCTTAATCTAGAAGTCAGAATTAGAGGCAGTCATGAACAAATGAGGAGAAATGATTTAATTTAAAGAAGATGAGATTTGCTACAACAGTAAGGATACAAAAGAGCACCATTAAGTTCAGTTCAGTTTAGTTTAGAAATACAGCGCGGAAACAGGCCCTTCGGCCCACCTGGTCCGCACCGACCAGCGATCCCCACACATTAACACTATCCTACACGGGACAATTTACATTTATACCAAGCCAATTAAACTACAAACCTTTACGTCTTTGGAGTGTGGGAGGAAACCGAAGATCTCGGAGAAAACCCATGCGGTCACGGGGAGAACGTACAAACTCCGTACAGACATCACCCGTAGTCAGGATTGAACCCGGGTCTCTGGCGCTGCAAGCGCTGTAAGGCAGCAACTCTGCCGCTGCGCTACGTTGCTGCCCATATGGTAGTATAGATTTAGTTTAGTTCATTGTCACGTGTACTGGTTTGTTGCGTGCTAACCAGTTAGAGAAGTTCCAGGGAAGAGGAGAGGTGGAGAGAACAGAGGCTGTACCTGTGACAGGGTGGAGACCAAGAGCGACTGATAGAATCATAGAATCATAGAGTGATACAGTGTGGAAACAGGCCCTTCGGCCCCACTTGCCTACACTGGCCAACAATGTCCCAACTACACTAGTCTCACTTACCTGCGTTTGGTCCATATCCCTCCAAAACTATCCTATCCATGTACCTGTCTAACTGTCTCTTAAACGATGGGATAGTCCAGGCCTCAACTACCTCCTCTGGCAGCTTGTTCCATACATCCACCACCCTTTGTGTGAAAAAGTTACCCCTCAGATTCCTATTAAATCTTTTTCCCTCCACCTTGAACCTATGTCCTCTGGTCCTCGACTCTCCTACTCTGGGCAAAAGACTGCATGTATCTACCTGATCTATACCTCTCATGGTTTTGTACACCTCGAAAAGATCCCCCCTCATCCTCCTGCGTTCCATGGAATAGAGACCCAGCCTACTCAATCTCTCCCTATAGCTCACACCCTCTGGTTCTGGCAACATCCTCGTAAATCTTTTCTGAACCATTTCAAGCTTGACAATATCCTTTCTATAACATGGTGCCCAGAACTGAACACAATATTCTAAATGCAGTCTCACCAACGTCTTATACAGCTGCAACATGACCTCCCAACTTCTATCCTCAATACTCTGACTGATGAAGGCCAAAGTGCCAAAAGCCTTTTTGACCACCTTATCTACCTACGACTCCATGACCCAGAGGCCTACCATTTACTGTGTAGATCCTGCCATTGTTCGACGTCCCAAAATGCAACACTTTACACTTCTCTGTATTAAATTCCATCAACCATTCCTCTGCCCACCTGGCCAATCAATCCAGATGCTGCTGCAATCATTCACAACCATCTTCACTAGACCGAATGACACAAGAGGTAGTAGTGTCTGGTAGGTGAGGGTGAAGATTGATTATTTTTCCACAGTTTTGAGGAAACATGACTGACTTGAAACATATAATCTGCTTCTCTCTCCGCAGAGCTCATGACAACAGTGAAGAAGGCCCTTCAGTCCATCAGGTTCTATGCTGGCTCCTTGCAGAGCAATCCCTTAACTCTCAATCCCAATCTTGTTATTTCCCTGTTTCCCTGCAACTTATTCGCTGTCACATGCCCGCCAACTAGGGTGGTGAGTCTGTGGAATTCTTTGCCACAGAAGGCAGTGGAGGCTGTCAGTGGATATTTGTAAGGCACTGATAGATAGATTCTTGATTAGTACAGGTGTCAGAGGTTATGGGGAGAAGGCAGGAGAATGGGGTTAAGAGGGAGAGATAGATCAGCCATGATTGAATGGCGGAGTAGACTTGATGGGCCAAATGGCTCAGAGATCTAAGAGTACGGGTACATGGTCCCCTGGTGGCAGTTCAGGTGGACAGGGTACGAAAGAAGACTTCAAGTATGCTTTCCTTCATTGGGAAGGAAATTGATTACAAAATATGGGACATCATGATGCATCTGCACATGTCGTTGGTGACACAACACGTGGAGTACTGTGTACAGATCTAATTTCCCAGCTGTAGGAAGGATAGCATTATATTGGAAAGAATGGAGGAAATATTAACCAGTATGTTATCTAGGGTTGAGTTTTCGGAATAGTTTGGATAGTCTGGGACGTTTTCTTTGGAGCGTCGAAGGTGAGGGGTAACCTTATTGAAGTGTACAAAATCATTAGGAGCATGGATAAAATGAACGCTCACAGTCTTTTTCACAAAGCAGAGGATTCTAAAACTAGTTGGCATAGGCTTCAGGTGAGAGGTAACAGGGACCTGAGACACAACCTTTTCACACAGAGGATGATGCATACATGGAATAATCTGCCAGAGGAATCTTTAGGGGCGGGTATAATTATGACATTTAAAAGACACTTAGGCAGATACAAAAGTAGGAGAGGTTTGGAAAGATATGGGCCAAGTGCAGGCATGTAGAACTAACTCGGTTAAGCAACTTTATCTGCAAAGACAAATTGGTTGGAAGAACTTGGCTCTGTGCCAAATAGCTCCATGACTATATGACTCCATGACCTTTTTGATTACATTTGTCCCATTTAGTAATTGACACTCATTCGCTTTAATAACATTGGCACCAGTCTCCACTCATGTGAAGACAATCACAAAATATTAATTTACACACATCCTCTGCCTCCACACACATTACCTTTTTGACCCTGACTTTTCTTAGTTAAATCTTGATCTTCAAAATCATTTTTGGATTTTCATTTATATATTTGCCAGTATTTTTCCATGTCATCTTTTGTTTCTACACTTCCCTTTATAATTTCATCCCCCAGCCTTCTAAAGGAAGTAAAAACACAAGAAGCAAGAGTAGGCCATTCAGACCCTCACTCCTCGCATGCCATCACTGAGGTCTTAGTTGGTATTGGTTTCGGTTTATTCTTGTTGCAGGTGCTAAGATACAGTGAGAAATTTTGTTTGCAATCCAGGCAATTGCAACCATGGATGAGAGCATAAGGTAAAACAAAAGAGAAAAGTGAAGAGTCTTACGTTACAGCTTCAGAGAAGTTGCAGGCAAAAAGGTGTAAAGGCTGCATTGAGGTAGATTGGGAAATCAGGAATTTACCCTTGGCATGTGAAAGATTCATTCAAGAGTCTGATAACAGTAGGAAGGAATCTATTCTTGAATCTGGTGGCACGTGTTTTCAAGTTTTTGTATCTTCTGTCCAACAGGAGAAGGAGATTGCCAGATTCTTGATTAGTAAGGGTGTCAAAGATTATGGGTAGGAGGCAGGAAAATAAGGTTGAGAGTGCAAGATAGATCAGCCATGATTGAATGCCAGAGTAGATTTGATGGCCGGACGGCTTAATTCTGCTCCTATTATTTATAAAATTCTTAAGAAGAATGAGAAAAGATCTGGGCAGATGCCCAACTTAAGGTTGCGGTCAGTTCACAACTGGTTGACAATGATGGGATGAGAACATGAGTGAAGGTAAGAAGTCTAGGATTGTGAAAAGGGACAGCTATCAACCTCATTATGATTAAGAACAGGAAAACAAGAGTGAAGTATTACTTTGGGTCACAGTTTAAGAATAAGGGGTAGGTAATTTTGGACTGAGATGAGGAAAAACTTTTTCACCCAGAGAGTTATGAATTCTCTGGCACAGAAGGCAGTGGAGGCCAATTCACTCAAGTCAAGTCAATTTTATTTGTATAGCACATTTAAAAACAACCCACGTTGACCAAAGTGCTGTACATCTGATTAGGTACTAAGGAAAAATGAAACATACAGTAGCACGCAAACATAACAGCACATACAAAACAGTTCACAGCGCCTCCTCAATGAGCCTCAAACGCTAGGGAGTAGAAATAGTTTTGAGCCTGGACTTAAAGGAGTCGATGGAGGGGGCAGTTCTGATGGGGAGAGGGATGCTGTTCCACAGTCTAGGAGCTGCAACCGCAAAAGTGCGGTCACCCCTGAGCTTAAGCCTAGACCGTGGGATAGTGAGTAGCCCCAAGTCGGCCGACCTGAGGGACCTGGAGGTAGAGAGGTGGGTTAGAAGATTTTTGATGTAGGGGGGGGAATGTCCATTTAGGGCTTTATACGTGAATAGGAGGAGCTTGAAGTTGATTCTGTACCGTACAGGGAGCCAGTGGAGAGAGGCCAGAATCGGCGTGATGTGGTCCCTTTTACGGGTACCCTTCAGGAGTCTCGCTGCGGCGTTTTGGACCAGTTGCAGGCGGGACAGGGAAGATTGGCTGATCCCAGTGTATAGGGAGTTGCAGTAGTCTAGGCGGGAGGAAATGAAAGCGTGAATGATTTTTTCAGTGTCGTCGAATTGGAGGAAAGGTTTGATTTTAGCTATGGTACGAAGTTGGAAGAAGCTGGCTTTTACCACAGCGTTGACTTGCTTGTCAAATTTTAATGCAGAGTCAACTATCACGCCGAGGTTTTTGACATGCGGTTTGACTAGGCAGGATAGGCTTCCAAGACTGCCTGTTATCGATTTGATGGAGTCGGGGGGGGGCCGAATAGGATGACCTCAGACTTGCTCTCGTTTAATTGGAGGAAGTTCTGTGCCATCCAACATTTTATGTCCTCAAGGCAGTGTAAGAGGCTGTTTAAATTTGACTGGTTGTTGGAGGTAAAGCTGAGTGTCATCTGCATAGCAGTGGAAAGAAATGCCGTGCCTTTGAATGATTTGGCCAAGGGGGAGTATGTATAGAGAGAAGAGAATGGGGCCTAGGATGGAGCCTTGTGGAACTCCGCAGGAGAGGCTAGCTGGAGCAGAGGAAAAACTGCCTATGTTGATGGCGAAACTCCTATCTTTGAGGTAGGAAGCGAACCAGCTCAGGGCAGTGCCATCAATGCCAACCGCGTACCGGAGACGGTCAATAAGGATGGTGTGGTCCACTGTATCGAACGCTGCGCTGAGGTCGAGTGTCATCACTGGATGTATTCAAGAGAGAGTTAGATATAGCTCAGGGCTAAAGGAATCAAGGGATATGGGGAGAAAGCAGGAACGGGGTACTGATTTTGGATGATCAGCCATGATCATATTGAATGGCAGTGCTGGCTCGAAGGCCTGAATGGCCTACTCCTTCATCTATTTTCTATGTTTCCAATGTTCTATGTTTCTATTGAAAAAGAAGCACAAGTAAAGAAAATTCATTGGCCCCCTTTGTGCAGGCCTTTTGCCTTAGTTTAGTGAATCATAGACAATAGTGGTGCCAGGCCAATGTCAACAAATCCAACAATGTCAACAAATGGCCACAAAGGTGGGCAGTTGCACAGCATGATCATTCAACAGACTGTCACCTATCGAAGCAAAATGTCATTGGTCACGCTCTATTGAGTTTCCATTACAGTTCTGATTTGAGGATGGAAAATTTGTACACTCTACACCCAGACAAGGATTTTCCTGCAATAGCCACAGACATGCTCGGGTGAGTCTGCAAGATGTAGATTGCAAGGACAATCTATAAATATATTCCAAGAGAATGGGTCTGCCTGGACAAATGTTGGAGTATCAAGATACAGCTTTTCCACACCAGGAAATTTGAACCAATAGATCGAGATTGCTGGAAAAGTAGTCATTGAGTTGTTAAGTTATGGAGATGTTGCGAAAAAAGAGATCGTGGATGGGATGCATGGAGAACATCTGAGTAATACCAACATATCGGAAGTGGCGGCGCCTAACGGCAGCGGCTTGCTAGCAGTCTGTTCGTCTTTTTTCCTTTTTTTTTTTTGTTGTGTGTCGGTGTTGGGATGATTTTTATATATTTTTTTGGTTGTGTATGTGTGGGAGGGGGTGGTGGTGTGGGTGGGTGGGTGGGGGAAACTTTTCTCTTCCTCACGGCGCGGGGTGCGGCTCGGCTGCGGGGCCTAACATCACCCGGTGTGGCTTGGCCGCTGGACTTTACATCGCCCGGTGCGGCTTGGCCGCGGGACTTAACAGTGCCCGGTGCAGCTCGGCCGCGGGACTTAACATCGCCCGGTGCGGCTCGGCCGCGGGACTTTACATCGCTGGTGTGGCTCGGCTGCGGGACTTTACATCGCCCGGTGCGGCTCGGCCGTGGGGCTTAACATCGCCCGGTGCGGCTCGGCCGCGGGGCTTAACATCGCCCGGTGCAGCTCGGCTGCGGGACTTTTCATCGCTGGTGCGGCTCGGCTGCGGGACTTAACATCGCCCGGTGTGGCTCGACCACGGGACTTTACATCGCCCGGTGCGGCTCGGCCGCGGGGCTTTACATCGCTGGTGCGGCTCGACCACGGGACTTTACATCGCCCGGTGCGGCTCGGCCACGGGACTTAGCTGCGCAAGGCTTGGTCGCGGGCCTTTCATCGCCCGGTTCGGCTGCGAGACGTTTCAGCGCCCGGTGCGGGGACTGTGCGGGTCGGTTGGGGACGAGCTGTCTGTCCGTGGGCGTGGGGAAGAGAGTGGAAGTTTTGTTGCCTCCATCACAGTGAGGGGGTGTTTGGAGTCACTGTGATGGACGTTTGTGTTGGGGCTATGTGTCTTGTGTTCTTTTTTTCTATGACTGCTATGTAGTTTCGTTCGGTACTTCGGTACCGAACGACAAATAAAGCTCTGTTATACCTGTTATACCTGTTATAACAGCCAGTGCAAGTAGTTTTGTTCGTTGTCCAAATATTGACAAGGAAGGAGTCTACTTTCTTTTTCTTCAGTATTGAGAGTGACTCACATCCATCCAGGTTCCATGGGTTCTGGGAGAACAGTAACAAACCTACATGAGCCCCCCCTCCCACGGCTCCCGACGACTCTGTGATCTCAGTTTCTGAGATCAACGTCAGAGTATCCTGCAAAAGGGTGAACACCCAGAAAGCATCTAGATCAGATGGTGTACCTACCTGGCACTAAATCCAGAATTGCCTTCTCCCTGGTAGACCCCAGTACAAGCTGATCTAAGAATCCATCTTGGAGACACTCCACAAACTCTCTTTCCTGGGGTCCATTACCAACCTGATTTTCCCAGTCTACCTGCATGTTGAAATCTCCCATAACCACCGTAGCATTACATTTGCGACATGCTAATTTTAGCTCCTCATTCAACTTGCACCCTATGTCGAGACTACTGTTTGGGGGCCTGTAAATAACTCCTATTAGGGTCTTTTTACCCTTACAATTCCTCATTTCTACCCATACTGATTCTACATCTCCTGATTCTATGTGACCCCTTGCAAGGGAGTGAATATCATTCCTCACCAACAGAGCAACCTCACCCCCTCTGCCCACCTGTCTGTCTTTTCTATATGTTGTGTACCCCTGAATATTCAGTTCCCAGCCCTGGTCCTCTTGTAGCCATGTCTCAGTGACACTGGAATTTAGAAGGATGAGGGGGGATCTTATTGAAACATATAAGATAATTAGGGGATTGGACACATTAGAGGCAGGATACATGTTCCCAATGTTGGGGGAGTCCAGAACAAGGGGCCACAGTTTAAGAATAAGGGGTAGGCCATTTAGAACGGAGATGAGGAATAACTTTTTCAGTCAGAGAGTGGTGAAGGTGTGGAATTCTCTGCCTCAGAAGGCAGTGGAGGCCAGTTCATTGGATGCTTTCAAGAGAGAGCTGGATAGAGCTCTTAAGGATAGCGGAGTGAGGGGGTATGGGGAGAAGGCAGGAACGGGGTACTGATTGAGAGTGATCAGCCATGATCGCATTGAATGGCGGTGCTGGCTCAAAGGGCTGAATGGCCTACTCCTGCACCTATTGTCTATTGTCTATTCCCACAACATCATACTTGCCAATGTCTAACTGAGCTTCAAGCTCATCCACTTTATTTCTTATAATTCGCGCATTTAAATATAACACTTTAATTTCGGTATTCACATCCCCTCTCACACCGGTCACAATTGGCCCTGACCTTACTCTCTTATCCCTTCTAGAACTTCCCTTCCCATTCATTCGAGAGTCCTTTGCAATTTCTCCTCTATTCGCTTCCCCTTTAACTCCATCTTCATATTCCCAATTTGTCAGCCCCTCCCCCCACTACTTAGTTTAAAGCCACACTTGTAGCACTAGCAAACCTGCCTGCCAGAATGTTGGTCCCCCTGCTGTTAAGGTGTAACCCATCCCTTTTGTACAGGTCACCCCTACCCCAGAAGAGATCCCAATGGTCTAGAAATCTAAATCCCTGCTCCCTACACCAGCCCCTCAACCATACATTCATATCCCCGATCTCTCTATTCCTGCCCTCACCAGCACGAGGTACAGGCAGCAGTCCAGAGACAACCACCTTCGACGTCCTACTTCTCAGTCTTCTTCCTAACTCTCTAAACTCACGTTGCAGTATCTCCTTCCTCTTCCTCCCGACATCGTTCGTGCCCACTTGCACAACTACTTCCGCCTTCCCTCGCTAGGATGTTCTGAAGCCGCTCCGTGATGTCTTGAACACTGGCACCAGGGAGGCAACAGACCATCCTCGAGTCCCGCCTGCCGCCACAGAATCTACTGTCCGTACCTCGGACAATGGAGTCACCCACCACTATGGCTCTTCCTGACTTCGGTCTCCCCCGTCGAGTTTCCTTGCCTCGGTTAGATCTGCCAACATGTCTGCCGCTTGGACTGGAAGCGCCTTCTGCCCCGACAGTTCGCAAGAGGGTGTACCTGTTTGCAATAGGTACAGCCACCAGGGTCTCCTGTAGACCACATTTGCTCCCCCCTGAAACGGTCTCCCACCTTCGCTCGACCTGGACCCTTGGCGTGACAGCCTCACAGTAGGTCCTGTCCAGGAAACTCTTGCATTCCCGGATGGCCCTGAGGTCATCCAGCTGCTTCTCCAACTCCACCACTCGTTCATTCAGGAGCTGCACCTGGACACAGTTCTTGCAGGTGTAGCTTCCAGAAGCTCCAGCGGTGTCCCTACCTTCCCACATCCTGCAGGAAACACACTGCACCAACTTGTCAGCCATTATTTTAGTGTAAAAAAACCCAATTCAGGCTCAAAAACAAGCGTAACCTCCTCACCTCAGCCTCCTCGCCAAAGACTCACACTTGACTCACACTTTACTCACAGGGCACTTCCCGCAACAGGGCTGCACCCCTTGTGCAAGTCTTGCTTAAATCAGACACTAAATTACTTAATTGGCCAATTTACCAAACTTCTACTTTAATTGATTAACCAATCCAGGTATTCACTTCTATCCTGCCTTCCTCACAAGCTTGGAGTTATGCACTTTTCTGACTGACTACTAGCGTCCTCTTGGCGCTCTTTTTAAACTGCCTTTTCACACTGCAATTACCACTTACTTTGCTCTCAGCCAACGGTCGTCTTTGCTCTGCTCCCGACCTTTTCTGACTGGCTACTAACGGCCTCTTGGCGCTCTTTTTAAACTGCCTTTTCACACTGCAATTACCACTTACTTTGCTTTCAGCCAATGGTCGTCCTTGCTCTGTTCCCGACCTTTTCTGACTGGTCGAGACCCTTCAGTCTGAAGAACATAACATAACATAACATAACATAACAACACTTTATTGTCATTCGGCACAACACCGAACGAAATTTCAGCAGTCACAAAACACAGCAAAAAGAAAAAAAAAAAAAACACAGGACACCCGACCCCAACACAAACATCCATCACAGTGACTCCAAACACCCCCTCACTGTGATAGAGGCAACAAAACTTCCCCTCTCTTCCCCCCGCACCCACGGACAGGCAGCTCGACCCCTACCGAGGCAACCAACACGCACAGCCCCCGCAAGAGGATGGAAGGCCCCGCAGCCGAGCCGCCCCGGGCACCGAAACGTTCCGCGGCCGCACCGGGTGATGTTAAGTCCAGCAGCCGAGCCGCACCGGGCACCGAAATGTCCCGCGGCCGAGCCGCACCGGGCACCGAAACGTCCCGCGGCCGAGCCGCACCGGGCACTGAAACGTCCCGCGGCCGAGCCACACCGGGCGATGTTAAGTCCAGCGGCCGAGCCGCACCGGGCACTGAAACGTCCCGCGGCCGAGCCGCGCTGGCGATGTTAAGTCCAGCGGCCAAGCCGCGCCGGGCACCGAAACGTCCCGAGGCCGAGCCGCACCGGGCACCAAAACGTCCCGCGGCCGAGCCGCGCTGGCGATGTTAAGTCCAGCGGCCAAGCCGCGCCGGGCACTGAAACGTCCCGCGGCCGCACCGGGCGATGTTAAGTCCAGCGGCCGAGCCGCACCGGGCACTGAAACGTCCCGCGGCCGAGCCGCGCCGGCGATGTTAAGTCCCGCAGCCGAGCCGCCCCGGGCGATGGAAGGCCCCGCGGGCGAGCTGCGCCTCGGGGAAGAGACCTAATAAAAGAAACGTTTCCCCCCGCCCCACCCCACCCACCCACACCCCACACCCCCACCACACATACACAGCCAAAAACAGAAACAAAAACCATCCCAACACCGACACAAAAAAAAAAAAAAAAAAGAGACAACAGACTGCCAGAGAGCCGCAGCCGTTAGGCGTAGCCAACTCCTCCGAAATCTCCAACTCTCGACCCGAAACGTCACCCATTCCCTCTATCCTAGATGCTACCTGACCTGCTGAGTTACTCCAGCATTTTGAGATACTTTCATTGTGTGTGTAGCTCATTGTACTAATGGCAATAAACTCGACTTGACGACTTGACTCATGTCTGCAGTAGTGTTTGTAGCTATTCTTAAATCAAGAACACTTGCCACACTTGTGACCTCCTGCGGTGATATCCCATGTCCCCACCAGACTCTGCCCCTCAATGTCCCACAGCATTGGGGGACATTGAGGAAGGACCCGAGACTGTGATATAGCCTTGGCATTGGCTGCACCAATCCAGGAATGATCTGCCTGGGTAGACATCGTATCTCGAGATGCTAAATCTAGATGCTAAAGCATCTTAACAAGAGGAGTTGAGTAGAGGAGAAAAAAGGTCCTTGTAGGCAGTTGTACAGGGCCCTAGTGAGACCACACCTGGAGTATCGTGTGCAGTTTTGGTTTCCAAACTTGAGGAAGGACATTCTTGCTATTGAAAGAGTGCAGTGTAGGTTCACGAGGTTAATTTCCGGAATGGCGGGACTGTCGTACATTGAAAGACTGGAGCAACTGGGCTTGTATACTCTGGAATTTAGGATGAGAGGGGATCATATTGAAACATTTAAGATTATTAAGGGATTGGACATGCTAGAGGCAGGAAATATGATCTCGATGTTGGGGGAGTCCAGAGCCAGGGGCCACAGTTTAAGAATAAGGGGTAGGCCATTTAGAACGGAGATGAGGAAAAACTTTTTCACCCGGAGAGTTGTGAATCTGTGAAATTCTCTGCCTCAGAAGGCAGTGAAGGCCAATTCTCTGGATGCTTTAAAGAGAGAGTTAGATAGAGCTCTTAAAGATAGCGGAGTCAAGGGATATAGGGAGAAGGCAGGAACGGGGTACTGATTGTGGATTTAGATATAGATTTAGAGATACAGCGCGGAAACAGGCCCTTCGGCCCACCGTGTCCGCACTGCCCAGCGATCCCCGCACATTAACACTATTCTATACCCACTACCTGTATGTCTTTGGAGGAAACCGAAGATCTCGGAGAAAACCCACGCAGGTCACGGGGAGAACGTACAAACTCCGTACAGACGGCGCCCGTAGTCAGGATCGAACCTGAATCTCCGGCGCTGCATTCGCTGTAAGGCAGCAACTCTACCGCTGCGCCACCGTGCCGCCAGCCATGATCACATTGAATGGCGGTGCTGGCTCGTAGGGCCGAATGGCTTACTCCTGCACCTATTGTATATTGTCTATTATAAGAGGCATCAGAGACTATCAGAGTATTTTTCCAAGAGATGGTAATGTCAACTACAAGAGGGCATTCCTTTGAGGTGTGAGGGGGGTAAGTTTAAAGGAGATGTGTGAGGCAAGTTCTTAACAGCGAGTGTGTAGGTGCCAGGGAAAGTGGTGGGACAGACTTGATGATAAAATATAAAAAGCATTTAGACTGATACATGAATAGACAGAGGATGTAGAGATCGAGACCATTTGTGGGAATTCATTAAAATTGGCATCATGGTCAGCACAGACATTGCGGATGAAGACTCCATTCAGTGCATTACTATGTTCTATTTCTAGGTTCTATGATCCCTCATGTATAAAACCATGCTGCCTCTTCTGAACAGTTCCTGCTTCCTCATCAATCCCTGCTGACAATAAAGTAACATCAGATAACCAATCTATTCCAAAGATAAATATGTATTATCATTTACAGGTGTGACGTTCAGGAAGCTGGTAAGATGCCAGAAACACGTGCTCTGTTGCTGGTTGAAACTGCCATGATGTGTATAACTGCAATAGGGGTTTATGTATGATTTCTCTAATGTCAATTTGCATGGAGCTATGAAAATAAGTCATGAGGCCGTGTAACATGATGATATTAGCACAGGTAATATGCTGCTGTTATTCTGTGAAGTTGGCACACACCCTTGTCAAGTCAAGTCAAGTCAACTTTATTTGTCACATACTTATACAAGATGTGCAGTGAAATGAAAATGGCAACGCCTGCGGATTGTGCTAAAACTACAAAACAGAATAGAATTATTTTTTTTAACACAAAAAATAAATTAATACAGTAAATTAAATTAGTCCCTGGTGATATGAGGGTTAACAGTCCTGATGGCCTGTGTAGAGAAACTCCGTCTCATTCTCTCTGTTTTCACAACGTGACAGCGGAGGCGTTTGCCTGACCGTAGCAGCTGGAACAGTCCGTTGCTGGGGTGGTAGGGGGCCCCCATAATGTTGCTGGCTCTGGATTCCTGGAATAAACTAATTTCCATTAGTTCCCTGGAATTTTCCTGTTCTAGGAGATGACCAGCGCTAAAGTTTATTTTGTTACTTCCCCAAATTCAACCCACAGAGCGCTGACCGAATGATACTCACGAGTTCTTGACACAGTGGGAGTTACACACATGCACACACGTACATAATGCACATGCACAGCGCAAACAAACAAGCTGCTCACGTGCACTTACCAGCGTCACGTGTACATTCACATGGCTGGTTGCATACACACGCACAACCCCAATCATAAAACATGCGCGTAGAAAGGAACAGAAGATGCTGGTTATATATACGGAAGATAGACACAAAGTGCTGGAGTAACTCAGCGGTTCAGGCAGCATCTTTAAGGAAATAGGATGGGAGACGTTTCGGATGGGGACTCACACTACATTGAAATCTACACACGACAAATAGGCTTTAGTCAACAAGAAGTACAACGAATGCTGAGTGAGGTTCTCATAGAATCAAAGAGAGATACAACATTGAAAGAGACCCATCAGCCCACGGTGTCCACACTGACCATCAAGTACTCATTTTACATTAATCCCATTTTTGATTCTCCCCACAATCCCTCCAACTCCCCCAGAATGTAGCACTCGCCCACACACCAGGGGCAATTCACTTCAGCCGATTATCCTACCATGTGGGGGGAATCCACTCGGTCACAGGGAGAACGTGCAAACTCCCCACAGGCAGCACAGGAAGCCATGATTGAACCCGGGTCTCTATGGCTGTGAAGCAGCAGCTCGACCAGTTGCGGCACTGTCATGAGTGAAAGGGGAGGAGATGCAGTTTAGTTTTGGGTGAGATTATACACCCTGCAGATGGGGAAGTACATGAGGAACTAGTGCTTATTAATCCTGATATATGGGGGTCCCTCACAGACCAACAAAACACTAACCTTCTGGCCTCCTGCCTGCTGGTGCTTTAGTCCCTTGCTAGGAGCTGAATTTCCTGGTGTCCGTGAGCACCCAGCCCTTACAGCCATCGCTGAGTGCCGACAGGCCTGTGACTGAGAGATGCCCTGAGTCAGACCAGGGGCCCAGCTCAATCTGGCATTGGTATATCATTATCACCTGTACTGAGATACCGTGAAAAAATATGCTTGCGTGCTTTCAGGTATAGTGCTATACATGAATACAATCAAGCCGTTAGCAAATGCAACAGATAGAACAAAGAGAAAAATACCAGTATGCAGAATATAGTCTATTGTCTATTGTCTAATATAGTATGGCAGATTGGCAGTGTTATTGCATTGCAGTTACAGAGAAAATGCTGATTTTTAAAACAGTCCAAGGTCCACATTGAGGAAGGTTGAATGATCAGGACTATACCCTTAGTATATGAAAGGACCATTCAGTAGTCTAATAACAGTAGGGAAGAATCAGTTCCTGAATGTAGTGGCACTTGCTTTTAAACTTTAGTATCTCCTGCCCAAGGGCCGGGGGAAGAAGAGGAGATGATGAGTGTAAAAATGGTTCATGATTATATTGGCTGCTTTCCTGAGGCAGTGTGCAGTTCAAAAGTTCATAAGTCGTAGGAGCAGAATTAGGCCATTTGGCCCATTGAGTCGACTCTGCCATTCAATCATGGCTGATCTATCTTTTCCTTTCAACCCCGTTTGCCTGCCTTCTCCCCGTAACTCTGGACACTCTTACTAATCAAGAATCTGTCAATCTCCGCCCTAAAAATACCCAATGACTTGGCCTATCCGTGGCAATAAATTCCTCAGAATCACCACCACCCGACTAAAGAAAATCCTCCTCATCTCTTTTCTAAAGATACATCCTTTTATTCTAAGAATATGGATGGATGGAGCTGGTGGGTGACTGGGTTCTGTGATGGACTGGACCACATCCACACCTCTTTGCAATTTCTTGGGGTTGACCAGAGCTATTGCCAAATCAAGCTGTGACGCATCTGACATGATACTTTCTATGGTGCATCTGTAGAACTTAGGAAGCATTGTTGGAGACCTGCCGAACTTCCTTCGTCTTGGAACTCAGTCTGGGATTCAGGAGTGATGAGGGTGGGTGATAGTTGGGGAAAGACTGGAAAGGAGGGTCTGGAATGGTTGGGAGAGATGCACCTGGGATGGTCCACCTGGAAAGCACCTGGGATCTGGAATTTTAGAGGGAAGGAAACCTGGGCTATTAGTTGACATTGTAGAGCTTTGGACAGAGTTGGGTGGAATATTGATGCTTTTCAAGAGCAGAAAGGGTAGGTTTCTTGATTAATGTTCAACGCTAAGATGTAGAACCTTGTAATTTACAGCTGCATATGTGGTCAGTGTGAGAGTGGATGCGGTTGTCTATGTGAATCGTCCCCATCCTGAGAGATGACAGGGCTGAGATATATCTCCAAGGGATTCTCCATCATCACCCATGTGGACAAGACATTGATGCCGTCAGTCAACCCGGGGCTGGACACCCGGGCTCTATGCTCCGCTAATGGTTGCCGAGCAGTGAAGAGATTTCCAAATTCCAGCCCGATGAACTATAAGCTGCACACTGGCACAGCGGGGAGATCCTCTGCCGATGAATCCTGGTGTGATCCTGACCTATGGTACAGGCTGTGTGGAGTATGTGCATTCTCCCTGTAACCGAATGGGTTTCCTCCAGGTGCTTCTGTTTCCTCCCGCATCCGAAAGGCATGCAGGCTGATGGGTCAAGGGGTTGCTTTAAATTGCTCCTAGTGTGGAGGTGAGTGGTGGAATCTGGGGGGAATTGATGGGAATGTGAGGAGAATAAAATGGGCTGAATACAGGATTAGACTGAAGGGGATGTTGTTCGTGCACAGACCCTCAGTGGGCTGAAGGGCCTGTTTCTGTGCTTTATCTCTGACAGATTGACCTCTGTGACTGTGGGGATTTGACACTGTCATCTCGTTCTCTGGCCATCCTCAGCACACGTCGGCTTTTCCCAGCGGCCTTGTGTTTGACCAGAGCTGGAGAGACTGCACTGCAGCAGTCTTTTAATGGGGCCGTGGGGAGATGAAAATCACTCCCCCTCCTTCGGCCTCAGAAACATCATTAATTTTTAATGGTGTTCTCTGAATTCATCATCCATTTACCAAAATAAGACTGAATAAAGAATAATCAGGTTTTAGAGAGCTTTATATATCCCAGAGTCTGATTTCTTAAACATCCCTATGAGATTTAATGGCAGATCATCGATTTGAAGCATTAACTATTTCTCTCCCTCTGTTGAGGCTGCCTGATCTGTTTTCCAATATTGTCTACTTTTATTTCAGATATCTGGCAAGTGCAGTATTTTGCTTTCTTCCTCTAAACATAGAGGCGAGGGGGGAGGGACAGGGGGGGGGGGGCATGTGTGGTATGGTGATGAAGAAATTAGTCTGTAGTTATCTTTAATTTCAAAACACCAGATGAGATACAACTGAGGGGAGAGGGGAGAGGGAGAGGGAGAGGGAGAGGGAGGGGGAGAGGGAGGGGGAGAGGGAGAGGGAGAGGGAGAGGGAGAGGGAGAGGGAGAGGGAGAGGGAGAGGGAGAGGGAGAGGGAGAGGGAGAGGGAGAGGGAGAGGGAGAGGGAGAGGGAGAGGGAGAGGGAGAGGGAGAGGGAGAGGGAGAGGGAGAGGGAGAGGGAGAGGGAGAGGGAGAGGGAGAGGGAGAGGGAGAGGAAAAAAAAAAAAAAGAGAGAGAAAAAGAGAGAGAATCCTTTGGTTCTTTGCCCAGTCCACCTTCACAGGCTATAATGGACTTAAATCCTTGGAGACCTCTTGTTTCCTGACGAGTCGTCTTGCACTGCAAACTGGCAGAATGTGGATGGACAGCAGAGAGGACAGGAAGGTTTTTGAGAATCAGACGCTAAAATGTACTGTTCTACGAGGAACTCCTGCAATTTCCTGAGTTCAAAAGACGAGAGCGGCTCTGATGGTGAGTTTAATGTTATCGGATTCTTTCCCCGAGTGCAACAAGAGAAAATGGAACTGCCTAACTAAATGTCTCAAAGTGGTGCAGATGGATTTAATAGCCTTTTAGCCCATGTGTGTGCGCTTTTGCGGATATTAATGAAGCCCATCACTGTGCAGGACAAATCTGAAATTTCCTCCTTGTGTTCTCTTGGTGGTCGACACAAGTGGTTGGTGTGTCCTTTTGTGAGACTGTAATCCTACCTGCTTCAGCACTGGGATGGAATTAACCAAACTAGTGCAGTGCTTGTCTGTTGAAGCAGGGCTCTGAGCCAGAGAGACACTGGCAATGACTATAAGAAGGTTCTCCCACCAGCAGATATCTGACCATCCTTCCCCTTCAGTCTTCCATCAGAAGTTCCCACCTTGAAAGCTCACAGCTGCCGGATTCAGACGTGAAATGTTCTCTGTCATAACAACAATAGGTATCTTTTGGTTACCAACACTGTGATAGTAGTTGTGTCAGAGGCAAAACCTGGGAGAGCATTTGCGTAGAAATACTGGGTACATCCAATGTTTTAGTGGGAAGGTATTCCCTGGGATTGTAAAGACATCTATCTCAACATCTGGGGAGTGGATAGTTGGTGGGGTGGGGGTGTGTGTGTGTGTGTGTGTGTGTGTGTGTGTGTGTGTGTGTGTGTGTGTGTGTGTGTGTGTGTGTGTGTGTGTGTGGGGGGGGGGGTGTGTGTGTGTGGGGGTGTGTGTGTGTGTGTGTGTGTGTGTGTGTGTGTGTGTGTGTGTGGGTGTGTGTGTGTGTGTGTGTGTGTGTATGTGTACAAGTGCGTGTGTGCGCTCTATGAAACTGTTATATCTGGAATGTGTCACCAAACAGACAAATTACAAAACACCCAAATTCAACAGTTAACTAAGTGGAATTAACACACTCCGTTTCAACACTGTTAAATGAGAGAATTGAACTTCCAATCACCATAAAATTTCATGGTAGTATTTAATGTTGGTTGAGGTGTAGATTTAAGAGCTGCTGTCTGTGTTTTTGTATTCATGCCATCTATACTGATGTGAATTATCGACAGACATCTGTAATGGATTGTGTAATCTCCTCACAGAAGCAGAACATAGACTTGAAATGAGGAACTAAAAACTAAACAAACCAATCACAAGCCTGGGCTAATTTGATGTAAAGTGATGATAGTAGATGCACAGTGCAGACAGTTAACTTCTTTTTCAAGATACTTACCTTGAGGACTAAAATTTCCACAAGACAAGTGAACCTACAAAAGAGGCCAATTAACCCACCGATCTACACATCTTTGGGATGATGGGAGAAGCCGGAGCACCCGGAAGAAATCCACACGGACACGGGGAGAACGTCCACACAGCCTTTATCGGAGGTCAGGATTGAACTTGGGTCGCTGGTGCTATTGAGGCATCAGCTTTACTTACTGTGCCACATTGGTTGGTTGGTTTATTATTGTCATGTATCTCGAGATATGGTGAAAAACATTGTTTGCTATCCAATTGTGAGTACAATCAAAGCAAGAACAAGTACAACAGGTAGTGAAAAGATGAAAATACCAGACTGCAGAATGTAGTGTTACAGTGTTATAGCATTACAGTTACAGACAAGGTGCAAATAAAAAAGTGCAGGGGGCACAATGAGGTAGGCTGGGAGATTGGGCCTACACCCTTAGCTTCTGAGAGGACCATTCAAAAGTCTGATAACAGTGGGTAAAATGTCATTCCTAATCTGGTGATAAGTGCTTTTGTATCCCCTGCCTGAAAGGAGAGGGAAGAAGAGGGAATGACGGGGCTATAAAATGGTCCCTGATTATGTTGGATGCTTTCCCAAAGCAATGTGAAATGTAGATGGAGTCGACAGGAGGGAGACTAGTTAGTGTGATAGATATTGCCTGGATAGTAGTAGACCTTCAGGTAGATGTGGCCTTCAGTGGTGAGAAAACAAATACTTCACTCTATCTGTGTCTCCCAAGCAGACCTCTGTCTCCCGCCAAACCAACCTCCCGACTCCTCTGGCCTCAATCTCTTCCTCATATCCCCTTGATTTCTGACCATTCTCACTTCAGGCCTCTCTCGTCTATGTTCACCAAAATAAACAGGATATTGCTGCACTGCTTCAACAAGGGTATTGATATTGACATATACGGTCAAGAATAAATCATACCATTGATGAGGACATCTAGTAGTACAACAGAGAAAGTAAAGTGTTGGCATTTCAGGTGCAAGACCTGCAGTGGAACCCACGTTGTATTTCTCTATAACTCTGTGACTTGAAGGATTCCTGTCTCTTTGAAAGCAGGCAATCGTGATGAAGCCCTGAATCACTTGGTTGATATTAATAAACTTAAGAGCTGGCTATTTTTAACCAATCTCTTGGCTGGTGTGCAAGATTCCCTTGCTAAACAGCTGAGATAGATTTTCCAATTCCTGAGAAGCAGAGATCTAAGTGAGACTGGTACTCAGTGTGAGAGTATGCGGCTAGATGCGGGAAGATTGTTCCCGATGTTGGGGGAGTCCAGAACCAGGGGTCACAGCTTAAGGATAAGGGGGAAGTCTTTTAGGACCGAGATGAGAAAACATTTCTTCACACAGAGAGTGGTGAGTCTGTGGAATTCTCTGCCACAGAAGGTAGTTGAGGCCAGTTCATTGGCTATATTTAAGAGGGAGTTAGATGTGGCCCTTTTTGCTAAAAGGATCAGGGGATATGGAGAGAAGGCAGGTACAGGTTACTGAGCTGGATGATCAGCCATGATCATATTGAATGGCGGTGCAGGCTCGAAGGGCCGAATGGCCTACTCCTGCACCTATTTTCTATGTTTCTATGTCTATGTTTCTATGAGAGCTGATGAAGGGGCATTTCTGTTTCAGAGATTTAACACTGGGCTTCAGAGGGGTTCAGTTCAAAATTTTCAAATCTCCATCGGTCCGGGATGGAGGCAGGATGGAGGGTTATAAGACCATAAGACATTGGAGCAGATCTGGACTATTCAGCCCATCAATTCGATCATGGCTGATCTATTTGTCCCTCTCAACCCCATTCGCTTGTCTCCTTCCTATAACCTTTGTCTCCCTAACTAATCAAGTACATACCAATCTCCGCTTTAAAAATACTCAATGACTTGGCCACCACAGCCGTCTATGGCAATGAGTATCACAATTCCCCACCCTATGGTTAAAGAAATTACTCCTCATCATCACTCTAAAGGTATGTCCTTTTATCCTGAGGCTGTGCCCTCTGGTCCTAGACTCTCCCACTACTGGAAACATCTCTCCTCATCTACTTTATCTAGACCTTTCATTATTCGGTAGGTAGGTTAGGGTGGTGTCAGGATGTCTCCTGTGACATTATAACTGGGAGATAAAAGAGTGCAAATACTGGAATCTGGAGCAAAAATAGGCTTCTGGGGGAACTCAGCAGGACAGGCAGCATCTGAAGGGGCAAAGAGATGGTTGACATTTCAAGTCTAAACCTTGCCTTAGGCTCAATCTAGCTGGGAAGTTGATCCACAATCTTACACTTCAACCATGATGAGGTGATCGGGGGGAAGGAGGCATGGGCTTTAGTAAGATGAACCCACCTTAGACCCTGCCCCCTTCGCTACAATAGCACACTGGAGCTCCTAATCACCTCCCTCCTCACCACCTTACTACCACCCACCATGAGAGCAGGGGAGGGATTTCACAAAATCAACAAATTGTCTTTTCACGATGGAAGGAAACCATTTTGCTCCTTGAGTTTAGGCTGATTCAGTGTAATCCAATTAGTTCTTCTCTCCACTCACGAAAACCAAGCTCCTGGAAGAACTCTGAAGGAAAATAACTGCAGATGCTGGTACAAATCGAAGGTAAGAAGGGTCTCGACCCGAAACGTCACCCATTCCTTCTCTCCTAGATGCTGCCTGACCTGCCTGATCAGCATTTTGTGATATCCTGGAAGAACTCAGTGAGTCAAGCAGCGTCATTGGAGGCAGAGTGATGGTTAGTGCTTCTGATTGGGACCCTGCATCAAGACTGAGAACGTAGAGGAGAGATAACCAGGATAAAGAGGTGAGGCAAGGTAGTGCCTGGTGGGCGACAGGTGAAACCAGGCGAAGTGGGGGATGATGGGTAGGTGGGAGAGTGAGAGGGGGAGGTTGAGACTGGCTAGGGGTGGAAACAGATAAGGAAAATAAACAGTGGGCCTGTCCTTCTCTGCAAAATACTATCCCTTCAGATCCTTCTGAACACTGCATTAGAAATTACCTCCATTGCTACGCTCGACAGTAGCCTCCAGATTTTAAGCATTGTACATATGTTTAAAAGTTTCCCTGCCTGTGCCATTTTGGTTTTTCGTACTATGCACTACTCTCGCCCTACACCCTTCCTCAATGATTAGAAACTCTATTGTTGGATGCCTTCACAACTTTCTCTGTTCAAAAGAGAACAGCTACAGCTTCTCCAGCCCATCCACTCAACTAAACTCCCTCATCCCTGGAACCACCTCAGTAAACTTCTTTCGCACCCTCTCCAAAATCAGTACCGTCAAAAACCCTTGTCACAAACGCCTCGACTGTGATGTCTGTTTTGCCCTCTGCTCCCCCTCTTTTAAATAAATCCTCACATTCTGACCCCAGCCTTGTTCCATCAACACACCCACTCCTCTTCCCACTCACACACCCACGGTCCCTAACTAACCCAGTCCCACTCCATCCTGACCTCCCAATGTCCCACCATCCCTCAGGATTCTGTTCCCCCAGCCATGACCCCGGCAGCTTTTACTCCTTCTGGCCCCTGAACCCTACCCCAAATCTCTACCCTGCTCCCACTCTGCTCCTGACATGTGGACGTGGGCAGGCTTGACCTGAAGACCCTAATCCCTAGCTGATGAGGGAGCCGTCCACCTGCTCCCCTCACAAATTTGCGTCCTGTGGGTTGACACCAATCTCCCAACTGGCCCATATGGGTAGGTGAACCACTACTTTATTGTCACCAGGTGTTACTGGGGGAGGTAGCCAGCCTTTAACTGCAAGCTCTGGCATTTGTCCACATCGACTGAGGTAGGCATACCCACAATGCCAAATTCCAGCCATTGGGAACACAGACTCCCCTTCCAACCAATGCGGCACGGTGGCGCAGCGGTAGAGTTGCTGCCTTACAGCGAATGCAGCACCGGAGACTCAGGTTCGATCCTGACTACGGGCGCCGTCTGTATGGAGTTTGTACGTTCTCCCCGTGACCTGCGTGGGTTTTTTCCGAGATCTTCAGTGTCCTCCCACACTCCAAAGACGTACAGGTATGTAGGTTAATTGACTGGGTAAATGTAAAAATTGTCCCTAGTGTGTGTAGGATAGTGTTAATATGCGGGGATCACTGGGCGGCGCGGACTCGGTGGGCCGAAGAGCCTGTTTTCGTGCTGTATCTCTAAATCTAAATCTAATGGACAACAAATCATGCCTGAGATTTACCCTGTGTCTAACCTGTGCTGTACCTGCCCCAGGAGTGTGTGATGGGACAGTGCAGAGGGAGCTTCACTCTGTCACTAACCTGTATTGTCCCTGCCCTGGGAGTGTGTAATGGGACAGTGCGGAGGGAGCTTCACTCTGCCTCTAATCTGTGCTGTCTGTGTCTCAGGAGTATGCGATGGTTCGGTGTAGAGGGAGCTTTACTCCCTCTCGAATTTGTGCTGTCCCTGCCCTGGGAGTGTAATGGGACAGTGTAGAGGGAGCTTCACTCTGTCTCTAATCTGCGTGACCCTGTCCCAAGAGAGTGTGATGGAACAGTGTAGAGTCATAGCGTGGGTAAAGCACAGAAACAGGCCCTTCGGCCCACCAAGTCCGCACTGCATTAAGCACCCGTTTACACTAAACCAAAATTAAGCCTGTTTTATTCTTTTCACATCTCCATAAATTACGTCCCACCTCCCAATTCTACTACTTGCCTACCAACCCACATGCCTTTGTGATCTTGAAGGATACAGAAGCACCCAGGGGGAACCCCATAAGGTTGGAGGGATAACATGCAAACTCCACTCAGACAACAGCAGAGGTCAGGATTGAACCCAGATCCTTGGTGCTACAAGGCTGGGCTTCTATTAGTTGTGCTACTGTGCTGCCCTATTCAATGTTTAACTCACATTGTCCCTGCCCTTTTTTTCCTTAACAAGGAACGTTTATGACATAATCACAATTACAAAGTACTGGAAAGATCAAAACTGCCCAGCAGTTTGCAAACATCAATAAATCAATCATCAAGTTACGACATTATCATCCTTATCCATGATGCACTCGAGCCCTTCACAGAAGGCCTGCAGAGTCCCCATGGACACCGCATCTTCCCTATCCATGAAACGTGGGCATGTACGTAGGCCCAGAGGAGGGGCAGGCGTTCAATCCGGGCAGAGCCCTCGACTGCCCGCTGCCTGGACCCATGAGTGGCCATCTTTGCCAGACCCAGGAGCAAACCAACAGGGAGAACCTTCCACTGACCCCTCTGTTCTGAGTGACCAAAGATTAGGAGCATGGGGCTGAAATGCAGCCAAAACTTGAGGAGCAGCCCCTTCAGGTACACAAACAGGGGCTGCCTATCCCTGCCCTTTTTTGAAATACAAAATGCTTTTATTCAAAACAAACAAAATTTCAGAGAAGTAACAGAAGATCAACAGAGAAGTTACAGATCAAAGACTGCCTATATTGGCATTTTACAAACAGTTATCAAATTAAAGTATCGAAAACTTTATCAACAATACACTTGATCTCCCGCGGAGACCAGCGTTCACGGAAAGGCCTCCAGAGTCCCCATGGACACCGCGTGTTCCCTCTCCAGGGACTGGGAGTGTATGACAGGATGTTGTATAGGAAGCTTCTCTCTGTATCTAACCCGCAGGATTGTTGTCCTGGGAATATGTCACAGTGCAGTGTAGGATCGGCCTTACTCTGTGTGCAGGCTGTGCTCCCTACCTGCCTTGGGAATGTTTGGCACTGTCTGTTCTTCATAAGCCTTCGTTTAATTTGTCCTTGAATGTTTTGATGCTGATACCGTGGAAATGTGTTCCTTGTGTTTGAAGAGCTGAATGCTGCAGCAGCCACGGAGATTGCAATGTGAAGGTGAATGCCATGTGTCAGCGTTGCTGATCGCAGTGACGATGCTATCTATTGTTCGGTCCATAATGCTGCTCAATAGACTCTGGAGTCAGAATGCAGTGCTGTGTTGTTGCAATGACTAAGCAGTGAGTCAGGGTTTGAGGGCCAGGGGTTTTAGTCTCTTTCTTAATGGGAAATCCTAGCGCACTGGAGGGCAAGTTATTGACATCTTTGGAAGCCTGCTCAGTCTCCTGGGCTTTTTGACGCAAATTGCCTAATTACTATTGACTTTTAAAAAAGTGTTACATGTTTCTACCAGCGCATCATTCACAGTGCTCCGCGCTCCAGTAAGTTCTGTTTACTCAACATGAATGCTCCTTGCCAGCTTTACCATCCATCCATCTCATCGACCCACATCCACTGCCATATGCAGATGCAATCAATGCCCCTTTCACTGATTTCAGATCTCTGATGATGGCTGGTGTGTCGCCAGGTTACCACAGGAAAAAGTCACAACTATTTGCACGTGCAAGAAGGAACTGCGAATGCTGGTTTACACCGAAGATAGACACAAAAAGCTGGAGTAACTCAGCGGGACAGGCAGCATCTCCGGAGAGAAGGAAAGAGTGACATTTCGGGGTCGAGACCGTTCTTCAGTCGTTTTTTTCCCCACTCCGTGTGTATCAATGTGACGTACGCGCGGGAGCGCGAAAGGGCCACCCCAGGATGGAGCGGCCGCGGACAAGGAGCGTCGGTTGGTCCTGGGCCGTCCGCTAGTCGGTTCTCTTGCTTCCCTTTCGCTCGCTCACTCTTACTCTCGCTCTCTCTCATCCTCCTTACCTTGCCTCCCTACCCACCTACCTCTTATCCTCCTGACCCCTGTTCTGGGGAGGAGTAGGGTGTTGGGAGTGGTCACAAGCGGGGAGGAGGAGCCGCAGCAGCAGCAGCAGCAGCAGCAACAGCGGCAGCGCCATGGAGGTCCTGAGGCTGGTGACACGGTACTCCAAAAGCCCCAAAAAACCTCTGAGCCAACTCTTAGCGGTGGATCACTCGGATCGTGCGACGATGACGAACGCAGCTAGCTGCGAGAATTAATGTGAATTACAGGACACGTTGATCCATTTAGAACTGAGATGACCATTTAGAACTGAGATGACCAATTAGAACTGAGATGACCATTTAGAACTGAGATGAGGAAAAACCTTTTCAGTCAGAGAGTTGTGAATCTGTGGAATTCTCTGCCTCAGAAGGCAGTGGAGGCCAGTTCTCTGAATGCATTCAAGAGAGATCTAGATAGAGCTCTTAAGGATAGCGGAGTCAGGGGGTATGGGGAGAAGGCAGGAACGTGATACTGATTGAGAATGATCAGCCATGATCACATTGAATGGCGGTGCTGGCTCGAAGGGCCGAATGTCCTCCTCCTGCACCTATTGTCTATTGTCTATCATTGACACTTTGAACGCACTTTGTGGCCCCGATTTCCTCCCGGGGTTACGCCTGTCTCAAGACCGCTTCTGCAATCAATCGTGCTCCCTTGCCCTATGGGGTACGAGAGCGCGCGGCTGAGGTGTCGCAGAGGGGCATGACCTCCTCTTTGTCCCCCTAAGTGCAGACACGCGCAAAGTCCGGCGCCCGGGCCAAAACTCCTCAGCTGGCTCGGGTGCTGGGCTTTGTGTGCAGTCCAGCATCCGGGCCAGCTCATCATTTAGATTTAGATTTTTTAGTGATACAGCGCAGAAACAGACCCTTCGGCCCACCGGGTCCGTGCCGCCCAGCGATCCCCGCACACTAACACTATCCTACACCCACGAGGGACAATTTTTACATTTGCCCAGCCAATTAACCTACATACCTGCACGCCTTTGGAGTGTGGGAGGAAACCGAAGATCTCGGAGAAAACCCACGCAGGTCACGGGGAGAACGTAAAAACTCCATACAGACGGCGCCCGTAGTCAGGATCGAACCCGAGTCTCCGGCGCTGCATTCGCTGTAAGGCAGCAACTCTACCGCTGCGCCATCATTCATCCAGCAAAAAGAAGAAAAATGTTAATCTCAAGATATTTTATAAGCATTTTTAGAAAAAGTTTGACCCTCAACTCTGCCCCAAGGAGAAGGAGGTATTGGGGAAGATGTCCAAACACTTGGTCAAAGAAATTGACTGGGAGCAGGGTTTTAAATGGGAGTCAGATATTCGGGGAGGGAAGTGCAGACTGAGACTTCCTATTATACTGAAACATCATTAATCTCACATTGGGCTGCAGAGTCAGCATTTAGTTTCCTGTTTCACGTCAAGGTTCTTGTGAGTCTGTCTGTTTGTTCTCATAACTTGTGTTTTGAGTGACTTATTCATTGAGGAATTCCTTAACTCTGTGCTCGACCCAAGCAGCGGTGAGGAGCATGGTGAATGGTACATTTGTGGACCTGGGGATTAGGCGAACAAGGAACAAGAGAGAGCCAGACCCACAAAGAAATACCAGGGGCCAGTCTCCCTGCTGAGCAGCCGACTCTCCTGAAAATGTAGCATTGATCAAGAATCTGAGAGCAGATGTAATGTTGGTTTATTGTTACTGTACACTCAAACCGTGCTAATGTTGTTTAGGCAGCATTGCGGGTGGTGTTTGCAAAACAAGCATTTCCTCACCTGCCAATAACACTACTGTTTGCTCTTCCAAAACATATTTTTATAATTCTTTGCACTTCCTACCCATGTCCCAATAAACATTTGTCAGTTTCTCTTTGCCAATCAGTGGCAGTCTCACAAGTGGGAACCAAAAGCAGAAGACTAGTAGAATCTAAAAACCACTTCTGGTTCCTTCTGACAAAATAGTGAACGTTTCTTAGCACTGATGCCCTGTGATAATTATAGTACATTTTACCAATGTTAATCCTTCACTCTCCTGGGCTTAGTCAGATATATCCAAGAACATGTAGAAACATAGAAATATCAAAAATAGGAGCAGGAGTCGGGCATTTGGCCCTTCGACCCAGCACCGCCATTCAATATGATCATGGCAGATCATCCAAAAGCAGTATCCCGTTCCTTCTTTCTCCCCATATCCCTTGATTCCATTAGCCTTTAAGAGCTCTCTCTAACTCTCTCTTGAATACATCCAGCAAATTGGCCTCTGGCAGAGAGGCAGAGGATTCCACAGATTCACAACTCTCTGGGTGAAAAAGTTTTTCCTTGTCTCAGTCCTAAATGGCCTACCACTTATTCTTAAACTGTGACCCGTGGTTCTGGACTCCCTCAACATCGGGAACATTTTTCCAATCCCTTACGAACTTTAGATGTTTCTATAAGATCCCCTCTCATCCTTCTAAATTCCAGTGAATATAAGGCCAGTCGATCCATTCTTTTATAATTCCGCGAATTAACCTGGTGAACCTACGCTGCATTCCCTCAATAGCAAGAATAGCCTTCTCAAATTAGGAGACCAAAAATGCACACAATACTCCAGGTGCGGTCTCACCAGGGCCCTGTACAACTGCAGTAGGGGTTCCTTGTAGGACTCAAATTTCTCTCGCTGTGAAGGCCATGCTGTAGGGAGGCCCATGTAGGGAGGAAGTGCAGATGCTGGTTTAAACCTAAGACAGACACAAAAAACTGGAGTGACTCAGCGGGTCAGGCAGCATCTCTGGAGAAAAGGAATAGGTGACTTTTCGGGTTGAGACTCTTCTTCAGACTGAGGGTCAGGGGAAAGTGGAATGGAGAGATATAGACAGTACTTACAGTAAGGCAAATGAATGGAGATTATGCAGAAAGCAACGATAATCAAGGAAATGTGGAGCCCACAATGGTCCATTGTTGGCTATGGGATAGATGAACTGTGAGAAGCTAGAGAAAAAGAAGTACTGGCCGAGATATAAGAATCATTAAACACGGATGAGATGATGGAAGACTGGTAACTAATGTTGTGCCTCTATTTCAGAAGGTCTGCAAAGAAAAAAACTGGGCACTATAGACCAATAAGCCTGACATTTGTGGTGGGAAAGTTAATGGAGAGGATACTGAGGGATACGATATACATATATTTGGAAAGAAAGGTGTTGATTAGGATAGTCAGCATGGTTTTGCACATGGGGGACCATCTCTCAACACTTTGAGTTTTTTGAAGAACTAACCGAGAAGCATAATGAAGGCAGAGTGGTAGACCCAGTGTATCAGCAAGGCCTTTGATAAGGTTCTGCCCAGTAAACTGCTCTAGAAGGTTAGCGTGCATAGGATCAGGGAGAGGTAGAGAACTGGACACATAATTGGCTTTTGTGGTATGAAGATGAGGGTGGTGATGGAAGGTTGGTTTTCGGACTGGAGGTCTGTGACTAGTGGTATGCCTCAGGGATCTGTTGTGGATACATTGCTGTTCATCAACGGTATCAACAATTTGGATCAGAATGTATAATACATGATTAGTAAGTTAGCAGATGATACTAAAATAGTTCTTATTGTAGACACTGAAGATGGTTATTACGAATTACAATTGGATCTTGATCAGCTGGCAACTGTACTGAGCAGTGGCAAATAGTGTTTAATTCAGAGAAGTAGTGTTTATTTCAGAGAAGTCCATTTTAGGGAAGTCGACTCAGAGCAGGTCCTTCACAGTGAATAGTAAGGCCTCGGGGAGTGTTATAGAACCAAGTTTTCTCGCCCTGTTTGACCTTTTGCAATGTACTTCCCATAATCATCACCCATGGCCAGAGAAGATTTGAAAATCTCTGTCGGGGCTCCAGCAATGTCCTCTCATGCATCCTATCACAGCCTATGCATTTACTTACCTTTAAAGCCACAAAGACACCAAACACTGTCACTTATTTATGGTAATTTGTTTCAAATTTTGTTGTCCCACTCCCTGAATACTCTGGCTACAATGTCCTTTCCAACAATGAATACAGGTGAGATATCCATTTATATTCTAATCCACATCCTCCTCTTATTCACTCGAAGTAGACCCAGCCTTTTTCATACCTGCGCCTTATCAATATTCATTCTGCCATTGTCATAACTATCGCTGCTATTGTGCATCTCAAAAAATGCTTGGGAGCTCATAGCTATGTGTAATGTTCCTTCTCTGTTCATCCCACCTCTCTAGCATGGTGTGGTTTGGTTTATATTGCCTGTATCTAATACACTTTGGGAGCTCCAGCCTTGTCCACTGATCCCTTGCATTTCTAATGCTTGCCCAGGTGCACATTCACCATTACACTTCTCCTATCTCTGTGCTTCTTTCTTGCTCATTGCCACCACTTCTTCTGTTAATGCTTTCTCAATATTTATGTGCCTGCGGAGGATGTTTTGATTCCCTTTTATGCTAACTGTCACTGTTCCAATACTCTCTCTTCACTTCCCTTTTCAATGGTGGTTATTCAGCTCGACTATCATTTGTATTATCCATCTGACATGCATCATCCACTTCCGATTTACTTTCACCATAATTTCCACCTTAAGATGACTTTTCCTCCCATAATGTTTCCCTTTTGTGGGAAAATACATCTTATGTTGAAAACATCTGGTCTTTAATGGTTTCCAGTGGTCATCAGTCTGCAGAAGGGTCTCGACCCGAAATGTCACCCATTCCTTCTCTCCAGAGATGCTGCCTGTCCCGCTGAGTTATTCCAGCATTTTGTGACTACCTTCGGTTCCATTATAATTATACCTACAAATACTTGGTTCAGCTTTATCTAAGCATATAGTAAGCATTAAGTAAGCATGCAAGTACAGCAGGCAGTGAAGAAAGCAAATGGCATGTTGGCCTTCACAGCAAGAGAATTTGAGTATAGGAGCAAGGAGGTCCTACTGCAGTTGTACAGGGCCCTGGTGACACCACACCTAGAGTATTGTGTGCAGTTTTGGTCTCCTAAATTGAGGAAGGACATTCTTGCTATTGACAGAGTGCAGCGTAGGTTCACCAGGTTAATTCCCGGGATGGCTGGAATTTAGAAGGATGAGAAGGGATCTTATAGAAACATAAAATGATTAAGGGATTGGACAGGCTAGATGCAGGAAAAATGTTCTTGATGTTGGTGGGAGTCCAGAACCAGGGTTCATAGTTTAAGAATATGGGGGTAGGCCATTTAGAACTGAGATGAGAAAAAACGTTTTCACCCAGAGAGTTGTGAATCTGTGGAATTCTCTGCCGCAGAAGGCAGTAGAGGCCAATTCACAGGATGTTTTCAAGAGAGAGTTAGATATAGCTCTGAGAACTAATGGAATCAAGGGAAATGGGGAGAGAGCAGAAACAGGGTACTGATTTTGGAGAATCAGCCATGATCATATTGAATGGCGTTGCTGGCTTGTAGGGCCAAATGGCTACTCCTGCACCTATTTTCTATGTTTCTATCTTAGCTGGGTCCCTTTTCATCCCATCTCTCCTCCAAATAAGATCAATTTTAGATTGCCCCATACTTTCTTCATTACCAATCTAAACCTTATAATATGGTGATCACTACTCTCCAAGTGCTCTACCACTGATCCCTGACCAGCTTTATTCTCCAAGCCAAACCCACAATGCTGCCTCCTGACTGGGAAATGGCATCCTCCATTGAGCGTGTCCAGGTGCATACTGGCTAACATCGGACACCACTCGGCATGTCCCAGCCTGAACATTAGTGTATCAACACACCGAGGACCCAGAAGGAAGGTTACCGACCTTATGTAACACAAATTGAGTAGAATATTTTCCATTACAATTGATTTTTCATCGCTTTTGGGTTAAACATAGAAACATAGAAAATAGGTGCAGGAGTAGGCCATTCGGCCCTTTGAGCCTGCACCGCCATTCAATATGATCAAGGCTGATCATTCAACTCAGTATCCCGTACCTGCCTTCTCTCCATACCCCCTGATCCCTTTAGCCACAAGGGCCACATCTAACTCCCTCTTAAATATAGCCAATGAACTGGCCTCAACTACCTTCTGTGGCAGAGAATTCCACAGATTCACCACTCTCTGTGTGAAAAAAAACTTTCTCATCTCGGTCCTAAAAGACTTCCCCCTTATCCTTAAACTGTGACCCCTTGTTCTGGACTTCCCCAACATCGGGAACAATCTTCTTGCATCTAGCCTGTCCAACCCCTTAAGAATTTTATAAGTTTCTGTAAGATCCCCCCTCAATCTTCTAAATTCCAGCGAGTACAAGCCGAGTCTATCCAGTCTTTCTTCATATGAAAGTCCTGCCATCCCAGGAATCAATCTGGTGAACCTTCTCTGTACTCCCTCTATGGCAAGAATGTCTTTCCTCAGATTAGGAGACCAAAACTGTACGCAATACTCCAGGTGTGGTCTCACCAATGCCCTGTACAACTGCAGCAGAACCTTCCTGCTCCTATACTCAAGTGGGCAATTGTGTTAAAAGGATTATTCAATTCAATTCAATTCAATTCAAACACACCGAGGACCCAGAAGGAAGGTTACCGATATTATGTAACACAAATTGAGTAGATATTTTCCATTGCAATTGATTGTTCATTGCTGTTGGGTTAAGTGGGCAACTGTGTGAAAAGGATTATTTTTAAATCATTTTCTAAAACATTCTTTTGAGTTAATTTTAATTTAGAGATACAGTGTGAAAACAGGCTCTTCAGCGAGTCCACACTGACCATCGATCGCCCATACATTAGTTATACATTTTTACATCCTACACACTATGGGGAATTTACAGAAGCCAATTCGCCTACAAAGCTGCATGTCTTTGAATTGTGGGGGGAAACTGGAGCTTCAGGAGAAACCCTACGCAGTCACAGGGAGAACGTACAAACTCCACACAGACAGCACCCGTAGTCAGGATCGAACCCGGGTCTCTGGTGCTGTGCCACCAAATTCTCTTGGTGGAGAATTTGTTTAATTGCGATGTATTTAAAGAAATTTTGTTTGAAGAGATGCCTGAAAGCCCTATACTCTTTCACCTCATTGACTCACATAGTGGAGTGAATACTCAGTGCCTTTACTTCAGGGAAGGTGACAGAAAAGCTGGAAACATTCAACAGCACAGGTGGGTTGGGGCAAAGGACTTGTTGCCTTGCTGTACGACTCTACAAATCCACTGAGACACCTAGACCTGAACCTTTAACTCTATTTCCCCCTCCACAAATGCTGCCCGACCTGCCGGATGTTTTCAGCATTATTTGTTTATTGTTTCAAATTTCCAGCATCTGCATTTATTTGATTCTTTTCGCCTTGGATCTCATCGCACTGTTTTTGGGCTCTTTCTCATCTCTGGTTGGGATTAATTCCCGGCATATCAAACTAAGCAGCTGCTTCGTCGGATTACAGTAGACTGCTGGAGATGTTTGCTCCATTGTGCAAGATATTTTTCATTACTCTGTTGATCTGGATTAATTAAATATGCCTAATAGGCTTTCGTGTCACATGCAGCTCTGCGACTGTTTACCTTCCACACTGGCAGCTGTCGACCACTCGACACTGGAAGCCCTTTGCGCTATTTCATTGCAAATTAGCTGACAATGATCTTGCCTGGAGCAGGAGAAATGTTACAAAGGTGTGTGAAATGCTGTGTTTTTTTTCTGAAAGGGGAAGCAAAGAAAGGCAGTATAAACAAAACCATTGCATGCTAGAAAGGTTGTAAGAACAGAGAACATTGAAGGACCCTCTCCAAGTCGACCCACTCATACTCTACCCTCATTTCCCTGTGAAAGAAACTGTAGATGCTGGGATCTCGAGCAAACAACAAAGTGTTGGAGGAACTCAAAGGGTCAGCAGCAACTGCCAGGGTATTTTCATGACATTTTAGGTCGTGGTCCTTCTTTAGACTGAAGACACACAAAAAGCTGGAGTAATCGGCAGATCAGGCAACATTTCTGGAGAAAAGGAATAGGTGACGTTTCGGGTTGAGACCCTTCTTCAGTGCCAACCCGAAACGTCACCTTTTCTCCAGAGATGCTGCCTGAGACCCGCTGAGTTACTCCAGCTTTTTGCATCTGTCTTCGGTTTAGACCAGCATCTGCAGTTCCTCCCTACACATTCCTTATTTAGACTGATTGGAGCAGGATGTGAAAGCTGGAAAAGATGTAGGGGTGGGACAAGGCGTGGAAAGTGAGAGGTGGGTACAGGTGAGACAGTAAGACTGGTGGGAGAACTGGGAAGGGGGAGGGGACGGAGAGAGAGGGAAAGCAAGGGCTACTTGAAGTTGGAGAATTCAATGTTCATATTTCTGTGATTTCCCCAAATCTATGTAGTTCAGAGCTTATTTGGAAGTTGTGGTATTTGATGGTTGTCGGGAAGAACCTATTCCTGAACCTGGACGTCATAGTTTTCAAGTTCCTGTATCTTCTATAACAGTCATTGGTATAGAGTAGACCAGGTGACTGAGCACCTGCAATATCCACGACCTTTACCCACTAGAAGGGCAGCAAGAGCATGAGAACCACCACCTGGAAGTTGTCCTCCAAGCCACATTTCATCTTGACTTGGAAATTTATCGCCATTCCTTCACTACTGCTGGGTCAAAATCCCGAGCTCTCTCCCTGACATCCCTCCCAGCATTGTGGGTAACACCCACACCTCAAGAACCTCAGAGGTCCAAGAAGGCAGTTCACCACGATTTTCTCAAGAGCAATTAAAAGCTGGCCAGCCTGCAAAGCCCACACCCCTTAAATGAATTTATATAATTGAAAATATCTAGATCTGTACTCCCAGTCTGGCTCTAGATTTGGGAGTTTGACTCCAGCCTGTGAGTGTGGCTCTGCGGGGCAGTGGGAATCAGGCACTTGATTTTAACAGGCAGTTTTAATAATGAGACTTCTGCCACTTCCTGCCACTATTCCTGGCTGATCGATCTGATACCTCCACTGAAGCTCACCTCCTCCCAATCTCCTCGCTGCTCGCCAAACCCATGGAGTCGAACTGATTCAATCTCCCCCAAAGAAAATCTAACTTTCTTTCATTTCTTAAAGAAAGTGTTTCTACAGCTGGGTGCCGCAGACAATCTCACAACACTGTACACTAGTCTGGGACTCCCCTCCCCGTGAACCCTGACCCCTCGGAGTTAATCTGCATAAACAAAAGACAAATATTTTAGCGGAGCAGGAACTAGTGGTGGAGAGAGAGAGAGAGAGAGAGAGAGAGTGAGTGAGTGAGTGAGTGTGAGAGAGAGAGAGAGAGAGAGAGAGTATGAGTGAGAGAGAGAGAGAGTTAGTGTGTGAGTGAGAGTGTAACCGTAAGGAAAAGAAAGACAAGGAAAATAAAAGAGAGATACAAAAAAGAGAAAGAGGGGAGAAAGGAAGGGTGAGAGAAAGGGGGAGAGAGAAAGGGGGAGAGAGAGAGAGAGAGAGAGAGAGAAGCAGGCAAAGGCAGGAGCCGCCAGCGACGAGTCCAAAACACTTTCTGAGGAGTTGGCTTAATGCAAGTGCGGAGGAGAGAGCTTCTGTCGCTGCGGGGAGAGAGAGAATGGGCCAGACCGCTGTCTCCGGTGTCTCGCAGCCTGCGAGCGGTGAGTTAACAAATCAGTCGCCTCACCCCTCTCTCTCTCTCTCTCTCTCCCTCTCTCTCTCTCTCTCTCTCTCTCTCTCTCTCTCTCCGCCCTTCCCGCGTCTTCCTCCAAGCGCGGCTCGTTAAAAAAAGACAAAATAACTCGAGAGTTTCTGGAATCACTGGTAGATCTCGGACCATGCAGCAGAGTTAAGTTTTCTAACCTGGTGAACTGTTGATCGAGATTCCTTCATGACCCCAAAGAGTTTTCAGCAAGTAAAAGTGGGGGTGGGACGACAAACAGGACCGCAACTTCGCAAGGATGTTGGGTGGAAAAGGCAGCTGGTTCTTCAGACAAAACACACAGCGTGGGATTTAAGGGCCTGATCGAAGGAGTAAAGATTTGGGGAGTGAGTCTCCCCAATCGGGGTGAAGGGAAGTGAAAAGAAAGAATCTATGCTGTATGTTAAGAGAATGGCGTTTCCCCTCCCTGATTGTTCAACAAGACGGATTTCCATTTTTAGTGTGCCAGCAAGAGGTACAGTAATGGTTAGACTTCTGGACCTGTGATCTTTACAGGGACTTCAAATCTCACCACGGCAGCTGGGGAATTTAAATTAAATTAAATAAACCCGGAGTTAAAAATAAAAGCAGCTCTGTTGTGGTAACCATGAAACCATTGGATTTTTTTGTTGTTGTTAAAAATCCATCTGGTTCAGGGAAGGAAATCTGCCTTTGGCATATGTTTGATTTTCTAACGTGCCATTGGCATTGACGAGAAACTACCTCCTCACTTTGTGGATAGTTAGAGATGGACAATTAATGCTGGCATTGCCAACAATGTTCACATCCTGCAAATGTATGACACAGATTGAGCTGTTATTGTAAAGGGATGGAGGGCAACAATATGGTTCGTTCAGATTAGCCATTAACTTGTCAAATGACAGAGCACCGGCAGTGATGTGTTTTGTGTAGTTTAGTTTAGTGATACAGCTCACCGGTACACTAGTTTTATCTTACACACGAAGGACAATTGACAGAAGCCAATTAAACTAGAAACGTGGACGTCTTTGAAATATGGGTGGAAACCAGAGCACCCGGAGAAAACCCACGGACAGAGAACGTACAAACTCCATAGAGACAGCACCCGAAGTCAGGATCAACCCCAGGTCTCTGGCGCTGTAAGGCACCAACTCCACCACTGTGCCGCCCTAATAGCAAAATACTATCAGGTTGCACTTACTCAGCTGTAACGTGCTCATCCATGCCCAGCTTGGGTTTAACCAGCATCATTCAGCTCCGGATCTCATCACAGCAGTGGTCCAATCCTGGACTAATGAGCTGAATTCCAGAAGCAAGTTGAGAATGACTGCTCCAGACGTCAAGCCAGCGCTTGACTGTGTTTGTCATCAAGGAGCCCTGGTCAAACCGAGGTCAGTGGACAGAGCAGGCTTGAGGGGCTGAGTGGCCTCCATCTCCTCCTGACTATGCAGGGACGGTGAAATGGTTACATGGTTACTCCAGTAACCATGCCAGGAGTACTCTCCAATTTTGGTTTCTTCATTTAGGAAAGGATATATTTGCATCGGAGGGAGTTTCAGAGAAAGTTCACCAAGAAAGTTCACCAAGTAGTTGTCTTGTGACCAGGGTGGGCCTTGTGTCCTATTTGGGGATCTGACCTCATTAAAAGGTGTAAACATGTTAATTGGCTTGTGAGGGTGTTTCCCGCCATTTAATACTGAGGTGAGGAGGAATTCCTTCTTTGAGGTCTGTAAATCTGGAATTTTCTACGCAGAAGTTGATTAATATATTTATGAGGAGATTTCTGGTCTGTCCATCCATTGGGGGGTTATGGAGAAAGGAAAGAGGAACTGGAAGCCAAGGTCTAGTCAGTCCTGATCTGACTGAATGGAGGGGAAGACTGAAGACCTGAAGTCCCGTGCTCCTGTTCTCCTGTTATGTGTTCTTCAGCTGACCCTGTAGTGAATTCAAGCAGTGAAGATTGAGTTGTCTTCAGTTCCCAGCCCAACATCACCCAAGAAACATTAACTCTTGTAACCTAGTGTTGTTTGTGGGATTACAAACTGATTGCTGCTTCTCCCTACGTTCCAACACAGAACAAGACTGCTGGCTAAAAAAGGGCTTTGGAGTTCCTGAGGTTATGGGAGGCGATACAAAAATGTAACCAGGACCATAACACTGTCCTGAGGACCTCCTGGAGCTGGAATTGACCAACAACCATCACAACCATCTTCAGTGGCTCCCACCACCAGACTTATGTTCTCGTTGAAGTCCACTCACTTCAGTTTTACTAGGGCTCCCTGATACCTCACTCTGTCATGCGATGTATTTGATGTCGAGGGTAGTCACTCCCTCCTCACCTCCAAAATTCAGTGCATTAGTGCAGGATTAGACCAAGGCCATGCTAAGGTCTGGAGTCAAGTAGTGCTGGTAAAACCTAAACTAGGCATGAATGAGCAGGTTATTGGTGAGTAAGTGTTGACAGCGCCTACCATCACTTTGAGGTTTGAAGGCAACTAGTTAGACCAGAATTAGCAAGATTGGATTTGTGATTTTGTTTTACCTGTGGGCAGCAAATAACTGGACAATTTTTTTACAATGTGAGGTGAATGTTGTAACTGCACTGGAATAGTTTGGCTGAGACATGGTTACTTGTGGAGCACAAGTCTTCAGTACTGCCACCGTGTAGTTCTTTAATCTGAACTCTTTGCTGCATCCAACAAGGGCAGGACCTACACAGTGAATGGTAGGCCTCTGGGGAGTGTTGTAGAGCAGAGGGATCTAGGAATACAGGTGCATGGTTCCTTGAAGGTTGAGTCGCAGGTAGACAAGGTGGTCAAAAAGGTTTTTAGCACATTGGCCTTTATCAGTCAGAGTATTGAGTATAGAAGTTGGGAGGTCATGTTGCAGTTGTATAAGACGTTGGTGAGACCACATTTAGAATATTATGTTCAATTCTAGGCACCATGTTATAGGAAAGATATTGTCAAGCTTGAAAGGGTTCAGAAAAGATTTACGAGGATGTTGCCAGGACTAGCTGGTGTGTGCTATAGGGAGAGGTTGAGTAGGCTGGGTCTCTATTCTTTGGAGCGCAAGAGGATGAGGGGTGATCTTATAGAGGTGTACAAAATCATGAGAGGAATAGATCCGGTAGATGCACAGAGTCTCTTGCCCAGAGTAGGGGAATCGAGGACCAGCGGACATAGGTTCAAGGTGAAGGGGAAAAGATTTAATAGGAATCCGAGGGCTAACCTTTTCACAAAAAGGTTGGTGGATGTATGGACCAAGCTACCATAGCAGGTAGTTGAGGCTGGGACTATCCCATCATTTAAGAAACAGTTAGACAGGTAAATGGATCGGACAGGTTTGGAGAGATATGGACCAAGCACAGGCAGGTGGGACTAGTGTAGCTGGGACATTTTTGGCCGGTGTGGGCAAGTTGGGCCGAGGGGCCTGTCCCACACTGTAGCACTCTATGACCCTATCTGATGCGTTGGCTATTATAGGGATATATAGTGTGGAAACAGGCCCTGTGGCCCAATTTACCCACGCCAACCAACAGGCCCTTTGCACACCAGTCCCACCTGCCTGCGTTGAGCCCATATCCTTCTAAATCAATCGTGTCCATTTAGCTGACCAAATATTTCTTATACATTGTGATGGGACCTATCTCAACTACCTCCTCCGGCACTGGTTCCATATACCTACCACCCTTTGTGTAAAAAAAAGTTGCCTCTCAGGTTCCTATTCCATTTTTTAACCCTCGCCTTAAACCGATGCCTTCTGGTTCTTGATTTCCCTACTCTGGGGAAAAGACTCTGTGTATTTACTCTATCTATTCCTCTCATGATCTTGCACACCTGTTTAAGGTCATCCCTCATTCTCCTACACTCCAAGGAATAAAGTCCCAGGCCGCTTAACCTCTCCCTGTAGCTCAGGCACTCCAGTCCTGGGGCAACATTCTCGTAAATCTTCTCTGCAGCCTTTCCAGCTTAACAACATATTTCTTATAACAAGGTGACCAAAATTGAACACAGTGCTCCAAATGTGGCCTCACCAATGTCTTGTAAAACTGTACCATGACCTCCCAACTTCTATACTCAATACTCTGACTGATGAAGGTCAATGTGCTGGAAGCTTTTTTGACCATCCTATCTATCTACCTATGATGCCACTTTCAAGGAACTATGTACCTGCACACCTAGATCCCTCTGCTCTTCAACACTCCCAAGAGGCCTGACATTCACTGTGTAAGTCCTGCCTATTGTGTTCAGTGAATTGCATTCTCTAGAGACGGTTGTGGATCCCTGGAGGAAATCGTAATGAATCACCCACTCGGCACTTTGGATGAACAAGGTTGTTAATGCTTAAGCTTTGCTTTTACACTCGTGGACTGAAGCATGATATCATTGGGGGTGGGGATGTTCTTGAAGCCTTGACCTCCCATTAGCTGCTTCATTGTCCTCCATCACCATTCACAGCACTGCAGAGTGACCGTATCGCTTTGGTCTGCTCTCTTTGTTGTGGGATCGTTCCTCTCTGTCTATTGCAAGCCATTTTTGTTGAGCTTACCAATGGGCAAGAACCTCCGCTGGGTCAGGGCGGGGCATTCGCAGGGATTGTGATGGCAGACTCTGGGCATTTGACTGTCAGACCTGTTGCTTGAACAATGTGGGTGGCAGCACTGCCAATGTACACATCAGATGTCTGTGCCGAAGGCTTTGCTGGATCATCTGCTCTGGTAGTGACTTTGCCGAGTCCGAACCTGGCGCCAAATTGATACTGGATTGTGGGTCCAGTTTTATTCCTTGTAGAAAGGAACTGCAGATGCTGGTTTATATCGAAAACAAACACAAAATGCTGGAGTAACTCAGCGGGTCAGGCAGCATCTCTAGAGATAAAGGATAGGTGACATTTCATGATGATCACCCATCCTATTTCTTGAGAGTCTGAAGAAGGGTCCCGACCTGAAAAGTCAGCCAATTCTTTTTCTCCGGAAATGTTGCCTGACCTGCTGAGTTACTCCAGCACTTTATGCCTATCTCCAGGTGTATTCCTTGTCTTTTGAGGATTTTGTGGGTAATCTCAATGTGAAAATTTCCAAGAACTAGGAACACCTCATGGATTGAAGGCTTTGGCCTTGCTGTATATCCAGTTATACCAATATTTCCCTGAAGAACTAAACAAGGGAAGGCCTTCAGTGGTATGAAAATGTTCACTGATTTCACCTTTGTCATGGGGATTTTTAGCCATCCAAGGACTAACAGGATAACACCATATCTGGGAGCAGCTGTTAGTTTTGGAGACACAATGTGGAAACAGGCCCTTCAGCCTACCGAATCTGCACCGGCCATTGATCACCCATACAATAGTTCTATTCTACACACGAGTGGCAATTTATAGAATCCAGCTAACCTACAACCTGCACGTCATTGGAATGTGGGAGGAAATTGGAGCACCAGGAGAAAACCCACACGGTCACAGGGAGAACGTACCAACTCCGTACAGACAGCACCTACAATCAGGTTCGAACCTGTCTCTGGTGCTGCAAGGCAGCAACTCTACTGCTGCACCACTGTGCCGCCTCTGTTCTGTCATCTGTGTTCAGGAGAGATTAGACAGCTGGAATCGTTCCTCTAGGGGGAACTCGGTGTGGGCTTTTGAATGGGAAAGAAGGGTCACTATTAGCTGACTTGAGAGGATCAAAACTTGGAAACCTTCATAGAAGGATGTCACCAAGAATCTCCTTTCCCAGAATGAGGGGTTGTGGAATTTGCTCACACAGGGTGAGCATGGACTGAACAGCACGGATGTGTTTTAAGGGGAAGCTGGACAAACAGATCAAAGAGATGGGCGAGTCTGGTGTGGAGCATGAAGACCAGCATGAAGTAGATGGGCCAAATAGCCTGTTTGTCTACTGTCCGCTGACCACACATCCTGTGCAGCTGGTGTGTCATTCCTTGGTGAGCCCTCCATCATCTTGTGACTATCTCCTGTTGACTCGCTGAGCTCGGTCACAGGAGTGTCCCCGTGATGAATTTCCCCCCCAGCTCTGGGCAACGGCCTGAGTGGAGCAGAAAGGGTAGGATGATTCTACTGATCAACAATGACGCTGTGCAGCATCTTGGGCTGAACTTGGTACCGGCAACTAAATAGCTGGGCCCTTCTAGACATCTGAGTATAAAGTCGAGCTCACACTCCCAGGAGAGATACCCACCTGGTCATAGAGTACAAAACAGTACAGGAACAGGTCCTTCAGCCCACAATGTCTGTGCTGAACATAATGCCAAGTTTAAACTAAGCACCTCGGCCTGCATGCGATCCATACCTTTCTATTCCCTGCATATCCATATATCTATCTAAAAGCCTCTAAATGTCACGATCATAGTTGCTTCCGCCACCCCTGGCAACACGTTCCATGCACCCATGACTCTTGGGGGAAAACAAACTTGCCTCACATGTCTTAAACTTTCCCCCCTCCTTAAGACTATGCACTCTAGGCATTGTTATTTCCACTCTGGGAAAAAGATTCCGTCTACCCTATCGGAGGGGTGAGAGGGAGTTGAGGGTGGGTAGTGAAGGTGATGGAGCCCTTTCCAATAAAGTGGGGTGTTGACAGATGCGAGGGAACCCCTTTTATGTCCTGCCTTTCTTTGGTTTAATTTACTTTAACTTAGAGATACAGCATGGAAACAGGTCCTTTGGCCCACTGAGTCCACGCCGATCATCAATCACCCACACACTAGTTCTATGTTATCCAACTTTCACACAGAGAGCAGACTGCAGTCCCTCTGTGTTGACCTAGTCCCTCTGTGTTGACTGAGTCCGAAACTTTCTCCCACCTTAAGACTATGCATTCCAGGCATCGATGTTTCCACTCTGGGAAAAAGGCTGGCTGCTGCCCGGAGCTGTAGATGCTGTTCTGCCTCAACCAGTCGTGGGTGGACACTTGGTGTGATGGTTCCCCCTTCCCATGTCTTGGACCTTTCATCCATATTGAGGTGGCGTTGCAGCTTGCATCCAGGCTGCCAGTGTGAAATCATTCCATTGATCTGTAAACTCTTCATCTGGAGCCGTGGCTGAGATTTCCAACACTTCTCTCAGTCAAAGGGACAGTGATGTTCCTTGTGCCTTAAGATTGCAATGCCCAGTTTGAAATGAAGGCTAATCTGTATTGTCGAAAAAGAACTTGTATATCATTGTACAGTAAGATCCCGGGGCGAATACCTCATTTGTTTTTTTATTTGGCAAAGGATAAAAGTTCACCACTCGATGGGGAGATTTGGCTGTGTGCCTCAGCAAGAGGCAGATTTTGGGCCTCCTGTTTAACTCTGGCCGAAATTAGGACAAGGCAAATTCTGGCAGTATTAGACAGGAACTGGCAAAGGTTGACTGGAGTAGTTGCTTACGGGCAAGTGGGAGGCCTTTAAAAGTGAGGTCGTTAACAGGCTGTGACTCTGTGTCGTATGACCACGTTTATTGCTGAGACAGCAACTTCCTTGAGTAGTCCAAATCAACTAGTCAAAAACAAGTTAGAAATTAGGCAGCTACTGTTTTGAAAGCACGTTGCACGCACTTTTCAGGACATCCAGTGAAGCATCACCGATGCACAGAAGCAGCGGTTTGCACCACCTCTGGGATGCACTGCAGCTGGACTCCAGGAACGGCTCCTTTCAAACCCACGACTTCTGCCAGCTGGAAAGACGACTGCAAAAGCATGGGGACCACCCCATCTAGGAATTCCCCTCTAAATATTGCACCATCCTAACTTGGAAAATATATCACTATTCCTTCAGTGTCACAGGGTCAAAATCCTGGAATTCCATCTCGAACAGCATTGTGGGTATATCCGCATATCAAGGACTGCAGTGGTTCAAGAAAGATTTGTTTAGTTTATTGTCATGTGTTCCGAGGCACAGTGAAAACCTTTTGTTACGTGCTATCCAGTCAAAGCAAAGAGTATATATGGTTAGAATCAAACCGCCCGCAGTGTAGAAATCAAGGATGAAGGGTACAACATTTAGTGCAAGATAAAGTCCAATTAAAAATAGTTCAAAGATCCTCAATGAGGTAGATGGGAGGTCAGGACCGCACTGTAGCTGGTGAGAGAATGGTTCATTGCCTGTTAACAGCTGGGAAGAAACTGTCCCTGAATCTGGAGCTACGTGTTTTCAAACTTATGTACCTCTTAATTGAAGGGAGAGGAGAGAAGAGGGGGTGACCAGGTTGAGACTGGTCCTTGACTGTGCTGGTGGCCTTGCCGAGGTCGTGTGAAGTGTAGATGGGGGTCAATGAAAGCAAGGTTGGTTTGCTTGATGATCTGGGCTACGTCCACAACTCTAGGTCACCACTGCCTGCTCAAGGGCAATGAGGGATGGGCAATTATATGTCGGCTCAGGCTGCAAAGCCCTCGCGCCTTGAATAAATATAAAATACCTGTGTAATATCAGAATATTGGCAGCCAGTCTTCATGCAACTATTCCACCAACTACAATTTGAAATGACAGAGAACTGATTGAGGAATTAGTGGTAGCCTCTTCACCAGGTATCGTTCCCATGCACTTCCTCAATGTATACTCCCATTTCAAATACTAGGGGTCCATTGAGGATACGACAAATACCACAAATGTATTTGTGGTACACTGAGGTAAAAATAAAAACGATCTCCGTGTATATCTAAGGATCCTCAAAGATGGTGGTACAAGTAGATAGGAAGGTGAAGAAGGCATATGGGATGCATAGAATATTAGAACACGATGGTCTCGATACAACTTTTAGGAATGTTGGTGATGTCACACCTGGAATGTTGTGCATTTCTAGTTGTGTGAAGGGTGTGAATGCACTGGAAAGGTTACTGAGGAGATTCACCTGGGATGTTGCTCTCTTGAAAGACTAAGGAGTCATAATCATAGTCATAGACCTATTCAGCTCAGATTTAAATTTTCTGATAGAATGAATCCCACGTAAAGAGTCTGGGCTCTGTTTATTTTTGAGAAATTAATTAAAAGTTAGTGATGTTTTGAAGTCATCACCAGTCAGTAGAAGTTAATATAATGTTCAACAGGAGGAAGGTCTGAGACTGAACTCCAGCGGAGTTAAGTCAATAGGAGCTTTGCTGCTGTTGTCACTGAGCTGTTCCTGTGGAATTACACAGCTGCAGATAGTGGAGGAGGAGGGAATGTTGCTAAAGTTTTGCCTGATGGTGTTTAATTGTTTTAATGGCACTGTATTGGCTGCTGGTCATAATGTGCCAGAGGTTTGCAAAGTTTGTAGCAAGAAGCAGCAGAGGAGTAGACTTAATGGGCCGAATGGCCTTCTACCCTTATGATTTATGAGATGCCAGGAATACAACGAGAGAAGGGTCAGCAGCTGGGGGGAGGGAGAGGGAGGGGGAGAGGGAGAGTGAATGGTTCCTGTCCGTGACTTTCTGAATGGTGTCAAGTCCACTGAGGAAACTGCCAGGGCAAAGCTGAGAGAGCACCTTGGGTCTCCTTCAACTATATTGTTGATGTTAGTTCTTCAAAGAGGGCACAAATGGGGCGGAGAGCAAGATAACGGGAAGGACCACCAATTAGAAGAAGGGCTGAGAGCCAACTGAACACTGTTTTAGAAAGAGATGGAATTTTGGGGCTTGTTCCCAGCAGGGGAAGCGGCAATAATAAATGTGATTCAGAGAAACTGGATAAACTTGAGGGAGAGGGGAAGAGAAATGCCGGCCGATGGGTTTGGGTTGATATTGGCTTGGTAACAAGGTTGTTGTTCCTCAGTTTACCTTTCGACAAACTGTTCCTCCCTCGCCAACATCTTTCCACAAACCTTGCCTCCACGGCCAAATCCAAGGCAGTGATTAAGCATGTGATCATATGTGCTTCATGGGATTGCACTGTGCCCTCAGTGCTTGTCGTACGATGCGAGGGCAGTTGCTTCCCACGAAAGAGACTTTAAGATAGTGCTGGGGCGTGAGAAACTGAGAGTGGGACAAAGATGGGTATTTTGTTATCATGCATTTAACCACAAATACTGCGAATGCTCATGACTTGTTTACCTAGGGCTGCTACACGGATGCTGGCCTTGTAAGCAAATATTCTGTGATATCAATAGTGTCTACCGAATCGTTATCTTTTTGACCTTTTGAGTGTGATTGTTGTTTTGTTGACTTGATTGCTTACTGAAGGACAGCCTCTTGAACCTGCCTTTAGTTTAGTTTAGTTTAATGTTACAGCGTGGAAACAGGCCCTTCGGCCCACTGAGTCCGCACCGACCAGTGATCCCCACACATTAACACTATCCTACACACACTAGGAACAACTTACACATACACCTAGCCAATTAACCTACATACCTGTACGCCTTTGGAGTGTGGGAGGAAACTGAAGATCTCGGAGAAAAGCCACGCAGTCACGGGGAGAACGTACAGACAGCACCCGTAGTTGTGATCGAACCCGGTTCTCTGGCGCTGCAAGTGCTGTAAGGCAGCAACTCTACCGCTGGGCCACCGTGGCCGCCAAGGTGAACCTACCTCTTAGACCACCTGGTGGCCTAGGTCTATGAACGTTCGGACAAAGTGAGACCCAGTGATTGCCACAACCCTGGGCTGCTGGCAGGGCAGGGGAGGTGGCTTCACTGGTACAGATGTCAGCTGAGATAGTGAACCAACCACACACACGATGAGCATCAGAAGTAGGAGCGGGAGGAAGCCTGATTGTTTTTCATTGATTGTGTCATGGAACATTAATGGTCCTGATTCCATTATTGGTTCTAGTTATTGCTGAATCCCAGAGGATTGTATATTCTGGGATAGAGAGTGTGAACTTTTGTGTAACTCGGGATATAGGATGAGATCATTTTCCTCCAGCTACACTAATATTGTTGGTACCAATCCAATGCAAAAGTTAAAAGAGCAGCAATTCAAAGCAGGCTGTTCAGCCTTTGAGCGTGCTCTGGCTATCTGATCCTACTGTGCGTACAGTTACAGTGTTTAAAAGTCATTTGGTTAAGTACGTGGATAGGAAAGGTTCAGAGGGATTTGGGCAAAATGCAGGCAAATGTGACTAGGTCGTAAGATGTGCTGGAGTTGAAAGGCCTATGACTCAATTTCCTTATGACACAGAGAGAAGCCATTTTGGTCCATCAGGACTATGCCATCTCTCAGAACAATTCCATTCCCCACTAATTTACCTGATAACTAGTTCTCCCTATATTCCCCTCAACACTCCGATGGTTTATCCTCTACCTCAATTTCTCATTCATGCACTCTTTCCATGGTGCTTCATGCCTTTTGTGACTTAAAATCTCGCTCCCTGTGCCTCAAATATGGAGTCATACAGTTGTTCAGTACGAAAACGTGCCCTTCGGCCTAATTAATTATTGCTGACCAAGTTGCCCACCTGAGCTAGTCTCATTTGCATGTGTTTGGCATCCAAATGTCTTTTAAATGTCTAAATTGTACCCATCTCAATCACCTCCTCTGGCAGCTCGTTCCAGATACTCACCACCCTCTGCGTAGAAAAATGTTGCCCCTCAGGTCTCCTTTAAATCTTTCCCCCCTCACCTTAAACCTATGCCCTCCAGTTTTTAAACCCGTAACCCAGGGGGGAAACGCTTATAACCAGCCACCTTATCTCTGCACAGCATGGTTTTCTATACCTCTGTCACGTCATCCCTCAGCCTCCTACACTCCATATTTAATAACATGGCCTCAACTGTCTCGTGGTGAAGAATTCCACATGTTCACCACCACCCAAGTGAAGAAATGTCTCCTGATCTTAAATCCTGAGCCCCTGACTCTTCATCCTAAACCCCCAGCTAGGAGGAACAGGCTCCTTACACTAAACCTGTTGAGCTTTGTCAGAATTTTGTATGTCTCAATGAGATTTCAAATATTGCCCTAATTTTTAACTCATTTTTTGAATTGGGGCATCACAATCCAGCTTTTCCTGGCCATCCCTAATTGCCCTGAGAAGGTGGTGGTGAACCATCTTCCTGAACCTCTGCAGTGAGGTTTGGTGAAAGTGATCTCACTGTGCAATTGCAGAGAGAGAGTTCCTGGATTTAAACCCAGTGGTAATGAAGGATCAATGATGTATTTCCAAGTCAGAATACTGTAAGCCTGAAAGGGAACCTGCAAGTGGTGGTGCTCCCTTGTCCCTTAATGGTGTAAGGAAGTGATTTTGGTAGCAGAAAACGATACAATATGAAATGAATGAATGAATGAATGAATGAATGAATATGTTTATTGGCCAAGTATGTGCATATACAAGGAATGTGCCTTGGTGCTCCAAAAGAAAGAACTTTATTTATCCAAGGAGAGAAATTGGTTAGCCAACAGTCAAAAAACACGACAAGATCCATGAAACATGAAATTAAATTAAAGTGATGAGTGGAAAGTCCAGGATTTGGGATGTGCAAAGATTGTGGAGAGGGTGGGCGGGAGGGGGAAGGGGAGTCAGTCTACCCCTTGACAGAAGGGGGAGGAGTTGTACAGTTTGATAGCCACAGGGAAAAAAAGGATCTCCTGTGGCTTTCTGTCCATAAGGATCTTATAGAAACATATAAAATTCTTAAGGGGTTGGAGAGGCTAGATGCGGGAAGATTGTTCCCGATGTTGGGGAAGTCCAGAACCAGGGGTCACAGCTTAAGGATAAGGGGGAAGTCTTTTAGGACCGAGATGAGAAAAAAATTCTTCACACAGAGAGTGGTGAGTCTGTGGAATTCTCTGCCACAGAAGGTAGTTGAGGCCAGTTCATTGGCTATATTTAAGAAGGAGTTAGATGTGGCCCTTGTGGCTAAAGGGATCAGGGGGTATGGAGAGAAGGCAGGTACAGGTTACTGAGATGGATGATCAGCCGTGATCATATTGAATGGCGGTGCAGGCTCGAAGGGCCGAATGGCCTACTCCTGCACCTATTTTCTATGTTTCTATGTCCTGCATCTTGGTGGAACCAGTCTGTTGCTGAAGGTGCTCTCCAGGTTGACCAGTGTGTCATGGAGGGGGTGAACTGTATTGTCCAAGATGCTCTGCAGTTTGAGGCGCATCCTCCCCTCCAAGTCCTTCGCCAGTGAACTCATCTCCCTCCAGGATGGAGCCAGCCTTCGTGATGGAAAACGCATTGTGTTCTACGGCCCAATGGTATGAACATTTGAATTTGCGAAATTCGGGTGTCCCACACCACCCGTGTTCCTCTCTCAGTCCACCCAGGGTCTGTCGCTGTGCAGCTGTTTCGGTCCACCTGCCTCTGTTGCTGAGAATCATCACTATCCCCAACCTGGTTGCATATGCCCCTCACCTCTACCTATTGACCTGTGTATCTTCTCCCTTCATTCCCCTTTTCCTATCTCCACTCTCACCTGACTCCATCTGTCAATCAATAGTCAATAGTCAATAGTCGTTTATTTGTCACATACACATAAATGTGTAGTGAAATGAAACATTACCCGCAGTTGAAACACTAAGACCAATAAGAATAATCAATCATAACACATACAATCATACACTAACACCAAACAAAAGAAACATCCATCACAGTGAGTCTCCTCCAGTCCCTTCTCACTGTGATGGAAGGCCAGAATGTCTTTTCTCTTCCCTGCCGTCTTCTCCCGAGGTCAGGCTGTTGAACTTGCCACGTCGGGGCGGTCGGGGCTCCCGACATTGGAGCGCCGCGCTGGACGGTGAATCTGCCCATCAGTTTCAGTTTAGTTTATTGTCACGTGTACCAAGGTAAAAAGCTTTTTGTTGCGTGCTGACCAGTCAGCGGAAAGACAATACATGATTATAATCAATCTACTTGCAGTGCATAGATACATGATAACGGAATAACATTTAGTGCAAGGTAAAGCCAGCAAGGATAGTCCGAGGGACATTGAAGGTAGATAGTAGTCCAGCACTGCTCTCTGATTGTGGTCGGATGAATCAGTTGCCTGAATAACAGCTGCAAAGAAACTGTCCCTGAATCTGGTGGTGTGATTCCCCCACTGTACCTGGTTCTGCTGGTCCCCTATCTCACTCCTCCTCACCTCATTATACTGGCCATTTTCCCTCTCCATTCTCAGTGCTAACCCAGAGTTTCAATATGAAATGTTGACCATTCCTTTCCCCTCACCAGATACTGCTTAACCCACTGCATTCTTTAAGCAGATTATTTCCGTTGTTGCAGGATCCCCAGACCTTATATGTTTGTTTGGTCCAGGTTGAGTTTCTCACTCATGGTCTCTCCAATATATTGAGAGTGGGACAATTGGTGATGGTAATGCCATCGAATGTCGAGGATTGGTGGATAGTGGAAACTGGTTTCCAAAAAAGACAGAGTGCTGGGGTAACTCAGCCAATCAAGCAGCATCTTTGGATAACATGGATAGGTGACGTTTCAGGTCAGGGCCCTTCCAACTACATTCTATCTTTATCCCACCCACTCCCCTGACATCAGTCTGAAGGAGTGTCTCCACCCGAAACATCACCCATTTCTTCTCTCCTGAGATGCTGCCTGTCCCGCTGAGTTACTCCAGCATTTTGTGTCCACCATCAATGACAGTCTTTGTTCCTTTGCTAAAGGTTCAGTGAAGATTGAATGGGTGGTAATTAGCTGGATTGGATTTGTCCTGTTGTTTGTGAATGGGACATACCTGGGTAATTTTCCACATTGTCAGGTCAATGCCAGAAATATACCTGTACTGGAACAATTTGACCAGAGGCACATATGGTTCTGGAGTGCAGGTCTTCAGAATTAGAGCTGGCATGGTGCCTGAGCTCTGCTATTTTCAGTACTCCCAGCCAATTCTTGAGAACACAGGGAATGAAACAAAATAGCTGGCTTTTGTGATGGTGGGGATTGGCACTTTGAACTGAACACTAGAGTGAGTCCTTCAGGCTTCTCTTTGTCATTCGCACACACAGGACCCCACTAGCAGTGGGAATGGCGAAGTTCTTGCAGCCTCCTCCTTCCATTATTTGTTTCATTGTCCAGTACCGTTGGGACTGCAGAGCTTCAGTCTGATCTGCTAGTTGTGGGGTTGCTCCTCGCTGCTTCTGCTGTTGAGCCCACGTGTCGTGCTGTGTTCCAGGTTCACTGGCCTGGCACCTCAGCATCTTCGGGTATTGCTGGTGTTGCTCCCAGCATGTCCTCTGCACCCCTTCCTGACCTAGGGTCGATCCCTTGCACAGACTGTAATAGTGAGTGTGGGAGACACCAGGCCATGACTTTGCAGAATATATGTGGGGGTGGGGGAAGGAATCATTTCTGCTGTTGCTGATGTGTCAATTAAAGACCCAGTTTTGAGCTGTGGGATCCAGTTTCAGTCTATCCCATCTAACCACTGCTGTCATGAACAGGGGCAGTTGCCAAGGGTAGATTGGTGAAGACAAGGCCAAGTAGGTTTATCCAATCTTTCATCATGCAAAAGTTCTCTGTAGTGCATGGTGAGATACCATCAAGATTTAAAATAATTCTGGATCATGGTTGCTATCGTGGATCTATTTGTAAAGGGGCTTGCTGATTACAGTTTAATCGACAAATTTATTCCAGTGGAATAGGTGAATAGTAGTGCACCGGCTTTGCAGTGCCTTTGGTCTTGCTGAGTTGTATGTGCGCTGCAGGAAAAACATATCACTTTCCATTCTTCCAGTGCTTGAATGTTTATCCAAATCTCTTGGAAATTATCTCAATAGGTTTTTCCTCATTTATAGCCACTTGTAATAAAGGAATGGTGCGTGTACCTTCCCTGTCCATCGGTCCGTTTACTAACAGTGATCCTCATTGAACTTCTCGCCTCAATGTAGCAGAAAGCTGCGAAAATTACTTTTCTCTCTGCCAATGCAAGGGATCTCAAACTGTTTGAGATGCTTAAAATCCCACTCTTTATGTCGCCTTTCGTTTTTCCAAACTGACTAAAAAATCCTTGATTGTTTTGAGTGTTTAAAAAAAATATTTTATATAATCTTTCACAAATTTAGTGCCCTTTCTCCAAGTGACCTGTATTTGAAGAACAGTAATGCATTTAATTGATACACAGTTGTGAATTCAATAATTAAAAACAATTCCAGGCTATTTCCGGACAAGTTTATAGAAAGGGGATGAATTTTCTGTTAACTCTCTGCAATATTTTTGCCTTTCACCCTGGGGTCTAAGTACTTCCCCAGTCATTACTGTGTGTCGGTGGGACACTATACAAGCTTTTTGAGGAACCCTTGTGTACTGTGGAAATTGTAAACACTGGCGAGAAGAATGTGTTTATGAATTCATAAGCTGATGAGACCTTGACCTTTACTTGTTCGAAAGACAGAATCTGCTCCTGGAGTATTTGGATTCATTTCTGAGTAAGGTAGATAACAAATGAACATTTCCCACACTCCCTCAGTTCCTGGAATCGAAGGAGCGTTGCCTTGGAAACTGCGATTGTGCATAATTTCCATCAGCCCCTCTTTCTTGTGAGAATTGGTGACCAGAAGCTTTCTCTCATGGTAGGGCAGTTTGACTTTGTTTCTTTTATTTACAAAAATAGTTTAATCCCATCATCGCTTCCGCAGGGGTAGTGCACGCGATTGTTTACGACAAAGACTGGCAATGCTGGAAATGCTCCGCAGGTCAGGCAGCAGAGGTTGGGGAGTAGAAAGCTCGGGTCAATGTTACCTTCCATTGGAATGGCGCAGCTGAAACTTGGAGCAGTTTACGGCAGATGGAATAGGAAGTGAGGTCACAGTGGCAAATCTAGTTGTCCTGTCTAGGAAGGAACTGCAGATGCTGGTTTAAACCAAAGATGGACACAAAAAGCTGGAGTAACTCAGTGGGACAGGCAGCATCTTTGGAGAGAAGGAATGGGTGACGTTTCGGGTCGAGACCCTTCTTCAGACTGGGTCTGGTCTGAAGAAGGGTCTCGACCCGAAACGTCACCTATTCCTCTCCAGAGGTGCTGCCTGTCCAGCTGAGTTACTCCAGCTTTTTGTGTCTACCTACTTGTCCTACTGTCTTGTGATTCCAGCGACCTAGGTTCAACTGTGACTTCAGGCACTCTGTGTGTGGAGTTTTGCATGTTCTGCCAGTCACTTAGTTGACAAACCAGGTTGTGATGCATTCCGATAGGATGCTTTTTTTAGTGTGTTTAGAACACATCCTATCACGATGCGCTATTGCTCTGCAAGACATTGCAGAGTTGTGGATGCAGCCCAGTCCATCACGTCAACCGGCCTCCCCCTCCCCCTTCCTTTGATTCTATCCTCACTTCACACTGCCTCAGAAGAGCAGTTGCAGTAAACCCTTGTTTAACGATGGTTAACCCCCCTTTACAACAGATTCTGGATATAGCGGATGGACCTGCTGATGCCAGCCTCCTTTCGCACCGCCTCCCCAGCCGCTTAGAGCCCCGGCTTCCGACACCACCCCTGCTGGCAAGGTGCACCACCACGCCCTTCTTTACCTACCGCACAGTCCGGTTGACACGGCTATTGTGACGGCTCACATGTAGCCCCTGGAGACAGCACTCCCTTCCACTCCCTTCAGGCAGATGCCACCAACAGCACGCACTCAGCCACTGTGGGGCTCCCTCCCCTCCCACCTGATGTTACTTCTTCCAGTTGGTCGTCGTTTTGTCCTCTCCCCGCTCGACCGCCGCTGCCTCCTCCACATGGCCTCTTTGTTGCCCCCCCGCCCCCACCACCTCCTCCTCATTCTCCCCGGAGTTGCCGACATACTCCACCTGGCAAGCAGCAGCAGGTGGGAGTGGAGGGAGCCCCCTGGTGGCAGTGGCCTGACGAGAGCGCTGCTGGTCAGGGACTGCCACGTTAGCCCCAAAACAGCCATGTCACTGGACCTTGCAGTGGGTGAAGAACTGCTCTCTGGTGGGAGACCAGCAGCATCGGCGCCTAAGGTGAAAAGGCACAAAGTGCTAGAGCAACTCAGCCAACTGAATCAGCGTGATGAAGTGTCCCGATGTCACCCATCCATGTTCTCCAGCAATGTTGCCTGACCCGCTGAGTTACTCCAGTGCTTTGTGTCCTTTTGTGTATTAACCATCATCTGCAGTTCTTTTGTTTTCAACTACATGCAACCCAAGTAAGGTATTATCATTGTAACGGACAATCGACAATAACCGACACCATTCCCCACCTCTCTGCCAGTGGCCTGTTATAACGAGGGTTTACTGTAATATAATCAAGAACCATTCCCTCTTTCCCCTCTCGCGTTGGGCAGAAGATACAAAAACCTGAAAGCACGTACCATCAGATTCAGAAATAGCTTTTTCCCTGCTGCTTTCAGACTATTTAACAGACCACGCATGTCGTCCTGCTCTCCAGACCTACCTCTTTGCGGCTCTTGCCCTTTCCTTACATCAGCATTTTCTTTATAGCTGTAGCATGCTATATTCTGCATCTTGATATTTTATTTCTCTTTGCACTACCTCTGAAACTTCTGAAGAGCTTATTGTGCTCAGGTATGGTATGATTTGCTTGATTAGATTTGAGAAATATGTAAGTTGGGGAACGGGACTGATGGAGTGAAGGAGGCTGAGGGGTGACCTTATAGTGGTTTACTAAATTGTAAGAAGCATGGATAAGATGGATGGTCACAGTCTTTTCCGCAGAACAGCAGAGTCTTAAAAAAAAGAAGGCATAGATTTAAGGTGAGAGAGGATGGATTTACAGGGAACCTGAGGGGATTTTTTTCACGTAGAGGGTGATGGGTATATACAGTTCCCTCCATTTTGGGACCCATCATTTATTTATTTGCCTTTGTACTCCACAATTTGAGATTTGTAATAGATAAAATCACATTTTGTTCAAGATGGCCGCGCCGTTGTGTTTGGCTGCCTGCCACTGTATGTTTCTTTTTTTCCCCCTAATCAGATGTGCAGCACCTTGGTCAACGTGGGTTGTTTTTAAATGTGCTATACAAATAAAATTGACTTGACTTTACTTGACATATGGTTAAAGTGCACATTGTCAGATTATAAAAAGCCCATTTTTATATATTTTGGTTTCACCTTGTAGAAATTACAGCAGTGTTTCTACATAGTCCACCCATTTCAGTGCACCATAATGTTTGGGACACATGGCTTCACAGGCATTTGTAATTGCTCAGGTGTGTTTAATTGCCTCCTTAATGCAGGTATAAGAGAGCATTCAGCACCTAGTCTTTCCACCAGTCTTTCAATCGCCTTTGGAAACTTTATTGCTGTTTATCAGCATGAGGACCAAAGTTGTTGCAATGAAAGTCAAAGAAACCATTATGAGACTGAGAAACAAGAATACAACTGTTAAAGACATCAGCCAAACCTTAGGCTTACCAAAATCAACTGTTTGGAACATCATTAAGAAGAAGGAGAGCACTGGTGAGCTTGCTAATCGCGAAGGGACTGGCAGGCCAAGGAAGACCTCCATAGCTGATGACAGAATTCTCTCTATAATAAAGAAAGAAAAAAAAAAAACACCTGCCCGACAGATCAGAAACACTCTTCAGGAGTCAGGTGTGGATTTGTCAATGACCATTGTCCGAAAAAGACTTCATGAACAGAAATACAGAGGCTACACTTCAAGAAGCAAACCACTGGTTAGCCGCAAAAATAGGATGGCTGGGTTACAGTTTGCCAAGAAGTACTTGAAAGAGCAACCACGGTTCTGGAAAAAGATCTTGTAGACAGATGAGACAAAGATTAACTTATATCAGAGTTATGGCAAGAGCAAAGTATGGAGGAGAGAAGGAACTGCCCAAAATCCAAAGCGTACCACCTCATCTGTGAAACAAGGTGGTGGGGGTATTATGGCCTGGGTAAGTATGGCTGCTGAAGGTATTGGCTCACTTATCTTCATTGATGATACGACTGCTGATGGTAGTAGCATAATGAATTCTGAAGTGTATAGACTTCCTATCTGCTCAAGTTCAAACAAATGCCTCTAAACACCTTGGCTGACAGTTCATTCTACAGCAAGACAATGATCCCAAACAATCTGCTAAAGCAACAAATGAGTTTTTCAAAGCTAAAAAATGGTCAATTCTTGAGTGGCCAAGTCAATCACCCAATCTGAACCCAATTGAGCATGCTTTTTATATGCTGAAGAGAAGATTGAAGGGGACTAGCCCCCAAAACAAGCATAAGCTAAAGATGGCTGCAATACAGGCCTGGCAGAGCATTACCAGCGAAGACACCCAGCAACTGGTCCATGAATCACAGACTTTAAGCAGTCATTGCATGCAAAGGATATGCACCAAAATACTAAACATGACTACTTTCATCTACATGACATAGAAAATAGGTGCAGGAGGAGGCCATTCGGCCCTTCGAGCCAGCACCACAATTGCTGTGTCCCAAACATGATGGTGCCCTGAAATGGGGGGACTGTATAAACACTGCTGTCATTACTACACAGTGAAACCAAAATGTATAAAAATGGCCTTTATTAAAATCTGACAATGTGCACTTTAACCACATGTGATTTTTTTTCTATTACAAATCTCAAATTGTGGAGTACAGAGGCAAATAAATAAATGATGGGTTGGGTCTTTGTCCCAAGCATTATGGAGGGCATTGTAGAATGAACTGCCAGAGGAAGTGGTAGAAGTGTGTACAATTACAACTTTTGAAAGACATTTGGTTCATGAAGATGAAAGATTTAGAGCGATACGGGCCAAAGGCAAGTAAATAGGACTAGCTCAGGTAGGCACCTTGGTCGGTATGGACAAGTTGGGTCGAAGCGTTCATTTCCGTGCTGTATAACTGTGTGACTGGAGAGGTCTTGGAGCTGGAATAGGTGCCTGGTCTATGTTGTCAGAAAATGTGAAATAAGAGAAAGTGGTTGCTTGTTACTCAGTGATGAAAGAAAGGATAAAATGGAACAGCAATCAGAACTTGCGATGAAGTGGTGCTGGTGAGGTGAGGGATGTCAGGAATATGCAGTTGGGGTTGAGTGATCAATAGAAGTGGACGGTCTAACCCGTCACATGTACACGAGTAGACTTTCCCTCAACCCTTCTTCAGCTATCCTCCTCGTCGACTTCACTGCCTTCTTCGTGAGACTTTCTTTGCTCTGGTTTGCATCACTAGGCTTGTGGACTGAGGATCTGCAACCTGATTTGGGCAGGACCAACCTTTCTGGATAGTATTCGGGATAGTAGAAGGTATTTGGTGGGGAATTGGCTTGAATTAGGAGGAGAGAGTGGGAGGGGAAGTATCCCTCGTTGAGCTTTATATTCAGCGTGGGTGTCTGTTGACCCAGAGCGTCAAGTGGCATGCACCTAGGTCATGTGTGTGCGCACATTATGCATGACTACACTCCAGTCTCCATGTGGAAGTTTGTTCATAAGTGATAGGGGAGAAGGCAGGAACGGGGTACTGATTGAGAATGATCAGCCATGATCACATTGAATGGCAGTGCTGGCTCGAAGGGCCGAACGGCCTACTCCTGCACCTATTGTCTAATCAGGCCATTTGGCCCACTTAGTCAACTCTGCCATTCAATCATGGCAAATCCATCTTTCCCTCTGCTCCCCATAACCCCTGACACTGTTCTAATCAAGAATCTATCCATCTCTGCCTTAAAAATATCCACTGACTTGGCCTCCACTGCCATCTGTGGCAATTCATTTCACAGATTCACCACCCTCTGATTAAAGAATTCCTCCTCATCTCCTTCCTAAAGGTATGTCCTTTTATTCTGAGGCAATGGCCTCTGGCCCTAGAAACTCCCACTAGCGGATACATCCTCTCCACATCCACTCTACCCAGGGCTTTCACTATTCGGTAAGTTTCAATTAAGTCCCCCCTCATCCTGAAGGTTGTGGAGGAAACGTCAGTGGATATGTTTAAGGTAGAGATAGAGAGATTCTTGATTAGTACAGGTGTCAGAGGTTATGGGGAGAAGACAGGGGAATGGGGTTAGGAGGGAGAGATAGATCAGCCATAATTGAAAGGCGGAGTAGATTTGATGGGCCGAATGGCCTAATTCTACTCCTTTCTCCTATGATCCTAAACTCAAGCAAGTACAGGCACAGTGCCATCAAACGCTCATCATATGTTAACTCAATCATTCCTGGGATCATTCTCATAAACCTCCTCTGAACCCTCTCCAGCGGCAGCACATCTTTCCTCGGATATGGGGGCCCAAAACTGCTCACAATACTCCAAATGCGGTCTCACGTGCCTTCTAAAGCCTCAGCAATACATCCATGTTTTTATATTCATGTCTTCTCTAAAATCCTAGCATTGCATTTGCCTTCCCGATTACCGATGTGACTTGCAAATTAACCTATTGGGAATCCTGCCCCAGCATTCCCTTTGCACCTCCGATTTCTGAATTCTATCCCCATTTAGAAAATTGCCTATGTTCTCCGGGAAGAGCTGGCTAGCCTGGGATGTGCAGTCATCAGCCACTGGTGGATTCAGCTTCAGAAAGACGAGTTTAAAGGGAATCTTATAGACATGTGAAGACATTTCCATCTATGTAGCAGATTCTTTCTTCTGCTGCTTCTTCTCCTCCTCAGGATCGAGGTGATTTACTTCCTCTATGGGTTCTGAGAGGCCAACGTGGGAAAGGCAGACTGTGGCTGATGGGGAGTGGGTGAGAGGTTTGTGAGGTTGGCGCGCTCCTTCTGCTAATGCTATATGCTCCCAATTTATGTCCTTGAGGTTCTCCGTACCATCTTGAAAGCTGCTTCTCCACTTGGAGATTCCATCAGTCAGAGATTCTCAGAATATTGCCTTTAGACAATAGACAATAGGTGCAGGAGGAGGCCATTCGGCCCTTCGAGCCAGCACCGCCATTCAATGTGATCATGGCTGATCATTCTCAATCAGTACCCCATTCCTGCCTTCTCCCCATACCCCCTGACTCCGCTATCCTTAAGAGCTCTATCTAGCTCTCTCTTGAATGCATTCAGAGAATTGGCCTCCACTGCCTTCTGAGGCAGAGAATTCCACAGATTCACAAGTCTCTGACTGAAAAAGTTTTTCCTCATCTCAGTTCTAAATAGTCTACCCCTTATTCTTAAACTGTGGCCCCTTGTTCTGGACTCCCTCAAGATTGGGAACATGTTTCCTGCCTCTAACGTGTCCAACCCCTTAAGAATCTTATACGTTTCGATAAGATCTCCTCTCATCCTTCTAAATTCCAGTGTATACAAGCCTAGCCGCTTCTTCAAGGAGACATGGAGCACATCCTTGAATCTTTTCCTGCCTACTTGCTAACCTCTCCCCGTGAAGGTGCATTTGTCTGCCTCAGGTGTCTGGTACTGTTTTGACTCCATCCATCGGGAACAAAGTGGAAAACCTTCATCAAATCCAGCTTCCCAAGGAAATTCATCTCAAGCTTGCATTTGTACCACAGAGTATGCCAGACATGATACCAACCAATGTGTCCATCATAGAGCCACTCAGAATGAAGACAGCTATCAAAAAAGGCCTCATTGCCTTGAAGCTTCTCTCTATCTTTGTTGGTGCAATTTTCCAAAAATAAACTTTATTCAGAATATTTTAAAAATCCACCATATGATATCTGTGCAAAAACTCTTCTGACATTCTCAGCGGCTAAACATACATTAATTTGGTTATATTTGGTAATGTTCCCAAAACTACCATTATACCTGGCACTCGCCACTGATGTGGGCCTCTGGCTAATATCCCTTCCCTTGTTTGAGGGGCTGCTCCCCCAGACCCTGCCTCCAATGTGCATCAGTGGAAGGACCCTAGACAGTGGTCCTCCCCCAAGCAGCCTTGCCATTGGCTGCACCGAGCTTCAGTGCGTCCCTCAGCACGTTCCAGCAGCACTTGCTGTCCAGTTCCGAGTATGTTCCTGGGAACCATCTGTAAGTCAGAATAGTCACCTGTTACGGTGCTTAGTTTAGTTTTTGTTAGAGATACAGCACGGAAACAGGCTCTTCAGCCCACCGAGTCTGCACATCCCAGGATAGCCAGCTCTTTTTCGAGATACAGCACGGAAACAGGCCCTTCAGCCCATCGAGTCCGCACCGACCAGCGATCCCCACACATTAACACTATCCGACACACACTAGGGACAATTTACATTTATACCAAGCCAATTAACCTACAAACCTGTACGTCATTCAAGTGTGGGAGAAACTGAATATCTCAGATAAAACCCACACGGTCACGGGGAGAAAGTACAAACTCTATACAGACAACACCCTTAGCGGGATCGAACCTGGGCCTTGGCGCTGTAAGGCAGCAACCACCGCTGCACCACCGTGCCACTCCAGCAGTTCAGGTTAAATCGTGACAAGGACCCTTGCTTCATTCTCCAGGCTCTCTTCGCACGTCCACATTCTGCAAAGAGGTGGGCAACTGTCTCCTCTCCATAGCAGCCATCCCGAGGACAGCATACACTGGTAGTAAGATTCCAATGGTGCAGGAAGGATTATTGTACCTCTCTCCACCGTGATGGAGCACAGCATTGAGCCTTTGATGTGGGAGCCTGGTGTGTCAGGCTCGCAAACATCATGGCCTGCTTCCCCAGAACCGCCCAAAGTTTGGTGCGTTATAACAGTGACTGCACTTTGGAAAGTATTTAATCAGCAATGAGTCTTTCTGGCACCTCCTGGGCTCCTGAGAGGTGTTGAATAAATGCGAGATGTCGTTCCATTCTGAAAGCACTATACAATCAGTAAATTATTTAGAAAAACGTGATGCACTCTGTTTGTACAAGGCAGGAGTTGATGAATAGCAAACAATAATAGGCAGATAATCAGTTTTATTGGGGGGGATATGAAAAGTATGTCCTGAGAAGGATATTTTGACAGGAACCATCCGTCAAGTGATGCCCTGGGGTATTTTACACTTACCTGCTGTGCTGGGTTTGGACAGTGTTGACAGCATGACTATAGTGTTTTGACATTGCATTTCAAAGGCAGCACTTCTGACTCCTCAGTTTTGCACTCTGGTGTCACCAAGTTATAAGCGCAGCATTAACTTTCTAATTCGTAGGTGAGAGTGAGTCAGGAGATGTTTAACAAGGAGCTGTCATGCTTGGCTCAGTGGGTAGCACTCTCACCTCTGAATCAGAAGGTAGTGAGTTCGAGCCCTGCTCCTGGAATGTGCGAACAACAATCAGATTGACATTTCCTCTCGAGGGCAGACTGGCTGGAGACAGGGGATTGAAGGCGTGGTTGCAGATGCTGCAGCTTGCTGCGATGTTACGGGAGGATTCCTCTACTCTGGAATGACCATGGGGGTCTGGGGGAAGGAAGGCACCATTTGAAACCAATATATTTCCCACAAGCAGTGAAATACCTGGTAAATTGGCTCTTGGAGTATTAGAACAACTATGTTATTCACTACAAGGTTGCCAAAAGGTGCTACATAAGTGCTGAAAGGGACAATATAAATGCAGAACCTGTACTGTTGTGCCCCAGAGTTGACCCAGGGATGATTGGACAATGTGACAAGAGCGTCCTGGATGCCTTGCCTCCTTTGGGTTTGGGACCAGGACCTGCTCGCCTGATTCTCCTGCAATCATCACATGCCCCACTTGTGGAGATTTGGCAGCCATCTTGGGGATCGTGGATTGGAGATGTAGGGATAATTAACCCAGGCACCTGCAGCCCACCCTTGTCCTGAGCGAGCAGTTGGAGCACAGATGCAGTGAAGGTTTGCACTGGGGGCTGTTACAGGCACTCAACCTTCACAGCAGGGACCCAGGAGATAACATGAGAGGAGTTCAAATGATGAGGAAAAGCCCCTGAGGTGGTGTGAGAGTGTGAACATGGAGCATAGAACACAGAAACAGGCCCTTCATCTCACAACAACCATGGATTCAGGAACAAGAACAGTTTCAGGAACACTCTCCTGGAAGGTCCTCTCACCAGCTAGAGTGCAGTCCTGACCTCCCAGCTACCTCATTGGAGACCTTTGAACTATCTTTAATTAGACCTCAATGTTATATCTTGCACTAAATGTTGTACCTTTTACTGCTTATTTGTGCACTGTGGACAGCGTGATGTCTAGTCTTTCCCTTGACTGGACAGCACACAAACAAAAGCTATTCATTGTGCCTCAGTACACGTGACAATAATAAACTAAACTAAACATGATGTGCTCCAGGGAAAGGTTGCACGAAAGGAGATCTCAGTTAAGGGAGTGGAATGAAGAGGGAAAATAATTTCACGGTTAAATCTACACCGTGCGTACGGTTTCAAAGGTCTTTTTTTGTCACGTGTACCAGTTAAGGTACAGTGATATGTGAATTACCATACAGCCATACGAAAAAAAGCAACAAGCCACACAACTACATAAAAGTTAACATACACATCCACCACAGTGGATTCTCCACATTCCTCACTGTGATGGAAGGCAAAAAAGTCCAAACTTCTTCCTCTTTATTCTCCCGCGGTCGAGGCAGTCAAACCAACCGTCGAAGCCCCCACATTGGGGCAGTCGAAACTCCCGCGGCTTAGAGTCCACGAAGTCGGTCTCTGACCAGAGACTGTGGGCTCCGTGATGTTAAAGTCCACAAGCATCCATGGTTAGAACTTCAAGGCCGACCCCTGGCAAAGGGATCGTGGGCTCTGCGATGTTAAAGTCCCTTAGGCTCCCTGCGGTGGACCTTTTAAAAATCGGTCTCCAGCAAAGCCCGCCAACTCATGGAAACATAGAAACATAGAAAATAGGTGCAGGAGGAGGCCATTCCGCCCTTCAAGCCAGCACCGCCATTCTTTGTGATCATGGCTGATCGTTCCCAATCAATAACCCGTGCCTGCCTTCTCCCCATATCCCTTGATTCCACTAGCCCCTAGAGCTCTATCTAACTCTCTCTTAAATCCATCCAGTGATTTGGCTTCCACTGCCCTCTGTGGCAGAGAATTCCACAAATTTACAACTCTCTGGGTGAAAAAGATTTTTCTCACCTCAGTTTTAAATGACCTCCCCTTTATTCTAAGACTGTGGCCCCTGGTTCTGGACTCGCCCAACATTGGGAACATTTTTCCTGCATCTAGCTTGTCCAGTCCTTTTATAATTTTATATGTTTCTATAAAATCCCCTCTCATCCTTCTAAACTCCAGTGAATACAAGCCGTCTTTTCAATCTTTCCTCATATGACAGTCCCACCATCCCAAGGATCAATCTCATGAACCTACGCTGCACTGCCTCAATTATAAGGATGTCCTTCCTCAAATTAGGAGATCAAAACTGTACACAATACTCCAGATGTGGTCTTACCAGGGCCCTATACAACTGCAGAAGAACCTCTTTACTCCTATACTGAAATCCTCTTGTTATGAAGGCCAACATTCCATTAGCTTTCTTCACTGCCTGCTGTACCTGCACGCCAACTTTCAGTGACTGGTGTACAAGGACACCCAGGTCTCGCTGGACCTCCCCCTTACCTAACCTAACTCCATTGAGATAATAATCTGCCTCCTTGTTTTTGCCGCCAAAGTGGATAACCTCACATTTATCTATATTATACTGCATCTGCCACGTATCTGCCCACTCACTCAACCTGTCCAGGTCACCCTGCAACCTCCTAACATCCTCTTCACAGTTTACACTGCCACCCAGCTTTGTGTCATCCGCAAACTTGCTAGTGTTGCTTCTAATTCCCTCTTCCAAATCATTAATATATATGTAAACAGTTGCAGCCCCAACACCGAGCCTTGCGGCACTCCACTTGCCACTGCCTGCCATTCTGAAAAGGACCCGTTTACCCCTACTCTTTGCTTCCTGTCTGCCAACCAATTCTCTATCCATGTCAACACCCTACCTGCAATACCATGTGCTCTAATTTTAGTCACCAATCTCCCATGCGGGACCTTATCAAAGGCTTTCTGAAAGTCTAGATACACTACATCCACTGGCTCCCCTTTATCCATTTTACTTGTCACATCCTCAAAAAATTCCAGAAGATTAGTCGAAGCATGATTTCCCTTTCATAAATCCATGCTGACTTGGACTTATCCTTTTACTGCTATCCAAATGCACCATTATTACCTCTTTAATAATTGACTCCAGCATCTTTCCCACCACCGAAGTCAGACTAACTGGTCTGTAATTCCCCGTTTTCTCTCTTGCTCCTTTCTTGAAAAGTGGGATAACATTAGCTATTCTCCAATCCACAGGAACTGATCCTGAATCTATTGAACATTGGAAAATGATCTCCAATGCGTCCACTATTTCTAGAGCCACCTCTCTGAGGACCCTGGGATGCAGACCATCAGGCCCAGGGGATTTATCATCCTTCAGTCCCATTAGTCTACCCAATACTATTTCTCGCGTAATGAAAATTTATTTCAGTTCCTCTACCCCCCTAGATCCTCTGTCCTCCAGTACATCTGGGAGATTGTTTGTGTCTTCCTTAGTGAAGACAGATCTGAAGTACCTGTTCAACTCTTCTGCCATTTCCTCGTTACCCATAATAATTTCACCCGTAGTATAAGAAAATAACTGCAGATGCTGGTACAAATCGATTTATTCACAAAATGCTGGAGTAACTCAGCAGGTCGGGCAGCATCTCGGGAGAGAAGGAATGGGTGACGTTTCGGGTCGAGACCCTTCTTCAGACTGATGTCAGGGGGGCGGGACAAAGGAAGGATATAGGTGGAGACAGGAAGATAGAGGGAGATCTGGGAAGGAGGAGGGGAAGGGAGGGACAGAGGAGCTATCTAAAGTTGGAGAAGTCAACGTTTATACCACCGGGCTGCAAACTGCCCAGGCGAAATATGAGGTGCTGTTCCTCCAATTTCCGGTGGGCCGTGTCTGCCTTCAAGGGACCCACATTTGACTTTGCTACTCTTTTTCTCTTAACATATCTAAAGAAGCTTTTACTGTCCTTCTTTATATTCTTGGCCAGCTTCCCCTCGTACTTCATCTTTGTAACTCCTCGTTCACCTTGTAACTCCTCGATGTTAGGCCGCATGGAAAAAAATCGTATCTCTGTCGAGGTAAGAGATTAGAACAAGTTTCCCCCAACCCCCCCCCCCCCCAATATAAAACAAGCTAAAGAACACTAAAAACATACATTTAACACATACAATTAAAACACAAGGCAGGAAAAGAGAGACAGACTGTTGGCGACGCAGCCATTGCCGGTGCAAGATCAGGCACATCTTCAGTTGTATCACGTTGCAAACAATCAAACGCATTCTGCACTTTGTCTGCAGGGGACCGTTGGCCTGGTCCTAAGGACAATGACCCCACCCTCCTTAAAAAAAACAGTGTCAAGACATCTCTCCATCCAAGAAAGTCTGCTCTGGTTCATTGTCTTTTTCATGAGACGGCCACTGTGGAGAGCAGCATAGACTGTGTCCGCAGGGAAAGGCGAGCAGCTGAAGGAACTCAATGGGTCATGCAGTGGAAGGATATGGACAGTTCATGTTTTGAGTTGAAACCCTACGTCTGAAAGAGTAGAGGGGAAGTAGCCATTATTAGGAGGTGGTGGCAAGAGCTGGCAGCCGAGATGATGGGGTCTTGACACAAAATGTGAACGGTCCATTTTCCTCCACAAAAGCTGCCAGACCAGCTGAGTTCCTCCAGCTTCTCTTCCATTTAATTTCTTGCTGCAGAATCTGGTATGGGCAATCTCTTGCCTCTCCACTCTGTGTCAGGTGCTGAGGAGCGTCAGCTGGAAAATCTTGCCTGGCAATAGACAATAGACAATAGGTGCAGGAGTAGGCCATTCAGCCCTTCGAGCCAGCACCGCCATTCAATGCGATCATGGCTGATCACTCTCAATCAGTACCCCGTTCCTGCCTTCTCCCCATACCCCCTCCGCTATCCTTAAGAGCTCTATCCAGCTCTCTCTTGAAAGCATCCAACGAACTGGCCTCCACTGCCTTCTGAGGCAGAGAATTCCACACCTTCACCACTCTCGGACTGAAAAAGTTCTTCCTCATCTCCGTTCTAAATGGCCTACCCCTTATTCTTAAACTGTGGCCCCTTGTTCTGGACTCCCCCAACATTGGGAACATGTTTCCAGCCTCTAATGTGTCTGCACGGTAGCGCAGCGGTAGAGTTGCTGCTTTACAGCGAATGCAGCGCCGGAAACTCAGGTTCGATCCTGACTACGGGTGCTGCACTGTAAGGAGTTTGTACGTTCTCCCCGTGACCTGCGTGGGTTTACTCCGAGATCTTCGGTTTCCTCCCACACTCCAAAGACGTACAGGTATGTAGGTTAATTGGCTGGGTAAATGTAAAAATTGTCCCTAGTGGGTGTAGGATAGTGTTAATGTACGGGGATCACTGGGCGGCACGGACTTGGAGGGCCGAAAAGGCCTGTTTCCGGCTGTATATATATGATATGATATGATAAGATCCCCCCTCATCCTTCTAAATTCCAATGTATACAAGCCTAATTGCTCCAGCCTTTCAACATACGACAGTCCCGCCATTCCGGGAATTAACCTAGTGAACCTACGCTGCACGCCCTCAATAGCAAGAATATCCTTCCTCAAATTTGGAGACCAAAACTGCACACAGTACTCCAGGTGCGGTCTCACCAGGGCTCGGTACAACTGTAGAAGGACCTCTCTGCTCCTATTCTCAACTCCTCTTGTTATGAAGGCCAACATTCCATTGGCTTTCTTCACTGCCTGCTGTACCTGCATGCTTCCTTTCAGTGACTGATGCACTAGGACACCCAAATCTCGTTGAACATCCCCTCTTCCTAACTTGACACCATTCAGATAATAATCTGCCTTTCTATTCTTACTTCCAAAGTGAATAACCTCACACTTATCTACATTAAACTGCATCTGCCATGTATCCGCCCACTCACAAAACCTGTCCAAGTCACCCTGCAGCCTTATTGCATCTTCCTCACAATTCACACTACCCCCCAGCTTAGTATCATCTGCAAATTTGCTAATGGTACTTTTAATCCCTTCATCTAAGTCATTAATGTATATCGTAAATAGCTGGGGTCCCAGCACCGAACCTTGCGGTACCCCACTGGTCACTGCCTGCCATTCCGAAAGGGACCCATTTATCCCCACTCTTTGCTTTCTGTCTGTCAACCAATTTTCTATCCTTGTCAGTACCCTACCCCCAATACCATGTGCTCTAATTTTGCCCACTAATCTCCTATGTGGGACCTTGTCGAAGGCTTTCTGAAAGTCGAGGTACACCACATCCACTGACTCTCCCCTGTCAATTTTCCTAGTTACATCCTCAAAAAATTCCAGTAGATTTGTCAAGCATGATTTCCCCTTCGTAAATCCATGCTGACTCGGAATGATCCTGTTACTGCTATCCAAATGCTCAGCAATTTCGTCTTTTATAATTGACTCCAGCATCTTCCCCACCACTGATGTCAGACTAACTGGTCTATAATTACCCGTTTTCTCTCTCCCTCCTTTCTTAAAAAGTGTAAAGGCCTGGGGAGCATTGGAATGTAAAGGCCTGGGGAGCATTGGAATGGGCAGCAAGTGATGCCTAGCTACACTCTTTATGAATATTTCTGTTTTTTCAGCATTCGTTCTGTGATTAGGTAATCGACAGTGAATTTCTGTTCTTGGAACTGGGGTTGGTTTGCTGCACATTTCCTGTACCGGTCCTATTGGTAACTGACAACAGTAAAACGCAGCAGAACACCCAAATACAGCAAGTGTTTCTTTCACATGACAGATGTGATTCTTGCTATTCATTCATGCCTCAACCCAAAGGCTCATTCCTGAATTGATTGCCTATCTTTAACCAACATAGATTTAAGTAATTTAAAGTCTGTGCAATTGATAACTTCTTTTTGTTTTGACATGTGACAATCAGGTTCCATTTTAGTTTTAGTTTAGCTTCGTTACAGCGTAGAAACATGCCCTTCGGTCCACCGAGTCCACGCCAACCAGCGATCCTCACACACTAAGCCATCATACACTCGCTGGGGACAATTTACAATTTTACCAAGCCAATTAGCCTACAACCCTGTACGTCTTTGGTGTGTGGGAGGAAACTGGAGCACCCGGAGAACATTCACGCAGGTCACAGGGAGAACATACAAACTCCAAACATACAGCACGCGCAGTCAGGATCGAACCCGGGTCTCTGGCGTTGTAAGCCCTCTACCAGTCTAGACCAGTCACAGACGTTCCTTACATCTCTTGGGGAGCCTTGGCGGTGGTGGGGCCTCGAAATCGTCCCACAATCAGCGGTCGATGAGTGTGAGGGAGGGGGGGGGGGGAAGACAATGGAGACCCAGTGTGGGGGACAATGGGGACTCGGCATGAGGAGACTGCCGTGAGGGACTGTGGGAGAACAAAGGGGGACCTGGTGTGGGGGAAGGGGGCATTCTAGTTTTAGATTCCTCTGCCCAGGGGATAAACTTACCTTCATTTGTTTGTTCGTTCGTTCCGGTTAAGGCGCCGTGCACACGGCAGCCAGCCACAGTCGCTTGTCTTTTTTCTTTTTTTCACTTTTAATTTACTTTTAATGTAATTTTAATTGCAAGTTTTCGTATACCTTGTGCGTTGGCAGACCAAATTTCCACCGGGGATGAATAAAGTTCTATCGTATCGCATCGTATTTTGCAATACCTGGTGGGAAATTTGACAGCACAGAGAGGAGATCCCGCAGGAATTGATTGTCCTTGACAGGAGTGGGCACCCTGACCAGGAACAGAACCCAGCACAGCCGACTAAATGAGCAAATGGAGAAACAAAGAACTGCAGATGTCGGTTTATACCAAACATAGACACAAAGTGCTGGAGTAACTCAGCGGGTCAGGCAGCATTTCCTGAGAAAAGGGATAGATGACGTTGGTCCAGACCCGAAATGCCACCTATCCTTTTTCTCCACGGAGGTGCTGCCAGATTTACTGCCTGAGTTACTCCAGCACTTTGTGTCTGTAAACAAGCAACAGCTTTAGTTTCTTAATGTAAACCCCTAGTAAACATCACCTGGACCAGAAGCTGACTCAAGGGATTGCAGCAATAAATATTTTCTATTAATGATGTGACAAAAGTGTCTAAATTAAACATATTTGAGTGACCATCAACACCGTGGTGTCAGCAAATATGATGAGAGCAGAGGTGGGGGAGATTAGGCTGGACATTCAATGAAAGGAATCAATGGACTTTAGCAAATGGGAATCATGATACAAGGTATAGCAAAGTATTCTGATTAAAGTGGCATTATTTCTGCAACAAGGTGCAAATAGTAGATATTTGCATAGTGCTAATGGTTGGCATTGAGTCAATACAGGCACTCCCCAGGCATAGACACAAAATGCTGGAGTAACTCAGCGGGACAGTCCAGCATTTTGTGTCTATCTTTGGTGGAAACAAGCATCTGCAATTCCTACTTGCACACTCCCCAGACATGATTGACAAACAGTTCGCCCAGTCATCTCTATTCTGGCCAGGATTATACATGTCACTGCAGAATGCCTTGAATATAACTTCATGTAGAATTAAAGGGGGGGCTTCACGAGCCTTACAGTAGAGGTCTGACTGGTGAATGTGAAGGCCATTTCACTAATGTGCCCAGAGAAACCATTCTTAGTTTAGTTTAGAGATACAGCGTGGAAACAGGCCCTTCGGCCCACCAGGTCCGCGCCGCCCAGCGATCCTCGCACATTAACACTATCCTACACCCACTAGGGACAATTTTTATATTTACCAAGCCAATTAACCTACAAACCTGTACGTCTTTGGAATGTGGGAGGAAACCGAAGATCTCGGAGAAAGCCCACGCAGGCCACGGGGAGAACATACAAACTCTGTACAGACAGCACCCGTAGTCAGGATTGAACCCGGGTCTCTGGCCCTGCATTCGCTGTAAGGCAGCAACTTTACCGATGCATCACACATTTCTACACTGTTGTACATCCCCAAAGAATAACCTCGTCTATCATAACCCATTGAATTAAGCCAAGGGTGTGTTATACATTTATGGTTCTTTTATTATTATAGAGAGGAATTTCAATATAACCCACGTGGGAAGCTCGTGGGACTGGTTTTATAGTCTGGTGATCAAATCAGGAGGGTGTGAGCTTGTTATTTTGGTTTTAGAATGTGGGCATCTCTTGCAAGGACAGCATTTATAACCCATCCCTAAATGCCTTTCAGAAGGTAATGATGAATCCCTTCTTGAACCGTCTGCTGAAGGTGTTCCCGCAGTGCTGTTGGGAAGGGAGTTCCAGGATTTTGTCCCTGTGACAATGAAGGAAAACTGAGACATTTCCAAGTATTGGCCCTAATCCCACCAGACCCCTGGTAGGGAGTTTGGGATACGATTGCTCCTGTGGGGTTTGGCTGTAGCCAGGAGTCTTCAGCATGGTTAACCCAAAGCCAGCTGCACACCCAGATTTCATCAGTTTTCTGTCCTACTCTTTGGATATTTAAGCCTGACTAATTTGAGCCAATGACCAGTTGAGGAAATAGTGTAGTGGGTCACAAACTGGAAAACTGATGATCAAATTGGGTGAAGGCCATTTCTCTGTCCATTTGAGGTCACCTTCAATGTCATATTCAGCATCCACTTCCTTCCCCCCTCTCCCCATGCAAATATAATGTTGGAAGTTGGGGTGAGGTTGGATAGTGCTTTGTCAGTGAGCATGGAAATCGGAATGAGTTCTATATTGGAACTTTTCATGGTCCTGCACGCTGTTGGTCTTTGCCATGGATAGCCTCTCTGATTATCTGCTTCATCTATCCAGCTGAAGAGAGACACAAAATGCTGGAGTAACTCAACGGAACCGGCAGCATCTCTGGAGAGGAGGAATGGGTGACGTTTCGGGTCGAGGCCCTTCTTCAGTCTACCTCGACTTATCTATCCAGCTGCTTGCCTGCCCATCGCAGAACAACAATGTGCTCTATGTTCGATGTGGTTTAATTGAATTGAATTGAATTGAATACTTTATTGTCACATGTGACAAGTCACAATGAAATTCTTTGCTTGCATACCCAAGGTATGCAAATAGTTGCCACCTAAAGGGCACTGACAATGTAACAAGGTTCACAGGTGCTGCACATGAGGGGTATCAAACAAATGCTGGGTTACGGGTGGAGATGAGTGGTAACCAGGTGTATGCGTCAAAGAGGAAGCCTGTAAGGAGGAAGGGAAGGGTGAGAGCAGTGGTGCAATTGTTTTGCTCGGGATGGTGGATATGGGCTAGTTGAGGCAGATAGTATAACAGCGGTTAAAAGACACGGACAGGGACACGGATTGGAAAGGTTGAGAGGGATATGAGGCCAGACAAATGGGACTAACTCAGATGGGCAGTCTTGGTCTGCATGGACCAAAGAGCCTGTTTCTGCGCTGTATGATTCTATGACTTTTTGAAGAATACAGGTATGCTATTCCAGAGTTCGGTGCCAAGGCAGCTGAAGGCACGGCCAATACCAGTGGAATGATTCAGCTAAACCGGGGTTGCAGGAATGCAGTAATCTCGGAAGGTTAATGGGTTTACGAAAGCTGCCGAGATCATGGAGCATTTTTTACACAAGAATGAGGACATAAAAATTGAGCCATTGCTGAACCAGGAGTAAGCACAGTGTTAAATCAAATTCAACATCTGATTATTGTCACTTCCAGTCGATTATCTGCTGATTAAAATGAATTTCCTAAATTACAAGGGCGATCACTGTTGAGATTGCCGCACCTTTTCCCCAGGTCCGGTGCTTTTGAGAAGTCCTCTGGGCCTATCCTTCTGGCAGAACCCTTTATTGTCTGTCTGCTGGTCCTGGGCGTTGGAGAGGACAGCCATTTTCTCTCACTGGGCCAGGACTTGGGAGCTGGGGATGTTTGTTCTCTGTTATCTTGCAAAGCGGGGTGACTGCAAGGGTCACGTATAATTGTTGCTAAGTAAACCCAGTTGGTTGCATTGAAACGGCGCTGATTAGCAGACCAAATATTCCAGGGAGCTGATCTCCAAACAAACCACCCTGTGTAGTAAATTATTACAGGAGGCAGTCTCGCTTGGTAGGAAAAAAGAGGGAATAAACTTGTTAGTTTCACTGGATTTTTCACATTCTTACCTGAATACTTTGGACCTCTCTGATTTCAAAAGCACATGTTGGTTCTGTTTATCTTTAACGTTCAGCTCATTATCTTTGCTTTGCGGCCTGTCCTCCTTGTAGCACTGCTCTCTACTGTAGACAGTGGAGTTTAGTCCACGATACCTCTCTCCGGCATGCTGATATTAGTATTTGGCCCCTCCCCATGGCCCTAGTTTCTGGGGAAGAGGGTCTGGTGGAACAACATTGGGGCACGTTGATGCCGCCCACTCCCTCCTTGCCCATGAACCAAAACTACCTTTGTACACCCACATTTACACAGTTTTCGTGCCAGTATTTATAGACAATAGACAATAGGTGCAGGAGTAGGCCATTCGGCCCTTCGAGCCAGCACCACCATTCAATGTGATCATGGCTGATGATTCTCAATCAGTACCCCGTTCCTGCCTTCTCCCCATACCCCCTGACTCCGCTATCCTTCAGAGCTCTATCTAGCTCTCTCTTGAATGCATTCAGAGAATTGGCCTCCACTGCCTTCTGAGGCAGTGAATTCCACAGATTTACAACTCTGACTGAAAAAGTTTTTCCTCATCTCCGTTCTAAATGGCCTACCCCTTATTCTTAATACAGGTATGCCCCTGGTTCTGGACTCTCCCAACATTGGGAACATGTTTCCTGCCTCTAACGTGTCCAACCCCTTAATAATCTTATATGTTTTGATAAGATCCCCTCTCATCCTTCTAAATTTGCTGGTAACTTATTCCAAATATCTGTTCGTTAAGTTAATGTTTCCTTGCTTGTATTTACTTTACAGCAAGATCGTTACTTAAAAATGTATGGTGACTAACTAAGGCAAGTTAAATATTTATTGAGTCTGAAGAAGGGTCCCGACCCGAATCGCCACCTATCCATGTTCTCCAGAGATGCTGCCTGACCCGCTGAATTACTCCAGCACGTTGTGTCATTAACAATATATATTTTATAGGTTTTGTTCACTGATTCTGCAGCGAGCTCAGTGCTCCAAAATGTTACCATCGCAATTAATTTACTGGTGGAATTGGAAATGAAAAACACGAGGCTTTATAATTAAGTTTGTAAACATTGGGGCAGCACAGCGGCCCACCGATTAAAGCCGCTACCTCATAGCACCAGGGACCCGAGTTTGATCCCGATCTCCATTGCTGTCTGTGTGGAGTTTGCACGTTCCTCCTGTAACTGTGTGGGTTTCCCCCAGGGGCTCTAGTTTCCTCCCACATCCCCAAGATGTTGGGTTAGTAGTTTTATTGTCCATTGTAAATTGCCCCTCTTGTGTATGCAAGGGGTGAGATCTGGCTGGAATGTGAGGAGATTAAAATGAGAAAGGAAGAGTGTGAATGGTGTGTGCCTGTTTCTGCACTGTGTGAATCCATTATGGTAAGAGGTCGGAGAGGTCTTGACAGGATAGAAAATCTAGAGTGGGTTAATTGAAAGATTTAAGATGCTGGGGGGGTAATTAATAGAGCATAAATGGAGAAGGCGGGTGAGATTCGTGAAGGTGAGGTAATCAAATCAAGGCAGATGAGATGATTTTATATTTCTCTCACAGAGGATCGGGGTGTTTGGAACTCTTCCTCAAAGGGCAGTGGAAGCAGAGCCTTTTAATTTTATGAAGGTAGAAATAAATTGTTTGTTGATACATCGGGGGTGTGGGTTAAAGGTTACAGGGGATAGGTGGAAATGTTCCTATTTAATGGAACAGGCTCAATGGGACTAATTTATTCACAAAATGCTGGAGTAACTCAGCAGGTCAGGCAGCATCTCGGGAGAGAAGGAAGGAATGGGTCACAAAATGCTGGAGTAACTGGGACTAATGTCTTGCTCCTAATTACAGTGTGTATAGTTTCCATTGTATTTTTCAATCATTCTTCAGGTTAGATACAGAAGAATGGCGTTTTATTTAATCTCCCTCCACTGTCACATTGAGGCCAGCCATAATGTGCATCAAATCCATGCCCCTGGGCGGACCACAAGGAGCTGGACTTTAGAGATACAGTGTGGAAACAGGGCCTTCGGCCAACCGAGTCCGCAGCAACCAGCGATCACCCCGTACACTAGTACTATCTGAGGCACTTGGGATAATTTGCAATTTACAGAGGCCAATCAACCTACAAACCTGTATGTCTATTTGGAGTGTGGGAGGAAACCGGAGCACCTGGAGAAAAGCCATGTTTTTACAGGGAGAACATACAAAACACCATACAGACAGCACCCATAGTCGGGATCGAACTTGGGTCTCTGGCACTGTAAGGCAGCAACTCTACCGCTGCGCTACCGTGCCACCTTAGGAGAAGGCCATTCGGTCCCTCCAGTTTATTCCATCATTCAGTGGGGTAGCAGTGGGTCTGGTCTTGTCCTCTGCTCCACCCTCCTAACTGTTCCTGATGCCTTCCGTATCTTCTGTCTCATTCGTGGATCTACTCATCCTTGGATGTGTTCTCTGACTCCACAGCTCCCTGGGAGAGAGAATTCCAAAGATTTATGACTTATGAGAAAATAAATCCTTCAACTCTTGTCTAATGAGGTTGATAACATCTTGGTGGGGGAAAATGTTCTCACAGCATCTCTTTAACTGAGCCCTCAGCATTTAATGTTTCACTGAGGTCACCTGGCCTTTTATGCTCCAGTGTATATAGGCTTAATCTTCCTTCATTAAAATAACCCCATTATACCCAGTGAAGCTTCCATGTGAAATTAGACCCCTTTTAAAATAATGAAATTGAGACTGTATTCAGTACTTTAGGCGTAGTCTCACCAGCACCCTGTAGCAGGATTTCCCTATCTTTCTAAATCCAAGGCATTTACATTAAAGGCAAACATTTCATTTGCTCGGTAACAATCGACCTTTAAGTTTTAGTTTTAGAGATACAGCGCGGAAACAAGTCCTTCGGCCCACCGAGTCTGCACCGACCACCGATCCCCCCACATTAACACCATCCTAAACATACTAGGGACAATTTACATTTATACCAAGCCTACTAGTCTAAGAAAATAACTGCAGATGCTGGTACAAATCGAAGGTATTTATTCACAAAATGCTGGAGTAACTCAGCAGGTCAGGCAGCATCTCAGGAGAGAAGGAATGGGTGACGTTTCAGGTCGAGACCCTTCTTCAGACTGAAAAAGGGTCTCGACCCAAAACGTCACCCATTCCTTCTCTCCTGAGATGCTGCCTGACCTGCTGAGTTACTCAAGCCTGCTAGTCTACATCTTTGGATTGTGGGAGGAAACTAAAGATCCCAGAGAAAACCCACGCGGTCACGGGGAGAACATACAAACTCCGTACAGACAGCACCTGTAGCCAGGATCGAACCCGGGTCTCTGGCGCTGTAAGGCAGCAACTCTAACGCAGTGCCACCGTGCCGCCACCTCTTCATACATGATGTAACGTGATGGGTAGGGTTTGCGAAGCTTGCTTTTCACCACACCGCCACAACTCCAGCCACTTCACAGCAAACACAGGAGCATTCAGTTCAATTTACTATTGCAGTGTAGGAAATGGAGTTGGCAATTCACTGCGTGCTGGTCTCAGAAGCAGATCTGCAATCATTCATTATCACTTCACTCTTTTAAACCTCTACTCCAACAGCAGCATTTCTTCACTGAATGTTATTCCCTTTATTTTGTGTCAGTACACTGTGGTCAACGCGATTGTAATCATGTATCGTCTTTCTGCTGACTGAATAGCATGCAACAAAAGGCTTCTCACTGTACCTCGGTACACGTAACAATAAACTAAACTATGCACAGCGAGTGTCCATATGCACCAATATAATAGTTATCCAACAATTAATTTTAGCGATGATAGTGGAAAGATTAAAATACAGTCTTGGATCCCAAAGGAAATGGCCCTAATGCAGGCATGCAAACGATTACATCAAACTGAGAATAGCTGGGACTCAGGTTAATGTCTCATCACAAAGACTGACCCCAGGCAGTGGAGCACTCTCTCAGTACCACAGCTTTGAATATGTGGTCCTCCCTTAATGCCGCCCCTCCCACGAAGTGGCACTTGCTCAATACTGCCCGCCCCGCAATGCAGCTCTCCTTCACTACTGCTCCTCCTGCAGTGAAGCACTCCCTCACTTCTGCCCCTCCCACAATGTGGTGTTCCCTCAATGCTGCCCAAAGATAATAGAGCAGAGCAAGATAGACCACTCGCCCCTAAAAACCGTAGAATGTCATGGCGCCATTTTAGTAGACAGAAACTTGCAGAAACATTTTTTTTTTTTAATTACAAAAATCTGTGAATTGATAGATGAGATATATTCTGCATTTTTATGGTATCATCACACATACTGTTCCCCCAAAACACTGATTACACTACAAGAGGCATAGCGAAAGGCGGGTTTTGCTTACTAAAATGGCAGACGTTCCGCTCCTTTGTGTACTACACTTCAGTATTGGCGATTTTGACAGAGTGGTTCATCTTGCTCCTCTAGTATCTTTGATGCTCTCACAATGTGGTGCTCCCTCAATGCTGCCCCTCCCACAGTGCGGTTTTCTCTCAGTACTTCTTCTCTTGCAGTGTGCCCCCTCCCGCCCCCTCTCAGTGTCAGGCTGGATTTCTAAGGTTTGTTTTATTGGTCTCATCCCAAAGACTGAGCCCTGGCAGTGCAGCACCCTCTCAGTACCACTGCTCTAACTGTGTGGTCCTCCCTTAGTGCCACTCCCCCCCCCCCCCCCTCAGTACTGCCGTACTGCCTCTTCCACAGTGCAGCATTTCATCAGAGCTGCCCCTCCCTCCGTGCGGAAACCCCTCAGTACCGCCCGCCCCGCAATGCAGCTCTCCCTCAGTACTGCCTTACTGCCTCTCCCACAGCGCAGCAGTGCCTCAGTAGTGTAGCACTCCCTCAGAGCTGCCTCTCCCACAATGCAGTACCCCCTCAGTACTGCCCCTCTCTGTGTGCCACTCTCTCAGTACTGCCCTTCTCAGAGTGCGGCACTCCTTAAGTACAGGCTCTCACGCAGTGTAGCACTCCCTCCATATTGCCCCTCCCTTAATGCGGTGCTCCCTTCGTACTCCCTCTCCCACAATGTGGTGCTCCCACAATGCAGTTTTCCCTGAATACTCAGGCAGTGTGGCACCGTCTCAGTGTCAGGCTGGAATTCTGAGCTTCATTTTATTGGTCTTTAGGCTGAAAGGTGAGACTGTTACCAACTAAACTACACCTGACTTTAAAACCCTCCAAACAACAAGTCCCAACATTTCTGAACTTGAGAAAGTAAGACTCTCCCTTCGAATTCTTGGGTGGATGCTGATGAGCAGTTATCAAGAATGGCCATATTGTTTTCTTGGGCACCAATTACCAGCTGCATCAACTCCTGATATGGTTGCCAACTTCTTCACTCCCAAATATGGGACAAGGTGACGTGGCCGCCTTGCGCCCCACGTGACCTCACCTACCCAGCGGCCACGTGCTCCTGCTCCACCAATGGCGGCTGACGGGGCTGGGGGGCGAGTTGCTACGCAACCTTCATTAGGCGGCACCCGGGCCTGCACTGTCAGGGATTGCAGCGGTCCGGGCCTACAGCGTCAGGGCCTACAGTATCCAGGCCTACAGCGCCGTTTGGGCCAAATATGGGACAAGGGCAGTTCAGTAGGGGACAAAACAATTTAGCCCAAAATACAGAATGTCCTGGCTAATACGGGATAGTTGGCAACCCTAACATCTGGTCAGGTAAAAGGACCATTAATATCCAAATGAACCAAATTCATGAAAAATCACTACACAATTAAAATTGCTGTTTGCATAAAGGTATAACAGAGCAAGACAAATTAGCCAATGATTCATAAAGAGGTAAAACATAGAAACAGGCCCTTCAGCCTTCAAATCCTTGTCAGCCATGTCTGGGGATTACTGGATCTTTATTTCACACATACTTAATTCAGATCTAAATTGTGTAAATGGGAGGGAAATCCACAGGGAGTGGTCACATTTTTCTCAAAGTGGCCCAAACATCGCTAAAACTGAGGTTTGAAGTAACTTTTTCACCCAGAGTTGTGAATTTGTTGAATTCTCTGCCACAAAAGGCAGTGGAGGCCTTTGGATGAATAATTTTAAAAAGAGTTAGATAGAGCTCCAGAAGCTAGTGGAATCAAGTGATATGGGGAGAAGGCAGGCACAGGTTACTGATTGTGGATGATCAGCCATGATCACAATGAATGGCGGTGCTGGCTTGAAGGTCCAAATGGCCTCCTCCTGCACCTATTTTCTATGTTTCTATGCCATCCACATGCATTTACACTGATGTTACACCAATCCTATTGTTTTCATCCTCCCTACATTTTCTTCAACTCTCCCCTCCATACTAGAGGCAATTTAGAGTGGCCATTTACCCTACCAACCCTTACAGTTTTGGGATGTGGAAGGAGACTGGAGCATCCGGTCATAAGGAGAACACATGGACAGCACTTGAGGTCAGGTTTGAACCCGGGTTGCTGAAGGTGTGAGTCAGCAGCTGTAATTGTGGTGATTTGCAATTCACTGGTGCCTCCTCCAGCTCAGTGTTAAACTTTGAGCAAAATGTGACCACTCCCTGTGGGTTTCCCTCCAATTTACACAGTTTAAATCTGAATTAAGTATGTGCGAAATAAAGATCCAGTAATCCCCAGACAATGGCAAGAGCACCACAGTGGAGTGAATGAAACCTGGGAATGCAAGGCAAACAATGCAAGTTCCACAAAGAGGAGGTTTTAACCAAAGCTTGTCAGAATCTGAAGCGCAACTTTGGATTTTTGTGGCTTGGAAAAACAGTTATTTGGGAGGGGGAAGAGGTTTGGGGACTGTTCCTGGCCATCATCAGGGAGATAGGGAAACATGATGGTATTTATCACCATCCACAGAGAATTGCGTTGGGGGGAAGGGTGTTGGGGGTCATACAAGAGGCAGAATGAGTGCAATGGAGAGTTTGTAGTGATTGGAGAGGTGCTGGGCTATGGACACCTGCTCTATCAGTGACTGTGGTACGCTTGTCCTTCAGTCAGGTGTATGGATTAATACTTGATTGGTCTACTGATGATTTGTTGGGTGCCTCATCAAACAGCACATTATGGGCCATCTTGTATTGATGTGCAATAGTTAGACTGGCATCACCATCCTGCCTCATGTTTGGCCAATCAGGGTAATGCTGCCAGGGTCGGGTCTTATGAGCTACAAGGAGAGGTTGGACAAACTGATTGTTTTCTCTGGAACGCCAGAGGTTGGGGAGAGACATGGTGGAAATATATAAAATTATGAGAGGTGCAGGCAGGGTAGACGGTAAGTACATAGGTCATAAGAGCAGAGTTAGGCCATCCAGCCTATTGAGTCTACTCCACCATTCTCACCATAATCCTTATGTCACCCTTAAGCCCCTGTCCCAGTTCGGTGATTTTTTAGGCGACTACAGGCCACACGGTCGCCAGTGTGTCGCGTGCATGGTTGTGAGTAGTCTCCAAAGAGTCGTAGCGTTTTTCTGGTCACAGCTGGATTTTGCAAAGGCTTAAACATTTTCGGCGACTGTTGGACGCCAATGAGCGTAGCTTGACGTCTCTTGACGTGGGCACTATCGTAGGTTGTCGCCAGGTGACGTAGGTTGTCGCCTGTGCTGACTTTGGTGAATTCCAAGTGTGGACTTGATCTGATCATCCATCAGTGTAATGTGTCCATAAATGATGTTAGGTCTTGTTTGTTTTTGCACTTGTATTCTGTTTAAAGTTTGAAGTTTATTGAAGTTTATTACTATATTTTTGTATGCACTGTTGTATGTTCTTATCAACCTTTTTTAAAAAAATGGTTGAATATCAATAAAGGAAATTCTTGACATTTTGACGGAAAATCGATGTATGAAGTTATTGTATTTCAGAGTAGTTTCTCAGGGCATCACTTTCAAATAGTCATGATGCAGAATGATTGGAAACCCTACTGTACACCCCCTTTTATAGGGAAAGTGGGCGAAACGTGAATTGTCTTCAGTTGGCTTCAGTCTTCAGGGTCATAACTTGTCGTAGCTTGTCACGGGTGGACGTAGGTTGACTTCGGTTGTCGTAGATTGTCGCCTCTGTGGTCGTAGGTGGACGTTCTACTTGCAACGTTAGATAGTTACAACTTTAGATAGTTCGTCTGTCCCTCTCTTCCCCTCCTCCTTCCCAGATCTCCCTCTATCTTCCTGTCTCCACCTACATCCTTCCTTTGTCCCGCCCCCCCTGACATCAGTCTGAAGAAGGGTCTTGACCCGAAACGTCACCCATTCCTTCTCTCCCGAGATGCTGCCCGACCTGCTGAGTTACTCCAGCACTTTGTGAATAAATACCTTCGATTTGTACCAGCATCTGCAGTTATTTTCTTAATCTACTTGCAACGATTGGGTCGCCAGTTTTCGGTAGCTTGAAATCGACTAGGTGGTAGTTGTTGTAGCTTGTTGTAGACATTGTCGTGGGGGGGTCCAGTCGCCGGTTTTCGGCGACCTGCTACGACTATGACAGTCGCCGGCAGTCACTTTAAAAAAACGCCTAATTGGGACAGGACTTTTACTAATCAATAATCTGTTAATCTCTGCCTTAAAAATACTCAATCGACCTTTTCCCAGGGTGGGAATATCAAAAGCTGTGGCATAGTTTAAAGACAAGAAGGACAAAGTTTAAAAGAGATGTGTGGGACAAGTTCTTTTACACAGAGGGTGGTGGGTGCCTGGAATGTGCTGTCAGGAGTGGTGGTGGAAGCAGAAATGAAGTGGTGTTTAGGAGGCTTTTAGATAGATATGTTGATGTAGAGGAATATGGATCACATGCAAGCAAAGGAGTTCAGTTTATCTTGGCATCATTTTCAGCACAGACATTGTGGGCAGTAGTGTTCATTTTGTCTGTTCCTGTGCTGTGCTGTGCTGTCCAGTGGTCAATGTTACATCTTCAATGTCATGTTCACCAGGGTGTTTGAGCATTCCTCTGAGGCTAGTTTGGGCATAGTTGTAATGACACTGAATACTGAGCCCATCCCAGCCATCTATCTGATACACTGTGGCAAAACACCTGAACAATTCCGGGCTTTCATTTTCCCTCCACTGCTCAGATATCTATCCCAGATTTTAATCCCACATTTGTATGCTCGGTCATTTCTGATTAACGGCTATAACACTGCCTCTCTAATTTGATCTATGGAAGTTCATAAAATCATGAGGCAGAGGCAAAGTAAATAGTCACAGTGTTTTCCCCAAGGTAGGGAGGTCTAAAACTAGGGGGCTTAGATGAAAGGGAAAAACATTAAAAGGGACCTGAGGGCCAATGGTAGGTATGTGGAATGCCAGAGGAAACAGTAGAAGCAGGTAAAGTTACAACATTGAAAATATATTTGGACAGGTGTGTGGAGAAGAAAGGTTAAGAAGGATGCGGATCAAATACAAGCAAATAGGATTAGCTTAGATTAATATTACTTTATTATTATTATTATCATGTGTACCAAGATATCAGGTGTCACTGTGGTGAAGCTGCTCGAGCTGCTTTCTCACAGCACGAGACACGAGGGGGCTGACTCTGGGAGCTGTCAGTGGTGAGTTGGCATGTTCTCACTGTGACCACATGGGTTTTCTATGGGTGCTCTGGTTACCTCACACATACCAAAGGCGTGCAACTTTGTAGATGAATTGGTCTTTGTAAATTGCCCCAAAAGTGTAGGGAGTGGATGAGAATGTAGGATAACACAGAACTAGTGAGAACAATGGTTGGCATGGACCCAATGGATTGAAAGGACTGTTTTCAGGCTATATCCTTTAACCAATCAATCAATACAGTGGAAAAACCTTGTTTATGCATGTCATTCAGGAAAATCATATTGTGCATCGTGACCAGTACTGACAAGCTGGGCTGAAGGGACCAGTGCTATATTAGTGCTATTATCTGTTACTCATGTTTCTTAACTGGGGATGGAAGTGAATGAACCTTAACATCATCCAGTATCTATTGTAGCCTCTGGGGAACTTTGCAGGCCACAGATGATTTGCTCAGGGCTTCTGTGTTCTCCTGATGCGTGGACTCTGTTTCTCAGTGCCATTCCTGACAAACGGCCATGGGCTAGGAGATAGTGAGACATTGCGTTTCTTCAAGGAGGTGGCTCTCAACTGAAATGTGGAAAAGCTCAGGGTCCTGATAATATCCCCCCAGAATTCCTGAAACACTGCGGTCCTAAATGCCTGACCTGGCACCGTGAGTTTTACTCCTCTTGCGTCATTGGTCAGTCCATTCCGAAGATCTGGCGGAAAGCCACCGTCATTGCGCTACCAAAATCAAACAAGCCTGTGGACGACCCAAGGCCCATCTCACTCCTCTGTGTCCCATACAAGCTCCTCAAACGGCTTCTCCTGGCCTGGCTCGATCCAATCGTTGACCCTCAATGGCCCGCTGAGCGACGGATTTCAGCGTGGACGCTGCACCACCCACCAAATAGTCAAGCTGACCAATGACATCGAAGACAGTTTCGAAAAGGATCACAAGGCGGGCATCACACTGTGGGCCTCACCGCCGCTTATGATACTGTGTGGCACCAGGGCTTGATCTTGAAGCTCCTCCGAACCATCCCTGACCGTCATTTAGTGCGGTTCCTTGCCAACATCCTTGCCAACCACAGTTTTGTAGTCAAGACCAGCGACGCCAGCTAACCGTCACCCTCAATGGGTCACCCCTACCCTACAACCCATTTCCTACATACCTCTGGGTGAAACTAGATCGGCAGCTGACCTACAAGCAACACCTTGAAGCTCTCCGTGCTAAAGTCTCGGCACGGAACAACCTCCTGCGTTGCTTGGCCGGATCGTCATGGGGGTGCCAGGACATCTACTCTTCGAACCAGTGCTCTTGCACTCGTGTACAGCGCTGTTGAGTACGCCGCCCCAGCATGGTGCCGCAGCGCTCATACTAGCAAGCTAGACGCCACCCTCAACGACACCATGCGGATCATTACCGGCTGCCTACGCCCTACTCCGACGGATCTCCTGCCGGTCCTCGCAGGTATCGCACCCGCCAAGCTTCGCAGAGAGTTCTTCACTCATAGGCTGGTGTGCAAAGCCCCATCGGACGCCAAACATCCTTTGCACCACCTCGCCCAGGATTCACAGCAACTGGGACCTCAACGCCTGTCATCTCGTCACCTTTTCTCCCGTCATGCAGCGACCCTCTGTGGCTCCGGTTTCAACATACTAGGAGCATGGAGAACCAGCTGGGAACAGACATCGTGCCCGCCTCAATTCACTGTCACACCGAACATCACAGCCCCACCCGGCTCGGACATGCCCTGCAAAGAGTGGGTCGCCCTGAACCGGCTCCGTACAGGGGTCGGCCGGTTCAATGCCAACATGCATCGTTGGGGGTTGCGTCCATCAGCAGCCTGCGTGTGTGGAGCAGACCAGCGAACAGCGCAGCATGTCATTTTAGACTGCACTGTCCTCCGTCCCCCTGGTGGAGGGGTAGACCTCATGGCCCTTGACAACAGCACATTGCACTGGCTACAGCGCCTGGAGGGCGTTACATAATTTCTGCTGCCTCAAACGCAAGAAGAAGGAGGTGGCGAGCAAGTTATCAAGTCTTTTTCTCTGTCTGCCTGGGAATCTCATCCCAGAGCAAATTAGTAAAAGAATGCTTGTTTCAGGCGTCTGGTGTTGAACACGTTAACAATATGCCGACTGAATGTGATTATTCACAATATCGATGAAGGAATGTTGGTCTGGGAGAGGTCACTGACATCTGTTCACTTATCCTTCCTATGGATTGGGAGAATCACGCAGAGACAGCGTTAGTGGTATTTTCCCAGTGCCTTGAGCTTCCTGCTGCAGATAGTCCGGGTCTCAGCACGACACAGCAGTGCAGTGCTCATTGCTTCCACAGCCTTGGTGTCAGGCTTGAAGTCCTGATGTTCACGCACTGCCAGAGGCTGTTGTGAATTTCAATGTGATACCTGCCTTCACGGTGCAATGAAGGAAACACAGCAAGATACCACAAACAAGAGGAACGAGACAACAGACAATCTGTTCCTTTGGAAATGTCCCACTTCAGCAGGAAGAATTCCATTGCTGTTCACGCAGGTATCAGACCTTTTACATCCATGCACTTTTAGTGTTTGATTTAACTTTGGAATAACTGAAAATACATGAGAGGAAGACGAGTCACCATTGCTATCTTGGATCTTGCTATGCACAAATTGGGCACAATGATTCCTGCTTTGCAATAGTTCCTGGGCTCCTGAGAGAGCTTCACTGGGGGAGAGATATGTTGAGGTATTTTTTTTCCTCTGTGTTGAGCTGAAGGTTTAACTATCTAGCTAGAACCCTATTCTCTCTGGGAGGGAATTGGGCTCCTCAAATATCAAAGTGGACATCTATGTTTGCTGATGCAGGAAACAGGTGAGATCCTCAATGAATATTTTGCCTCTTTTTACCATGGAGAAATACATGAAGACAAGAGAATTTCACAATGTTCAAGTGGATGTTTTGGAATAGTCTGCATCATATTAGAGGATGTACTAGATGTCTTAAAGCATATGAAGGTAGATAAATCTCTGGGCCGCAATCAGGTATATCCAAGAACAATGGAAGCCAGAGAAGAAATTGCAGAATGCAGAGGTGCTGAGTTTGAGTTTTCTGAAGTAGTAACCAAGAAGGTCAATGAAGGCAGGGAGGTAGACATGGTGCATATGGACCAGCAAGGCCTTTGGTATGATTCCTCATGGTAGGCTATTCTGGGTGAGATCATAAGGCTCGATGGAAGGAAGCAGAGTGTGCTGGTGGAAGGTTGTTTGTCAAAGTGGATGCCCAGGAGGGAGCCATTGGAGATGTAAGACGCAAGGACCACGGACCGGTAGGAAGGTGAACCGGGGTAATGCCTCCAGCACCTTCAAGGTCAGCTGCAGGAGGCACCCCCGGGATACAAAGATGGCCAGGCGAGGAGAGGGACATTGGTCCGAAGATGACAAAGGAAGGTCCTGCAGGAGCCTGGAGCTTACCTGCATTGGGAACTGCTCCAGTACACGGAGAGCACGGGCAGACCGGACTTTGGAAAACGCACAAAAACATGGAGGCGCTTGCCTGTATAAATATGCAAAAGTAATTTTACTGTGCAGTTGCATGTGACAACTAAAGCACCATTTAACTATTGTGACTCCAACCCCTCTCCTCCATCCTTTCCCAGTCTCAGGCATTGGTGGCACCAGAATCATGCTGTTCTTGATATTCAGAAGTCACCTCCTGCCTGCATCCCCATCGTGGTTGCTATGAGGGTGAGTCACAGGGTAGCATCGCAGTGACTGCATCTCTAACTAACTTGGGAAGGAAGAGCTTTGTGACATTGTCAGAACTCTGAGCCTACAATGCATTCCTGGCTATATTAACAGAACTCTGAAAAAAATTGCCCATTGAAAAAATCCAGTGGGAAGCATAAATATGTAGATAAACCATGGATCACAAGGGGGCTGCAGAATGCATGCAAGAAGAAAAATGTACTCTACAGGAAATTCCGAAAATGTAGAACAAAAGAAAATGAAAATAAATATAAGAGATATAAAAATAAATTGATAAGCATTGTGAGATGTAACAAGAAGGAGTACTATAGCAAATTGTTGGAAAAAAATAGAAGTAATATTCAGGGAACATGGAAACTGATTAACAACATAATTAAAACAGGTATTGGGAAAGCAGATTACCCTAGCTACTTTGTTAAAAATCATAATATAACTATAAATAACATAAAAGAGGTTGCTGATGAATTTAATTGACTACTTTGTAAAAGTTGGGCCTACCTTAGCAAATGAGATTACTAAATCGAGTAGCAAGGAAGGTCTAGAACATGAGAGCTCTGATAGAAATGCTCACTCCATGTTCCTCAGTGGAGTACACGGAAATGAAGTCAACGATATTGTTAAAAATACAGTAACAAAAAGTCTACTGATTACAATTCCATTGATATGACACTAGTCAAAAATATTATTGAATGGATAGTAAAACCGTTGACACATACATGTAATCAATCCTTCCCCACAGGCACATTTCCCCCAAAAAATGAAAATAGCTAATGTTATTCCTGTCTACTAGAATGGAGACAGACATTTATTTTCAAATTACAGGCCGATATCTCTGCTTCCTCAATTCTCAAAAATATTAGAAAAATTATTTGTACAAAGACTTGAAATCTTTATTGATAAATATAACATACTAAGTGATCATCAGTATGGATTTTGAGCTAAAAGGTCTACCTCACTAGCGCTAATGGAACTAGTAGAGAATATTACTACTAATAATATTACTAGTAGAGAATATACAGCTGCACGGTGGCGCAGCGGTAGAGTTGCTGCCTTACAGCGAATGCAGCGCCGGAGACTCGGGTTCAATCCTGACTACGGGCGCCGTCTGTACGGAGTTTGTACGTTCTCCCCGTGACCTGCGTGGGTTTTCTCCGAGATCTTCGGTTTCCTCCCACACTCCAAAGACGTACAGGTATGTAGGTTAATTGGCTGGGTTAATTTTAAAAAATGTAAAAATTGTCCCTAGTGTGTGTAGGATAGTGTTAATGTGCGGGGATCGCTGGGCGGCGCGGACCCGGTGGGCCAAACGGCCTGTTTCCGTGCTGTATCTCTAAATCTAAATCTAAAAAAAATTTCAACTGCAATTGATAATAAAGAATATACTGTGGGAGTATTTATAGATCTCAAAAAAGCCTTTGATACTATAGAACATGGTTTACTGATGAATAAGCTAGAAAGATATGGTATTAGAGGAGTAACATACTCATGGTTAAGAAGCTACCTTGAAAACAGATATCAGTATGTTCAAGTAAATAATTTTGATTCAGAACTTATGGTTACCTGTGGGGTTCCGCAAGGCTCGGTGCTGGGCCTAAAGCTCTTTATACTCTATATAAATGATATTTGTATGGTGTCAAAATTGTTACATTTAGTTATATTTGCGGATAACACAAATTTATTTTGTTCAGGGTAAAACATGAAGCAACCTTTTGACAGTTAAAGGGGAATTGGAAACCCTAAAGAAGTGGTTTGATACTAATAAATTGTCATTAAATCTAAGTAAAACAAAATTTATTGTGTTCGGAAATCGAAAAATAAATTCGGAGGTAACACTTATGTTTAATGATGTAGAAATTGAAAGAGTGAAAATAAATTCTTGGGAGTGATAATAGATTATAAACTCTGTTGGAAACCCCACATAAAACATATCAAACCAAAACTGTCTAAATCCATTGCAATACTGCACAAAACTAAGGCCATCTTGAATCAAAATTCACTATTTACGTTATATTGCTCACTCATTATTCTATATATTACATACTGTGTAGAAGTATGGGGAAACACCTACAAAACTAGCAATAATTCAATCTTTATATTGCAAAAAAGAGCTATACGAATTGTCAATAAGGCTGGTTATAATGACCCAACCAACCCATTATTTATGAAATCATATGCCCTAAAATTTATGGACCTAGTAGACTTTAAAACTCTACAAATAATGTTTAGAGCAAAAGAAAGAACACTTCCTGACTGTTTTCAGTGAGGGAGAGCAGATATCCACTCGGGGGTAATTATATATTTGAAAAAATGAGGGTAAGAACAAATGTGAAAAATAGATGTGTGACTGTTAAAGGGGACAATTTATGGAATAGTTGCAACAATGAATTAAAATAGTGTAGTAATATGTGTAAATTCAAGAAAATGTTCAAATATTATATTTGAAACATGTGATCAGCCCTGAGAAATGACTGACATGATAGAAATGATGGTTCTTGACTATATTTGTGTTTCTTTCTATGTTTTGTTTATCTGCTTCTGACCTATGATGTTGTGTTTTTTAAAAATTATATTTTGTTAAGTATTTTGGGTAGGCATAATAAGCTTTATAATAAGCTTCTGCCTACACTTTTATTTTTTTCGGTCAGAAAATATCATGTGTGATTATATTGTTTTAATTTTTGATACAATGTCTTTTGAACTATTTAACTTTCACAACTGTATGGTCAATCTGTTGTATTGTATTGACCGGAAAAAAAAAATGTTTTTAAAATTTAAATTAAAAATTGTTGAAACTATTGTTGAAAAATTGCTGCACTATTACAATAAGACTGGTTGGGAAGAGTGTTGGTGAGATAACATGGCCTTGCTTCAGCACTCGGATTTTCTGTTCAGTGGATATAATGGTTGGAATCACGACTTTCATGCTATCATATTGCAGTCGTAAAATGGAGACTTCTGAGGGCAGCCTCTGGAATGTCTTGGTCACATTGAGTATCAGGTAAATGGATTATCTGTCCATCCTCTTCATTGTGGGTTCATTTATCATTGCGTTTGATTTCAATACTGAGCCATTTCTGCAACATCATTAACATCAGAAGTGAAAGTTGCCAGAGTTATAAACTTGGGGACCGTTTTGAAAATTTGGCAACAGCTGGGAATGCTGGTAACTTTACAGGGCTTTGCATGAGCTGCCTGCTGTTTTTAGCACAATGTGTGTTCCCCTGCTCCACAATGCACAGAATGAGCAAATTAGCCTTTGAGTGAAAACTAGACCAAGTGGATCCGTTGGGCCCAAACCTGCATTGGTGCAGTACCCTCCTTACCTCCCCCTCTTCCCCCCCCCCCCCACTCCTCCTCCCCTCCCCCCCCCCCCCCCCCACTCCTCCTCCCCTCCCCCCCCCTGACATATTGGTGTCAGGCTTGGATAGTTCCTCTGCTAGGTGGACTCCCCGTCACCTGGATGTGCAATGTTTGAGGTAGGTGTCACCCAGAGCTCAGTAGATTTATTCATCTCCAAATTGAGAGGGACAGCCCCTTGTCAGGATTCACTGTGCAGCAGTCTAACAAGATTGATTTGAATTTGTTTATTATTGTCATGTGTACCGACGGATATGTAGTGAAAAACCTATCCAGGTAAAATATCCATATGTGAATACAATCAAACCATGCAGATTATAGTGTTACAGTTATAAAGTGCAGATGAAAAGAAAGAGTGCAAGGACCGCAATGAGGTAGATTGATAGATTGGGAGTTTGTCCTTAGCTTATTCAAGAGTCTGCTAACAGCGTAGAAGAACATGTCATTGAATTCGGTGATACACGCTGTCAGGTTTTGTCTCTTCAGCCTGACGGGAGAGGGGAGAAAAGGGAATGACTGAGATGTCTCTGATCTATGAGCTGTTCTCATGGATATGTAAGGAGGCAATCACTAAGTACTGCTCGAAGATTATCACCAATGAAAGACTTCCTTTGGTCCACCTGAAACTCATTGACCTTCCAGTAAGAAGATGTGTGTAAAGTAATGCTGCCAACTGGACAAGTGTGCAGGGGAATGAGCTGAGGAACAAACTGAACTAGATTGAATACTTTATTGTCACATGTGACAAGTCACAGTGAAATTCTTTGCTTGCATACCCAAGGTATGCAAATAGTTGCCACATAAAGGGCTCTGACAAAGTTAATGAAGTACAGCCCCTTCAGCCCATCGAACATGTGCTATCACACATCCATTGACATTAATACCAGTTTTTATTCTCCGCTAATTCTCATTAACGCCAAGCTGCCAAATCGCCTCTCAGGTTCTACCACCCACCTGCACACCAGAGACAATTTACAACAGGAGGAAATGGGAAGTAAGCCAAAGAGAGAACGCGCAAACCCCATACAGATTAAACCCAGGTCATTGTTGCTGTGAGGCAGCAGCTATACCAACTATGCTACTGTACTGTCCAAATATAACAGGTCACCCACTTAAGACAAAGATGAGGTAAAATATTTTGTCTCGGAAGGCCGGCGAGTTATTGAGCCTCTCTCCTGCGTGGGCTAGATAAAGCTGCACCATTGTGCATTTTTAAGCCAGAGGTCGGTAGAACCTCAGTCAGCAACGGGTGAAAGGTCACTGCAGGAAGGGACAATGTTGCAGCTCCCTCATTGCCTCTATGATACTGGTGGTGAGTTACCATCAGAAGGATAGTTAATGGTGCAACTAGTGCATCTGAAGAAGGATATGACCCAAAACATCGTCTTTGCCACATTTGGTGTTTTATATGCATTTCTGGGCACCCCATTACAGGAAGAATATGGAAGCTTATGTGAGGAATCAAGTATAGAATAGAAGTATACAAAATTATGAGCGTTGTAGATAGAGTAGACCTATCAAATCCTTTCGGCCCGTGGTGGAAAGTACTAGGTTGCATAGCTTTAAGATTAGAGGGGGAAATTTTTATAGGAGATGTTGTGTGGCAGGTTTTTTTAATACGGAGTTGTGCATGCCTGGAATGCACTGCTGGTATAAGCAGATACAATAGTGGTATTTAGGAGGCTTTTAGAATGGATATGCAGAGAATGGAGGGATATGGATTACATGCAAGCAGAGGAGGTTAGTTTACATCGGCATTAATGTCTGCATGAACATCATGGGCCGAAAGGCCAATTCCTGTGCTGCACTGTTCAATATTCCATATATTCAGGGTTTGAGAGTTTCAGGCACGTAAGGCAGAGTGCAGGCTGTCGGGTACATGGTAGCCAGCACAAGCTCCCTCTTCCTCGTTATCCCCCTCCTCTCCCTTTCCTTTCCACCCCCTCACCTTTCCTTCCCTCAGCCATTCTCTTTTTCTCTCCACCCTCCATTCCACACCCTCTCCAGCCCCAAACTGCAGGCCTGACTCACACCCGCTTTTCTCTCTGGCCGCAGGTGACCGTCTGGAAAGTCTCACCGCCCCCAACCCGGGTGGCACTGCCCCAGTGCCAGGGTCTGTGCCGCTGAAACGGAGAAGCAAGTTGGCTTCCATCACCAATATCTTCAAACCGTGGAAATGGGGGAGAAAGAAAGCCAGCGAGAAGTTCCAGGAAACCTCTGCACGTAAGTCGCACAACGCATTGCTTCAGCCAGGTGCTCTCCGCCCGCTCGCCTCTCGCTTATGCTCACCTCACCTCCACCAGCATTACTTGGTCCCTGAGAGACGGTGGGAATAGACGGTGGTCGGGGACAGGACACTGATATTGGTTGGATTGAACTTCCAGAGAACTTGGAAGGTTTTGTGGATACAGCAGAGGTGGCATTTTGCCAATGCATTTATCTACCCGATGTAGGTTTTCCAGGTCTCTGAATCAACACAGGGGAGTAGGGATTACTGCTGCCCGGCAGGCCATGAGTTTTGTTTCAGGTTTGAGAATATCTTTTTCCTCAATTGACCAAAGGCTGTGTAGGAGTCAGTGGTGAATATCATCTTCAATGTCAGCCTTCCCAAGATATGGACCCCTAGATTGGGAAGGTGGTCTGAGTTTCCAGGATGACACCATGAACCTTTGCTGTCAGAGGACAGAGTGTTTCAGAGGGCAGGGGTTAAAGGATCTTGAGGTGTTTCCTTGAACGAGTCGATAATGTCTGTTGATGAGTCTTGGATCTCTGTGTCCAAGCGTACAGAAATACAAGGGCTGCCAACATACTGCAGGCTAACTATTGAGGTCGGTGATCTTGGAGTGTAGTTGCCATGGTTTAAACAGTTTCCCACTGATTGTGAACTCCAATCCCATGGGAAGTCTGTTGGAGGCGAGCTGCACAATTTCACTGTGAAAGATTGAAAAGCATTTGGGGCAATGACACAACCTTGTTTAACACTCGCCTTCACTGACTTAAGTTATGTTATTAGTCTACTGACAGAGTGGGTCATGACCCTTCTTCAAACTGATTGTGGTGGGAGGGGGGGGGGTGCGGGAGAAAGCTGGAAGAGAGGAGGGGCAGGACAAAGCCTGGCAATTGATAGGTGGACACAAAGTGCTGGAGTAACTCAGCCAGTCAGGCAGCCTCTCTGGAGGACGTGGGTTGGTGATGTTTCGGGTCCGGACCCTTCTTCAGTCTGATGATAGGTGGATACAGATGAACGGGGTTTTTGAAAGACAGAAGGTTGGACAAAGGCAAGAGATGAAAAAAACAATAGGCGTGATAGAAGGATAGAAGAGGTGAAAATTGTGAAGCCAGGGAAAGGAATATTGGTGGGAGGGTAGGGAGAAGGGGAGAGATGGGTGCTTCCAGGTGGACCACAAGGAATGGGAGGGGGGAGGTGGTGGTTTGCAGGTTAGTTACATAAAATTGAAATTTAATGTTCATACCATTAGGTTGTAAGTCACGCAAGTGGAATATGAGGTGCCGTTCCTCCAGGTTGCATGTAGCCTCACTCGGGCAATGGAGGAGGCCCAGGAGAGAATGGTCAGTATCCTAGTTCTACCTGGGAGGAGGGTTAGCGAGAGCAAAATTACGGGACACAGAGGACACGCAGGTGAGGGATCCATCTTAGTTTAGTTTAGTTTAGTTTAGAGATACGGCGCGGAAACAGGCCCAGCGGGTCCACACCGACCAGCGATCCCCGCACATTAACACTATCCTACAGACACGAGGGACAATTTACACATACACCAAGCCAATTTAACCGACAAACCTGTACGTCGTTGGAGTGTGGGAGGAAACCAAAGATCTTGGAGAAAACCCACACAGGTCATGGGGGGCAACATACAAACTCGGTACAGACAAGCACCCATAGTCAGGATCGAACCCAGGTCTCCAGCGTGTATTCGCTGTAGGGCAGCAACTCTGCCACTGCGCCACCGTGCCACACAATCTATGGCAGCTGGGGGGAAAGAGGACATCTTGGATGTCCCGGAATGGAAAACCTCATCTTGGGACCAGATGCGGCAGAGAGGAGAAGTTGAGAATTAAGGGGTAGCGTCTTTGCAAGAGGCAGGGTGGGAGGAACTGAGGGAGTCAGTAGGTTTGTGGTAGACGTCAGTCGATAGTCTGTTGCCTGTGATGGAAACAGAGAGATCAAGAAAGGGAAGAGAGGTGTCATGGTCCGGGTGAATCTGAGGGAAAGGGTGGAAGTTAGTGGTAAAGTTGATGAAATCACTGAGAATGCACGGATGCAGGAGAAAGTTTGCACTACGCAGTGGAGAAAGATTTGGGGGATGGTGCCAGTGTACATTTAATACTAGGACAGTTCGACATAACCAACAAAATGGCAGGCGTAGATGGGGCCCATATGAGTGCTCATGGCGATACCTTTAACCAGAAGAAAGTACGAGGAGTCAAACGAGAAGTTGTTGAGGGTGTGGACAAGTTTCATGGAGGAGAGTGTTAGCAGAGGGAAACTGATTTGGTTTCTGTTCAAGGAAGAACCTGAGGGCCTTGAAGCCTTCCTGGTGGGGGATGGTGGTCGCCAATGAGAACGAGCAAAGTGGGATGGAATTGACAACCTCGAGTCCATTCAGACAGAGCACACCATCTCTCAACACCCACCCATCAGTCAGCTAGCTCTAGCCCCATCTGAGAAGTGTCTGCAGTCCCCACATCGGCCTTATTAGTCACCACAGAACACCAGTGAAATCCCTATGGACTTAAGCAAGGCTTTTTACAAGGTAGGTTTGACTGGAAACGTTAGATTGCATGGGATCCATGGAGAGCCAGCTAATTGGATACAAAGACACAGGGAAATTGCAGGTGCTGGTTTTCCAATAAAAGACACAAAGTGCTGGAGTAACACAGCAGGCTAGGGAGCATCTCTGGAGGACATAAATAGGCAATGTTTTGGGTTGGGATCCTTCTTCAGACTGTAGAGGGGGAAAGCTGGAAGAGAGATGGGGCAGGACAGGTCTGGCAAGTGATAGGTGGATAGAGGTGACGTGGGTTTGGTAGACGGCTGGACAAAAACCAGAGGTGAAAAGCCAAAAGGCTGTGAGATAAGGAGAAAAGAGACATGAAATGTGATGCCAGAGGAAAGGATATAGGCTGAAAGTGATGCGTGGGGGAGGGGGCAATCTGCCAATCCAAACGCCCCCCCCCCCCCCCTCCTGTATCCACCCTATCACCTGATTTAGTCCTGCCACATCTCTCTTCCAGCTTTCCCCCCTACAATTACGCCGAAGAAGAGTCCTGACCAGTAACATCACCTATTCATGTCCTCCCAAGATGCTGCCTGACCCATTGAGTTACTCCAGCACTTTGTGCCTTTTTAAAAATTGGATACATAATTGGCTTGATAGTAGGAAGCAGGTGGTGATGGTAGAAGGTTGTTTTTCAGGCTGGAATGCCTGAATGGTGGTGTGCCACATGAATCAATGTTGTGCCAATTGATCGTCATTTATACAAATAACTTGGATCAGAAGGTACAAGGCATGGTTAGTAAGTTTACAAATGGCAGTAAAATAATGGTATCATGGACAGTGAAGAGGATTATCAAGCATTGCAGATGGATCTTGATTAGCTAGGTAAGTGGACCAAAGAAGGGCAAATCGCATTCAATGCAAATGAGTACGAGGTGTTGCATTTTGCGAAGTCAAAGCAGGATAGACTTTCACAGTGATTGGTAGGACCCTGGGTAGTGTAGTAGAGCAGACAAACCTAGGAGTGCATGTACATAGATCCCAGAAAGCGATGGCGTAGGGAGATAGGATGGTGAAGAAGGCTTTTGACACACTGGCCTTTATCAGTCAGGACATTGAGTATAAGATGTTTGTGAGGCTGTGAGTTTTATGTTCAGTTTTGATCATCCTGCTATAGGAAAGCTGGAATGAATGCAGGAAAGATTTATGAAGACATTGCCAGAACTTGGAGTGAATTATTTGAGCAGACTGTGACTTTGTTCCTTGGAGAAGGCAGTGGAGGCCAATTCACTGGATATGCAAGATACATCTTCTGGATGCACTGGGACGCATCCTCAGTGATGTGACCTGGGGTCATCGGGTGTTTCGGGTCTCACAACATCAGACACCCTCGCCCAGGCGACCCAGCCAGGGTTGATCAGGCCCCGACTTGCATCCCAGCAGCAACCGCCCACGGATCAGCCCTCTTAATCCAAAGCCATCTCGTGGCTTTCTCTGCGGCTTCGCTTGCGGATTGAATGGCCCTCTTCTTTGCCAGCCCCGTAATGCCCAATTGGTTGAGGACTTTGCAGAGTGGTCACGTCTTTATCAAACTGCAGCCATTCATTCCGGTTGCTGGCTGGGGGGCACTTAATCTGTTGCTGTGGAACTACTCTGCAGGGGTTGGGGGACTCTGGTGCGTGGAGGGACTGGGCTCTGTGGGGTGAGTCCTGGCCGGGGTCCTCCTGCGTCTCACCAGGTTTAGGGCCTGTGCGCTGAATTTTATAAGAAAGCTAGATAGAGCTCTTGGGGCTAACGGAATCAAGGGGTATGGGGAGGAGGCAGGCACGGGTTACTGATTGTGGATGGTCAGCCATGAACACAATGAATGGCGGTTCAGGCTCGAAGGACCGAATGGCCTCCTCCTGCACCTATTTTCTATGTTTCTTTGTATGAGACTGTGCTTATCTTATCGAGTGTGTAAAATCAGGAGGGGCAAAGATAAGGTGAATGCACACAGCCTTTTTCTCATGGTTAGAGAATCAAAAACTTGAGGGCATAGATTTAAGATGAGAGGGGAAAGAGTTAATGGGAACCTGGGGGTGGGGGGGGAAGCTTTTTGACTGAGGGTGGTGGGTATCTGGAATGGGATGCCAGATGAAGTAGTTGAGGCAGGTACAGTAGGAATGTTTAAAATTCATTTGGACAGGTACATGGAGAGAAAAGGTTTCGAGAGATGTGGGCCAAAGTTGGGCAAATAGGACTAGCTTTGAAGGGCATCGTGAACAGCATGGATGAGTTGGGCAGAAAGGTTTGTTTCTGTGCTGTAATACTCCATGAATCTTAAGTGAGTTCCCTCAGTGTGAGGGACAACAAGGAGATAGGGATTGATTCTTTAAGGATGGAGTACCCAACAGCAATGTGGGCAACTCTTAACAATGCTGTGAAGATTGTTAACAAGTAAGCAAGCCTAGTAAACAAATCCATTCGGGGATAACTTGGGTACAGGCAATAAAATATTTGCTCGCTAACGACACAAGATCAGAGTTGTAGGGCACAGAAATGGGCCATTTATGCCACCTGCTGACATTATTGCGAGCATTAGAATCATATCCTGATTATGGGCCTGAGGTAGCCTGGAGCTTACCTGGAGATTACCTGGAGCTTACCTGGAGCTTACCTGGAGCTTACCTGGGCTTACCTGGATTGGGGCGCCCCAGTACTTCCAGCATGTGGACCGGACTTTGGACTTTTTATTTGTAAACAGCGCCAAAATAAAGAGACTGTGCATTTTATTTTATTTTTAGTTTAGTTTAGAGATACAATGCGGAAACAGGCCCTTCGGCCCACCGAGTACGCACCAACCAACGATGGCCAACGCACTGTCGAATGTTGAAAGACTGGAGCAACTAGGCTTGTATGCGCTAGAATTTAGAAGGATGAGAGGGGATCTTATTGAAACATATAAGATTATTAAGGGATTGGACACATTAGAGGCAGGAAACGTGTTCCCAATGTTGGGGGGAGTCCAGAACCAGGGGCCACAGTTTAAGAATAAGGGGTAGGCCATTTAGAACGGAGATGAGGAAAAACTTTTTCAGTCAGAGAGTTGTAAATCTGTGGAATTCTCTGCCTCAGAAGGCAGTGGAGGCCAATTCTCTGGATGCTTTCAAGAGAAAGCTAGATATCTTAATGATAGCGGAGTCAGGGGGTATGGGGAGAAGGCAGGAACAGGGTACTGATTGTGAATGGTCAGCCATGATCACATTGAATGGCGGTGCTGGGCCGAATGGCCTACTACTGCACCTATTGTCTATTGTCTATTAACACTATCCTACACACACTTAGGACAATTTACACATACATCAAGCCAATTAACCTACAAAACTGAACACCTTTGGATGTCCAGGTCCAAGGGAGGAAACCGAAGATCTCAGAGAAAACCCACGCGGTCATGGGGTGACCTTACAAACTCCGTACAGACAGCACCCATAGTCGGGATTGAACCCTGGTCTCCGGCGCTGCAAGTGCTGTAAGGCAGCAACTCTACCGCTGCGCCACCGTGGGTTTGTTGGCTGTGCAAAAGAATTTCACTGTACTCTCCGTGCATGACAATAAAGAACGGCACAGTGGCACAGTGGTAGAATTGTTGCCGTACAGCACCAAAGACCCGGGTTTGATCCTGACTAGGGGTGCTGCCTGAATGTTCTCCCCATGACCTGGAGCGACTAGGCTTGTATACACTGGAATTTAGAAGGATGAGAGGGGATCTTATCGAAACATATAAGATTATTAAGGGGTTGGACACGTTAGAGGCAGGAAACATGTTCCCAATGTTGGGGGAGTCCAGAACAAGGGGCCACAGTTTAAGAATAAGGGGTAGGCCATTTAGAACTGAGAAGAGGAAAAACTTTTTCAGTCAGAGAGTTGTGAATCTGTGGAATTCTCTGCCTCAGAAGGCAGTGGAGGCCAATTCTCTGAATGCATTCAAGAGAGATCTAGATAGGGCTCTTAAGGATAGCGGAGTCAGGGGGTATGGGGAGAAGGCAGGAACGGGGTACTGATTGAGAATGATCAGCCATGATCACATTGAATGGCTGTGCTGGCTCGAAGGGCCAAATGGCCTACTCCTGCACCTATTGTCTATTGACCTGCATGGGTTTTCTCCGGGAGCTCCGGTTTCATCCCGCACTGCAAAGATGAACAGGCTTCTATGCTAATTGGCTTGGTAAAATTGTAAATTGTCTCTAGTGTGTCGGATAGCGTTAGTGTGTGGGGATCGTTGGTGAACTCGGTGGGCCAATGGGGCTGCTTCTAAACTAAACCATTGAACCATCTTTCTGTACTGTCCCAATTTAGTGCCTGTTTCAATGTCTCCTTAACGCAGTGATGCTATCTGATTCCACCATCTCCTCTGGTAGCGAGTTCTAAACAGCAACCCCACTCTGTGCAAAAACAGAATTTACACCTCAAATCCCATATTCTGAGAATAAATCTTAAATGTTTAGTGTAAGTTCTCCGCTTTTCAATTCCAATTTTCTGGCAGAATTTCCCTTTTGCAGACTCACTCTGGATGTCTGGACGTGCTTCTGTTTTGGTCACTCTGTTGATTAATTGCCAAAATGGAGCTTCATCTCGTTGGAATGTTGAAATGTGCAGATAACACTGTTAAAAGCACATAATTTAATTTGACACTGAACCTGGAAAATTTCAACACAAAATTAGCAGATGTTAAGCAGATTAGAAGAGGCTTTTCCACACAGAGCCACAGAATACAGTCTCTTTGAAAGTGCAGCAGTCAATTAATGCGGCATTAATTAACTCCCTCACAAACAAGGGGCATTGAGTTTTTGGCTTCAAAACAGGATTACAGGCTGCAGGGTCATGTCTGAGTAAAAAGAAGCCACGCTTTTCTACTTCTGTTTAATGGAGACTTGGGTTGCGCTTTACTCCAGTCAATGTCACTGATGCAAAGCACAGTGATTTATTTAGAGAGAACAGCAAGGGCGGCACGGTGGCGCAGCGGTCGAGTTGCTGCCTTACAGTGCTTGCAGTGCCAGAGACCCAGGTTCAATCCCGTCTACGGGTGCTGTCTGCACGGAGTTTGTATGTTGTCCCCGTGACACAGTGGGCTTTCTCCGAGATCTTCGGTTTCTTCCCGCGCTCCAAAGACATATAGGTTTGTAGGTTAATTGGCTTGGTATAAGTTGACATTGCGGTCCCTAGTGTGTGTAGGATTGTGTTCGTGTGCTGGGATCGCTGGTCGGTGCGGACTCGATGGGCCGAAGGGCCTGTTTCCGCACTGTATCTCTAAACTATACTAAACTATCAAGGCGGACATAGCAGGATCCCATGCATGAGCAGTGTTCAATTGAGTGGGTTGTTGATGACGATTGCACAATGAACGTTCCCTATTGGATTTTATTACCGTGTGGTCCTACACCTTCACTTCCAGGGTCTTTCCCCAGGCTCCACCACCCACCAGCCCCACTCGCCGGTGGGACATCTCTTCCCCTGCCCCCCCCCCCCCCTAACCGGTTGAACACCTCCTCCGTCACTATCACCGATAGGGAGCCTGTGGTTCCCTGTCTGGGCCTGAGTGTACTCTGAGGTTGAGGACATCGGGCTAAAATGGGGGCCAGACTGGAGATCTCATCGTCGGAGGATGGCGTTGCGTGTGACTAACTGCACACAGGGATTAGTTGACCAGGCTGCAGTCCCTCAATGCCTCCTTTCATTAGTACTTACTTCCTTCACTCTTGTCACTAAGGTGAAAACTGATCTGAGCCCATGACCATTTTGCTGGACTTGGTTTGTGTCCTGCAATCTGCCTAGATCAGCCTGCCGTGATCATAGTGTCATTGAGCTTGCGTCGGCTTCATGGAGACTGAGTTGGGTGAGATCTTCTGGTGTAACCTGTGTAGCTTCGAAACTAACCCTCTCCCTTTCCTCCATTTTCCCCTTTAAGTGCTGGAGAGGAAAATGTCGACCAGACAGAGTCGTGAAGAGCTGATCAGGAAAGGTGTTCTGAAGGACGTTCCTGATCAAGGTGAGTTACTGCCTTGAACACCCCTGCAGGGGATGAGTCCAAGAATGCAGCTGATGGAAGTGAACAGTCAGCACATGTGAATTGACTCTTGATGATTGTTTGCTAACATGGCCTTGCAACCAACTCAGCTGTCACAACCTTCTCAAGCACAACGTCGCAGCTGGTAAAACCGCGGCCTCACGGCCCCAGTGACCCGGATTCAATTCTGAACATGGGCGTTCTCTGCGTGGAGTTTGCATGTTCTCCCTGTGGCTGCATGTGTTTCCACGAGTGCTCCGATTTCCTCCCATGTCCCAAACTCGTGTGGTTTGGAGGTTCAGTGGCTGCTGTACATTGACCACGTTGGACCTCTTGTACAGTGTGAAGGGGGGCAGCGTGAGTAATTTAGTGAGTAGGCTGAAAGCTTCCCAACCTCAATCAACACAGAGAGAAGATATTAGCAAATGTATTAACAGAATAAAAGCAGTGTGTGTGGCTGCACCTGTCAGGAGTCTTTTGAATCTTTCTCCTGTCATCTTTAAACGTATGCCCTCTTGTTTTAGACTCTGGCAAACCTTAGGGAAATGACTTGTGACCATTCACACTCATTTTATAAACCTCTGTAAGGTCACCTCTCAGTCATCTTTGCTCCAGGGAAAAAAAAACGACCTATACAATAGACAATAGGTGCAGGAGTTGGCCATTCAGTCCTTCGAACCAGCATCGCCATTCAATGTGATCATGGCTGATCATTCACAAGCAGTACCCCCGTTCCTGCCTTCTCAGCATACCCCCTGACTACACTATCTTTAAATTGACAATAGACAATGCGTGCATGAGTAGGCCATTCCTTCCTATACAGCCTCCAGACCTCCAGACCTGCTTAAACCCTCCAGACCTGGTAATGCCCTCTTAAATCATTTGTTGCACACTTTCCAGTTTAACGGTATCCTGTCAAAGTGTACAAGAGACCAGGACAATGGGGCATGCGCTTAACGTGAACTTCCTCTCCATCCTGCGGAAAATTCCAGCTTCAGAGAGAATGGGACGTCAGTGAACGGATTCTTGGTCCAGAGACACAAGGAACTGCAGATGCTGGAATCTTGAGCAAAGTACAGAGTGCTGGAGCAGCTCAGCGGTCCGGCCAGCATCTGTAGAGGGAATGGACAGGTGCTGTTTCGGTCTGCGATCTAGCTTCACAATCTGAGGATTTTTTTCTTGGTCGGGAAGTTTGGCTTTAGTGGAGTTTAGGTTGGCTTTAGTTGGCTTTAACGGCAGGGTTGTCACTGTATGGGTTGGTGGTCTTTGATAGTCCTGAATGGGGAATGGGAACTTGGCTCAGCACTTCCTCATGTAGGTGATTGAGGAAGTGAACTCTTCGTGAGCAAGTGTGTGCTGATGCAACCACTTCCACTTCTCTCGCATCCTCTTGGTCAACAGAGTCTCCCAAGGCACTTATACAAAATGTTTGCCTTCGAAGCAAAGCATTTGAACCCCCTCATTCCCTTTCTCCCTCATCTCCCTGATTACCTGTATTACTAGTGTGTCTATTCAGCTTCCCCTTTAATCTCATCCTGTGGTTCTCCCTGATTTAATGCCCCCTTCCGTTAGGAGGAAATTCCACACTCATCTCATTCTAGAAGTAGATTCTCATTTTCGACATGGCTGCATTTAAAGCATGCTAGAGCAAGTGGCATTTAAAGCATATGACTTTGTTCCTTGCTTAAGGGACCTCTCTTTTCTTGATTTCCTGCTTTGCACCAAGAGTTTTGCCTTTTATTCATTGGATGTGAATGTCACTGGTGAAGTTGGCGATTACATCCCACCTCCAGTTCACCCCTTGAATGGTTCCTTGGGGAATTCCGAATCACCCGGAGTGGTTTGGCTCATAAGCCGGCTGTTCAAGAGGAGAGCAGGAATTACAAATAGGAATCTGAGCCTGCTCCACCATTCAATAAAACCAGACATGATCTGAGCTTTGCTGCCTCATCCCCACCATCTTTGACTTCCCAACGGACCTCACATTTTTCTGATATGGGTGCGACTGCCTTTGACTTCAAGGCAGCGTTTGACTGAGTGTAGGAAAATAACTGGTACAAATCGAAGGTATCACAAAAAGCTGGAGTAACTCAGCGGGTCAGGCAGCATCTCAGGAGAGATGGAATGGGTGATGTTTTGGGTCGAGACCCTTCTTCAGACTGATGTTAGGGGAGGGGGTGGCACAAAAAGCTGGAGTAACTCAGTGGGTCAGGCAGCATCTCAGGAGAGAAGGAATGGATGACGTTTTGGGTCGAGACACTTCTCACAAAAAGCTGGAGTAACTCAGCGGGTCAGGCTGAGTGTGGTACAGAAGAGTCCTGGTATAACTCCATTCAATGGGCATCAAAGAGGAAACATTTCAGTGTTTGGAACCATACCTTGCACAACAGAAGATAGTCTGATGAAGGGTCCCAATCCGAAACGTCACCTGTTCCCTTATCCCAGAGATGTTGCCTGTCCCACTGAATTACTCCAGCATTTTGTGTCTATCTTCAGTGTAAACAAGAATCTGCAGTTCCCTCTTAAACATAGAAGATAATTGTGGTAGTTGGATGCCAATCATTCCCACCCTCAGGGCATTGTCTTTGGCCTAGCCATCGCTATTGATGCATCAATCACCTTCCATCCATCAAAAGGGCAGACATGAGAATGTTCACAGACGATTAGTATTGGTTTATTATTGTCACGTGCAGCGATACATTGGAAAATGTTGTTTTGCATGCCATCCGGGCAGTTCATATCATTTATAAGTACATCGTGTAGTGCAACAGTGAAAATAAACAGGGTGCAGAATATTTTATAGCTGTAGATACGTCACGGTGGCGCAGCGGTAGAGTTGCTGCTTTACAGCGAATGCAGCGCCGGAGACTCGGGTTCGATCCCGACTACGGGCGCCGTCTGTACGGAATTTGTATGTTCTCCCCATGACCTGCGTGGGTTTTCTCCGAGATCTTTGGTTTCCTCCCACACTCCAAAGACGTACAGGTATGTAGGTTCATTGGCTGGGTAAATGTAAAAAATGTCCCTAGTGGGTGTAGGATAGTGTTAATGTGCGGGGATCGCTGGGCGGCGCGGACCCGGTGGGCTGAAGGGCCTGTTTCTGCGCTGTATCTCTAAAATCTAAACAAAAAAAAATATGCAGCACAGAAAATAGTATAATGGCCGCCGTGAGGTAGATTTGGGGATCAGGAATACACCATCCTTAGCATATGAAAAGTCAGTTCAATAGTCCGATTACAGCGGGGAAACAAGTTGTTCTTTCATGTTTTCAAGCTATTATATCTCCGATGGAAGAGCAAAGCGAAAATGAACGAGGTGTGAGTGGTCCTTGATTATTCGGCTGCTTTCCCAAAGTAGCATAAAGTTAGATGGAGTGAATGGGGAGAGGATGGTTGGTGGGAAGGACCTCGCCACAGCCACAACCCTCTGCAATTTCTGCAGTTTTGGGCAGAGCTGTTGCCAAACCAAGTTGTGATGCATCCCAATAGGATGTGTTGTTCCAGGTGTAAATGTAGAAATGGATAAGAGTCAAAATGTTCTAAATTTGTTAAATGGTCTTCACCTTCTGTGGAGGTAAATGCTATGGTGTGCTTTCTCAGCCTGGACTAGGTCACATTGTCGGTGATGTTTACAACTGGGATCTTGTATTTGAACATTGTTCAAATTCCATTCCCAGCTCCCCAGCGAATGAAGCAGCCAATGCCTCCATGCAAAAAGACAGAGACAATGTTGGGGAAAGGGTTGATGTAGCAAGTAACAGTCGCTGCACCCTCACTGTTCCATCACCATTACTGACCAAAGCCCTCGTATCGACATCCTAGGAGTCACCATTGACCAGAAACTCAGCTGCACCAGCCGTGGAAATACTAAAGTTGGTCAGAGGCTGGATATCCTGCGGAAATGACTCTCCTCCCTGGCAACTCAAGGCCTCTTCACCATCTACAAGGCACGAGCCAGCAATACGAGGGAAGACTCGTTGCATAAAACTTCCCTGCATAAGTGCAGGGCCAACAACTGCCAAGAAGCCCACTTTGATGAGCACCTTCTCGCATCCTAACTACTAATTCCCACAAACACCAACGATTGCACCATTCTGCCTTGGAAATGTATCACCATTCCTTCATTATCACAGGGTCTGAACCCCAGAACTCCCCAACAACGCTGTCACAACTGCACCAGAAGGGCTACAAGAGTTGAAGAAGGCGGCTCAGCCCCACCTTCTAAAGGGGTATGCAATAAACTGTGGCCAGATTTTGATATTAAAAATTAAGACAGGGCAGCAAAGTTTATGTGAGTACAAAGTTATAGAGCATGGGAAACCAAGCTAGTTTGCTTTAGATTAGTCTGGGGTATGGTGAGAGAGTAGGTATATGGTATTGGGATGGAAGATCATCCTTGATCTCATTGAATAGTATCAGACGCTGAAGTGTCAAATGGCCTTCTGTTTCTCTCTGTGTCCTTTGCGATAAATGGAGCAGAAATGAGCGTTGAGCTGCCAGATGAACAAAGCAGAGGAACTCAAGATGTTGGTGGAGGAAGCTGCTCTCTGATGAAACGGGTACAGGGTCGGAACTGGCATTTAAATTGATCAGTGTAATTGTGTACAGGCTAATTCAAGTGGCGAGGTCAGGAAGAATGATGGAGTGTGTACACACACGTGCAGATAAGCACATCACAACACAACCAGGCATCATAACACGCACACATATATCACAACACACACACCCCACAACAAATGCATCGCAACACACAAATAACGCACATCAAAACACAGGATATGTTCATAAGTGATAAGAGCAGAATTGGGCCATTCGGCCCATCAAGTCTACTCTGTCATTCTATCATGGCTGATCTACCCCACTCAATCCCATTCTCCTGCCTTCTCCCCATAAGCCCTGACACCTGTACTAATCAAAATCTATCTGCCTTAAAAAATATCCATTGACTTGGCCTCCACAGCCCTCTGTGGCAATGAATTCCACTCAACATGACCAGACATCACAACGCACATCGCAACACACATACATACATCACAAGACTCACAATACACACATCACAAGACTCACAATACACACATCACAAGACTCACAATACACACATCACAAGATGCACAATACACACATTACAACATGCACACACACTCTATACCACAGTTGACAACTCAGTCGACAACACGCGCCACAACAGACGAGAGCAGACATTCTACAATATGCACTCAATAATGCACACACATAACACAGAGTCTTTAAATATTTTTAAGGCATGATTTAGCAGTTACTTGATAGGCGAGTGGGTGAGAGGTTACCACGTTAGATGGGAATGTGAAGTTGAGGTGATCTTATTGAATGGTGCAGCAGGGTTCAGAGGGACCGAGTGATCTTCCCTGCTCCCTGTTTGTCTGTTCTCATGTCCAGGGGTTCTGTGGGAGTGGGGTCCATCCATCTACGACTGCTCTGCTACTAATCCAGCTTCCCCTGGGTTTTACAAATCATCAGATGATGATTCACTTTCTGTGCCCAGTTCAAGGAGAGAGGCATTGTGACCTCATTGCCGTCACCAGACCTCGACGCCTGAAACAATTCATTGTCAATCCTGGCTTAGCAACATGGAATGACTGTGACCACTGAGCTGTGCGGAATGGGGACCGTTGTGCCATCGCCGGCTTCCGGACGTGAATGAGTGGAGCCCCCGGTGACTCAGCTACAGAGTGGGTTTGCCCGTGGTGTGCTTCCTGACGCCTGCTTTCGAAGTAATGCCCCTGTTCGGCTGCCGGTTTGTACCTCTGCAAGCTGGCCGAGACAGCTGGAGTTTGCTGAGGGGGGAGTGGAATTATGCCCAATCGCCACGGACGGGCAACACAAAAGACAATGGGAGCAGCAGCCAGGAAAAGTTATCCGCCCACTGAGAGGGAAAGAAACCGAAGCTTCGTGTTCAATGGTAAACCTGCCGTGCCTTTAATAGCCACTTGGTGACAGAGCAATGGGAAGGGTTATTAACTAAAGTTCTAAAATTATGTGAAGTTAGATACAACTGGAAATTGAAGCAAGGTTTTCTGCTCCACTTTATCTCTTCACCCCCCGCCTTCCAATCCTCCCCCATTACTTTCAATATGTCCAACCTCTCTGTTCCCACCATGTTCTGTGCAATAGTGTCATACAGCACAGGAACAAGCCCTTCGGCCCAACTTGTCCATGCCGACCAGAACGCTCGTTCCATTTGCCCAAGTTTGACCTATATCCCTAATTTCTACAAATCATTTAAAAATGTTGTTACTGTACCTACCTGAACAACTTGCAATGGCAGCTCATTCCATCTGCACACCACCCTCTGTGTGAAAATGTTACCCTTACTGATGAAGGCCAGTGTGTCAAAAGCCTTCTTCACCATCCTGCCCACCTAGGAGGCCCCATGACTTTTGCCCATTTTGATGAGCTTTTGAAGTGTGGCGGGGTTGGCTGGGGAGAAACTCAGCATTGTGAGTTCTGCAGTCTCCCAGCTAAAGGAAACTCTGCTGACTTACTGATTCAGTTTGATGCCAACTGTCTTATGTGGGGGGCGGGTCTCTCGTTAGTGGCTTGCCATAAGATCTGCCCGATCGTCTCCTCATCAGGGACTTAAATCACGAGAGGCTTCAGTGTGGTGGAACATGAGGGACGTGTGCCCTTTCTTGGCAAATGCACTGATGAGACAAATCAAAGCATTAAAGAGGCCATTCAGCCCAATAACTGCTCTGGTATCCAGCAGCCCTCTTTCTCTATCACCTGTACATTTCTCTAATTAAAGGCCCACTGCCTCCAATTCCAACCCTTGTGACCCTAGCAACCTTCCCGGTAAAGAAATTGGTCTGAATATACGTCCTTCAGTTTCACAGTCACAAACCAATCGGAAGCCTTTCCCTCTATTGCTGTTGTTCCAGGTCTTTCTGATTTTCCTCTTATCCTTCTCTGCTCCGGTATAAATAGTCCCAGTCGCTCCATAGAACTTGAGCTCTCCGCCCGACAAGGTCCCAGCAGCTCCAGCGGCTTCCTTCTACAGTCAGTGGCAGCTCGGAGGGTAATGGCATTGTCTCTGAGCCAACAGTACTACCCGCTGCACAACCGGGCTGTGGATTGCAACCCCGGAGACCAGCACATAGTCTGTGCTCAGTCCCCTGTGCTGCTCTTTACTGTCCTGCAGTTGAGAGGCCTGGAGATGCAGTAGGGTAGCACTGTTGGCTCATATCTCTCAGGCTCTGGGTTCGACGATGACCTTGGGTGTTGTCTATGTGGAGTCTGTGTGGGTTTCTTTCTACATCTTCATGGTAAATGACCGCTTATTGTGGTGTGGCGAAGGAATCAAAGGGGCATGTGATAGAGAATAACTTTGGAGTCACGGGGAAATATAGAGACAGGGAATGGGGCTGATGGGATTTACATTGTGACATAACTGATACATTTACCTGAGCCCGCTCCCAGCACGTCAGGGATCTGACGACCATGTTTGAAGGTGATGGCAGGGTTTCCCACAGCTTATGCGCAAGTTTAGTTTAGTTTAGAGACACAGTGTGTGGAAATAGGCCCTTTGGCCCACTGAGTTCGTGCCGACCAGCGATCCCTGCACATTAACACTATCCTACACACACACACGATCCTCTTCAGATTGTTCACCTTGTTGTGGTGAAGAGGCTTGCGCGCCCCCATGATTCCGAGAGTGATGCCGTCGGAAGCACTAGCTTCTGGTAGGGCCACCCATGGCGGTAAGGTCGAGGATGAGGGTCCAGACTAAGAACAATCGAACCTGCAAGACCTCAACGGCGGACCAGGTGGACGAAGTTATCTTGAACTCTACGGCTGTGAAGGCGGATGAAGGCTGCAACAGATCTATCAGCTCCAATCGTCTTGGCTCCCTTGCCATTGGAATTAGTTGATTGATTTGTGAAGGACCATGTGCTTCTTGGAGTGCAACATCAAGTACACGTTAAACAAACACACGCACAGGCGTCTTCATTCTGACATTGGAACGTAGACCATCATCCTCGACCTCGAGGGATAGCCACGACGACGACACACACTAGGGACAATTTACAATTATAACAAACCAATTAACCTACAAACCGAAATGTCTTTGGAGTGTGGGAGGAAACCGGAGATGCTGGGGTCAACCCACGCAGGTGACGAGGAGAACATACAAACTCTGTATAGACAGCACCCGTAATCAGGATTGAACCCGGGTCTCTGGTGCTGTAAGGCAGCAACTCTACTGCTGCGCCACCATGCCACCGTACGTTTGAACTGGCACCTCTGTGGCAGATGCATTTTGAATATGCTGTCTGTGGGACCATGCTGTGCATATATGGGCTGCTGCCTTCTATATAATGGCAGTGAAGACTTCCTTTATCTTTCAGTGTTGGTAGCCTGCACCGAGGTAACAAGTGGGCCACTGACAATGAGCAGTATTGGGCTGAGCAGAGGTGAAAGAAAGTGTGAGCAACCCAGCTTATCGCCAGAAATCCAGCGGGAATTTCTACATGCTGTGGTTACTTACAAAAGCAAGTCAAGGGCTGCATATACCCTGTAGTGAGCGACTCACCCCCTGACCCCTCAAGACTTTCCACAAGTCGGAGACTGGTGAGGTACTTGCTACTTGGCTGGATGCTTGTTAAAAGGCTCAACACCATCCAGGACAAAGCAGTTCGCTGGAACAGGACCCCATCCACACCCTAAGCACTCAGATCCTCCACCACCAGCACACAGTGGCTGCAGTGTGCACCATCTACAAAATATTGGTGTATTGTTTTCACCTATACTGAGGTACAGTGAAATAAAACATGATTGTGTGCAATCCAGGCAGATCGTACCATACGTGTAAGCTAGTGCAGAGGGGAAAAAGAACCGCACCTGGGCGATTCCAACAGCAGCTCCCAACCCCTTCACCTCTCCCACCAATAAGGGCAAGGGCAGCAGGCACAGGGGAACACCATCCTCATCGAGTCCACCTCATCCTCATTTAGAAATACAACCCTGGGCCTTCATCACCACTGGGGTCTAAATACTGGAACTCCCTCCTCATTAGCACTGAGAGAGCACCTCCATTAGAAACACTGCACTGGTTCAAAATAGAAGCCCATCTCAGCAACCCACACAACAAATAATGTGCAGGTTTGTAGGTTAATTGGCTTCTGTAAATTGTTCCTTGCGGTGGGATAGAACTAATGTACGGGGTGATCACTGGTTGGCGTGGACTCGGTGGGCCGAAAGGCCTGTTTCCATGCTGTGTCTCTAAACTATTCTAAACTCGCCTTCTCAACAAGTGAGATGTCTGAAGAACGGTCCTGACCTGAAAGGTCACCTATCCATTTTCTCCAGAGATGCTGGCTGACCCCCTGAGTTACTCCAGCATTTTGTGTCTATCTTTGGTATAAACAAGCATCTTTTTTATTATATTGTATTCCACCTTCTCAGGACAATTAGGGACAGGCAGCAAATACTGTTCTTGCTGGAGATGTCCAGATCTCAAAAAAATGAATTAAAACTAAAAAGCTGAAAAAGAAAGCTGTGAATCACAATAGTCGAAAGATGGATCGACACAAAATTCTAGAGTAACTCAGCGGGTCAGGCAGCACCTCTGGAGAAAATGGTTAGGTGACGTTTCGGGTCGGGACCCTTCTTCGGACTGACTACAGAATTTCATTGTCATCATTAAATCCCCCGCCCTCCCCTCTTTTTGTAATCTCCTGCACCACCACTTTGATGCCCCCGGTAACCTTTGATTTCTGTTGCCCCACCACTGACGATCGTGCCTTCTGCCCCTGAGCCTCAACCTCTGGACCTCCCTAAATCATTCTCACTTCCTTTTAAATGCTGCCTAAAACTAACCTTGACTGCCTTCTTTGCCCGGTGTTAGATGCTTTAATGAATCACCTTGGAATAGTTTGTTTCAGTGTCATGGTGAGATGCAGCATGGGACCATGCCCTATGGCACACCGAGTCCACGCTGACATTCTACCCATTTTCATTGATCCCATTTTTCATTCTCCTCACATTCCCATCATGGAGACTAGTTGAACTTGGCATCATGTTCGGCGAGGACGTTACGGGTCGAGGGGCCTGTTCCTGTGCTGTACAGCTCTGTGTTCTAATTCCTCTCAGATTCTGTTGCTCTCTAACACGCCAGGGCTAATCTACACACTAGATTCTGTAGGTAGCTGCATACTCGATTGAACTACTGCAGGTAAACCGTGGAGAGCATACTGACTGGTTGCATCATGCCATTCAGTCAGAGAGTTGTGAATTTGTGGAATTCTCTGCCTCAGAAGGCAGTGGAGTCCAATTCTCTGAATGCATTCAAGAGAGAGCTAGATAGAGCTCTTAAGGATAGCGGAGTCAGGGGGTATGGGGAGAAGGCAGGAACGGGGTACTGATTGAGAATGATCAGCCATGATCACATTGAATGGCGGTGCTGGCTCGAAGGGCCGAATGGCCTACTCCTGCACCTATTGTCTATTGTTTATTGTCTATTGTTCAGTAATTCAAACGTTGAAGAATAGAGGAGGTTACAGAAAGTAGTGAGCATTGCCTGGTCCGCCACAGGTACTGACCCTCCCACCATTGAAAGCATCTATAAGAAGCATTGCTTAAGAAGGCAGCTAATATTATCAAAGACCTACCCACACATTTTTCCAAGCTTTCTCCCAGCTACCACAATCAGTCTGGAGCAGGGTCCAAACCGGGAATGTCACCTATCCATATCCTCCAGTGATGTTGCCTGTCCCATTGAGTTACTCCAACAGTTTGGGTTTTTTCAAGAACCATAACCATTTCAAGAACTGCTTCTTTCCATCATTTGTCAGGCTCTTGAACCACCCTGACCACAAACCTATCTCAGCACTGAACTACTGTGGACTTTGCATACTAAGCTTGCACTATATACTTTGACTTGCACTATCTTTGTCTGATTTACTGATAATAAACTGATAATTTATTCTATATTTCTTTGTTGTATTATGTTTAATGTGCTTGTAAAGCTGCAGCAAGTAAGAATTTCATTGTTATATGACAATTAAACACCCTCGACTCTTGACTGAAGGTAATTCACAGCTGCCTTTTACCCGACCAGCCCTCACGTCTTTGGGATGTGGGAAGAAACCCGCGCAGTCACAGGGTGAACATGCAAACTCTGCACAGGCAGCATCGGGAGCCGGGTTTAAAGCTGGTGTCTGCACTGTGCAGCAGTGGCTGTACTCGCTCCGCCACTGTGCTGCCTCTGTCAAAGGCATTACGTCAACTGGAATAGTTGACCTACATCTTGTCTTGTGAAAGCTGAGTGTGACTTGTCATGGCAACTCTGCCGTGGAATGAAAGCATCTCCATTAACCTCTCCCTTTCTCTTGTCAGCTGGTAGCTCGGAGGTGATGATCACAAATGGGCACAGCAAACATGCCATACCCATCAGAATCCAAGCGTCGACGGGGAGCACGTTGGAAGCTGGCTCTACAGACACCACTCTGCCACAGGAAATGGGTAATGCTGAAACCATTCGATCGATGCATGATTTTGATACGGTTTGAATCCTTCAGCGGGGTTGGTGGGCCTCTGTTAGACGGATGGATCAGTTTCCGATTCACATCTTCCGTCTGAGGTAACCTGGGCTATGAAAATCTGATAACAATGAGGGGACCCAGCAGGGACCACCGAGAACAAAGGTTGGAGGGGGGGGGGAACCCTGCGGAGCTGCCAAGAACGATGGGGGGGGGGGGACCCAGTGGGGGGGCTGCCTTTTGCACAAGAGGCGGCAGGTCTGGTTTCCCCGCTGCGAGCAGAAGATAAGATTGTTGAATGAACTTTATATAACTTTGTCTGTGCCAAAAACGTGACAGCTCTTGTGTACTGCCTAGTTGAGGTCTGCTGTGTGATTTTACCGGGTTTGTATGCAAAACAAAGCATTTTACTGTACATAGGTACACGTGACAATAAAGTATCATTGAATCTAGGACTTCTTTTTCATTTCAGCCAAAACAGCTCAGCTGGGGTGCCTTGAGTTCTGGCTTTTATATCTCAAACAGGTCCTGGTGTTACTGCAGAGCATCTGTGAGAACGAGGACAGTGTATTTTGAGATGTGGTCACTCCATAGAAGGCAGAAAGGGGAATGGGTGATCGCTAGATAGAGCAGAAGGAGTGAACAAGTCCTGTTGCTGTTTCCTGTATTTCATGTTGCCTAACCGTATATGGGGAGGATGATGCCCATCAGCCAAAATTATATCCACTGTACAGTGATTGCCCCGGCAGGGGTATGATAGTGGATAGAAGGTAAGGCAGCATCTTGCCAATGTCAACGATGTCACTGCCTGGCTCCGGAACATTCTGAGGTTGAGGTAGAAGAAAGCATGAGGTGCTGCATGCAGATTACAGGGAGCTGGGGTGGGGATGGGGAGCTGGATGAAATTCTTAAGAGTAGGATCTCAAAGTCATTTCCAGAATCTTCCCAGTCCCATGGATTTGAACAACAGGGGTAGGAGGAAAGTAGATTCTGAGTGAAAGACACGGAGTTTGAAACGGCAATGAAGAAGTTGAGGGAGAAGACAAAAAGGTGTAAATGATTATGTGCATGGGACTGTTAGATGCTGGGGGCATTCCACCAGTTCTGGTCAAGAGTGTTTAATTGTCATAGGTACTGAAACAGAACAATTAAATGTTTACTTGCAGCAGCACAACAGGTTTGTAAACATGTTACGCAATAGATAACATGATAAACAAACAACAAAAGTTCAATGAATTAAAAAAATCCCAATATAATGGGAAACAAAATGAAACCCCAAAGCCCGTAGTTGCAACCAAGGCAGTTCGTGGTTCAAAGTTTGGTTGGTGTTTGTAGTGTTCAGTAGCCTTATGGTTGTTGGGAAGAAACTGTTCCCGAACCTGGAGGTGACGTTTTCAGACTCTTGTACCTTCTTCCTGATGGTAGGAGTGAAATGAGCGCCTGACCAGGGTGGTGCAGGTCCTTGATGATGCTGGCTGCCATTTTGAGGCAGCGCCTCCAACGGATCCCTTCAATGGTGGGGGAGGTCAGTGTCCACCACTTTTTGTAATCTCCTTCGCTCCTGGGCGTTCGGGTTGCCAAACCAGGCTGTGAAGCAACCAGTCAATATGCTCTCTACTGTACATTTGTAGAAGTTTAAGAGAGTATTCGTCGACATACAGTACCAAATCTCCTTCTTCTAAGGAAGTAGAGACGTTGAGGAGCTAAGGGTATTTGATCTGTAGAAGCTTTATGGATTTCATCTAGATGGAGACATGACCAATATTCTCTCAATAAATGAATGAAAATCAAAGCATTACAGGTGCTGGAAATCGGAAATAAAAACATTAAATCTTGTAAGTACTCAGCAGCTTCTATGAAGGGAGAAACAGAGTTAATATTTCAGCTCGATCAACCTTCATAGTTAGGATTGACTCTCCAGTTCTGGTGAAGGGTCATCAACCTAAAACATTAACTCTGCTCCTCCCTCCACAGGTGCTGCCTGACCTGCTGAGAGTTTGCAGCATGTTAAAAAATCTTGACAGGCAGGTTGACGAACACAAGAGGATTCAAACAAATTAAGCAGAGGCCTCAAAATGTGAGGACAGCAGGGAAACACAGAAAATAGGTGCAGGAGGAGGCCATTTGGCCCTTCGAGCGGTGTGCCACTCTGGGGAGTGTCAGAGTTGGTTACACGAGACACCGGAATGGCTGGGAAGCACTCAAGATTAGATAAAAGAAGGGTCTCGACCCGAAACACCACCCATTCCTTCTCTCCGGAGATGCTGCCTGCCCCGCTGAGTTACTCCATCATTTTGTATTTATGTTAGATAGACAAAAACAGGGTAGCGAATGAGGGCTTAAGATACCAAACAAGTATGAAGAAGGGTCTCGACCCGAAACGTCACCCATTCCTTCTCTCCCGAGATGCTGCCTGACCTGCTGAGTTACTCCAGCATTTTGTGAATAAATCGAAAAGTATGAAGGTACGTGGGGTAAAATGAAAAGAAAATGAGGAAGATGAAGAGGGTTCATGGAAAAAAAACATGAGTAAAATCATGGAAACCCGAAGGGGAAATACAAGAGATTGTAGATGCTAGAATCTTGTGCCAATAAAAAGCTTTGGAGGAACTCAGCGGGTCAAGCAGCATCTATGGAGGGAGATGGTATACGTTGTTTCATTTTGGGACCCTTCAGTGTTTTATGGCTAAGGATCAAGAAGGTAACTAAGGAAGGAGCAGGTCCTCTTAGAGATGAAAGTGGAACTCAAAAAATAAACTGCATATGTGGAAAATGTAAAACAAAAGCTAAAAATGCTGGAAATATGCAGCACGTCAGGCAGCAGTTATGGAAAGGAAAGCAGAAAACATAGTTGTGCGGACCTTGACTTGGGCAACGAATCTGGCCAGGTAACTGGTGTTTCTGTGGGAGAATCTGGCCAGGTAACTGGCGTTTCTGTGGGAGAGCACCGTGGAAACAATAATCTCGCCTCTGATTTTTACGATAGCTATGAATAAAGAAAAGTTTGGATCTTGGGGGAAGTCCTAAATTGGGACATGACAGATTACAATATTATTAGTCAGCAGCGAGGGCAAGAATAAATTGGGAACAGCTGTTATTTGGTAAGTCCATATCTGACATGTGGGAGTCATTTAAAGACCAATGGCCAGGGTTGAGGATGGGTACGTTCTGGAGAAGTGTAGGGAAGCAGCTAGTTCATCCACGGCAGGTCATGTCTTACAAACTTGACTGAGTTTAGTGAGGAGGAGATGAAGGTGATTGATGGAGTGGAGTGGATTGATTAGGGGAGTGGATGTTGCCTACTTGGGCTTCAATAGACAAAATTCTTCATGGTCGGTTGGTCCAGAAGGTGAGATGCTTGGGATCCACAGTGACTTGGTTCAGAACTGGCTTAGCATTGGCAGACAGGGGGCAATGGTAGAAGGGTGTCATTCTGGCTGGAGCTCTGTGACCAGTGGTGGTCTGCAGGGATTCAGTGTTGAGACCTCCGTTTAAGATACATATAAATGACTTGGACAAAAATGTAGATGGGTGGGTTTGTAAATTTGCAGAAATAACGGAAAATGGTGTCAGTGTGGACAGTAAGGAAGGCTGTCAAAGGTTACAGTGGGATATGGATCAGTTACAGATATGAGCGAAGACAAAGCAGATGAGATTTAATCAAGGAAAGTGTGAGGTGTTGCACTTTGAGAGGCCAGATGTAAGGGAATAGTATACATTTAATGGCAAGACCCTTAACCAACGCTGATTTACAGAGGTATCTTAGAGACCAAGCCCATAGCTCCCTGAAAGTGGCAACATACTAGACAGAGTGGTAAAGAAGGCAGAAAGTATGCTTGCCTTCATGAGTTGGGGGATTGAGTGTAAGAGTATAGAAGTCACGTTGCAACTTGATAAAACTTTGGATGGACCACATTTGGAGTATTGTGAGCTGCTCTGGAAGACTGGAGGGTGATTAATGTTGTACAGTTATTTAATAAATGCATCAAGGGCAAGTCAGAGCACTACAGGCTGGTGAGCTTGACATCGGTGGTGGATAAAATACTGGAGAGGATTCTCAGGGAGAACATCTACCAGCATTTGAATAAACAAGGACTGATTAGGGATAGTCAGCACAGCTTTGTGCTTGGGAAATCATGTCTCTTAAACCTGTTAGAGGTTTTTGAAGAGGTAACCAAGAGGATTGATGAAGGCAGGATGTGAACGTTGTTTATTGGCAAGGCCTTTGACAAGGTGTCTGCATGGTAAATAGTCTGGAAGGTTAGATAGTATGGGATCCAGAGAGCGCTAGCTGATGAGATTAGCTTGACAGTAGGAAGCAGAGGGTGATGGTGAAAGGTTGATTTTCGGACTGAAGTTGTGTGCCACAGGCATTGCTGGGGCCATTGTTGGTTGTCATTTGTATAAATGATTTGGATGAGAACGTACAAGGCATGTAAGTTTGTAAGTTTGCAGATGACATGAAAATAGATGGTATTGTAGACATTTATTAAAAATTATAGTGGGATCTTGATCAGCTGGGCACATGATGGAGGAATGGCAAATGATGTGAAATTCAGATATGTGCAAGGTATTGCATTTTGAGAAGTCAAACTAGGATAGAAATGTGTAGTGAACAGTAGACCCCTAGGGATCAGAAGTACATCGTTCACTGTCGTGTGCTTGGATTGAGCTACAAAGTGGTTGATCAGGTACAATAACAACAGTTATTTAGATAGGAAAGAGTTATAGGGAATGTGTAGGAAGGAACTGCAGATGCTGGTTAATGCACCAAAGATAAACACAAAATGCTGGAGTAACTCAGCAGGACAGACAGTATTTCTGGAGAGAAGGAATGGGTGACATTTCAGGTCGAGACCCTTCTTCAGACGGTCTGAAGAAGGGTCTCGACCCGAAACGTCACCCATCCCTTCTCTCCAGAGAAGCTGCCTGTCCCGCTGAGTTACTCCAGCATTTTGTATCTGTCTTAAGAGTTAGAGGGATGTGGGTCAAACCTGGGGAAACCGAAGTAACTTAGATGGGCATCTTGGGTCACCATGGACATGTTGAGGTGAACAGCCTTTTTGCATGCTGTTTGATTCTATGGCTCTAAAGCACTTGAATGGCCATGGTAGTGAAGGCTGCGTGCTAAACGTTGGAGAATGAGATTGGTATAGAAGGGTGCATGATGACCAAATGGCTCGTTGCCCTCCCCACCACCACCACCTGTTGCAGCGTTGTGTGTGCAAAGGGGGCCGCAGTCAGTGCCTCTCATCCTCCACACACTGATGACGGAGTGGCGACTGCCACTTGCAGCTCCTCCCGGGCAGGGAGCTTACAGCCTTGGTCCACACGACTTGTCACCGATCGACGTGTCAACTATCTTCTCATCTTGCAGGAACGTCTGACCAGAGCCCTCCTCATAAAGACCTGTCCCCTCAGGGAGAATCGCAAGCCTCGTTGATGGGCGGCCATCTTGACCGCACCACCATCGGTGCTGCTCAGAGCGATGACTTTGGAAAGGCAACTCAACCTGCAGTGGTCTCGAAACCAACGAACCGGAGCTCAAACGTTGAGCGTAAGTTGACCTGCTCTGCTCATGTCAATTTAATCTGACTCCACGCTGGTGGTTCAAGACCAGTGGGATTGTCCGTGTTGTTCTTCACAAACGGAAGAGAATGTGGAAAGAGAAGCTTTTCATTTATTCATGGGCATTATGCCAAGACCACCATTTTATAAGGTCATTCCTTAGACTCCTACGCTCCTTATAACTCAAGCCCTCGAGTCCTAGTGAATAGCAGGGTGACCAGAACTACATGTAATAAATTGTATCAATCCTGGTTGGTAGTCAAATCCCAGCCTATTTGTTAATAACCTTCAGAGAATGAGATGTGTTAACCTTACCTAGTCTGGCCACATGTGACATCACTCTCACAGCAATTCAATAAGGTCAATAAATGTCAGGTAAATTTGCCCAGTGTGATCTTCAGTGGTGTTAAAAGGTTGAAGGGGAGAATGCCCATTTCAGATGGTGATCAGGAGGAACATCTTGTTAATGGTGACCCCCAGGATGTTGATGTGGTGATTCAGTGATGACAATGCTATTGAATGTTCAGGTTAGGTTCTGTATTGTCACAGGTAGTCAAGACCTGGCATATTTGTGGCTTGAATGTTAAGTATATCACTTGCCTGAAATGTTACACAGAACTTGCTGCTTGCAGGCATGGGCTGCTTCATTTGCTGAGGAGATGTGATGGAATTGAACATTGTGTAATCATCAGTGAACATCGCTACTGATCTTATGACGGGTGGAAGGTCATTGATGGAGCAGCTGAAGATGGTTGGGTTGAAGACACTGCCCCGAGTAACTCCTGCAGTGATGTCCAGGGGCTGTGATGAGTAAAACCATGAAAGCATGTGAGACAGTTGTTGTGCTGTGCTGGGCAGAGTATATTCAGGGAGCTGTCGGCAGTTGAAGAATCCTGTTTTGTTCGTGCTTAGTTAGGGCATTGATCAGCATCCTTGAGTACTATCAGAATCTCTGGGGAACGTTTGCCTGAGGTTTGGACTCTTGTAACAATTGAAATTGCTGGAGGGAATTTCTGTCTTTAACGGGAGTGGTCACAAGAGGTTCACCAGCATCTAAATAGCAAAGAAACAGGCCCATTGTCCATGCCAACCATACTGGGCTAGTCCCATTTGCACGAATTTGGACTATAGCCCTCTGAACCCTTCCTAGCCACACACATATATATATACAAATGTCTTTAAAATATTGTAATTGCATCCGATTCTATAGCATCCTCTGGCATCTCATACAAGATACAGACAATCCTCTCATTAGAAGTTGTCCCTGATGTCCCTCTTAAATCTCCATCCTCATGCCCAGTGCCAGATGTGGAATCCACTAAGCAGTGGGATCCAGGAAAGGGCACTCTACACAGTTCGCAACACGAACACTGCCACCCACCCACCAACCCTTTGAACTCCACATTGAGAACGCATCATTTCCTGATCTGTGCACAGGGAATGATACAGCATAAAATGAGGCTATTCAGCCACCACAGCTCTGTTGGCTCTTTGAGAGAGTTACCTAGAGTCACGCAACACAGAAATAGGCCTTCGGCCCACCATAAATTCATAAGTCATCGGAGCAGAATTAGGTTATTTGGCCCATCTACTCCACCAATGAATAGAGGCTGATCTATCTTTCCCTCTCAACCCCATTCTCCTACCTTCTCCCCAAAACCCTTGACACCCTTACTAATCAGGAATGTCTATGCCGACCTTCCTACTCATCTGTACTAATCCCATTTACCGGCACTTGGTCTCTAGAACTCTCCGCTTTGGTGATTCAAGTGCTCGTCTAGATAATTAAATATTGTCAGAGTCAATGCCTCCAGCATCCCCTCAGGCAATGTTCCAGATTCCAACATTCTCACAATGGAAAAAAAACTTTCCCGATATCTCTTCTGAACCTCTATTATTGCTTACTCTAAACTATACCCACTGCATTGCATCACCTGCTTGGACATACCCCTCCAAAGCTTTCGTACTGACCTCCAAATTTCTCTGTTTTTAATAGAAATCTTCTTTTCCTTCAACAATCATTTCAGGGTGTCCCTCCAATGGTGACCGTATCACCAATTCCTTTATCATTGCTGCCTCATTGTCTTGGAAGTCAGTTGAAACACTGGCATGAAACGAGGTACCATGTCATTGCGGCACGTTCTTTTGCCTTGTTAGACCTAAACCCTTTAGCCATCTGCGGAGTGGCAGCTTCTCGGGTTCCATACTTATTGAAGGTTCCCATTGCTACTGGGTTTTTTTCAACGCCTTCCTTGTTAGATCCTCCAGCTGAGAACTCTGTCTGGGAGAGAAGGTTCTGAACCATTTCCTATAGTCCTGCTTTGTAAAGCAGGCACACAACTTTAGATAATAAATTCTCTCCTACTGTATATATGGGAACTATTTTGGCTTGTCATCCTTTTTTCCTTTCTTCTCTCTAGTCTGTAGTCTGTGTGCTTGGCAATGTCCCACATTAACAACATAACCATTGTCGCTAACCTAATCCCACTTGCCATATGATTATAGAGTCATGGCGCGATACAGCACAGAAATAGGCATTTAGGCCCATCTTGATGCCAACCAAGATGGTACACTGTGCTAATCCAATTTGTCTGCATTTGGCCCATCGGCCTCTAATGGGCCATATATATGTCCATATGGTCAGATATATCTGCCCAAATGTCTTTTATAAGTTGTAATTTATCCGCTTCTATAGAGTCTTTGGCTGGAGGGTGGCAAATGTTGTGCATCTATTCAAGAAGGGCTGCAGGGAATAGGCTGGGCACTACCGGCCAGTGAGATTAACATCTGTGGTCAGAAAGTTACTCGTGAGTATTCTAAGGGATAGGATATATATGCATTTAATTGGTCAAGGGCTGTTGAGGGATCGTCAACATGGTTTGTACATGGGAGATCGTAACTCATGAATCTGATTGACTTTTGCGAGGATGTGACCAAAAAGGTCGATGAGGGCAGAACCTTGTATATATGGATTTCAGCAAGGCATTCGAGAAGGTTCCCCATGGTAGGCTGCTCTGGAAGGTTAGATATCATGGAATTCAAGGAGAGATAGCTGAATGGATAGAAAATCGGCTTATTGGAGGGAAGCAGAGTGTGATGGTGGAAGGTTGCTTCTCGGACTGCCCCATGACTAGTAGTGTGCCTCAGGGTTCGATGCTGGGCCCATTGCTGTCTGTCATCTATATCAATGATTTGGATGAGAACGTACATGGCGTACATTAGCAAGTTTGCAAATGACACTAAAGTGGGTGGTATTGTAGGTAGTGAAGGTGGTTGTCAAAAATTGCAGCAGGGTCTTGATCGGTTGGGCAGGTGGGCTGAGGAATGGTTGATGGAATTTAAAACAGAAATGTGAGGCTTTGCATTTTGGGAAGACTAACATGGGCAGGATCTACAATGTGGGATGGTGTGTACACAGGTCCTGAGCATAGTGTGTGTGCAGGTCCAAAGGATCCCAAAGTTTAATTGGTAGGCTAATTCAACTGCTGTTTATTGCCCCTAGCATGTAGATGGGTGGTAGAATATTGTTGGAATTGAAGGGGATGTGGTGTAAATAAAATGAGATTCATGTGGGATTAGTGTAAATGTGTGGTTAATGGGCTCTGTGGGCCGTAGGACATGTTTCTGTGCTATATGTCGGATGATTTTCTGACCACACAAGGGGAGGGAATCTCCTTGAACCTGCCTCTGGTGTAGGAGGGGTCCTGGTTTGAGGAGGCCCCTCGTCTACTCGCCGTCAGTGAGTGATTTTGTCGAATGTTTGATATCGATGTTTGGTCCTTGGCCAATCTGATTGCAGATGCGTCCGTCCAGTCGGAAAAGCTCTCCAGCTCAGCATCAGCCCCTCCTCGACTTCAGCCTGCGACCAACACTAATCTTCCCCGGGATGCCTCCGCCCTCCCAGGCAGAGGGGACACGCTCAGGAAGTCTGCGAGACATCCCGATTTCACTTCCCACTCTTCTTCCGTGCACCCCAGTCAAAGCTGCTCCTTTGGAGTGCTGGAGGACAGCTCTCTTCCTTCCTTTCCCTTCAATACCGAGGCTGAGACTGAAGGGTCCCAGGTAGCCTTTGCCAAGGCACAGTCTGACTGCAAGCAAAAGGCAGATGCCCCCGCAGCTGTCTCCATCCAACCCGGCTTGACTGACGACAAAACAGAATCATTCCATGAACAGGCAGAAACCAACCGAGAAGAACTAAAGAGGTAGGTTCATGAAGTTTTGTATTATGCTGGGTTGGTATTGATATTGGTTTACTATTGGCACGTAAACCAATGTCAATACAGTGAAGAACTTTGTTTAGTGTGCTATCCTTAAAAAATATCATTCATGAGCACAATCAAAACTATGCATCAATACAACAAAAAGTACAAAGCAAAAGGAAACAGTGCAGAATATAGTGTTACAGCTCCAGAGGAATTGCAGATATCAAAAAGTGCAAGGGCTGCAACGAGGTAGATTGGGGGTTCGGGAATTCATTCCTAGTTTCTGAAATGATGGACGCGTGTTATTCAGTCAATGTGATCGGTGGGTTGTGTCTTGGTATATCTCAATCCTGGCCTATTACTGAAGTAAACGTCATTGATGGCCATGGTTTTCAGAGAACCTTGAAGCACGGAAACAGGCCCTTTGGCCCATCTCATCCATGCCAACTGTGGCACCTACCTATGCTAATCCTTGCCGCTGGAACGCCCTCCTCAAGCTCCCTTCCGTTGCCGCACTATGATGGCTGATTCGGAAGCACTCCAATGGATGTTCAGCACGTTGGGATGTCCTGTGGTGGTGGAAGCCACTCCTAAACATGTCGGAGACAAAATGCATTGCCTGTCTGGAGGGAATCGGTGTCATTACAAATCTTGAATCTTCCCCATTCATTCCTGTGGCTCTGCAAAGCAGTGCCCTCGGGGCAGGGGTAGTGGGGCTGGAGAGGCAATACAAAGGCGCACAGCGCTCTGTGCTGTGAAGCTGTGGGCTGGATTGCAGCTCTTCCCCCCCACTGCCTGTCCCCTGCCAGTGTCTGGTACTCTTGTCCGTGGCTCTTTGGCTTGAGCACTAAACATAACTGCTGGAGGTACCCAGCGGGTCAGACAGCATCTGTAGTGGGAAATTGTCAGGCATTGGCAACACTGCAGCATATATACACACAGCAAGATCCCACAAGCAAACTACATATTTTCATGCTGTGAATATTGTGATTGAAAACATGAACAGCTGACTTCCTCCAAATTAGTGCCGTCAGATCTTTGGCATCACCCTCACACATTACGGCTGAGATGGAATCCCAGCTTCACACCAAGAACTCCCTCCATCGTGTTCTGTGGCACTACAGTTGGGCTGAATGGGATAGATTCAGGATAGATCCGACAATTCGAAACTTGCCATCAGATCTACCTAGTCCCCTCAGTCTGAAGAATGGTGCCAACCCAGAAAGTCATCCAGAAACCCAGGTGCCATCCATTTTCCTCCACAGATGCTGTCTGGCCCACTGAGTTCCTCCAGCAGTTTGATGTTTACTCCAAATTCCAGCATCTGCAGTCTCCTGGATCATAATGTATTCATCAATTGAGCACTCCAAGGCAAGGAATTTCAAAGACTCTTAGCCTTGAAAGAAGAAATTCTTCCTCATCTCAGTCTTAAACTGGTGCCTTCATATTCTGAAACAATTACCTCCGGTCCCAGATAGTCACATGAGGAGAAATATCATCCCAACATTTTTATTGTCAACCCATGCCTTAAAATTGTTCGGTTACGTTGCCTATCATAGACAATTTTTGAAACGCAAAAGGCTTCAAGGGTGCGGGGAGAAGGAGGAAATGTGGTATTGAGGCAGGATCAGCCTCGATCACATTGCATGGTGGAGCAGGTTTGGAAGGGCTGAATGGCCTCCTGTCTGCTTTTGATCGTGCTTCTAAACTCTAATGAATAGAGCCTTCCATCCGTAACACTGATTTCAAATTCTCAAACGGCCCCAACTGGGCTCTGAATGTCTGATTCACTGGGAATGTTAGTGCTAAGCACTGCAGGAAGACCAGGTGTCTGATATAAGGAGGATCCTGACTGCACACTACTGCGAAAGCCTGGGAACTTTGTCCCCAGACCATAGCCTAATGCAGGAAACTGGAAGCTGGCCGAGAACATCCCAGGTGGTAGGGAGGGCAGAGTGAGTGATATCCTCCCATGGAGCACAGAAGATTAAGGGGAGATTGAAAGTCAGGAGCTTTGACAGAGTAAATAAGGACAGGCATCCTCCAGTGGCATGAGGGGTAGTGACCGCAGGAGATGGGCTGAGAGTGATTGAGATCAGAAATGGCGGGGGAGGATGAGCGGAGGCCTTGGCAGATTCAGAGGGGAACTGGATGAATATATGACGGGGCAAAATATCAGTGTGATGCAGAACGAGTAGGAGGTTGTATTAACCGTGGCTGACATCTTGAGCAATCCATTGGGAGAGCTGCATTTTGGGAGGTCTGTTTGCCTAACAAGCCACTGCACATTTTCAGCTGGAGAATGATAGATCCATGGTCACCATGCCAAGCGCTTCTGCAGTACACTTCTATGTTCTATAATGGCTGTGCAGGGAATGGAGGGATATGGATCATATGCAGGCAGAGGTGATTAGTTTACCTTGGCATCTTGATCGGCATGGACATTGTGGGCCGAAGGTCATGTTACTGTGTTGTGCCCGAAAATTTGTCTGTCCATTTCCCTTCACAGATGTTCTAAGTTCTGACCCCAAATCCAACATAGCTTTATTGAAGATAGACACAAAATGCTGGAGTAACTCAGCAGTCAGGCGACATCTCTGGAGTGAAGGAATAGGTTACATTTCGGGCCGAAATTCTTCTTCAGACTGAGCGTCAGGGCAGAAGGAAACTAGAGGTATGAAAAGGTTCAGAACAATTTAGAGCTGGCTCCGATGACCAAGGAAAGGCAGAGCCCACAATGGTCCAAGGTTGGCTGTGGAAGAGGTGATAACGAAGGGATATTTGGGTGCAAACAGTGGAACTGGCAGGAAGACTAAGGTGAGGGAGGGGCAGAGAGCGAGGGAATGCAGTGGTTACTTGAAATTAGAGACATCAACTTTAATGAGGTCATTGTTGCATTGGTGTTAGTGGGATTTTTACACAGGTTGTCTTGTTTCTCGTGGAAACCATGTGACAAGCTCTGGAAAAGACTGAAAGAGACAAGTGCTAGATGTTTAGATGTACAAGGATTTTTTGTCTTTCTTTAAGTAATCACAGTCCAACCAGCTAGGCATTGGCAAAAGGTTGAATGGCCTCCTCCTCCTCCTCCAGTGTTGGTCGATTACAAACAGGCACAGGAAACAATCTCTGAAACAATCTCTTCTCGTTTGAATCACGGAAACTGGTCCGTGCCCACCCTTTCTATTCAGTCCGAGGCATCTACTGGAGGCTCCAATCCACACTGACTGGAGCAGGTCTCAGGGTCAGCCTTCTTTTTATGGCAAGGACCAAAAACATATTCAAAGAAATCAGCTCCCTGTAATTTCTCCATAATATCTTTCATCTCACAACTAATTTTCCTTCAATTACAGACAAGGGTCAATTACGAAAAAGGTTCTGACTGTCTACCCCATCTATGTCTCTCATAATTTGCGCTAATCCCCAGGAGAAAAGTTAATTCCATGTCCCTCGTTACCCTGTGTAGGGTCCTAGCACCTGTATTTTTTGGGTGGCCAACCCAAAGGCCTAAAAGATGACGGGCTTCGATTGTCGATCAGACTTGTGTTTCGGTTTCTTCACCATCATATATTCCAGAAGGTTCTGTGATATGACCTCTTCCAGCTTCCCAACCACCCCACTCAGTGACACCAATAAATTAAAATATTTAAAGAGTGCCTCTCCGATATCTGTGATCTTATAGTGTCCTGGACTTTACCTTTAATTGCCAGGGTGAGCAGGGAATGAGAATTCCAGGTCAATTCGGGGATGCACCAGGATCATACCCAGGGACTGGTCAATTCTTGGGGCCGCCAGGTACCTTCAAGAACTCTTGTTCTAGGGATCTGGTCTAGTCCTGGGATGAGCAGGTAGATCTTGTGGGCACTGGTTCTGTTACAGCAGTGGCCACTCAGACCCTGTCACCCATCCTTACTGAATCTGCCCCTCGTGACTCTATCCTTCAACATCTACCTGCCTTCTGGAGCGCTGTCAGATTTGATGGCGACCCTAGGTATTATATGGCTTGAACTGGTCTATGAGGTATTGGCAACAGTTCCATGTTGGCCTGTTACCCTTGGCAGTGAGATTAAAGGGCCTGTCCCACTTAGGCGATTTTAAGGCGACTGCCGGCGACTAGGCTGTCAGCTGGCTAGGTGACAGCTGGCTTGTCGGCAGGTATCGTTGCTTATTGCGGGCGCTGTCGCAAGCTGTCCCAAGGTTTGCTAGGTTCTCTTAGATGCATTTAGAACCACATAATATCAAAATAAGTAAAGTCATTTCAAAATACCATAAAATGCTTGTGTTTAACCAATTTATTTACCGTCAGGATATTTGACAGGTAGATTGGAGGTGACAGTTTGACGGTCAGGTAAGCGTGGGAATTTTCGCGATGTTTATGGCCATAGCCATTACATTTAAAGTGGGCTCCAAACCCAGATATGCAAACCAGAAACCAGATATGCATCTCCCGTACATTTTCAAAGAATGCCCACACACCTTTCATAAAAATCCACTGAACCACTTTTAAAATTATTTTTATTAATACAGCTATTAGTAAACTGGAAGCAAATCCAGTTTATTCCTTGTTACAGTGATGCTTGTTTTTTAAGTAACCCATACAAGGTGTTATAGTTCAAAACTCTCAAGTACTTACCGACTTGTCAGTGATTTCAGCGAAAATCAGGACGCCGGAGAAGCATTGACAGCGTGGGAATTTTCGTGATGTTTCAGAAGATGGTGTAATCTCGACCTGACTCGGCATTGTCGTGGTCATTGTCGTCGGGTAAAAGAAAATTTTGGCGATCTGCTACGACTTTGACAGTCGCCGACAGTCGCCGGCAGTCGCCAAAAAAATCGCCCAAGTGGGACAGGCCCTTAACCCTTGCCTGTGCTTGCCAGTCTAGGCATTGAATATACAGTTAATGGCAGGACTCTTAACAACATTTAATGCGTAAAGGTATCTTCGAGTCCAAGTTCATAGCTTCCAAAAATGTTGTTGATGGTGAGTGGGGGGAGGTTAGGGGAGCTCTCCTAAAGTCTACAATCAGTTCCACTGTCTTAAGAGCAATAAACTTCAGGTTGTTACGAAGGCACCAGGATGCCAGCTGTGTCACTTCCTGTCCGTAGGCAGATTCTTCCCCATCCTGGATCAGTCCAATCAGGGTCGTGTTGTCCGCAAACTTGAGAAGCTTGACAGAGGAATCTGTGGAGGTGTAGTCATTGGTGTAGCGAGAGTAAAGGAGTGGGGAGAGTACGCAGCCTTGCGGTGCTCCTATGCTGAGGGTCTGCGGGTCCGAGATGTGCTTTCCCAGCCTCACATGCTGCTTCCTGTCTGTCAGGAAGTTGATGATCCACTGACAGAAGGTTCAGGCACAGTCAGCTGGGAGAGTTTGGAGTGTAGTAGCTCTGGCACAATGGCGTTAAATGCAGAGCTAAAGTCCACAAACAAAATCCTTGCATAGGTCCCTTGCGGTCTAGGTGCTGGAGGATGAAGTGCAGGCCTAGGTTGACTGCATCATCCACCGATCTATTGGTGCATCCACCGGTATGCAAACTGCAGAGGGTCCAGCAGGGGGTTTGTGATGTTTTTCAGCTGGGCCAGCACAAGTCTTTCAAAGGTCTTCATGACTACAGAGGTCAGTGTGACAGGCCTGTAGTCATTAAGACCAGTGATCCTTGTCCTAGGTTTGCAGGGACTGGTTGAAAATGTCTTTGTTGATCAGTGCCAGTTGTTCGGCACAGAGCTTGAGGGTAGAGGGGGAAACGTTGTCCGGTCCTGGAGATTTATGGCTTTTCCGTCTCCTGAATAGCCTCTCCACCTCCTCAATTTCTATTGTTGGAGTTGGAGAAGTGGACAGACTGATGTTGGACAGCAAGGAGGGGGTGTGTGGTGGACGAGGGCCCAGTCTTTGCAGACTGGAGTCAGGCTGTAAGTGGGTGTGAAGTGGTGATTGCAGAGGGGTGGGTGGGAGAGGGGGGGGGGGGAGAGGAAGGGGCCAGTCTTGCAAACTGGAGTCAGGCTGTGAGTAGGTGTGAAGTGTTGATGTAAAATAGTCAGAAAGTCAGGTTGCATCTTTATAAAAGTTTGGATTCGGCCACAATTGGAGTATGTGTGTACTGTCGTTCTGGTCGCCTCGTTACAGAAACGCTACGAAGGATTTCAATAGTCAATATCAATAGTCGTTTATTTGTCACATACACATAAATGTGAGGTGAAATGAAACATTACCCGCAGTTGAACAATAAGACCAATAAGAATAATCAATAAAAATGCAATAACACATACAATCACAAACTAACACCAAACAAAAAGAAACATCCATCACAGTGAGTCTCCTCCAGTCACCTCCTCACTGTGATGGAAGGCCAGAATGTCTTTCTCTCTTCCCCTGCCGTCTTCTCCCGCGGTCAGGCTGTTGGAGTTGCCACGTTGGGGCGGTCGTGGCTCCCGACATTGAAGCCCCCGCTGGGCGGTGAAAATCCCGCGGCCTATTCCAGGCCGTGCCGGACGGTGAAAGGTCTGCGGCGGGCCGACCCAAGCCCCGCGATTCGGGGCGGGCGAACACGCTGCCTCTGCCGCTGCCGGAGCTCCCGATGTCGGCCCCCATCCAGGGGCCTGCGGGCTTCCGACGTCCACGCGGCCCGCGTCGGAGCCTCCGGAGACGAGTCGCAGCCGCTCCCGCAGCATCCGCAGGCAGCCGGCGCCGCTGGTGGTGAGTCCGGGCCGTGGGCTCTGCGAACCAGAGCCCCAGGTGGTCCCAGGTGCATGGCCGGTGGTAGGCCGCAACGGGAACGGGGACACGACACAGAAACAAAGGTCGTGTCTCCGTTCGGGAGAGAGAATTTTACATTTCCCGTTCCCTCCCACCCCCCCCAAACATAACATACAAACCCTACACCATATTAAAACTACAATTCATACAAAAACAACAAAAAACACAAAAGACAGACGGACTGCAGGCAAGCCGCAGCTGCGACGGCAGCGCTGCACTTTGGAGAGAGTGCAGACGAGGTTCACCGGAATGCTGCCCTGTTTTCTTTGGAATTTTGGAGGTTGGGGAGAGATCTGATCGAGCTTGGTAAAATTATGAGAGACTTAGATGGGGTAGACATTCAGAACCTTTTTCATAGATGGAAATGTCAAAGACCAAAGGGCATAGCTTTAAGGTCAGAGACGGAAAGTTGAGAGGACATGGACAGGGCAAGTTTTTCCCACAGAGAGTGGTGAGTGCCGGGAACGTGATGTGGGGTGGTGACGGAAGCAAATATGACTGGATTTTAAGGGGCTTTTAGATAGGCACATGGAATGTTGGCCTTCATAACAAGAGGAGTTGAGTAGAGGAGCAAAGAGGTCCTTCTGCAGTTGTACAGTGCCCTAGTGAGACCGCACCTGGAGTACTGTGTGCAGTTTTGGTCTCCAAATTTGAGGAAGGATATTCTTGCTATTGAGGGCGTGCAGCGTAGGTTTACTAGGTTAATTCCCGGAATGGCGGGACTGTCATATGTTGAAAGACTGGAGCGACTAGGCTTGTTTACACTGGAATTTAGAAGGATGAGAGGAGATCTTATCAAAACGTATAAGATTATTAAGGGGTTGGACACGTTAGAGGCAGGAAACATGTTCCCAATGTTGGGGGAGTCCAGAACAAGGGGCCACAGTTTAAGAATAAGGGGTAGGCCATTTAGAACAGAGATGAGGAAAAACTTTTTCAGTCAGAGAGTTGTGAATCTGTGGAATTCTCTGCCTCAGAAGGCAATGGAGGCCAATTCTCTGATTACATTCAAGAGAGAGCTAGATAGAGCTCTTAAGGATAGCGGAGTCAGGGGGTATGGGGAGAAGGCAGGAACGGTTGGGGTACTGATTGAGAATGATCAGCCATGATCACATTGAATGGCGGTGCTGGCTTGATGGGCCGAATGGCCTCCTCCTGCACCTATTGTCTATTGTCTATTGAATATGGAGGGATATGGACCATGTGCAGGCGCAAGGGATTTGTTTAACTTGGCACAATGTTAGGCGTGGAGATTGTCGGCCGAAGAGCCTGTTGCTACGTTGCACTGTTCTATGTTCTATGAGCACCCCTTCCTTCCCTTGCCCTGCCTGACAGCTTCTCTTCCCTCCCTGCAGCAGTGTGGTGGAAGCTGGGAGCAGCGAGAGGGTGGAGGTGGATGTTGGCAGGTTGAAGGAGAGAAGTCGGGTCCAGCTGGGAGCTGACACGTCGGTTGTGGTGATTCCCAGCCAGGACATTCCCGAGTACGTGGTGAGCGACTCTGATTCCGACCCGGTGCAGTACAGGAACGACTCCGATGAAGAAGATGATGAGGAATCGCTGAACAGTAAGATCTCCCATTAATGCCCCAAGTGCTTCTGACAATAAAGCAACTGGTCTGGGCCACTCAGCCCCTCTTTCACCTGCTCCTTCATTTCGGTTCATCAGTGCCTTACCACAACCTAGACATTCTGGTCTCACTGCAGGGGTCCTCCCCCACTACTCATCAGGCTGAGCTTTTCTATTGATCATTGATTTTAGCCCCAGCTAAAAGTGGAGGTCTGCCGCTGACCACACTAGTTCCAATTCCAAGGCTTTTCCCTATTGTTCTGGACTCTCCCCGCACTCAATCAATCAAAGGAAATACATCATCTCTCCTCACTTTAAGCTCCAACTGTTTAACGTGGAAAATAGGAGCAGTACTTGGCCCTTCAGCCCTTTAAGCCTGCTGAATCATTCAATACAATCAATGCTGATAGTCCATCTCAATACAAAAGTCTACTCACTCTCCATACACCTAGACACCTTCTACATCCCCTTCTTACATATATTCAGTGACGGTCTCCACAGCCATCCTGTGGTAGAAATTCCACAGTTTCAACACCCTCTGGGTTAAAAAAATCCTCTTCTCACTCCTAAATGTCTTACCCCACAAGCCGAGGCTGTGACTCCTCATTCCAGACTCTGAACCCAGGGGTAATGTGCCTTCCACATCCAGCCAGCTAAGCCCTGACAGAATTTTGTAACTTTTGATAAGATATCTGCTCATTTCTTTAAACTTGAGTGATAACAGAGACACGACTCATTCTGGTCATAGTGTCATACAGCAGGACAACAGGCGATCTGGCCCACTGTGACCATGCTGACCATCAAGCACTGTCCGAATGCCCCTGTTCTGGATTTTGCTGAGCATCTTAGAGCCGTCCCTCCCTCTGCGCCCCCACCCTGCCTCCTCCTATCACCCAGCCGATGGTTGCTCTGTTTTGAGACTGCGTTCCCAACCCTCCCTCTACCTCATTTTTTAACCCCAGGTTTATGATCCCCGTCTCTATGCTAAACTAAACTAAACTGAACAAAACTAAACTGTCTGCACCCACCCCACCCTGCTAGGTGCCCTGGCCAACAAGATCCGACGGAGAGACACGCTGGCAAACAAGCTCAGGAACCGGCCGACCAAACAGGAGCTGGAAGACAAGAACATCCTGCCTCGAAAGTCCAACGAGGAGTGGACGGAGCTGAGGCAGCAAATCGGCAACAAGCTCATCAGGTAGGACACCCCGCTGCCTGATGCACTCCGTCACGGAAAAATAAGGGAGCGCGGTTCACGCCCAGGTTGACCAGCGGCAGCTGACTTCAACTGTTGGAGGCACGGTCATGGTTTAAAGACCTCGGGTGGGTGGGGGAATTAATCTGGTCCATCCGTGAAGAGCAACGCGGTAGTGCAGCAGTAGAGGTGCTGCCTTACAGCACCAGCGACCCGGGTTTGATCCTTGCTATGGGTGCTGGCTGTATAGAGTTTGTACATGCTGCCCGTGACCTGCGTGGGTTTCCTCTGGGGGCTCCGGTTTCCTCACTCACTCCAAAGACGTACAGATTTGAAAACAAATTGGCTTCGGTAAAAATTGTAAATTGTTCCCAGTGTGTGTAGGATAGTGTTAGTGTGCAGGGATCGCTGGTTGAGGAAGACTTGGTGGGCCGAAGGGCCTGTTTCCGCGCTGTGTCTCTAAACTAAACAAAGAGTGGCTGAAAAGCATTTCTGGGCCTGTCAATTTATTTTGTCTGAAAATATTTTAACAAGGCATTTTTGAACAGTTTTTGATATTCAGCGCTTTAAAGGACTTTAATTTGCGAAGCTGTTCATTGAAAATTCTGTACGCAGTTGCAATGTTTGTGGCTTTGATTCTCTGTGTAATGCCTGGCTGTGAGACTGGTATTGTATGATGGTCACGTTTTGCAATGGTGAATTAAAGAGAGCCTTGTTGGTACAATAACCCAGAATTTGTGGGTGCAACTCCCACAGTTAAATTCAGATCAATAATGTACAACCCCAAACCTTTCCCTTTCTCCTGGAGAAAATGTGTTGAATCTAACCCAGTCTGGCTTTCCTTGCCTGTCTTGTGTACTGTACTGGGAGATTATTTCCGACCCGTCTCCTGAAGCAGAGAGGGCCTTGGTTTAAGGTTTGGACGTGGTACCTCAGTAAATGCATCCGCCCCTCTGAACAGCTCTGACAGTGCCGCTGCGTTAATTTGCTCTGATCCTTGTAGTGGCAGCTTCAACTCACAGCCCTTTGATGTTGGAGCACAGCGCTACCTGAAAAAGAAAGGCAGCCTTTGTGCGAAGTTTTTAACAAGGTGTCAAGCCTTTAGAAACGTCACGGACTGAATGACTGTGAGCCTACATCATTTAATAGATTTGCTGACATCCTGAAAACGTAATGCCTGGTGTTATGTAAATGTGCATGAGGGAGAGAGAGTTTGGGAGATGACAGCATAACTGGCTCCATGTTATCACAGAGGCCTCATCAATGCCACTTGACATCCTTTTACAGGCAGCTTCCTGTTGCTTGCCCACACATTCTGTCTGATTGCACAGCCCACACTCTGATTGAAGTGATTCAGACGGTAGAAAAACAATTAGTGGAAAAGGCAGTTGGGTCAAACAGTTCCATCCCACAAGCCATTTCAGCACTTTCCTTTATACATCCTGAAATCAGAGGGATGTAGGGACCCAGTGAGTGTTCACATGTAACTAGAAATGCCCATGGGCACTCAGTGATTCTGTGTGTCTGTCCATGTGTGTGTGTGCATGAATCTATGTGTGTGTGTGTGCATTGCATCTGTGTGTGTCTTTGTGAGCATGTCTGTACGTTGGCATGTGTGTCCCCGAGTACATGTGTCAATGTGTGTGTGTGCTGTGTGTGCACGTGCGTGTGTGGAAATTAGTGACTGTGTGTCTGTGTGAGAGCGTGTGTGTTGGTAAGTACATGTGACTGTGAGTGTGTGTGCATGCACTTGTGTGTGTGGGTGCAGAAAATGAGTGACTCAGTGTGTCTGAGTGTGAGCATACATGTATGTGAGTGTGTGTGGGTGTGCACGCGCATGTTTGTGTGAGTGTGGAAACGAGTGACTGTATGTCTGCACGGGTGAATGTTTGTGTGGGTGCGTTTGTGTGCGTGGATTGCATGAGGTATCAGCTGTATTGGTGTGCGGTTGAGTATAAGTGAGGAGAAAGAACAATAGGTCAGAGCAACAAATGGACCTTACTTGTCACATATACACGTTGCCAGCACACACCACGTGAGATGGCGCACATACCCAGACACAGAGCAGTGGGGCTGTGCAGACCCTGGAGAGTCCCCGTCTCCTTCAGAAGTGTAATCCCACCCTTGCTCTGCACATCCGACTGATTGACACTCCCTCCCATGCAGCTTGCTCCCATGGCACCTACAGTGCCTTCAGGGGAACAGCTGTAACTCGCCCTGCACAGTAGATACAGTAGGAGCTCCTTTCCCTCAGATTGATGTAGAGTCAATTTAAAGCTAGCCCTTCGGAACTGATGAGACTAGACTTACAACTCGAGATGCATAGAGTCTCTTGGCCAGAGTAGGTGAATCGAGGACCAGAGGACATAGGTTTAAGGTGAAGGGAAAAAGATTAAATAGGAATCTGAGGGATTACTTTTTCACACAAAGGGTGGTGGGTGTATGGAACAAGCTGCCAGAGGAGGTAGTTGAGGCCTGGACAATCCCAATGTTTAAGGAGCAGTTTGACAGGTACATGGATAGGACAGGTTTGGAGGGATCTGAACCAAGCGCAGGCAGGTGGGACTGGTGTAGGTGGGACATGTTGGCCGGTGTGGGCAAGTTGGACCGAAGGGCCTGTTTCCACACTGTATCATTCTATGACTAGGACTCAGCAAAGTAATGCGGACAATCCACCCCATTTTCCTCTCCCCCTGCTTGGGCGTGTGGGTCAAGTCTATCGAGTCTCCTCTACACCCTCCTCCCTGCCATCTCACTGAAAAATAACGTTTTTCTGGGCTTCAACCTAAAATACAAAGAAACAAAAAAGCAATGAAAGCACTCAATGGGTTAGGCAGCATCTGTGGAGTGAGAAATAGAGTAATGTTTCATATCCGAGACACATCTTTAGACCTGGAAAAAGTTGAGTCAAAGCGAGGTTTGTGAGATGCATTGGAAGGCAGAGGGACAGAGAGAATGGAAGGTGTTTGCCAGGCTGGGGAAGGAGGGGTGGGGAGTAGATGACAGGGAGGGAGGAAATGGCTGGGGGGGGGGGGGGAATGGCAGGGGGAGAAGGTGCGAGAGGAGGGGAGAGGTCAGGATCTGGCTCAGGAACTTTGTTCTTCTTAATCATCTGCCAGAGAGGTGTTGATCAAAGCCCAGCCTTGATGCTGAATCTCTCTCCCTTCACCCATCACTTCAGTGCTCCTCTCTAACAGGGGAGGGGAGAAGAGGAATGACCGCGGTGTGAGTGGTCCTTGATTATGTTGGCTGCATTCCTGAAGCAACATGAGGTGTAGACGGAGTCGATGGGGGGAGGTTTGTGTGATGGACTTTACATTGATTGTAATAGACCTTCAGGTAGATTCTGCCTTCAGTGATGAAGCTGCAAATACCACTTCAGATGCAACTCCCAAGCAGATCTCCCTCTGAATCACTCCTCGTTCTCCCTCCAAACAAGTGGTCCCCCCCACCCCCCAACCCCCAGCCTCCTGTGACCTCAGTCTCTTCCCCACCCTTTGATTTCTAAAGACATTAATTTATTTTAATTTTCAGGGTTAGCACACAATGATTTTTGAAGGAAAGTCAGGAGAGGTGCAAAGGCCAGCTCACCCAGTCTTGCCAGGAGGCACAATCATTCCCATTGTGGGAGCGGCCATTGATGTGGAGAGGAGAGGAGGGGGTGGGGGTAGGCAAACTGAGACCACAGACAGTGTAACAGTGGCGTAATTCACAAAACACACTACCCCTATCAATGGGTGAAAGCAACCTTTGAGGCAGAAGTGTCTAAGGTTGGTTAATGTTGCAGTACTGAAGGTCACCAGGGATCCTTGCATTGCAAGAAAGCACACTGACTGGACTGAGTTAAAATATTTTCCCTCACAAACCTGCCTACTGAACTGTGTACATCTTTCAGGGGACTGTTCCTATGTTTGGTCCACTCTGCCACAAGTGGGAATAATAGGCCTTAGCTCCCTATCTATCATAACAATGAAGAAGCATTTCCTCACAGTTTCACTCCAACTGTTCTGTGGTGTTCCTCAGCAAAAACATAGAATCCGATGTCATATTTGTGCTGCAGACTGGAGCCATTGAAATGGAGAACAAGAGTCAATCTCAGATTCAAATTCAGTTTAGTTTATTGTCATGTGTAGGAAGGAACTGCAGATACTGGTTTAAACCAAAGATAGGCACAAAAAGCTGGAGTAACTCAGCGGGACAGGCAGCATCTCTGGAGAGAAGGAATTAGTGACCTTTCGGGTCGAGGCCCTTCTTCAGACTGGTTAGGGATAAGGGAAACGAGAGATATTGATGACGATGTAGAGAGATAAAGAACAATGAATGAAAGATATGCAAAAAAGTAACGATGATAAAGGAAACAGGCCATTGTTTGCTGTTTGTTGAGTGAAAATGACAAGCTAGTGCAATTTGGGTGGGGGAGGGATAGAGTGAGAGGGAATGCCAGGGCTACCTGAAGTTAGAGAAATCAAACTCATACCACTGGGTAGGAAAATAACTGCAGATGCTGGTACATATAGAAGGTATGACAAAATGCTGGAGTAACTCAGTGGGTCAGGCAGCATCACAGGAGAGAAGGAATGGGTGACGACCTTTCTTCAGTCTGGTAGGCTGCTCTGGAAGGTTAGATTGCATGGATCCAAGGAGAGATAGCTGAATGAATAGAACATTGGCTTCAAGGAAGGAAGCATCGGGTGAAGGTGGAAGGTTGCTTCCCGGACTGGAGGACTGTGACTAGTGGTGTGCCTCAGGGTTCGGTGCTGGGCCCGTTACTGTTTGTCATCTACATCAATGATTTGGATGAGAACATTCATGGCAAGATTAGCAAGTTTGCTGATGATACAGAAGTGGGCAGTTTTGCATATAGTGAAATGGTTGTGAAAAATTGCAGCAAGATCTTGGTCGATTGGCCAGGTGGGCGGAGGAATGGTTGATGGAATTTAATACAGGGAAATGTGAGGTGTTGCATTTTGGGAAGTCTAACATGGGCAGGACCTACACAGTGAATGGTAGGGCTCTGGGGAGCATGTAGAGCAGAGAGATCTAGGAGTGCAGGTGCATGGTTCTTTGAAGGTCGAGTCACAGGTAGATAAGGTAGTCAAAAAGGGTTTTGGTACATTGGCCTTCATCAGTCAGAGTATTGAGTAAAGAAGTTGGGAGGTCACGTTGCAGTTGAATAAGACGTTGATGAGACTACATTTCGAGTATTGTGTTCAATTCTGGGCACCATCTTATAGAAAAGATGTTATCAATCTGAAAAGGGTACAGAGAAGTTTTACAAAGATGTTGCCCGGGCTAGTGGGTCTGAGCTATAGGGAGACGTTGAGTAGGTTACGATTATTCCTTGGAGCAACGGAGGATGAGGGGTGATCGTATTGAGGTGTATAAAATCATGAGATGAATAGATCGGGTTGATGTACAGTCTCTTGCCCTAAGTACTTGAATCGAGGTCCGGAGGACATAAGTTTAAGATGAAGGGAAAAAGATTTAATAGGAACCTGAGGGGTAACTTTTTCACACAAAAGGTGGTGGGTGTATGGAACAAACTTCCAGAGGAGGTAGTTGAGGCAGGGACTATCCCAATATTTAAGAAACAGTTAGGCAGGTTCATTGATATTTGGAGGGATATGGACCAAACGCGGGCAGGTAGGACTAGTGTAGCTGGGACATGTTGGCCGGTGTGGGCGTTAGGCCGAAGGGCTTGTTTCCACACTCTATCACTCTATGATTCTATGGTTAGTAAGACAGATATTCTTGACGATACTTCTCACCTTCCTGATGCAACGCACCAAGAAGATAATGCACTAAGATAGACTGGAATGAATAAAGTGACGGGCCTGTGATGGACTGGGCTGCGTTCACCACTCTCTACAGGTTCCGGTGGTCAAGAGCAGAGCAGATGACAAGTCAGGCTAACATACATCCTGTCAGAATACTACCTGTAACTCATCTGGAGAAGTTTGAGATAATCCGCCTGGACATGCCAAACATCTCAGATGCCTCAGAGAGTTAATACACTGATGCACTTTCTTGATCACCGCACCAATGTGAAGGGACCAGATTAGGTTGCTGGTGACATGGATGCCTATGAACATGAGACAGCAGCTTCATTGATGAGGACAGAGGATGTGATCACATCCCCAATTTCTTTGCCAACTCTTTTGTCTTTTTGATATTAAAGGCCAGATTGTTGTTCTGACACCATGATTGTTCCCGATCTCTTTCCTAAACTCTGTCACATCTAGTCATTGATTAACTAGTTATTGATCTCATAAAAACCTGTAAGGTTCTGATGGGTAAAGTATTTCAACACAGAAACTGGCCCTTCAGCCCATCATGTCCATGCTGACCACCAAGTACCCACCCTCACTTATCTAATTTATCAGCACGGTCATTAACCATCTCTGCTTTGGCAATTCAGGTGCTCATCCACATATTGCTTCAATATTGTGTGTTACTGAAGCTAGAGTGTTGGGAAACAAGGCCACAGTCTCAGAATGAGAGATTGGCTTATTCAGGAGAGGCTCTTTGGAATGCTCTTTCCCGGCCACCAGGGATGCTCACTTGTTGAATATTTCCATGGCCAAAATGAAGAAAGCTTTGGGATGGAGGTATATGGGAAAGAGACAAGTAGACCAGGTGAGGTATAGGGTGACCCACAATATTATTAAGTGAGGGAGCAAGTCGAGGGGCCAAATGGTTGAGTTTTGCTCCATCAGTTAACATTGAGTTGACCCTGGTGAACAACTCTGTGTTGGCCCAGTGTTCGGCATCTATCTGAATTCATTTGTAATGAGTTCAACCTCTCCTCCACCATGCAGGCCCGTGTTTAAGCTCCCCATGTCATGTGTAATGATGGTGTGGGGTGGCTGGTGCTGAGCTCATTAAACAGCATCATTCTCCCACCTTCATGTTAGGGAGTCCTTGTGCTGACACATTTGGCTTGCCTCCAGCACTTGCAAAGTCTCAGTACCAAGTCTGTATCCATTTCTTCAAAGGCAGTTTGTCGATTGAAAATTGAACTGCAAGGTTCCACCTTCTCAGTATAGAACGGAATTTCAATGGACTGTCGTAATTCCTGTAATAAAATTAACATAGAGAAGCTTGGAAGGACATGTTGCAGTTGTATTGGTGAGGCTGCATTTAGAGTATTGTGTCCAGGCACCATGTTATAAGAAAGATGTTGTCAAGCTGGAAAGGGTACAGAGAAGATTTCCAAGGATGTAGCCTGGGCTCGAGGCTTTGAGCTACAGGGAGAGGTTTAGTAGGCTGGAATTCTATTCCTTGGAGCGCAGGAGGATGAGGGGTGATCTTATTGAGGTGTGTAAAATCATGAGAGGAATAGATCGGGTCGATGCACAGTCTCTGGCCCAGAGTAGGGGAATCAAGGACCAGAGGACATAGGTTTAAGGTGAAGAGGAAAAGATTCAAGGGGAATCTGAGTGACTTTTCACAGAGCCTGAGGTAGGTATATGGAACAAGCCGCCAGAGGAGGTGGTTGAGGCATGGTTTTACTTCCGATTTCCAGCATCTGTAGTCTCTGCGGATCCCATTTTATTTTCCCAACTTTCCCATCACCTCCCCTCAGAGTCTGGCACTCACCGATTTACAGTGGCCAATTAGCCCGCCACCCACACGTCTTTGAGATGCAGGAGGAAACCGGAGCACCCAGGGACATCCACACGGTTACAGGGAGAACGTGCAAACTCCACAGAAACTGTGCCAGAGGTCAGGATTGAACCCGATCTCTGGTGCTGTGAGATGGTGGCTGAACCTGCAGTGCCACTGTGCCACACAGACTGATCTCCTGACCCTCACCCTATGTCTATACCCTCACACCCAACCAATTGTGGTTGTGCTTCAGTTACTAACACTTCAGCCCTGGTTAAACCCGAGGATTTGAGTGTAGGAGCAAAGAGGTCCTTCTGCAGTTGTATAGGGGCCTGGTGAGACCACATCTGGAGTATTGTTGGCAGTTTTGGTCTTCTAATTTGAGGAAGGACATCCTTACTATTGAGAAAGTGCAGCGTAGGTTCACGAGGTTAATCCCTGGGATGGAGGGACTGTCATATGAGGAAAGATTGGAAAGACTGGGCTTGTATTCACTGGAGTTTAGAAGGATGAGAGGGGATCTTATAGAAATGTATAAAATTATAAGAGGACTGGACAAGCTAGATGCAGGAAAAATGTTCCCAATGTCGGGGGAGTTCAGAACCAGGGGACACAGTCTAAGAATAAAGGGGAGGCCATTTAAAACTGAGGTAAGAAGAAACTTTTTCACCCACAGAGTTGTGAATTTGTGGAATTCTTTGCCACAGAAGGCAGTGGAGGCCAATTCACTGGATGAATTTAAAAGAGAGTTAGATAGAGCTCTAGGGACTAGCGGAATCAAGGGATATGGGGAGAAGGCAGGCACGGGTTACTGATTGTGGATGATCACAATGAATGGCGGTGCTGGCTCGAAGGGCCAAATGTCCTCCTCCTGCACCTATTTTTTATGTTTCTCCTCCTCACTTTCCTCTTTACCATTATCTCCTTACCATCTCCCTCTTCCTTGGAGGGTGATGTACCTGGGAAATACTCTCATCTTAAGGCCTGTGGAAGCGAGGTGATTGAATATATTGCTGGTTGGTGTGGACTCGGTGGGCCGAATGGCCTCTTTCTACGCTGCATCTCCGAACTTAAACTACTGGATGGAAGGGCTTGCTTCCATGCTGAATGACACGTGTATGATCGAATTAAAAGGCAGAATAGAATTGAGGAGCTGAATGGTTGAAAGCTGCTCTTATTTTTCATATTTCTGTGTTGATAGAGGTGCCTTCCAATCTTACTCTGTGACTAGGCTTTAGGTCACATGTACTAAACATCTCCGTGCAGTTTGGTGCTCGGTTTTGTTTGATAAGTGACCTTGGGGTCTGTGTAAATACAAATTGGTATTGTACTGTCTGGACGGACAAATCACTCCAGACTCACGCCAACCAATTGATTGTCTTGTGAAACAAACCAAGAATTGTCTGGGGGGGGGGGGGGGTGGGGGGTGGGACTCACACATAAAGTGCTGGAGGAACACATCGGGTTGAGCAGCATCTCTGGAGAACAGGTCGGGTTCGGGTCGCGACCCTTCTTTAGACTGGAAGTGGGCACTTTATGTCCTTTTGTGTAGACCAGCAGTTCCTTGTTTCTACAAGATGTCTTGAGGAAGCTAGGCTGGGCACTAATCAATTCTGACCCTGGCAATTGATATTTTTTAAATGTAGCCACGATGGGTTCCTTGAATTTTTCAGACAGGCACAGGCATTTCTGCAGCGGTTTGTATTTGTATTCGGGTCGGATAGCTGGGTTGAAACGCCACGAGCCTTGAAAGATGTCCAGTTGAAAACGCTAGAAATACCTGGAAGGTGAGCGGAGGAATGGAGAGAGTGGAGAAAGGGAGGGAGGGAGAGAGCGAGAGAGAGAGAATGAGAGCGAGGGAGAGAACGGGAGATTGGAGCGCAGAGCGTTCATCTGCACCCGGCCACCCACACGGATCCTCCCGGGTGATCCCGCTACCTGCGGTGGGGTGGTAGGGACACACCGGGCGCTGTGCAGTTCCCACCCCGGGGAGAGTCCGTCCCACTGACTCGAGACCCCACTGATGAAAGGAGGTGGGAGTGGAGGGGCAGTGGCCTGTTTGTTATTTGACCTCCACCCCCCCCCCCCCCCCCCCAGCCCGATATTCCAACTCCAGGGTGGGTGGCTCCCCAGGAGGCAGAAATCCCCGTTATAGCAAATGCAACAAAGCATTTCTACAGTAACACCAACAACCAACAAAAATCTGTTGAAGGCTGAATGTGCTGCACAATTTTGTTCGGCACTCGGTCCACGGAAGAGAGGGGAGTGCTCGAATAAAGCAGCACGTGGATGCAGAATGTGATGCTGCCGGTTACGAGGCTGCATATTTCTCCTCTTCCCCCTCTCCCCCCTCCCTCCTCGTCTTCCGGAAGCGGCTGGCACACTGTATATAAAGCGAGAGCAGGCTGTACCAGTGAGTCACTGCAAGCTGACAGGAGCATCTGCTGCAGGAGATTCATCCTAGAGCCACCACCACCACCACCACCGCCACCACCACCAGTAGCAGCAGCAGCATCGTCGTCTGTATCCCGCGGGACAGGATAAGCGGAGATCTCTCTCTATCCCTCTCTATCTCTATCCATCTGAAAACATGGTGCACTATTCCATTGTTATTGTGTTCGGCAGGAGACTGAGCCAAAGACCCTCGCTGGAAGAGCTGGAACAGAGGAACATCTTAAGATGTAAGTACATTGGGTCGCTGTCTGCGTCCTGATGCTTGTGTGTGCTCGCACCGAATGACCTTAAACCGGCGTTGCTGTTGTCAGTTTGAAGCTGCAGATTTTGGGATTTTGCAGAAGCCCCAGCTTTCCGGGTGAATCAGCCACGGAAAATCAGTTGCCTGCCTCCAGCCCACTGTGTTAGCTCAAACAGCAAAAATGGTTATGATTCTGGGGATTGAAATGCTGCCTTAGCTGCAGTGCCCGGTGTATTTGGACAAGGGGAACACGTCCCGTGGAATGTTGCAAAGATGCACCTTGGGTTCAATGTGTGACCGCTGGCGTTTTATTTGATTAAAATGCTCCCCCCCTCCCCTTCTGGCCAGTCTGCCGCAGAATGGCAGGTAGGGCGGGGGGGAGGGGGGCTTGGAGTCCACCCCCGCTCCCACTCTGCCCCCTCTCTGCGTGGGAACCTCCCCCGATGGAATCCCACCTCCCGGCGACGTCATCGAGGTTTCCCCGTGACGACACGCGATAGCTGAAACTGACGTGTAACTGTTTCGACGTCGGGGGTTTTCCACTTCCGCTGACCACCCCCCCCCCCCCATCTTCCCGCCACCCCCCCCCCCCCCCCCCCCAAGCCTCCTGTGCTTTGGCGGGAGGGGACTTTGACACCCTTTGCACTGCACAAGGAACTCTCCTCATCACCCAGAGATAGGCACAAAAATGCTAGAGTAACTCAAGGGTCTTCAGACTGAGAGCCATGGGAGGGAGAGGTTACACAAAAATGCTGGAGTAACTCAAGGGTCTTCAGACTGAGAGCCATGGGAGGGAGAGGTTACACAAAATGCTGGAGTAACTCAGCGGAATGGGCAACATCTCTGGAGAGAAGGACACTAGGTTTCCTCAGGGCGCTCCGATTTCCTCCCACATCCCAAAGACCTAGGTTAAAATTGGCCTCTGTAAATTGCCTCCAATGTTTTGGGTAGACATAAAATGCTGGAGTAACTCAGCGGGTCAGGCAGCATCTCAGGAGAGAAGGAATGGGTGACGTTTTGGGTCGAGGCCCCTCTTCAGACCGACGTTTCAGGTCGAGACCCTTTTTAGGGAGTGCATAACATAGAACTCGTGTGAACAAGTGACTCGATGGTCAGCGTGGACTCAATATCTAAAACTAAGATCAAGGACTATTTGTTAGAGCTTATTTGTTGGAGTCCCTTTTAAAAAGCGGAGTAAATACCATTGTGTCTTATCAGCTGTACGGTAACCTGTAGACCTCAAGAGTTACAGCCAATGGCTCTAGATTTCCCAGAGTGGTTCTCAGGAATGAGGGGCTTCAGTTCTATGGAGACGCTGAATGTAATTCTCCTTGGAACCAAAAGGATTGAGGATTTCATGCAGAGCCAGGTTTTTCTTTCTGCTCTGAGTTATTATTAATCTGTCTAAAATGGAAAGGGATGCACGTTCATTTCAAAGAGAACTGAATAAGTCATTGAAAATGGAAGATTTGTGGAAATAAATAAATAGGATTTCAGGACTTCAAAACCCACTACATCTTGGCTCCCGTGAGTGCTTGATGTTTCTTGCATTGTGGCAAACACCCTGATTCCCAGAGGATGTTTGAGGGAGGGACTGAGTTTAATTTTCCTAACCAGCATCACCAGCTGCCTGGGCTCTGAGCTCTCGGATTATCTCCCTACCCTTTCTGCTTCTCTAAGACTTGAACGTGTGCAGCCCCTTTGGTTAAGATTTTGGTCAGCTCTCCTAATGTGGATCTATTTATCCAATGACACTCTTGTGGATTACCTTGGGATGCTTTGCCATGTTCAAGATACTCTGCAAATGTCAAATGCTTATGTCCTGCAAGGAAATTGCTGTACAAGTCAGTGGGTGGTAATTCATTAGTTGTTCATTGTAGCAGTGAAATTGCAGTGGTTTTGTGTTCCTCGTGTGTGTGTGTGTGTGTGTGTGTATGCATTTGGGGGAAGTTGTGAGGGGTGGATGTTCCTGCCTGGTGTTGGGAGAGGAAACCCCATCTCCCGGCAGCTCTGACCCCGGCAACGGAGACGCCACTCGCACTGGGTCTTGCGCGGTGATGTCAGTGCCCTGGCGTCCTTTCGTACGTCATTGCTGGGGATTCCTCCTCTGGGTAACCCGCGTTGGATGACTGCTGCAGTGTTTGTAGAGAGCTCTGCCACCCGGCTGCCCCCGCCCCATCTCACCTCGTTCTCTGCTTTTTTTGTACCCAGACCGCAATGAAGAGGAGGAGCACGAGGAGAGGCTGGAGATCAGGAGGAGGCTCACTCGCAAGGTAAGCCTACAGCGAGATCCCTCTTTCCCACCGTTAGAAATGCTCTTGCTCGAGACCCAGCAAACTGCGATTGAGCATCCGGCTCAACATTACCAAGCACCCCCTCGGTCAGAGTGTGGGGCCCCCTCCCATCCTGGGCACAATATCCGGACCCTCAACCCATCATCATTGAGATGCTTGAATCAGGGCTGCTGTAGCTCAGGAGTTTAGGTCAACACACAGATCAACTCCGGTGTCCTATGATCTTCCTGCACCTCCTCCACTGTACCTGGGCTTCATAATGCTGACAGACATCAGGAGTGCTCTGGTGGCTTTCAGAGGAAGCTCTGTGTGTGAGTGAGAGGGAGAGAGAGAGAGAAGAGATCAGCCATGATCGAATGGGGGGGGGGGGGGGAGGAGAGAGACAGACCGAGAGAGAGAGAGAGAGAGAGGAAGGAGAGCAAAACACATTACACATCAGAAAAACAGCCCTATTAACAGGAAATGTCAGGCAATTTATTTCATCCTGTGCGGGGAACAGTTCATAGTTTTCTAATGAAAAGCCGTCTCTGCTGTAGAGACCAGGGTCCTTTATAAACTGGCTGTTCATATGACATAGCAGAATTAGGCCATTCAGCCCATCAATCTGCTACACCATTCGATCATGGCTGATATCTTTTTCCCTCTCAATCCCAATCTCCTTTCTTCTCCCCGTAACCTTTGATGCTGTCACTAATCACTGGCTGGTTCACTCTCACACCCTGCTTGAGAATGCACTGCAAACCACTTCTAGAAACTACAGAGGACCTCTTGAACCTCTTGAACCAGCATTGACAGTCTTACGGTGTTACTCTTCCCTGCTCTCTGCCGAAGGAGAGATCTGCCACAAGGCTGATTTGCCTTGTTTTCAACCCACAGTGTTATGCAGAAACAGGCCCTTCAGCCCAACTAGTCCGTGCCAACCAAGTTGCCTTCCGGAGCTGCCCAATATCCCTCTTAAACCTTTCCTATCCATTTTAAATACCCACTCACTGGATATTCTGGTGAAAACTTGCAAACACTTGCAGCATGTGTGGTTGTTTGCCCTACACTCCTTGACTGATGGCAATTCAGCCCATTGTGTTAGTTGGAGGACACAAGCCAGCATCCTAGCTGCTGTTGGCTTTGCCAGCAGGCTTCCTGGGTGGCCAGTGAACCGCACAATATACAAGGATTTACCGCAGGTCACTGGCTAACAGCGAGACTTTCTTCCTGTGCCCTCACAGCTCAGCCTTCGGCCGACTGTGGCAGAACTGCAAGCCCGCCGCATCCTGCGCTTTAATGAGTATGTGGAGGTGACGGAGGCCCAAGACTACGACCGGAGAGCTGACAAGCCCTGGACACGGCTCACACCTGCCGACAAGGTGAGGAGGAGCAGAGGCTGGAACAATGTTGCCTCAACTGTGCGCTTTCCCCAGGCCTGGCTCATACAATGGAATTGATCAAGCATGAATGCCAGCACCCAGTCACAACCCTGCTCTTCAAATCAAGGCTGCCTTCTGCCTCTCTGGCCTGCAGTCTGCCTTACTCTGTGCAAGTCTCTTTCTTCTGTTCACTCCACACTTGTCACACAACCCCCCCCCCCCCCCACCCCATATCTCTCTCACTATCTCTCCTTATCTCTCTATCACACACTGTTTCAGTCTGTCTCTTTCTCTAGCTACACGAGTCTGTTCTTTTTATTAAGATCAATCACTCGTTTGAGTCTTTCCACCCTATCAATCCTGTCTGTGTGCCTGTCTCTTTATTTCTTTCTCTGCCTCTTTCTTTACCTCATTGCCACCATCTCTCTTTCTCTCGCTGATTGTCTCTCTTCCTCCCGTTTTCTGTCTCTCTCTATGTCTGTCATTTTCTAACTCTCTCTCTGCCTTGCTCTCTCTTACTATCACTGCCTCAATATTTCCCCTTCTCAAACACTCTCCCTCTGTTATTCCACCTCTGGCACTCTGTGTCTCTCGACACCGCATTGTCTTTCTGTCTAACTCTTTCTCTCTTCTTTGACCCTCTCATTGTCTCATTCTGAATGTCTCTCTGGCCCTCTTATCCCTCTCTCTCTCCCTGCCTATCTCTGCCCCTCTCCCTCGCTCCCTCCCAGAGAGGTGAGCCATTGATTTGAAGCAGCATACCATGTAAAAGCTGTGCATCTGAGTAATCAATCCCTTGGTGTATCGGTCTCCATGGTGACGTGTTTGCAAAGAACTTGCTGCTTGTAAATGGTCCAAGTTGCAGGGAAGAAGTTATTTTTACATTCTGTTTTTTTATTCTTATCTCAGCACCTGCACCTTCTTAAAGTGAAATAAGCATCTCCAGAGTGTTGATGATGTGTAGGCTGTGCTGCCAGGCATATTGTGAGATAATTAAATCCCCTTAATATAGGGCATGAAATGTAGCAGGAACATCCTGAGGTGCTTCAAAGGACATTATCCACCAAAAATATCACTAGGTTTTGTGTAAGTGCAGACAATTCTCCGCAGTATCCTGGAGCCAAAGTGTGACTCTCAATCAGATCACTGAAGCAGGAGAACATAGTCAACATCAAACTGCAGTGTGAATATGGGAGTTTGCTGTGCATATAAGCGGCTGCCAACTTTCCCACTTTTTGATGTGTGACTGCACCTCAAATTAGATAATTGGTTGTGAATCGCTTTGGGATTCATTTGTGCACCATATTAACGCAAGTAATCTTCCCCAGCGCCTCGCAGTGAGAAGGATAGCAGAAGCTTCTGTAACAATGCTGAAGGGACCAGTTAATCATCGATCCTTCAGCACCAGTGACACTGCACAGTAGGGATCTGCCCGCCTTTGACGGGCAGGGACTTTGGGGAACTCCCTTGGGAGTTCACTGTGCGAAAATGATCATGACCTTGGGTGATGTGCCATGGAGTGGGCTGTTACAGTGTGGGGTGGGGCAGGTCCACAGCCGCGGAGAGTGCCAGGTCTGCCGTAACTGTTGCTGATGCCTGGGGATCAGTGCCGTGTCAGGTGCAGACAGTTTCCTGCCGTCTTCAGTCGTGTAATGCCTCTCTCTTTTTCTCTCTCATTACAAAGGCCGCAATACGGAAAGAACTAAATGAGTTCAAAAGCCGAGAGATGGAAGTCCATGAAGAAAGCCGACATTTAACGAGGTGAGGATATGATCCACACATGTCCGTGTACCCCCCCACCTCACCCTTTTGAATGTGCTTGTCTCTGTCTCTCTCTTTGTCTGTCTCTCTCGCCTCCCTTTCCCGTTTCGCTAACCTCTTTCTCCCTTTCTATGTCCAACCCACCTCCCACCTCTCTCTCTTACACTCTTTCATTTCTCTGCCCCTCGCCCACAGCTTCTTGCCCTCTGTTGGCTGCTCTCCCCCTGACACCGCGAGTGTTTCTCAGAAGCCCTGAGCCGTTGCAGATGATGCTGCATGATGAATCAGGCCTCCCACATCCCCTTCCCCTCCCCCAAACCTCCCACCAGCTCATACTGCCACGCCAGCATTCGCCACCCCCGCTGCTCTGAAGCCTGAGTCAGCCGCAGGCACTCGAAGCTTCCCACAGCTCACACTCAACACGTCACCTGTCAAACAATAGGCTTTCAACTCAGCTGAGAGCAGCACGCCGATCACTGGCCGTGAATGTGAAGGAGCATCAGCTTCCGCAGGCAAACAGGAAGCATCCCACACTCATCCAGCGAACATTTATGGTGTGTGATCATATTGATTCCTGCTTCCCCTCTCAATCCCGCCACCACTCTGCTCACTGTGCTTCCAGTAGCTTACCCTGGTCCTTCCACCCTGCTGGCAAAGCTGGTACAGTAAACCCCCAACAAACTAGCGTCCTCGCGACATGGATGGTCCCAGGTCCAGGAGATTTTCCAGATTGGTTGACATCTCAGACCCATGTGTGTGCTGGCTGCCAGACCATCAGAGTTTCCAAACAACCAGATTATCAGAGTTGTTCCTTATTTATTCGCGAGAGGGTCGATCCACAAAAGAGTGGCAGTGATCTCCATCGCTAGTTGCCTAAGCCCTAAGATTCAGAGTTCCCTCTGCAAAGCCCTGCACCTCTCATCAACCCACTGAGAAAGGCCTGTTCCTGTGCTGTCCTGTTCTGCGTTGTGACACGGCTTTAAGCCTTTCCCCTTGTCTTTGTCTCTTCCTCGCCTTGTGCGGCTCTGTTTACGGTCGCCATTATTGGTGCGATGCACGTCCCCAGCTGCTAACGACTTTCAACACCTTCCCTCCTCCCCAGGTTCCATCGGCCATAAAGCAACCCAGCCTTGAGGTCTGCACGACGCTCGAATTGCTGAGAATTGTAGACGGTGCGTTGGTTGAATCGCGACTGAGGCTTCGCTGGACTTAACATGTGTTCTGTGCACCTTGCTGTGTCAGTGGCTGAGGCTCGACAGAGAGCTGACCATGTGCTACAACAAAACAAACAAACAAAAAAGAAAAGTTTTAATATCTTAAGTATTTTTTAAAAGATTCTTTCTCATTGGAAGCAGGCTGGCTTCTTTTGTTGTGGCTGAAGAGGAAAGTTGAAATGATATTGATCTAAAGGCAGTGCAGAGGGAGTGATCCCTGAGAATTAGGGGCACTGGTGGATCCAGAGGGAACTGCGCTAACCTCCTGCTGCCACCGTGACAGCGGACGGGAGATCCATAATCAGATGTTGTGCGTTTGTGTCGTGTTCTGCCACGTGGAAGCTCATAGCCGGGGATTGTTTCTCCCGCTATTTACTAACCAGTTTCCACCTTCTTCCCTTTCTGAGGAAACGATACCAAGGTGGGAAAGGGAACTAATGTTTCTCAGTGTGACTACATCAAGTGACTGCTTCGGGCAGAAAGTGGTGTAGGCTATGGCTCAAATCAGTGAACAGCTCAAAATCTGCATAAAGTTCATACTGAACAAAAAAAAACAAGTCTTTAACCTGAGCTTGTATCTTATTACATATCTCTCTCTTTTCCCTCAACCCCTACTTATTATTGTTAAATCGTTATGTTGGTGATATTTTATACACAGGAGTTTAATCCTGTACTCTGCATCCTGAGGCTCGGATGGAATATTTTTGCTGTTTATAAAGGGCCTCGGAGAAAGATTGAGCAGGGTTTTAGATGCAGAAAGTGGGTGCAAGGGAGGCTTTGGCAGAGGGCGAGGATCGGCAGTAAGATGGCTCTGTGCCTCTCCGTAAACGGGTGGATGCGAGAGTTGGTGAAGCAGGTGGTGGGCAGCTTGGACTCGCTGCCACACGCTGAACAGTGTGCCACAACTGACCCTGTCCTTGCGGGACAGACTGCAGTCGGAGAGTGGCCTTTCACATGCGCCCTCAGCCCCCAAACCCTGTCTCACGTCCCGCTGAGCCCTGGGGCTGTTTTCAATGGGCGAGGGCTGCCTGGGTAGAGCCAGCCGTACAAGGGAGTAGCCCTTCACTGGTGCAGGGGTTGTGCCCATGCAAGGGTTCGCCCACCCTGTGATACCTTTGGTTCAAATGTCAGGCACCAAACTGGCATAAGTTACCCAGTCTGAAGAGGATGCAGTTGGATCTCATGGTGCAGTAGAGGAACAGTTTCTATACCCCTCTACCCCAGCACCCAAGCAACTGATTCAACCTCCTCTCCTGTTCAGCAGAAAGTTAATTAGGAATGATCTTGTTTGAAGTGATGCGAGAATGGTTCTGCACCTCGTCAGGAAGGAGACAGATGGAGAGAGTCAGGGCTGGTTTCACGAAAAGGACCAAATGGATCACAGACTTCTTCCAACGTCCTCCAGCCCATTGAGAGCAAGATAAGGGGACTGAGGGAGTGACAGACGTGGACTGTGGTTGTCCAATAATCAAAGTGTCTGTGTGGCATTAATAGGAATTGGTTATGGGGGTCAAAAGGCAGAGAGAGAATGCTTTCAGGTGGAAAGAGTTCAAAGAGAGAGTTTATTTAAACAGTTCTAACATGGCGCGAGAGTTGCAAAGGACCTGGGTTTCCTGAGGTTACCTGCAGTTGGAACGAGAGCTTGTTGTGACTAGAGAGTGGGGCAAAAAACTGAAGGTCTTTGTACAAGTACCAATTTATTGTGAATTTAACTTCTTCCTGTTAACTGTGTTGAAAAGAAGCAAATGTCGGTATCCACTGATGTGTAATCCAGCATACTGCCAGATGCTGGGACAGGGGATATGTAACCTAATGCAGTACCAGATATTGGTACACAATGATATGTAACCCAGTGTATTACCAGATATCAGTACATGATGATGTGTTGCCAGATGTTGGTACATGGTGATGTGTGATCCAGATGTTGGTCCACAGTGTGCCCAGTGTATTGTGATGCGCGTACAGTTGCCTACATGGATTGGCACTGGCCTTCCGCTACACTTGGCCATCGCCAGTAAAAACGCCTAACTGCATCGTTCCTCCCCACGCACAGAACAGAAAGGAGGCAAGGGAGACCCTACTCTGTCCTTGTTTTATTGATTGTCCTCCTTGTCTGCGTGGGTGGGAGTTTGGGGCCATGGGAGAGAGAGAGAGAGAGGGCCAGAGTTGGCCAGGCACATGCGATGGAACAAAGTTTTCATCCTATTAACAACACGGTCCAAAAGGTAAAGAGAATTGACGAGAGAGAGGAAAAAAACAAAGTTCATTCAACATGCTTTCCTGGCTTGTTTAGAAAATTTTAAACCTACAGGAATAATCTTCACAATTTACAACATACTTGTAGAACCTGTAACCAGTTCTGATTAAGATACACAGATTCCTACCTCTGCCCCACTGCACCTGACCACAAGCTAAACACTCTCTCTCTTAACTTGACAGTCCCTTGGCAATGGGCAGTTGCTGAAGATCAATAATGGTCTTGGCTCTCCCTGTGAAGGCAGCAACCTATGCTAGCATCTGCTAGACATCTAACTGTTCTATTAGCCTCCTATCTTGTGAATGGGAGTCTTTACAGAATTACAACAAATGAATGTAAATTTTCATTATATATTGTATTGGTTGTAAATAACTGGAAAAATATATGCTGTCTGGAATCCAAATATAATTTTACATCTCGCTCATATTTTTTTTGTAAAGTGTTGCAATAATATTTATTTTCCAAAACAAAATCAAAATATTTCTGTTTTTAATTCCAGTGTGTCGCCCTTCTGGTTGTACAGCCAGACCTAGTTATTTGTTCGTGTTTTTAAACAGTTCCTACAATGTATTTAATCTTCTTTCAATGTGACAATATTATGTTATAAGCTAACTTGTTTTACATGAGCACATTACTGAAGTGCCTTAGAACATGGCTTATCTGATTTAATCTTTCCTGGATTTTGTTAATAAAATATTATCATGTGCTCATTTGCATTTTGGCTCATTAATTCACAGTTTTTAACGACTGCAGAGTGGGCAGGGTGAAAGGTGAAGGTTCAGTGGATGTCAGACCATGATTAGTACGGGCGTCAGGGGTTATGGGGAGAAGGCAGGAGAATGGGGTTAGGAGGGCGAGATAAATCGGTCATGATTGAGTAGACTATTACTTATGACCAGGGATGAGATGTGCTGGGAAGAACATGGATGAATGGAAGAAGATATAGAGCAGTTGTCATTTATATAGAGGCAGGAGAGACCTGCGGATAGTTTGGGGGGGAGGGGGGGGGGGGATCTTGAGTAAAAAATAAAGTGCTGGAGGCACTCAGCAGGTCAGGCAGCATCCGCGGGGGGAAATGGACAGGCAAAGTTTCAGGTTGGGACCCTTCAGGAATGGATATCAAATGGCCATTCGGGTTACAGTAGTCTCCTGCAGAGCAACATGATAATGATTGGTCGAAACAAAGAACTGCAGATGCTGGTTTATACCAAAGATAGACACAAAAGTGCTGGAGTAACCCTGGGTCAGGCAGCACCTCTGGAGAAAAAGGATGGGTGACATTTCGGGTCGGGACCCTTCTCAGATTAGATTTGCTGAAAGGACCAATGCTGGCCAGAACTCCTTGAAGCCATGGGTCATTTCACTTAATAATGCCCCTTGAACCATGCAGCTTCTACAAGGGATGGCACTCCAGCATCAGATTCATTAAATTCACAAATGTCAGATCCGGAGGCACCTTGTTTTCACCATTGGCCCAGACCAGCTCAAACTTACCTACACTGTGGTCACCAAGGCTGGTCATAAGTGCATCAGAACTGATGCAAATGTGTTCACCAAGAACATAAGAGCATTGAGCAGGAGGAGGCTATTCACCTCTTGACCGTGTTCTGCCATTTATCGCGATCAAGACTGATCTCCCTCAGTTTCACTTTTCTCCACCGTCCCCCTATCCCTTGATTCCCCCATATATCCTGAAATCTATCAATCTTACCTTAAGTGGCTAAAGAATTAAATCCTCTAGACACGCCTGATTCTGAGTCGGCAAGCACCGGTTCTTGATGCCTTTGTTTAGTTTTGTTTTATTTGCTGAAGTCCAGTGAAAAGATTTTGTTTGTGTGGTATCCAGTCAGCAAAAAACTATACACAAATACAATCAAGCCGCCCACAGAGCACAGATAAACAATAACTTGTACAACATTCAGTGCAAGATATAACATTGGGGTCTGATTAAAGATCAATCAAAGGTCTCCAATTAGGTAGATGGGAGGTCAGGACTGCACACTAGCTGATGAAAGGACTGTCCAGTTGCCTGATAACAGCTGGGGAGAATTTGTTCCTGAATCTGGAGGTATGGATCTTCAAAGTTCTGTACCTCTTGGGAATGTCCCGGGTGAGACTGGTCCGTGATTTTGCAGGCGGCCTTAGCGAGGCAGCATGAAGTGTAGATGGAGTCAATGGAAGGAAGGATGGTTTGTGCAATGCTCCGCAATCTCTCGCGGTCTTGGATGGAGCTGTTCCCAAACCAGGCTGTGATGCATCTCAATAAAATGCTTTCTACAGCGCGTCTGTGGAAGTTGGTGAGCCATCTAAGGCAGTAGAAGTGCTGGTGTGCGTTCTTAGCCATAGCTCCCATGTGGCTGGTCCAAGACAAATTGCTGGTAATATTTATTCCTAAGAACTTGAAGTTTTTGACCATCTCTGCCTCTCTACTTTGGCGTCATCAATGTACACCAGGGTGTGTGTACTGCGTCGCTTCTTGAAGTCAATCATAATCTCCTTTGTTTTGCTGACATGAGGGTGAGGTTGTTGTCTTGGCACCAAGTTACGAGGATCTCAATCTACTTTCTCTAATCTGTCTCGTCATTATTCGATATCTGGCCCACGACGGTGATGTCATCTGCGAACTTGTAGATTGAGTTGGATTGGTATTTGGCTGCACAGTCGTGAGTGTGGGGGCTAAGAACACATCCTTGTGGGGAATCAAAATCGGTATTGAGAATTATCGCAGGGGATGATTTGTCACAAACCCACACTGATTATGGTCTGTTGGTCAGGAAGTCGAGGAACCAGTTGTAGAAGGGTGTGCTGACTCCAGTTTGGAGATGAGCTTCGTTGGGATAGTGCTATTGAAAGCAGATCTGTAGTCTATGAATAGGAGTCAGACGTTGGTGTCCTTCTTATCCAGGTATTCCAGGGATGGGTGTAGGGCCAGAGAGATGGCATCTGCCGTGGACCTGTTGTAGCGATAGGCGAACTACAGTGGATCAAGGCTGCTTGGTGGGCTGGAGTTAATGTGTGCCTTAACCAATCTCTCTAAGCACTTCAAGATGGTGGATGTCAGGATAACTGGTCATTTTGATCTCTGCATCTATCCTGTTGATCCTATGAGTATTTTGTAGGTCTCATTGTGGTAGCCTTTCATCCTTCGTATCACTAGCAGCTCGGTGGCACAGTGGTAGAGTGCTTGCAGTGTCAGATATCCAGGTTCAATCCCAATTACAGGTGCTGTCTGTAGGGAGTTTGTATGTTCTCCCCGTGACTGGATGGGTTTACTCCAAGATCTTTGGTTTCCTCCCACAAAGATGTACAGGTTTGTAGGTTAATTGGCTTGGGTTTGTATACTTGGTATAAGTGTAAATTGTCCCTAGTGTGTGTAAACTTGAGTTAGGGGATCGCTGGTCAGCACGGACTCAGTGGGCCGAAGGGCCTGTTTCTGCGTTGTACCTCTCAACTAAACCAAACTAGCGATTCGAGTCGTAGCTCCTCATGTGATGTACTCACCATGCCAAGATATGATGGACACACGATCCCGGCAAAGACTTCTCTTTGTTCACCTTTTCTGGTCCCCCTCCCATACCTGGTTCCACCTGCCCATCACTGAGACATTTATCCGCCTGGGTTTCTACTTCCTTGACCTACACTTTCTATCCTCTTTCCCCATCTGGTTCCATCATTCCTCCCTTACCTGGTTCCACTTATCACTGCCCAGTCTCTGTCTCTAGCTTCCTCCCTGGCTCCAAATGTTTTTCTTATCTATTTCCATCTATCAACCAATGTCTCTAAACTCCCCCTCCCCCTCCCCTCCCTCCCCCCCATCACTTACAAACCGTTTTCTAACTTCTCCCTCTCACCTCTACATACTGACTATCTCGCCTCCTCAATCTAAATCCTGATGTAGGGTTTCGACCCAAAATATCAACTATCCCACTACCTTCACAGATGCTTCCTGACCTGCTGAGCCTCTCCAGCAGTTTATTTTTGATCCAGATTCCAGCATCTGCAGTCTCTTGTGTATCCCGGTTATGCTGAATTCAGTGTTAAGAAAGTGGTGAGATCATAGCATGAATAGACAGAGCCAGGGTGGTGATCAGAAAGGAAAATTAAGTTTAACATTTATGATGGAGAACTTTGAGGATGCAATCAGCAGCAGAGACCAATAATCTACTATATAAAGAAAAATTACAATGACTAACAGAAAGAAAAAAGCTATTTGGTGAAATGTCAAATGTAATGTATTGTAAGTAACAGCTCAGCAATGGGACAACATGCTAGGATTAGTTAAAGGATGAGACACAGAGGGCAGGAATAAACAAGTTATTTTCTTGTTGGCAGTTTGACACTGTTGTGGTACCTGCAGATATATATAATGTGCAGTAATGGGCAATTGAAGAATTTAAAATGCAAGAAAATAGGAGTAGACCACATGACCCTCTCAAGCCTATCCTGCCATTCAATATCATCATGGCTGATCTGCCCCCAAAGCGCTTGCTCTGCATTAGTTTCCCACTACATTTGATGAAAAGAAAGAACATATACAGGTTTGCTGCAGGTATAGAGCCAGATGGGAGAGACACTTGTGTGAAGAACACAAAATGTCTGCATAGCGAGTTGGCCAGGATCAACTATTGGGCAGAAGAAGGTGCAGATGAACAATAGTGCGAGAACATGTGAGGTGATTTGCACTTGTTGGGAAAATAGAGCAAAAAAAACCCAGCATGCTTTTAGAATGGCGAGGATCTAGCGCGGGGAGCCACTTGAGTGTGTTGGACCAGGAAGGCAAACACTGGCAACTATGCAAGAGAAAGCAAGATGCTGAGTCTCTGAGGCAATTTGGAGAGTTATCATAGAGTTATACAACATGGCAACAGGCCCTTCGGTCAAACTCATCCATGCCAAGAAAGGTGCCTACCAAGGGTCTGGAGAAGCGTCCCGACCTGAAATGTCACCTATTGTTTTTCTCCAGGGAAGCTGCCTGACCCGCTGAGTTACTCCAGCAATTTGTGTCTATCGTTGTGTTGAGCTGAGCTAGTCCCATTTGATAGTGTTTGACCCATATCCTTGTAAAACCTTTCCTCTCTATGTACCAGCCTCAATATCTTTTAAACATTGTAAATTAAGTGTCTTAACAGATTATTCCACATACTCACCTGTGAAAAAAGCTACCACATCAGGACCATTTCAAATCTTACCTTCCTTACCTTCCTCATCTCTGTGAGAGCAAAGTAGAGAGCCGAGTCAGACTGGAGGATCTTGAACCAGGGATGCAATGATAGGGAAAGACACAAGCTATTTGGGACCTAAAAGAATGACATTTCTTCCTCAGGGCATTGGGAATCTTTGGAATTCAGCACATGCTGTGGCTATTTTGAACTCTGAGCGACAAGGGTTGTGGGGATCAAATATTTCAGGGACAAGGCACAAGATGTTCCTATCGAATGGTGAACAGGCTTCTGAGGCCGAGTGGCTTACTCCAGTCTCTTTTTTAGGAGAGGTTTCGAAAGTAATTAAAATTTTCCGCTCACAGGAAGAGGGCATAGATACCAGCCAATCGGCAAAGAAATACAAGGCAGATGAGGAAAATGTGCTCATACAAAGAGTTGCTGTGCGTGGTGTGAAAGGACACCACTTCCTGTGTAAAAATCTTGCCCCACTCATCTTCATTAAACTTTCCCCCTCTCACCTTACATCCATGCCCTCTGGTGTTGGACCAAGTTTACCAACTTCTTTGTCATCCACAGTTCCGTTACCTTGCTGTCCTTATCCGTCCTCCTTACTGGAACATGTTGATCCTGCACTTTGATCAGCTGGCCTTTAAATGACTCCCACCTGTCATTTGTGGACTTACCAAATAATAACTGCTACCAATCTACCCTCCTTAGCTCCTAAGACATTGTAATCTGCCTTGCCCCAATTAAGTACTTTCCCTCAACATCCACACACACCTATTCAAAAGATTCTTAAAACTTGCAGATCACACTGTCTCTCGCCAACTATCAGCCAATCAGGGAACTTCCTTGCCTGTGGTCATCTTTTGGCGGCCATAATTAGTCCTAATCTTTTCTTGCTTTCAGTCCCCCCCCCCCCCCCCTACAATCAGTCTGAAGAAGAGTCCCCACCCAAAATGTCACCTGCCCATTTTCTCCAGAGATGCTGCCTGACGCACTGACTCTAGCATTTAGTGTCTATCTTTGGTATAAACCAACGTCTGCAGTTTCTCTTTATTACATGAAAACGTATGGAGTTGTGATCACTATGGAGGTGTACATCCACTAAGGTTAGGAGGCTTCCCAGTTCTCTTTTAAGTAATTCCGTTTCACTGCGTTCTGGGCAGTAGGTTCCCACTGTGGGAATTGGAGGTTGTGAGGGACAGGGTGAGAGGATGTGGGGAGTATTGTAGACGTAGGGAGTGGGTATTATCTCGGGGATTGTAAGTGGGGCACTTTGCATTATCTCCCTGTAACCATGTGGGTTTCCTCTAGGTGTTCTGGTGAGTCAGTAGGCTAATTGGCCACTGTAAATTGTTCTTGGTGAGTGGGTGAGTGGTTAGAATCTGGGGTTAATGGGTATATGGGGTGAATAGATTACAGGGAGAATTAGTAGGAAATTCGATTGCTGTAAAACCTGACTTGACTCAATGGGTTGAATGGTCTCCTTTATGTCGTAAAGAAGATTGAAGAAGAAGTATTGATATATTTTTAGAGAAAAGGGAATCAATGCATGCAGGGTCATTACAGAAGAGTGATGCTGAGGGAAAATGTTAGCCATAATCTTACAGAACAGATGCAAGAAGCTGAATGTTTCTGTGTTTACGTCTTTATCTACCTAAAAATCGATCCTCAGCTCCTGCGCTCCCCAGATCTCTTTGATAGCTGTGCAGAACAACAGTCAGCATTCCGTCAGTTCCAGGAAAGGACTTTGTTCAGGGCTAAATTTAAACTTTTAATAACTGCAAACCCCGAGAGAATGGAAGAAATGTCTGCAATAAGCATTGTCTCCAATCTAGGCTGTTCCATTCACACTCCCCTTCTCGAAGTTGCCAATAAGCCGTGTGATCCTGCAGTTAGCTAACAACAGCAATTCCTGCATATAAAAGAAAAACTTGCCTTTATAGATCTTATTTTTTGTTCACTATAACTTTTTATTCTCAGCATTGATTTTAACCACTGAAAGGGTGAGGACATTATTGACTTCTCCAGCATTATTGCGAATCTCCCTTGAGGAGCGGTCGGTGGTGTGCTGCTTCCTTGAACCACTCCACTCCCACTGGTGACGATGTTCCCATGGTGCTGTTGTGGAGGGAGTTCCAGGGTTTAGACCCAGTGATGATGAAGGAATGGCAATATATTTCCATGGCTGGATGGTTGTTGACTTGGAGGGGAATCTGCAGGCAGTGGTGTTTCCATGCACCTACTGCCCATGTCCTTTCAGAAGGTAGAGTTGGGGTTTTCGAGAGGGGGCAGTCGGAGTTGGCTTGGTGAGCTGCCCAATTGTTCTACACCTGATTCTGGTCTGCCTAACAGGGTAGAATCAGAATCAAATTCCTGAACGTAAGTGCCCGAGTCCGAAAACCAGTTAACCAGCAACCTTGGAAGAACATAGAGTGAGTGGCATTATTGGAAGACAGAAGTCATGTTTCCAGAGCATCTATCGTTGGCTAAATATGCTTCACAGACCAGAGGCAGCAGGAAGTGTGTGGCCCAGTGGCACAGCTGGTAAAGCCACTGCCTCACAGGTTCGATCCTGCCCTCGGGTGCTGTCTGTTTGGAGTTTGCACGTTCTCCCTGTGACCGCACGGGTTTCCCCCAGGTGCTCCGGTTTCCTTCCAACATCCCAAAGACTTGCAGGTCGATAAGTTAAGGGGCCACCTGTAAATTGCACCCAGCATGTAAATAGGAGAAACTGAAGAGAGTTTCTGAGGGAATGAGAGAACAATAGTTCATGGGAACAAATTAGTGCCAGTGTTTGGTTGATTAGTGAGCTGACATAGACAACCGGCCAAATGGTGTGGTATGAAGTAAGTGTGAACGATGATTGTATCAGAAAATACAAATGGTTTGGGGGAACCGCATTATCATTGTGCCCTGGCTGTAAATGGGCTGCAGCTGGTCATAGAGTCATAGAATCATAGTCATACAGCATGGAAACAGGCTCTTCGGCCCAATTAGCCTAGGCCGGCCAACATGCCCCATCTTCAATAGTCCGCACTTGACCCATAACCCACTAAACCTATCCTATCCATGTACCAGTCCCAAAGTCTCTCAAATGTAACGATAGTACCTGCCTCAACTACCTCCTCCAGCAACTCGTTCCATAAACCGAACATCATTTGTGTAAAAAGGTTACCCCCTCGGATTCCCATTAAATCTTTCTCCCCTCACCTTAAACCTATGTCCTCCAGTTCTCGATTCCCGATACTCTGGACCAATGTACGTTTACCCGATCTATTCCTCTCATGATTTTGTACATTACTATAAGATCACCCCTCATCCACCTGCACACCAAGGAGTAAAGTCTTGCCAGCTCAACCTCTCCCTACAGCGCAGGCCCTCGAGCCCTGGCAACATTCTCGTAAATCTTTTCTGCACCCTTGCCAGCTTGTCAACACCTTTCCTATGACAATGGGGACCAAAACTGAACACAATTCTCTAAATGTGGCTTAACCAACGTCTTACATATATGCAACATGACCTCCCAACTTTTAACCTCAATACTCTGAGTGATGAAGTCCAATGTGCCAAAAGCCTTTTGACCATCCTATCTACCTGTGGTGCCACTGGAACTATGTACCAGCACTTCTCTATCCCTCTGCTCTACAACACTCCCCAGAGTCCTACCATTTATTGTGTCGATCCTTCTCTTTGTTACATCCCCACCACCCAAAATATTAGAACCAGTGAAACTAACCTCGGAAACAGGTCAAAAGTGACTGTATTCTTGGATCATAAGCCACAGCAAGAGTCAGGCTAAGCACACATGATCCTGGCTGTGGTATTATTTTTATAAATTCCTATTTCCTTATTTTGCAAAAAGGTGTTTTACAAAAAGGGTGAAGAGGAACTTTGAAATATAAAGTGTACTTTAGTTATGGGGAGAGATTGAATAGACCTGATTTGTTTTCCCTGCAGTGAAGGAGGCAGAGTGGGGACCTGATAGAGGTATATGAGATTATGAGAGGCATAGACAGGGTAAATAGAGAAGAATATTTTTTTCCAGTGGTTGGTATGTCAAAAAACAAGAGGGCATGTGTTTAAGGTGAGAGGAAAATGTTTTAAAGGGGATCTGAGGGGTAAAGTTTTTTTACACAGAATGGTTAAACTCATGATGTTTAAGAGGCGTTTAGCCAAAGACTGAAATAGGCAATGCATTGCAGGGTACGATCATAATGCAGGTAAGTGGGATTAGTGTAGATGGGCAAAAGGGTTGGCATGGATGAGGTTGGGGCAAAGGATTCACCAGTGTGATGCCTGAACTGGGAGGTTCTATCCATCAGGACAGTCTGATCAATTGGCAATAGACAATAGACAATAGACAATAGACAATAGACAATTGACAATAGGTGCAGGAGTAGGCCATTCAGCCCTTCGAGCCAGCACCGCCATTCAATGCGATCATGGCTGATCACTCTCAATCAGTACCCCGTTCCTGCCTTCTCCCCATACCCCCTCACTCCGCTATCCTTAAGAGCTCTATCCAGCTCTCTCTTGAAAGCATCCAACGAACTGGCCTCCACTGCCTTCTGAGGCAGAGAATTCCACACCTTCACCACTCTCTGACTGAAAAAGTTCTTCCTCATCTCCGTTCTAAATGGCCTACCCCTTATTCTTAAACTGTGGCCCCTTGTTCTGGACTCCCCCAACATTGGGAACATGTTTCCTGCCTTTAATGTGTCCAATCCTCTAATTATCTTATATGTTTCAATAAGATCCCCCCTCATCCTTCTAAATTCCAGTGTATACAAGCCCAATCGCTCCAGCCTTTCAACATACGACAGTCCCGCCATTCCGGGAATTAACCTAGTGAACCTACGCTGCACGCCCTCCATAGCAAGAATATCCTTCCTCAAATTTGGAGACCAAAACTGCACACAGTACTCCAGGTGCGGTCTCACCAGGGCCCGGTACAACTGTAGAAGGACCTCTTTGCTCCTATACTCAACTTCTCTTGTTACGAAGGCCAACATTCCATTGGTTTTCTTCACTGCCTGCTGTACCTGCATGCTTCCTTTCATTGACTGATGCACTAGGACACCCAGATCTCGTTGAACTCCCCCTCCTCCTAACTTGACACCATTCAGATAATAATCTGCCATTCTATTCTTACTTCCAAAGTGAATAACCTCACACTTATCTACATTAAACTGCATCTGCCATGTATCCGCCCACTCACACAACCTGCCCAAGTCACCCTGCAGCCTTATTGCATCTTCCTCACAATTCACACTACCCCCCAGCTTAGTATCATCTGCAAATTTGCTAATGGTACTTTTAATCCCTTCGTCTAAGTCATTAATGTATATCGTAAATAGCTGGGGTCCCAGCACCGAACCTTGCGGTACCCCACTGGTCACTGCCTGCCATTCCGAAAGGGACCCATTTATCCCCACTCTTTGCTTTCTGTCTGTCAACCAATTTTCTATCCATGTCAGTACCCTACCCCCAATACCATGTGCCCTAATTTTGCCCACTAATCTCCTATGTGGGACCTTGTCGAAGGCTTTCTAAAAGTCGAGGTACACCACATCCACTGACTCTCCCCTGTCAATTTTCCTAGTTACATCCTCAAAAAATTCCAGTAGATTTGTCAAGCATGATTTCCCCTTCGTAAATCCATGCTGACTCGGAATGATCCTGTTACTGCTATCCAAATGCTCAGCAATTTCGTCTTTTATAATTGACTCCAGCATCTTCCCCACCACTGATGTCAGACTAACTGGTCTATAATTACCCGTTTTCTCTCTCCCTCCTTTCTTAAAAAGTGGGATAACATTTGCTATCCTCCAATCCACAGGAACTGATCCTAAATTTATAGAACATTGAAAAATGATCTCCAATGCTTCCACTATTTCTAGAGCCACCTCCTTAAGTACCCTAGGATGCAGACCATCAGGCCCTGGGGATTTATCAGCCTTCAGTCCCATCAGTCTACCCAAAACCATTTCCTGCCTAATGTGGATTTCCTTCAGTTCCTCCATCACCCTAGGTTCTCCGGCCCCTAGAACATTTGGGAGATTGTGTGTATCTTCCTCAGTGAAGACAGATCCAAAGTAACGGTTTAACTCGTCTGCCATTTCTTTGTTCCCCATAATAAATTCCCCTGCTTCTGTCTTCAAGGGACCCACATTTGCCGTGACTATTTTTTTCCTCTTCACGTACCTAAAAAAACTTTTGCTATCCTACTTTATATTATTGGCTAGTTTACCCTTGTACCTCATCTTTTCTCCCCGTATTGCCTTTTTAGTTAACTTTTGTTGCTCTTTAAAAGAGTCCCAATCCTCTGTCTTCCCACTCTTCTTTGCTATGTTATACTTCCTCTCCTTAATTTTTATGCTGTCCCTGACTTCCCTTGTCAGCCACAGGTGTCTCTTACTCCCCTTAGAGTCTTTCCACCTCTTTGGAATAAATTGATCCTGCAACCTCTGCATTATTCCCAGGAATACCTGCCATTGCTGTTCTACCGTCTTCCCTGCTAGGGCCTCCTTCCAGTCAATTTTGGCCAGCTCCTGCCTCATGCCTCTGTAATCCCCTTTGCTATACTGTAATACCGACACTTCCGATTTTCCCTTCTGCCTTTTCATTTGCAGAGTAAAACTTATCATGTTGTGATCACTGCCTCCTAATGGCTCTTTTACCTCTAGTCCCCTTATCAGATCAGGATCATTACACAACACTAAATCCAGAATTGCCTTCTCCCTGGTAGGCTCCAGTACAAGCTGTTCTAAGAATCCATCTCGAAGGCACTCTACAAACTCTCTTTCCTGGGGTCCATTTCCAACCTGATTTTCCCAGTCTACCTGCATGTTGAAATCTCCCATAACCAATCTTTTTAAGAATCAAGAGATATGGGTTGGATATAATGGATGGAGATGAGGAGAAGTTTGGAGACACAAGAGACTGCAGATGCTCCTGGAACCTTGAGCAGAAAACTGCTGGAAAACCTCAGTGGGCCGGGCCAGCATTTGCAGGGGGAAATGGACAATGATGTTTCACACTGGGACTTTTCTGCAGACGGAGTCTGAAGACCCGGTTTCCAACAGTTTACATTTTGTTGACAAGATATTTCCTCTTTTGTTAGGATTGTGAAATGTGGTATTCATCACACAAGTGCAATGTCACAAGAGAATGACTCAAACACAGCTGCTAATGAATTCATCTTCTCTTAGATTTCCTTCCACTGCGGTTCTGTGTGGCCTCGTGACTGATGAATCTGAAGTGGGAACCACAGAAACTGCCACGGTTGGGGCAGGTGGTGGCTGATAGGGGAGGCGAGTAGTCTGAGACGTAGTGGCTCCATCCGCCCATTGCTCGGTGCCTCTGTCAGCTCCCAATACAAGGCCTCAAGGTTCTCAACACCGTACACATGCACTTTCTTAATGTTGAGTGGTCACGGGCCAGAGACTCCCAGAGCTCAGTGGGGAGGTCAGTTTTTAGTTTTAGAGATACAACATGGAAACAGGCTCTCAGCCCACTGAGTCCACGCTGCCCTGTTCAAAGTACTTCTCTATTATCTCACTTTCACGTCCGTTCTCTACCTACTAGGTGCAATTTACAGAGGCCAATTAGCCTGGAAGCCCGCACATCTTTGGGATGTTGGAGGAAACTGGAGCAACGAGAAGAAACACATGCACAGGGACAACTTCCAAACTCCTCACAGGCAGCACCAGAGGTGAGGAATGAACGGGTTACTTGCGCTGTGAGGCAGCAGCTCTACCAGCTGCGCCACTGTGCTACCCTTACATTTCTTCATAGCAGCTTTGAGCACATCCTTGAATCTCCTCCTCTGTGTGGCTAGTGATCTCTTCCTGTGATGGAGCTCAGAATATTGTGTCCATTTTTTGGAGTCTGGTGTTGGGTTGTGAACGATGTGACCTGCCCAGCATAGCCAACTGAGTACAATAAGGCCTCGAGGCTAGCCTGGGAGATGACACTGACTTTGGCAAGGTCCTTCTAGTAAATGTGGATGTGGACCATTGACTTTAAGTGTCTACTATAGTTATGCAATCTCTCTGGCAGATGGCTTTTCGTAGTCACATTGGGGTTCCATTGGGGTAGGGTTAAATGAGTGAATAAGGGAATCCGAGTTGAAATCCCACATCAAATTCAGCTCATTGAAAGTTGATGATGGCACTGGACTGAGAGTAAAATTCATCAGGTTCACTAATGACCTCCTGGGAAGTAAATCCTTACTTAGTCTGACCTCCAGGCCCATTGGCCTCTGAAACCCTTGACTGACCCGCAGTTCAAAAGGCTACCGACAGCCTTTCCTGCATTGCGTGCATCCTATAAATAAATAAGGATAACAAATTATTAACCTAATCATCTCCTCAGAACACTCTTGGAAACCCTTTCACTGATTAAACGGTTCAATCTTATCAAAACATATAAGATTATTAAGGGGTTGGGCATGTTAGAGGCAGGAAACATGTTCCCAATGTTGGGGGAGTCCAGAACCAGGGGCCACAGTTTAAGAATAAGGGGTAGGCCATTTAAAACGGAGATGAGGAAAAACTTTTTCAGTCAGAGAGTTGTAAATCTGTGGAATTCACTGCCTCAGAAGGCAGTGGAGGCCAGGTTTCTGAATGCATTCAAGAGAGAACTAGATAGAGCTCTTAAGGATAGCGGAGTCAGGGGGTATGGGGAGAAGGCAGGAACGGGGTACTGATTGAAAATGATCAGCCATGATCACATTGAATGGTGGTGCTGGCTCGAAGAGCCGAATGGCCTCCTCCTGCACCTATTGTCTATTGTCTATTGATGCAGGAAGTTCCCAATAACCATGCGATAAGCTGTTGTTGGGGTTTTAGGGAGGGATGTTGCATTAGGCACGCTGATATTTCTCACATATTGAATTGATAAATCCACCAGGTCCTGGAGGACGAGGTTAACAACTCGCCTGAGAAACAGAACCCCTAATAATACACTGAACACGCCGAACACGTCTGCTCAGTCCACCAAGGCCTACTAGACCTCCCGGTTGCTGACCATTTTAACTCTTCTTCCCATTCTCATACTGACCTTTCTGACCCGGACCTTAATTGCCAGAGTGAGGACCACACGCAAACTGGAGGAACAGCATCTCATGTTTAGCTTGGGGAGCTTACAACCCTGTGGTATGAGTATTGATTTCTCCGATTTTGGGTAACTAACCTAAACCCAACCCTGCCCCCCCCTCCAATTCCTTTGCCCCACCTAGACTTGCACCCATTTCCCCCACCCCCCCCCCTTCCTTCACTTCCACCAACATTCCTGTTTCTGGCTTCACAATTCTATTCTTATCTTACGCTTTTGCCTTTTCATCACTGGTCTAACCATTTGCATTTCAAAACCTCCCCTGGGCACGACAGCTATCCATGTTCTCCAGAGATGATGCCTGACCCGCTGAGTTACTCCAGCACTTTGTGTTTTTTTTTGGTAAACCACCACTTGCAGTTCCGTGTGTCCTTCGTCCTTTGGTACAGTATTGCCACACTTCGCAATCAAATTCGGGAGTGGGTCTCTGTCAGCACTTTCTGACAATCAAGTTGATGACAAAGCAATCAGTGCTTGTTATTTGTGAGTCACCAGATGCATAATCATGCACCAAAACCTGTCGTTGGTCGCCCCTTGACAAATGCATTTAGTCTGCGTTGTGGGGATACTACCATCTAGTGGTAGATCATTGACTTGCAAGAAAAGTTCAAACACGAGCTGCACGCACATACCTCTCTCTCCGTTTTACACTGCACTGGCTAACACACATTAATCATAAAAAGGCGTGGCCTGGCCCGCTGAGTTACTCCAGCACCTTGTGTCTTTTCTTGTAAACCAGCATGTACAGTTCCTTGTTTCTACACTTTAACCGCAGCCACATCTAACCCATTTTTAGTTTCTGTCGAGGGAACCTTCCTCTGTACTTAATCTATTCTAGATTAGCCTTTATCCCAAACCCCACTTTGAAAGTGTGAGTATGTTTTATTTTAAATTAACTTCATTTACAACACTAAATCTTCCTTGAGCAAAAATCTGTGGAGGGAATGGACAGGCAATATTTTGGCTCGCGACATAAAAAAAGATACAAAGTGCTGGATTAACTCAGTGGATTGGGCAGCATCTCTGGAGAACATGCATAGGTGACGTTGTTCGGTTCCCTTCAGACTCTGAGAAAGTGTTGGGGAATGATGCGGAGGTACATTTGTAATGAGGGGTGTTCAAATGTACCCAACAAAACGATAGGTATAACTGCAGCCTGTTTGTGAGTGGCCATGTTACACCTTTGACTTTAGACTTTACTTTAGAGATACAGCATGAAAATAGGCCCTTCAGCCCACCGAGGCCACACTGACCAGTAATCACCCCATACACCAGCACTATTCTGCACATTGGGGACAATTTTTATTAACTTCACCACGAATTTTCATCATGCACTCAAATTCACTTGGACCATCTCCAACACCTCCCTCCCCTTTCTTCTCACAGTCTCCATCTTGAGATAATTGACTGACCTCTATTACAAACCTACTGACTCTCACAACTATCTCAACTACACTTCTTCCCATCCTTCTTCCTGCAAAGACTCTATCCCCTACTTCCAATTCCTCCGTCTACGCCACATCTGCACCCAAGATGAGGTGTTCCATACCAAGACATCTGAGATGTCCTCATGCCTTTGGGAACAGGGGTTCCCCTCTCCCATCATAAATGAGACCCTCACTCTTGTCTCCTCCGTACCCCGCAGCTCTGCACTTGCTCCCCCTCCCCCTAGGCGCAACAGAGACAGAGTTCCCCTTGTCCTTACCTTTCATCCCATCAGCCATCGCAAACAACACATAATCCTCCGACATTTTCGCCACCTCCAACGGGATCCCACATCTTCCCATCTCCACCCCTTTCCGCTTTTCACAGAGACCTTTCCCCACAACTCCCTGGTTAACTCATCCTTTCCCACCCAAACCACACCCTCCCCAGGTACCTTCCCCGGCAAGCGCAGCAGATGCAACACCTGTTCATATTCCTCCTCCCTCGACTCTGTCCAGGGACCCTGAAAGTCCTTTCAGGTTAGGCAGAGGTTCACTTGCACCTCCTCCAACCTTACCTACTGTATCTGTTGTTCATGATGTGGACTTTTATACATCGGCGAGACCAAATGTAGACTGGGCAATCATTTCGCTGAACACCTTCGCTCAGTCCACCTGAACGTACCTGATCTCCCGGTTACAAAACACTTTAATTCTCCTTCCCATTTCCTTTTCGTCCAAGGTATCTTCCATTGTCAGAGTGAGGCTAAACCAAATTGGAGGAACAGCATCTCATATTTCGCTTGGGCAGCTTACAGCCCAGTGGTATGATATTGATTTCTCTAACTTCAAGTAACCCCAGTATCCGCTCCCTCTCCACCCCCCCCCCACCCCCCCCCCCCCCACCCCCCCACCCCCCCAGCCAAGTCACACCAGCTCCTCGTTTTCACCGAACAAACAGCTAACGATGGCCTGTTTCGTTTATCATTGCATATCTTTCATTCGTTATTCTTTATCTCTCTACATTGTCTATATCTCTCCTTTCCCTTTCATAGATACATAGACACTAGGTGCAGGAGTAGGCGATTCGGTCCCTTTAGCCAGCACCACCATTCAATGTGATCATGGCTTATCATCCACAATCAGTAACCCGTTCCTGCCTTCTCTCCATACCCCTAGATTCCGCTAGCCCTAAGAGCTCCATTTAACTCTCTTTTGAATGCATTCAGTGAATCGACCTCCAATGCCTTCTGAGATAGAGAATTCCACAAATTTGGCAACTCTGACAGAAAGCAAAGAGTGGGGATAAATGGGTCCCTTTCAGAATGGCAGGCAGTGACTAGTGGGGTACCGTAAGGCTCGGTGCTGGGACCACAGCCAGGGTCGTCTTAACGCATGGGCCTGATGGGCACTTGCCCGGTGGCCCACGAGCATAGGGGCCCCATGCTGATCTGTGTATGTTAAGTGACTTGCAATAAATAAATACTACTTTAAAAATGTAGGTTCAATAAGTGCTTTTTTCGCAACATTTTCGGTCACTAAGTGCTTCTCACAGCGATCTGTAAGGGCTTTTCGCAACAATGTAGCACCCTAAGTCCATCGCTAAGTGCTTTTCGCCAGCACGACAGGAGGGGGCTGGTAGGGAAAGGGGGGTGGGGGAGAGTAACGGTAGGGGCCCCAGTACACTGCTTTGCCCGGGGGCCCATAATGCTGTAAAAACGGCCCTGACCACAGCTATCTACAATATACATTAATGACTTGGATGAAGGGATTAAAAGTACCATTAGCAAATTTGCAGATGATACAAATCTGGGTGGTAATGTGAACTGTGAGGAAGCTGCTATGAGGTTGCAGGGTGACTTGGACAAGTTGTGTGAGTGGGCGGATGCATGGCAGATGCAGTTTAATGTGGATAAGTGTGAGGTTATCCACTTTGGTGGTAAGAATAGGAAGGCAGATTATTATCTGAATGGTGTCAAGTTAGGAAAAGGGAACGCACAACGAGATCTGGGTGTCCTAGTGCATCAGTCACTGAAAGGAAGCATGCAGGTACAGCAGGCAGTGAAGAAAGCCAATGGAATGTTGGCCTTCATAACAAGAAGAGTTGAGTATAGAAGCAAAGAGATCCTTCTGCAGTTGTACAGGGCCCTAGTGAGACCACACCTGGAGTATTGCGTGCAGTTTTGGTCTCCAAATTTGAGGAAAGATATTCTTGCTATTGAGGGCGTGCAGTGTAGGTTTACTAGGTTAATTCCCGGAATGGCTGGACAGTCGTATGTTGAAAGACTGGAGCGACTAGGCTTGTATACACTTGAATTTAGAAGGATGAGAGGGGATCTTATCGAAACTTATGATTATTAAGGGGTTGGACACGTTAGAGGCAGGAAACATGTTCCCAATGTTGGGGGAGTCCAGAACAAGGGGCCACAGTTTAAGAATAAGGGGTAGGCCATTTAGAACTGAGATGAGGAAAAGCTTTTTCAGTCAGAGTTGTGAATCTGTGGAATTCTCTGCCTCAGAAGGCAGTGGAGGCCAATTCTCTGAATGCATTCAAGAGAGAGCTAGATAGAGCTCTTAAGGATAGCGGAGTCAGGGGGTATGGGGAGAAAGCAGGAACGGGGTACTGATTGAGAATGATCAGCCATGATCACATTGAATGGCGGTGCGTACAGGCTCGAAGGGCCGAATGGCCTCCTCCTGCACCTATTGTCTATTGTCTCTCTGTGTGAAAAGTATTTCCTCACCTCAGAAGGGAAGACACAATGCGTTGGAATAACTCAGCGGGTGAGGCAGCATCTCTGGAGAACATACATGGATAGGCGACGTTTCGGTCAATCTGAAGACGTTCCAACCCGAAACGTCGCCTATCCATGTTCTCCAGAGATGCTGCCCGACCCGCTGAGTTATTCCAGCGCATTGTGTGTCTTCCCTTCTTCACGCTTCACTGGGTCATTTCAGCAATCAAACCGTGGGGGTCTGATCATGGACAGCCAGTATCCCAGAATGCTTCATCAGAGCTCGGAGGACCGATCATGGACAGCCAGTATCCCAGCATGCTTCATCAGAGCTCGGAGGACTGATCATGGACAGCCAGTATCCCAGAGTGCTCTGAGATTGCAGCCAATCAGAATCATTGTGGCGGTCCTGTGCTTGAGGTGTGCGTTCACTGGAGTTTGTTGCCGGGTTGTAGTCGGCAGGCAGGAGGGTCCACTACTACCACCATGGTGAGTGAGGCAGCCGGGCAAGGCACTGTGCTCTGCCGGCTGTCTGGGGCAGAGGGACAGAGACGTGAGCGGCTCACCGCCCGTCCTGACCTCGGGCATCTCTCCCCACAACACAGCTGGCCGGGCAGCGCCTGCGGAGGGAGAAACGCTCCACGGTTCAGCTCATGAATCATCGTCGTGACCAAAGATCTTCAACCTGGAGCATTAACCCTGTCATCGTGCCTTCCCCGACCCGCCGGGGCTTCCTAGCGTTTCCAGATCGTATTTCTGGTTGTACGTCGCTCTCTCGAGGGGTCACACACGCACCCCTCCAGCCCTCAGAGTAATCCTTTTCTGGGGCTCTGCTTCATAACCAGATAGTGATAATATAAAATTATAAGCGGTTTTGGAGTGATTGCTGGTCTGTCGAGTGATGTGGTCTTTGGGTGCTAGTAACTGGTCGTACAGCATGGAAACAGGCACCTCGACCCAACTTACCCATGATGATCAAGATGCCCCACCTGGGCCCATATCCAACTAAACCTTTCCGATCTATGTACCTGTTTTAATGTCTTTTAAATGTTATTGTACCTGTCTCCCCAGGTGTCTCGTTTCATATACCCACCCCCTCAGGAGGAGCTTGATGTGGGGGCTGAAGTTACCCCTCGGGTTCCTATTAAATCTTTCCCCTCCCATCTTAAACCTATGCCCTCTGGTTCTTGATTCCCCTACTCGAGGTAACAGACTGTGAATCTACCCTTTCTATTCCCCTTGTGGCCTTATACACCTCTATAAGATCACCCCTCGTTCTCCTGGTTGTACGAAATTTGTTGGGTGTTCATTGTTTAAAGTGCCCTAACTCTGAAGTTGGTTGCATGGCTAGTCTTGGAGTCTATGATTGTCCTTTTGTGCATTTAACCTTTTTCTATTTCCCATCCTCTTTCCCAGCCGCACCGGAAGAAAAAATCATTCATCCAGAAGAAGTCAGCGGTGACGTTTCACTTGGTGCACAGGAGCCAGAAGGACCCATTGGTCGCTGATGAGAACGCTCCACAGCGAGTTCTGCTGCCGGCTGAGGTGCGTCAACTGTAGCTGAGCACTAGCTGCGAGTGTACACCTGTTTTTTCAGCTATTGGCTTCCTTGTCCATGACATCCCTTCCTCTCTGGGTCTTATAGAAACATATAAAATTCTTAAGGGGTTGGAGAGGCTAGATGCGGGAAGATTGTTCCCGATGTTGGGGGAGTCCAGAACCAGGGGTCACAGCTTAAGGATAAGGGGGAAGTCTTTTAGGACCGAGATGAGAAAACATTTCTTCACACAGAGAGTGGTGAGTCTGTGGAATTCTCTGCCACAGAAGGTAGTTGAGGCCAGTTCATTGGCTATATTTAAGAGGGAGTTAGATGTGGCCCTTTTTGCTAAAGGGATCAGGGGTATGGAGAGAAGGCAGGGACAGGCTACTGAGCTGGATGATCAGCCATGATCATATTGAATGGCGGTGCAGGCTCGAAGGGCCGAATGGCCTACTCCTGCACCTATTTTCTATGTTTCTATAAGATTAGGAACAGGGCATTCAGCCCTTTGGTTCAATTCAGCTAGGTTGATCTGTACCTCAACTCCGTTTATCCCTTATCCCTCCCTTCCCTGCATCCCAACAAAAACTGATTGATTTGTTTTGAAAGTTCCAGTTGACCATTGTCCTTTTGGAAATGCAGTTATGCATATTTCCTCTACACTCTGAACGAAATGTATACTCTGGAATTTAGAAGGATGAGAGGGGATCTTATCGAAACGTATAAGATTATTAAGCGGTTGGACACGTTAGAGGCAGGAAACATGTTCCCAATGTTGGGGGAGTCCAGAACAAGGGGCCACAGTTTAAGAATAAGGGGTAGGCCATTTAGAACTGAGATGAGGAAAAACTTTTTCAGTCAGAGAGTTGTGAATCTGTGGAATTCTCTGCCTCAGAAGGCAGTGGAGGCCAATTCTCTGAATGCATTCAAGAGAGCTAGATAGAGCTCTTAAGGATAGCAGGGTCAGGGGGTATGGGGAGAAGGCAGGAACGGGGTACTGATTGAGAATGATCAGCCATGATCACATTGAATGGTGGTGCTGGCTCGAAGGGCCGAATGGCCTCCTCCTGCACCTATTGTCTATTGAAAAACTGTTTCCAGATATCATCTTAATTTTCAAAATTCTGCTGGTGATGGTACTTTTTTGTAATCTTTTTCCAATGGGTATATATACAAAATAATCCAGAATCCTTGGTTTTGTAGCTTTAATTTCAGACTTTATTTCTGTCGAAGATATAGACACAAAGTGTTTGATTAAAAACAGGGAATGCTGGAAACTCTCAGCAGATCAGACAGCATTTGTGGCCAGAGAAATGGTTAATGTTTCTGGTCCGTTACTTTTGTTTTACAACTGCTGTTTTTTTCCTCCTCATTTCCCCCACCCTCCCCACCCCTTCTACAACCTTTTTTATTTTGTAAAAGCAGTAGCACAGTGTGGCTGGGGATTGTTGTAAATCTTTTCACTGGAACTGGTTATTTGATAAGTACTGGCTGAGGTACTAAGGGGGAAGCCCTGGATTTCTTCAAGATGTTCCAGAGTCGTGCACTGTCTACCTGAGAGGGCATGCAGGGCCATGATTTAACATCTCGAGGGAAGCAAATCCAACACCTCAGTCCAGCACATCAGGCTAAAGTATGGACGTGGGACTTGAACTCGCAATCAGAGATGGGAGAGCAGAAATTTTGCTGTGAAGGTCTGCACGGGCCCATTTAGCAAGTGAACCAGCCAAGCGTTGCTCAGACCCATTATCAACTCCTTTCTTGCAGAGAGCCAACTTACTGAAGCAGAAAGAGGAGCAGATGAAGTATGGCGTCTTCTTCGATGATGCTTACAACTACCTACAGCACCTGAAGGAGGCATCTCCGGTCGCTGAACTCGTGGCCTCCAGCTCACGCCTACAGGGAACGCAGGCACAAGAGGCTCCGGCGGACAATGTACAGCAGGAGGTGCACCAGATTTCCATAAGTATCAGAGGGGGCATGCGGGAGAGCAAGAAAATGCAGACCTGCAGTGGGGAAGAGACCATACTGAGCTGCGTTTCTTTTGCATTCTTCACTCCCTACCAATTCTATCCCCTTGCCACTATCAAAGGTAGACCAGTGGATAGATGGTGCTTGAGAGGGGCATTAATTAGCATCCACACTTTCTAATGGCAGTTAGAAGACCATGGTGTGGGTAATGCCAGCATTTATTGGTGGTGAACTGTTGCCCTTGGGTTTGGTGCAGCTGAGTGCCGCCTCGTTGGGTGGCCTCTGAAATAGAGCTTTAAGTGGGCGCAGAAGAGATCCATGGGTGTGTGTCAATAGTCATTTATTTGTCACATACACATAAATGTGCAGTGAAATGAAAAATAGCCCGCAGTATAACAATAAGACCAATAAGAATAATCAATAAAAATGCAATAACACATACAACTATAAACCAACACCAAACAAAAGAAACATCCATCACAGTGAGTCTCCTCCAGTCCCTCCTCACTGTAATGGAAGGCCAGAATGTATTTTTCTCTTCCCCTGCCGTCTTCTCCCACGGTCAGGCTGTTGAAGTTGCCACGTCGGGGCGGTCGGGACTCCCAACATTGAAGCCCCCACCGGGCGGAGAAAATCCCGCGGCCTATTTCAGGCCGCGCCGGACGGTGAAAGGTCCGTGGCGGGCCGACCCAAGCCCCGCGATTCGGGGCGGGCGAAGACGCTGTCGCTGCCGCTGCCGGAGTTCCTGATGTCGGCCCCCGTCCAGGGGCCTGCGGGCCTCCGACGTCCAGGCGGCCCGCGCCGGAGCCTCCGGAAACGAGCCGCAGCCGCTCCCGCAGCATCCGAAGGCAGCCAGCGCCGCAGGTGGTGAGTCCGGGCCGTGGGCTTTGCGAACCAGAGCCCAGGTGGTCCCAGCCGGAGCCCGCCAGCTCCCGGTGCATGGCCGGTGGTAGGCCGCAGCGGGAACGGAGACACGACACAGAAAACAAAGGTCGGGTCTCCGTCCGGGAGAAACACTTTTTACAGTTTTTACAGTTCCCACCCACCCCCCCCCCCCCCCCCCCCCCCCCACACACACAACACACAACCACAAACACCACATCATATTTAAACTACAATTCAGACAAAAACAACAAAAAACACAAAAGACAAACGGACTGCAGGCAAGCCGCAGCTGCGAGGGCAGCGCTGGCTCCTCCCTTGGTGGGTAGAAAGTAAGTCTTCCCCCTCCCAACCTACCTCAAGCTTGTGCCAATGCTTTTGCTATGAAATCATGGTGAGTGCATGGAAATTTCAGGAACAAGTGGTGGGATGGTGCCACCCAGCCCATCCATTCCCTCTGGTCCATACGTGACTTTAGGTCAGTCCCAATTCCCATTGCTCACTGGAATCAGTCCCTCCAGGGCTTCTCCAGCTACTTTTAAAAGGGGTGAGGATTTCTTCCTCTGCCTTCCTCAGGCAGATCGTACCGTGATTCGGAAGAGATCTATTGCAGCCTTGTCCACCAAAGGTGACCGTCCCCGTGTGGCAACATCTAATGACTGATTTGCTGGGCCATGTGAAGTGTATTAAAATAATGGTTTATTTAGGAAGAGAGAAACGTCTAACCGTGCAGTGGGAATGTAGTAGCTGGACCTGAAGTTGTGCTGGGAGAAGGACGAGGCAAAGGTTTTCATTAGACGAGGGGAAAGATAGTGTTCTCTCTTGCACAGTGCTGTTTTTGTGACAATGTACCGGCACCTCTATCATATCTTTATTGATTGTGCTTAGCCAAAGGATAATGTAAGTCAATGAACTAGAGCGAGTATTTGTTTAGACTTGGAGTTCAAGTTGTCATATTATGTTAAAATGTCCCTAATATTCAGTATATTGATAGGAGAAAAAACTTGCTAAATCTAGCTAAATTTTTAATTGATGTGATGCCAGCAGATGTTAGTCTACAAAAAATGCACCGCCCTCATGCAACCCAAGAGTATCTCCTGAACAATTTGGTATCAAGTGAACCTTAAGCCTATGATCTGTCCTTGTTCTTCCAGAGATATTCCATTAACCTTCCATCGTCGGTGTTTGCCTCGGAGTTTGAGGAGGAGACTGGCCTTTTGAACAAAGCTGCCCCTGTGCGAGGTAATCCCGGGGCTGCTGCCATGCACTGATTCTGAGCGTAGCCCCTGTTTCAGTCTGGAGTCAGTCCTTGAAGCTTTAGAGTGGACTTTAACACAACAAGAATAAGAGGGTTTGGGGGGAGAGAGGGAAAGTAGTATTGAGGTAGAGGATCAGCCATGATCATGTTGCAGAACAAGTCTGAAGGACCAGGAGGCTGACCTGGTATTTGGTCTGTCTGGGGCAAGTAAACTACTTCCAGTCTGCAGTCATAGTGTCGTAATGGGCTCTTCGGCCCAACTTGCCCATGTTGACCCAAATTCCCCATCTGTACTTGTTCCACCTCTATGTGTTTAGCCCATATCCCTCTAAACCTTTTCTATCTGTGTACCTATCCAAACATCTTTTTAATGTTGTTACAGTACCTCTTCTGGTAGCATGTTCCATATACCCCACCACCCTTTGTGTGTAAGGTTCCTATTACATTTTTCCCATCTCGCCTTGAATCTGGGTCTTAATTCTCCCATTCTGGGTAAACAACTGTGCATTCACCCTATCTACTCTCATGATCTTAGACGCCTCTATAAGATCACCCTTCATCCTCCTGTGCTCCAGGGAATATAGTCCTAGCATGTCCAACTTTTCGCTATGGGTTCAGTCCCTTGAGTCTTGGCAACATCCTCGCATATCTTTGCACTCTTTCCAGCTTAACATCATCCTTCCTATAATAGGGTGATCAAAATTGAACACTGTACTCCAAATGCAACCTCACCAACATCATGTACTGCTGTAACATAACATCCCAGCTGCTATGCTCAAAACCCAGACTGATGACCAGTGTACCAAAAGTCTTTTGACTACCCTTTCTACCCGTGATGCCACTTTCAAAGGATTATGTACTAGCACTCCTAGATGCCTCTGCTCTACAACACTCCCAGGGTCCTGCCATTCACTGTATAGATCCTGAATCTGGTTTGACTTCCCAACACCTCACACTTACCTGTATTAAACTCCATTAACCAGCTGATCAAGATCCCCATGTAATTTTTGATAACAAATAAGGTTGGTAAGGGGATGTAGGGCCAGTATAATCTCAGTAATTGCTTGTTGATCTGGGTAATGGATGTGCTTGGATCTGTCCTCAGGACCCCGCCCGGATCTGGATCCAGATATCGTGGCTGCTCTGGATGATGACTTTGACTTTGAGGACCCAGACAATGTCCTGGAGGATGACTTTGTGATGAAGGCAGTCGTGAAAGGCAGCGAGATGGTTCCTCGAATGTACGTGGGTCGTATGTTACTGGAAGTTGGGTGGAGGTGAAATAAATTATTAGCACTGTTGCCAAAGACCAGCAGTGAAACCTGCAAGTTAGAAGATTGGGAGAAGGCTGGTGAATTGGGAAGCACACGTTGGACAGGAAGGGAGACTGCCCAGTTCCTAGTCTGTCCCATGTGGTTATGACATCTCATCAAAATATAGTCTCTCTGTGGTTTAGTTTTAGATTCACAGCATGGAAACAGGACATTCAGCCTACTGAGTCTGCTTCGACTGACATTCACCCATACACTGGTTCCATCCTACACACTAGGGATCATTTACCAAAGGGATAATTTACCACGGGATTATTAACCTACAAACCCACATGCCTTCGGAATGTGAGGAAACTGGAGCGCACAGAGAAAACTCACACGGCCATGGAGAATGTACAAACTCCGTACAGACACCATTCGTGGTCAGAATTGAACCCAGGTCTTTGGTGCTCTAAGGCAGCAACCCTAGACAGGGACTGATCAGTGCTGTCCCTGTATAGAGAAATCCAGGAAATGGGTGCCCAAGCTGAGTAACATACAGGGATGATGTATGGAGTGGGCTACTTTTGGGGAGGATGTCATTAGAGGTACTGCAGGCAATTGAAACAATAACAGCTACCCCTGTGTCCCACTCAGAAACTGACCCACCTTGAGCAAGAGGGAACGCGCTGTGTTTGTGGCCCTTGCATAAGGCAGCGGCTTGTCCTGACGCTCCATCCCTGAGACTGACCCAATGGTGAACTGTAGGAATTTGCACTGGATCTGTGGTGGGTGAAAGAATGTTCAGTTGTACAGTTGCCAAATGGTGTTTAGTTTAGGGGCGCCTCTTTCCAGCCCTGTGCTTGCCATTGGAATCTCTGAGACTGCCTGGAGTCCCCTGTTATCATTGTCAGATGCAGACATCTGAGTGTAAGTGATGAGTGGGGAGAATGCTTGGTCTCATGCCTCCCACCCCGTCCCTTTATTACCTTGCAATCAGTTGGGTAAGAAGAACGCTAGTGGGCTGTGGAGTGGGTGGTCGGTGAGAATGTGTTTCAGTGAAATCAGGTGAGCTGCAGTGGACATCTTCCCTGTTCACTTTGGGCACTTTGTTGATCACACCCATATTTTCGATTGCAGGATTTTCCATTTTCTCTGTCGCCACCACTCTCCCTTGGTTCAGTGATGCTAAATTGTGGTATTGAAGTCATTGGAGAGGGGTATGGTACAGAAAGAGGGTGGGCTGGGGGTGAGGTGGAATCTTCCAATTCACTGAATATCATCCCATTCACCAGCTCCCTCTGGTGTAAAGGTTAGCTGGTTGTCTGTATAATATTGCTTCAACATTCGTTAAGTAGATCCTCACAGAATACCAGGAATGAGGGTGTTCCTACTTTCCAGGGGATCTGACGGTGTCGATGACGATGAGGATTGGGAGGATACGGAGGATGAAGATTATGACTCAGATGGTGCCCTGTCTAGTGAAGATGGATTACAAACCAGTACCAGCAGAGGAGGACCCCCTGAGCTCCTCTTTATGGATGAGGAGACGAGAAGTCGCTTCACTAACTACTCCATAACTTCATCAGTGATGAGGCGCAATGAGCAGCTCACCCTGTTGGACGATCGTTTTGAGAAGGTCAGTTTGTATGAAAGTCACCACATCCATCCTTAGGTTAAAATTCACTCTCATATGCTCCCTTCCTTGCTGTCTTGTATATCAGCCAGAGGTCTCCGCACTCACCCTGTGTTTCTCCTGTTTTCAGCTGTACGAAGAGTATGATGAAGATGAGATTGGGGCCCTGGATCATCATGAACTCGAGGGCTGCATTCAAGTGGACAGTGAGCGGCTGGGTGAAGTTATTGCTGATTATCACAACCAGAAGTCAAAAGAGTAAGTGGAATCTACTTGCACAAGACAAGGCCATTCAGAAATAGTTTCTGGAGTATTGAACACAATTTTAGTCCTGTTATTTAGAATAGGATATATTGACTGGAGGTAGTTCAAAAGAGATTCACTGGACTAATTTCTGCGATGAAAAGATTATAGTTAGAGAAACTTTTCACCTAGCCCACAGCTAACAATGGCCTGTTTCCTTTATCATCACTTCCTTTTTACATATTTGTTATTCATGTGTTACATATCACTGCCTATATCTCATGTTTCCCTTTCCCCTGACTCTGTTTGCAGAAGGGTCTCGACCCAAAATGTCACCACCGGAGATGCTGTGACCTGCTGAGTTACTCCGGGTTTTTGTGTCTATCTTCGGTTTAAACCAGCATCTGCAGTTCCTTCCTGCACAACTAGATCTATATTCTCTGGAATTTAGAGGAATTGAAGGGTGAAATTATTATAAAAAATCCTGAGAAATTTTGACATGGTAAATATTAAGGTGTTTTCCTGAGTGGGAGAGTCTCAATCAAAGGGATGTAGTTACAAGAATAGGAAGCGATCATTTAAAATGGACGTGAAGGAACTTTTCACAGATGGTGAATATCTGGAATTCTTTTCCCTGGGAGAGAATGTGGAGGCTGGGTCATTGGGAATATTTAAAGAGAAGGTAAGTACATTTTTGTAAAGTATGGATATTTTGAAAACTTTCCCTTTCCTCCACTGCTATTAAACAGCAGCTAGAACCTCTATAAATGGAAGATTCCTGTGATCATTCAAATAAAATGTTTGCTTACAATAAATAAAAACAACTGCAGCTTATGTTATGGTGACTAACTCTGTGTAGAGAACCCCAGACCTCCATGAGCATATTAGGGGTGTTTATATTAATGTCAGAATCCTGCTCAACACTTATAGATGAGAAGGAGTCACAGACATTCCAACCCTTCACTGTGTGTTTTGTGCTTTGTAATCAACCCGTATTCCAGGAAGAATCTCTGGTTTATTCTTGGTCTTCCCTGTAGATGTCAGATGCTGGATGATCTGGGACCAAGAGCGGAGGTTCAGATACCAGAGGAGGATGTGAACGGGGAGATGGAGACATTGATCACTGAAGAAGTGACAGAGCAGTGGGACTGTGAATCCATCATTAGTAAGTATTCTTTGCAAGGTGCTTGCTCTAATGAGATTCTCGTCCCTCTTTGCTGTGCTCGGCAGATAACTGAACGTTGGCACACCACTTGGTGATTTAGACCAAAATTGAGTCCACTGTCCTATTGTAACTTTGCCTTGTTCAGATTCTAGTCTATGCCAGCAGTGTCTCAGTGGAAACACATTCTCAGCTCAGAAATCCCACACTGGAAATGAGCACTAAATCTGCTTTACAGTGGAGCGGAGGGAGGGAGGGAGAAGCATGTGCTGCTGGAATGGGGGGATGGAAGCGCTGTGAGGGAGGAGGAAGAGGAGGAGGTGGTGGTGGAGGGATATGTGGAGGCACGTGGCAGGGGTGGCAGGATTGGATAGTGTTGGGCGGGGAGTGCACGCGCGTGTGGGTGTTCAACGGGATGGGACAGTGTTGAGGGCCACCTTGTTTGTGAGGTGGAGGAATGGGACAGGACAATGCTATGGGAGATGGGGGGGGGCGTTGCAGGGCAGTGCTGAGTGGAGTTTATTCTGTTGTCAGTGTGGGTATAATAGTGAAACACTGATCCTGTATTACAGCGGGTCAGAATAACTAACCTTCTAATATGATGGAATTAATCCCGCTGAATGTCTTCTTGTATAGGCACCTACTCAAATCTCTACAATCACCCGAAGCTGATAATTGATCCACCAAAGGTATGATTTCTGATTTGATTCAAAACATAAGAGTGGTACATCACAGAAATGGGCCTTCAGCCCACCACATCCATGCTGACCTTTTTACCCATCTACATTTATCCAGATATTACCCATTAAAAAAAGTTATGCCCAATGGTTCCTTTTGAAATTCTTTCATTTTGCCTTGAAGCTGCAACCTTGTATTTTCACACCCTTACTATTGGAAACAGATTCTAATACATACCACATCTTCTGCCTCGTGTATTTTTATGTACTTCCATCAGGTCACCCCTCAGGCTCCTCCACTACATGGAAACCAAGCCCAGCCTATCCAATCTCTCCCCACAATTAAAATCCTCCAATTCGGGCAACCTCAACCAAAACTGCACTGTACTCCAGCTAGCTTAGTTAATGTTTTAGAAAGTTGTACCAATATGTGTCATGCTCTTACATTATTGCCTTGAGTTATAAATGCCGGTATCCTTTATGCTTTTCTTACTGCCTTAACTATCCATGTTACTGCTGAGAGGAATTCTTGCACATGTAGGCCATAGTCCCTCTGTTCCTTAGTATTACATTGCTTAACGTTGGGTATATCTCAAGCATATTAATTCTCCCAAAATGTACCAACTCACATTTTGCAGGATTAAATTACATCAACCATACTTCTGCCAAGCTAACCAAATTATCAATAATATTATGTAGCCAAAACTTAACCTGAATCATTATCAACAACTCCACAATTTTTTGTATTAACTACAAACTTGCAGATTATTAATATATAACTAGACGACAGCTGGACCCGTTGTTAATAAAGGTTCTAGGGGTGTGCCGCCGCCGGGCCCGGCAACTCTCCCCCAACTGCGCACTCGTGGATACCGGGCCCAGCAACCCTCCCCAACTGTGCAGGCGTGGCTGCCTGGCCCGGCAAGTGGGAGCGCGCTGCGCAGGCGCGGGTGAGAGGGGAGAGGGAGCCACTCGCCCCAGTCCCGGGTGGCCAGCAGCAGGTGTACCGTTTTGGCTGTAGTTCAGGAACAAACAAACAAACGAGAGTTTTAGTGTGTGTGTATATATATATATATATATATATATAGATAAAGAAGAATGAAGGATCCAAGCACTAATATCTGATGCACCACTGGTCGTAGGGTTAAAATCACAATTCAGCCTCTAGGATCACCATCTTTCTCCCATCAGTAGCCAAATCTTGGGTCCGAAAGGTTTATCTTAGCCTGAATCTCATGGGCTCTTACATTTTCGTCCAGTCTCTCATGAGGCCATGTTAATGTCCTTTTGGAAGTGCATATTGACTATATTCACGGCACCACCACCATCTTAGTTACAAATGTTCCAGACATTTGTTCAAATGGTCAGATAAGATCAACATTAAAATCATGCTGACTAATTTGAATACATTTTTCAAACCATTAACTAAGTTTCAATAATTAATCCCTACCTCTCCAAATATTTAATCCTATCCCTCGGATTTTTTCTAATAATTTCCCTCACACTGAATTTAGATGCACTAGCTTGTAATTATGTGGTTTAGTCTCAGGGGACTTCTGGAATGTGAAGGGACCCTATTTGCTGTCTTCTGGTTAGCTGGCACCTCGCCTGTGGTCAGAGAAGATCTTTAGGAATTGTCTTCCAGAGCAGCATGCCCTGGGGATTTTTCCATCTTTGAGCTTTCTAATATTTTCGATACCTTTTGGACAATAGCATATTCCAAAAATCGCACCACTACAGTTACCTTGTTGAATACAGATGACAAGTGTTAATTTATGACCTTGACTCTGTCTATTGGCTCCATGAAAAGATTGCAACTTTGTCCTTTATGGTGTACAGGGGCCCACAGTCAGCCCCACAATATCAGATCCTAGGGAATCCTAGCCTTTCAGACCCATTACTTTCTTCATGCTAATGTGAATCTAACCTGAGAAGAATGCAAAAAATACTTGCAAGGATGTTGGAAGAAGGATGGCAGCTGGTACAAACTTATTTTCCTATGGATTTACAAAGATGTTAGCAAAATAAGAGCTGCTGGTACATTTTTTATTTTGCTACAATTTCTAATGCCAGTATTTGATGATTTTACAGATCTCAGGGGTTTAAGCTATTAAATGAGTATAGGTAGACTGGTTCTTTTCCCTCTAGAGTATAGTAGGTGGAGGGGCAACGTGAATGTTTATGAAAGCATGAGGGGCATAGATTAGGTAAATAACCGTTTTTTCCCCAGCAGAGAGGAGTTTAAGGAGTTTAAACTTAGTGAGTGAAAAAAAAAATTAAAATGAGTCTGAAGTGCGTTTTTTTCACACAGAGCATGATGCGTGTATAAAATGCACTGCCAGAAGTAGTGGGTACAATTGTGATATTTAGGAGTTTAGAGTGATCAATTGTTCCTTTACTGGTACAAAGGACAATGAAATTCTTACTTGCAGCAGGCCTGGATAGAGTGGATGTGGAGAGGGTGTTTCCACTAGTGGGAGAGTCTCGGACCAAAGGCCATAGCCTCAGAATTAAAGGACGTTCATTTAGGAAGATGAGGGGGGATTTCTTTAGTCAGAGGGTGGTGAGTCTGTGTAATTCACTGCCACAGAAGGCTGTGGAGGCCAAGTCAATGGATATTTTTAAGGCAGAGATAGATCGATTCTTGAATAGAACGGGTGTCAGGAGTTAAGGGGGGGAAGGCAGAAGAATGGGTTTAAGAGGGAAAGATAGATCAGCTGTGATTGAATGGCGCAGTAGACTTGAAGGGCCAAATGGCCTAATTCTGGTCCGATCACTTATGAATATGAACTTATAACAGTTCTTTAAATACAATGATCATAAATAATATAATAAGCAAAAAAAGTTAAATTAAAAAAAATATTAGTTCTAAATGAAAGCCCAAAGTCCCAAGTGCAACGACTGTTTGTAGTTTAGTTGGTGTTTGTACTGTTCAAGAGCCTGATGGTTGCTGGGAAGAAGCTGCTCCTGAACGTAGAGATCACGGTTTTCAGACTCCTATAATCACCTTCATGAAATGAGAGCATGCCCACTTGGAGGGGAACAGGCATTATGGGCAAGTGGGGCTAGCTCAATTAGGCAGCTTGGTTGGCATGGATGAGTTGGGCTTGTTTCTGTGCTCTAAAGCTCAGACTGTTTTGGTTTTTCCTATCCAATCCCTTTAGACATTCCCCAGAATTTCAAGAATATATTTTTGTGTCTTCAAGGAAAGTGCATAAAATGTTTATTGCTTACCATATAATTTGAGTTTTTCTCCATTTGTCTGGTTTAATTGCTTCTCCATTGGCAGTTGTGCTTTCAGCTGCTGTCTAAATTACCTCCCTTATTCTTGGCCTTCCTTGACTAAGCGTTTGAGAATGTCAGTTGCTTTTTATGGAGTTCATGTATCAGATTTATCTATCTTTTATGAAGTATGCTGACACTGCACTAAATTATTTATATTATTTAAAAAAATTCTTTTCAGCCCAGTACAATTAAAGTTTCCATTAAAACGGGGATCCCTTTGGATGTCTTACCCAAACCAAATCTCACAGCTAAACAGCTGGAACGACTGGAAATGATCAACGTTAGTGACCTCCCAAGAGCGTCCACACAAACCCGTGAGCGTGGCGAGAATAAGGAAGAAAAAAGGCTCAGGAAGCAGGCGATTAAGGTGGAACGAAAGGTGTGTGATTTTTATTTTTTACCCCTGGCTTGTTCTGCTCTGTAACCACACAAAGCAGCTGACATGCAGTGAGGGAGGGTGTTTGTGCGGTTTTAGGTACTGTCAATGTCAGAGATGTAATGATCCAGCCTGACGTTTAAGCTCACTACTGAGAGTGCCATGTGGTCAAGGCTGGTAACTTTCAGATTATACTTCAAACCTGGGCACTGTCTGCTCTCAACTACAGATAAAAGATTTCCCTGAGGCCACTATTTATCCCTTATTTGAACACTAATACATATCAACTGGTCTCAAAATGTTGCTATTTGTGGAGCAGAATGGAATGGTTCCTGCATTATAAAGGTGAATACACTTCAAAGGTTTCCTCTTTGGCCATGAAGTCCTGCAAAAATGTGAATGGTGCTTCTGGTAGGTTTGAGTTGGAAAGCTGGAAATGTTGTCAACCTGGAAAGGGTACAGAGAAGATTTACGAGGATGTTGCCAGGACAAGAGGGTCTGAGGTATAGGGAGAGGTTGAGTAAGCTGGGACTCTATTCCTGGACCACAGGATGATGAGGGGTGATCTTATAGAGGTGTACAAAATCATGAGAGGAATAGATCGGGTAGATGCACAGTCTCTTGCCCAGAGTAGGTGAATCGAGGACCAGAGGCAATGGGTTTAAGGTGAAGGGGAAAAGATTTAATAGGAATCTGAGGGGGTAACAAAGGATGGTGGATGTGTGGAACAAGCTGCCAGAGGAGGGACTATCCCAATGTTTAAGAAACAGTTGTTCAGGTACATGCATAGGATGGGTTTGGAATGATATAGACCAAATGCGAGCAGGGGCGACTAGTGTAGTTGGGACATATCGGCTGCTGTGGGCAAGTTGGGCCGAAGGGCCTGTTTTTAAGCTGTATCGATAAGATGGACTGTTTTTTTCTTGGCGTGTAAGAGGCTGAGGAGTAACCTTATAGAAGTTTATAAAATCATGAAGGGCATGGATATTGTGGCTGCTGGGTCTGTTCCTGTGCTATACTACTGTATAAAGTGAATAGTCAAAAGTATTTTCCCTAGTGCAGGGAAATCTTAAAGTAGAGAGCACAGTTTTAAGGTGAAGGGAAAGATTTCAAAGGGACCTAAGGGGCAGCTTTTCACACAGAGGGTGAAGCATACATGGAATGAGTTGCCAACAGAAATAGTAGACATGGGTACAATTATGACCTTTAAAAGACATTTCAACAGATAGAAACAGAATGGTAGAACATAGATACATGGATAGGAAAGATTTGGAGAGATATGGGGCAGGAGCAGGCAAGTGATTGGGCACCTTGGTCAGTATGGATGAGTTGGCTCAAGGGTCTGTTTCTGTGTTGTATAACTATGATCCTGTGCTGTTGAAATGCAGGAGCATTCGTTTAGTTTATGGTGAATGATTGGTACACTTGCAAGAAGTGTATTATGTATTAGAAAATGCTGTAGTATGGAGTGATGGTGGAATAATTCTACAGTCCAATGTGCTGTGTGTTTCCATTCAAAATTCGCTGCTTTTGTTTTTAAAGTAAAAGTTTCACTTTTGAAAGTGACATTTCACAAATTTATGTAAGCCGGATGTAATTGGAGATTGCATTTTTTGTTCGTTGCTCTTGGCAAATTGGCAAATTCCTTTTAAACCACATGGGCAGCTGTCTCAGTGGAGAACTGTATTCTGAGTTGGTTAACAAATCCCAGGCCATGACATCTGCTCCCCTTCACCCCTACCCTTTGGCCCCTTGACTAGTTCATTAGACTTGGAATCCTGCCAATTACAACATAAAAGGTGGCCGGTTCTACCAATTGTGACTGCTCTTTTGAAGAAAATCTCCATTGGGGGCCATTCACTATTCTTTCCATATGATCCTGACTGCCTCTAATTTTATTTGAAAGTTACTATTGAATCTGTTTCCACCACCCTTTCGACAGCATCTTCCACACAGTGTGTTTGCAAAAAGCAAAATTGTCTCCTGTGGGCTCTTTTGTCATTCACTTATTACTTCTGGTCCCCCACTTGCCTTTACTCTAACAAAACCAGGGACTTTCTTTGAATTTCTCCTCACCTGCTCTCACGAAGAAGTCCCAAATCTCGGCAGTTCAAATCTATGTTGAGAAATGTTTTGCATCTTCTGATCATTTATCTCTCGCTGATCTCAGGAGCGAAGAATTGAGAAAAAAACCAACAGAGCAGCTTTCAAGATGGAGAAGGATCGACAGGAGCAAGTGCTGCTGAACCTGAAACAGAACTTGCAAGGCATCAAACTCTGAGGGTTGGTGTTGAGGGTGTCACGTCCTGCTCCACCTGGCGAATGTTATGTCAAAGACTTGCAACTCACAGCGAACTTGGCAAGCAGTCGGCCTGAAGAGGGAAACCAATGACACTGCCTGCTCTGCTAATCTTAAACCCCTGGGACCAACAGTGAGCCCAGACCTTTCTCTGAGGACGTCGAAGAATGAAGCTTTCAGATGGGAGGGGATGAGGCAGGGGGTATCAGCATCGATATCAGATACTTTGAAGAATAAAAATTGAAAAGAGATTGCTTTTGTATGTTATAAAATGTATTTTGTAAAATGAATTGTGGGACACTGGTGTTATTTGTGTTACATTGCAAAGTGAGGGTGTCAGCTGTGGTTGATCTTTTGGAAGTGGAACATTTGAGTAGAAGATCCTTGCCCATGCCCAGGGTTTGCTGGTTGGTGAACCTCTGCGTGTGATCCAGTCTTTTGCTTCACTGCAGCATTGAGGGAGTACAACACTGCTTGAGGTGATATCTCACTTTTTAAGGCTTCTGGCATCTCTTGATATCTTGTTTGAGGGAGAGCAAGGACTTTAGCAAACATTCCTCTGAATTGGAATGTTTCAGAATGTGCTAGCCACAATTTCTCTTTGCTGCCAGTTCCATGGTTTTTGAGAACTGGTGAAGGAATTTAAGCAGGGAGTTTCTTTATCTTAGATAACACGCAAGCCGTCAGTGATGTGGCCTTGACAATATTGTCCTCTGTAACCAGTCTTTGACTGGTCTGAAGAAGGGTCCGGACCTAAAGCATCATCCATCCTTTTTTCTCCAGAGATGCTGTCTGACCAGCTGAGTTATTCCAGCACTTTGTGTCTATCACCAGTCATTGACTATTTGGTGACCAGTATGTTAGGCATTGTCTTGTTCAAGATGAAGTAACAATTAAATCTTCCTCATTTGCCCCTTTTCTCCCATGTGTGGGATTCATTTTTGGCTCCACAAAAAAGGTTTCAAATAAATAATTATACAACAAAGTTCACTGAAGGCCGTGAAAGGAAACAATGGAGGAAAAGGGGAGGGAGATGGCTTCCTTTGTCAACCCTAGCAACAGTTGCTACAGAGGACTGTGCAGTCTGACATATGAGGGGTGAAGGGAGTTTGGTTGCTCATCTATCAGCCGATCCGTAATACCTGGTTTAGAGGCCAAGCTTCAAGCAGGAGGTGGAAAATGAATGCTTCTAGTAAGTAGCTGGACAGACGATAACCCTACAAGCCCACTGTCGGCACCATCAAAAAGACTAGGATACATTAGAAATGGTTCAACTGCAGGATTACAGAGAGAGAGAGAGGGGACAATATTGACAGCCATCTATTGCCAGGAATAAAGGTTACGAGCAAACTGGGTCTTGGGGCTAATTGTTCTTGTGACAGCCTCAGATGTGCGATGATGTCATTGCATTATCAACATCACAATGGCCATTCTTCATATATCTTCTGCAAAGGCTTAGCAAGCATTAGCAGCTTTGGTGAACATGTGAAAGGGTTTACATAGGCCCTCCAATGGAGATAGTTAATCCTTCGTTAGATGTTGGGGGGGGGGGGGGGGGGGAGGGAATGAAGAATGGGATTAGAATGCAGAAATTCTGAGGATAATAGTCCTTTTTCTTAGGGCCCCTTGTCGAAGTGAATCTGATATTTAAACTGCTAGGTTGTGGAGGGAATTCCAGAGCTTAACATCCAAGGTCTTGTTCAGTCATTGCTTTCTCACTGACCACTGACTCCCACCCTAATGGGGTATAGAATAGATTCACCAGGAAGCTGCCTGGATTAGAGGGGTTTAGCTCCAAGAAAAGGTTTGACAATCTAGGATTGTTATATTTGGTACGTCAGAGGCTGAGGGGAGATCTGATAGAGGTTTATAACGTTTTTATGAAAGACTGGGTAGACAGTCGGAAACTTTTTCCCCCAGGGTGGAAATGTCAAAAACTAGAAGGCATAGCTTTAAGGTTAAAGATGTGTGAGGCAGGTTTTTACACAGTGGTAGATACCTGGAATGTGCTGTAAGGAGAGGTGATGGAAACAGATAGGATAATGGCATTTAAGATTAATTTAAATAGGCATATGAATATGCAGGGCTGAAAGATGGATCACATGTAGGCAGCAGGAATTAGTTTAATGTGGCATCATGTTTAGTATAGACATCATGGGCTGAAACGCCTGTTCCTGTCTGCACTGTTCTATGTTGGATCACATTCAACCTGAAGATAGTCAACCTGTTTTTCAAATCACTTCACATTCTTGCCCCAATTTACCTGATTTCCTCAAGCAATCTCTGCTGCTGACCTGATGAGTGTTTACATCATTCTCTGTGCTCGTTCTGAAGAAATGTCCTGACCCGCATGTCGTCTGCCTATTTCCCTCCGCGGATGCTGCCTGTCCTATTGAGTTCCAACAGAAATTTGTTTTTTGCTTAAGAATCTAACATCTGCAGTCTATTGTGCCTCCTTTCACTGTCATATATGCTTGTTCATTTTAACGCATTGAATGTTTTCCAAGATCTCTTTGGGACCCCTCAATATTTTTGCCACATGGTTCCATATCTGTCTCTTATGTTGAGCCTGTCCTTATCACAGACCCAGTGGTGCAGGAAAATAACTGCAGATGCTGGTACAAATCGAAGGTATCACAAAATGCTGGAGTAACTCAGCGGGTCAGGCAGCATCTCTGGAGAGAAGGAATGGGTGACGTTTCGGGTCGAGACCCTTCTTCAGACTGATGTCGGGGGCGGGACAAAGAAAGGATATAGGTAGAGACGGGAGAAGGGGGAGGGGAAGGGGGGGACAGAGGAATTATCTCAAGTTAGAGAAGACAATGTTCATACCGTTGGGCTGCAAGCTGCCCAAGCAAAATATGAGGTGCAGTTCCTCCAATTTTCGGTGGGCCTCACTATCACACTGGAGGGGGCCCATGACAGAAAGGTCAGACTGGGACTGGGAGGGGGAGTTGAAGTGCTCAGCCACCGGGAGATCAGGTTGGTTAAGGTGGACTGAGCGAAGGTGTTGAGCGAAACGATCGCCGAGCCTGCATTTGGTCTCGCCGATGTAGAGAAATTAACATCTGGCACAGCGGATCAATAGATGAGGTTGGAAGAGGTGCAGGTGAACCTCTGCCTCACCTAGAAAGACTGTTTGGGTCCTTGGATGAAGTCGAGGGGGGAGGTAAAGGGACAAGTGTTGCATCTCCTGCGGTGGTTTGGGTGGGAAGGGACGAGTGGACCAGGGAGTTACGGAGGGAACGGTCTCTGCGGAAAGCAGAGTGGGGTGGAGATGGGAAGATGTGGCCAGTGGTGGGATCCCGTTGGTGATTGATGATCAGCATGGACTCAGTGGGGTAAAGAGCCTGTTTCCTGACCGTCTAGAAACTAAACTGAATATTGGTTTTCCCCAGGAACCTTAAACACGTCATTGATATTGGTTTATTATTGTTACAAGATAGGGTGAAACTTGATTTTCCTCATAGCAATCTTTCCAAACAGATCTGAATCCATCTTTCCAAGTCATGCCCTCTGCAAGTGCAGTAACAAGACATGTAGAATGAAATATAATCGGTTCTTTCTTTACTTGAGTGTAGATCCGAACCTTGTGGCGTGCAAAAATTGTGGACGGAACTTTGAGCCCGATAGTCTGGTAAGCTCCTGTAAGATTAATTTACTCACTCTTTTCTTTGCCAGTCTCTAGGGGCTGGTGTCTAGGCTAGCAGGGGTGTTTGTGTGAGAAAGGACTCCCACCACACATTTCCCTGCTGTATCTTGCTGCTGTGACAGACCTGGGGTGCTGTTCGTGCGGTGTTTGCATGTTCTCCCTGTGACGGCGTGGGTTCCCTCTGGTGCTCCGGTTTCTTTCCACATTTTAAAGACATGTTTGCTCGTAGGTTAATTGGCCTCTGTAAATTGGCCCTAGTGTTTAGGGAGTGGATGAGAAACTGGGATAACATGGAACTAATTTCGATGGGTGCGATGGTTGGCTTGGACTTGGTGGGCCAAAGGGCCTGTTTCCTTGCTGCATCTTTCAATCAATCAAACTTGGTACTGACAATCAGACTTCTTACTCTTGGTATCAGAGCTTCCTCAGTGTGAAGGGCAGGGTTGCTCGGAGGCCCCTGTTATTACCGTGACCTGATTGGACAGTGATACCTTATTGGAAGAGTGCAACAAACAGTATTGACGTCCCTTCCTCTCCTGGTCCCAGATAATCGAACAATCTCATAGAAAATAAAGGAATTGTTAAACTTGGAACCTGTCTCTTGAACCCATTTAAGGGTTTAGTTGATAGGCTGGTTGCTTCCAATTCTTATCATCACATTGCACCATGTGACAGTTCTACATGGGGCGCTACAAAGGTCCAGTGACGATAGATTTCAGCCCCAAGGTTTGACGAGAAGCTGGGATTTTCCTTGGAGTAAAGAAAGTTGCAAAAAGATTTGGACATGATCAGAACTGGTTTATATGGAGAGATGTTCCCATTGACCTATAGTTTAGCATCATCCAGGGATACCAATGGGGGAAAGGTACAAGGGAGGTGTGCTGAGAGTTTTTTTCACTTAGGAAGTTGTTATGATCCGGACACCAAATCAATCTTTGTCTTCAAAATGAAATTGTACAACCACCCGGGAGGACTAGAGAATTGATCAGACAAGATTGCTCCACCAGGAGTCAATACAGGCTTAATTGGCCAAATGACCTCCAGCTGTGCCGCAACACTTCAGTAATTCTAATGATTCCACTCTCGCTCAGGCTTCCTTGTCTGGCTCCTGAGGTGTTTCTTCCCCACTTGACTTAATCTTTGTGCCAAAGTGTTTTACAGCCATTGATAGGGTCGGTCAGATAATGTTCGTTTAAAACTGATGTGCAAAGGAATTTCTCACGAGGATGGTGAATCTCGGGAATCCGCTACTCTGGAGAAGTGTGCAGGCTGCATCATTGGGGCTTCTTAAAGAGGAAGTAGGCATTTTTTTGAAAATATGGGAATTGAGGTGTCTGGGGAACTGGCATACAAGAAGCGCTGGGGGCAGATGGCAGGGCAGGCTAGAGGGGCTGAGTGGCCGTTTGGCCTATTGCTGCATTTTCTTATGTTCATTGAAGTACTTTGGAAGATGTGTAATGTAGGGAATCTCCCAGCAATGTGAAAATGACCTGATGATCCATTTTTTAATGGCACTGCAAAATTCACAAAGTTAATTTAAAAATCCTCGGGCATGGGTGCCTTTCATTTTACCACACCATCATCCCGGATGGTACTGATGTCCTGGAAAGTCCACGAATTGAAGATTAAGCTCCAGAGTGGCTGTGGAGTCAATATCAAGATATTTGTTGCTGTTTTCATATTTCATATTTCATATTTTATATTTCAGATACAGCGTGGAAACAGGCCTTTTCGGCCCACCCCCAAGTCCGCACCGCCCAGTGATCCCCGCACACTAACACTATCCTACACACACTAGGGACAATTTTTACATTTACCCAGTCAATTAACCTACATACCTGTACGTCTTTGGAGTGTGGGAGGAAACCGAAGATCTCGGAGAAAACCCACGCAGGTCACGGGGAGAACGTACAAACTCCTTACAGACGGCGCCCGTAGTCAGGATCGAACCTGAGTCTCCGGCGCTGCATTCGCTGTAAAGCAGTAACTCTACCGCTGCGCTACCGTGCCGCCCTTTCATTGCCTCTGAGCTCTCCCATTTGTCATTTGTGAAAGGATTGGTGTTAGGAGAGTAAGTTGTTTAGTTGCTTCTTTAGTCCCATTCAATCAGGAAATAATGTTTGGGAAGAGATGGGGGAAAAGGGGTTGGTGATGTCAGGTAACCAGCGGTGACATGGTAGAGGGTTGAATCGAATAACAAAGCTTCATAACACAAGCAAGCAGAGTTGGCAATTGGCGCAGTGGTAGTGATGCTGCCTTACAGCGCCAGAGACCCAGGTTCGATCCTGACCACAGATACTATTTGTGCGGAGTTTGTACGTTCTCCCTGTGAGTGTTTGGGTTTTCTCCGGGTGCTCCGGTTTCCCACCCTCCGACATACAGATTTGTAGGTTAATTGGCTTCCGTAAATTGTAAAAATGTCCTGAGTGCTTAGGATAGTACTATTGTAACGTGATCGCTGGTCGGCGTGGATTTGGTGGGCTGAAGGGCCTGTTTCCATGCTATATCTCTAGACTTTAGACGTTAAAGTTTAACAGTGCAAGAGTGGCATTAGAATGGGAGGACTTGGAGTGGGAATAGTTGTTAACAACTATAAAACTCACAGGTTGGCTTTATTTCCAGGCAAGACATGAACCTATCTGTACCAAAGTCAACAAGAAGAAGAAACGAGTGTTCAATTCGTACAAGCAGAGAGCCGAAGGGACTGACCTTACGTCGGCGAGAGGAGCATCCGTTGGGAAGGTAGTACAGACCTCTGATCACCAGGGGGCAGACCATGAGGGTGCCTCATTAACCCCCTGCACCTCCCTCCCAGCTCCAGTGTTGGGTTAAAAGACGCGAGGGTACAGGGTGGGCGGAAGAGTGGAGGGAACAAGACGATAGACAGAATAGGGGAAAGGGAGGAGGTGCCCTTGCATTTCCTCCTTGTATTTTAAAAATATATATTTTTTTAATTGGTGCAAGAGCCGGCCATTCGGCCCTTCGAGCCAGCACCGCCATTCAATGGCTAATCACCCAAAATCAGTACCCGTTCTGGGTTTTTCCCCATATCCCTTGATTCTCTTAGCCCTAAGAGTTAAATCTAACTCTCTTGAACACATCCAGTGTCCATTCTGGTTTTCTCTGTATTGGAAAGACTTGGATTTCTGTAGGCATGGGCATGTCAAAGAGCATTTTGTAGCCAATGTGGTAACTATTATAATGTTGGCAAAGTGCAGCATGACCTCACACACAAACGTTGCAAATTTTCATGGTGTAAATATTGGGCCGAAAGATCTGTTTCCATGCTCTATCTCTAAACTAAGCTAAACCAAAGGAAGGTTCACTAGACTGAGTCCTCAAATGGTTGTATTGCTGTCCGAGCAGGATTGGATTGACAGGCCTGTACACACTAGAATTTAGAAGAATGAAAGGGAATTTGCTAGACACATATAATATTCTAAAAGGGCTTGATGGGCAGGATGTGGGGAAGATGTTTCTCCTGGCTGGGGAGATTGAGGATTGACCTACAACAAGAGGTTATGGGGCAAGATAGTTGGGACTGAGATGAGAAATATCTACGCCTGGAGGATGGTGAATCTGTGGAATTCTATGCCATAGAGAGATGTGAAGGATATTCACTGAATCTACTAAAGAAGATGTGAGAGGGTGATTTCCAGGCGCAAAGGGCATCAAAGAATATGAGGAAAGAGTGGGAAGATAATATTGTGATGGTAGCTTAACCCGATCACATTGAATGGCAGAGAAGGCTCGGAGGGTTGAATTGCCTAATCTTCATATAGTCACACAACATGGATACAGTGCATTCATCCATACTGAACAGTGGATACCCATCTGTATTAATTCCATCTTTCAGCACTTGGTCCATAGCCTTCTATGCCTGGGCAATACCTTGGCACATCTGTTCTACTTTCTACATTGGGATCGGATCTAATGGCCATCAGTTGATGCAGAGAGTCATGATTATAGTGAGATACTGCAAGATCCCAGAAGTTTCTGTGATCCGAATCAAGTTGCTTGAAAAGGGCAGTCCAGCAAAAACTTTCAGAACGGACAAAATACATTTCTGTCAAGCAAAACAAAAGTTGCCCTATACTCATCACTAGAATTTCAAGATAACAAAGTCACCAACGTCAGACTCTTATTTATTAACTATTGACAATCAGCAAATCTAATCAGGAAGACAACTATACAAGTCGTTAGTGACACCGAACTTGAAGTGCTGTGTGCAGTTCTGGTCACCCAACAAAAGGAAATATGTCATTAAGTTGAAAATGGTGAAGAGATTCACCAAGATGTTCCTTGGACTTGTGGGCTTCAGTTATAGGGAGAGGCTGGATAAGCTGGGACTTTTTACTTTGGACAGTGGGAGGGGGGAGGGGGGGAGCTTTATTAAAGTATACAAATTCACGAGGGGCGTGGATAAAGTTAACTCTCGGTCATTTCCCCAGAGTAGAGGATTCTAACATTAGAAGGTTTAGGCTTAAGATGAGAGGGGAAATTTTTTAAAGGGATATCAGGGCAACTTTTTCACTTGGAGGGTATTCTGTGTTTGGAATGAGCTGCAGAGGAATAGAACCTGATACAGTTACAACTTTCGATAGACCTTTGGATAGATGTATGGATAGAAAGGGGTTGGAGGAATATGGGCCAAACATTGGCAAATGGAACCATCTAGATAGCCAACGGTTGGTATGGACTGAAAGGCCTGTTTGCATGTTGTATAGCTCGGAGTCCTTGTCGCATCAACTCTTGATAGGCCATCTCTGGATTACGAGCACTCAACTTGGGAACACCCCTATATATGAACAAATTTCCAAATTGAAAAGTCCGATGTACTTGCCTACATTCATGAACAACCTAACTAGTTTTCTTTCTCTTTTCACTTTTAGTAATTGCACTTCCTGAACAGTCTTATGTGCTCTTGAAGCCATTCATTCCAATTACTGTGGGATTACGGTGTGTGCATTTTTGTGCATTTCGTTTTGTGCATTTTCTGACTTGTGGTCAAAATTGACCTCTGGACCTCTGTAAAAAGGGGAATGCTGAGGTTGGTCTCTCTCTAGTTAGAGAAGAATGGATCGACTGTGCTAATATTCACTAATTTAGAAGGATGAGGGGGGATCTTATAGAAACATATAAAATTCTTAAGGGAATGGACAGGCTAGATGCAGGAAAAATGTTCCTGATGTTGGGGGAGTCCAGAACCAGGGGTCACAGTTTAAGAATAAGGGGTAGGCCATTTAGGACTGAGATGAGGAAAAGCTTTTTCACCCAGAGAGTTGCAAATCTGTGGAATTCTCTGGCACAGAAGGCAATGGAGGCCAATTCACTGGATGTATTCAAGAGACAGTTGGATACAACTCTTAGGATTAACGGAATCAAGGGATATGGGGAGAAAGCAGGAATGGGATACTGATATTGAATGGTGGTGCTAGGTCGAAGGGCTGAATGGCCTACTCCTGCACCTATTTGCTATGTTTCTATGTTTCTATATCCTTACAATCAGACAGAAAAATAAAAATTGCAGGTGCTGGAACTCAGAAACAATGGCAGAGAATCCTGGAAATGCTCAGTACATCAGGCACCATCAGTGGATAGAGACCTCCCCTCCTTCGGCAGCGAGTAGTTCGAATTTGGACTGAGCAGAACGATTGGTCGATGGGTGCACATTCAGTCACCAGAAAGGGAGTTGGGTAAACATTTGATCGGCAATGTACTGGGAGGAGACGTCCAAGGCAGGGGAATGCCTGTCTGGCTGGTTCCTCATGGAGCTGGGGCAGTTCTGGCACTGAGCAGCCTCTGACTCTGCTGCCCACGAGTAGCCGTGGGGCTGTTACCTTCGAGACACAGTGTGCAGATGATTGCTCTTTTGAGAGGAGCTAGCAAGGTTCTATCAGCAGTGACTAGTTATCTTGTGCCTTTGCAGAACATCCCAGCCCCGGTCTCACACTGGCGACAACAACATGAGGACTTCATCAGCACTATCAGAAATGCCAGGTTGACTACCGACGCCATGAAGAAGGGACTGCCTCTTCCTCCACCGCCACCGCCTTCCATTAACCCAGGTGCTTTGCTTTTCCTCTCCTAGTGACCATTCCTTGTATCTGAATCGACACAAATCAGGCCCGTCAGATTCCTGACGGCTTCCTGGGTAGCAAACCCATCAGTCCCATATCCCCCCACCCCCACCTAACATTTTCTCTCTCACATACTCATAAACCTTCCCCCTTCCCTTTTAAAAAATTTTTGCCACTCAACCTACACACTAACGGAACTGACAGCATGCAATTAGCCCATCTTTGGTATTTAGGAGGTAACCTGAGCACCCGGGCGAAATCTACGCGGTCACAGGGAGCTCGTGCAAACTCCTCCCAGAGAACGCTCAAGGTCAACAAACCGCTTCACATTGCTTGTAAGAACATAAGAAATAGAATGACATATGATGGAATAATGGGTCGACTGGGCTTGTATTCACTGGAATTTAGGATGAGAGTGGATCTTACAGAAACATATAAAATTCTTAAGGGATTGGACAGGCTAGATGCAGGAAAAATGTTCCCGGTGTTGGGCGAGTCCAGAACCAGGGGTCACAGTTTAAGAATAAGGGGTAGGCTATTTAGGACTGAGATGAGGAAAACCTTTTTCACCCAGAGTTGTGAATCTGTAGAATTCTCTGCCACAGAAAGCAGTGGAGGCCAATTCACTGGATTTTTTTAAGAGTTAGATTTAGATCTTTGAGCTAACCGAATCAAGGGATATGGGGATAAAGCAGGAACGGGGTGCTGATTTTGGATGATCAGCCATGATCACATTGAATGGCGGTGCTGGCTCAAAGGGTCAAATGGCCTACTCCTGCACCTATTTTCTATGTTTCGAGAAGCAGGAGGAGATCATTTACGTGTTCTTGCCTGTTCCACTATCACCTCAGACCTATTTTCCACCCCGTCGCCAAATCCTCAAAGTACCAAAAAAAACTATTTTTGTTTATGATGCCCATCTGGATGGAGCCTTCACAGTTCTCCTGTGTTGAGGATTCCAAAGCTCACACTTGTCTCTGTCCTAAATGGGGACCACTTACTATGGGACTCTGACCCCCGGTTCAGACACCACAGACATGGGACACATGATCTCTGCATCCGGCCTCTTGCTGAGAGGCTCAGTTCTTCAAGATCTGCCCATCACTGGCAAGGCCAGCATTTCTAACATGGCCCTAATACCCTTAACATGAGTGGCTCACTGAGTAATTTCAGAGTCAACCACAGGGACATTTAAATCAGAATGGTTAGGATGGCAGATTTTCTTCACTGAGGGATATTAGTGAACTCATGGGGTTGATATTTGATAGTTCTGTGGTCTTCATTACCAAGATGAATGGACTAACTTGACCAATTCCAGATTGTGGGTCAAAGTTTCTGGACTATCAGTCCATTACTTGAACCGCTTGCCCCCATTCTAAGTCCTTCTCTTTTCATGTGGAGTATCATTGGCAGGATGGTCTCTAGTGTAACACGGTGCTGGTGAATGCTGCTTGAAGCTATATTTAATCTTAGCTTGCGTCTATCTTTGATCCCACAGACTTTATTGAATGTCCTTATTGCAACAGGCGTTTCAATGACACAGCTGCAGAGCGACACATCAATTTCTGTAAGACCAATGTCAATCGTAAAGTGGTGGCCAAGCAGTCTATCCAGGCTCCGTCCACCCAGCCCAAAGCTCCGTCTCCCAAGGCGCAAGTGCAGATGGCCTCTAGGCCGATGCCAGGTCCCAGCAGACCTTCAGCTGTGCCATCAACCTCGCATGAACCACCAAGGGCGCCTCCTGTACGCGCGGCACCTCCTGTACACTCGGCACCTCCTGCTCGCACTGGGCCATCGGTTCACTCGGCATCACCAAAGAAGCCAACTCAACAGGTACAAAGCACATTCGGTACAGGGCACACCGGTACAGAACTCATCTGGTGCAGGGACCCTAGTTGGGACAAACACAACACTTGGGACAGGAATCCTGCCCAATACACCACCTTATTTTGCTGCAGCCCCATTTGGTTGACGGTAGCTGGCTTCTACCCGTTCTGAGGTGAAAGGACAGCTACACATGAGGGGCCAAGCACTGACAGGCATACGGGCAAGTGAGTGGGTGGTTTATGATACGGTGTACTCCTTCCCATGAGTAAGACCAGAGACTCCCAGGAATGGGTGGGATGCAGTGTTTCTTTTTCTTTCTGCACATCCTCGAATCTTTTCCTCTGCTGTGTCAGAGTTCAGAAATCAAGCATCTGTTCCAGGAGTGCGGTGGACTCCACCCACTGGAGCTGACTGAGTGTAGTTAGGCTCATTGTTGTGGGTGCTCCTCTGTGAATGGGCTCTGACATCCGTTCACCACACCTGCTGGTGACTTTGGAAGATTTTGTGGAGATGTCATTGCTGTTACAACTGCAGTGCTTTGGTGCCTGCAAAAGGTAGTCCATGTAGGAGAAGGGATCATTGCTACTTAGTGGCACAAGATTTGTTCTCGGTTTGAGATCTTAATCCACAAATACCCTTTTCTCCAGACAGCCAAAGGTTGTGTTAAAATGCCAAAGGCAATGACCAATTCCATCATTATAGTGCACACAGATGGTGTATTTTAATGCAATTGGCTTGAGATATATACACCAATGAGCCAAAACATTATGACCACTGACAGGTAAATTGAAGAACATTGATTATCTTGGCACCTGTCAAGGGGTGGGATATATTAGGCAGCAAGTGAACAGTCAGTTTTTGAAGTTGATGTGTTGGATGCAGGAGAAATGGTCGGGAGTAAAGATCTGAACAACTTTGACAAGGGCCAAATTGTTATGGCCAGACGACTGGGTCAGAGCATCTCTGAAATGGCAAGGCTTGTGGGGTGCTCCTGGTCAGCAGTGGTGAGTACCTACCGACAGTAGTCCGAGGAGGGACAAACCACAAACCGACGACAGGGTGTTGGGCGCCCAAGGCTCATCGATGCGCGAGGGCAACGAAGGCTGTCCCTTCTGGTCCGAACTGACAGAAGGTCTTCTGTGGCACAAGTCACAGAAAGTTTTAATGGTGGTCACGGGAGGAATGTGTCACATTACACAGTGCATAGCACCCTGCTGCGTATGGGGCTGCGTAGCCGCAGACCGGGCAGAGCGCCCATGATGACCCCTGTCCACCATCGAAAGCGCCTACATTGGGCAGGCGAGCATCGGAACTGGACCTTGGAGCAGTGGACGAAGGTCACCTGGTCTGATGAGGCCTATTTTCTTTTAGATCATGTGGATAGCCGTGTACGTGGGTGCCGTTTACCTGGGGAAATGATGGCACCAGGATGCACTGTGGGAAGACGACAAGCCGGCGGAGTGAGTGTGATGCTCTGGGCAATGTTCTGCTGGGAAACTCTGGGTCCGGCCATTCATGTGGATGTCAATTTGACACGTGTCACCTACCTAAACATCTTTGCAGACCAGGTACATCCCTTCATGGCAATGGTATTCCCTGATGGCATTGGCCTCTTTCAGCAGGATAATGCGCCCTGCCATACTGCACACATTGTTCGGGAATGGTTTGAGGAACATGATGAAGTGTTCACTGTGTTGCCCTGACCTCCAAATTCTCCAGATCTCAATCCGATTGAGCATCTGTGGGATGTGCTGGATCGACAAGTCCGATCCACAGCGGCTCCACCTCACAACTTATAGGACTTGAAGGATCTGCTACTAATGTTTTGGTGCCAGATACCACAGGAGACCTGCAGGGGTCTTGTAGAGTCCATGCCTTGGTGGGTCGACGCTGTTTTGGCGACACATGGAGGACCAACAGTGTATTAGGCAGGTGGTCATAATGTTTTGGCTCATCAGTGTATATGCTTGGAGATACCCAGCTCCCCCACCTTTCATGGGATTATCTGTCCTACTGAGAGAACAGCCCAGGGTCTCATTCAAGGTTTAAGATCAGGCAGTCCAGAGCAACCCCAGTGCACCAGGGAGTCTCCGGCGAAGCCACAGCCTCTGCACTCTGAGGCCGGAGCAAGAGCTTCAGCAATAAGCCTGAACTAATGGTAAGAGGGTAAGGTCAACTTACTTCCATATCAATGGAAGCTGCTTGTTTTTGTACAAATTTCAAAGCTCATGCTCAACACGTTAACGCGCATCCATTTCTTTACCAACGCCGACACTCCACCCACCAAAGACAACAGGGTCTCCGTCAAAGGGCAAGTTGACTGCAGCAGCCCAAGCCGTCATGGGCATCGGACCAGGTGAGGAAACTCTTGAAGATGTTGGACACCTCGGTAGTAAGTTTGCAGATAACGTGAAGATTGGTGGATCGTAGATTAGATAGAGAGTTTGTATGAGGACACAGAGTATGTAGATCAGCTTGAAAGTTGGGTGAGGCAGTTGCAGATGGAATTTAATTTGGACAACTGTGAGGTAGTGCACTTTGGGAGGTTAAATTCTGGTAGGACATATAGAGTAAATGGCAGGGACCTTTGGAACTTTTAGGTACAGAAGGATCTTGAGGTGATGTACGTAAGTCCATAACTTGCTGAAAGTGGTGACACAAGTGGATAAGATAGTGAAGAAGTCATTTTCATAGGAGTTGGGATGCCATGTTGCAGTTGTGCCACATATTGGTTAGACTGGTTGGAGATGTGTGTAGGTCTGAATTTAAGTTGAGTTTATTGCCACGTGTACTAAGGAACAGTGAAAAGCTTTTGTCGTGTGCTAACCTGTTAGTGGAAAGGCAATAAATGATTACCACTGGTTGCCATACTACAGAAACAATGGGGTTGCAAATAGAGAGATTCACCTGGAAGAGAGGGCTGTAGTTAAAAGACTGGATTGTATAGAGACACCGAAGACTGCAGATGGTGGAATCTGGAGAATCAAACAATCTGGAGGAACTCAATGCATCGAGCGTCATTTGTTTGCGGAGAAGGAACAGCTGCCATTTCGGGACTTGATGCAGGGTTTTGGTATGAAATGTCAACAATCCCTCTCCCTCTCCCCCCCCCCCCCCCCCCCCCCCCCAGATGCTATTCAACTTGACTTCCTATGAGAGATTGGATAAGCTCTGGAATGTAGGAGGCTGAGGGGCGACTTTTATAGAGGTTTACAAAATTATAAGAGACATACATAGGGTACATAATCGCAATATGTTTCCCCAAGGCAAGGAAGTCTAAAACAAGATGAAACAAGTTTAAGGTGAAAGGGAAGAAATTTAAAGGAGATCTGAGAGGTAAATTCTTCACACAAATAGAGATGGTTATCTGGAACGAGCTACCAGAGGAAGTGGTAGATGCAGACAGCATTTAAAATCCATTTGGACACGTAATTAGACAGGAAAGGGGTAGAGGGATACTGACCTAATGCAGGACAGCACATTGGTGCAGCAGTAGAGTTGCTGCCTCACAACTACGCAGACTCGGGTTTGATCCTGACTAGGAGTGCTGTCTGTACAAAGTTTGTACGTTCGATCTGTAACCACGTGGGTTTTCTCCTGGTGCTCCGGTTTCCTCCCACACTCCAAAGACGTAAAGGTTTGTGAGTTAATTGGCTTTGATAAGTTTTTTAATTTACCTTTGTGTGTGTCGGTTAATGTACGCAATGGGGTGATTGCTGGTCGGAGTGGACTCAGTGGGCCAAAGGACTTGTTTCCGCGCTGTGTGTCAAGTATGTAAAGTCTAAATGGGATGAGGATAGAGATGCATAATGGTCGGCAATGATGAGGTGGGCTGAAAGGCCCATTTCTGTGCTCTACGTTTCTATGATACCTATTGTGCTGGGCATACTGAATCACCAGTGGCAAATGGTGGGTGGTCTTTCTTCAGAATACAGGAGGCTGAGGGGTAAGGGATGGATGGTTTGAGTCATAGAGCCATTCAGCACAGAGACAGGCCCTTCCCATGGTGGGGGTATCAAAAACAAGAGACACATAGTTTTAAAATGAAAGGTGGGAGGTTCAAAGAGGATCTGAAGGAGGTTTCTTTCCAGAGGCTGGTTGCATTGTCTAAGGGCGTGAAGGAGCCAGAAACTCTCACAACATTTAAGAAGCATCAAGATAAGTATACAGAGCTATGGATTTAATGTGGGTAAATAAGATGGGTACAATGGGTGGCATGGACATGGTGGGCCAAAGGGCCTGTTTCAGTACTGAACAACTCTATGACTGAAATGGGAAATAGGATATCCAGGATGGAGCAAGTACTAGATAGAGATGTTGATGTGGGTAATGGAGAAGGGCAGGAGGATGTTGTGTGGATGGAAAGACCGGCAGTGGACTGATAGCTTGGTTTGCTGTTGTATGGACCATGTACTTCACCTGGTTTCATTTCTCGTCTTTTTCATTGGTTGAAGACTACGACGATCCACCCGTGAAAGCTAACACAAGGGGCCAACCACCAATGCAGTAGTGAGTATGTGAAGGGTGAGGTAGTCTACTGATGCCAAAGTGAACTCGTGGTGGTACTCAGGCTGGGCAAGGAGTCCCTGGGCAACACTGGCACAAGAATAGTACAATCTCAGCTGTGAGATTGAAGAGAGATGGGGACAGTGGGGACCTCCACTCGAATGAGATGGGGGATGAGGGTGGTGAAAAATGTTAGCTTATTGGGGTGTCAGGAGGTGAGCCAGTCATCACAGGATCCCCAGTTTCTGACCTGCTCTTGTAGCTACAATATTTATGTAGCTCCTCAAGTTGAGTTACTAGTCTGAGGTGACCAAGGGCGGTTGATGGTAAGGGACTTGGTTGTGGGTAGTAGGACTCGCTCTCTTTACGATTATATTCTGTAAATCACTATCTTTCCCTCTCTCCAATCTTTTCCAGCTCCCGGTATGGTCGGATGTAGGAACACCTGCTGTAACGTCTGGAGTCATAGGATGCAACAGTGCTCCCTTCCCAATGGTGGGTCTAAGCCTCCACAGAAAGGCCAGTTTCAGTGGTTACATCGGTACCTCACCATCCACCTGTCTCTCTACGTCATACTGCCGCTGTCCCAATCAGTAGTAAAAGTCAATTCAACTCCCTGCGTGTTGTTTGAAGAGGGGAGGGAATGAGGAGGAGAGTGCTTTCAGAGAAAGATGGGGATGGGCCGAGCCAGTAGGTGGGGAATCACAACTTTATTGATGCATGGCCATAATTATTTGTATGAGAGAATAGAGGCGTGCACTGCGTAAGTGTGACCGTGTATCAGCGAGCTGGAGTGTGAGGGTATTTATCCCCTTGGTCAGCTGGAGTGTGGGCTGCTGCTGATCCCAAACCCTCCATCCTTGCCTTGCCTGGAGTCAAACTCTGAAGTGCCCAGGTCTACAGCCCCAGTTGTTTCAGTATATTTCACTGGACTGATCACTCTGTCTTGATCAGTCCGGTGTCTTGTCGAATGCTTTACTAAAGTCCATGTAGACAACATCCATTGCTCCAACCACATCAATCATCTTGTCACCTCCTCAAAATAAACTCCAAGTTTGTAAGACACAAAACACCCATACCACTGCAGTCATGCTGATGATCCCTCATAAGTCAGTGCTTTTCCAGATGCGAGTAGATCCTATTCCTTAGCATCTTTTCTTTTAATTTCCCTACCACTGATGCAAGGCCTATAGTTCGTTTGACTGTCCCTATTGCCCTTCTGAAACAAAGGAAAAATATTGGCTACTTTCCAGTTTTCAGGAACTTCATTAATGTCTAGAGAGGATGCAGTGATCTTTGTCAATGCACCAGCAATCTCTTCTCTTGTCTATCTCAATAACCTGGGATACCATCATCCTGGGGATTTATCCATCTCAATGTTCTTCAGGAGACCCCCTTCAGCATGTCCTGCCACCATCTGTGATCATGACTGATCTGCCCCACGCCTCATCGCCTTTTCTGTGCCATTTTCCTATAGTGTTCAATTCCCGGATGTTTCAAAATTTTGTACACTTCCTCCATAAATCTCGAATGATTCAGCCCCTCCACCCTTCGGGAGTTGTTAAGGTCCAGATTGATTCGGGGACAAAGGCATTTTTGGTATTGCCCTTTGTTTATTGTCGTATGTTACAGGATACAGTGAGAAACCTTTGTTTTGTATGCTATCCAGACAAATACCATTCACCAATACAAAAAGAGAGGAAACAAAGTGCAGAATATAGTGTTGCAATCACTGAGAAATTGCAGATTTTAAAAAAAAGTACAAGGGCTGCAATGAGGTAGATTGGGAATGTGGGAATTCTCATCTTGAGACCCATTCAAGAACCTGATAACAGCAGGGAAGATGTGGTTCTTGAATCTGATATGTGTTTTGAACTCTTGTAAGTTTTAGTTTAGTTTATTGTCACATGTACTGAGGTACAGTGAAAAGTTTTTGTTGCGTGGTATCTGCTATCCACTATACCGGCAATTTTGCTGTCATCTGCACACCCATCCAAATCATTAATGTAGATGATAGACAGCAGTGGAGCCAGCACTGATCCCTATTGCACAGTTGGTCACAGGCCTCCAATCTAAATAACAAGCCTCTATTACCACCCTCTGACTCCTTCCACCTACCCAAGTTATATCAAACCGGTTAGTTCCCCCTAAATCCTTGTGATCTCACCTTCCCGATCATTTTACCATGTGTTTAGTTTAGTTTATTGTCGAGTGCACAGAGTTACAATGAAAAGCTTTTGTTGCGTGTGAATCAGCTGAAAGACAATACATTATTAAAATCAAGCCATTCAGTGTACAGATACATGATAAGGGTATAATGTTTAGTGCAAGATAAAGCCAGTAAAGTCTGAGGGGCCCCAAATGAGGTGGATAATATATCAGGACTGCTCTCTAGTTGTAGTGGTATGGTTCAATTGTCTGATAACAGCTGGGAAGAATCTGGAGGTGTGCGTTTTCACACTTCTATACCTTTTGTCCGATGGGAGGGGAGAAGGAGTGGCCAGGATGCGACTCTGGTGTATCTGTAGAAGTTGGTAAGTCATTAGAGACATTCCAAATTTCCTTAACCTTCTTGGCTGTCGTAGCGATATTGTTGGATCAGGTGAAATTGTCGATACCAAAGGAATGTCTGAAGAGAATTGAGGAAAATTTCAGAGTTGGAACAGTTTGGTGTTCTCATTTCAGTTTACAGAGGGTTTATAGGCTGCATGTTGAGCGACTGATTCAATGGGTAGGATAGTTCATTTAGAACTTGGGGTCATGGGCTCCCAATAAAGGATCGCTCATTAAGAGAAGAGATATTTCTAACTTTGTTAATCTTTGAAATTCAGAATGCTATGGTTAATAATAATAATATATTCCTTTATTCGTCCCACACCGGGGAAATTGACAGTTGTTGAGAATATTCAAGAACGAGTTTATTCAAGAGTGAGTTTGAATATGAGATTTTAGTTTGTTGGTAATCAGAGGGGCAAAAGGATGACATAAGAATGAAGATGAGATAGATTAGTTATGAGTTACAGAGAGACTTGGGGTGCTAGTACAGTTTGCTGAAAGTGGCAATACAGGTAGACAGGGTGGTGAAGGTGGTGTACGGCCCACTCACCTTGAGTACCTTTTGTCCGATGGGAGGGAAGGAGGAGTGGCCAGGGTGCGACTCTGGTGTATCTGTAGAAGTTGGTAAGTCATTAGAGACATGCCAAATTTCCTTAACCTTGCAGAGGTAGAAGCATTGGTGTGCATGCTTGGCTGTAGTAGCGATATTGTTGGATCAGGTGAAATTTGGTGCATACCCACAAAATTCAGGATATCACAGAGCATTTATAATGTAATGAGTCATTATGGTCAGAACTACCAAGGTTATGAAATTAATTCTAACCAAATTTCAGGGTAAATATGCTGCTATTCCCTTGCACTCTAATTTCATGAACAGATTCTTGGATTAAATGCCAAGAAATCCCAATTAACAGATGTTAATAAGATTTGAGTGATATGGGGATAGTTACTTTCGGAGTGTGGACTGGAGTCCCGTACTCCAAAGGTATTGGCTGTGCAAGAAGTATACAAAGTTTCATGAGGTGTATAGGTTAGACAGTCAGAAGCTTTTTCCCCCAGGGTGGAAATGTCAGACTAGAAGACAGCATGAAGGTGAGAAGATCAAAGTATAAAGATGTGTGGGCAAGTTTCTTTAACACAGAGAGTAGTTGGTTGCCTGGAACTGCCAGGTGTGGTGATACGAGCAGATTAGAGATATTTAAGGTTTTAGAAAGGTACATGGATATGAAGAGAATTGAGGATCCTTCTAAACCTTTCCTATCCACGTACCTGTCCAAATGCCGTTATTGAACTGCTTCAACCACGTCCTGACAGCTCGTTCCATATATCCACTACCCCCTGTGTAAAAACGTTCCTTTTTTTTTCCTTCTCACCTTAAGAGGTGTAGGTGAGAATCAGACATAAGTATCAGGACATCATTTGGGAACAGAACAAAGGCAGAATTAGCTGCTGATAGGAATTAGCTGCTGGTAGGAAGACATGATAATTATTTATAGTTGCTCGTTTTGGCAATATCAGCCGGCATTTATTACCCGTAGTCAGGATCTAGGGAGTTAAGATTAAACCCCATCTGTGGGTTAGGATTTACGGAACCCAAATTGTGTAGAGTCGCTCCCCAAAGGTGAAACTGTTGGTCTTCAGACTTGCCCTCATTGATACAAAGTTTTTATTCTAGATTTGATCACCTGAATTTAAATTCTCCAGTTGTCGTGGTGAGATTCAGATATACATCAACCCGTCCAACTTCTGCATGCATCCAGTAGCAACCACTGTTCTATCTTTTTCCGCCTATCATTATGGGAGCATAATTACTCCAATGATCATTGTGCTTCAAGGAAGGACTTCTTGGAACAAGGAAAGTTTGTCCTGCCTTCAGAGAAGCAAGATAGACATCAGAATGAAGTATGTTTAGGTTTAAAAATAACTTCCTAACCCTTGTTTAAAAATGCATCAAGCGCAGGCAAAGCACAAAGTGCTGGAGGAACTCGGCAGGTTAGCCAGCATCTGCACAGCGGTAGAGTTGCTGCCTTACAGTGTCAGAGACTCGGGTTCGATCCTGACTACAGGTGCTTGTCTGTATGGAATTTGTATGTTCTCCCCGTGACCTGCATGGGTTTTGTTCGGTTTCCTCCCATACTCCAAAGACGTACAGGTTTGTAGGCTAATTGGCTAAGTATAATTGTAAATTGTCCTTACTGTGTGTAGGATAGTGCAATTGTGCAGGGATTGCTGGTTGGCATGGACTCGGTGGGCCGAAGGGCCTGTTTCCGTGCTGTATCTCTAAACAAAGCTAAACTTGTGGAGGGAATAGAAAAGCAACGTTTTAGTTCAGGATCCTTCTTCTGACCCAAAGCATCGTCTATCCATTTCCTCCATATATGCTGCTTGACCCACTGTGTTCCTCCAGGACTTTGTTTTCATCTGTACCATTTGTTGTAATCATTTCATTGTATAAAGGACATTGATAGATTATAGGGCACCATGATGAGAAATATTCTTGGAGTGCATACAATTGAATTTGCATATTTGACAGAGAAAGGATCGAAAATGCAGGATAGAAATTGTGTGCATAAAAGTTTCATTTTTCCTGTCGATTTTAAGTACTTATTTGGTACTCTCTCTTTGAACTCAAAAATATTTGTCAGACAGGACCAATTTAAATTTAGGGGTTGCTATCTGTACCTAAACTTTCCAACTAGTCTACCTCTGCCTTCTTCCCCCATATATTAACCCACTTTGCTTTTGAAAGATGTTCCCACTATTGAATGATTGTCAAAATAATTGAAAACCATTTATTATGCCAGAGAAAAACATTGGAGCAGTCTACATTTTCACATGTTTCTGCAGCTTCATCGCAAAAATAAATCCACAACTGCAATTAAAAAAAGTTTAAACTGGAGCTGATGCTTGAATCTTGAATGTATCAGCAATGGGTTAATCATTTGGCAAGCAGTCAACACAAATAGCCCTGGAATCCTGACTGCTGAATGGTAAGCCAGCACTGACGCAATGGGCTGACTGGCCTCCTGTGTTGCAGCAAATGAATGGACAGGATTCCTCACCATCCCAGGCATGGTCACTGATGTTCCAAAGTCAGTCAATCAACCAGAGGGAATCTCTGACGAAACACAACGTACTCCAGAAGAGGCCTCTCTGCAGACAAACTGATGGATATTTGAGACCGAAAATTGTTTTCCATTTGCAAAAGTTCAATTATTTTCCACTCACGTTCCACTCAATTAATCCACGTGACATGCCATGTCTCTTTTCCCCAGGCCTTCTGCATCCTACTGGAGTTGTGTATTTAAATCGGGCTTATCAAGCTGAAGGGGGTCTGGTAGAGTTTATTTGCTGAAAAGGGATCTTCTACAGTTTTGCATTCCCCCTCTGATTCATCTACTCACAGAAATCATTTATTCCCAGTTTGCCATCAGGTGATTCTCATCGTGGTCTCTATCAAGGTCTTCGTTCCAGTATCAGGTTTAGATATCAATACATAATCCAATTGGGTAATCTTCCATACTTGAAAAGATTATTTCTGAAAATTAAAATTTCTTATTAAAAGATCCAGTTGCAACATTTCATTATCCTTACAAGCAGCAGATGCGAGATTTTCTTTGTTGGATGCAGTTGTGGGGTTAGCTTGCTGAAATTACAGTAGTGATTCCAATTCTCTGGACAAGAGGCACTGTGGAATATCTTATCAAAATTTAAAGCGGGCAGTCTTTATCCTTGAACAAGTCTACCAATGCTGCCCCTTGCGACACTCCTGTTCTTATAATTTGATGATTGTCTGGTTTTGTCTCTGGGTTAGCTGTGTTTGTGAAAATTACTAAGTCCAGCAAAGAAAATCCATTTGATTTGCTGACCTCATTGTGGTATTTCCGATATTGCAACAAACTGAATCAAGACAAGCTTTCTGTGTGATGGCCCAGAGGAAATAGGAGACCCAGGCAGTAAGAGGCGACTTGGCAGACTCCTTTGCTAGTTGGTTGTGGTTCTGGGGGAAAGAAAGTGGCAGGTAAATCAGTCTAAGGTAGACACAAAATGCCGGAGTAACTCAGCGGGACAGGCAGCATCTTCTGGAGAAGGAATAGGTGTCTATGTTTCTATGTGACATTTCGGGTCCTTCGATTTAAACCAGCATATGCAGTTCTTTCCAACACAGGTACATCAGTCTATTGCCTCACTATAACCAATTACTTGTTAGGTTAGGGCAGGGAATGACTGATAACGTGGAAAATTATAATAATTTAAATCTTTTGATTCTGGTCACTGAGGGAAGGTGAGGAGCAGAATCTTGTCAACAATGGTGGGAAGAAATAGATGGGGAAAGCACTGGGGGAGGAGGTTCAAGTCGCTGGTTGTGGGGTGGGCATCTGTGATCGAGCTACAGTGTCAGAGGTCTCTTGGGGTTTTTCGGCCGATTGGAAGATTTTTGGGGAGTAGATGGTCTGTGACAGAACTGGCTGCTCCCGTCCCTTAAATTTGAAGCCACATTTCCCGGCCTTTGACCCTCACTTGAGTGATTTTCTCACCCCTCAGGCATCGACCGTGTTTCTGCCTCTCCCCCCAACGCCGGGGCCTTTTCACCCTCCCCCTCACTCCTGGGCCTCTCACCCGCCAGGGCGCTCCACGTCTCAGGCGTCATCGGGCTTGTCGGGCGGTGGCCCGCACGGCTGCAGCATCTTCTCCATGAGGTTGAAGCGGACCCGGGCCTTGGTCTCGTTCTCAGCCACGGCGAAGTAGTTGAGCAGGTCGAAATGGCCCATGTAGGAGGCGTACGAGTCGCGGTGCTGGTTGACCAGCCACTCCCACTTGGTGGTGTCGGCGTGGCCCGTCCCGATGTACTTGGACTGCAGGTGCTCCAACTGGCTGTGGATGTTGTAGCGGTCCGTCATGGCGCCGACTGCCGCTCCGCGCTTTCCCTTGAACTGGGCCTGAAGCCGCAGGCCGGAAAAGGCAAGATGGCCGCCGTTACCATGGCCACCGTCGGCCTGCTTCTGGTTCTTTCTTTTTTAAACGCCTGACAAACTGGAATTGTTCCCATCAAATACAGATCGGCATCCAGTTCACTTTAGCAGTAAAACATAATTATCAGTAAATAAGGCTGTTTAAAAAAAAGAAAAGGATGAATTTTAAGAGCATGCGTATTGGGAACGGACCGCGCTCGTTTGCTCTTGGCTGCCCCCTCGGCTGGAAGACCGGCGAGGTGCGGAACTGCAAGGATCCTTCTCAATACCAACAAGGCACAAAGTGCTGAAGTAACTCAGCGAGTCGGTAGCATCTATCTATCTATCGATCTATCTATCTATATAATACTAAAACTCTGCGTTCGTATGTAGGGATGTATGTGTGTATGTACGGAAGTTTAACTTACAAACCCTACTCCTCCAAGACGGTACACCAAAGCGCTACGATTTTTGTACCGCCGTATTCACAATTAACCTGGGCAACTATTGTAAGTACTTTCGTTCAAATTGAAGCTACCTTTTTAAAGCTAGAGAGATATTAAAGTTTAAATTTTCATTTCTAACCCTTTTCTTCAAGGGGCTACATTTGTTTCCAAAAGTTTCCAGAAAAGGATTTAGTTTTCAGCAAGGATTTAGTTTTCAGCTTGTGACGGCTACATTGTTTCGAAAAGCTTCCAAGAAGTCTTTTTTGTTATTGCAAGTCAAGTCAAGTCAAGTCAAGTCACTTTTATTTGTATAGCACATTTAAAAACAACCCACGTTGACCAAAGTACTGCACATCTGATTAGGAAAAAAAATAAACATCTTGGAGAGTAAGAGTGGGGCTGGGGGAGGAGAGAATGGGGGGTGTGGGGACGGGCCCAACGGGCCCTCCCCAACGGGCACACTTGGAGAGTAAGGGTGGGGCTGGGGGAGGAGAGAATGGGGGGTGTGGGGACGGGCCCAACGGGCCCTCTTTTCTAGTATATTACTAAAACTCAGATCTTGTGAATATATCTGTTTCTATATACGTAACAGTGATTACGGCAAAACGGTGAACCGTCGCGCCATAATTTTTGCACCGCCTTAACCGACAATCTCGCGCTCGCTCGGCCGTGATATTTTCATTTAATTTGGTCGCGTGTTTTTTAAGTTACAGAGGATTTAAAGCGCTGCCCCCCCCCTTTTTCAGGGGGGCGCTGCGGTGCAGATTTAGTTTTCAGCTTGTGGCTTGTGACGGCTACATTGTTTCGAAAAGTTTCCAGAAAAGGATTTAGTTTTCAGCTTGTGACGGCTACATTGTTTCGAAAAGTTTCCAGAAAAGCACTGATTGTTTTGTTATTGCAAGTCAAGTCAAGTCAAGTCAATTATATTTGTATAGCACATTTAAAAACAACCCATGTTGACCAAAGTGCTGCACATCTGATTAGGAAAAAAAAAAAAAAGAAGGTTATAGTGGTCACTTGACATACACAGATCAGGAGGACGGCCCCAACGGGCACACTTGGAGAGTAAGAGTGGGGCTGGGGGAGGAGAGAATGGGGGGTGTGGGGACGGGCCCAACGGGCCCGCTTTGAACGGGCACACTTGTTCTAGTATACTATTAAAACTCAGATCTTGTTTATATATATTTTTTGGGTTTGACCTGAATTATTTGATATATTTATTTGTTCGTATCAGCGATTGCAGCAAAACGGTGAACAGTAGCGCGACGGTTTTCGCACCGCCTTAATCGCCAACCTCCCAAACGACCGGCCGTGATATTTTCATTTGATTTAGTCGCATGTTTTTTAAGTTACAGAGGTTTTAAAGCGCTGCCCCCCCCCCCTTTCAGGGGTGCGCTGCGGTGCGGATTAATCTTCAGCTTGTGATGTCACAATGCCCCTGTGAGATGAGCTCGAGCTGCCCCCCCTTCAGCGTGTGATGTCACAATGGACAAGCAGCTGCTATTGGGTGTCTACTCTTTACAAATTTACATCTTTTTATTTTTAACCTTTTTTTCCAAGGTCTGCAGCTTGTGACGTCACAATGCTTGTGTGAGATGGGTTCTACATTGTTGCGAAAAGCAGCTGATTGTTTTTTAAAGTTGTGTTTTTTATTGCAAGTCACTTAACATACACAGGGGCCCCTATGCTCGTGGGCCACCGGGGCAAGTGTTTCGAAAAAAGAAAGGGGAGGTCCCCCTTCCCCCCTCAACCCCTTCCTAACCCACTCCTTCCCACCTCCATCCCCACTCCCTCCCCCCCTCCTCCCCAACTAACTCCCCATCCCTCCCCACCTCCCTCACCCCTCGGGGACGGGCCCAACGGGGAAAGAGGGGTACTGGGAAAAGGGGAGGTCCCCCTCCCTCCCCCCTCCCCCCTCCCCCTTCCCCCCTCCCCTCCCACCCCTTCCCCCTCCCCTCCCCCCTCCATCCGCCTCCCCTCCTCCCTCCCTCCCCCCTCCCTCCCCGCCTCCCGGTTACAATGGAAACCCTACGAGGACGGGCCCAACGGGGAAAGAGGGGTACTGGGAAAAGGGGAGGTCCCCCTCCCTCCCCCCTTCCCCCTCCTTCCACCTCCCCCCCTTCCCCCCTCCCCTCCACCTCCTTCCCTCCCCTCCTCTCTCCACACCTCCCTCCTCCCTCCCTCCCCGCCTCCCGGTTACAATGGAAACCCTACGAGGACAGGCCCAAAGGGGAAAGAGGGGTACTGGGAAAATGGGTGGTCCCCCTCCCTCACCCCTTCCCCCCTCCCTCCCCCATACCCCCTCCCCCCTCCCTCCCCCATACCCCCTCCCTCCCCTTCCCCCCTCCCCCCTCCCCTTCCCCCCTCCCCTCCCACCCCTTCCCCCTCCCCTCCCCCCTTCATCCGCCTCCCCTCCTCCCTCCCTCCCCCCTCCCTCCCCGCCTCCCGGTTACAATGGAAACCCTACGAGGACGGGCCCAACGGGGAAAGAGGGGTACTGGGAAAAGGGGAGGTCCCCCTCCCTCCCCCCTTCCCCCTCCTTCCACCTCCCCCCCTTCCCCCCTCCACTCCACCTCCTTCCCTCCCCTCCTCTCTCCACACCTCCCTCCTCCCTCCCTCCCCGCCTCCCGGTTACAATGGAAACCATACGAGGACAGGCCCAAAGGGGAAAGAGGGGTACTGGGAAAATGGGTGGTCCCCCTCCCTCACCCCTTCCCCCCTCCCTCCCCCATACCCCCTCCCCCCTCCCTCCCCCATACCCCCTCCCTCCCCTTCCCCCCCTCCCCCTACCCCCCTCCCTCCCCTCTCCCTCCCCCTCCCCTCCCCTCCCCTCCTCCCTCCACACCTCCCTCCTCCCTCCACACCTCCCTCCTTCCCCTCCTCCCGGTTACAATGGAAACACTACGAGGACGGTCCCAACAGGGAAAGAGGGGTACTTGGAAAAGGGGAGGTCCCCCTCCCTCCCCCCTTCCCCCATCCTATCCCCCTCCCTCCCCTCTCCCCCCTCCCCCCTTCCCCCCCTTCCCCCCCTCCCCTTCCCCCTCCCTCCCCTCCTCCCTCCACACCTCCCTCCTCCCTCCCTCCCCTTCCCTCCCTCCCATCCTCCCAATGCTTGTGTGAGATGGGTGCTACATTGTTTCGACAACCACCACTAACAGATCGCAGTGAGAAGCACTATGTGACTGCGAATGTTTCAAAACAAGCACTTAAAAAGCACTTATCTTTTTTTTACGTCTTTTTTTTTATTGCAAGTCACTTAACATACACAGATCAGCATTGGGCCTCTATGCTCATGGGCCACCGGGGCAAGTGTTTCGAAAAAAGCACTGAGAGTGTGTCTGGGGGAGAGAGAGAATGGGGGGGGTCTGAGAATGGGGACTGGGGAGGGGGACAACAGGGGTCGTTGCGGAGGGGGCTTGGTGGTGGAGGAAAGAGGGGTACTGGGAAAAGGGGAGGTCCCCCTTCACCCCCTTCCTCCCCCTCCTTCCCATCTCCATCCCCACTCCCTCCCCCATCCCTACTCCCTCCCCCATCCCTCTCCACCTCCCTCAACCCTCCCCCCCTCCCTCAACCCTCCCCCCCTAACTCCCCCCCCTCCCTCCTTCCCTCCATCCCTCCCTCCCCCACTCCCACCCCCCTCCCTCCACCCTTCCATCCCTCTCCTCCTCCCCCCTCCTTCCACCCTTCCTCCCCCCCTCCCGGTTACAATGGAAACCCTACGGGGACGGGCCCAACGGGGAAAGAGGGGTACTGGGAAAAGGGGAGGTCCCCCTCCCTCCCCCTCTTCCCCCCTCCACTCCACCCTCCCCTCCTCCCTCCACACCTCCCTCCTCCCTCCACACCTCCCTCCTCCCTCCCTCTTCCCTCCCTCCCATCCTCCCGGTTACAATGGAAACCCTACGAGGACGGGCCCAACGGGCACACTTGTGCTAGTCTCTAGATAAAATGGAAAGGACCTGTTACGGCAATAGGCGAATCACAGTGGTTCAAGATTGTCTGGGAGGCGAGAGCCAATATGTGTCATGACCATATTGGTGCTGGTCGAGATAGATTCTCGATTAGTACTGGTGTCAGAGGTTATGGGGAGAAGGTAGGAGAATGGGGTTAGAAGGGAGAGATAGATCAGCCATGATTGAATGGCGGAGTAGACTTGATGGGCCTAATTCTACTCCTATTCATCATGATCTTATGACCAGCTCGCGAAGCACTTTAAGAAGGTGGATGTCAGAGCCAACAGATAGTAGTCATTAAGGCATGAAAGAGCACAAAGTGCTGGAGTAACTCAGCAGGTCAGGTAGCATCTCTGGAGAATATAGATAAATGACAGTTCAGATTCTTCTTCAGACTGATTGTTGGGGTGAGAAGAAAGCTAGAAAAGAGGAGAAGGAGGACAAAGCGTGGCAGGCAATAGGATGATTTAGGCGAGGGGGGGGGGGGGGGGGGGGCAGAGGGAGGTTGATAAGCCGATGGTTGCAACAAAGGCCAGAGATAAGAAGCGAGGGAATGCTACTTGTTTTTTTCTTTGCAGCCAAATGACAGTGGTCTTCTTAAAGCAGGTAGGAAACATAGATTGGTGTCGGAAGATGTTTAAAGATGCAATTGAATACTCCTGCCAGCGGCTCTGCACAGGTTCAGAGGTTTGGATTGAACCTGGGCTCTTGGAGCTGTGTGACAGCAGCACTCTCTGTAGATCAGGGGGAATCGATGTGTAGATCAGGGGGACCAATGTCTGTGATGTATTTGCATTTTCAGAGACCTTTCATAAGACCGCACATGGGACGCTGATCAACATGTTTGGCATGCATATAGTTGATGAGGAGGAGTGGGTGAGGGTTGAAACCTACTAGCACGAATAGATAATTGTTCTACCCACAATGGCATCCCCCTCCCTCCCTCCCCCCCCCCCCCCCCCCATCACGAACCTCTGCCTGAAAAAATCTAAAATAACCTTGCATCTAACACCCTTTGGGTAGCACAGTGCTACAGTTAGTAGTCACTGCCTCAGAGCTCCAGCAACACTTGGGTTTGATCTTGATCCCAGGTGCTGTGTGTGTGGAATTAGCACGTTCTACTTGCGACTGTGTGGGTTTCTTCCAGGTGCTCCAGTTTCCTCCCACATCCCAAAGATATGCATATTGATAAGTTTATTGACACCTGTAAGTTTCCCCAAACGTGTGGGTGAGTGGTAGAATCTAGGGTGGATGGGATTTAAAGGGGATTAAGTAGAGGAATCGATGAGATTGATTTGATAATTGCCATAGATGATGGATATACTGTGGCAATGAAGGCGTACTTCATACACCCAACGGATACTCCTACATCAATAAACCACGCTCGGAAGGCCGAGGTGGTGGGATTGCCGTAATTCACCGACAGGACTTCAAGATCAACCTCATCTCCATCTCATCTGCTCCTTCATTTGAACACCTGGCTTTCAAACTCTCTGGCCACACACAATTAGCCATGGCAGTTTTCTACCGCCCTCCCAAACCACACCCATCATTCCTTTCTGACTTCTCTGACTTTCTGACCCAGTTCTGTTCTCTCTCCCCCTCAATCCTCCTCCTCGGTGATTTCAACATCCATATGGACTCCACTGACTCCACAATAACCGCTGACTTCACTGAAATACTCACCTGCTTTAACCTCACTCAACACATCAATTTTCCCACCCATAACCGTGGGCACATTCTGGACCTTGTCTGCTCCACTGGACTAAATCTACATCACCTCTCTGGCTCCGACCCCACCCTCTCTGATCACTTAGCCATCACCATGTCTGTCAACATTCCCACCCCAGCTCCAAAGCAAAAACGCAAAATCAACTTCCGTAAGCTGAACTCTGTTTCACCTACCTCGCTCTCATCCTCCCTCTCTGAAATAATGTCCGCCTCTCCACAGCCCCTCTGACCTCACTGACTACTACAACCGCACTCTCTCCTCCTGCCTCGACCAGCTTGCACCTATAAAAACCAAAACAGTTTCCTTCACCCACTCTGCTCCCTGGTTTACCCCTGAACTCCGCATGATGAAAACTCATGCCCGCCAACTTGAAAGACTCCGCAACAAAACAGGTCTCACAATTCACTCCCAAGCCTACAAAGACCACCTGCAGCACTACAAAGATGCCCTCTCCCGCGCCCACTCCACCTACTACTCTCAAATAATTCACTCTGGCTCCGGAAACCCCAAAACACTCTTCTCTACAATAAACAAACTCCTCAGCCCCCTGGACACCATCTCCCAATCATTCACAGTTGACAAATGCACCACTTTCCTTTCATTCTTCCAAAGCAAAATAGACAACATCTACAGCACCTTAACCACCAACGCACCTGCTCCCCCTCAAACCACCTGCCTCCCCTTATCCTGTCAACCCCTGCCTCAGTTCTCCCCAGTCTCCACCACAGACCTCTCTGACCTCTTCACAGGAATAAAAACTGCCACCTGCTCTCTGGACCCCATCCCCTCCAGCTTTGTCAAGGCCTGCCTTCCTGCTCTCTCTCCACTTATCACTGCAACAATAAACTCCTCCCTGTCCACTAGCATCGTCCCGCCATCCCTCAAAATCGCTGCTGTCACCCCCATTCTGAAAAAACCTGGTCTAAACCCTGACACCCCAAACAACTTCAGACCAATCTCCAACCTACCATTTCTGTCGAAAGTTTTGGAACGTGCTGTAGCTTCCCAACTCAAATACCACCTCTCTACCAATAACCTGTATGAAACTTTCCAATCCGGATTCCGCTCCAACCACTGTACTGAAACTGCGCTCCTCAAAATCACAAACGACATTCTCCTTTCCTCCGACGCTGGCAACCTCAACATCCTCATCCTACTTGAGCTCAGCGCTGCCTTTGACACCATAAATCATTCCATTCTCCTCACCCGACTTGAAACCTCCTTTAACATCACCGGCACAGCCCTATCCTGGTTCAAATCTTACCTCTCTGACAGACACCAGTTCATCTCCATTAACAACTGTAAATCCCCCACCGCTCCCCTCCCCCAAGGTGTCCCCCAAGGCTCAGTCCTTGGCCCCCTCCTCTTCATCCTCTACCTGTTCCCCCTTGGTCAATTAATCCGTCGTCATGGTCTCAACTTCCACTGCTTCGCCGATGATATCCAGCTCCTCATCTCCACCAAGTCAATCTCCCCCACCACACACTCTACACTGACAAACTGCATCACTGAAATAAAATCTTGGCTTCAATCAAATTTCCTCAAACTCAATTGCAACAAATCTGAAATCATCATCATTGGTCCAAAAACGCTCACCAAATCCACCCAAAACTTCATCCTCAACATTGATGGTCTCCCAGTATTCACCTCCCCTCACATCCGGAATCTTGGAATCATCTTTGATCAAACCCTCTCCTTCGACAAACACATCAAACACATCACAAAGACAGCCTTCTTCCACCTCAAAAACATTGCCCGTCTCCGTCCATCCCTCTCCTCCACAGCTGCAGAAACCCTCATCCACGCCTTCATCACCTCCAGTCTGGACTACTGCAACAGCCTCCTCTATGGCGCACCCTCAAAAATCATCAGTAAACTACAATACATTCAAAACTCCGCTGCCCGTCTACTCACCCACACCCCGATCCGTGACCATATCACCCCGTCCTTTACAAACTCCACTGGCTCCCCATCCCCCAGAGAATCCAGTACAAAATCCTCCTCATAACCTACAAAGCCCTCCATAACCTGGCCCCATCCTACCTGACCGACCTCCTCCACAGACACACTCCCACCTGCACCCTCCGCTCTGCTGCTGCCAATCTCCTATCCCCCCACATCCGGACCAAACTCAGATCCTGGGGGGACAGGGCTTTCTCCATCGCTGCTCCCACCCTATGGAACTCACTACCCCAAACCGTTAGAGACTCCTCCACACTCACCACATTCAAAACATCGCTGAAGTCTCACCTGTTCAGTACTGCCTTCAACCACTGAAGGTCATCTCACCTTCTGTCTCCTTTCTCTGTTCGTTTACTTATTTACTTATTTATCTATTTATTCATTTCCCTATGTTCTCTAAATCTCTGTAAAGCGTCTTTGAGTATATGAAAAGCGCTATATAAATGTAATGCATTATTATTATTATTATTATTATTATATGGCCCATTTGCTCAAGTTAGAATGGATAAGGGGGTGTCAGAATAATAAAGCTGGACGTGAGTGACAGCCAACCTTTTTAGTCAGAAACTTGTTAACAAGGAGAGCGCGTCAAGCTGCTCTGCCTTTACCAAGTAGCCCTTTGATACACTACTTGTTTATGACTTGGCTTCAGTGAGTCAGGCAACATATATCAGGCGTTACCTAGTTATCACATAATGTGATTAAACTACCTAGTTATCGCAATGTAATTAAACGACTTAGTATCACAATTCGATTACGCTACCTAGTTAGAATGTGATTACACTAACTAGTTATCACAATGTAATTACATTTCCTTTTTTCACAATGCGATTACTCCACCTAGTTATAACATAATGTGATTACACTACTTAGTTATCACATAATGTGATTGCACTACCTAGTTATCGCAGTGATTACAAGTGGCTAGGCATGTTTAATTTAATTTAGCAGAGATCTTTTACAGAGTCAGAGTTTTATTGCCACAGTTCTACGGTAAGTATAAGATTTGTGTAGTAAAGAGACTAAATCTGTAAACAGCAGTCGAGATACAGTCCCACAGGGGATTGATTGTATTTACAATTTCTTGAATCTTTCATAAGGCCCCACACAGGAGGTTGGTCAACATGGATACAGTGTATAGGATTTTGGGAGAGTGGGGTGATGGTGTAATATACTGGCATGGATTTTAAATTGTTTATTTTCAATGGAGAGAAAGCAAAGAGCAGGAATAAACAAGAGACACGCGAGACTGCCAACACTGAGGCCCGGAGCAACAATCAATCTGCTGGAGGAACTCCTTGGGTCGAGCAGCATCTGTGGGGAGAATGGAATTGTCCCCGTTTTGGCTCCAGAACCTGCATCAGTATTGCATACTGCTGCGGCACAGCGAACAGACCAGAGGTGCAGCCAGCAGAGCCACTGCCTCACAGCACTACAAATCTAGGTTTGATCCTGACCTCAGGCCCTGTCTGTGTGGAGTCTGCACCTTCTCTCTGTGACCAGGTGAGTTTCCACTGGGTGCTTTAGTTTCCTCCCACATAAAGGATTATGCGGGTTGGTAGGTTGATTGGTCATTATAAATTGGCCCCAGTGTGTGGTTTAATCTTGGGAGAGTTGAGAATTTGGGGAGACTGAAATGGATTGATAAAACAGGTGCGTGATGTATAGTGAAGACCCAGTGGGCCGATGGGCCTGTTTGCATGCTGTGTGTCTCTAACTGTGAGGTATGCATAAGGTATGGACCAATCAGTCAGGCAGACATTTCATCCTCTCGCAATGACATGACACTTTAAGGGTGTGACTACTGTGGACGCATGTGGAGATGCTTCTAATTGTGAACTGAGTACCCAGAAAGGATTACCTACAAGCACATGAAGTAGGTAGGAGTGGGCAACTCAGCCTCTTGAACTTGCTGCCCTATTTAATAGGATCATGGTGATCTGCATGTAATTTTTAACATCATTTCCATGTACCCTACCAATATTTCACCCGTCCCTCTGTTTATGAAGAATCTATCATCCTCGGTCTGAACCTGCTCCAAGGGCTTGATGTTGATCTTGACCTCAGGTTGGGTGGAGATGTAAAGTAAGATTTGATTGGAAAGCATACAAAGCTTTTCACTGTATCTTGGTGCATGTGACAATAATAAACCAATTCAATAGACTTGTCATGAAGTGGAATCTTCCTCTTCAGAAACATCCTTCTGTATCTAATGTCTCTCGCTCTTCAAATTGTAGCATCCACTCTCCGGTGCCTGGAAGAGTGTTACCTACATTGTAGTTAGTATATCTCTCTACAAGGCCAGCTGCAAAGTTTGCACCACCAAGGCCAGTTCTGTCAGTTCTGAGAAGTTGCTCTAGGGAACGCCGGATTGAAACCGACTCAGCTCCGTGTTACGCAAAGAACTCTGACTATGTTGTCCGCAAACCACATAACTGAGTTGTTGCTGTTTTAGGAATGGAAAGGGCATTGGGTGTGCCACACAAAGGACAGGAAAATATATTATTTGTGTTCAGTCTCGAAGCTGCATGAAAACTCTGGGGAGGTGCTACATTGTTTAAGTGCGTGTGTGTGCGCAAGTAAAACCAGAAGCTGCTTACATCATAGAAAGCGATCTCTATGTTTAAGCAACATTGTTGGGACAGAGATAGGATGCAGGATATCAAAGTCATGTAAGCAAAATAGAAACTGCTGGAAACACTCAGCAGGACAGACAGCATTTGTCGAGAAACAATCAATCTTATGGGTCTGTTATCCTTTGTTAGAACCCCAAGCATTGACCATTTCTCTCTCGACAGATGCTGCTTGACTTGCTAAGTGTTTCCAGGAATTTCTGTTTTTTGTTTCAGATTTCCAGCATCTGCAATTTGTTGGGGATTGTCCTATACAGTTGTGGGTTAGTGCAGTCTTGCAATTTGTGTTCGTATTCATTCAAGGGATGTGGACTTTGCAGCTGGAGCCAACATTTAACTGCCCATCCCTCATTGCCTTTGACGTGGTGGTGTGTTGCCTTCTTGAACCACTGCAGTCCTTGAGGTGCGCGTAAACCCGCAATGCTGTTAAGGGTGCAGATTGCAGAATTTTGATCCTATGGTGGTAAGTGAATGGTGATGGAATTTCCAAGTCAGGAGGGCAACTTCCCAGTGGAGGTGTTCCTAATGGCCTTTGCTGTCCTTGTCCTTCAAGCTGGTCATGGTGGCGGGTTTGACAGGTGCCTGTAGAAGCCTCAAAGAAGTCTTGGTGCGTTCCTATAGTGTATCTCACCATTCACTACCGGAATGCTATTTCTCCCATTCTCAACTTTTGTTTGAGAAACCTACAAGTGTGACACAATTTCTGTTAAGGCCAGCATCCTTTCTCTCTTGCATTCCATACCTTGCTTTGAAACTGCACATCTTTTCTTTACAATTGATGCAGACTTCCTCATGATGGTCTGTTGGACCATCTTCCCAATCTTGGTTTCTCACATTTTGAAAAACAGTGACTGAACAACGCAAGTATAATTAGTATGGCTTTGTGCAGGGGGAGGTCCTGTCTCACAAACGTGATTGAGTTTTTTGATGGTGAGGAAGGTGATTGATTAGGTGAGGGCAGTGGATGTCTTCTATATAGATCTTAGTAAAGCATTTGACTAGGTCCCACAAGGTAATGTATCCAGAATATTAAGTCACCTAGGATCCTTTGTGGATTGGTAAATTGCATATAAAATAGGCTTGGTCATATAAGACAAGGAGTAATGGCGGAGGGGCGTTTCTCTGACTGGAGGCCTGTGACCAGTGGTGTTTTGTAAGAATCGGTGCTGGCATCGTTGATTTTAATGATATATATGTCAATGGTTTTGATGAAAATGTAGGTGATCTGATGTCAGATTGCAAGGGACATGAAAATTTGAATTGTGGATAGTGACGAAGTTTGTCAAAGAATACAGCACAATATAAATCATTTGGAAAGTCGGGCAGAGAAATGGCTTATGGAGTTTATTTCAAACAAGTGTGACCACTTTGAGAGGTCAAATATAAGACAAAAGTTTATAGTAAATGACAGGACCCTTGAGACCATTTATATACAGAGAGATCTTGGGGTGCATGTCTAAAGCTCTCTGAAAATCTCAACACGTGGATATCGAGTAATAAAGAAGGCAAATGGCATGCTTGTCTTCTGCATTAAGTATTAACATTTGGATGTTATGCTGCAGCTATATAAAACTTTGATTAAGTCACATTTAGAATATTGTGTGCAGTTCAGGTTGCCTGTTCCAGAAAATATATTAAGGCTTCAGAGAGGATGCAGTAGAGATTTACCATTATGTTGTTTGGATGAGAAAGTATAAATTATAACAAGAGGTTGTTTTTTTTTTTGAGCATTAAAGGGCGAGCGAGGTTTGACCTGATAAAAGTATATAACATTATGAGAGGTATAGACAGGGCAGATATTCAGAGTATTTTTAACAGGGTGGAAATGTCAAATACTAGAAGACAGAAGCTTAAGTTTAAAGGGAGAAAGCTTATAGATTTATGAGGAAATTGTGCATTTCTAGTTGTATGAAGGATGTGATTGCACTGTGCTGAAGAGATTCACTAGGATGTTCCTCTTTTGACTGAGTTATAATCATTCATAGACTATACAGCATGGAAACAGCCCTTCAGCTCAACTCGCCCATGCTAATCAAGTTGCCTAACTGATGTTAGTTCCACTTACCTGCACCTGGACTATATCTCTCCAAACTTTTACTCTCCATGCATCTGTCAAAGTTTGAGTAAAAGTCGTGGTCGTACATTCATCACCACGGCAGCTCGTTCCATATATCTTCCACCCACTGTGTACAAACGTTGCCACAGATCCCATTTAAATCTTTCCCCTTTCATTTTAAACCCATACCCTTAAATTTTAGACTCGCCTATCCTGTGGAAAAAAACCCTCAGCTTATCTGTACCCCTAACGATTTTGTAATTTTACACAATATTTTATATAGAGAGCAGTAGGTGCCTGGAACAAGGAGAGTTGATCGAAGAAGATGAACTTGCAGAGAATAGTGGGATATTGATAGGCCATGGGGAGATAGGATTAGTTTGGATCGGCATCATGGTTGGCATTGACATGGTGGGCCAAAGGGCTTGTTTTTGTGCTGTAATGTTCCATGTTAACATGGCAAATTGATTGGCATGGGCAAGTTTGTCTGAAGGGCTGTTTTTATGACTGATTATGGCAGTCTCTCAATGTTAACTAAACTGAACTGAATATGTTCTCTGCTCAGGACTTGGGCATGAACCTTTTCCCCCTTGTTCAACATCTCATCTTTTCATTTCCAATTCAGTACCTATAAAATTTACACTTTCATTCTTGATAATCATTCATTACCACACTTGGGCTAATTTCTTGCCATAATGCCCCATCTAATGTCATCACAGGACAAACCTGGAGGAGGGTCCTTATTTCAGCAGATGATCTTGGACCCTGGAGCGCAATGTGAAGGCACCGTCGCACAATTCCACTGTACAGGAGACAACCTTTGCCCATGTTATGAGTGAATTGTAACAAGGGTACAGCTGTTACAATGGGAGGGAGGATTACACCAGAGGTGATAGCACTGACCCGGGGGTGAATAAATTCAGGTGAAGTGGTGGGCTTGGCAGAGCTGCGCCAGGAGAAGATGGCAGAGTTGAGAAGAACACAATCACGAAAACCAGAGACAATAGAACTACAAAACATTTAGATGCTTTCTTTCCCACGTGATGGTTTTGCGACTGGGAAAAAGATAATGTAACCCATTAATAGATAAGAACAAACTGACACTCTATCAATTCTACAAAAGGCCACATTAAAAATGTTTGAATAATACTCTAGGTGTTGTTTGAGAGCCTTTTCTGCCTATTTTACATGACTCAGATAACGTTGAAAGAACAAAGTGCTTGCTGACTATTTAACCCACACACACAGTGTCAAATCCCTTCACATTAGTTTAAGACAATACCAGAGGGCTGTGTCAGTTTGCAGGTAGCAGTAAACCTCTGCAACTCTTTTTTTCTAATTTTCTTTCCTTTCCAGAAAGTGCTATTTTAAAAAAATATTCATTCAATAGATGTGGGCTCCGCAGTCTGAACCAGTATTTAATTGCCCATCCCTCATTGAAAACGTGGTGGTCAGCTGCTTTCTGGATCTGCTAGTCCTTGAGATATGGCTACACCCACAAAGCTGTGTCGGAGAGAGTTCCAGGATTCTGATCCAGCGACGCTGAAGGAACAGCAATTTCTTTCCACGTCAGGATGGCGTGGGGCTTGGAGGGCAACTTCAATGTGGTACTGTTCCCATGCTTTTTTTGCCCTTGTTATTTCAGCAGGTAGAGGTGGTGGGTTTGGTTGTTGTCTAAGGAGTTGCTATCTAACGAGTCTTGGTGAGTTGCTGTACTTGTTGTAGTGTGGTACCAACTGCTGCGATTGTGCATTGGTGGCGGAGTAAGTGAATGGTTGTGGATGGGGTGCCTATCAAGTGGGCTGCTATGTCCTGCCTCGTATCGAGCTTCTTGAATGTGGTTGAGCTGGAGTCATCCAGATAAATGGAAACCACACCCATTCCTTCTATCCAGAGATGCTGCCTGTCCCGCTGAGTTACTCCAGCATTTTGTGTCTATCCTTTACCCAAATGTTGGCCTTTCACCCACTACCTCCTTTTGTGGTGAGAATTATTTTTGATAATAGTTTTCATATTTGATATCGACACGGAAGGAGGTAATTTGGTCGATCAAGTCAATGCCGGCCCAAAGAGCCCCTACTAATTTTCCCTCTCATCTGTTTTAACAACATTCCTGTCCCCCCCCCTTTTCAGATTCTACCACTCATCTATATTTTATGGGGAATTTAAAGTGATGATTAACATCAACCAACCAAATGTCCTTTGGGAAATGTTACTGTCAATAACACCATATATTGAAGTTGTCATTGGAGTTTGATCCCACATGACCTCTCATGCCCTCACCACGCTCCTTCTCATCTGGGGGCTACAGTCCAGAGGTTGTCCTGATCAGACGATGTTAGGAGATCAACTCACCAGTGCGGAACAGGTCATGGTGAAGGGACGCTGGTCAAATACTGTCCCACTATAACTCGTTCATCAGGAACTGCCTTCTTTATCCACCCCACACGCTCCTTAGCCCCAAACAAATCTTGTGACTCTTGTGACACTAGCTCTACCATCAGTGGCCATTTTCCCCACTTTTCAGGGAATGCAGCCCAACCATCACCTTGGGGGCCAGGGGTGACACGATGAGCTGCCCATCCAACTTAGTGTTAGGTGCTTGGCCAGAAGGCCTCTCACTGAGCAAGGTCTTCCAATGACTTCATTTTAAGGGTTTCCATTCTGTTCCATTCTCTCCTTAATGATCTTAAAGGAAATTTAGCCAACTCCCCATCCAATCCCTAGGGTCCCTCTGGTATTCTGGGACTCTGGCTCCTACTACAACAAGAGAAAGAAACGCCTTGTTTGTTAGAAAGAAACCAGCAGTGACCTATCCCTTCCCAGCGCCGGGTGCTGGGATGGTGATGGTGCACGATAGAATAGTCTGCTGCATTTGCAGTAATAGGAGAATGGGTATAGAGAAGGACAGGGTGTCAGAATGTGATTCCCACCCACAGCCTATCGTAGGGCTGATATGCGAGCGATTGGGATGGGATGAATGTGCCTCATATCTACAAACCATTCTCAAGAGTGTCGAGGTACAAACATGCCGCAAATACAATTGTTAAAGATGTGTTAATCGGCCAGTTCCAGAATGGACCACGCACCAGGCCTGGATCTCTGCTGACCAAGTTCCCTCCTCGCATTGTCACAGTCCTGTGGTGACCTGGGTGAGCTCCGAGTTGAGGTCATCTCCGGGCTGGGGCTCCACCTGCATTCCTAGTCATACCTGCTGGTTAGTCCTGTCGGCTGAGTGGAGGGTGGACAGGTGCTCGCGAGCCTGACTCCTCACCCGGTTGGAACCCTGGAAGGGCAGCGAGGATGCAGAGGGCAGGCAAAACTCTCGGAAGCACCTCTTGAAGTTCTCGTCCAGGTAGGCGTAGAGCACGGGGTTCAGGCAGCTGTTGGTGTAGCCGAGGGCGATGCAGAAGTGCCAGGCCACCGTATCCAGGACTGTGATTGGGATCTTCACCAGAGCCCTCAGGATAACATAGATGTGGATGGGCGTCCAACAGATGATGAAGACCACCACCACCACCAGCACCATCCTGGTGATCCGCCGAAGATTCCTGTCTTTCCCCTTGGAGCCGGACAGTATCCGGACGCTCTTCAGCCGCAGAATCATTAGCCCATAGCAAACTGTGATGATGAGGACAGGCATGATGAAGGCAAAGATGAAGACACAGATCTTCAAGAGGTTGTCCCAGTACCAGTAAGGATGTGGGAATTTCAGCGTGCATTCCAGCTCCCCTAAATGCAGAGAAGGGGGGTGGGGCAGGGATGTGAGAATAAAACAGAGAAGCTTATAGAGTGTTGATCAAATGTATTCACCCCACACACATAAGCTGGTAGACTATCCGACAAAGCATTGCTAATGACCATTGACCCCCCCAGTCTTGGAGTATTGTCAGGAAGGAACCCAAACCTGACCCCTCCTGTGCATTAAATCCGTTCCGACGTGACACCATCCCAATCCAACACAGTCTGTGTTCCCTGATCCTAGGAGCACCCATTTTTCCTGTTGAGTCTGGAGATGTGAAGAATTCAAAGATTAGATGGTGGTGGATGGGGGTCATGGCTGACTTGCAAAGAACCCTGTTCCAAGTGGAGGAGATTCAGCCATGAGGAGCTAACCTTGGATGAGCAACATAAGTAGGGAGCATGTCTGGAGGCCTGCACCAACAAGAAGACAAAATGGATGGGATGCAAGAGCTGCAGGGATACCGTCACCGTTCCAAAACTGGGCCCACAAATGCTGCTTAAGATAAGGCATTTGTCGTGGACTCCTAGCCCTAGGGCTCTCAGATCACCAGGAACAACACCCATTATCTGGACCATCCAATCTCTCACTTGACGGAAACGTGACAGGAGTTTTGGATGGGTGGGATTACATTTTCCAAAGTTTAGAGCAATGAGAGAGGAACTTATTAAAATGTATAAAATTATGACACGGCTGGATAGATGCTGGAGGGAGATTCCCAGTGGTGGAAATCCAGTACCACGAATCATAGCCTAATGATGTGGGGATGGGCTATTTAGTACTGAGATCAGGAGAAACCTCTTCACTCAGAGAGTGGTGAACCTGTAGAATTCTCCACAGAAGGTAGATGAAGCCAAATCATTGAATACAGGAGTTTGATTTAGTTAGAATAACATGTTGCAAACTATGAAAAACTTTGGTTGTATTCGGATCTATTGGTTATAAGGAGAGGTCGGGGACAAACCTGGATTGTTTTTTTATGGAGCTTTGGAGGTCAAGGGATGACCTAACAGAAATATATCAAATTATGTGAGGCATAAATAGGGTCGACAGAACATTTTTCTTTGGGCGGAAATACCAAATACTCGAGGCATTGCTTTAAGATAAAACAGAAGGTTGAAACACATTTTTTACACAGAGTGTTGTGTACCTGGAACACGTTACCAGGAGTGGTGGTGGAAGCAGATATGATATGAACATTTAAGGGGCATTTATACAGGTAGGCAATGGCAGGAAATTGAACCAATGGCGTCTAGTTTTAGCCTCCCCTGCTCTGGGAAAATGATTGTGACTCGACACTATGTCTGTACCCCTCATGGTTTTATAAATCTCTACAAGGTCACGCCTCAGCTTCCGACGCGGTGAAAACAATCCCAGCCTATCCAGTCTCTCCTTATATCTCAAGCACTCTAATCCCACAACATCCTGGTGAATCTTTTCTGTACCAGAAACCTCATCACTTTGAGGGCAGTGAATTTCTGGCATTGTCTCCACAAGGTGGACTGGAGATGTTTGATCATAAGGAACTGAGAACGAGAGGTTTATTGACACCACGCGAGTCAGGGATGGAAAGGAAAAACAAGGGGCAGGAGCAGACACTGATACCGGATGACGGAACTGGTTCAAGGGGCTGAGTGGCCTACTTCTACTTCTATTTCTTAAGATCTTGTGGGCAAGGAGCACCTCAATGACCTCAAATTTGCCCAGAAGATGCCTCACTTCCAAGGTTCCCTCTAGGAGGTCACTTACCATGGTTGAGCATTGTGGTGGCCATGATCATCACGGGCAGGCCAATAGCAGACGACAGGATCCAGATACAGACATTGATGATCTTGGCGTTGTGGAGAGTACGGAAGTCCAAGGCTTTGACCGGGTGGCAGACGGCGATGTAACGGTCCATGCTCATGGTAGTCAAGGTGAAGATGCTGGTGAACATGTTGTAGTAGTCGATGGACATGATAACCTTGCACAACAGCTTGCCAAAGGGCCAGGACCCCATCAGGTAGTTGATGTTCTGGAAAGGGAGGGTGCTTGTGGCCAAGGCATCAGCCAGGGCCAGGTTGAAGATGTAGATATTGGTGGCTGTCTTCATTTTGGTGTACCTGGAAATGAATGCAGATGCTGGTCAGTCCAGTAGGCATCAGTCGTCTAGGAGGGACTTGGGTGAATCCAGGAGGGAACAGGTCAATTCAGGAGGATGGAATGTTGGTTCAGGAGGGTCAGGTCAGTTCAGGAGGCACCAGTCAGCTCAGGAATAGATCCATTAATCCAACAGGGAACTGGCCATTAGAGCAGGCACCAGTCAGTGTAGGAGAAATCCATAAAATCAGCAGAGAATGGGTTAGTCTAGGAGAGTTAGGTTAGTCTCGGAGTAACAGATCAATCCAGGAGGGGCCAGTCAGTTTATGAGAGGCCATTCAGTCCAAGATCACTCCAGAGGGGTGAGTCAGCCCAAGAGCATTGGGTTAGTCCATGACGGATGGATCAGTTAAGGAGACTTGGGTCAGTCCTGGTGGGTCAGTCTAGGAAGAAATAGGTCAGTCTAAGAGGGCATGGGTCAATCCAGGAAATCAGTCCAGCAGGCACAAGTGAAGAGTCTCTTTGCCTCAGAATAACTTTTCTCCAGGGTCTCCCTGGACCCTCAAGATTTAATTAAGAGATTCACAGCATGGGCTGGGTCATATCAATGGTACCCACCCCTACACCGTTCCTCAAAACGATCCCAGCCTAGGGCAGGAACACCATGGATCAGACACAGAGTAAAGCTCTCATCACACTATCCCATCACTCACACCCAGGCAAGGAGATGGCACATGTCCTCTGAGTCAACAGCTTCCTCTGCCAGAATCAGCCAGGGGAAATGTTCAGACTTTTGGTGGTTCAATGGCAAGGGCACTGTCTGCCAGTAGAGATGAGGCATTTGTGTGGAGCGGTCAGTTGATGGTGTGGGTTTGCACCCAGGTAGCAGCTCTCGGCCATAGGACCCTGCAGAGATACCTGTAAGCTGAGCGTCCTCCCAGGTGGCACGTGCTGATGTATTTGCTTCGATGAAGTCACTGTTTCATGAAGTTATGTGACTACCCGTGACAGCCGCCAGCCATGTCTGGAACATGGTTGCTTCTGGCTGGGACTCCCCTCCACTGATGGAGAGCAATGGCCCAGCTGTGAGTGCGGCTGGCTCCTGTCCAATCCCATCAGGTGCCATTACATGGAGTGATTCCGACTGGGCAAAACCCCATGAGCCGGAATCTTCTTCCAAATTGCATAATCTCTGCGTGTGCATGGAGTGGGACCACGAAAAATTCTCTGGAGCTCTTCTTGGGTGGTCGGGCACCGGAGCATGTTCAAGGGCAAAGTTTACATTTAAGATTTGTTGTGCTATCGTGTACCGTTTTGGCTGCATTTCAGGTACGTACAATCAAACCAACAAAGCGACAAACAAACAAGATAAGAGCTTGAGTAATATATAGATAATAATGAAACGAACGGTCATGTATTCTGTTCCCAATGTTGGGGGAGTCCAGAACAAGGGGCCACCGTTTAAGAATAAGGGGTAGGCCATTTAGAACGGAGATGAGGAAGAACTTTTTCAGTCAGAGAGTGGTGAAGGTGTGGAATTCTCTGCCTCAGAAGGCAGTGGAGGCCAGTTCGTTGGATGCTTTCAAGAGAGAGCTGGATAGAGCTCTTAAGGATAGCGGAGTGAGGGGGTATGGGGAGAAGGCAGGAACGGGGTACTGATTGAGAGTGATCAGCCATGATCGCATTGAATGGCGGTGCTGGCTCGAAGGGCTAAATGCACCTATTGTCTATTGTCTATTGTCTAGAAGAGGGATAGGGTAAAGTAATAGGGCAGAGAGTGAAGGTCCTTTTGTATTCTGTAAAATAAATTCAAGACCTAACAGTATCCATTGCCCAGTTCGAGGCCTGGAGCTGTTTGGACACGAAGTAACTGGGAACGTGGTGTAAGAGAACAATAAGGATCTAGAGAAGCACTAGATACTGCAGGTGGGTATGAATGTGAAGGGCCGACCAGTCCGTTTCTATGCTGTACCGTACAGTACTATGATTCTTGAAACCTGAGGCAGCAACTCACACCCCTTCATAAGAATTAACGGCGGAGGTTGTCCAACAGGGTAAAGAGGTCGCAAAGTGCTGGAGTAACTCAGCGGAGCAGGCGACCGACCCGAAACGTCGCCCATCCTTGTTCTCCAGAAATGCTGCTTGACCCACCGAGTTCCTCCAGCACATTGTGTCTCTTGTTTTGTTTTGTTCCTTGTGCCTAGAGTAAAGAGGTTGGGCGGGACATCGAATGAGAGACCAGGGCGTGAGTCAACGAGACCCCAAGAGTTTGGAGAATAATAAAGATGCATCGTTAATGGGAATCGGTATCCCAAGAGTTTGGAGTCACTTCAGGCACTGCATTCCCGCGTTGGACGGCTAGATGGCGGTGCTTCAGCGCCCAATACGGGAGGTGAGCAATCCCAGCTCGGTGGCCTCCGGCGGCGCATTGAACACGGAGGGCAATCCGTTTAACAATCATGCAGCGGGCAGTGTGGAGATTACGCTTGCATTTCACACTTCGCATGAAATAAATGTTCTGGTCAAACTGAATGTCCGAACAACGGTAGGCGGAGAGAAAACTGCACATTCTGCAAACGAGATCATTGTGCAATAAAGTTATTAAAGAGCGAATCGGGGGGAGGGGGAGGGGGTTGGATGTGGGAAGCAGGTTGTCCGGTATCTTACCTGACGATTACAAACATGACGAGAACATTGCCGACCAGCCCCAGCACGCACACGATGGAGTAGAGAGTCGTGATGATGATGGAGCTGATGATTGAGGAGGGACCCTTGTTCAGGGGGCTGTTGTCTGTGCATGGGGCGGAGGAGTTGGCCAGGCTGGAGTTATCGGTGGGCACCGCGCCCTGGCCCAAGGGGGAGGTGTTGGCAGCCAGACCCAGGCAGGTTTGCAGGACAAGATCCATTGCAAATGCCTCTGAAGCAGGGTTACCGCTGGCGACGGCAGGAGCAGGTGGGTGCAGGGCTTGTCGGGGAAAGGGGGGTGCTGCTGGGTGCAGTCTCTACCCAACAACCCCCTAAACTGTGGGCGTGCGGCTATCGGAGCGGGGAATGGGAGCGTGAGCCGGGCAGGACGCGGACATAGCGGCCGCCACTCCACCCTGGGCAAGCGCAAGTTCCGCGCTCGCTGCTTGCACCTCGCTGTTATATTGGAGGGCGTGACGTCAGACCCCCCCCCCCCCCCTCCTTTCCTCGACAACTCTCCCCCCACCCTCACTGTGTGATGAGAGAGGAGGAGCCGGCATCTGGCCAGAGCAAAACGGGCAAAGACCGGGGGGTGGGCGGAGCTGGCCACGGTGCTGAAAGGGAAGCACAGCGCTGGGCGGGTATCACTGGACACAAGCTCTGGACACAAGCTCTGGACACAAGCTCTGGACACAAGCTCTGGACACAAGCTCTGGACACAAGCTCTGGACACAAGCTCTGGACACATGCTTGGGACAGATGAACTAGGCTGGTGCACTTCGTTGATGCGATGGGCTGATTCACTGGGCTGGTGCCCCGGGCTGATGCATTGGGGTGATTCACTGGGGTGGTGCTCTGGGCGTGTGCACTGGACTGGTGCAGTGGATTTGTGGCACTGGGCGGTGAACTGGGCTGGAGTAATGGGTGGTGAACTGGGCTGATGTACTGGGCTGGTGCACTGGCTGGTGATCTGGGCGGATGCACTGGTCTGGTGCATTGGGCGGGTGAAATGGTCTGGTGCAGTAGGTTGGCGTACTGGGCCAGTGCACTGGACTGGTACACTGGGATGGTGTAATGGGCTAGTGCACTAGCTGGTGGCACTGGGGTGGTGGCACCGGGATGATGCACTGGAATGGTGCACTGGCTGGTGGCACTGGGCTGGTAGCAGTGGCTCATGAATTGGGCTGATGTACTGGGCCTTTTGCACTGGACTGATGGACTGGACTGGTGCACTGGCTGGTGACACTGGGGTGGTGGCAGTGGCTCATGAACTGGGCTGATGTACTGGGCTGATGGACTGGGCTGGTGCACTAGATTGGTGCACTGGGCTGATGTACTGGGCTGGTGAACTGGGCTGATGGCACTGCTTTGTTCTTTAAACTGATCACTAGTTCATTGTATCTCACTCAGTAACAACAATGTCAAAGCATCTGCCTGCATTCCTGAGCTGTAATAGTGGAGCAATCTTCAGGACCCCTCACTATTGAATCTGTGCAAACGTAAAACTTTCACTGTGTCTTTTCCCTGGAGCAGCTAGCTGTGGAGTAATCGGATAGAGGTATGTGAGAGGGATAGATAGTCAGAGTCTTTTCCCCATGGTGGAGTTATCAAAAATAAGAGAGGATAAGTTTAAGGTGAAAGGAAGGAGTTTTAAAGGCGATCTAAGGAGAATGGTTTCTACACAGAAAGTGGTTAATATCTGAAACTCACTGCAGGAGGAGGTTGTAGAATTCAATACAATCACTACATTTAAGAGAGACAGAACTTAATATATAGGCACGGCATAGAAGGGAGACACAAAACCTGGAGTAACTCCAGCTTTTTGTGCCACTGAGTTACTCCAGCATGATTTAAACCAGCATCTGCAGTTCCTTCTTACACAAGGCATAGAAGGACATGGAGCTAATCCCAGTAAGTGTGTTGAGCATTGGTAGGCAAAAAGGTAGGCATGGATTTGATTTGATTATAGTAATTTGCAACTCTTTGGTTCTATGACTTTATAATGCAACTTCATTTGGCAGTCTTGAGAAACTTGTAAATGCCTTGATATGTTCCAAAAGACCCACGGAAATCCCCCTTCCATGCCCTTTCTTCAGAAGCCCATTCACAGGATTTGAACGTCGCAGGCATATCCAAAGTTATTGTCCACTACTAATTGGCTGCTGAATTGGCTAATTAATATCTTATTAGGCTGCTGTGGTGGGCAGATAATAGTAATCACAATGGTGGGCTGGCAGTCACATGTAGGGCACTCTTTGCAAGGCCAACATATTTCCTTATCTGGAGGATATTATTGAACTAGATTGACTTTATTACAACCATCCACAGTGCTCTGGTTTCCAGCACTAAAACTGGTTTTATAAACTGGATTTATTTTACTACTTGAATTTAAAATCCCCAGCTGTTCTGAGTGTGAGTCACACAAGACTCTTGATCCAGGATCCAGTTTAGCAATCTAACCGCTGTTGCCTGCAGCTCTTTATTAGTGAAAAAGTAGGTGGAAATTATGTGCATCCCGTTGTTATCTGCGGTTCACATTTATCCTGATTGAAACTTTGTCTTGTATCGGTTGGTTGGAGCCCAAGCTATGATTTGCCCACCTTCCTACCATTCAAATTCCTCCAAATCAACACCGTAAATGCTGGAAACGCTCAGCAGGCCAGGCAGCATCTGCGGAAAGAGAAACAGAATTAACCTTTCCAGTTGAAGACAAAGGTTCTGATGAAGAGTCTTCATCCTGAAAATAGACACAAAATGCTGGAGTAACTCAGCGGGTCAAAAGGAAAAGGTGACGTTTGGGTCGAGATCCTTCTTCAGATTTATTTATTTATTCGTGTCATCACACAACTGTTTGCCAATAACAAGCAAATTTTAGTGCCAGATTGAGAGTAAGTGGAGAGTGAAACTAGAGGTATGAAAAGATACAGAACAATTCAGAGCCGGCACCGATAGTCAAGGAGCCCACAATGATCCATTGTTGGCTGTGGAGGAGGTGATAACGAAGGTAGATGAACAGTGAAACTGGCAGAATGACCAGGCTCGGGGAGGGATGCAGAGAGAGGCAATGCAAGGGTTACTTGAAATTAGAGAAATCAATATTCATACCGCTGGGTTGTCAGATGCCCAAGCAAAATATGAGGTGAAACATTAATTCTGTTTATTTCCACACAGATGCTACCTGATCTGCTGAATGTTTCCAGCAGGCTGGACAGCATCTGTGTCGAGATAAGCAGAGTTTTTAAATGTTCTGTTTTATTTCAGATTTCTAACATCAACAGTTTTCTTCTTTTGATCTTTGTTATTTTTGTATCTTAGACATAGAGAGCCATACAGCATGGAAACAGGCCCTTTGGCCCATCTTGTCTATGCTGATCAAGTTGGCATTCTGGGCTAGTCCCATTTGCCTATTGTGAGAGAATTTAGGAAAGCCTTGGCCGAATGATTGAGCAATGTGTTTCTTTGTGCGTGATGTTGTCTGTTGTCTGCAAAACCAACAACACCTAAGTATGGGTCTGAGTGATGTAATTTTGGCAGTTTTAATCAAATCACACCTCCCCGACTAAGCTGTTTAAGGAACTCAGGCCTGGGCTAGTCTGCACATACACTTGTTTGTTCGGCGGTATATAAACCCGTGCCGTCTGTACTCTTGAGGAACTGTCTCCCAGGGCAGTTCCTCCGTGACATCACGTAATAAAGTCTCGCTCTCCATAAATCCGAGTCCCCGATTGATTTCTCTGACGATCTAAAATTAAGTAAAATTGATTCCTCTGACACCTATCTTTCTCTGAACCCTTCCTACCCACATGTATCTGCCCAAATGTATTTTAAAGCTTGAATGTATCCAGTTTTATAGCTTCCTCTGACAGCCACAAATTTCCCTTTGAGTGAAAAAGTTGCCACGAGGTCTCTCTTACATCTCTCTCCTCTTACCTTAAAGCGATGACCTCTAGTGTTAGAATTCTTTACGCTGTGAAAAGACAGTGAGTGTTCACAAGAAAATCCTAGCCTTTGCAGCTTCTCCCAACGTCAAGCCCATTTGCCCAGGTAACATTCTGCTGAACTTCTTCTGCACCCTTTCCAACTTAATATTTTGTCTCCCTCATATAGAAGGAGGCTGATGGAGTTGCTCTGTTGGGAGCCGATATAGATCTGATGGGCTGAATGGTCTTTTTCTAGTTCTTTTTAACCTCTGGAGCATAGGATGTTGAGGACGTAGAGGTATAGAAAATCACGAGGGGCATAGATAAAATGAATACACAGTCTTTTCCACAGGATAGGTGAGTCCGTCCCAATCTCTCTCTATAAATTAACCCATTTTCTCTCTTTCCCTGTTCTGATGAAAGATCTTTGACCTGAAAGATAGTCCTGTTTCTCTCTCCACAGGTGCAACTTGACCTGCTGAGTAGTTCTTACGTCCACTGTTCATCAGAGTCAGGGCTATGCTGCATGGAAACAGGCCCTTTGGCCCAACTTATCCAAGCCAAGCAAATTGGCTAACTGAGCTCATCCCACTTGCCTATGCCTGGATCATATCCCTCCAATCCTTTCCTATCCATTTACCTGTGCAAGTGTATTTTGAATGTCAAAATGTCCCTTTACTGCTTCCTCTGGTACTCTAGTTCCTCTGATCATGATACATGCCCACACCACCCTTTAAAATCTTCCCCTTCTCACCTTAAACCTTTGCTCAAGTTTTGGTCTCCCTTATCCTGGGGAAAAGACTGAGTATTCACTTTATCTATGCCCCTCATGATTGTATGTATCTCTACCTCCTCAACCTCCTATGGTCCAGGTGGAAAAAAGACCCAGCCTATTCAGCCTCAAATCTTCTAGTCCCATTATCATCCTCATTAATCTTTTTTACACCTTTTCCAGTTTAATGGCCTCTTTCCAATAGGCCAACCAGAACTCCAATGGTGACCTTTTCAATCAACTCCTTGCACAGCTGTAACAGGACGTCCCAAATCCTGAACTCAATACATTGATTGATGAAGACAAGAGTGCCAGATGCATTCTTCACAACCCTATCGACCAGCATTGCCACTTTTATGGAAGTATGTATCCGTTCCCCAAGGTTGCTTTGTTCTGCAATACTCCTTAGGGCCCTAGCATTTACTGGACAAGTCCTGGCCTGGTTCGACTTACCAAAATGCAATGGCCTGGATTTCTCAGAATTAAACTCCATCTGCCATTCCTTCGCCTTTTGGCACAGTTGATCAAAATCCAGTTGTAATCTTAGATAACCTTCTTTGCTGTCTGCTATACCACCAATTTTAGTGTCTTCTGCAAAAGTACTAACCATGCTACCTAAATTCATGTCCAAATTATTAACATAAATAACAAACAACAGTGGAACCAGCACTGATTTCTGTGACAAAGAACTCATTTCAGATCTCCTGTACCATATCTTCTTGCCAATTTTGTATCAATTGGCCTGCCTGGACCTCACATGATCTAATCTTTCAGACTAACCATGTGGTGCCTCTGTTAAACAAAGTTTCCTGCACTTCCCTCATCAATTTTTTGGTCATCTCTCCAAAAAACTCAATCCCTGTTTGAGACCATCTTTATCCGTCCTTGCCTTTCCAAATGCATGTGGATCCAGTCTCTCAAACTCCCCTCCAATAACTTACCCATCGCTGGTGTTTGCCTCACAAGTCTGTAGTTTCCAGGCTTTTCCTTGCAATTTTTCTTAAATAGAGACACAACATTACCCACCCTCCATTCTTCTCGGCCTTCAACTGTAGCTATCAGTTTTATCTCAGATTTCAAGTATTTAGTTTCCTGATTTTCAGTGACCTACTTGAAGTCCACCCTTGACCTTCGCCACAAGTCACCACCTTCCAGGTTTAGAGGGATATGGAGCAAACATGGGCTGCTAGGACTAGTATAGATGGGGCATCTTGGTCATCATGGGCCCAAGGGTCTATTTCCATGTTGTATTACTCTATGATTCAAACTTATTCAAGAAGAGATCATCACTCACCTTGGCTGAGGCACCAGGGAGAACTGCTCTGGTGAATCGCCATTGAAGGAGATACTCTGAAATCTTGTATGACTCCCTGAGAGAGAAGACAAACTTTAATGCCAATAGCACAGTGGAAGTTGGCCCTTCTCACAGTGCGGCTCACTCCCTCTCCAATGCATCTAATGTTAAGTGGGTAGATTCTGTACCAGGTGGAGCACAAAGGGACCAAATGATCCAGGAAACCAAGACCTCCTTTAGGAGATTGCACCAAATGGTGTTGCACTACTGGAATTTCCAGGGATTACAAATAACATGTGGAGTTAGGTCGGTGATTGAGCAATGATCTCTTGTTCTTATGGCTCTGTCATCTGTCCACAGAACCTTATACAGAAGATATACAGCAGAATCTAGTGTACAACTTTGCTTTAATTTATTCATGTTTAGAACTTTGCTACATTAGCTTTGGCACTGTTCTTTGTATAGCCGAGTATGTCATGCTACCTGCACAGGTTTTGTCATTGTATCTGTAACACTGGTTGCTAAGATACTTGTTTCCATGATAACAAGGTATGTATTCTTTCTTTCTTTCCTACTTTCCATCAGGACAGAATGACTATTCAAGGGAGGGAGAGAGCACTGGATTCGGCGAATAGATAAGTTGACACAGTCAACATCACATTCCCCTACACAGTCTTTTTCCCTGTGTAGGGGAATGTAAAACCAGAGGGCATAGATTTAAGGTGAGAGGGGAAAGATTTAAAGGTACAGAGGGGCAACCTTTTCGCTCAGAGGGCGGTGGCAAATGAAACGAGCTGCCAGAGGAAGTAGCAGAGACGGTTACAAAAACAATATTTGAAAGACATTTGGGCAGGTTCATGGATAGGAAAGGTTTAGAGGATTAAATGGCAAATGCAGGCAAATGCTGAGGTAGGCATATTGATCATCATGGGCAAGTTGGGCCAAAGGGTCTGTTTCTGTGCTGGGGAAATCCATGAATCTATTTTCATGTTAGGTTTCAGTCATCAATGTTCAGTTTCAGAAGTAGTGGGTTTTCATGCAATAGATTAAGGAAAGGGGTTATGTGCCTGTATGCAGTGCACGGATGTGTTACTTTCAGACTTCAGATGATTTTCACAGTGAATAGGAGGATACACAGCAAGAGTTGTGTCTCATCAAGGGTTTTGGTTATTTGTACAGTGATGAGGATGTTCTACAGCGAGGGCTGTGTCTCATTGAGTAGTCACGTGGTTGTGCAGTGTCAGGGATGTCTTACAGCAACGCTTCACATGGTTTAAGCACAAGGATTCACAGCATCTGACAGTCTCTGCAGCTTGCTGGTTTGAGTTCACATGTTCCACCAGTGAAGGTGAGGTCTCTTCAAACGTCTCCACTATACCTTGATATATTATGCCCCTCATATTAGTTTGGTTTATTGTCACATGTACCGAGGTACAGTGAAAAGCTTTTGTTGTGTGCTAACCACATATCTCTTCAATTCTCCACCCCCTACCCCTTCACTGAAACCAATGTCTATGTTCGAGCTTTGGTGTAATGTCCTTTAGAACTGGATTTTCAACCTAAAACTTTGAGCATGTTTTTCCCTCTCCCCAGACCCCTGCTGAGCATTCTCAGCTTTTATTTATTCTTCTTCTTCTCTGGCCAGTGTTGATCGTTGTTGGATGATGTTCAAGTAAAACACTTTGGGATTTTTTTCTGTGTTATGGAAATGCAACTTGTTGCTTTACACAGTGTTGTTTTAGCGCCATAGATACTGCACCAAAATAGGCCATTCAGCCCATATGTCAATACTTATCATCAAGTATCCATCAACGCCAATCCCATTTAACAGAACAAAATTCAGCATGTCCTCAATGAATCTTACAATTTCTACAGATGCATCACTGAAAGCACTCTATCAGGATGTATCACAGTTTGGTTTGGCAACTACTCTGCCCAAGACTGCACAAAACCACAGAAAGTCGTAGGCACACCCCAGCCCATCGCAAAGACTCCCCCACCTCCATTGTTTCCATCTACACTTCGCACTGCCTTGGGAAAGCAGCCAACATAATCAAGGTCCACTTACACCCCAGTCATTCCCTCTCCTCACCTCTCGTATCGGGCAGTAGATGCAAAAGCTGGAAAGTATAACACTAGTTTCAAGATTTCTTCCCCACTGTTATCAGACTCTTGAACGGACCTCACATATGCCAATGATCTATCTTACCTCATTGCACCCTTTGCACTTTTTATTTGTACTTTCCCTGTAGCTGTAATGCTATGTTCTGCACTCTGTTTCTTTTTTCTTTTTGCATTACCTGATGTATTCGTGAATGGTATGACCTGCCTGGATAGTACGCAAAACAAAGTTTTTTTATTAAGCTTTTCTCAGTACATCTAACAAGTAAAAATAATAATCCAATACATTTAATAAAGAAATGTTTGATTAAGGAGAACATCAGGGCTGCAGACCAAGATGAAATTACTGAAGGTTCATCAAGGGAGGCTTTATGGATGGAGCTCAGAAATAAGAAGGGGACGATCACCTTGTTGGGATTGTACTAAAGGCCCCCAAATAATCAACAGGAATTAAACAAACCAGTCCTAAGGTCAATATTGTGGTCACTGGTTAGTCCTGTGGTCTGGGTTCAGCCCAGAGTTCAGTCCAGTGGTCTATAGTCCACTCTAAGCTCTATTCACAGGATGTACTGTCTAGGAAGCCATGCTGGAGGTGTGGGGCTGGGATAAGGGGGTGGCTGTACGTTCCCCCATCTTCCCCAGCAGCCAGCTGCACAGCCCTGCAAGCAGCGGAAGCTACTTTGGCTCTACAGTGCCCAATATTGGGTCCTCTGGCCCAGGGGATGGGCCAGACAGGGCCCCTGGTCTCCAGTTTGACCCCCCCCCCCACACTCCTGCTTCCTTCTCCATTGTCTCATTACTGTTAAAATAATCAATTACTATAATCTCTTGGCCTCCCTAGTAACCAGCTGTGGTTCAGCATTATTACACACAAACCCTGAATTCATGCTTAATTATTTAAGAGCCCCATCACTGAAACAGACACAAAGTTCTCCCACACTCTTAAAACGCAATGAACCAGGCACATTGTTAATGGAATAAAACAAACATGTGCAGTGTGGATGAGAGATCTCCTGCAAAGGATGATGGTGTTTTAATATAATTTAACCTTAAGTTGGAAAGTGCTGTTGTATAATGCAAAAGAGTTTTTATTCTAAAATGAAGGCATAGGACAGATTGCCTCTGGCACATTGTGAAACCACATTACATTCAGTGGGTAGGCGATGGCTAGCATTTAAAGTAATAATGCATGCTCTTTAACAAATATCTCGTTTCCAGGCACAAAAACAGAACAAGAATGGGATTAGTGTAGACGGGCAAACAGATTGGCATGGATATGGTGGCCCCAAGGTCTAATTTCTATTCAGTATGATTCTTTGACTCTATAATTGTAGACGAAGCATCTACAGATTGAGAGATGATACTTTTTTAAAACATGCAATATCCTTAGAGATCTAGACAGCTCCGGAATGCTTTTCCTGGCCGAGGAGTCTCGCACGATGGAGCTCAAATTCAAAATAAGGGATAACTTGTTGCAGACTGAGAAGAGGGGAATTTTCTTCAGTAGAGGGTGGTGAATATTTGGAATTTTCCACAGCAGAGGGTTGTGAAGGCTTGGTCATTAACTAGCATCAGCACTGAACATGTTCCTGGTCACAGAATGATTTCAGTGGCCTGATTATTACCCCAGTGTTGCTCCATACTTAATATTTAGATATTTCCCATTCACTGTAGTCATATTCTCTGCACAAACAAGTATGTGAAAGTTATACACCATATTGGTGAGGCTGCATCTGGAGTATTGTGTTCCGTTTTGATCACCCTGCTATCAGAAAGATGCCATTAAATTGGAAAGAGTGCAGGCAAGATTTATGAGAATGTTGCCAGAACTTGAGGGACTGAGTTATAAGAAGAGGTTGGGTGGACGAGAAACTTTATTTCTTGAAGTGCAGGGGGTGATCACATGGAGGCATATAAAATCAAGGGCATGAACAGGATGAATGCATACAGCCTTTTTCCCAGCATAGGTGAATCAAGAACTAGAGGGTCTATGTTTGGGATGAGAGGGAAAAGATTTAATTGAAACCTGATGAGCAACTTGTTTAAACACAGGATGGTGTGTGTATGGAATGATCTACCAGAGGAAGTGGTTGCAGCAGGTTCAATAATACATTTAAAATTCATTAGCACAGGTATAAGGATAGGAAAGGTTTAGAGGGATATGGGTCTAAAGTGGACATATGGGATTAGTTTATGTCTGTATCTTGTTTGGCTTAGACTAGTTGGGCTAGTTTTAAAAACGTTATTACATCTGCTTCAACTACTTTCTCTGGCAGATCGTTCCATGTACCTACTACCCTCTGTGTGGTAGTTTCCCCTCAGGTTCCTATTAAATCTTTCCCCTTTCATTTTAAACCTATGCCATCTTCATCTTGATTCCCCAAGACTAGGAAAAAGACTACGTGTAATAAACTCCTAGCTTGACTAACTTCTCCCGATGACTCAGCCCCTCAAGTCCTGGCAACATCCTTGTGAATCTTTTCTGCACTCTTCCAGTTTAATGCCATTTTTCCCCTAGCTAGGTAACCAAAACAGGATACAATATTTCAAATGTGATCTCACCAATGTCTTGGATAAAATTACATCAAAATTTCTACACCCAGTGCCCTAAGAGATGAAGGCCATTGTGCCAAATGCCTTCTTCACCAAGCTGTCCACCTACGATGCCAGTTTCAAAGAACTACGTGTACTTGGAGTACATGTACAAGTACTACTACATGTGTGCGCAGGAAGGAACTGCAGATGCTGGTTTATACCGTAGATAGACTCAATGTGCTGGAGTAACTCAGTGGGTCAGGCAGCTTCTCCAGAGAAAAGGAACAGGTGACGCTGTGGGTTGGAACCCTTCAATTTAATGTACTTGTACACATATGTCTCTCTGCTCTACAACACACCCTAGGGCCCTATTATTCTCTATGAAGTTCCTGTCCTGATTTGACTTCCCAAAACACAACCCCTCACATTTATCAGAATTAAACTCCATTTGCCATTCCCTGGACCACCTGCCCAGATGATCAAGATCCCACTGCACTTCTCCACCATCTACGATATCATATGTTCCGATGTCATCTGCAAACTTACTAACCATGCCTTGCACATTCTCAACCAAATTGTTGATCTAGATGGAGGTAAACCATAACGTTGGAAATCCCAAATAAAGTCAGAAGATGCTGGAAACACTCAGCTGGTCAGGCAGCATCTGTGGAAAGAGAAACAAAATTACATTTTCAGATTGAACACCATTTATCGAATGATTTCTGTCTAATTTGCTGATCTTTGTTGCACCCATATCCTTAGACTGGAACCGTGTCTGAACAACATTGAGTTGATTCTTACCCCACCTTCACCAAGATCGATGGAGCCCAATTTTATGATTAGACAACTTACGATTCCTAACCCAACTAGTGTAGTTTCAATATCATTACACTGATTAGTAAGTTTGCGAATGACACCAAAATTGATGGGTAGTGAAGGTTGTCTAAAGTTACAACAGGATTTTGATCAACTGGGAAAGTAGCCCAAGCAATGGCAAATGGAATTTAACTCAAAGAAGCATGTGAAATAATGTATTTTCAGAAGTTAAACCAGGGCAGGACATACACACTGAATGGTCGGGTCATGGGGAATATTGTAGAAATGATATAGGGATTAATTATAGGGATACAAGCACATAGTTCCTCTTATAGTGGTGACACTGATAAACTAGATGGTGAAGAATACGTATGCTTGCCATCATTGGATGTGGCAAGTAGAAGAATTGGGACAACATGTCACAGCTGCACAAGACATTGGTGAGGCGCAGTTAAGGGCCTGTCCCACTTGGGCGATTTCAAGGTGACTGCCGGCGACTAGGTTGTCGTCGACAGTTCGCCGGGGTGTCGCGTGCATGATCGTGAGGAGTCTTCCAAGAATCATAGTGGATCTCAGCGCGTCGCTGAGAAATCAACCGGAGTGAAATTTCTCGGCGACAGCTGGTTTGTCGCCAGGTATCGTTGCTTATTGCGGGCGCTGTTGCATGCTGTCCCTAGGATTGGTAGGTTCTCTGAGATGCATTTAGAAGCAACATACTATTAAAATAAGTAAAGTCATTTGAAGATACCATAATATACTTTTGTTTAACCAATTTATTTACCGTCAGGACATTTGACAGGTAGATTGGAGGCGACAGTTTGACGGTCAGGTAAGCGTGGGAATTTTCGCGATGTTTATGGCCATCAGCGATTACATTCAAAGTAGGCTCCCAACCCAGATATGCAACCCAGAAACCAGATATGCATCTCCCGTACATTTTCAAAAATCCATTTAACAACCGGATTGGTTAAAGATGGAGAAAGAGGATTGTTTACCATTTGATATTGGTGCGATCCTCTTAGCTCCAATAAATTTAAATAAAAAAACATATGGAGGTAATCCCATTATACACAGTGTTATCCATACCTGGAAACAATTAAATCTTACGTTAAAATTGAGTAAATTATCTGTTTTCCTTCCTATTGCGAATAACCCTTCTTTTAAACCGTCTGTCTTAGATAGAGGATTTGCTCAATGGAAAAGTTATGGAATTAAAAGGGTGGGAGATCTTTATCATAAGGGAACTTTTCTTTCTTTTCAGGATTTACAGCAGAAGTACGGATTACATGTTAATAATTATTTTAGATATTTACAACTTAGAGATTATGTAAAATCACACATGCAAGAATATAAGTTTAGAGGTCCAGAAACACTTGATGTATGCCTGAATCGACATTATAATTCAAATAAATTAATATCCTTTATTTATAATACTCTCCTTGACACTGACATTCTGTCATCAGAATCTTATAGACGAGCATGGGAGGACGAATTGAATCAACTTATAATGCAAGATATATGGGATGAAAGTTTACAACATATACATCAATGTTCATTAAATACTAGACATTCCTTAATACAATTTAAAATAATACATAGATTACATTATTCGAAGATGAAATTAAATAGGATTTTTCCTAGTATCTCTCCTATTTGTGATAAATGTCAATTTCAAGAAGCTAATTTAACTCATATTTTCGTAACTTGTATAAAAATGCAAAACTTCTGGTTGGAGATTTTTAAAATAGTTTCTAAAGTTATTAACAAAAAAATTAGATATGGATCCAAAATTAATTATATTAGGATTATCAGAACATACTACAAATTTTACAGCAAGTCAGGTACATTTTCTTGATTACAGTCTAATAACTGCGAAAAAATTAATACTTAAATTTTGGAAAAAAACCAATAACCCCCACAATTAAAATGTGGACTACGGAAATGACAGAGACCCTGCATTTGGAAAAAATAAGATTTGCCTTAATCGACAAACCTGAGTTATTTTTTAAAATATGGTCTCCATTTATTGAATTTTTAGAAAAGTAAATGGGTTTGGCACAGGACTAAAATAAGAAATTTAAATTAAAAGTTGAAACTTGAGTTAGGGGTTGGATGTACAACTGTGGTTATTGCCTCCTGGATCTACTCCCTTTAATTTTTATAGTTAGATCCTTTTTTTTTTTTTAACCTTCTTATTCTCTCTCCCCAAGTTTATAGTTTTTTTAATTTTTACTTTCTCTCTTCAAAAATTTAAAAATTGAAGCTATGTAAGAACTCTGTAACAAATGTGTTTTTAAATTTCTATTTGAACATATGCTTTTCAAAAATTAAAATTAAAAAAAAAAAAAAATCCATTTAACCACTTTTAAAATTAAATTTCTTAATACTGCTATTAGTAAACTGGAAGTAAATCCAGTTTGTGCCTTGTTACCGTGAAGCTTGGTTTTCAAGTAACCCGGGCAAGATGTTATATTTCAAAACTCTCAAGTACTTACCGACTTGTCAGTGATTTCAGCGAAAATTAGGACGCCGGAGAAGCATTGACAGCGTGGGAATTTTCGCGATGTTTCCGAAGACAGTGTAATCTCGACCTGACTCGGCATTGTCATGGTCATTGTCGTCGGGTAAAAGAAAATTTTGGCGATCTGCTACGACTTTGACAGTCGCCGGCAGTCGCCTAAAAAATCGCCTAAGTGGGACAGGCCCTTTATGTTCACTAAACTATGTTTATGCGAGAGAGGGTGCAGAAATGATTAAGAAGAATGTTGCCAGGACTGGAAGCCTTGGAATAAAGGAGGCTGAGGAGTGACCTGATAGAAGTTTATAAAATCATGAGGGGCATGGATAAGGTGGAAGGTCACAGTCTTTTTCCTGGGTAGGAAAATCTAAAATGAGAGGGCCGAGATTTAAAGTGAGATGGGAAAAATGGGAAGGCGACCAAAGGGGAATCCTTCTCACACAGAGGAAGGTGGGCACATGGAAGGGGCTGGCAGAGGAAACAGTAGACGTGGAGGAGGGGGGAGGCATTTAAAATGTTTAGAAGACATTTGGAGAACTACATGGGTTGTAAACGTTTAGAATGTTATGGGGCATACACAGGAAAATGGGACTAGCTCGGAGTGGCACCTTGGTCGATCTGGACCAGCTGGGCCCAAGGGCCTGTTTCTATGCTGTGTAAGTTTGGGAGTCTGAATATTATCATCCCTCCTGCCACTTGTTGGCAGTTCAATTGTCATTCCATTGAGATCATCTTCACATGCTCTTTCTGTCTCTCAGACTGCCGAGCAGTCACACTGCGAAGATTATTTTCTCCCACGGTAGACAATTTCTTTTGAATGCGATTGCATTAATCCCAGACACCTGAGCCAGTCACTCTGACCTTTGAGCAGGTTCAGCCAGCGGTGGATACCCACAGGGGCTGCCTGGGAGACAAAGTATTTTCTGTTTTTATTGCAGTTTGATAAATTACCACTCGCAGGAAATGCTGGCATTTTGAAGCCGACTGGATTTTAGAGAGCAGCAGCAATGTGGATAAAAGAATGGAAGAAGGCAGCAGTGGAAAACAGTTTGTCTTTCCGAACAGAGGAACGTTTACAGTGGCGTTCCCCCAAAATCTATGTAAGAACCATTAGCCCACGCTATATATTACTAACCTGGATGAAGGTATTGGACACCAGTCAAAGGTTTTTGATAAAACACCACCCAACGTGCTAGTTTATCCATTAATTTCCCACTAATTCTTCCCCAGAGGGAAAGATTCTTTTTGCACTGCGTGAGGTTTTCAGTTACAGAGTGAAGGGAAGGGTAAGTTATGCTTTAAAGGTTGCTAAAAATAATGGAGGCACAAGAGACTGCAGATGCTGAAATCTTGAGCAACAAACAAACTGCTGGAGGAACACAGTGGGTCGGGCAACATTTGTAGAGAAACATTGGCAGACAATTCGGGTCGGGTCCCTTCTTCAGACTGACGAAGGAATGCAGCTTAAAATATTGTCTGTAGAAGTGTGCGAAAGGAACTGCAGATGCTGATTTTATCCCGAAGATAGACACAAAGTGCTGGAGTAACTGAAGGGATCAGGCAGCATCTCTGGAGAAAAAGGATGGGTGACGTTTCAGGTTGGAACCCTTCTTGCCTGTCCATTTCCCTCCACAAGTGCTGCCTATCCTGCTGTTTGTTTATTAGTGAAATATAAGTTGTATATTGGGGATTCATATGTTGGCACAAAAGTTGGAAATGTATGTGAAAGTTGGTGAGGCAAAGAATAGCAATGCAATGAGTTTACCCTGTGGAAGGGGTAGTTGGTAAAAGTTGAATGTGCAGGAGTGATACCAGGGAACCCTACAAAGGATGAAGGGCCAGGCCGGTGAAGCTGCAACACAGGACTGAATGCAGCTAAACTGCAACAACAACAGGCGATAGACTCACCGGCAGCGAATCAGACCAAGGCTATGTAATCTGACCTATTCCAGTTGTGAATGCAGCTGAACACTCAAAAAGCTGGCGGATAATAGTAGGTGGCTTCATCAAATCTTGTCCCCACAGACAGCGGGGACTAACACATTCAGCCAGATCCATCTCTGCTTCCTCCCGAGCCCCACAGACACAGAATCTCCCCCCAAGTCAACCCAAAAAGGTAACTATCCTTTTTCCTCCACAGATGCTGCTTGATTTGCTGAGTACTTAAAGTGGTTAGTTTTTTTGCTCCAGATTCCAGCATCGGTACTCTCTGTCTCCATTTTGTAATAAGTGCAAAGTTCTTAACCTGACCATAAAGGCCCATTGTCCTGGCGGCGTTGCCCTGAACACAGAACAGAACACAGAACAGTATTGCACAATAACAGTCCCTTCGGATCGCAAAGTCATAGAAACATACAAAATAGGTGCAGGAATAGACCATTCAGCCCTTCGAGCCAGCACCGCCATTCAATATGATCATGACTGATCATCCAAAATCAGTACCCCGTACCTTTTTTTTCCCCCATGTCCCTTGATTCCATTAGCCCAAAGAGCTATATCTAACTCCCTCTTGAAAACATCAAGTGAATTGGACTCCACTGCCTTCTGTGGCAGAGAATTCCACAGATTCGCAACTCTCTGGGTGAAAAAGTTTTTCCTCATCTCAGTTTTTAATAGCCTTCCCTTTATTCTTAAACTGTGATCCCTGGTCATGTGGAGGGCAAACATTGTTAAAACAGTCCTGTTCTTTCTCAGATGAAGGAGTAGAATCAGGGTGTTTCACGGTCGCCAATTCTGAAACGAACTTTTAATTCCGAATTTATTCAATCGATGTGAAGCAGGAGTTGGACGTAAACCTATTGTGCAGTTATCAGGACACAGGTTCCAGTACAGATCCTGGTGTTGTTTTCCTTTGGAAATGCAGACCCTTCCCTCTCTCTCTCGGACATTCTCCTAAAGTCGTTACTAAGTTCAGTCTTGTCACAGTGACCCACACAAGCAGGAACATCAAGTACAATCAGCTCAGAAGGTTACAGAGGGGAAATTAGCCTGGGGCGTCGCTGCACGGCAATAACACATCACTGGACCCCGGCTTTATTTCATTGAAGTTACCGCAATCTTGCAAATAACCTGGAACAAAAAGACAAAGTACTGGAATACAATGTTCTAAAGGAGATGATTTAACGGTGTAAGCTATTCACTGGAACTCATTTTTCCTTCTTACTTGCACTGGTTATGATACAGTTTCGTGAATGAGAAGCTTTTACATCAGTCTGAGAGGCAAAGTGGCATCTGGTTTAATAAATAGTTGTTTCCTTCTTTGGCTGAATACAGCCAGCACCTCATAAGAAGGAAGGTGTACTGGAGTAGGTCAGTGTGCCTGCCCTGTAATTTAGCCCAGCCACCCACCGCCAATGCTTGACCTCGTATCCCACCTCTAAGTCCCAACAATCCGAAAATCATTTGATCTCAACTATAGCTCTCCAAATGGCCTAGGGAAGGTGGGTAACAACAGCTTGGTAAAACATTCACAGCCTTCTGAGTGAAGAAATTAGGGTTAGGGAATTTAGCAGGTGACCTCCGAATCACCTTCTTCATTCACTTATCTCCTCTGAGATGCTGCTTTGGGACATTGGTTCAGAATAACCTGTTTAATTGCTCTGAGTTTTAATGGTAAATTTTTGTCCATTTATTCCATATTTGATGTCATGAGGTCATAAGGAATAGGAGTAGAATTAGGCCATTCGGTCCATCGTCTACTCTGCCACTCAATCATGGCTGATCTATCTCACCCTCCTAACCCCATTCTCCTGCCTTCTCCCCATAACCTCTGTGATACCTGTCCTAATCAAGAATAATGTCAACTATTTCTCGCTCTCCACAGACACTATTGAGGGTTTCCTGCACCAGAATCATAAAGTCAGAATCACAAGCAGAGAAACAGGCCCTTCGGCCCACCAAGCTGACTTTCTTGCCTATCAACAGTAATCCCATTTGCCCCGATATATGTATCCTCCTAGGCCTTGTCCGTTTCAGTATCCATCTAAATGCCTTTCAAACAGAGTGATTGTATCTGATTCCAGTAACTCATCTGGCAGCACGTTCCAGATATCAACCAAACAGTGTAAAAAAGCTTCCCTTCAGCTCCCCTTTTAAAACTCCTTCCTCTCACCTTAAATCTATGCACTTTTGTTTTAATATCCCACTACGAAAAAGATTCTGACTATCTGCCCTATCTACACTTCAAATGATTTAATATACTTCTACCAGGTCACCCCTCTGCCTCCTTTCAGGGAAATCAAGCTGGACTATCTAATCCCTGCTTTTATTTCAGGTTCCCAGCACTTTGAATTAATTTTAGTTTTAATTAATTTTATTTCCATATTGAGTGTTGTCTAATCTTTACTGTGCATGGACAAGATACTCTTCTCAAATGACTTTCTGCTGAAGCTGTTGAGTATTGGACTAGTCACTGTCAGTTACACAATTACCGTGACCACCTTAGCATGCCTGCAATCATCTGAGAAGGGAAGGTCAAGTGGACAGAGAAGTCTAAAGCTGACACTTCAAAATCTCGTTAGTGGAAACTATAGCTTGTCAGTTAAATATGTTAGACAGCTTGAATGGATGGAACAAGCAAACCAGCCCCAAGCAAAAGTGTATTTCATTGAAGGCAGTTAATTATTTCTGGGAGTTTCATGCCTTGATTACTAATGTGAATTTCACGGGGAGAACGTACAAAGTCTGTTCAGACAGCACCCGTAGTCGGGATCAAACCCGCCGGATATGCTGTTAGGCAGCAACTCTACCGCTGTGCCACTGTGCCACCCATGGTTCTTCCTGTGGTTCTTCCACAGTGCCACACCTTTCTTCCTTCTCTCACATTTTCTTGGCCAAGTACCTCTTTTATTCACCCTTGGTTGTGTTGCCAGACCACAGCTGCTTTTGGGAAGGCTGTGACAAGTCTCCTCCTCGAAATGGTGGCGATAATGATCATGACTCAGCTGATGTCTAGGTTTTGTCCTCAGTCAAAGAGTCCTGTAATCAAAGGGTTAACCCACCAAATCTATCTACATCCAGTTCCCTGCGCAAAGTCATCTTTGAAATATCGGATATTACAACTGATAGTTTTACTCACAGTTAATTAGCACCACTGGGATACAATACCTCGGGGACAGGGGATATAATTTCAACCTGATTACATTTACAGTTTTATTCATGTGACACATTTATTACTGAAAGTGGAATTTAATCCATCCACTGTTATCGCTTAGTGAGGAGAGGTTGCCATGGTGAAGCATTGATGGAAGATGCATCCTCTGTAGTCATTTTCTGTCATCTTTGGGCTCCTTCGGATACAGTTCATTTAGCATAGATCCAGGTCATTGGCACAACTCAAGGCAGGTACTATTAGCAGCAACGACCCATTTCAATCTTTCCGAAGGTTCAAAGCCGGAGTACGGCCAAAAGATACACATCGTCTGCTAGAAAGGGAAGGAGTTACTGTGGGTCATTGTGTAACGGAGGTGGAGGAAGTGACGGTGAATTGAATGGCCTGTCGGTGGCATGTTTTACACATCAAAAATCGCGGCTTGTTGAATGGCCATTCAGGCCTCCGAACTTGTTCTGCCATTCAATACTATCATGGTTATCTGAACACCACCTTTCCCCTCATTCCCCACATCCCTGATGTCTTTTGTGACTGGAAATCTAAGTCCTTGTTAAATGTATTCAGTGACCTGGCCTCTCCAGCCCTCTGCAGGAGAGAATTGATGGAGACATTTTTAAATGGACATATTTCTCATCTGAGTCCTTTGCCTTAACTCACACCCCGAGATTGTGACAACCCTGCCATAGATCCCAAGTCAGGAAAACATCCTCCCCCCGTCTGCAGATGCACCATGGAAACCATACTGTCGGGTAGCATCACAGCTTGGTTTGGGTAAAGCTCTACCCAAGATTGCAAGAAATTGCAGAGTGTGTGAATGCAGTCCAGTCATCACACAGGCCGGACCCTCCACCATTGACTCCATCTACACTTCATGCTGCCTTGGGAAAGCTGCCAACATAATCAAAGACTTGTCCCACCCCAGTCATTCATTCTTCTTCCCTTTCCCTTCGGCAGAAAATGCAGAAGCTTGAAAGTGTGCACCACCAGGCTCAGGAACAGTTTATTCCCCTCTGTTATCAGGCTTCTGAATGGTCCTTCCATAGGCTTGCGAACAGTTCCGACTTTCCAACGTAACTCATTGAGGACATTAGACTTTGTTCCGGAACTGTTACGTTACAATGCTGAGAGAGAACATTTTGCACTCTGGTATCTTCCCCTTTGTTCTATGTTTGTAGTTGTGTTTGGTTTGATTGTGTTCATGTACAGTATTTTCTGATTTCATTGGACAGCACGCAGACAAAAGCTTTTCACTGTACCTCAGTACATGTAACAATAATAACCTAAATCTTATCCATACAGTCTAAATCTTGAATGCTTCAATGAGATCCCCACATGCTCAACCCAATCTCTTCTCATTCAACAGTCCTGCCATCTCGGGAATCAATCTGGTGAACCTTGCACCAGGACAACCACTTGAATGGAGCTTCTTCCTTGGAGTGTGGAGAATTCCCAGAGTGGATTTTTTTTTTTAGATTTAGAGATACAGCGCGGAAACAGGCCCTTCGGCCCACCGAGTCCGCGCCGCCCAGCGATCCACGCACATTAACACTATCCTACACACACTAGGGACAATTTTTAAAAACATATTACCCAGTCAATTAACCTACAGACCTGTACGTCTTTGGAGTGTGGGAGAAAACCGAAGATCTCGGTGAAAACCCACGCAGGTCACGGGGAGAACGTACAAACTCCGTACAGACGGCGCCCGTAGTCAGGATCGAACCTGAGTCTCCGGCGCTGCATTCGCTGTAAGGCAGTAACTCTACCGCTGCGCCACCGTGCCGCCCCTATCATTGGATCTATCATTGTGTCCTCCCTCTTCTGAAGCACATTTATCTGGTTCACCTGAAGAAAGCAGGTTGACGAGATGGCTGAGGAGAGGAGGATTGTTGAAGTTTGCAAAATTATGAAAGGCCCGAACATTGTAAGCAGGAATGTCCCAGCCAACTCAGCTGAGAGTCAATACTTGGGGAGCACAGTTGCAAGGGAAGACGGCTGCAGGGGTTGGAGAGGGATTTCTAATGGAGTGGGTTATTGGGATCCAACTGAGCAATAAGCCAGAGCACCGCTTCTGTTTATTTAGTCAGTAGCTGGGTGAGCAGCTCCAGTAGTGTCTGGCAGCTTACTAGGCCAAGCCCTGCGGAGTGGAATCAAGTCTATTTGACCAGGAATAGATTTAATGGGCTGAACGGCCAATTCTATGCTGTAAATTGCTCAGAAGTTTTGACCATTGAGGACCTGGCGTGGTGGTGTGCCTCTTCCACCAGATGAGAGTGGGTAGAAGCAGTCAGATTCTCAGATCCTCAGGCTCTCGAAGAATTCCTCTCTCCACACTCCGTTCTGAAAAAATGACCGGGCCTTTCTCATGTTCCCGTCCTGTTGCTGCGTAACTGATGACCTGACAGGGCTTCATTTCTCCTTCCCCTGGCAGCATCGAGCACTTATCATCAATTATTTCCAGCGCGGGAAGGATCCAGATGGAGTGAAATATGAGCATTGTCGAGTTTTCGGATAAATGAGCTTGTTCATTTATGCTGAATCTCATCAAATTCCCTAGAAACATATCAATTTTGCTCTGGAGAAACTATTTACAAATTCCCCGAAACCTGCTGTCAGATTTGATGTGCGTTCAGCTCGCTTCTCCTACTGCGCCAGGACTCGGGGGGTTTGGTCTCTTGCACTCTAGTGACTGACGAAGAGAGAGGACAATTCACCCATCCAGACTGTACTGACCCCTGTAACATTGTGGGTTTGTGGGGTTGCCCCAGATTCACTCCAATTCTCATCCCACATCCCAAAGATATGCTGGTAGGTTAATTGGCTCCTGTCGGCTATACCTCGAGTGTGTTTTTGTTAGAGATACAGAATGGAAACAGGCCCTTCAGCCCAATGAGTCCACGTCGACCAGCGATCCCTGTACACTAGCGCTATCCTACACACTAGGCACAATTTACAATCATTATCGAAGCAGCTGGCGCGTCATTCTGTAAACCTGCACCTTCTTTTGAAAACATTACGCCTTAGGTACTCTTTAAAACTTAGACACAAGAAACTGCAGATGCTGGTTTACAAAAAAACCACAAACCGCTGGAGTAACTCAGTGGGTTAGCAACATCTCTGGAGAACATGGATAGGTGACGTCTGAAGAGGGTCCCAATCAGAAACATCACTTATCCATGTTCTCCAGTGATGCTGCCTGACCTGTAGAGTTACACCAGCATTTTCTGTTTTCCCTCAAAAACATTCTCCTCTCACTTTAAACATGTCCTCTCGTTTTAGATTTTCCTATTCTGGGAAAAATCACTGTGACCATCTATGCTCCTTGTGATTTTATAAACCTCCGTAAGGTAAACTCATTAATTCCTGGGAAAACAGCCCCAGTCTATCCAAAATCTCAAAACTCAAGACCTCCAGTTATGGAGTTCCATCAGCCCAACATGTCCATGCCAATCAAGAGATCTTTCCTAGCTGGTCCTTTATGCCTGTGTTTGCCCCATATTCCTCCAAACCTTTCTATCCCCAATTGTTGTCCAACTGTCTTTTAAACATTGTAATTGTACCCACCTCCATCACATCCACTGGCAGCTCATTCGATATATCTACTGCTCTTTGTGTGAAAAAATTGCCCCTCCGGCTCCTTTGAAATCCTTCCCCTCTGACTAATACCCTCGCCCTCTAGTTTTAAACGCCCCATATCAAAGAAAAATGCTGTAACTAACCACCTCATCTGTGCCAATTGTGAATTTTATAATCATCTATCAGGTCACCCCCTCAGTCCTCTACCGTCCAACAAAAAAGTCACAGCGTGTCCAATCTCACATTTTAACTCAAATCCTCCAGTTCCGGTAACAGCCTCGTGAATCTTTTCTGCTCCATTTGCAGTTTAATGATATCCTTCCGGTGGCTGGGTGACCAGAATTGCAAACAGCATTCCAAGTGTGGTCTCACCAATGATCTGTACAATTGCAACATGATGTCCCAACTCCCGTATTCAGTGCCCTGACCGATGAAGGCAATGGTGCCAAACGCCTTCTTTGCCATCCTGTCTACTCCTTCCATGGGTTCCCTCCTATATCCCCAGTGGGTTAAATCGTTGTGGTAAATTGTCCCTGGTGTGGGCAGGTGGACGAGAGAGGAATTGATCAGCTTTTGGGGCAGGGAAATAAGTTGGGGGATAGGATTGCTGGGATTGCTCCGAGAGCTGGCATAGACGTGATGGCAAAAGAACTCCTCCTGCATCTTTGTGAAATATGTATATGAGGTAAACACCATCTGCCACCTTTGCTGAGAACAGCAACGTGTGTTCTGTCCAGATCTCGGGAGCCTGCTCTGTGCTAAAGTGTTTTGGCCCAGTAGGGTGTCATGTGTGTCTGAAAACTTTGTCACACTGGTTGACATGACAACGCTATAATATCATACACTTGAGATAATTAAACCAATAAATACCAGTCACACTTCTTTCTGAAATGGAGAAAAATGGCTAGCTGTGAGGGATTCTCTGTATAATTTAATTAAGGGAAATGGGAATGAACGGTTGTACCAAGCTGTGTGAAACATCATTGTATCTCGAGGCAATCATTCCCATGCACATTTGTTTTTTAACTGATAAAGTGATAGTAGTTGGCATTACCTCTTTATAACAAACCTGAACCTTGTTGCCATTTTGCAGGAACATGGGGAGGGAGGGCATCGAGTCTGGAGTCTTCTGATGAACAGCAGGTTGATTATTCTTTGCCCCATCTATCAGACTCACACCCTTTTGAACCCTAGTGACCTAATGCAGTGCCTGGAACTCCACTGTGACTGAGATCAGGAAAGGGTTTAAACAGAGAATACTCCCATTACATTGCAAGTACTACTCTTGCTCTCTCTCAGCCTTCCTCCCCTCTCTCTTCAAGATGGATATTGCAGAGCCGCCTTCCTGCTCCTGGTATAAAAGGATTCTGTGTCAGATCTGTAATTGTCTGTGAAGCGCAGATTCAAGCAAGGCTCGGATTGATGAGACTTTCACATTCTCATCACACCTCAGGCAAGAAGATTGAAATGTAATAATATCTAAATGAATGGGTTTATTACATATTTCAATTAAATTACCTACACCTGATCAAGTTTGTTTTGTTGCTGATTCTAATACAGGATTACCTCAGAGAGAACTTCACCGGAAGCTCTTGCATCAAGCCGTTAAAAACAACAATATGGAGACGTGGCACCTCTAAAAGTCAGTAACTGAGCTCATTTAGAGAGCTACTTGCATCGAGAAGCATAAAGGTACAGTGGGCTAATGTGGGAACATATGACTAGTGTAGATAGGCATCACAGTGGATGAAGGGTGAAAGGACTCAGTTTTGGGCTGTATGAATTGATGTGTCACTAAATCCTGGAACTACCACCCTGAATAGCAGACTCACCTGAAGGACTGTGGTGGTTTCAGAATGCCCCTGTCTCTGCTCTGTCCCTCCAGATAGTTCCATCATGCAGTCAGATTGTGACTGATCTGTGGCCCTTTCTTCTCCAAACCCATTGCTCCAAATGCTTCCACGCAAAATTCCCTCATCCTTGTTCTGTATGGGTTTCCTATCTGTCGCACGAGCCTCAGAATATGAAGGTAGACACAAAATGCTGGAGTAACTCAGCGGGACAGGCAGCATCTCTGGAGAGAAGGAATGGGTGACGTTTCGAGTCGAGACCCGTCTTCAGACTGATTCTCAGAATACTCCTTAGAATATGATGTGGCTTCTGAAAATGCAATTGCTCCATTGAGAATTTGGTTGACACTAGGTCTAAACCTAATATCTTTCTATAAAACAGAGTTCAAATGCCTACCTAGCACGATGGGTGGTGCTGTGATGTAGTGCTTAGCACTGCAGCCTCACAGCTCCAGGATATCGAGATCGATCTTGACCTCCGATGCTGTCTGTGTGGAGTTTGTGCGTCTGGTCCAGATGGTGTACCTGGCCCAGTGCTAAAGATCTGTGCAGATCAACTTGCTGGATATTTAAGGATTTCATCAAACTTTTGCTTCTGTGATTTGAGATTCCCATCTAGCTTAAAAGGGCAACTATCGTACCAGTGCCCAAGAAGAGAATGGTGGCCTATCACAATGACTACCATCCAGGAGTAGTTACATCCACTGCAACCCAGTGCTTAGAGCGATAGATTATGGTGCAAATTAACTCTTGCTTCAGAAATGACTTTCGTCTGCTTCAAGTTGCCCATTGTTTTAATGTCAACATCAGGAGCTATCTCGCTGGCTCTCCACTTTGCTTTGGGCCATCTGGATAACAGGAACATATACGTCAGGCTGCTGTTCATCAACTATAGCTTAGTGTTTCTGTACGTCCCTGTGCAACTGAATCCTTGACTACCTCGTCAGCAGACCTCAATCAGAACTGATCGTTAACAGCATCTCCTCCTCAATGGCCATCAACACAGGTGCTCTTCAAGGCTTCATGTGTAGGCCCCTGCCTACCCTCTACTCTCTTTACACCCGTGACTCTGTGACTAAGCACAGCTCCAATGCCATCCTCAAATTCACCAACAACAAGTCTGTGGGCCGAATCACGGGTGGCAATGATAAAGTGTACAGGAGAGGGATAGAATGCCTGGTTGAGTGGTGCCACAACCACAACGTCTCGCTCAATGTCAACAAGATAATGGAACTAAACATTGATTTCAGAGAGGGGAAGTTAGGAGAGCACTTAACCATGAAGAATATATCACAGCTTAAGGATAAGGGGGAAGTCTTTTAGGACCGAGATGAGAAAGCATTTCTTCACACAGAGAGTGGTGAGTCTGTGGAATTCTCTGCCACAGAAGGTAGTTGAGGCCAGTTCATTGGCTATATTTAAGAGGGAGTTAGATGTGGCCCTTTTTGCTAAAGGGATCAGGGGGTATGGAGAGAAGGCAGGTACAGGCTACTGAGCTGGATGATCAGCCATGGCCTACTCCTGCACCTATTTTCTATGTTTCTATGTTTCTATATGTCAGCGTCTCTATTTTCTTGGAAGTTTAAAGAGATTTGGCATGTGACCAAATATTCTAATGAACTTCTACAGATACAGCTGTGGAAAGTATCCTGACTAGCTGCATCATAGAAACATAGAAAATAGGTGCAGGAGTAGGCCATTCGGCCCTTCGAGCTTGCACCGCCATTCAATATGATCATGGCTGATCATCCAACTCAGTATCCTGTACTTGCCTTCTCTCCATACCCCCTGATCTCTTTAGCCACAAGGGCCACATCTAACTCCCTCTTAAATATAGCCTATGAACTGGCCTCAACTACCTTCTGTGGCAGAGAATTCCACAGATTCACCACTCTCTGTGTGAAAAAAAACGTTCTCATCTCGCTCCTAAAAGACTTCCCCCTTATCCTTAAACTGTGACCCCTTGTTCTGGACTTCCCCAACATCGGGAACAATCTTCCTGCATCTAACCTGTCCAACCCCTTAAGAATTTTGTAAGTTTCTATAAGATCCCCCCTCAATCTACTAAATTCCAGCGAGTACAAGCCGAGTCTATCCAGTCTTTCTTCATATGAAAGTCCTGCCATCCCAGGAATGAATCTGGTGAACCTTCTCTATACTCCCTCTATGGCAAGAATGTCTTTCCTCAGATTAGGAGACCAAAACTGTACTCAATACTCCAGGTGTGGTCTCACCAATGCCCTGTACAACTGCAGCAGAACCTCCCTGCTCCTATACTCAAATCCCCTCGCTATGAATGCCAACATACCATTCGCTTTCTTCACTGCCTGCTGCACCTGCATGCCTACTTTCAATGACTGGTGTACCACGACACCCAGGTCTCGTTACATCTCCCCTTTTCCTAATCGGCCACCATTCAGATAATAGTCTGCTTTCCTGTTCTTGCCACCAAAGTGGATAACCTCACATTTATCCACATTATACTGCATCTGCCATGCATTTGCCCACTTACCTAACCTATCCAAGTCACCTTGCAGCCTTCTAGCATCCTCCTCACAGCTAACACTGCCCCCCAGCTTCATGTCATCCGCAAACTTGGAGATGTTGCATTCAATTGTCCCTAGTGTGTGTAGGATAGTGTTAATGTGCGGGGATCGCTGGGCGGCGCGGACTCGGTGGGCCGAAGGGCCTGTTTCCGCGCTGTATCTCTAAAAAAAAATCTCAATTCCCTCGTCCAAATCATTAATATATATTGTAAATATCTGGGGTCCCAGCACCGAGCCTTACGGTACCCCACTAGTCACTGCCTGCTATTCTGAAAAGGACCCGTTTATTCCTACTCTTTGCTTCCTGTCTGCCAGCCAGTTCTCTATCCACATCAATATTGAACCCACAATACCGTGTGCTTTATGTTTGCATACTAATCTCTTATGTGGGACCTTGCCGAAAGCCTTCTGGAAGTCCAGATATAACACATCCACTGGTTCTCCCTTATCCACTCTACTAGTTACATCCTCGAAAAATTCTATAAGATTCGTCAGACATGATTTACCTTTCATAAATCCATGCTGACTTTGTCCAATGATTTCACCACTTTCCAAATGTGCTGCTATCCCATCTTTAATAACTGACTCTAGTATTTTCCCCACTACCGATGTTAGACTAACTGGTCTGTAATTCCCCGTTTTCTCTCCCTCCCTTTTTGAAAAGTGGGGTTACATTAGCTACCCTCCAATCCTCAGGAACTACTCCAGAATCTAAAGAGTTTTGAAAAATTATCACTAATGCATCCACTATTTCTGGGGCTACCTCCTTAAGCACTCTGGGATGCAGCCTATCTGGCCCTGGGGATTTATTGGCCTTTAATCCATTCAATTTACCTAACACCACTTCCCGACTAACCTGGATTTCACTCAGTTCCTCCATCTCATTTGACCCCTGGCCCCTGCTATTTCCGGCAGATTATTTATGTCTTCCGTAGTGAAGACAGAACCAAAGTAGTTATTCAATTGGTCTGCCATGTCCTTGTTCCCCATGATCAAGTCACCTGTTTCTGACTGCAAGGGGCCTACATTTGTTTTAACTAATCTTTTTCTCTTCACATATCTATAAAAGCTTTTGCAGTCAGTTTTTATGTTCTCTGCCAGTTTTCTTTCATAATCTATTTTCCCTTTCCTCCTCGGCTGGACTCTGAATTTCTCCCAGTCCTCTGGTAGGCTGCTTTTTCTTGCTAATTTGTATGCTTCATCTTTTGTTTTGATACTATCCCTAATTTCCCTTGTTAGCCACGGATGCACTACCTTCCCTGATTTATTATTTTGCCAAACTGGGATGAACAATTGTTGTAGTTCATCCATGCAATCTTTAAATGCCTTCCATTGCATATCCACCGTCAACCCTTTAAGAATCAATTGCCAGTCTATCTTGGCCAATTCACGTCTCATACCCTCAAAGTTACCTTTTTTTAAGTTCAGAACCGTTGTTTCTAAATTAACTATGTCCCTCTCCATCCTAATGAAGAACTCAACCATATTATGCTCACTTTTGTCCAAGGGGCCACGCACATCAAGACTGCTAACTAACCCTTCCTCATTACTCAATACTCAGTCTAGAATAGCCTGCTCTCTTGTTGGTTTCTCTACATGTTGGTTTAGAAAACTATCCCGCATACATTCCAAGAAATCGTCTTCCTCAGCAGCTCTGCCAATTTGATTCACCCAATCTATATGTAGATTGAAGTCACCCATTATAACTGTTTTACCTTTGTTGCACGTATTTCTAATTTCATGTTTGATGCCATCCTCAACTCTACTACTACTGTTAGGTGGCCTGTACACAACTCCCACTAGCATTTTCTGCCCCTTAGTGTTTCGCAGCTCTACCCATATCGATTCCACATCCTCCAAGCTAATATCCTTCCTTTCTATTACTTTAATCTCCTCTCTAACCAGCAACGCTACCCCACCTCCTTTTCCTTTCTGTCTATCCCTCCTGAATATTGAATATCCCTGGATGTTCAGCTCCCAGCCTTGGTCACCCTGGAGCCATGTCTCCATAATCCCAACTATATCATATTCATTAATAACTATCTGCACATTCAACTCATCCACCTTATTACGAATGCTCCTTGCATTGAGACACAAAGCCTTCAGGCTTGTTTTTACAATTATGTTGAAAAGTGGCCCTTTTTGATTTTTGCCCTGGATTTGTCTGCCTGCCACTTTTACTTTTCACCTTGCTACCTATTGCTTCTACCCTCATTTTACACCCCTCTGTCTCTCTGCTCATGCTCCCATCCCCTTGCCACATTAGTTTAAATTGCCCGGATGCATCATTGCCTGGATGCAGCATTTCTAATGCACAGGAATGCAAGAGGTTGCAGAGAGTTGCAGAATCAGCCTGGGCCATCATCGGCACAGCCCTCCACCATCGAAAGCATCGACATGAAGTGCCTCCTCACCCTCTGGACATGCCCTCCTCTAGCTGCTACCATCGAGCAAGAGATGCAGAAGCATGAAGCCCCACACCGCCAGATTCAGGACCTTCCCAACTGCTTTACAACTGTCTGGTTCTTCAACCTCCCAAATCCTACCTCAGGAACGGACACTGCAGACCACCTCTTGCACTGACGTGGATGTTGATCTAATTGACCTTTGCACTGATACCTTTTTTTGTTTAACGGCACTTTTCTTTACACTGTTTTGGTTGGAGAATTTATGTATGATTTACGCTTTTATGTGTTACGTTTCTTTCCATGTAAAGCTGCTACAAGCAAGAATTTCATTGTACCCTGTATACCATCATACATATGCATACGACAGTAAACATGACTGGACATGGCTTGTTTGCAGTCTCCCTGAGATCTCCAAGTAGGGACAGTGTGTGACTCACTTTGGAACCTGCCAGTGGTGGTGTTTCCATACAGCCTATACCCTTGTCCTCATAAAGCCTCAATTACTGGTGTCCTAATAGATAAACCATTCAAAGCTTTCCATTACGCATTGAAAGGTAGTCGCTGGTTCATGAAAATAAAATTCCAATCAACAGAGTGAAGAGTGGTTGAGAGATGAGGACTCTCGTGACTCACGATTTAATCGCAGTTCACTGATCAATCAGTAGTCCTCCTGTTGCATAGTTTATTGAATGGTACTGCTGAGTGCAATTTATTAATATGAACGCACAGGGGGCCGGCATTAAGTGATGTTTTCATTGCTGCAGCGATAATGATACTGTTTATGTGAGAGAGATAATCTACTGGAGCACCAGACTGAGAATGAGGCTAAAAGCACTGAGCTATATCTGACACTCCCCCTCCTGATTCTGCGACTAACCTAGTCCACGCTGAATCTCCCAGGAGTGAGGAGATGTTGTACTACCAGAGGAGACATCAAACATGTCTTTGCAGTGGTCCAGAGGAAGACAATTGAGAGTCCCATTGTTGAGAAATGCTCCTAAACACCCGAGGACAGGACAACACAAGGGGTAACATAGAATAACAATAGATAGTTCCGCAGACTCACAACTCCACCGATCCGGGTTCGATCCCGACCTTTGGTGCTGTCTGTGTGTAGAGTTTGCACATTCTCCCTTTGCACTCGTGGGTTTCCCCCACTGCTCCGAATTCCTCCCACATCCCAAGGACGTGCGTGTCTTCGGTTAATCATTCACTGTAAATTGACGCTGGTGCATAGGTAAGTGGTGGAAGAATTGGAGGGACTTGGGCCCGTGAGAGAGGAGGTAGTGGGATTGGTCAATCTGATCTGAATCTGAAAGTTGACATAGATGGGATCTTCCATAGGACATAGGAGCAGAATTAGGCTATTCAGCCGATTGAGTCTACTCTGCCATTTGCTAGGCAGTACACATTGCAGCCACTGTACCCTGGAGGGAGGGAGTGTTTAGTGGGGTGGATGGGCGGCCCATCAGGTGGACTGTTTGTGCTGGATGGTGTCAAGCATCTTGAGACTTGTTGGATTTGCACTCATAGAGGATTATGAAGAGGCTTTCCTCACATTCCTGACTTCTTGCAGGTACCTTGGAATGTTTTCTGGAGGCTTTGTATAAATTAATCATTGTTAAAACTACCAGTGATGCTGAGGCAGGGTCTGGTTGAGATCTGGGAGCAAAGTTCTGCCAGGTGACCAGACACTTACAACCCCACTGATTATATTAACAGCCTTGGGAAACCTGCCAACATAATCAAGAAACACTAACACCCTTACCATTCCCTCTTCTCTCTTCTCTTGTTGGGATGAAGGTACACAGGTTTGATAACATGTACCACCAGATCCAGTAAAAACTTATCCAAACAAGGAAGTGTAGGTGCTGATTTACCAAGGAACAATTTCTTCCCCCGCTCTTGAATGGACCTCTCATAAACTAAGTATAAGAAAATAACTGCAGATGCTGGTACAAATCGAAGGTATTTCACAAAATGCTGGAGTAACTCAGCAGGTCAGGCAGCATCTCAGGAGAGAAGGAATGGGTGTCGTTTCGGGTCGAGACCCTTCTTCAGACTAAGGGTGTATTCCTGATCTCCTAATCTACCTTGTTGCAGTCCTTCCACTTTACCATCAGAGGGAGGGGAGGAAGAGCTCATGGAGCAAAGTGAGAAGGAGTTAATGGAGAGAGAGAGGAGAGGATTGAGTAGAGAGAGAGAGGAGCAGCCAGTGGAGAGGGGGGAGAAGGAGTCAGGAGAGGGTAGGAGAATCCAGTGGAAAGGGCTGAGGAAGACCTAGTGAAGCAATAGGAGGAGGAGAGTGGATAGAAGGAAGAAGGAGCCAGTTGCAAAATGGGAAGAGATACTTGTGGAAAGAAGGGAAATGGGGGAATCAGAGAGAAGAAAGACATCAATGCCAGAATCGTGAGATGCAAAGCACTGTGAGTGCTATAAATCTGGAATGAAAGAGAACATTGGACATGCCCAGCAGGCCAGGTTGTGTATCTGGAGAGAAAAGCAGAATGAATGTTACAGGAGTGTGAAAAACATTCTCATCCCATGGTTGAATTTTCAGATGTTAAATTTGACATTGTAGGTATCAGCAGGGAACTACCAGAGTGCGAATTATTAAATAGTGTGTAATTAGACACTTGACACATGACTTGAATTGCTTTCCTTGTCTTGTACTGTGTTATCTCAACTTTGCTCTGCTTGAGTGTGATTGCTTTTAGTGGGGCAGACAGCATCCAAGGAGAAGCTGCAGAATCTTCAGCACCCACTGTGAATTTGTCCTCCATGGATTCTTCTTCCCTCACAGCCACCATCACAGCAGAGATACAGTATATCCAAGCCACAAAACCAAGGTCCTAAGAATTAACCTGTTCACTGCCAATTTTTTGATTTTCGCTATTGGCCAAGACCCAAGTATACACAGGGGTAGCACTGAACAGGTTAATTAACAGGCTATTTGCTGCCAATAATTGAAGCATTAAGGGATGAGAATCCCCACGTGAACCGGAGAACTTCCTATACCCAACACTTATCCATGGGAACAGTCAGAGCCTCTTTAATGTCTTTCGATCGAGGAGGCAGACTTAATCTAACTGGTGCTACCCCTCGCAGAACTTTTCCCTCTCCAGAAATTGGAAAGTAGGAACAGAAAGTGATCCCTGGCAATCAGAATAAAACTGCAGGTGCTGGATATCTGAAATAAAAACAGAAAATGCTGGAGCATGTCAGTCAGAATCTTTGAGTCACAGACTCTGCACAAGAACTCAGGAAAGCCAAACCCTACCCATCAGGAATGCTCCAAAGCTCCCCAAAGCCATTGATGCACTTTTAAAACACGTTCAATTGATTCTTACCAATATTTACAGTTACACCGTAGAAAGCATCCGATCAGGATGCATCACAACTTTGGTTGGCAACTGCTCCGCCCAAGAGTGCACGAAATGATAGTTGTGGACGTAGCCCAATCCATTACACAAAGCAACCTCCCGTCTATTGACACCATCTGTACCACATTGTCTTGGTAAAGCAGCCAATATAATCAAGGACCACAATCATTATCTCTTCTCCCCACTCTCATTGGTTAGAAGATACAACAGCTTGAAAGCATATACCACCAGATGCAAGGACAGCTTGTTCCTCATGGTTATTAAACTCTTGAAAGGAACATTATAAGTTAAGGATGTAGTTACGATTCCCCAGTCTACTTCATTGCATGCTTTGTACTCTTTCTTTTATCTGTGCTTTCTCTTTAACTGTAACATTATATTCTGATTCGTTTGATTGTGTTCAGTGATGGGCGTGCTTCCTAGAGAACAGCCAAACAAAAGTATTTCACTGTATCTCGGTACACTTGACAACAGTGATGATGCTCTTTTTGTCTTCAAGGGACTTGGGCTTTACAGGCTGAGCCAACCTTCATATTCCCTGTTCCCAATTGCCCTTGAGAAGTTGATAGAGAGCTGCTTTCTTGAATGACTCCAGTCCTTTAGGTTTGTGTATATCCACAATATTGTTTGCCAGGAAGTTCCAGGATTTTGACCCAGAAATACTGAAGATTAAGTGATACTATTCAGATAGTTTGTGGCTTGGAGGGCAACTTCTAATTGATTGTGTTCTAATGTTTTTGCTGCTCTTACCCTTCTAGCTGGTAATAATCATGGGTGTGGCAAAAGCTGCAGAGCATCCCGTTGAAGGCACAAACTGCTGCTACTGGGCATTAATGGAAGAGTGAGTGGATGTTGAGGATGGTCTGCTTATCAAGTGGGCTGTTGTGTCCTGGATGGTGTTATGTTGAAGCTGTAACCATCTAGGCAAGTGGAGAGTACTCCCTCACACTCCTGACTTGAGTCTTGTAGACAGTGAGCAATCTCTGGGGAGTTAGGAGGTGAGTTATTTTCTGCAGGATTCCTGGCCGGCCTGCACAGCATTCAGCAACCTCTGTAGCAACTCTTAGCCTCTCCAATTAGGAAATGGGGGACGTAGTGTGTGCACTCTGTCCTCATAGACAGGCTGACCCCTTCAGTCTTCGGACTCTACGCTAATGCTCACGTCTTGCCTACAATACTGAGGCATCATCTCCACCCCTTGATGATAAACCACAACCTTTCTTCCTTCCATCCCCTGACTTTGAAGGACATCTCCGGATCCTCCGAGTTCTTCCCCAGCTCTTCCTCTCCCATTTTTCTTCATACGCCCGGTAAGATGGAGAGAGATGGGTGCGTATCATCATGGCAGCAACACCCGCTAAGATTATTGAAGGTGCAATAGAGTCAGGTTTCTAACCTCCCGAGTCTGTTTTTGACAACATTGAGAAAAGGAGCTCATCTGTTAATCCAGCCATCTGGTTCCAGGTTGATGCTATTTCTACTCAGATGACTGACAAAGTTCACACAGATTCAAAGGGCACTGATCCAAAAGCAGCAAGAGTTGCAGACAGTAGAGCTTGTGGGAGAGATGCATAGAGGGACAGTGAGATGAAAGGAGCCAGTCGGGTTGAGTTTATTGTCATAGGTGCAAAGGCAACGAGGTGCAGGTACAGTGAAAATGCAGCAGTACCACAAGCACAGACTCAAACATGCAGAACGTAAATTATACAGACTGTAAATTATACAAGACCGTGAAAAGTCAAATGACTGTGTAAAATCAAGAAAATAATACAATCAGAAAACAAGTGCATGTTGGTGGAAGAGCTGTTCCATTGTGTTCCGATACTGAGATAAGATTGGGGCTGTGCGTGTTCAAGAACCTGATTGTTGTAGGAAAGTGGCTGTTCCCGGATCTGGTGGTGTGAGACTTCTGTACCTCCTGCCCATTGAGAGCAACAAGAACGGGTCTTCACCCAGGTGGTGGGGATCTTTGCTGCCTTCTTGGGACAGCGCCTCATTTTGATGCTTTTGTTGGAAGAGAGGGCTGTGCCTGCAATGGACTGGCTGAGTTCACCACTCTGAACCCTCTTGCATTCCTGTGCATTCCTTATTCTGTAGTCAACAATTATTTTCTTGCTTTTATTGACGTTGAATGAGAGGCTGTTATGGTGGCGCTACTTAACTGAGTGTTCTGGCTCTATCGTGCACTCTGACACATCACCACCCATGATTTGACCAACAGTGGTGTCATCGGAAAATTTGCAGATGGCATTAATGCTGTGCTTAACCACACAGCAAAGATAGTCGATCAGGGATGTAGATGAAAAGAATGGGGAGATGTACAGAGAAAGAGACTGCAGAGAGGAATTGAGGGAGAGCCATAGAGTCAAAGAGGCAGTCAGAGAGTCATACAGCGTGAAAACAGGCCCAGTGTCCTAACTTGCTCGCACCAACCAACAGGTTCGATCTACACTTGTCCTACCTGCCTGTGTTTGGCCCATATTCTTCTAACCCTTTCATGTCCATGTACCTAAATGTTTCTTAAACATTGCGATAGACACTGCCTCATCTACCTCCTCTAGCAGCTCGTACCATATACCCACCACCCTTTGTGTTACCATTCAGGTTTTTTTTAAATGTGTCCCCTCTTACCTTAAACCAATGTCCTCTTCTTCTCTATTCCCCTAATCTGGGCATGGGACCGTGCATTTAACCAATCTATTCCTCTCACATTTTTGTACACTTCTATAAGATCACCCCTCATCCTCCCGCGCTCCAAGGACTAGAGTCCAAGCCTGCTCAACCTCTCTCTATAACTCAGGCACTTTAGTCCTGGCAACATCCTCGTAAATCGTCTCCGAACACTTTCCGGCTTGACAACATCTTTCCCATAACATGGTGCCCAAAACTGAACAATACTCTAAATGTGGCCACACCAACATCTTATATAACTGCAACGACCACCCCCCCCCCAACCTCTAAACTCAGTACTCTTGAATGCAACGCCACTTTCATGGAACTATGTACCTGCACTCCTAAATCCACGAGAGGGATTGGAGAGAGGGAGAAAAGCAGACAAGGAGAGACAGACTCACTAAAGTACTCAGGTATCACATGCAGAGAGAAATACAGAAAATGTTTCAGTTTGATGAAAATCTTCTCACTGTTACAATCACTTCCCTCTAACGCAGGGAAGGTAGTGGGATTGGTGAAGGGAAGCAGAGCATAGGTCATAGGCGTCAAAGGGCAGGTTCTTTGTATGTTGTTAAAATTAAGCCTTGGTGGGCCACAACGTTGCCTGGCTCAGTGAATTATGGATATTGGCACCATTGGTAATATGACACTGCTCTGGGTGATGATAACATGAGGCATTGCAAAAGACAATTGGACAGATATACAAAGGGCTTGGATTTACATAGACAAAATGTAGGCAATTGGGACTAGCCCAAAATGCCATCTTAGTCGGGGTAGGCAAGTAGGATCGAATGACCTGTTGCCATGCAGCATAATGGTATGACTCTACGATTCTATGAGGCAGGCAGTGGGGATAACGTCAACGATGGCCCTCTGATAGGGTGCAATGTGGTCTCCTGTTACTCCAGTGTGAGGAAAGGATAATTATTTCAAAATCATCTCCAGTAATCAAAATGAGAACAACAGCTCTTCGAGCTGATAAAGCAGATAAAGAAGAAGTTGTTGGCATGCTTATCTTCATTGCGAAGAGCATTGAGTACAAAGGTTGGGACATCGTGATGCAGCCATACAAGTCGTTGGTGAGTCAACACTTGGAGAACTTGGTGCAGTTCTGGTCACCCAGGGAGGACATTACTAATTTGGAAAGGGTGCAGAAGAAATTCACTAGGTTGGAACCTGAAATTTCAGATGAGTTATCGAGAGAGGTTGGATAAGTTGGGACTATTTGGGAATAGAGTGTACAAGGCTGCTGTGTAATCTTATTGAGGTGTACAAGATCGTGAGTGGGATGGGATAAAGTGAATGTTCACTGTCTTTTTCCAGAGTAGGGGATTCTAAAAGCAGAGGGCATAAGCTTAAGGTGAGAGGGGAGATCTTTAAGAGAGGTCTCAATACAATACAATACAATACAATACAATATATCTTTATTGTCATTGTACCCAGGGGTACAACGAGATTGGGAATGCGCCTCCCATACGATGCACTAATTTAGGTAATTTAGACAGCAGCAACCCAACGAAACGAACAGTTATAACAGTTTTGGACAGGGTAAAGTGCAAGTTGATCTATGCGTTGTGGCCATCCGGCTCAGCAGGACCGGTTCATAGCAGCTATGGCCCTGGGGATGAAGCTGTTCCTGAGTCTGGAGGTGCGGGCATAGAAGGCCTTGTATCGTCTGCCCGATGGAAGGAGTTCGAACAGCTCAAGGGTAACTTTGTCACTCAGAAGGTCACCTGTATCTGGAATGAGTTGCCAGAGGAAACAATACAAGTGGATTCAATTTCGCCTTTTAAAAGTCATTTGGACAGATATATGGATCGGAAGGTTTTTAAAAACTATGGGCTAAATGCAGACAAATGGAACCAGCCCAGCAAGACAACTTGTTTGGCATGGACAAGGTGAGTGAAAGCACCTGTTTCTGTTCTCTACGGCTGTATGGCTCAATAAATGTAGAGCCACACAGAGTTCTTTCTATACCTGACCTTTATCTTCCACTCCTGAGGTTTGAATATTCACATTTTCCTCTGCTTTCCTTTAAAAGCCTTACCAGCATCACCATGGCAACATTGGCAACAGTGCTTTGTCCCTGGTAATGCTTGGCTCATTCCTGGAACGTAGGTTCTGAGCTCACAGGCTCGCAGGCCACATTAATTCCAACCTTTCCAATGATCCTTTTAAAAAAAAGAGACTTACCTTTACTTTCTTCTGAGCTCAGGATGAAACAGTCACCCGACAGCTGATGAAGAATGCCTGAAGTGTGATTACTGTTGCAAAGGCCACCAACTCCACCACAAGCTCACAGTTACTGAGCACAGTTGTTGATGTTGATCAAGGTCTGAGGTCCAGGATATTGGAGACACTTCCCTCCAGGACAATGCAACCCATTCAAGAAGTCAAACAGTTTCTTGGATCATGAGGGGCATAGTTAGGGCAGATAAAGTCTTTATCCCAGAATAAGAGGGTCTGAAACTAGAGGACATTGAGAGAATTGAAAGGAGAAAAGTTAAAAGAAGATTGGCTGGGTAGTTTTTTCCACAGAGGGTGGTGGATATATGGAACGAGTTTTCAGAGGAGATGCTGGAGGCAGATAAAATGCTTAAAAAATGTTTGCACATGTACTCGGATATGAAAGGAGCAGAAGGATATGGGTCAAATGCGGGAATGTGGGATTAGCATAGTCAGGCTTCACGGTTGCCATGGATGAGGTGGGAGGAGGGCCCATTATGTGATTCTATGGTCCTCTGACCTGGCTAACAGCAGTGAATAACACGAGTAACAGTGCCAATGGCACCAGTGGAGTGTGATTACATTAATGCTGCTTCCCATCCTAAGGTTTTGTAATGTACAACTGCTTGGCCAAACAGCAAACTGAGGATGGAAATCTCTCCTTCCTTAGGCCATTGCAACTGAGGTAAGGTGAGAGAATATTTGAAATTTCATGTGGAGAGTGGTTGGAATCTGGAAAGTACAGTGAAATTCTTTCTTTGCATACAGTTCAGAAAAATTATTGCCATACATAAATACAATCCCAGATTAAGTATAGAAACAGCCCACCAAGACCATATGCAAGAGTCACCAGGTGTTGGCATCATTTTCTAAGTCCCAGATACATTCTGGGCATAAAGACCCGTTGCAGGCATTGCCATGATCGTCCAGCGAACCGTCATCCCTTTCCTCACCCGGCCACCAAGGGCACTTCCCGCAGTCAATCTTGGGGGCGCGGAAGGTAAGACCCCGGGTCTTCTTACTGGCCTTTTGTTCTAGTATCTGCCACTGTCACCGACTCCCTCCACCTTCCTCTCCGATTCTCCGAGACAGGCAGGAGCCGGGCTTGACGGCTTCCCGCTCCAGGTGGTTTCCCGGTTCCGTGACGGGCAAGCCTGGCCTGCTGCCCGCCTGGGTCTGGCAGCGGCCCGTGGCCCGACGGGACCATCTTCCGCTCGGCCCGACTGGACCTGGTGGTGGAGGCAGGCCAACCTCCAGAAGCACCCAGGCAAGCATTTGAATCACCAAGGTATAGATGGCTGGACAAAATACAGGCAAATGGGATTAGTATAGAGAGGTACAATGGTCAGCATGGACGTGGTGGGCCAAAGACAACTCTTGAGTTTCTGAGCTGTAATGCAAAGGAAGCACAACACATGCCACCAAGGACATCTTTCAGCTCCTCTGACAGCGTGAGTCTCCCTCAGCGCTGCTGTAGGGGTGTACATAGAAATGAGCACCCAAAGTGTCCTGACCAAGAGGAGAATTTTACCTAGCGGGCCATAGGGGGGAGGATGGTGAAGAAACCAGTGGAGGGATCAGTATAGTGGGAGGACCACAGGAATAATCCAGGGACAGGAAAGAGGCCAGAGAGCCTCTCCATTTCCAGATGATATTTTTCTCTTCTCTCCAGTCTAGTGAGAAACTAGAATTAATCCCACAATCATGGCTTAAGCATGATCATTACCTTCAAGGTGAATTATATCTCCCTTTAACATGGGTGAGGATATTTTCCAATTATCTGCAGATTTAATGATTCATAGTATTTGAATTCAATCAAGCACTTTGTATGATTAATAACCTATCTTACAGAATTAAAACATAAACCGGGATATAATGAATCACTCTCGTAAATACAATGCAACTCAATTTAAAAAAACACAATAATGTTACGTCAAAACGAGCTTTTATGTTTTAATTATTATTACTTAATAAGGAAATGGTTATTCAATTCAAACAAATTATTGTGATCACAATTGATTCAGTTTTGCTCAGTGTTCTTTCAAAATTGATGTTTAAAATTGATAGATTTTTAGTTATTAAGGCAATCTGAATATTTGGTGAATAGAAGTATCTGGAACTGAGGTTAGATGTCAGCCATAATTGTACAGAATGGTGGAACGAGCACAAGAAGATCCTTTTCCCAATGTTTTTTGTCTTTCTTCTCTATAATTTTACACACAATAAAAGGAATATTTCATCACAGATGAATCACAGCTTGGTGTGACACTCACGGCAAGAAATTGTGCCCAAGGCTAAAAGAAAATGAAGAAAGTTATGAATATAGTCCAGTCCATGTGCAAATCAGCCTAATTCTGACTCCATCTAGGCTTCACGCTGCCTCAAGAAAGCAGCCATCATAATTGAGGACCACTCACATCCAGGTCATTCCATTTCTTCCCTCTCCTATCAGGCAGAAGACACAAAAGCTTGAAAGCTCATACTACCAGATTCAGGAACAGCCTTTCCCCGCAGTTATCAGACTTTTGAATAGACTTTGTGCTAAGAATGTATTCCCGATCTCCCAATCTACACGTTAAGGCCTTTGCCTTAACGTGTAGATTGTATTTTACACAATCTAAAGAGAAAGTATTTTTATCTATACTTTCTCTATAGTTTTGCATTATATTCTTCACTGTTTCCTTTCTCTTTTTCCATTAGCTGTTGTACTCATATATAGTATGATTATAAGAAAATAACTGCAGATGCTGGTACAAATCGATTTATTCACAAAATGCTGGAGTAACTCAGCAGGTCAGGCAGCATCTCGGGAGAGAAGGAATGGGTGACGTTTCGGGTCGAGACCCTTCTTCGATAGTATAATAGTATGATTATACTCATGTATGGTGTGATTTGCATGGATAGCACTGTATCTTAGCACATGTAACAATAATTAGCCAATACCAACATCAACCTTACTTAGCCAACACCAGGAGGGGAGGTTTGTATATCAAGAGGTTATGAGTAAGGAGCTTTAGAGGGAGTCTGAGGAAATATTTTTTCACATGTGCAGTTGGAATCTGGAACTCACTGCCTGAGGTGGTGGCGGAGGCAGAGACTCTCACAATGTTTAAGACGTGTCCCAGATGAGAACTTGAATCATCAAGAAAGGAAAGGGAATGGGTCCCTTTCAGAATGGCAGGCATTGACTATTGGGGTACCCCAAGGCTCGGTGCTGGGACTGCAGCTATTTACAATATACATTAATGATTTGGATGAAGGGATTAAAAGTGACATTAGCAAATTTGCAGATGACACAAAGCTGGGTGGTAGTTTGAACAGTGAGGAAGTTGCTATGAGGTTGCAGGTTGACTTGGACAGGTTGTGTGAGTGGGCAGATGCTTGGCAGGTGCAGTTTAATGTGGATAAATGTGAGGTTATCCACTTTGGTGGTGAGAATAGGAAGGCAGATTATTATCTGAATGGTGTCAAGTTAGGAAAAGGGGAAGTACAAAGAGATCTGGGTGTCCTAGTGCATCAGTCACTGAAAGGAAGCATGCAGGTACAGCAGGCAGTGAAGAAAGCCAATGGAATGTTGGCCTTCATAACAGAAGGAGTTGAGTATAGGAGCAAAGAGGTCCATCTGCAGCTGTACAGGGCCCTAGTGAGACCACACCTGGAGTACTGTGTGCAGTTTTGGTCTCCAAATTTGAGGAAGGATATTCTTGCTATTGAGGGCGTGCAGCGTAGGTTCACCAGGTTAATTCCCGGAATGGCGGGACTGTCGTATGTTGAAAGACTGGAGCGACTAGGCTTGTATACACTGGAATTTAGAAGGATGAAGGATGTTTCTTATTGAAACATATAAGATTATTAAGGGATTGGACACATTAGAGGCAGGAAATATGTTCCCAATGTTGGGGGAGTCCAGAACCAGGGGCCACATTTTAAGAATAAGGGGTAGGCCATTTAGTACAGAGATGAGGGAAAACTTTTTCAGTCAGAGAGTTGTAAATCTGTGGAATTCTCTGCCTCAGAAGGCAGTGGAGGCCAATTCTCTGGATGCTTTCAAGAGAGAGCTAGATAGAGCTCTTAAGGATAGCGGAGTCAGGGGGTATGGGGAGAAGGCAGGAACAGTGTACTGATTGAGAATGATCAGCCATGATCACATTGAATGATGGTGCTGGCTCAAAGGGCCGAATGGCCTGCTCCTGCACCTATTGTCTATTGTCTATTGGCTACAGACCAAGTGCTAGGAAATAGGATTAATGTAGATGGGTGCTTGTTGGTCAGTATGAACAGGGTGGACCAAATGGCCTGTTGTGTGCTGACCTTGTAAGATCTTAAAAAAACATTTTCAGAATCTTTTTCAGATTATCCACGAAGTCAAACAAACAGCGGAGTTTATTTCTCAAGAGATAACATTGGTGAATGTGACGGAATGCTAAACCTGTATTAATCCTTCGATATAGCTCATGGATAAAGCAAATGAGAACATAGAAACAGGCCATTGGGCCCCTCAAGAATACCCTGCCATTTCATCTAATCAGGATACTGCCTGGATTAGAGAGTATTAGCTGTAAGGAGAGGTTGGACAGACTTGGGTTGTTTTCACTGGAACATCAAAGGTTGTGTGGTGACCTGATTAGAAGTTTTCAAAATTATGAGAGGCATAGATAGGGTAGACAGTCAGAAGGACTCTTTTCCAAGAGTGGAAATGTCAAAGACTAGAGGGCATAGCTTTAAGGCGAGGGGGGGTGGGGGGGAGTTTAAAGGAGTTGGTAGGGCAAGTATTTTGCACAGAGAGTAGTGGGTTCCTGGATCACAGTCGCCAGGAGTGGTGATGAATCTGATACAATCATAGCATTTAAGTGGCTTTCAGACAGCACATGGATATAGAAACATAGAAAACAGGTGCAGGAGTAGGCCATTCGGCCCTTCGAGCCTGCACCGCCATTCAATATGATCATGGCTGATCATCCAGCTCAGTAGCCTGTACCTGCCTTCTCTCCATACCCCCTGATCCCTTTAGCAAAAAGGGCCACATCTAACTCCCTCTTAAATATAGCCAATGAACTGGCCTCAACTACCTTCTGTGGCAGAGAATTCCACAGACTCACCACTCTCTGTGTGAAGAAATGTTTTCTCATCTCGGTCCTAAAAGACTTCCCCCTTATCCTTAAGCTGTGACCCCTGGTTCTGGACTCCCCCAACATCGGGAACAATCTTCCCGCATCTAGCCTCTCCAACCCCTTAAGAATTTTATATGTTTCTATAAGATCCCCCCTCAGTCTTCTAAATTCCAGCGAGTACAAGCCCAGTCTATCCAGTATTTCCTCATATGAAAGTCCCACCATCAAAGGGATCAATCTGGTGAACCTTCTCTGTACTCCCTCTAAGGCAAGAACGTCTTTCCTCAGGTTACGAGACCAAAACTGCACACAATACTCCAGGTGCGGTCTCACCAAGGCCCTGTACAACTGCAGCAGAACCTCCCTGGTCCTAAACTCAAATCCTCTTGCTATGAATGCCAACATACCATTCGCTTTCTTCACTGCCTGCTGCACCTGCATGCTTGCTTTCAATGACTGGTGCACCATGACACCCAGGTCACGTTGCATCTCCCCTTCTCCCCGGTCACCATTCAGGTAATAATTTGCTATCCTGTTCTTGCCGCCAAAGTCGATAACCTCACATTTATCCACATTATATTGCATCTGCCATGCATTTGCCCACTCGCCTAATCTATCCAAGTCACTCTGCAACCTCCTAGCATCCTCCTCGCAGCTAACACTGCCACCCAGCTTCGTGTCATCCGCAAACTTAGAGATGTTGCATTCAATTCCCTCGTCCAAATCATTAATATACACTGTAAATATGCAGGGATTGGAGGGATATGGAGCACATGCAGGTCATAGGCATTTGGCATTACATTCAGTACATACATGGTGTGCTGAAGAGTCTGATTCTGTGCTGCATTCTTCTATTCTTCTTTCTTTTTCTTCTTCTTACACCCTTGGCTCCTCTAGGGAGCATAGGCCATTGACAAATGTCCTCCATCTCACTCGGTTGTTGGCGGTTTTTTCGAGATCTCCCCAGTTGAGCCCACTCCCAGACATTTCTGCCTGGATACCTCTTCCCCAGCTGTTCCTGGGGCGACCTCTTTTCCTTTTCCCTTGGGGGTTCCATTTCAGGGCTTGCCGGGTGATGTTTGTGGGAGGTTTTGCAATTTCTTCTATGATCTCTCTTTATGCTCTGAGAAGGTGCCTCCCATTGCCATCCCAGTAATGGCCTCCGCACCCATAGGTGCCATCACATTACAACGCACAAAGTTGACAGTAACTAGATCTCCTCAACTTGGTCAAAAAGGCCCACTTCAAAATGTAATCACTACTCTACTCACTCCGACTTATGAGGGGTTTGCGCAGTAATCATCCAGAACCAGAACCAGAACCAGAACCAGAACCATGGAATCAGTGACACGACATGGCCCCGGCTGAAATTGTAGCCCTTAAATGGATTGGCACAAAAGCAGCTGTTTATCACTGAGGTTAGCGAGTGATTAATTCACCTTTCCGTTTCTAAGCTGTGCATTGCTGCAGACTTTCTTTGTCAACCAGAGAAATTGTCAATTAATGAAGCATTTTACACTGCAGAACGGAGGCGTTTGTGCACTCCCATTTTTTCCTCCAAACGAGACGGTTCTGACAGGAGATGACCTGCTGAATTACAATAGCGAAATGATTGGACTATACAAAGGGCTTATCCGAAGGCTTCAAGTAAGGTGCAAATTGTTTTCTGAACCTTCTTCTGTTCATTCTGTGGTTATCCTGGAATTAGTGACAGCTCCGTTATTACATATCCAGGCAATTAAAAAAAAAAAAACCCCAGCTTGGTTTCTTAATCCCTAAAATGATCAGAAAATGTTAACATTAAGGATGTAGGCTTTGCTGGCAAGGTCAGCATTTACTGCAAGGTCTTGAGAAGGTGGCGTGAGCATTTTTTCTTGAATTGCTGCAGTACTTTTGGTGAAGATGCTCCCAGAGTGCTGATTTCGGAGGGTGATTCACAATTTAGACCCAGCGATGATGAAGAACCAACTACATATATCCATGTCGGAACTTGTGAATTGGGGGAGACTTGTAGGGTAATGGTCTTGCCATGTGCCTCTTGGTAGTAGAAATGTCGTCTGTCCCTTTCCCCCCACAGATGCTGCCTGACCCATTGAGCCTCCATCAGACTTTGTTGCTTAATGATGACATCTAGTGGCCACCTAGGGGACCTCGAAGAATGTTGGCCACAGCAAAGTTTCAAACCCCTCTTCAGGACAAATAGAAAACATACTCTTCGCCAGGAAGTTTGCATGTTCTTTATTTCAAATTGAGGGTAATGCTCTACAAAATGAGAGGCAATTTACCTTGCACCAGTCAAAATTTGGTAAATTAATTTTACAAAACTCTACATGAATTCAGAAATTCCGTTTGTTTTCCTCTAATACTAACAATGGACTAGATCTCACCAAACTTCCATTTGCTTTGCATCTCCAGCTAACATGAGAGCTACCAGTCAAGTTATTCCATAAAGCTTAAAACGTTAGTAACGAAAATAGCCTCACAAGTTTAATAAAGGCAATGGAAAGTGTGCACAGCAGATTTACAGTAAATGGATGACATCTGATTTTGATACCATAACTCTCACAGCTCCCAGTGACCTGGATTCCATCCTGATCTTCAGTGCTGTCTGTTCCAATGGGCAGTAGAAAATGAGACGCAATGAACATGAGATTTCGGATGTTGGATATTGGTGTTGGTTTATTCTTGTCACATTTATAGAGATACCAAGATACATTGCAAAGCCTGTTTTGTATGCTATCAATAGACAATAAACAATGGACAATGGACAATAGGTGCAGGAGTAGGCCATTCAGCCCTTCGAGCCAGCACCGCCATTCAATGCGATCATGGCTGATCACTCTCAATCAGTACCCCGTTCCTGCCTTCTCCCCATACCCCTTCACTCCGCTATCCTTAAGAGCTCTATCCAGCTCTCTCTTGAAAGCATCCAACGAACTGGCCTCCACTGCCTTCTGAGGCAGAGAATTCCACACCTTCACCACTCTCTGACTGAATCCAAGCAGATCATACCACAACATGAGTACAACAGGTAATGCAAATGAGAAAGACAAAAGAGAGCAGAATATAGTGTTACAGCTACTGGAAAAGTGCAGATAAAATATCTGTAAGGGCTGCAACTAGGCAGATTGGGAGATTGGAAATACATTCTTCGTTTACGAGAGGTCCAATCATGAGTCTGATAACACTGGGGAAGGAGCTGTTCTTGAACCTGGTGGTATTGACTTTCAGGCTTTTGTATCTACTGCCTGACAGGAGAGGAGAGAAGGGGGAATGACCAGGACGTGAGTGATCCTTAAGTATGTTGGCTGCTTTCCCAAGGCAGCATGGTATAGATTCTATTTGTCATAAAAATATTATGATAAGACCGTAATTTTGTAAGATGGTATCTGATTAAAATATCTCTAATTTTATTGGATTGCTTTTTTTAACATATTTATCCTCCATGTTTTGACCTGATATTTACTAAGACAAATAAATATCATTAAAAATATAATGTTTTCCTTTTTAGTTTTAGTTTTGGCAGTCTAATTTTATGTTACTGAAATGCAAATTCGCACATTTTTCTTAGAAGTTCCCGTAGTTCATTACCATATTAAATACGCTCAATATAGTTAAAACAGTCATCAGTCAAGATTTTGAAAACATTTGGTATATATGTGTACTTTGTGATTACTGAAACTAATACAAATTAACAGTTTAAAAAACTGCATACATGAATAAATATTGTTGCATACATGCATTTCTTAATATTTATATAAAATTTTTGTAACAAAATGTGTATGTAACAATAAAAACGTATGTGTAAATTTTGTTCATGTCTGGCGGCTCTCAAACATCTGAACTTTATCGTATGTGGCTCTTACATTAAGCAAGTTTGGCCACCCCTGGTATAGAAAAAGAACGGCAACGGTTTGTGGGACACGACGGCTGCAACAGGCTTTTATGGCCAGCTGCCGTTGGAACTGTGAAATACCACCAAAACCTGGCGACCCTTGCATATCGACTTAGTGGGCTGTTTCTATGCATCGGTTGCTTAACTGGGTATTGTACTTATGCATGGCAATGCTGAGTCCTTACTGATCTGTCTGCAAAAAAGAAATCTCACTGTATCTTGGGACACATGATAATAAAGGGCCCATTGAACCATTGAGAGTATAGCGGGAGGCTGGGTTTGTGTGATGCATGGGGCTGTGTTCACAACCCTTCGCAATTTATTGTGATCTTGGGCAGAGCAGTTGCCATACCATGCTTCTGTGAATCTGTTTAGGTTGCTTTCTGTAATAAATCATAATTAGAAATAAAAGACAAGTCTATGGCAGTTCAAGAGGTGGTCCGTAGTGTTCTGTTGCTGAGGTGGGATGCAGGTAGGAAAATAGCTATTTCTGAACCTGGTGGTGTGGGACTTTCTGTATCTCCTGCCTGATGTGCAGAAAAATGGTGCAGGGTAGAAGATCAGCCTTGACTGATGAATGGTGAGGCAGAGTCTTTAGTCTGGATGTCTGACTCTTGCTGTTATTTCATTTGTTCTTCAGGTAAATTGATGCATAAAATGCAACAGAATGAAAATCCCAAATCTGCAGATGCTGGAATCTCTCAACAGGTCAAGCAGCATCTCTGGAAAGAAAAATAGTTAAGGTATCAAAAAATAGTTAAGGACCATTCATCGGAATCTCGCTTCTCACTTAGATCCCAAAACGATATGTCCTTCTCCATCTCCATCTCAATGAATTCCAACCTCTTCTTGCCTCACCTCCACTTCTGTGCCCAGGTTTCATCATCCCAGACTGCTTACACTTTCCCCTCAGCTCCAGAACTCCCAATCCATCAAGACACCACCCTCTGACCACCTACCCTCTCAAGCTATTTGTAGAAAAATCAACATAATGGGACATTGGCTGCTATGAGTTTTCCACTTCCTTCATTCGTTTTAACTCAACCTTGTTCAGAGGAGACATGAACTCTTAACTAAAAACAAAATGATGGAAGAATACAGCATCTGAGGAGGCAAAAGATGTATGTCGATGTTTTGGGTTGAGACCCTACAATAGGAACGTTAACTATTTCTCTTTCCACAGATGCTGCCTGACTTGCTGGTTGTTTCCAGCATTTTCTGTTTTTACGGTTAAATGGTGGCACGGTGGTACAGCAGTAGAGTTGTTGCCAGACTGCGACAGATACCCGGTTTCGATCCTAACTACGGGTCTTGTCAGTGGGGAGCTTGTACGTTCTCCTCGTGACCGCGTGGGGGTTCCCCGGGTGCTCTGGTTTTCTCCCACACTCCAAACACCTGCAGGTTTGTTGGTTCATTTGGCTTTGGTTAAAATTGTAAATTGTCCATAGTGTGTAGGATAGTGCTAATGTCAGGGGATTGCGGAAGTAGGCCCTTCGGCCCACCGAGTCCACTACCGTCCAGTGATCCCCGCACACTAACACTATCTTACACACAGGAGGGACAATTTACAATTTATACCAAACTAATTAACCTACAAACCTGCACGTCTTTGGAGTGTGGGAGAAACCAAAGATCTTGGAGAAAGACCCACGCAGGTCACAGGGAGAATGTACAAACTCCATTCAGACAGCAGCTGGTAGCTCGGGTAGTCAGGATTGAACCCGGGTCTCTGGCGCTATAAGACAGTAGCTCTACCGCTACGCTACCGTGCTGCCTCATCTGTACGGAGTTTGTACATTCTCCCCGTGAACGCGTGGCTTTTCTCCGGGTGCTCCAGGTTTCCCCCAACACTGCAAAGAAGTACAGGTTTGTAGGTTAATTGGCTACGGTAACAAAAATGTAAATTGTCCCCAGTGTGTAGGATAGTACTTTTGTGCAGGGACCGCTGGTTGGCGCGGACCCGATGGGCCGAGTGGCCTGTTTCCACGCTTGAAATTCTAAACTAAAGTAACCTAAATTAAATCCGCCAAGTCTTTTCCCTGTTCTCTCTCCAGGCACCAGTCTCGAGAAAAGGTTCTTCTTCCAACAGGAGCAGTTCTGACATTCTGTGCAGTGAGAACGTTTTAATAAACTGAGAATTAGAAAGAGCCGTGCGATCGATGTGAGCGACTTGGAACTCATTCCTCGGCATCACGGAGATTTATTAACATTCTTCCAGATGAAGGAAGATAAATTAGCCTATCATCTAGTTACAGAGGAAACAACAGAAACAATTTGTTTTGATTTATCACCCTTGAGAGCATTAGGTCAACACAAAGTGATTTAGAATCAATCTTTAAAAAGTGTAGTCATCACTGCAGCATAGAGAAGCGTGGCTGGGGATTTATATGCGACAACACCAATGGGATTTGAACTCGTGTCACTTGCCTGGCAATCAGATGTTGATTCATGGCCAGAAAATGATTCTTTTTAACATGGGCTCATGGAATAATTCCTTGGCCACACACTGGGGAGAAGTGGCACCTCATCAAGATCGTGCCCTGAGTTTAACAACTCAAATAAGGCAGGCTCTGTGACACTGTCTCTCAGTGCGGCACTAGCTCAGAACTGGGCAGTGCCAGCAATGTTGCTCATTTCCCTGCAGTAACTCCAAGGCCCACCAGGGAGCGTGCTCTCCACAATGCTGCTACATGGATCACTCGCTGCTCTTCCCACACCAAAACAAGCTCAACAATATAGGTCAGCATGGCGGTGCAGGCGTTAATGCTGCTGACTCACGGTTCCAGCGGCCCAAGTTCAATCTTGACTTTGGGATCTGTTTGTGTGGAGTTTGCAAGTTGTCCTGTGACTGTGGGTGATCTGGTTTCTTCCCGAAATCATGATGCTCGTTGCTTAATTGTCCGCTTTAAATGGGTGACTTGGGGCAGCCAGTGGCTTGGGGCGTCACGGTGGCGTAGCGGTAGAGTTGCTGCCTCACGAGCGCCAGAGACCCGGGTTCGATTCCGACGACGGGTGCTGTCGGTATGGAGTTTGTGCGTTCTTCCCATGACGTCGTGGGTTTTCTCCAGGTGCTTCGGTTTCCTCCAAAGACGTATAGGGTTGTAGGTTAATTGGCTTCGGTAAAGATAGTAAATTGTCCCTATGAGGGTGAACAGGGATCGCTGGTCGGCGTGGACTTGGTGGGCTGAAGGGCCTGTTTCCGTGCTATATCTCTAAATCACGGTTTCATATAAATCATATGTATGTGACAACACAATCAAAGTAGAGTTAATGAGTCTGTGGGTGTAAATAAGTTGCAGGGTGGATGATTAACAGTCAGCATGGACTTGGTGAGAGGAAGGGCCTGTTTCCATGCTGTATCTTTCTGTGACTCCATGATTCTGGCTGTTGGGAAATATGAAAAGGACTGATAGGGTTACTCTACTAGGTTTAGCATTGGTGCGATGAGCTGATTAGACTCCTTCTTTGTCATAACAAGTAAGCAGTGTGGGATTCCATATAAATACTTAAAATATATGTGGCTTTCAATATTCTAGTTATGTTCCAATCCCAGAAGAATATGCAGTGTCACATTAAAAGGAACCCATTGTTGAGCTCTGCTCTGCTAAAAGGGGCAACTTTCTCATTCGATGGTGCAGTTCATGGAACAAACAAACAGAGGAAGCTGTGGAGTACAATTACAATTGAAAAGGTGCAGAGGGATAGGGACCAAACAGAAGCAACAGGGACTAGCTCAGAGAGAGAGATCATAGTTGGTATGGAGCAATTGGGCCAAAGTGCCTGTGTTTGTGCTGCATTGAAATCCAACAATTTCACATAATCAGCCTTCCATTTTGTGTCGGATTTGGCCAGAATCTGTTAGGTCATCCACCTTAATTAAGTTTTGCTCTTTACACAGGTGCTGCCTAACCTGCTGAGTATCTTCAGCTTCCCAGCAACTACTCTTCTCTGGTTCAGACAGTTGAACGAGGGCTGTTATCTAACTGCCCTCATTCATCTACAAGAACATAAGAAGCAAAAGCAGGAGTCAACCACTCGGCTCCTTGAGCCTGATGCATTATTTAATATGACCACGGCAGATCTAATCTTGGCCGCCACTCTCATTCTCTCCTCATCCTCTGTGATTGCCCTGCAGTTCAATCCACTATTAATCTCTCTGTGGAATAAATTCAGAGTCCTTCCCTCCACAGATCTAAGGGAGAATTCCAAATGTTGAGACCTTCTGACAAGAGAAATTCTGCCCCATTTCTGTCAAATTTGTTTTTGTAAGATCACTCTCATTTTTCCACATTCCAGTCAGCATTTCCAGCACATTTTGCTTTTGTTTCACTGCCGCGGTTTGCCTGCTTGTTGTTGCACTGCAGTTTGATTGCATCTTTTCAAAAGATGCTGCAAAGTGTTGCGAATGACCTGAGTTGGTGAAAGGAGTGAAAAGTTCTGAGTTCCTTCTTCACTTCCCACTGCCCAGTTCTGGCCCCAGGTACCAATGCCTTGCGTAATCTAATCCTACACGATGTGACGCCAAGGGTCATATGGCTCAGAAACAGGCTCTTTGGTCCACCATGCCCATACCAATTATCAAGCACATATCTATACTAATCCCATTTACCAGTATCTGGTCCTCAACCATTTATACCTTGACGATTCAAATCCTCATCTGGATACTTAAAATGTTATGAAAATCTCTGCCCCTTCCATCCCCTCGGGGAGTGGGTTCCAGATCTAAACCTTCCACAGGTGAAAAAGTTCTTCCTTAGATCCCTTCTAAACGTCTTTCCCCTCATCTTTAATGTATCCCCCATGGTTTTAAACACCTCTCCCATGAGAAAAGTTTCTCACTATCTACCCTGCCCATGCCCCTCATAATTTTGTACACCTCTCAGATTCCCCACTCAGCCTCTTCACTCCATGAAAAACTAAGCCAGTCTCTCCTCTGGTGAATCTCCTTTGCATCATAAGATCCCTCCTACAAAATAGTAATCAGAACATAGTCATTGAGCCGTACATCGGAATTACGCCAAACTTGTCTATACCAAATTGGTAAATCAAGCTATTCCCACTCACCTGCACCTGCCAATATTCCTCCAAACCTTTCCTATCTACGTGGCTCCCCAAGTGTCTTTTAAATGTCCTAATTGTACCAGCCTCTACCATTCCTCTGACAGCTCATTCTTTGTGAAAAACCTGCCCTCAGGTGCATTTTAACGATTCCTCCTCTCACCTTAAACCTATGCTCGCTAGTTTTTAGACTCCCCTCCTTAGGAAAAAGACATTTTCTATTCATCTTATCCATGCTCGCCATGATTTGATAAACCTCTGTAAGGTCACCCTTCATCATCCGGTCACCCTTCATCATCCGTCTCAGAGAAAAAGGACCCAAACTATCTATTCTCTTCTTACAACACAAACTTTCCAGATTCAATAATATCCTTGTCAATCTTGTCTATTTCCTTTCCAGTTTAATGATATCCTTCCTTTAGCAGGTCGACCAGAACTGCACATGGTACTCCAAATGTGGTCTCAACAATGTCTTACACATCTGTAACATGATGTCCCAACTCCTGTACTCAATAGTATAAGAAAATAACTGCAGATGCTGGTACAAATCAATTTATTCACAAAATGCTGGAGTAACTCAGCAGGTCAGGCAGCATCTCGGGAGAGAAGGAATGGGTGACGTTTCGGGTCGAGACCCTTCTTCAGACCCTTCCTGTACTCAATATCCTGATTGATGAAGGCAAGCAGTGGGATAACTAATATTCTATATACTTGCAAGTTCAGCATTCACGTGTAGCCTAGGGATGGCACAATGACATGCAGTGCTAGATGGATGGACAATCCTCCAACGCTCCCAAGAAATGGCCTGGACCGAGATTCCTGGATTGAATGGCAGGGCAGAGAGGAGTACGGGCTTACTGAGATGACACTGGGGGCGTACCTCTGACCTTGACACCCAGCAGGTCAGAATGGCTGACCAGAGCAGCTCGGTTTACTTTGTCTCTCCTCCTCTTTCCACCTCCCCCCTCCCCGATGAAAGCCAAATGAGTACATTCAGAGAAGCACTGAGGTCATTAGAAGCTCAGTGCAATGAGCAGATAAGTGGCTCGAGAACATTTTCTACACATATGCTGGTAATCGGTGGAGAGTTACCAGGGAAACAACGTTTTGATGTTCACAGGATTCAGTCTAAGAAACGCAGGATTGCTTAACTCCAACATCGCCAGAGAGCTCTTCAATTGTCTGGATCTGCAGGTTGTGATGCAAAGTGTTTCTCCCACAATGTCTCTCAAATCTCTGCCATCTCCAAGAACAAGAAACGTGGCCTGTCCAACAAGGTTAATTGAATGGGATTAGGGCTATTGGTTTGGTGTATTGGTCTGGCAGAGGACATTGATTTTTAGACCTTAGATTTTAGACTTTAGGGATACAGTGCGGAAACAGGCCCTTCGGCCCACTGAGTCCGCACCGACCAGTGACCTACACTAACCTACACATCCAAGGGACAATTTTTAAAATATACCTTACCAAAGCCAATAAACCTACAAACCTGTATGTCTTTGTAGCATGCGAAGAAACCAGAGCACCCAGAGAAAACCTACACAGTCACAGGAAAAATGTACAAATTCTGTATTGACAGCACTTGTAGTCAGGGATCACTGACTTGGTCCAGAAGACCAAGAGTTTGTGCCAGGGGACACAGTTTCGAAGTGACGAGTGAAACAGCACCTAACCATGTTCTCCATAGATGCTGCATGACCCTTTGAGTTTCTCCACTTTGTATCATTTTGTATAGGAAAAGTGCCATTAAGCTGGAATGAGTGCAGAAAAGATTGACAATCACGACAGGACTTGAGGAGCTGAGTCATTGGGAACGGTTGGGCAGGCTAGGATTTTATCCCTTGGAGCGTAGGAGACTGAGTGGTGATCTTATAGAAATGTGTAAATTATGAGGGGCATAGATAAGATAAATGCATGCAATATTTTTCCCAGCATACATGAATACAAATTATAGGAATATAATTAGGCCATTCGGTCCATCGAGTCTACTCCACCATTCAATCATGGCTGATCTGTGCCTCCTAATCCCATTTTCCTGCCTTCTCCCCATAACCCTTGACACCCGTTCTAATCAAGAATTTGGCTATCTCTGTCTTAACAATATTCATTGACTTGGCGTCCACAACCCCCTGTGGCAATGAGTTCCACAGATTAACTTCCCTCTGACTAAAGAAGTTCCTCCTCACCTCCTTTCTAAAAGAGCAGCATTTAATTCTGAGGCTATGACCTCTGGTCCTAGACTCTCCCACCAGTGGAAACATCCTTTCCACATCCACTCTGTGACTTTCATTATTCTGTAAGTTTCAATGAGGTCACCCCTCAACCGTATAAACTCCAGTGAGTAGAGGGCCACTGCTGTCAAACGCTCATCATATGCTGACTCACTCATTCCTGGAATCATTCTTATAAACCTCCTGTGGACCCTCTCTAGAACCAGCACGTCCTTCCTCAGACATGGGGCCCAAATTTGCTCACAGTACTCAAGGTGAGAGGGGAAACATTTAATAGGAACTCAAAGGGCACTTTTTCTCACAGTTTTTCCTCACATTTCACCAAACTATCAGAGGATGTAGTTGAAGCAAATACAATAACAACATTTAAAAGACCTTTGGACAGTTACATGGATGGAAAAGGTTGAGAGTTAAATGCAGGCAAATGGGACTAGCGGACAGAGGCATCTTGGTCAGAAACCATCCTTTAAATCTCCTTCTTCTCATCGTAAAACTATGCCTCTTCTCTTTGATACCACTACCATAGCAAACAGACTCCAACTATCTACCCTGTCTATCATTCTCATAATCTTATATACCTCTACCAGGTCACCCTTTAGTCTCCTTCACTCGAGGGAAATCTAGCCCGGCCGTTCCAATCTCTCCCTCTAACATTCTCCAAACCTAGCCAGATCCTGGCAAATCTCCTCTGTACTCTTTCCAGCTCAATCACAACTTCATATGGACCAGAAATACACACAATGTGGCCGAATCAGTCTTTTAGAAATTTACAACATAAAGCTCAATGTATATTCTACGCCTAGGAGTGAATAGGAAGGAACTGCGGAGCTGGTTTACACCAAAGATAGCCTCAAAAAACTGGAGTAACTCAGCGGGTCAGGCAGTATCCCTGGAGGAAAGGAATAGGCGATGTCCAAGATGGCTGCGGCTCGCCGGCAGTCTGTTTGTCTTTTTTCTTTTTTTGTCTATGTGTTAGTGTTAGATGTGTGTAGTAGTCTATTTTTAGCTGTGTATATGTGGGGGGTGGTGGAGGGGGGGGGGGGGGAAACCTTTCTTTTTTAAAACATCTCTTCCTCGACGGAGATGTGACCCTTTTCCGTGGCGCTGCGGCCTAACACTGTGGAGTGGGCGGCCTCCAGCTGGGATAGATCCTGAGGGCTCCAGTCGCAGGGCCAGGACTTACCATCTCGGAGCTGGCCGACTTTCGGAGGCTGCAGCTTTACCTCCGGAGGCTCGGCCATGGGCCCTGTGGACTGCAACATCGGGAGCTCGCAAGTCCCTGGCTGGCGACCGGCTCCAGCCGTGGCGGCTTCGACCACCCCATCGGAGGGCTTGATCGACCCGCTTGCAGGACCGTGGCCCGGCGGGGCTCGGCTGCGGGACTTTCCATCGCCCGGCGCGGCTCGGCCGCGGGACTTTCCATCGCCCGGCATGGCTCGGCCGCGGGACTTTTCATCGACCGGCGCAGCTCGGCCGCTGGACCTTCCATCTCCTTGCGTGAGTCGGGAGCCTCGGTCGCCTCGGCAGAAGTCGAACTATCTGTCCGTGGGAGAAGCATGGGGGAAGAGAGACGAAATTTTCTTGCATCACAGTGTGTGGGTGTCTGGAGGAGTCACTGTGATGGATGTTTGTGTTAAAATTGTGTGTCTTGCGTCTTTTACTCTGTACTGTTGTGGCTGCTTGGCAAATAATTTCCGTTCAATTCATTTTGAATGACAATATAGGTCATTCAGATTCAGAGTCAGATGTTTCGAGACCCTTCTTCAGATTATGTTATTTTCTATGAAGCCACGTGTACCTTCTGCCTTCACCACCCTATTCACCTCTGTTACCACGCACAGGAAACTCTGAACCCCAAGATCCCTCTGTTCATTAACATTCATTGGAGCTCTACCGTTTATTATATACATCCTACTCCTATTTTATTTCACAAGACGTATTAGCTAAACATGGTTAAAAATTATTAAATTGCACACTACAATTCTCCACCCAACTTTCAATTGACCTCTAGCATTAGACAATTTTCTTCACTATCCACAACAGACCAATTTTTATGTTGTCCATAAATTTATTAATCACACCTCCTACATTCACAACCAAGTATTTAACATCGATCACAAACAACAAAGGTCCCAGCACCGATCACTGATCAAAGACTTGCAAACAGAAAAGTATCATTCCACCATTACCCTCTGCTTCGGAATACCAGCCCAATTTCAAATCCAATTAATTAGCTTGCCTTGGATTCCATGTTCTTTAATATTCTGGACTAGCCCACCATGCAGGACTTTGTCAAATGCTTTACTAACATTAATATAGTCTGCTGCCCTACCTTCATTAATCTTCTAGGTTATCTCAAAGTAATGAGGCAGGATTTCCCTGCACAAAGTCTTGCTGACTGTCCTCAGTTTTTGGGATTGTCAGATTACTGATGTAATCTGAGTTGAGACTAATGAGATTCCGTCAGATTAAGCAGTTTAGGGATGTCTTGGGAAATCGGAGGATCTATCTCCGAGTTCCCTCCTTTGTCTTCTTCCTTCCAGAACCATGAAACCTTGAACATCAGAACGCAAGAAAATAGAAGCAGGAATAGGCCAGTTGACCCCTCAAGCCTGCCCCGCCATTCAGTGTGATCATGGCTGATCTGCCCCACACCTATTCTGTGCCAGATCCCCATATCTTTCTATTCCCTAAACTTGAAAAATATATATATACCTCCTCCTTTAATAGCTCCAATGATCCAGCCTCCACAACCATCTGCCTGGGACAGGAGTTCTAGCGGTTCACCTTTGCAGCACAGGATGAAGCTAGTAGAGCCGATGTCTCACAGCATCAGAGACCCACGTTCTCTCTGTGACTGTGGGTTTCCAATGGATGCTCCAGTTTCCTCCCATTTCCCAAAGATGTGTAGGCTGGTGGGTTAAGTGGCCAGTGTAAACGACCTCTAGTATGTAAGTGAGGGGTAGAATCTAGAAGTAGTTAATTTGGGGAGAATAAAATGGGATTAATGTTACCGGATTGTTGATGGTCGTTGTGGACTCAGTGGGCTGAATCTATTCTGTGCTGTGTCTCTCTACAGCTCAATAACTGCAAGAAGAGGTCACTGCATATCACCATTTTTATGGCCATCCTGCAACATCCCCAGGATCTCACAACACCTAATCCTCCCACAATCAATCTTTAAATGTTCTTCATACCGCCAGGACTATTTCCTTGTTCATTGCAATGACATAAGCAGCAAATCATTACATAATATTTTTTTCTTGCTGCACAATGTCATCTCTGGAGATGAGTCAGAGCAACTTGGGAGCACTTGAATAATTTTCTTCAGAGTTCTGTATAAATTGATATTGGTATTGATAGTGATTTATTATTGCCACATGCAATGAGAGATAGAGCGAAAAATTTGATTTGCTTGCTACCCAGGCAAATCATACCATACATGAGTACAACAGATATTGCAAAAATGGAAATAAACGGAGTGCAGAATATAGTGCTACAGTTCAGAGAAAGTGTAGATTTTTTTTAAATGCAAGGGTCTCAAAAAGGTAGATTGGGAAAGATACGCACAGAGTGCTGGGGTAACTCAGCATGTCTTAGTTTATTTTAGTTTAGCGATACAAGGTGGAAACAGGCCCTTTGGCTAGTCCATGTCGACTAGCGGCACGGTAGCGCAGCGGTAGAGTTGCTGCTTTACAGCGAATGCAGCGCCGGAGACTCAGGTTCGATCCTGACTACGGGTGCTGCACTGTAAGGAGTTTGTACGTTCTCCCCGTGACCTGCGTGGGTTTTCTCCGAGATCTTCGGTTTCCTCCCACACTCCAAAGACGTACAGGTATGTAGGTTAATTGGCTGGGTAAATGTAAAAATTGTCCCTAGTGGGTGTAGGATAGTGTTAATGTATGGGGATCGCTGGGCGGCGCGGACTTGGTGGGCCGAAAAGGCCTGTTTCCGGCTGTATATATATGATATGATATGATATGATATGATAGCGATCACCCATACACTAGTATGATCCAAGACACCACTGAAGTCAATTAACTAACAAACCCGTGTGACTTTGGAATTTTGCAGGAAACTGGAACACCCAGAACACATCCATGTGGTCTCAGGGAGAACATGTAGCATACAGACAGCACATGTAGTCAAAATCAAACCCGGGACTCTGGCACTGTAAGACAGCAACTCTACCGTTGTGCCTCTGTGCCACCCAAGAAAGACACAAAATGCTGGAGTGACTCTGTTGGTCAGGCAGCTTCTCTGGAGAGCATGGATAGGTGATGTTTTTCGTGGGACCCTTCTTCAGGCATCCAAAATACCTTACTCCTTTTGAACAAACCAAAAATTCTAGAGGTACTCACAAGGCCCGAGGCTTCTGGAGGCAGAAAGGGAGTTTCAAATCGATGATCTTTGATCTGGACTCGGAAAGGTGAAGCATTTCTTGGGGAATTATGGAGGCACAGAAAGTGCGGAGAGGAGGAAAGGATGAATGGAAGGCAGAAAAAAAGAATAAGAGGGATGTGGGCACAAGGCAAAAGGGGAGTGCAATGAGACAGGCAGAAACAGGGGAGGTATAAATCTAGCAACAAAACCATAACTAACTACTGGGAATACCTGCAGTGCCTGCTGATTGTTGAGCACAGAAAGCTACAAAATACTTCCCAGCAAGGTTTTTGCTGGCCTGTGAATCTTATCTCAGGCTACCAATGAATTCAATCAAAAAGTTTCAATGCAACTGAGATTTTAACACAAGAGACTGGATATACTGGAAACTGGAGCAAAAATAATAAACAAGAATAATACAAAATAATAAATAAATGCAGGTCATGCAGCATCCATGGTGCAGGGGGACGGTCGATGTTCCGGGTCGAGAGCGCAGAGGAGAGATAGTCAGTGTAAAGAAGTGAGAAAGAGTGGCGATATGATTGATGGGTCTCAGTCGTGAAATGATGAGCATCCGTTTGCCTTCACAGATGCTGCTTAACCTGCTGAGATTCTGAACATCCAGATTTTAAAAGAATGCTGCTACTGGGCCGGATGTGGTGCTATTTGGTGAGTTTCTTTACGTGGATGTCATGCAAGGTCAAGGGGCAGAGGCGCTAGGGTGTGGGGTGGTTAGCAGAGTTAGCAGAGACGTAAGTAGTTCCAGTGATCTGTGTTCAATCCCAACCTTTGGTGCTGTCTGTGCGATATTTTCATGTTCCTATTGTAACCATGTTGGATTCCTCTGGGTAATATGGTTTCCTCCCACATCCCAAAAACATGCTGGTTGGTACATAACTTCACCACTGTAAATTGCCCAAATGTCAATGTTAATGGTAGAATCTGGGGGGGGGGGGGGGGGGGGGGGGGGGGGAGGGGGGGAGTTGATGGGAATGTGGGAAAATAGAATGGGATTATTTCAAAATGGCTCTTTGATGGTCGGCACGGACTCTTTGGACTGAAGAGTCTGCTTCCAAGCTGTGTAATTCTTTATAAAAAATAAAATTAAAGCCCATGGGAAGCTCTGGTTTATTACTCCAGCACCTCTCTCTGCAACTGGATTCTTGATTTCCTGTTCAATAGACTGAAATCAGTAATGATAAATGACAAGAAATTCTCCACGATCATTCTCAACACCAATGCCCCCCACAAGACTGTGTTCTCAGCCCCTTACTATACTCCCTGTACACTCACAACGGTGCAGGCAAATACCTGCTCTAAGTTTACAAATGTGCAGATGACACCACTGTGGTGGGCCGCATCTCATACAATGATGAGATGGAGTACAGGAACGTGATAGAAGCTAGGTAACATGGTGTCAAGACAGCAATCTCTCAATGTTATCAAAATGAAAGAGCTGGGCATCCACTTCAGAAAGGGGATTCGTGCACATGGCCCAGTCTATATCAATGTGCTGAAGTGGAAATAACTGAAAACATCAATTTCCTAGGTATAAATATCAATCCCTCTGGAACTGTAACACTAAATGCTGCATCCTGTTTTTTTTTCTCTTTTGCACTACTGATGTCTTCATGTCTGGTATGGTCTGCACCGACAGCATGAAAACAAAGTTCTCACTGTACTGTATATGACAATGATAAACCAATGCCAATACCCTGTTTTAAGGAAGAGTCATTGACCTGACACATTCCTTGCTAACATCTCCCAGAATATTCCACTGTTACTGTAGTTTCCTGACATTTGTGCACTGCAACTGGCTTTGTTATCTCAAGATTGTTCGGAGAGCCATGTCGTTGTACACAACAGAAATGGACCCTTTGGCCCTCCATTTCAGTGCTGAATTTTTTGCCCACCTGCACTCATCCAATTTCCCACATTATCCTCCTATGTCTTGCCTATTTCGGTATCTGTCTAAATGCCTCAAACATAGTAATTCTATCTGATTCCACCACCCCCTCTGCCAGTGAGTTCCAGACATCAATCAATCACAGTGTAAAAAAAAAAAAGTTTAAATCCCCTTTAAAACACTCTCCTTAAATCTATAGCCTCTTGTTTTTGATATTCCCACTGCTACACTATCTATGCCTCTTATCATTTTAGATACCTTCTCATTGCGCCTCCTTCATTCCAGGGAAAAGAAGCCATACCTTTCCAATCTCACCCCATCAATAAAGACCTCTAAACCAGGCAGGATCCTGGATTTACCTTGGGAAGATGACTCTCCACGCTGCACAACCATTCCTCACCAGACCAAGGTCCAAACGATGACCTCGGCTTCTTGACGCAGGACTTGTGCAGTATTTTTATTTGTTGCTGGGGTACAGCTGTTGCTGGAAAGGCCATCATTCATTGCCACTCCCTAATTTATCCTGAAGAGATTGGGGGTGATCCGCTTTCTTGAAGTGGTGCCTCCTGGTGAGGAGAACGCACATAGTGCAGTTGGGGGAGGAATTCTAGGATTTAGAAAATAAAAGGAATGGCAATATATTTCCAAGACAGGATGGTGCAGGGTTTGGAAGGGAACCTGCAGGGTTCCACTGTGCCCCTCCTCCTCGACCTTCTTGGTGGCAGAGGTGGCAGGTTTGGAGACGTGCTGTCGGAGTAGCCACCCCGATTAACTGCAGTGTATTTTGTGGATGGTGCACACTGCAGCCAGTGTGCGCCATTGGCAGAGAGGATGAACATGTAGAGTAATGGATGGGGTACCGATCAAAGGAATTATTCCATCACGTTCTGCGGGATTGCTCAAGTCTGTGCGATGAAGGATGGAAGGATGGAATAAAAGTTTTATTTGACTTTCTCCCAGAGAAAATGCAGCCAAAACTTCAAAGGCATGACAACGAGGGTTGTAGAGATGTCCCTGGATATGAGTCATCCCAGTAGATATCACCCCCTGGGTTTAGAGTCAACCAGTAGTTCCGCTCTCTAGGAGGTGGGGAAGTGGTGTGTGCAGGCAAAGCCAACTCTCCATCCATAAATCCACTCCCCAAGACGGCTCTCAGCGCGTCCCGATGGGAGAAACCTGGGATGTTCCACTGGTATTTTAATGGACTGAATGAACTTCGCCGGAAAACGGTGTTGCAGCCATTCGTCAGAACTTCCCATTATTTTTAACTTTGCTGCATTTGTGCATTAATTACCCATTACATTCACCGTGGGAAGTAAGTCTGCCACATAACAGCAGGTTCTGAAATGATTATTATCCACCAACCCAGAGAAACAAGGACCTGACTTGTTCTTGCGCAGTGAACATTGATGTTTATTTATTTATTACATTTCATTCTCAGTGAATTATCGAGCCCTTCAGGCCACCATGTCTGTGACTGCCATGTAGCATTCTTCTACACATAATCCCATTTACCAGCACTTAGTCAGTAGCCCAAGCCTCGATGATTTACGTGCTTGCCCAGATGGTTCATAAATATTGTGAGGGTCTCTGTCTCTCAAGACCAAATCCACCCCATCGACCCAGACAGTGGGTTCTCGATTACAATAACCCTCTTAGGAAAAAAAATCTTCCTCGAATCCCCTCTAAACCTCTTATCTTAAACCTATGCTCTTGGGCATTAGGCACCTCCAAAGCTACAAGACAAAGATTACTCTCATTCATTTTATCTATACCCCCCCCATGAATTTGTATATATCCATCTGGTCATTTCTCAGCCCCTCTGCTCCAAGCCCAGTTATCCAACCTCTCCTGAAACACCAACCCTGGAGAATTATGTACACACAAATTAGGAGCAGGAATGAACGACTCAGTCCTCAAACTTGCTTCTTTCTCTTTCTTTATCAGCTCAGTATTTTCCCTCCATTGCTCATTGTCCTGTACCTGTCTTATCAACCACCTCTTTTTCTACCACCTGTCAGTTCCTTCCACAATCTTTGTGAATGTCCATACCGGTATTTTCTAAAGATGTACCATAACTTCTCTTACTTTGTATTCTGTGCCATGTCTGATGAAGGCTATCATCCGGTATGCCTTCTTTACCACTCTATTACCATCTTCATGGACATTCCAACGTACACCAAACAGCTTCTTTCCACATCGCAAAGGTGTGCGGGTCAGTGGGTTAATTGGCCAGTGTGAATTTCCTCATATGCGTCGATGAGAAACATGGGGTGAAATTTAGGGTTGATGGGAATAGGGAGGATAGATTGTCAAGTTGAGATTATTGTCATATGAGCCGAAGAGCAAGTGCGGTGAGATACAGGAGCAATCAAAATTTTGCTTCCAGCGGCATCCACAAGCATCTACAGTAGATAACACAGAAAAACATCAATTATACATAACCTTTACATAAATGATTCAGTCATTCTTTAAGAAACTAAAAGAACAAAAAAAAGACTGTGCCTAACCCAAGTTGGGCGGAAAAAAATGAGTGCAAGGGATGTTTTGTTGTGTTCCTTTGCTGAGGTAGGTTTAGGGTTGCGCAGGTCGGTTCAAGAACCGGACAGTTGCAAGAAAATAGCTATTCTTGAACCCAGTGGTGTGTGAATTCGGGCTTCTGTAACTCTTAACTAATGGTAGCAATGAGCAGAGGGCATGGCCCAGTTGGTGGGGATTCTTGATGATAATGGCTCCTTCCTAAGACAGAGCCTCACGTAGGTTACAGGGAAGGGAGGTAGTAAATGGATTCACTCTGTGAGTCGGCATGGACTCAATAGGCTGAAACAGCTTCCTACTATTTCATATGAAAATATCGAATAATGAATAGTTTCCATCCCTAAACTGCTCACTACTGTAAAAATATTAATACTAACTACACAAGCGACATGCAATAATACCAAACAAGTTACCCTGAGCTGGGCCCACACACTGCGAGCCCCAGCGTTTCAGCCGTTGGCACTTCTCCTGAGGTAAGCTGTGCTGGCAGTACCCCTGCAGAGAGAGGAATGGTGTTGATATACCTGGCCCTTGACCTCTCAACAATACAGACATTCGTTTGGATGCATTATCAGTTAATTCCATACATTCTCTTGCTCCTTTAACATTTACAATCCCACAGTGGGCGTGGACTTTAGTCCAATACAAGATCGCCTGTAAAGAACTTGCGGGACTGGCTTTTAAACACATGTGAGGGGAACAGCACGGATGGGAATAACAGATTCGATGAAAGTCACACAACACAACACGTCTGCTGAAGCTGTTTCCATGGTGACAACGTTGCAAGGAATGAAGCTTCTTTTAATATTCAGGCTTGGCCTGGAGCTAGCCAGCTGTGCAATATTAATGAAGCCAGAGAAGAATACAGAACACAACTGAGGAGGCCGCTTGGCCCATCCTGCTGATGTATGCACTTTGTGAAGTCTCTCCAATTTGTTCTGTCCCCATATTCTTTCCTCTGCTCTTTTCACAATTTAAGCACTGCAAATAATTATCCAGCTCCCTTGACACCACTTCCAATGCTCCTTCAAGCATGCATTTCACAAATGGGGTGGAAGATCTTCAGGACACTTACTCCTTCAGGACTTCAGTGCCGATCACAGGCCCAAACAAACATCTCTTTATCCCAAGCACCTGACTGAAAGCTTCAGAACTGGGATTGGGACAGATTCCTCTACTTCCAATCTGTGGAATACTTACCTACTTATGACACAGAGGAAGGCCATTCAGCTGAGCGAGACTATGCTAGCTCCCGGCAGAGCAACCCCAAATGTCCCATTCCCACCCCTTTATTTCCCTGTATTCCGCAACTGCTCTCTCACAAATGTATAAAGCCATCCCGATTTTCCTAATACCCAGCAACTCGGGACAATTTGCAGCAGCCAATAATACCGGCAAAGTGCACTTACGTGCGATCTGGGAGGAAACAGGAACGTCCTGGGAACATCCAGGAGAAAGAGCATGCAAACTCTACAAAGCTCCCGAGGTCAGGATTGAACCTGAGCTGGAAAGTTGTTGAGTTCTAGCTTTCATGTTCTAGTGAAAAGCCAATGACCTGAGGATGAAAGATTTTTGGGGACTGAGATCAATGATTCAAAGCTTGGATGGGAAGATGGGTAAAGGAAGTCAGGAGGAACGATGGAGGAAGGTCAAGGGGCCCAATGGCCTCCTCCTGCTTCTAATCACAGCTGGGTCTGAATCCTGGTATCCACTCCCCATCAGCACTGGCAGTGCCTTCCCTGGAGGAACCACAGCAGTTTGTCCCTACCTTCTCAAGAGCTATTAGGGATGGGCAATAAATGCTGGCCTGGCCCTGGGCGGCACGGTGGTGCAGCGGTAGAGTTGCTGCCTTACAGCGAATGCAGCGCCGGAGACTCAGGTTCGATCCTGACTACGGGCGCCGTCTGTACGGAGTTTGTACGTTCTCCCCGTGACCTGCGTGGGTTTTCTCCGAGATCTTCGGTTTCCTCCCACACTCCAAAGATGTACAGGTATGTAGGTTAATTGGCTGGGCAAATGTAAAAATTGTCCCTAGTGGGTGTAGGATAGTGTTAGTGTGCGGGGATCGCTGGGCGGCGTGGACCCGGTGGGCCGAAGGGCCTGTTTCTGCGCTGTATCTCTAAAATAAAATCTTGCCAGCAATGCCCAAATCTCAAAAGAAAAGTATTAAAACTATCGATGTTCCCATGAAACTCACATCACAGCCCAGCAATGGACCCGACTACTCTTTGCTTTTTCACATCCAGATTAGAAGCAGGATTATGCCACTCAACCATTGGATCCTGCTCCACTTTTCAAGTAGATCTTGCCTGATCTGATATTAACCTCCTGCCAATCACCAGTAACCTCACAGCCGCTTTGCCTACCAGGCATCCATTCACCTCCGCCTTTAAAATATTTTGCTTCCATTTCTCTTCGATGATAATGAAGTACTTTGAAAGATTGGTAATGGTCCTCGTCTGTGGCAATCTTCTGGACAATATTGGCAATATGCATTCAGGAAAAATAGCTATGCGGAGGACGCCATTCTCCTTGTAAAACATCCAGCTCTGGATCACCTCGATAATAAGAATACTTATGTCAGGATGCTATTCATTGATTACAACCCAATCTTCAACACCATCATACTGAATATGCTCATCCCTAAACTTCTGGATCTTGCCCTTGGGCTTCCATCTGCAACTGGCTTCTGGACCTCCTGACCTTAGAATTGATCAGCAAGATGAAAAACTTTGCTGTTGACCTAAGAATGAGAGGAGGTGAACTCAACCCCAGCCTCATCATCGGAACTGCTGCAGACATGTTAGTTCAGGTTCAGGTTCATAAGCATCCATATCACCATCAACCTAACCTGATTACATCATATTGATACAGTAATCAAGAAAGCACATCAGCATATATAATTCCAAGATATTGGCATCCAAGAAGATTTGGCATGTCCAAGAGGGTTCCCTTGGACACCTACAATTGCAGGATGGAAAGTATTTTAATAGGATACGTCTTCGCCTGGTGTGGCAGCTACTTGGCTCTTGACTGTCTGAACCTGCTGGGAGCGGTGAATGTAGCCCAGACCATCACAGGGTTGTCACTTCCTTCCATACTTCACAATGCATTACGTCAGGTTGGCTGGAAGTATCATTAAGGTTGCCTGCCACCGTGCCCTTTCCCTTTTCTCTCATCTACCTTTCTGGGAGAAGAGACCGAAGCTTGAAAGGTCAGACACCCAGACATAAGAACAGCCTCTTCTCCATTGCTATCAGATTCCTGAACTAATGATCTCTTTCACACCTCATTTGCAGAAGTGCTGCCATATACTCTTAATTCTACCTCTTTCAGTTATTCGATCATTATGCTCTAATGATCTTTTGCACCACTCGGATCTTGCACTACAATCTTGCACCATTCTCTTGTTTTGTATCTCTCATTATATTTGTTATGGCATTTATCATTATTGTATGTATAATATTTAGTCTGTGAATTTTTTGTGACCCAAAAAATTTTTTTTGCACTTATATATAACAGCAAACTAATCTAATCTAATCTATAAGAAAATAACTGCAGATGCTGGTACAAATCGAAGGTATTTATTCACAAAGTGCTGGAGTAACTCAGCAGGTCGGGCAGCATCTCGGGAGAGAAGGAATGGGTGACGTTTCGGGTCGAGACCCTTCCTCAGACCCTTTTTTTTCTTCTTCAAGATGTGGTCGTAGAGCAGGAGGGCAGGAGAAATCGCAGAGGGGGAGCAACGAGAGGGCATGTTGCTAAACTCTCGTCGAAGAGAGGAGGAGAACTTCTTCAAAGTGGACATACCTTGAGGAGAAATCGCAGTGGTGCAACAAGTAGTATAATAAAATAACTGCAGATGCTGGTACAAATCAGTTTGGGGGGACCTCATTGAAAATTACCGAATATCTAATCTAATCTAATCGTTGGGGAAGAGAGATCCAAAGTCCCATGACCATTTCAGCTTAACTTTGCCATTTGCCTTTGTGACACATTTTTAAAAAGCGACCCCCTAGTTCTAGTTTCTCATACAAGCCCCATTCACTCCACAGGAGCTTCTGCTTTGTCTCATCTCACTCCAACACTGCATGCCTCCTCATGTTTCTAACCATCTTCCCCTTAAATGGACATATAGCGTGTTGAATGCGATTCTATATTATCCATTATCCTCCCTCACTGGGCTCGTAGATTCATAGAGTTATACAACATGGAAAATGGTCCCTTGTCCCAACTCATGAATGCTGGCCAAGATGCTTATCTAAACCAATCCCATTTCTCTGTGTTTGGCCCATATCCCTCTGAACGTTTGTTATCCACATACCAGTCGAGATGATGTACTAGTGCCTGCTGCCACACCTCCTCTGGCAGCTCATTCCATATGCCCAGCCCTTTCTGTGTGTAAAACCTGCCCCTTGGATCCCCTTTCAATCTTTCCCCTCTCACCTTAAATTAATGCCCTCCATTGAGACTAGAAAGGCTGCGACTATCTATCCTATCTGTGCCTCTCATAATTTGATAAACGCCTGCAATGTTATTACCTCATCTGGTCAAAAACTTTTGGTTGTTGCTGTTGTTCATCGTTCTCGAGTAAAACTTTGACATCTCGTCTTGAGTGTTGCCATGTATACAGAGTTGGCTCATTAGACCAATCAGCTGATTGAGCTGATTAGAGTCCAAACGTTCAGTCCACACAAACGCAGAGGTCATGATGTAGTCTCAGTTGTTCTTGATTTTCTAGATTCTCTTTTCCCCTTTCCTCCCTCCATTCTAGCTTCCACATATGAGTGAGTGCTGTTTTGTACAGGCTTGTTGTTCTCACTAATGCGTGTCGCTGTTGAAATTCTGCAGGGATGTTGTAAGAGAGTCTTTGAATCTCTTGTTCTGCCCACCGGCTGATTGTTTGCCCTCAGTCAGCTTTCCATAAAGTGGCTGCTTTGATATTCTGTCATCAGCCCTGCTTTTGACATGTCCTACACATGTGGTCTGTGTGCATTTAATATTAACACAGCCAAACTACAACGGGTGGGAAAAAGGGTCCAGAGGAGGTTTCCAAGAATGTTCCCAGGAATGAGTGGGCTAGCATATGATGAGCGTTTGGTAGAGCTGGGCCTCTGCACGCTGGAGTTTAGAAGGATGAGGGGGGACCTCATTAAAAATTACCGAATAGTGAAAGGCTTGGAGAGAGTGGATGTGGAGAGCATGTTTCCACTAGTGGGAGAGTCTAGGACCAGAGGTCATAACCTCAGAATAAAAGGTTCCTTTAGGAAGGAGATGAGGAGGAATTTCTTTAGCCAGAGGCTGGTGAATCTGTGGAATTCTTTGCCACAGTAGGCTGCGGAGGCCAAGTCAATGGATATTTTTAAGGCAGAGATGGATAGATTCTTGATTAATGCGGGTGTCAGGGTTTATGGGGAGAAGGCAGGAGAATGGGGTTGAGAGGGAAAGATAGATCAGCCATAACTGAATGGTGGAGTAGACTTGATGGGCCAAATAGCCTAATTCTGTTCCTGTCACTTGTGAACTTATTAAAAAGATTAGAAGTTGGATTTGCCAGTCAGATTTGGAACTTTATGCTGTCACCTTGCTGAGAGTGTGGGTTGGAGTCTGGACTGGAGTGTTTGGTCATTGTATGATGTCAAATTGACTGATCCCCATTGCTGGGTTAGGCTCGATTTCCAACAGAGGTGGCTGGAAGCTCATCGATGAATGCCAGATGCAGCTGTAAGTCTGAGCCATTACCGAGAAGCAGGACAATTATCTAAGCTACTTAAAGGCACCTCCTGTGGCCACATCCGCATTGTCAATTAAGGCTGGCATGTGGGAGTGAAAGGCAAGGGAAAATCAATGAGCTCAAGGAAGGCAAGAATTGATTGTTTTTGTCTTTGTGGGGGGTGTGCTTGCCGCATGAATGAATCACTTTCCTTCCCTGGGAGCATGGTTCTGTTCTCACCATGTCACTGGGCAAAGAATCTGGCAGCAAAGAGTCCAATGATATTGCACTCCTCTATCAGATCCTCCCTCAAATCTTGAGAGCATAGGTTTAGGGCAAGGGAGAGGAGACGTACATAGAACATAGAACAGTACAGCACAGGGACAGGCCCATTACATAGAACATAGAACAGTACAGCACAGGGACAGGCCCTTCTGCCCCCTATGTCTATGCAAAACATGAAGCCTAGGTAAACTAATCTCAACTGCCTGTGCATGATCCATTCTTTAGACTTTAGACAAGAGATACAGTGTGGAAAATTGGCCTTTTGGCCCAATGGGTCTCTGCCGTCCAGTGACCATCCTGTACACTAGCACAATCCTACACACTAGGGACAATTTACAGCAGCCAATTAAACTACAAACCTGTATGTCTTTGTACAGAGGGAGGAAACCGGAGCACCCGGAGCAAACCCATGTGGTCACAGGAAGAAAGTACAAACTCTGTACCGGCAGCACTTGTAGTCAGGATCACAGCTTGGTCTCTCGGGCTGATAGGTAGCAACTCTACAGCTGTGCCACTGTGCCGCCCCTGCTGCTGTGTCACTGTGCCGCCACTACTGCTGTGCCACTGTGTCACCCCTACTGCTGTGCCACTGTGTCACCCCTACTGCTGTGCCACTGTGCCGTCCCTACTGCTGTGCCACTGTGCCGCCACTGCTGCTGTGCCACTGTGCCCCCCTACTGCTGTGCCACTGTGTCACCCCTACTGCTGTACCACTGTGCCGTCTCTACTGCTGTGCCACTGTGCCGCCACTACTGCTGTGCCACTGTGCCATGCCTACCGCTGTGCCATTGTGTCACCTCTACTGCTGTCCCCCCTCTACTGCTGCGCCACTGTGCCGCCACTACTGCTGTGCCACTGTGCCATGCCTACCGCTGTGCCATTGTGTCACCTCTACTGCTGTCCCCCCTCTACTGCTGCGCCACTGTGCTGCCCCTACTGCTGTGCCACTGTGCCACATCTACCGCTGTGTCACTGTGCCGCCCCCACCGCTATGCCACTGTGCCTCCATTACCGCTGCTCCACTGTTCCGCGCCTACTGCTGTGCCACTGTGCCGCCCCTACTGCTGTGCCACTGCCGCCCCACTGCTGTGCCACTGTGCCATGCCTACCGCTGTGTCACTGTGCCGCCATTACTGTTGTGCCACTGTGCCGCCCCTACTGCTGGGCCACTGTGCCATGTCTACTGCTGGGCCACTGTGCCGCCCCTACTGCTGTGCCACTGTCTCTAAATGCCACCATCATATTTGCCTCCAACACACCCTGGCTGCGTTCCAGTCATCCACCACCCTCAGTGTAAAAAACTTATCGCCTTTATCTCCTTTAAACTTTTTCCCTTTCACCTTAATATTATGGGGCCACACAGTGGCACGACGGTAGAGTTACTGCCTTACAGCGTCAGAGACCGGGGTTCGATCCTGACCGTGGGTGCTGACTCCCTATCCTATCTATGCTTCTCATAATTTTATATACTTCTATTAAATCTCTCCGCAACCTCTGGCATTCCAGAGAAAACAATCCACGTTTGTCCGACCTCTCCTTATCACTAATGCACGTCTTTGGAATGTCGGAGGAAACCGGAGCACCTGGAGAAAACCCATGCTGCCACAGGGAGAATGTACAAACTCCGTATCGACAGCACCCTAGGTCAAGATTGAGTCCAGGGCTCTGGCAATGTAAGGCAGCAGCTCTACCACTGCACCACTGTGCCGTCCCTTTAAACATCAAACATGGTCTTGAGTAGATTCCTGTCGTGTGACCCAGGGTCCTTTAGTTTAAGAACCAACTTTGTATCGAGTTTGAGATTAGTCCAGTTCACCTTGAGGAGCCAGTACCATCATTATGCCACTCCACATTCTGTCAGTCCAACTGGAAGTGCAGATCCATCTATCAGAACATGTATCTGTCTTTCCCACTCAGTTACCCCTACCTACCTGTCTCTGTTCTTTGAACCATTGTGCTGGAGACTGAAGAATTTCTGGAGAGTTCAGTGTCTTGCCGAGGCATGGAGTCATAGTTATACAGCACGGTAACCGGTCCTTCAGCCCAACTCATCCCTGCCTGACCAAGATGTCCAACGCCTGAATGTGGGGTGAATGGCTTTGTCCTTCTTCAACAAGAACATATAGAACCTGTATAGCCTCTAACGCCTGTCCCCTACATGGTTGTTCTGAGCATGGTCTCAATTTCACTTTCCAACCATAACCCCATAACTCTTTGATGGCCCATTGTGGGCACATGGTCTGAAGAAGGAACTTGACCCGAAACATCACATTATCCATGTTCTCCAGAGATGCTGCCTGCCCCACTGAGTTCCTGCATTGGTGGAAAAGCAACGAACTAAGTCATATTTGCAACGAAAGCATTTCATTACAATGGTCGAGTAAACTCTTTACAAAGTCACCACTGTTGACTTTGCTGTACTCCCGTTAAACTGTATGTTTGGTGCGTGGTTCTGTCATTCAGACTGTAGTTAAACATTCTAGCGAAAACAATCTTCAAATTAATCTTGAGCCCAGTATGTTTAAGGCAGGCAATGCTATCCAGAAATGTGTGACCAGTACAGATTGTCCCTAGGCTAAATTATGGAGTGCAACAGATGTTCTACTGCAATTAATTACTCACCATAAACAAGCAGTCGGCCATGAAGTGGTTTTTAGCAAAGTTACTCAGAATCTGGCATCTATCTGTGACAGTTAGAATAAATCAGAACATTTTGGAAACACTCGACAGTCATAGAGCTATATTGCATGGAGCCAGACTCTTCAGCCTCACTTGTCAATGCCCACCAAGTTGTCATGCGGGGGCTTGTTCCATTTGCTTGCATTTGGCCCAAATATCTCTGAACCCTTCCTATCCATATATCTGTCTAAACGTCTTATGAAAGCATTATTGTATCTGCTTCTATAGCTTCCTCTGATAGCTCACTCCAGAACAGACTACACTCTGAGTGAAAAAGTAGCTCTTGGTGTTGTCTTGAATTTCTCTCCTCTCACCTTAAGCCTGTGCCCCCTTGTTTTGGTATCATCTATACTGGATAACAGATAGTGACCGTGGGCAAGTCAGGCTCTTGGGTGTGGAAAGAGAAACAAACGTAACATTTCAGATCAAAGACCCAGCTGATCGAGTATTGTTGAAGGCTCTTTTCAGTTCAGTTTAGAGTTTAGCTTAGAGGTGCAGTCTGGAAACAGGCCCTTTAGCCAGCAAGCCCATACAACCCCCAATCATCCGTTCACAGTAGTTATACGTTATCCCACCTTTATTCATTAGGGGCAATTTTACGAAGCCAATTAACCTACAAACACACGTATTTGGGAGGTGAAAGGGAACCAGAGCACCTGGAGGAAGCCCATGTGGTCACAGGGAGAATTTCATATTTCATATTTATTTCATATTTCAGATTTCAGATACAGCGCGGAAACAGGCCTTTTCGGCCCACCAAGTCCGCACCGCCCAGCGATCCCCGCACATTAACACTATCCTACACACACTAGGGACAATTTTTTTTTTTTTTTTACAATTTACCCAGTCAATTAACCTACATACCTGTACGTCTTTGGAGTGTGGGAGGGAACCGAAGATCTCGGAGAAAACCCACGCAGGTCACGGGGAGAACGTACAAACTCCACACAGACAGCGCCCATAGCCAGGATCAAAATTGGGTCTCTGGCACAGTCAGGGCAGTGACTCTACCAGCTGTGCCACTGTGCTGCCCATGAGTCATAGAGCCATATGGAACAGAAACAATTCAGCCCAAGTTGAATTCAGAATAGAAGTTGGGAGGTCAGGTTATAGTTGTATAAGATGTTAGTGAGGCCACATTGAGAGTATTGTAAGATAAGAGTATTGTGTTCAGTTCAGTTCTGGGCACCGTGTTATAGGAAATATGTTGTCAAGCTGGAAAGGGTACAGAGAAGATTTACAAGGATATTGCCAGGACTAGAGGGTTGGAGCTATAGGGAGAGGTTGAGTAGGCTAAGACTCTATTCCTTGGAGCGCAGGAGGATGAAGGGTGACCTTATAGGGTGTATAAAATCTTGAGAGGAATAAATCGGATAGATGCAGAGTCTCTTGTCCAGAGTAGGTGAATCGAGGATCAGAGGACACAGGTTTAAGGTGAAGGGGAAAAGATTTAATAGGAATCTGAGGGCTAACTATTTTGCACAATGGGTGGTGGGTGAATGGAACAAGCTGTCAGAGGAGGAAGTTGAGGCAGGAACTATCCCAACATTTAAGAAGCAGTTAGACAGGTACATGGACAGGTTTGGAGGGATATGGACCAAATGCTGGCTGGTGGGACTAGTGTAGCTGGGACATGTTGGGCAAGTTGGGCCAAAGGGCCTGTTTCCCCACTATATCACTCTATGACTCTATGACTGTATGACTCAATGGCGCCAGTCTGACCATCAACCACCAATTTACACTAATCCTGCACTAATCCACTTTTATCCTCTCTGCATTGCATTAACACCTCCCAGATTCCACAACCCACCGACACACTAGAGGTAGTTTAGAGCAGCCAATTAACCTACTAGCTTGCATTCTTTGGGATGTGGGAAGAAACCGGATCTCCTGGGGGAAACCTACACGGTCACTCGGAGAATATGCAAACTTCACACTGATGGTATTGGAGGTCAGTAGCGAACCCGTCACTAGCGCTGTTAGGCAGCAGCTGTACTAGCTGCTCCACTGTGACACCCTCAAAACTGTGTTTCTCTCTCCCCAGACACTGCCTGATCTGCTTTTTCCAGCATTCTCGGTTTCTATTCCAGTTGTCCAACAATTGCTTTTAATTTAATTTTCATGAACAATAAGTTGGGTCCTTTGCCACCAAGTTGGGTCCTTTGCGTTTTGAGGTGCAATCCTTTCCAAGAGGAGCATTGCAGCCAGTTTAAGCAGAGCAAGCTCCAGAAAGCAGGAGGTGATATTGACCAGACAGGCTTGTTTTTTAGCTGGTGATCAAGGGTTGAATATTGGCCATAATGCCTCTTCTTTTCTTCACCATATTCCCAGGAAATGTTACTGTCCCACTGAAAGTGGTCTCATTTCATGTCTCATATGAAAGATATGATCCTTCTCGTCATTTTCCTGTTAGTAAGCACAGCCATACAGCCAAGGTGACATGATTTAAGGTGATCAAACTATTCCTTGTCAGAACCAGATAACCTCAATGTTGCATTATAACTGGAGCTGCAAATTTCAGATGCATCTATTCAACATGTGTGAAAAGGTTAGCTGCTTCAAATTCATGTTCATAAGTTCTAGGAACAGAATTACGCCATTTGGCCCATCATGTCTACAGCGCCATTCAATCATGGCTGATTTATCTTTTCCGCGCAACCCCATTATCCTTCCTTCACCCCATAACTCCTGATACCCTGACAAATCAAGAATGTGTCAATCTCTGCCTTAAAATTATCCATTAATTTGGCCGTCACAGCCCTCTGTGGCAATGAATTCACAGATTCTCCACCCTCTGACTGAAGAAATTCCTTCTCATCGCCTTTTTAAAGGTATGTCTTTTATTCTGAGGCCATGCCCTCTGGTCCTAGACTCTCCTACTAGTGGAAACATCCTCTCCACATTCTCTCTATCCAGGCCTTTCATTTTTGTTGGATGTTAACATCTCAGATAACTTGTCCGGAGCCCAGCACATAGATGTAATCACAAAAAGGCACACTAATGCCTCAACGTTCTTAGAAGTTTAAAAAGGTTCAGCATGTCATCGATTATGAAATTAGGCAAGTCACCATATACTCCAACAAACTTCTATAAATGGACTGTTAGAAGTGTCATGAGCTGTGTTAGCAATTCCAATGAGCAAGAACTTAAGAGGCTGTGGAGAGCGATGGATTCAGAGGCACAGCCATTCCCTCCATTGAAAGCATCAACATGACGTGCTGCTTCAAGAAGGCAGCTTCCATCATCAAAAATCTCAAACATCTGACCCACGCCCCCTTCTGGCTGCTACCATTGGGCAGGAAGTACAGAAGCCTTACGTCCCACACCACCAGGTTCAGGAAGAGTTACTTTCATACAACCATCAGGGTCTTGAACCGTCCTGAACGATCCTAATCCCATCTCCACCCCGGAACATTGTGGACCACTACAGATCTCTTGCAGCACCATGGACTTGTTTTCTAATTGTGTTTAGTACTAATGTCTTGTTTTAGCATGGTCTTATTCTTTTCACTGTCTTGTATTTTTTACATATGTTTATGTTTATGTTTTTGTGTATCCTTTGAGTCGATGTGCGTGAAATGCTGCTGCAAGCAAGATTTTCTTGTACCTGTACCTCACCGTACTTGTACATATAACAATAAACTTGACTTGATTTATGGATGAGAGGTGGCACTGTTCTACATTAAAGTTTAGCCAACACATGTCTGTCACACTCACCAACCCATCCTTGCTCCCTTCAATGTATTGCCATCCTCCTTACAGTTCACCATCCTTCCAAACTCCACAGCCTCACTATTGGAAACTGTGCCACACAAGTCCAAGTGTAATTCAGGTACAGGGAGGAGCAAGCACACAACCCTGTGGGAAAATACATTGCACTTCCCAGCCTCACAAAAGCACAGAAAACATCCCACGAGTAGACTCCTCATCCCACCAGTCTGAAGAAGGGTCTCGATCCGAAATGTCACCCATTCCTTCTATCCAGAGATGCTGCCTGTCCGCAGAGTTGCTCCATTTGTGTCTATCCACGAGTAGACAAATAGTCCACCTGATCTCCTGTTATCTGGTGAGTAACAGATTGTCAACGGCCGCAAAGGTAAAAGATGACGCACAAACCAGGCTCTGTTTTATTCTTGGAAAGAGAAACATAATTAATATTTCAGGAGAAGCCATCTGGTTGAAAGTTGAAAGTTTAATGGGAAAAAATACAATTTCTCTGTCCATATCAGAACTTGTCAGTTCCGTTCTAAGTCATCCAACTGTAATGTTGACTCAGTTTCCTCTTTCCCCTCTCATGACCTGTACATATGTTGTCTCTTTCCAGCTCCCTCATACCGTCAATAGATACTTTCAATAACCAGATACCGTCAATAACAGATTATCACCACAGTAACATGTTGCTGCTACAGATGCTGGTTTACAAAAAAAGGGCATAATGTGCTGGAATAACTCAGAAGGTTACGCAGCATCGCTGGAGAACATTGAGAGGTGACGTTTTGGCAATAGAAACATAGAAACATAGAAAAATAGGTGCAGGAGTAGGCCATTTGGCCCTTCGAGCTAGCACCGCCATTCAATATGATCATGGCTGATCATCTAAAATCAGTACTCCATTCCTGCTTTTTCCCCATATCGCTTGATTCATTTAGCCCAAAGAGCTAAATCTAACTCTCTCTTGAAAATTAATATGAATTTTGATTCTGATCTTGATTCTGCTCCTCTGTTTATAGAGTCCATGTACCCATGAACCTTTTAAAAACCTCCATCTATTGAACTTGGGCTCTTTATTAAACAAACTGTACTGTATGCACATGACCCCAGAATTCCCCTGTTCCTGGCAATAAAGCCAAAAAGATAGAGTCATAGAGTTATACAGCAGGGAAATGGGCCCTTTGGCCCAACTCGACCATGCTGGCCAAGATGTCCACCTGAATTAGTTCTATTTCCCTGCGGTTTCCAAATATTGTTTAAATATCATAATTATACCTTTCTCTACAACTTCCAGATCCATGTACGGACCACACTCTGTAGAAAAAAGTTGCCTCACAGGTCCCCTTTAAATCTTTTCCTTTGCACTTTAAAACCTTTAGTTTTAGACTTCCCTACCCTGGGGAAATGATAGTGACCATTCACCTTACCCATTCCTCTCATGATTTTGTACACTTCTATAAAGTTACCCCTCAGCTTCCCGAGGAAAAAAAAGTCCAGCCTTTCCTTAAAAGTCAGATGCACACTCCAGTATTGTCCATCCCCTCTACCCAAAGTCATCCCTATGAGTAGCTTATCTGCTCCACACTGAGTGAATGCTTCTTGGCATCTCCAAGGTATGATAATCACCCCTTCCGACAGACCCATGCACTGTTCTCCCCACCCCGTACCAGTAACGAGAGCCAGTTGCCCTGGACCTCCAGCCTGCGAACCCAGTTCAGTGAGGGCCTGTGCTGCTGGACTACTCCCCTGGAGTTCCGGCTGTCCCAGGCGGTGAACTCCATCCCTTGGTGTGAAAGGAGACACCAAATTAGACACAGCAAGACCCCACAATGAGATCACATCCAGATGATGGGCAGAAGGTGCCTCCCTACAAAACAACAACCGTGCAATCTCTCAAACAAATAACAAAGTGCGAGAGGAACTCAGGGGGTCCGGAGGAAATGGATAGACAAGGTTTCAAGATTTGAATCCTGCTTCAGACTGATGGTTAAGGGGGAGAAACCTGGAAATGAGAGGTGGGGGGGCGAGGCAAAGTCTATCTAAGTGATAGGTTGCTACGTGTGGTGGGAAGTCATTGACAAATAGGTGGAGATAATATCAAAGGGTCGACGTTAAAATGAGTCAACAGGGTGTCAAACAAGGAAAGAAGAGGAGGAGTGAAATGTAAATGGATATGGGTGGAAGGGGACAAGGTGGTAGGGGGAAAGGGTGGGAAGAGAAAAAATGGGAAATAAAAGAAAAATGAAGTCTTAGAGAAGGAGGGTGGAAAGAGGAGGGGAGAGGAACATGGTAATGGGCATAGTGGGAGAAAGGTTTGCACACTAGGGGAGGGGGTGACAAATTAGGTGGTCAATGTTTCTGCCAAAGGGTTGTAGGCTTGCCAAGGAAAAAATGAGGTGCCGTTCTTCCAGATGGTGTGTGGTCTCACTCTGGCAATGTAGGAGGCCCAGGGCAGAAAGGTCAGTGTGTGATTGGGAAGAAGAGTTAAAATGGCCAACAAATGGGAGTTCCAGCAGGCCTTGGTCGACGGAGCAGGTGTTTGGCTCTCATCTCTGGTGGAAAGGCCCCAATGACTCAATAGGGGGAAGATACATCCAGCAATGCAGGGCTCCCACACCATGAACCTCCAACAACGTAGCACTACATCAGTTCTGTCCCTCCCACAGTGCAGCATTCCTTCAATACTGCCCTTCTCACAGTGCAGCACATACTGCACCTTGTCCCGTATTAGGCCCGGACAGTGTAGGCTAACGGAGTATGTTTGGGGAGTGAGGCCGAGTGTGTTCGGGGAGCGGGGTAGAGTGTGTTCGGGGAGCGGGGCCGAGTGTATTCGGGAAGTGGGGCTGAGTGTGTTCGGGGAGCGGGGCCGAGTGTGTTCGTGGAGTGGGGCCGAGTGTGTTCGGGGAGCGGGGTAGAGTGTGTTCGGGGAGTAAGGCCGAGTGTGTTCGTGGAGTGGGGCCGAGTGTGTTCGGGGAGCGGGGCCGAGTGTGTTCGGGGAGCGGGGCCGAGTGTGTTCGGGGAACGGGGCCGAGTGTGTTCGGGGAGCGGGGCCGAGTGTGTTCGGGGAGCGGGGCCGAGTGTGCTCGCCTAACGAAGGTTGCGTAGCAACCCGCCTCCTGGCCCGGGCGGCCATCATTGGTGGAACGGGAGCACGTGGACGCTGGCTGGGTGAGGTCACGTGCGGCGCGGACGGTGACATCACCTTGTCCCGTATTTGGGAGTTCGAAAGTTGGCAACCCTACCTCGAACAATGCAGCATTCCATCAGCACAGTGCTACACTCCCTTAGTATGGCTCTTCTCACAGTGCAGCACTCCCTCAATACAGCGCGTACAACAGTGCCGTGCTCCTTTAGTACTCCTTCAGAATCCATGACCAGACATAATCCCACAGCTGTCTAACAGCAAATCCATGTGACCTTGCAGGAATTTGCACGTGATGTCAGAATGGACTGTGTTCTTTAGACTTTCGAGAGACAGCACAGAAGCAAGCCCATCGAGTCCGTGCTGACCAGTGATCATCCCATACACCAGCACTATCCTACACATTAGGGACAATTTACACCTTTACTGAAGCCAATTAACCTACAAACCTGCACGTTTTTGGAGTGTGGGGGGAAACCAGAGCACCTGGAGAAAACCCACAGGGTCACAGGGAGAATGTACAAACTCTGTACAGACAGCACCTGTATTCAGGATCAAACCCAGCTCTCTGGCACTATGCCAGCAACCATATAGCTGCGCCACTATGCCGCCCACTTCTGCACTACATGACTGACAGTTTTGCTCACGGAGAGCTGAATTGTCAGCAGGGACGATTATTTCACACCAGCGGCTGAAACTCAATTCGTCACCTCGAGCCCAGGACAGCGGCAATAACCCAATACTTCACAGTGTTAGTCGGAGTGTTAGTTGGCAATGTGGGAGACAGATGTTTGGTGCCTCCATGTGCCCACCTACAGTATTACAGACAGTAGCGATGAGCATCTATCTGAGTGTATCGATGCTTTGTAAGGGAGAGACCTCTATGGTTAGGCACTCACCTGGAACTGACTTCACTAACCAAGTAAGCACTTGGAGGGAGGGGAGGCGGAGGGGTGGTGGTGTGAGACTGGTGACCTTCAACCACTAATCTTGGCGGGAACCCAGGTGTAGCGGGTGAACATTAATATGGAGGAGGTACATGGAAGGCCAGCTGTGCTGAACCAAGTCACCAGGTTCAGATGGAATGGATGCTCCAGGAGGATGTGGGGTGGGGAGGTGTACAGGTTGTAGAATTGCTGGTCATATTCTTCCAACTAAAACCCCACCCTCTTTCCCACCCGCTGATATACAACAGTGCAAGGGAACAGGCAAATATGAAACCCTTGTTGTTTTTAGAGTCATGGAGAGTCATAGAGTCCACAGCATAGAAACAGACCCGTCTTCCCAACTTGCCCACGCAGATCGACATGGCTCATCCACATTACCTGCGTTTGGCACAAATCCTACTAAACCTATCCTATACATGTACCCTACTAAATGTTTCTTAAACGTTGCGATAAATTTGTTTAAATTCATTTTTTGGGATCTGGGCAATTTATTTTCCATGCATAATTGCCCTTGGGAAGGTAGTGGTGAATAACCCACTTGTGGCGCTGCAGTCCTTCTGATGATGGTGCCCCTCACTGTGATGTTGGAGAAGGAGTTCTGCCATTTGGATCCGTGCCGATTAATGGAATGATGATATATTTCCAAGTTAGGATGGAGCACGATTTAAAGGGAAACCTGCAAGTGGTGGTGTTTCTCTTTGCCGGCTGCCCTTGTGCGTCTTGGTGGTAAAGGTGGTGGGTCTGGTTTGAGTAGCCTGGGTGAGTAACTGCAGATCCCCCTCCCCTCCCCCCACTCACCATCAACAACACCATAGTCACATCTGTGGAGTCATTTAAGTTCCTTGGAACCATCATCTCCAGGGACCTTAAAGGATCGTTCGCACAGCTGAGAAGGTTGTTGGCTGCAACCTTCCCCCCATTGACGAACTGTACATTGCAAGGGCCAGGAAGCGAGCGGGCAAGATCATCTCTGACCCCTCTCACCCTGGCCACAAACTCTTCAAAACACTTCCCTCTGGAAGGCGACTCCAGACTGTCAAAGCAGCCACAGCCAGACATAAAAACAGTTTTTTTTTCCACGAGTGATAGTTCTACTCAATAACCAAAGTCTGTAGTCTCTTTTTTGCTCTGGTTTATTTTCACCCACATGTTTAGATCGTAATGGTTTATCCTTAGTGTTTTGATGTGTTTATGCTTTATTCTTAATTGTTAACTGTATGTTTGTGTTGTCATTTGTGAGCGGAGCACCAAGGCACATTGCTTGTATCAGCATACTTGGCCAATAAACTTATTCATTCATTCATTCATTCATTCATTCATTCATTCATTCATTCATTCATTCAATGTATTTTGTAGACTGTACACACTGCAGAACTGTGTATAGGTGATGGATGGAGTGAATATTTAAGGTGGTGGATGGAGTGTCAGTATAGCTTCTTGAAACTTGTTGGAGGTGCAATCATGCAGGAAAATGGAGATAGGGTTTGTTGAGTGGGCCCAGGTGTGATTGGATCAAGGACTATCCATAAAATTATCAACTCCATTTACACTTTACGCTGCCTCTAGAAAGCAGCCAACATAATCAAGGACCACTCAAATCCCATTTATTCCCTCTTACCTAATCTCCCTGGGAAACAGACAGCAAACGTTTACTTTATCCATGCCTCTCATGGTCTTTTACACCTCAATAAGGTCATCCTTCAGCGTCTGGCTCTTCAAAGATAAATGTACCAGCCTTTCTAACATATCCCTGTAATTTAAGCCAACAAGCCAGGTAATATCCTGGTGATTCTCTTCAGCACCCTTTCCAGCTCATGTATGGTACGATCTGCCTGGAATTTTTCTCTGTATCTCAATGCACGTGACAGTATTAAACCAATACTGAGAAAGCTTGGGTCCATGCGAGTGCTGACACCTACACCTTTGATCTGGAGAGACTTTGAGAGTTTAAATAATGAAAGACCTGGATAGAGTGGATGTGGAGAGTCTAGGACCAGAGGCCATAGCCTCAGAATAAAAGGACGTACCTTTAGAAAGAAGATGGGGAGGAATTTATTTAGCCAGAGGGTGGTAAATCCTTGGAATTCATTACCACAGGTAGCTGCGGAGGTCAAGTCCTTGGATAGTTTTAGAGCAGAGAATGGAGTTGAGAGGGAAAGATAAATCAGCCATGTTTAATGCCCCGATGGGCCGAATTCTGCTCCTATGAACTTATGAACTTATGAGAGGTTTAGCTTTGTTTAGTTTAGAGATACAATGTCCACTGAGTCCACTGGCAAATATTGGTTGTGGGTATGAGGAGCGCCTGATGATAAATTTGTTCCTGAAATGAATCTTCTACTCCTTACCTTAAATCTATATCTTCTGGGTTTTTTTCCCCTCAAGATTCCAGCATCTCTTGAGCCTCCACATCTTTCTTAAAATGCAATGACTCATCCTAACCAATACTTTGTAAAGCTGACATCCCAACTTTTAGTTTCCTGGTGTACAAGTCCAAGGATACATGCAACTGGCAGCGCAGTAGGTAAAATGAAGAAGAAGGCTTGCAGGATGGGGAACAGAAGATAAGAGACTTATAGTACAATTTTATTCAAATAGATTGAGCTCGTCCCTCCGGTACGCCACTGGAGTATTGTGTGCAGCTGTGGTCACCACTCTATATAATGTCATTGTACTGGAGAGATGCAGAGGAGATTCACCAGGATAATGACTGGGACCGAATGTTTCAGTTATGAGGAAAGACTGGATTGGTAGGGTTTGTTTTCCTTGGGGTGGAGGAGGCTGGGGTCTGACAGAAGTGTACAAAGCTATGTACACCATATGCAGGTGAGGTAGCGAAAAACATATCCCCATTGAATGGGGATTCCAAACCTAAAACCAAGAGGCATAGGTTTAGGGTAAACTGTCCTTGCCCCTCTCTCTGGTTCTCTTCATCCCTGTACTCGCCCCATTGCCCCTCTCCTGCACTCTTTCCTCCTCCCTACTTCAATACCTCCCTTCCCCTTCCCTCATCCCCTCACTCTGAGACAGTTCACCCTTTCAGCCTCACACCATAGGGAGAATGTGGTTGCACTTGAGAGAGTATGGAGGAGATTCACCAGGAGGTACCTGGATTGGAAGACTTTAGTTATTTGAAGAGTTTGGAGAGTCTGGACTCGTTTTCCTCGGACTGAAGGTGGCGGAGGAGTGACCTGACAGATGAGCATGAGAGTCATAGAAAGAGGGGGAAGTCAGAATCGTTTTCCCACGGTAGAAGTATCAGAAAACACGAGGACATACGTTTAAGGCGAGAGGAAGGAGTTTTAAAGAGGATCTGAGAGATAAGCTTGTTTGCACAGAATGGTTGATATCTGAAATGCGTTGTAAGAGGAGGTGATGGAATTAGATGCAATCAACAGATTTAAAGGATATTTAGACAAATACTCACATAGGCAAGGCATAGAAGGACACAGATCTAATGCGGGCCAGTGAGATTAGTATAGATGGGTAAAAACATAACCATGGTCCTGGTGGGCCAAAGAGCCTGTTTCTGTCTTGTCCGATTCTGCAACAATGATGACGTCGTAGACACGTACACCCCTCCCTCTGCCCACTTCCTACTTTTCCTTTGAGAACATATGAAATAGGAGCAGGAGAAGGAGGCCATTCAGTCCCTCATAGTTCCTCTACCATTCAATAGGATCATGCTTCATCTTTCACCTCAGCACAGCTTTCCAGCTTGATAAAGACATATCCCTTGATTCACTTATTATCGGAAAACGCATCCACCTCTGAGGTGTTTACATTCAGGGTGTGAGCTCCACATTCCTCTTGGGTTGAGAATTCCAAACATTCTCCACCCTTTGCATGAAGAAATGTCTTCACATCTCTGAACTGAATGGCCAATTCTTTATTTTGAGCCTCTGTTTCTAGACATTCCAGCCAGTGCAAATATCCACCCTGCTGTAGGAATTTTACTTGTTTCAATGAGATCATCTCCCATTCTACTAAACTTGAGAGAGCACAGGCCCAGTTTCCTTGTAGTGCCCCTCATCCTGGCTAAGAATTTGGTGTATCTGGTGAATGCAAAATGCCAAGATGGCCCCCAAGCCAGACGACTCTCCACGTGCTGTTGCCAGAAGTGGATCTGCAATCACTCATTACAATCGCTCCACTCTTTTAAACCTCTACACCAACAGCAGCATTTCTTACCCTCAGACTATCTTTAATCGGACTTTACTGGACTTTACCTTGCACTATACATTATTCCCTTTATCCTGTATCTGTACACTGTAGATGGCTCAATTGTAATCATGTTTTGTCTTTCCGCTGACTGGATAACACCCAACAAGCTTTTCACAAGAGCTTGGGTGCATTTGACAATAAACTAAACTAAACTAAACTCAAGTATAAATTAAAATGTTTGCTGCACTTTCTCTATCTTAGTTAGGGTAGGGAGATCAAATGGTGCACAATATTCCAGGTATCATCTCAGCAGGACCCTTTATAGACAATAGACAATAGGTGCAGGAGTAGGCCATTCGGCCCTTCGAGCCAGCACCACCATTCAATGTGATCATGGCTGATCATTCTCAATCAGTACCCCGTTACTGCCTTCTTCCCATACCCCCTGACTCCGCTATCCTTAAGAGCTCTATCTAGCTCTCTCTTGAAAGTATCCAGAGAATTGGCCTCCATTGCCTTCTGAGGCAGAGAATTCCACAGATTTACAACTCTCTGACTGAAAACGTTTTTCCGCATCTCCATTCTAAATGGCCTACCCCTTATTCTTAAACTGTGGCCCCTGGTTCTGGACTCCCCCAACATTGAGAACATGTTTCCTGCCTCTAACGTGTCCAACCACTTAATAATCTTATACGTTAAGATAAGATCCCCTCTCATTCTTCTAAATTCCAGTTTATACAAGCCTAGTCGCTCCAGTCTTTCAACATATGACAGTCCCGCCATTCCGGGAATTAACCTAGTAAACCTACGCTGCACGCCCTCAATAGCAAGAATATCCTTCCTCAAATTTGGAGACCAAAACTGCACACAGTATTCCAGGTTTTCTGTTTTTACTTCAGGGAAATACAGACAGGTTGAGTGAAGGAGCAATAAGTATATTTTGGAGACACAAGAGAAACCTTGTTTCTACAGAGACTATAGATTCTGTGTTCTCTAACTAAAGCAAGCTGATGGAGAAAGTATATTTTAAATGGTAACGGACTGAATGGTATTGGTGTTCAGAGGTACAACTAGTAATTAGGAAACCAAACAGTATTTTGTCCTTTAATACAAGAGGACTTGAGTACAAAAGTAGTTACATCTCGCTCCAATTTCTAAGACATTGGTGAGACTTGGAAGATAGACACAAAATGCTGAAGTAACTCAGCGGGTCAGGCAGCATCTCTGGACAAAAGGAATAGATGACATTAAATATTGAGTACAGGTCTCGCTTATTTCCTCAAGGACAGTTATATTTGTGTTAGAGGGAATCACCAAAGTTTACTAGATGAAAAATTTCTAATGGTGAATCTTTAGAACTCTCTACCCAAGAGAACAGTGGTGCTGAATGTATTCAAGATGGAGATTAAGAGATTTTTAGATATTGAGAATCAGGGGATATGGAGTTAGTGCAGGGAACTGGAATTAGGAGTATGGTCATAGAGAATACAGAAGTAAATGCGAGGAGTGTGTGAGAAGGAACTGCAGATGCTGGTTTAAACCGAAGATAGACACAAAAAGCTGAAGTAACTCAACGGAACAGGCAGCATCTCGGAGAGAAGGGATGGACGAGCCAAATGGCCTTCTATTTATTATGCTTTTTTTGTGTGCCAGGACAACATCACTCTGACCACAAAAATCTTTTGATGTCCGATCTTTTTTAAAATATGTTTTTTCCCAATTTGTGCCCGCCAAATGGGTGACCTCACATTTCTCAGCAAAATGTTTCATCCACCACACCCTCGCCCACTCACTTAGAATCTGGATACTCCTGAAGTTCCTCAACAACCTCCTCACATCCAACACTGTCGCCTACTTTATATCATCAGAACATCATTCTAGCATCTTCCCTCTACCCCTCCTGCTTCTACCCACGTCTCCATTCTGTTGTCCTCCCCATTCCAGCCTTCTCTCCCAATTCTAAACCCATCTCCCCCACAGCATTGGAGTCTATTCACTCTCTCTATTCCTCTTCCCTTCCCCATTCACAACCTTTCCTCCTCCCTTTCCCACACACCTGCACGCTCCACCTCCTCTTTCCTCTCCACCCTATCCTAAATCTATTCTTGGTTCTCTTCCTTTGCCATTTTATCTCCTCCCATCTCCTGCCTGCGTCCCTCCAACCCTACGTTTCAACCTCTCGTCCTTTTTCCTATTATCCACCCATTACCCCCTCTCCCTGCTCATTGAAATTGGAATCCCACACTCTTTCTAACCCTCCCACTTCCCTCCCATTCTACCCCTCCAACCCTCTCTCCACTCCCATTCTACGCACCTTTCCTTCCATCCATTCTCCCTTCCTGCCCCACCCCCCTACCATCCCTCCCATCCCACCTCTTTCCTCCCTTCCTTCTAATTCCTCCCTTCCTTCCATCCCACCCCCTCCCTTCCATCCCATCCCACTCCCTCCCATCCCAACTACTCCCTCCTTTCCCACCCACTCCCTCCCTCTTCCACCACCCACTCCCTCCTCCCCAGCCCCTTCCTTCCTTCCTTCGTCCCTCCTTCACTCACTCCTTCACTCACTCCTTCACTCACCCCCTTCCCCTCTTCTATCCCCTCCCCGCGACCCGGCGGGCACGCGCCCCGGCATTGCGCGCCCCCGCCCGGTGCCGCGCCGGAGCGGCCGCCAGAAGCGGAGCCGATGTGGGCGCAGGAGCCGCAGCCGGAGCCGCGGTGGCCGAGCCGTGCAGCGTCGGGTGGAGGGAGCCCAGGTAGGGTGCGGGCGTCTCCCCACTCCCCAGCCCCACTGCATCCCTCCCCCTCCCTCCCTCCCTCTCCGAGCCGCGGCCGCCCTCCTGCCCTGCCCTGCCCTAGCGCCTGCCCCGTCCACCCCCCCTGCTCCTGCATCCTGCAGCTTGCGGGATACCCTGCTCGCCTTTTGCGGGTTTAATCCCCCCGCAGTCAAGGGTGGGAGGGTGGGTGGAGGGCGGGGGTCGGTGTCCGATCGCCGGGTGCATGCATCTCCCTGCTCTAGAGAGGGGCAGAACCTTTCCTTAAAATTAGCCCTCGCATGAGCTAATTGCGAGGATTGGGAAGAGAGAGAGAGAGAGAGAGAGAGAGAGGTACAAAATAACATAACATTTATGTGTGTGGAGGAAATGTCACTTCCATTGCAAGCAGTTGCAACTGAAATGAGAATGGAATGATATGGTAACTGGGGAGAGGCGTGCTGAGGCTCCCTGGCGGTTGTTTATTGTTGTCTTATTCCACCCGGGCTTCAAACACAGGTCCTGCCGAGAGGTCGGTGGGTGTGACAGTGGTTCCTTTTACCATTTGAGGTGGGTCCCCCAGAGGCTGGTGCACTTATTTGTGAAGTGTGTGATGGAAAAGAGGGAGAGGTGGGAATGGGAAAGAAAAAAAAAGTGGGAGGGGTGCCAGATACTGCAAACAACCAGAGGGCAGGATGAGGTTAAATTTAGGAATAATATTTGCCAAGTCTCTTCTGGGGGATCTGCACAGCAGCCTGTGTTTTGTTTGTTGTTCTCACGGTGGAGCCATCTCAAAGGGTCTTTCCAACGCTCAAAGAAGCCAGTTATTAAGGGAAAGAGGGGCCGAGTGGACTAAGCTCGTTCATATCTCTATTGTTCAGTGGCACGTGAGACGGACTGCATTTCAGTGGTGCCCCTCGTCATCTCAGGATGCCTCGGAGTGCACTACGGCTGAAAACCTTGCCCTGAGTTGCCCAGGGGGCGTCCTTGTTCAGAGCATTCCAAGGCACAAATCTGCAGAGTAGCTCCTTGTATTGACATCAGATGTTGTGGCTCAGGACCCAGTGGTTTCCCCTCGTGTGGTTAAAAAGTTGCATCTGTGTATTTCTCACTGCAGAGCTGTGCATGTTCCATTCACATGTGTGACTGCACTGACGAAGGTGCTAATTGGAGATGGGCGAGAGTCTGGGAAATTATAGGCGCATCCAGATTTTTTTATTGGGGGGGGGGGGGGGTGTAATTGGCAGATGAGTGGAGATAGTGACAAAGGCTAGAAGTGAAAAGAAGACAAAAAGGTGTCAGATAGGAAAGAAGAAGCGAAGTGAAATATGAAGCCGGAAGGAGAGACATGGGTGGAAGAGGGCAGGAGGAAGGGAAAAAGCGGGTATAAAAGGGAAATGGGTTCTCAAAGATGGGAGGGGAGAAGAGCAGACAGAAGAAGGGAAAGGAGCAGGGTGAGCTGGTGGTGGGAGATGGTGAGAGAAATTAAAATGGGGGGGGGGGGGGGGTGGAGGGTTGGGTAGAGAGTATCACTTGAAATCTTGAAATTGTTCAATCAATGTGCATGGTATTGGGTTGTAAAATCCCCAAGCAGCATATGAGTAATTTCCTTCCAGTTTGCATGTGGCCTCACTCTGGCAGTGGAGGAAGCCCTCCAACAGAAAGGTTGGTGTGGGAATGGGAAGAGCAGTTAGAATGGTCAGCAACTGGGAGATCCAGCAAGCCTTGGTGGACAGAGCATAAGTGTTCAGTGAAATGGCCACCTAATTTACGGTTGTTCTCGCCAACATAGAGAAGGCAATCTCTGGAGCACAGAATGCAATGAGCGAGGTTGGAAGAGGTGCAAGTGAATCTCAATCTCAGGGAAGTGCTGCTGGGGTCCCTGCATGGAAGTGAGAGAGGAGGCGCATTTCCTATGGTTGTAGGGGAAAGTACCTGTGGAAGAGGTAGGTTGGGTGGGAAGGGATGAGTAAACCAAGGAGGTTCAGAGATGGTGGTCTCCAGGGAAAGCTAAAAAGGGTAGGGATGAAAAGATGGAACTGGTGACAAAATCACATTGAAGGTGGCGGAAATGTCAGAGAAAGATGTGTTGGATGCGGAGGTTGGTGGGGTGAAAGGTGAGGGCCAGAGGAATTCTATCCTTGTTTTGGCTGATGGGGGGGGGGGGAGTAAGATTAAGAGCAGAACTGCAGGAAACAGTGGGCATGGGCAAGGGATCAATGCACGACACAGTGGAGAAACCATGTTTACTGAAGGGAAAAGGACATCTCAAAAGTTCTAGATTGGAAAGCTTCATCTTGGGTCCAGATGAGGCAATGGAGAAATTAAGAGAAAATAGACAATAGACAATAGGTGCAGGAGTAGGCCATTCGCCCCTTCGAGCCAGCACCGCGTGGTGTCCGATGTAGATGTAGATTTGTTGGTTGATGGTCAAAGCATTGAGCATGTGTCAAGAATTCACGTTGCAGCTTTATAAAGCTTTGGTTAGGCTACATTTGGAGTATTGTGTGCACCTCTGGTCATCTATTGCAGGAACGATGTCGAGGCTTTGATAGGGTGCTGAAGCAGTTTACAAGGGTGCTGCCCAGTCTGAGATTAATAAAATTGGATTGTTTTTTCTGAGGCTGAGGGAGATCTAATAGAAGTTTACAAAATGATGAGAGGCTTAGATAGGGTGAACAGCCAGAGCCTTTTTCCCAGTGTGGAAGTATCAAGTACTAGAAATCAGGTGAGAGTTTTAAGGAGATTTAGGAGATGTGTTTGCTTTACATAGATAATGGTGGGTGTCTCCAACATTTTGCCAGGTGTGGTAGTGGCAGCAGGTAAGAAAGTGGAATTTAAGAGGCTTTTAGATAAGCACATGAATATGCACAGAATGGAGGGATATAGATCACATGCAGGCAGAAGAAATTAGTTTAATTTGACATCAAGGGATTTTGGGCCATCGTGGGCCACAGGGTTGTCCTGTCCTACAAATCTAGAATTGAAAGCTGGTGCCAATGATGTTGACGGTGATACTAATCGATTATCCTAAAAGAACATCATGTTCACTGGAAGGGGAATCTGTCATCTTAGATGTTAGTCATATTGCATTGAAACAGACTCTGGAGACACAATAAAATGCAAATGCTGGAGCCTTGAACAAAAAAAACCCAAAGATCTGGAGGAACTCAGTGGGTCGAGCAGCATTTGTAGACGGAATGTACAGACAGTCTGAAGAAAATCCTGACCTGAAGCACTATCTGTGAATTTCCCTCTGCAGTTGCTATCTGACTCGCTGAGTTCCTCCAGCACTTTGTTTTTTTGCTAAGGAAACCCGCTACTTGGCTCACCATGTTTATGCCGACCAGTTGGCACCCTTCCATGTTAATCCTATCATCCAGCACTTGGACCACCTCTCTTTCTCCCGCAATGCACTCCAAGTAATTAAAATTCCCTGGGTGGAAAAGGTTTCCCTTTAGCTGACACCTGGCTACCCAGAGCGGTTGACTCTTAACGGCCATCAGTCTAGTACCAATTGGGGAATGACCAGAAATGTCAGTCGCCATGACCATTGCAAGGGGAAGCGGACCTTCCCCACTATAACTGCAGGAGCATACAATGATGAGCTCAGTAACCCAAAATGGTCCAATGCGTCTATCAAGCATGTTACTCCACGTAACATTTTACTAGCTATCTTAATGAGGTGCAAAGTGATTCATTTTAAATGCCTTTGTTTAAATTGAAAGGAAATAATTTTCATGGGAAGTTGCTAATTAATAGGGCATTTATTATTAATAGTGGTAATATTGCTAGATGTTGTCATGGTGGTGGTGAAGTAGTAACCATCAGAACTTTATTTCAGTAGTGAAATAAAGTGTGGCAATAATCTGGAGAACACGAGTTCAAATCCTACCGAAACAATTACATTTAACACTAATGTGTAAAAACCTAAATATAGAGTCATAGAGTTATAGAGCAAGCAAACAGATCCTTTGTCCAAACATGTTCATACCAACCAGGTTGTCAACCTGAGCTATTCCCATTGACGGAATTTGACATATAAACCATGAATCTGCCCAAAAGTCTGTTAAATGTTGTAATTGTACCCCTCTCAACTGCTATGGCAGCTCACTCCATATGTCAACCACCCTCTGTATGGAAAAACATCAGATCCTCTTTAAATCTTTCCATTCTCACCTTAAATTTACACCTCTTAGTTTTAGACTCCCTTGTCCTGGGGGAAAAGGTGTGTCCATTTGCCTTATCTATGTTCCTCGTGGTTTTATAAACCTCTATAAGGTCATCGCCCGGCCTCTTACACTCCAGGGAACAAGCCCCTGACTATCCAATCTCTGCTTACGTCTCAGCTTTTACAGATTAATGATGTCCTTCCTGTGGATGGGCAATCAGAACTGCAAACAATACTTCCAAGTGCAGTCTCACCAGCATCTTGTACAGTTGTAAAATAACACCCAAATTCATGTACTTAATGTCACGACCAATGAAGGCAAGCGTGGCAAACGCACTCTGTGCCACCCTTTCTATCTGTGCCGCCATTTTTAGGGAACTTTGTATCTGCACTTCTAGTTCTCTCATTTCTACAACCCGACTATTTACAGTGTTAGTCCTGCCCTGGTTTATTTTAGGAAAATCATAAAGTGCTGCAGAATTGTTGAGATGACAAAAATAAAAAAAATGTCTTTTGGGGAAGAAAATGTCTCATCGAAGCATGGTTTGGGCTGATATGTAACCTCAGACCTATTCCAATGTAGATGACTTTCGTTCTGCCCAAAAAGGCACTTGGTTGGAACAATCTGCTGGCGATAGGCAATTGCTCAAAAGAACAAAGAGGAAGTAATTGGCCACACTGTCTCTTGAGTCTGTGCCACTGCTTTATAAAGATCAGGGCTCATCTAAATCCTGGCCTTGACATCACTTACCCATCTCTCCCCATAACCACTGACTCGCTCTGTCAGTCCATCCCTTGATTCTTCCTCATCTCCGCCTGAAATGGACTAGCCTGTCCATCGCTCTGAAATTGATGCCAAAACGTACCTCAAGGGTCGACACAAAATGCTGGAGTCTGAAGAAGGGTTCCGACCCGAAAAATCACCTATTCCTTTTCTCCAGAGATGCTGCCTGACCTGTTCAGTTACTCCAGCACTTTGTGTTTGTCTTTGGTATAAATCAGCATCTGCAGTTCCTTCCCACACATTTTGCCTACCTCAAGGACTTGGTTTTGTATAAATGGAGAAAGATAAATGTACGCTTGCCTTATCTGCTTCCCCCATCCTCAATGCCTCTCTCGGGAAAGTCCTGCTGTCCTGGTTACAAGTGCTGTTTTCACAGGATCTGGCAAGCTTTCGGCTCTCGCTGTTCATTTCAGCACTTTTCATCGCCTCGGAGCTTCTAATGGATTGCCTGTGGGGAGGTCACTGACACAATGGAAATGTCAATAGATGGAAGTTATTTTAAGTATAAATTGCCATTGCCATGGGGGCAGGGAGGGAAGCATTCTCTGTGAATAGACACAGTCTTCAGTATCTGGGTCCAAACAGTGGCCCTGCGATGTATCTGATCCTTTGATACTTTAATCCCCAAACTGTCAGGCCTGGAATTTGTTGCCTTAACTTGCTCAAAATGTGGATGTCTGTAGTTGGAATTGCTGTTACTTTGACAAGGATAAATGAACAAAAAAACAGACAGATGTTGTAAGTCTGAAATAAGAGCTGAGTATGCTCAGTAGGTCAGCAACACCTGTGGAGAGAGAAATAGAGATAACGTTTCACACCTAAGACCCTTTTGTCAGAACTGGGAGGGATGTATAAGATAAAGGTAGTATCGAGAATAGGGTGTGACCTGGTCAAATAGGTTAATGAGGCAGTTTAGACAGTGATTATGTTTATTTTGTCTGTTGCTATGACATGCCCAGCAGTTCAGTCTCCAGATAGACACAAAATGATGGAGTTTCTCTACGGGTCAGGCAGCATCTCTGGAGAAAAGGAGTTGGTGACGTTTCAGGCCGGAACCTGCCAAGTCACTCCAGCATTTTGTGTCTAACTTCGGTGTAAACCAGTATCTGTTTAGTTTAGTTTATTGTCACTCGTACTGAGGTACAGTTAAAAGCTTTTGTCGTGTGCTAACCAGTCAGCAGAAAGACAAATCATGATTACAGTCGAGCCATTTACAGGTCGCTATTACTGGACTAACTGAAACAAAATCACATGTGGATAACAAGTTGAAATGGCTGGTTCTAATACAAACAGTGAAAGTGAATTACAAAGGACCACTGGGCTTTTAGTGTGAGATATATTTGACATGTTACACTAGTCTGGAATATTAGATCGCATGGGATCATTGGAGACCTAGTTAATTGGATACATAATTGGCTTGATGGTCGGTAGCAGAGGGTTTTGGTATTGGTTTATTATTGTCATGTACCAAGACACAGTGAAAAGCTTTTGACTGCATGCTATCTAATCAAATCAGATAATGCTATACATAATACAATCAAGCGTTACATAAGTACAATAGATAGAGCGAAGAGAAAAATACCAGAATGCAGAATAGTGCAGCTGGAAGTCGTGATAGATTTATAAGTAGAAAGGCGATTTAAAAGGCTGGAGCGATTGTATCGGATGAAGGACGAAAGTAGGTCCTCTGGTGATGATGGAAGGCTGTTTCTCCGACTGGAGGCCTGTGTCTAGTGGTGTTCCTCAGGGATCGGTGCTGCGCCCAGTGTTGTTTGTCATTTATTTAAATGATTTAGATGAGAATCTATAAGCCATGGTTAGTAAATTTGCCGTGGTTAGTAAATGGTACTAAAATAGGAGTTATCGTATATCGTGAAGGAGGTTGTTAAAATTTTCAGTGGGATTTTGATCAGCTGGCCAAGTGGGCTGAGGAATGACAAATAGCACTCAATTAAGATATGTGCGAGGTGTTGCATTTTCGGACGTCAGACCAAGGCAGGACTTTCACGATGAACAGTAGAGCCTTGGGAAGTGCATTATTACAGATGGACCTCGGAGTACAAGTACACAGTTCTCTGCACTTGACGTTACAGATAGACAGGGTGGTGAAGATGTCGTTTGACATGCAGGCCTGTAGGAGTTGGAATGTTATATTGCAGTTGTTATGGTGTTAGCGAGGCTGCACTTGGGGTATTATACACTGCTTTAAGAAAGATGTCATTAAGTTGAAAGAGTGTAGAAAGGATGTTGCCATGACTCGAGTGCCTGAGTTATAAGAAGAGGTTGTGCAAGCTTGGACCTTATTCTTTAGAGGGCAGGAGACTGTAGGATGACCTTATCGAGATGCATGCAATCACGAAGGGCATAGATAAAGTGAATGCACACAGCCTTTTCCAGGGAAGGTGCATCCAAAACCCGAGGACGTGGATTTAATGTGAGAGGGCCAAGATTTAACGGGAACCTGAGGGACAACTTTTTCACACAAAGGGTGGTATGTATATGGAATGAGCTGTCAGAAGAAGTGGTTTAGGCAGATACAGTTACAAGATTTAAAATGTATTTGGGCAGGTTCATGGGTGGAAAGGATTTAGAGGGAAGTGGGCCTAACACAGGCAAAAGGGACAAGTTCAGTCGGTATGGACGAGTTGGACCTTACAGGTCTGTTTCGGTGCTGTTTCTATGACTCTAAATGCTTCACAAATTCCACCTCTATACCTACTGTGGGTGATTGATGAACCCAATTTTTCTTACGATCGTTGTAGGTTTGGAATTAGTGAAAGGACTTGAGAGGCTCACTCGAGAGTTCAATGTGGTGGGCAGACCCGGCGGCAGTACATTGTGTGGGACTGTTGACACAATGATTTATATTGGTAAATGATGCTAGCAAAGTTTGTTGAAAAATGTGACACTGGCGAGTTTGCAATCTGTGAGCGAGTGGCCGATGCAAGTTTTGAAAGAATGCAGCAACTTCAGAGTGAGCTCGACCTGCCACACCGATTTGTGAAGTTGATGCAGTAAATCCAGATATTTTATACCGAATCGCCAGGAGTAATTCCTCTGCTGGAGACACAAGAGGATGCAGATGCTGGAATCTTGACAAAAAAACAAAAAGCATTTTGTTCATTGCATGTATTTTTTCTGCTCTTTTTCAACAAATTCAAATCTTTAGAACATAAGAAACAGATGCAGGGGGAGGTAATTTGATCCTGCCTTCTTGCTCTGCCATTCAATAGGTTAATGGCTGATTCCTTACTTCCCAATTCCCTTAATACCTATAAATCTATCGATTTCTGACTTGACTTTTCTCATTAATTGAGCTCAGCAGCTCTCTTGAGCAGAGTTCCCTCTTGGGTAAGAAAGGTTTTTCTTGATCTCTGTTCTAAATGGCTGACACCTTCTTTTGACACTATGACCCCTGTTCTAAATACCTGATCCAGGGGAAACACCTATCCTGATAATCACCCTAATAGTTTTACAATTCAAAAGATCACCTCTCATTCTTCTAAACTCAGGAGACTATACACCCAGTCTGTTTAATCTCTCCTCAATTGACAAACTCTCCCAACCCAGGAACCCTTGGCGACCTCCTTCTGTTGCGTCTATCATTTATAGACCAGTACAACACAAAGAACAGGCCGTGCAGGAAAGAACTGCAGATGCTGGTTTGAAGGTAGACACAAAATGCTGGAGTAACTCAGGTGGACCGGCAGCATCTCTGGAGAGAAGGAATGCGTGACTTTTCGGGTCGAGACCCTTCTTTAGCCTGATGTCAGGGGAATGGGCGGGACAGAGGTAGAATGTAGTCGGAGACAGTAAGACTGGTGGGCGAACTGGGTAGGGGGAGGGGATGGAGAGAGATGGAAAGCAAGCGCTATTTGAAGTTAGAGAAGTCTAACTGCTGGGGTGTAAGCTACTCAAGCAAAATATGAGGTGCTGTTCCTCCAATTTGCGCTGGGCCTCACTCTGGCAATGGAGGAGGCCCAGGACCAGGAGCAGAAAGGTCAGATTGTGAATGGGAGGGTGAGTTAAAGTGCAGAGCAACCAGGAGATCAGGTAGTTTAAGATGGACTGAGCAGAGGTGTTCAGTACCGAGCTCAGCGATCGTTTCGCTGAACACCTCCGCTCTTTCTGCCTTAACCTACCTGATCTCCCGATTGCTCAGCACTTCAACTCCCCCTCCCTTTCCCAATCTGATCTTTCCGTCCTGGGCCTCCTCCATTGTCAGAGTGAGGCCCAGCACAAATTGGAGGAACAGCACTTCATATTTTGCTTGGGTAGCTTACATCCCAGCGGTATGAACATTGACTTCTCTAACTTCAAATAGCCCTTACTTTCCCTCTCTCTCCATCCCTTCCACCTTCCCAGTTCTCCCACCAGTCTTACTGTCTCCGACTACATTATATCTCTATCCCGCCCATTCCCCTGACATCTGTCAGAAGAAGGGTCTTGACCCAAAACGTCACCCATTCCTTCTCTCCAGAGATGCTGCCTGTTTCGCTGAGTTACTTCAGCATTTTGTGTCTACAAAGAACAGGCCCTTTGGCCCTCAATGTCTGTGCCGAACATGATGCCAACACCATCTCTTATCTACCTGCACATAGTCTATATTCCTCCATTCTTTGCATGTCCAAATGCCTATCCAAAAATCTCTTAGATGCCATTATCATATCTGCCTCAGCCACCACCCACAGCAACACTCACCACCCTCTGTGCAAAAAAAAAAATGCCCCTGGTATCTTAAAACTTTGCCCCTCTCACCTTAAAGCTCTGCCCTCTAGTATTTGATTTTTCCTGATGCAAAGAGACCAGAGCAGCACACAATATTCCATGAATGGTCTTTTCAGGGCTCCTTAAAATGGCAGTGAGAAGTTTTTAGTTTGGCATGCAAAGCCTCTTGTTTGTCCTTCCAGTTGCTCGTGAACTGCATGTCATCTTTCAGTGGCTCATTTCCAAGGACACTCGTGTCTTTCTAAACACCAACATATTTCCCCATTTTAAAAAGTACCCCACTTTTATATTTCTTTACATCAATTGATAACCTCATAGAGCACCTCCTCCCAACCGACCCTGCCACACAACCCTTTATCATAGGGAAGCTTGGATATGTGATACTTGGTCCTCTTCACCACTTCATCAGATGGAGCACCTCACAATCCCTGATGTGACCTTATAAAGTATTATAAATTATAAGGAATAGAGATTGTTTTCGCCAGGATAGGGGAGCCTAAAACTAAAGGGCATAGGTTTAAGGTGAGAGGGAAAAGATTTAAAGTGACCTGAGTGGCAACTTTTTCACAGTGGGTATTTGAAGGAGCTGTCAGTGGTAGTGATGGTATAAATTACAAGATTTAAATGGCATTTGGACAGGTACATTGACAGGAAAGATTTGTTGGGCACAGGCGAGTTTAATTAGCTCGATTAGCATCTTGGTCAGCATGGATGAGTGGGGCCGAAGTGCCTGCTTCCCTTCTGCATAACTTTCTGATTCAATAACTCTATGACTTCTGAACAGTGGTGAAATATGAAACACTTGTATAAGGAGTCTCAACGGGTGGATGCGGAGAGAATTTTTCCTCGTGAAGGAGAATCTAGAAAAATAGCTCACCATTTCAAAATATAATACTGTCAATTTAAGACAGATGAGATGACTTTCTTATCTCTCTCAGAAGAGTGAGATTCTTTGGACCGTTCTTCCTCATAGGGAGGAGGAAGCAAAATACAATGAAAATTTTGTTTGCAGCAGCTTCACAGGCACATAGATCCAATCAACAAACAAAAGAGATTATACATATATAAATGAAACAAAATTTCTAAAAGAGAGAAGATTATGCACAATGAAAAAAACCCAAGTCCATGGTGATGCAAAAGAGTTGGTGCACAGTGTTCCATTGCCAAGGTAGGATTATGGTTATGTGTGTTGTTTCAAAACCTGATAGCTGGAGGGAAGTAGCTGTTTCTGAACCTGGTGATGTGGGACATCAGGTTTTTGTGCTTCTTACCTGATGGTGGCTGTCAGAAGAGGGCATGGCCCGGATGGCAGAGATCCTTGATGACAGATGCCACCTTCTTGAGGCAGTACCTCATGTAGATGCTTTCAATGAAGGGGAGGGCTGTGTTTGTGATGGACCGAGCTGAGTCCATCACTTGCGGCAGCCTCTTTTGTTCTTGCACACACGGTGACATGTCGAATCTCTTTAAACTTCTCAGTAGAGGTGCTGATGCAACTTCTTCACGATCGTATTTATGTGCTGGGCCGAGAACAGGTCATCCGAGATGTTAAAGCCTAGAGGTTTGAAGCTGCTAACTCTTGCTCCTAATTTGGATGTGTGCGCTTGGAGCAGAGTTTCTGATTAGCTTTTGAGATGGTTAGATTGTTCTCTCAAGGTACTGATGGGTGTGGACAAGATGCAGAGCTAAGCCACGGAACACGTTGAACAGAGGATCAGGCATCCCTCTCCTCTGTGTGTGGGAAATCATGTCTAAGCTCCACTATTGAACTGTCTGACTCGGATGTTATGTCCTCTCATCCTAGTCCAGTGGGAGAAATAAATCACAACTGAAACAGCTTGAATTTAACACCTCAATCTAGCAGCAACCAATCAGAGTTTCACAGGGTGTTGCCAGCTTGTTGAGAGGCCCAACTTCTGGAAAGGGGCTTGAATCAGAGAGGCATTGGTTACCTCACCATGAATAGTCTGGGACCTCAGTCCCTCAGTAGTTCTTGCCAGACTAACTTCCAAATGTGGTTTGACTGCATTCCTGTCTCCACTTTCATTTACCATGCATTATTCCACTTACAATGAACAGCCTACTTGTTCTCAAAAGGGCTCAAATTGCTGGAGTTACTGAGTAGGCCAGGCAGCATCTCTGGAAAACATGGATAGGTGATGTTTCAGATCGAGACACTTCTTCAGACTTGTTCTTTTTTTTATAACCGCGGGATGTACACAGGCACAGCCAACATTTGTACATTGGATCTCTGCACTGACATCTCTAATCTATGGTCGATTTTACCTCCAGTGGCCTTTGACTGTGAGAGTGCAGTATCAATACCGCTAGACAGGAGTGAATATGGTAGCGTGGTTACTGTGTCAAGTTTACTGTCATATGTACAAGTATGGTGAGGTCACAGGTAAATGAAAATCTTGCTTGCAGCAGCAAAGACCATTAACTCAGACAACACACAAAAACATAAATTAGATTTAGATTTAGATTTAGAGATACAGCGCGGAAACAGGCCCTTCGGCCCACCGGGTCCGCGCCGCCCAGCGATCGCCGCACATTAACACTATCCTACACATACTAGGGACAATTTTTACATTTACCCAGTCAATTAACCTACATACCTGTACGTCTTTGGAGTTAGACATCAATTATGCAAATTTCCCACAAATTTTGCATAATTTACACATAAATTCTACCCAATAATGCCAAACCCCCCCGGAAATAATGCTAAAAAGTGGTCTCACAGGTCTAGTTGCACGGGTCTCATGACCTCCAATGCTGGCTGTATGGAGTTTGCACATTCTACCTGTGACTGCATGGGTTTTTCCCGGGTGCTCAAGTATCCTCCCATGTCCTAAAGACGTGCTGGGAAATTAATTGGCTGCTGTAAGTTGCCCCTGCTGTGTAGGTCAGTGGATCAAGAAACAAAAGGGGAGTTGATGGAACTGGGACAGGGATTATGAAGAACCAAAGGAGACGAGGAGACATGCTCTGCCTTGAACCAACATGGTCCTCAAGAGCCAAATGGTCTTCTTCTGTGTCATATTAGTAAACAAAATAATAAACAAAAGAAGTAAATGATAAGATTGCAAGCCTGCCAACTCTCTTTGGTTCCAGGTGCAACCCCAGTCTATTAAGTATGCTAACAAGACTTAATTTTGATGCCAATTCTTGCATCCGATTGAGTTTTTAATTTCTTCTAGTTCACTCCTTGTAAATCTCTGAAGTTGACGACAGTTTTTAAATTAATGGTGATGGCTGCTAATGTATGGATTTCAAGTGATAAAAGATGAAGGGATATTGTTGACAGGGGAAAAAATGATTGAAGCTTCAACATTTAAGTGGAAAGGACAAGAAGGTTGGATGGAGGGAATCTATTCCCATTGGGCAGAGAGTCTATGATGGGCGTGGGAAAAAAAAATCCATGGTAATGTGAGAGGTGATCCATAGTGTTAAGTTCCCAGTAGGATTAGATGAGGGATGTGCAGGTCAATTTAAGAACCTGATAGTTGTATAAAAGTAGCTGTTCCTGAGCCAGGCGGTGTGTGACTTCAGGCTTCTGTAGCTCCTGCCCATAGGTAGCAGTGAGAAGAGGGCATGGGTGAAGAGGGAAGAGGGTGATCGATGCAGTCTTCTTGAAGTGATGCCTCTCGTGTAGATACTTTTGATGGTGGGGAGGGCTGTGCCCGTGACGGACTGGGCTGAGTCCACCGCTCTGCATCCTTCTGCATTTCTTTGTGTTGGAACTATCATACCAAGCCATGATGTAACTTGTCAGGACTTACGGTGTGGAGGAGGCTGAGGGAGAAACCTGATAGATGTGTGCAAAATCATGAGACTATTCCCCATGTCAGGCGTGTCTATAACCAGAGGGCATTGATTTAGGGTAAGCGGTAAAACGTTTAGAGGAGATGTGAGATACTTTCACCATGGTGGCGGTTAGAATCTGGAGTCCACTTCCTGATGGGGTGGTGGGGGCAGGGACTCTCATAACATTTATCAAATATGTAGACGAGTGCTTGAATCACTAAGACTGAGAAATCCACCGGGCAAGTGCTGGTAAATGGGATTAGTGTAGGTGGGCAACTGATGGTCAGATCGGACATAGCTTATTTTTGCACTGAATAGTCTATGGAATTCACTACCTCAGAAGGCAGTGGAGGCCAATTCTCTGAATGCATTCAAGAGAGAGCTAGATAGAGCTCTTAAGGATAGCGGAGTCAGGGGGTATGGGGAGAAGGCAGGAACGGGGTACTGATTGAGAATGATCAACCATGATCACATTGAATGGCGGTGCTGGCTCGAAGGGCCGAATGGCCTCCTCCTGCACCTATTGTCTATTGTCTATTGTCTATTGAATTCAAATTCCACCATGGCAGTAATGGGATTTAAATTTGAGTTTTAAAATGGGTTTGTCATGAGTAATGGTGACCACAAAACCATTTCATGTTGTAAAAGCCCATCTGGTTCACTGATGTTTTTCAGAGTAGGAAGTTTCCATCCTTACCCTGTCCTGTCTATAAATGACTCCAGGCTCATTGTTGTCCTCTGAAATCGACCTAGTTGCATGTGTTGGGGCAGCAGGAGTGAAGGGGCAGGGTATTGGGGAATGGGGAGCATTCAGCCAACGGGGCTCTCGGCGCAAGGGTTGGGGGGGACAAGAGTTGGCGAGCAAGGGATCGGGCAACAGGCAGTACGGGGACAGGGCAATGAGTTGGGGGTCAGAGCTAGTGACAACAAAGTTGGAAGGTAGGGTTTGGTCAGAGCTAGTGACAACAAAGTTGGAAGGTAGGGTTTGGGAGAACAGGGCGCAGGATGGCAAGGGTATGATAAAGGGGATGTGACGGCAGGTTTATTGTACGCTTGTCTTGCCAATGGCTGACCCTTTACTTATGGGTCCTTCAGCCTCTCACCTTCCCCGTCCCTCATGGCCACCAGCATTCACCATGCCGGAGACATAGAAACATCGAAAATAGGTGCAGGAGGAGGCCATTCGGCCCTTCGAGCCAGCACCGCCATTCATTGTGATCATGGATGATCGTCCCAAATCAATACCCCGTGCCTGCCTTCTCCCCGTATCCCTTGATTCCACTAGCCCCTGGAGCTCTATTTAACTCTCTCTTAAATCCATCCAGTGATTTGGCTTCCACTGCCTCTGTGGCAGAGAATTCCACAAATTCACAACTCTCTAGGTGAAAACGTTTTTTCTCACCTCAGTTTTAAATGGCCTTCCCTTTATTCTAAGACTGTGTCCCCTGGTTCTGGACTCGCCCAACATCGGGAACATTTTTCCTGCATCTGGCTTGTCCAGTCCTTTTATAATTTTATATGTTTCTATAAGATCCCTTCTCATCCTTCCAAACTCCAGTGAACCCCAGACACCTCATGAATGGTGGAGATGGGAGAGTGGTTGGATAGAGGACTTGGGTTATAGGAGGGAAGGGCAGGGTGTAGCAAGAACTAATCTCTGCAGGAGTGTATGGGGGGGGGGGGGGGGGGGGATTTAGGGGTTTGAGGAGCACACTGTGGGGAGGGTGGGAGAAGTGGATTGGGAGCAAAGCAGGAATCGGGTAGACAGACCTGAGGACATGAGAGGGTGAAGTGGGAGCTGTGGAGGGGTTGGATGGGGCAATGTTTGTGGTGAACTGACTGACCAGGGACAGGTTTTGGGGGCACATTGGAAATACCATTCTTGAGAAGGTTGACTGACCAGAGATCAGAGGAATGGAAAAGACCTCCTTGGTATCTAGGATTCAGTCGCAAGGCTGGGGTGTGGGTGTGGAGCCAAACCTAGACTCAGTGACGGACTAAAGAGATCTGAAGTTGCTCTAGTCACCTCTGTGCATTTCCCTGCCCCTTATCTCCCCTCTCTTCAGTTCCCATCCACTGTGCTCCACTGCCATCTCCACGTCCCCTCTCTCCCCTCTCTCCCCATCTCCTGCTTTCTCCATCTCCCCCTCTCCCTCTTTTCCTCTCCCCATCAACCCCCATTTCTCCCCTTCCCTCTCTCCCTTCACTCCTCTCCCTCTCTCGCTTCCCTCTTCTCCCCCTCTCACTTCTCTCCTCTCCCCCTCCTCCTCCACATATCTTCCTCCCCCCCCCCCCCCATATTCCCATATCCCCCTTCCCTCTCACCGTATACTCATCTGGCCTCCCCATAATCCCCCTCCCATATCCCCCTCCCCCCTTCCCGAGCCTTCCCTTCTCCAGCCAGCTGAATTGTTTTTTCCATCAACTCGTTATCCTTGTAAACTCCAAAGGTTCTAAGCCCCACAGATGTTTATTAAATGTAGGAATTCAAATTAGTCCCGAACAAAATATTTATATGCGGAAAACCACATTTATATATAAAAGAAGGAATTCTAAACAATCTCCCTTTCCACGTTCGGGGCCATTGTGAACATTGTGGCAGTGGTCAGCACATTTCTGGTGGACCCGAGCTGGCCAGTGAGTGAGACTGGCTGAACCTGTGCCTTAGGACCCCTCACACCTCTGTCCCTGTAGTCCTGTAAACCAAAACCTGCAATAGCCCACCAACCATCCACGTCCATCTGGCACAAGAAATTGTCGCAGAATAGTGGGGAAAAAAATCATCTTTTCACATTTTTTTCACATTTTGCTTTATCATTTAGACGGAGGCCATTCAGTCCCTCAAGTCTGTGCAAGCTCTTAGAACATTTCATAAAGTCATAGAGTCGTACAGCACAGCAACATGCTCTTCAGCCCAACCTGCCCATGCTGACCAAGATGCCCCATCTACATTAGTGCCCTTGACCCACGTTTGGCCCAAATCCTTCTAGACCTATCCTATCCATGTATCTGTCCAAATGTCTTTTAAAGGTTGTTTTAGTACTTGGCTCAACTACCTCCTCTGGCAGCACATTCCACATACCGTGACCCTCTGTGTAAATAGGTTGCCCTTCAGGTTCTTAGTAAATCTTTCTCCTCTCACCTTAAACCTATATCCTCTGGTTCTTGATTCCCCTAGTCTGGGTAAAAGGCTCTGTACATCTACCCTATCTATTCCCAGCATAATCTTATACACCTCTTTTCAGATCACCCCTCAGCCTCCTGCGCTCCAAGGAATAAAGTCCTAGCCTGCCCAACCTCTCTCGATAGTTCAAGCCCTCAAGTCCTGTCAGCATCCTCGTGAATCTTCTCTGCACTCTTTCTGCCTTAACAACCTTCTTCCTAAAAGAGGTTGTCCAAAACTGAACACAATACTCCAAATGTGGCGTCACCAATGTCTTGTACACCTGTAGCATAACATCCCAACTTCTATACTCAGTACCCTGAATGATAATAATGGCCAATGTACCAAAAGCCTTTTTGACCACCCCATCTACCTGTGATGCCACTTTCAAGGAACTATGTACCTGCACTCCTAAATCCCTCTACTCTACAGAACTGCCTAGGGCCCTGCCATTCATTGTGAAGGTCCTGCCCTGGTTTGGCTTCCCAAAATGCAACACCTTGCACTTATCTGCATTAAACTCCGTTAACCATTCCTCAGCCATCTTGCCCAACTGATCAAGATCCTGCTGTAATTTCTGATAACCATCTTTGCTATCTATGATACCATTCACTTTCGTGTTATCTGCATACTTACTAACCATGCCTTCTATGTTATCCAAATCATTGATATAAACCACAAACAGCAATGTGCCCAGTACTAATCCCTGAAGCACATTATTAGTCACAGGCCTCCAGTCCGACAAACAATCTTCCACCATCACTCTCCACTTTCTTCCATTAAGCCAACTCTCTATCCAGTTGGCAGGTTCTCCCTGGATCTCATGCAATTCTCAGTCCCACTCCCACAATTATTTCTCTATGACCTTTTCTCTCCCGCTTACCCTTTAATAGCCACCTAGCAGAGCCCCTTCCTGTGTTAGGTAATCATCCTACTAACCAAGAAAGCATACCAATGCTTCTGTTTGCTCAGAAGGCAATGGAAATTTGGCATGTCTCCAATGACTCCTACAAATTTCTACAATGTGCCATAGAAAGCATCACAATTATGAAAGGTTGATCCATTATGCTGAGCCTTTAACCCATGGTTTGACGGGATTGGCGTCAGTAGTAAGGTTGCTGCCTGACAGTGCCAAAAGACCTGGGTTCGATCCTGACTATGGGTGGTGCCAGTGTGGAGTTTGTACTTTCTCCCTGTAATGGCGTGGGTTTTCTCCGGGTGCTCCAGTTTCCTCACACACTCCAAAGACGTACAGGTTTGTAGGTTAATTGGCTTCGTTAAAATTGGAACTTGTCCCTACCTTGTGTGTTGGATGGTGCTGGTATATGAGGTGATTGATCGTTGGTCGACACAGACTCGGTGGGCTGAATGGCCTGTTTCTGTGCTGTATCTCTAAAGATACTCTCCAGCCAGGAAGTGTCTCCTCGATCCACCCAGTCACTTCAGAGACCAGTCTTCTCCAGCCCTTAGAGGATAATTCCACATCTCCTTCAGGACTTCAGGGATCTGTATTGTGCTTTATTTTAGTCCGGTACATCTATACTCAGTAAGCAGAGTAACATTGTACCCAGCCCTCCTACTGCCGTCCTACCAAGACCCAAAACTTCAGATGCAAATCGAACATAGGCCAGGTGTCCAACTTTGTTTCCCCTCCCCCTCCTCCCCAGAAGCTCAGCTGTGGTTCCAGCCTAAGATCAGGTGTCTAGGTGTGGTTTTATCCAAGCCCAGTCCTCTAGCTGGGCATCTATCTAAGGCCTGGTGTCCAGCTGTGGTTTCATTTTCATCTTCATCTTCATCTTCATCCCCCTACCCCCACCTCTTTCAATAACCCGGGATAGCTCCCTTTAAGAGCCTTATTGCTTTTCAAGAGAAATCTTCTTCGACCACCATCTTCTTGATCTCAAATTGCCCTTGCACATTAATATACCCGGCACTGATATCCCTATCCCACCGTGTCCTTCTCGTTGGTGATAAAGATGCAAAGTATTTGTTCAGTATCTCGTGTACATTCTCTGACTTAAGGAATAATTTTTTCCGTTATCCTAGAGCAGCCCCAGTTCACCTCTTGTTTTATAATATAGATATAAGAAGCCTTGGGATTTTCTTTAATCTGACATGCCCATGGAATTTCATGGCCCCATTTGTCTCGTGTAATTGCCTGCTTGAGTTATTGCCTGCTTGAGTTCTTTCCTGCTTGTGTTCTTTCCTGCTTGCTTTATATTCCTCAAAGGCCTCGTTTGATTACATCTCCATAAACTTTTTTGTACAAATTTAGAACATCATTGGTCATCCAATTTTCCCTTTTACCCTGCCAACCTTATCCCCTCCTCCTTCCATGAAAATACCAGTGTTGAACTTTAATCAGCTGGTCTTTAAATGACTCTCACGTGTCTTTAAGTGACTTAACGAATAGCAGCTGCTCCCAATTTTCTCTCGCTAGTTCCTGCCTAATAATGTTGAAATCTGCCTTACCCCAATTGAGTACTTTCTTTCAAGGTCCAGACTTATCCTTGTTCATAACTGTTTTTAAACTTATGCAGTTGTGATCACTTTTCCCAAAACGTTCTTTCCCTCGTCAAGGACAAGAACACAGAAACGGCACAGCACAGGCCCGTCAGCCCAGAATATTCGTGCTGAACCAAAGTTAAACTGGTCTCACCTGCCTGTACATGACCAGAACATTGCGCAATACTCCAAATGCGGCCTAACCAAAATCCTATGGAGCTGCATCATGGCTTGCTGAAACTTATATTCAACGTGCCTAGCATTGAAGCCAAGCATATTGCCTTCTTTATCACCCAATCTACATGTGCTACCACCTTCAGTGAGCTGTGAACTTGGGCTCCATGAACCCTCTGCACATCAATGGTGTTAAGGGTCTTGCCATTAACTGTATACGTTCCCCTTACATTCAACCTCCCAAAGTGCAACATCTTTCACTCGCTCGGGTTAAGATGTATACTCTAGCGACATTACTCTAGATGAAACCCTTCTGAGCTCCACTTGTGAACCTCCCTGTCAGGATATTGGTTCCCCACTGTCCAACACTCTCTCGCTACACGGCTCTGACAGAGTGGCTGAGCACTATCCCATCCACAGTGCAGTGTTTTCTCAATACTGCCCATCAGACAGCGTGGGACTCCCTATTTAATTTATTGCAGTGGATTCTGAGAAAATTATTTATTTGCATTTGTATGGACAAGACTTGATTTGGGATAGTTACGTGGCTTTGTGCATGTGAAATAGTGTCACGCCAATTTGATTGCGTTATTTGAAGAGGTGACCAAGGGGACTCACCAGGGCAGGGCAGTGGACATTGCCTACATGGACTTTAGTAAGGAGTTTGGCAAGGTCCCACATGGTAAGATGGTCGAGAAGGTGAGGTTGCATTGTATTTAGGGGGAGCTAACCAGTTGGACATAACTTGGGTTGGTGGAAGAAGTCAGTTTAATGGAGGCTTGTCATTTAGATTGGAGGCCTGTGACCGACAGTGTGCCATAAGGATCAGTGCTGCCTCCACTGTTGTTTCTCATCTACATTAAGATTTGCATGGGCATGCATTTGGCATGATTAGTGAGTTTGCAGATGGCAACAGAATTTGGTGGTATAGTGGACAATGATACAACAGGATATTGATCAATTGGGAAAGTGGGCAAAGGACTGGCAGATGGAATTTAACATGGACAAGTTCAATTAACTTGTGGCGGCACCGACTGCAGTTGTGCAGCGGTAGAGTTGCTGCCTTACAGTGCCAGAGCCCCGGGTTCGATCCTGACTATGGGTGCTGTCTGTACAGAGTTTGTACATTCTCCCCGTGACCTGCATGGGTTTTCTCTGGGATCTCCGGTTTCCTCCCACACTCCAAAGACATACAGGTTTGTAGGCTAATAGGTTTTGTAAATTTTTAAATTGTCCCTAGTGTCTGTAGGATAGTGTTAGAGAGGGGGGAGGGGTCGCTGGTCAGCGCAGTCTCGGTGGGCCAAAGGGCCTGTTTCCGCACTGTATCTCAAAACTAAACTAAACTAAAGTGCTAAATAATGCATTTTGGAAAATTAAACCAGGGTAGCACATTCACAGGACATACACAGGGCTCTGGAGAGTTTTGTAGAATAGCGACACTGAGTACATAGTTCCCTGAAATGATGACACAAGTAGATGGTGGTGAAGAAAATTTATGGCATGCCTGCTTTTACTGGATAGGGTAATGGGTTCAGGGGTTATGGGGAGAAGGCAGGAGAATGGGGTTTAGAGGGAAAGATAGATCAGCCATGACTGAATGTCGAAGTAGACTTGATGGGCTGAATGGCCTAATTCTGCTCCTCGATCTTATGAACTTATGAGTACAAGAGGTGGGTCGTCATGTTACAGTCCCACTAATTGTTGGTTAGGCTCTATTTGCAGTGGTGTGTAGCAGTTCTGATTGCAACACAACATGTCCAAGCTGAAGAGGGTGCAGAACAGATTCATAAGGATGTTGTTTGGATTGGAGGGCTTGAGTTATAAGGAGATTCTGGATTAGCTTGTTTTTTTTCATTGGAGAGAAGGGAACTGAGAAATGACGTGAGAGACGTCTATAAAATAATTAGCATTTTAGTAGGAGTTGATGGCCAGTCTTTTGCCCATGGTAGGGGTGTCTAAAATTAGAGGGAAGAAGCTTAAAGTGAGAGGGAGGAGGTTTAAAGGAGATCTGTGGCGCAAGATCTTCACACACAGAGGAGTTGGTATCCGGAATGAGCTGCTAGAGAAGGTGGTGGAGGCAGAAACAACATTCTGAGGCATCTGGACAGGTCAGTGAATCAGTGGGGCGTAAGAGTGATATGCATGCACGATTAGTGTTGATAGGTCAGCATGGAGATGGTGGGCTGAAGGGCCTGTTTCTATGCTGCACAACACAGGCAGCAGGGTGGTGCAACGATAGAGTTGCTGCCTTACAGCGCCGGAGACCTGGGTTCAATCCCGACTACTGCTGCTGTCTGTACGGAGTTTGTACGTTCTCTCTGTGACCGCGAGGGTTTTCTCTGAGACCTTCGGTTTCCTCCCACACTCCAAATACATACAGGTTTGTGGGTTAATTGGCTTGGTATAAATGTAAACTGTCCCTAGTGTGTAGGATAGTTTTAATGTGTGGGATCGCTGGTCGGTATGGACTCGGTGTGCCGAGGGCCTGTTTCCACGCTATATCTCTAAACTAAACGGTAGCGCAGCGGTAGAGTTGCTGCTTTACAGCGAATGCAGCGCCGGAAACTCAGGTTCGATCCTGACTACAGGTGCTGCACTGTAAGGAGTTTGTACGTTCTCCCCGTGACCTGCGTGGGTTTTCTCCGAGATCTTCGGTTTCCTCCCACACTCCAAAGACGTACAGGTATGTAGGTTAATTGGCTGGGTAAATGTAAAAATTGTCCCTAGTGGGTGTAGGATAGTGTTAATGTGCGGGGATCGCTGGGCGGCACGGACTTGGAGGGCCGAAAAGGCCTGTTTCCGGCTGTATATATATGATATATGATATATGATATGATATGACTCTGTGACACTGAAATGGGGTTGTCAGATTGGGTTATGGCTCCTGGATCATTTTGGTACCTACAGCCCTGTCTCACCGAGGCCAAACTTGCACTTGATGTGCAGTGAAGGCTCAGCCCAGACTGTGAACAAAATATGGTGCAGGTGCATGTAAAGTAACACGTATGTTACTTTAATTGACACACGAATCAACATCAGAAAATAGAAGCGACATCTTCCTTTAGTTCACACTGGCACTGTAATGGGACTTGCCGTAGGAGGCCACTGGGGTTTCCTGGCTTGATGCAGCTTGGGAGGTTGTGAATGAATCTGGTGAGTAATCCCATGGATGCTGTGGAGGTGGATGGTGTGGTGCTGTGTTTTTGTACAGGGTGCACCACATCGTGGACACAACAGGACTGCCCCGTGGCTGACCCATTGACTCTGTCTGGCCCACTGAACTCATCTCCGAATACCTTGATTCCATCCTATTCCCCCCCCCTCCCCATGACCAGTCCCTTCTGACCTACTACATCCAGGACACAGACACCCTTCAGCTCTTTAATAACTTTTCATCCCGAGACCCCTATTGCGCCATCTTTACACGGACGTCCAGTACCTGTACACCATCCCCCACCAAGAAGGCCTCAAGGTCCTCCGGATCTTCCTTTAACAGAGATTCATTCCATTTCCCTCTACTAACACTCTCCTCTGTTCTCATCCTCAACAACTATTTTGAATCCTTACTTTCTTCAAGTTATGTGTTGCCAGGGGCCCCAGCTGTGCCTGCATTTTCGATGGTTACATCAAACTCCCCTCACCTGTATCTCACTTGCCAGGCTTTGTCCGGCCCCCCACCTCTCTTCCTGCTTTCATGTATCCATGTTCTTCAAAGATGCTGCCTGACTCGCTGAGTTACTCCTGCACTTAGTGTCTTTTTTTTTGTAAACCAGCATCTGCAGTTCCCTGTGTCTCCAGAGAACACACACCTGGCACCTGGAAAAGTTGGAACCTGAGTCTCTCTCTGTTTTTCTGTCCCTCTGTCTCTCTGTTGCTGTCTCTTTCTCTGCCATCCAGAGAAAACCAATGTGGCAAACACCACAGAGACGGTGCCCGAGGCTATGATTTCACCTGAATCGTCGAAAAATTGATACTCAAGAGGAGGCTATTCAGCCCATCATTCCTGTGGTGGGACCTGATTATTTTTGTATGCAGATATTTTTTCCTCCATAAGTAGATATATAGTTCCAGTCGCCTTTGCGAGACAGCAGACCTGGAGAAACTGAAACACTGAGAGCTGCCAGACCATGTGCCTCTTATTTATTCTGCTCTCTGATCACACTGTGAACATCCACAAGCATCTTGTGCAGAACCATTACACAGCTTCCCCCTTTTTGAAGAGCCATGTATTTTCATTATTTACAAATTTAACCTATTCATGGACTCTCTGAGTCTCTTCGATCTCCTCCTGGGAAGTTTTTGTCGTGAAGCAGGCATTGCCCCTTGATGTAACTCACCTTGCACCTTGCTCAGTCCACACTGGGACAACTTCTGGACCCTTCTGTATTTCCTTTAATTTCTTTCTGCAGGACTTCTGTAGGTGCAATCTCACCTTTCCTGTAATGCGGTGACCAGAACTGTGCACAGTGCTCAGGTTGTGGCCCAATGAGTATTAATACAGCTCCTGTGTCTGTCTTTGTTTATTATTGTCATGTGCACTGAGATACAATGAAGAACTGTTTTGCACACTGCCCAAACAGATCATACCATGCATGAGTTATTGCAATAGGTAATGCAAAAGACAAAATAAACAGAGTGCGGAATATAGTGTTACAGCTGCAGAGAAAATGCAGATAAAAAACTATTTGCACAGCTAAATAAGGAAAGCACTCCTTATGCCTTTTTAACCACTTTATTGACTGCTGAGTTCCTGTGGACCCTCTTTCCTCCACACTATTCTCCCATTTACTGTATGTTTCCTGGTTTGAATTTTTCCAGGTTAAATTCCATCTACCACTTCTCTGCCCGACTGGGGCGGCACAGTGGCGCAGCTAATAGAGGGACTGCCTCATAGCTCCGTAGACCTGGGTTCAATCCTGGCCTTGGGTGCTGTCTGTGCTGATTTTGCATGTTCCCCCTCTGATTGCATGGGTTTTCTCCAGGTGCTCCAGTTTCCTCTGACATCCCAAAGATGTGTAGGTTGGTAGATTAATTGGCCACTGCAAATTGGCACAAATGAGTAGGTGAGTCATAGTTGTTGTGAATGTGGACAGGATAAATGCTGCCTGGATTAGAGTGGATTAGATTATAGTTATAAGGAGAGGTTGGGCTAACTTGGATTGTTTTCTCTGGAGTGCCAGAGGCTGAGGAAACATGATAGAAGTTTATAAACATGTGCAAAGTATAGATAAGGTCGACAGTCAGACCTTTTCTTCCCAGGGTGGAAACGTCAAATATCAATGGGCATAGCTTTAAGGGATCTTATCGAAACGTATAAGATTATTAAGGGGTTGGACACATTAGAGGCAGGAAACATGTTCCCACTGTTGGGGGGGTCACAGTTTAAGGATAAGGGGGAAGTCTTTTAGGACCGAGATGAGAAAACATTTCTTCACACAGAGAGTGGTGAGTCTGTGGAATTCTCTGCCACAGAAGGTAGTTGAGGCCAGTTAATTGGCTATATTTAAGAGGGAGTTAGATGTGGCCCTTGTGGCTAAAGGGATCAGGGGGTATGGAGAGAAGGCAGGTACAGGTTACTGAGCTGGATGATCAGCCATGATCATATTGAATGGCGGTGCAGGCTCGAAGGGCCGAATGGCCTACTCCTGCACCTATTTTCTATGTTTCTATGTTTCTATGCAATGGTTTCAGGCTTCCTTGTCTTCACAGTTGCCTCTTTTCTTTGACGGTTGCAATTCAATGAAGGCTCCCATTCTGTAGGAGCACACCTTGCTTCTCCTGAACCTTGCTTTGTGTCTGAGCAAACGCCTGAACCCTTCTCCCATTGCTCGAAGATTTTCTTCTTCAATACTTGTAGCTCAACTGCACATCCAGCAAAAAATCCTATTAAGCCTTCTACTGCGTCGCTTGAAAGGTCTTTGATGATAATTTCACATCACTTGGTAATAAAGAATCTGCTGTGTATTCATGCCTCAATATTGTAAACTCTCTTTGTCCACATTCAGCTGAGTTAATGCATGTGACAAACCTTGTCTGGTGACTAGGTTTGCCAAAGCTGCAAATCCTGTGAGGTGGACTGGGAGCATTTAGTGGCATGGTTCAATATCTCCTTGTAATTAAGCAGGCGGATAAGAAAGAACATAGAACAGTTCAGCACAGGAGTAGGCCCTTCGACTCACCATGTCTGTGCTGATCTTGATTTCAATCTAACAAACCCCATTCAACTGTACATGGTCTGTATCCCTCTATTCCCTGCCTGTTCATGCGTCAGTCTAAATGTCTTTTAAATGTTGCTATTATGTCCGCTTTAACCACCTCCCCAGGCAGCACATTCCAGACCGACCACTCTCTGTGTGAAGAAAAGCTTAGCCCAAACATCTCCATTAAAATAGCTGCGTCTCCCCTTGTTTCCACCCTGATAAAAATCCCATCTATCCCATCTATACCTCTCGTACTTTTATGTAGTTCTATCAGGTCAACACTCCGAATCTCCAGAGCATGGGCTTGTCTTTTAGGCACCATTGTTACCTAGTCATCTACCACCATTGTTACCTAGTCATCTATCTGCCTTCTTTTCACTAGAAACCCATTTCATGATAATTAATTTAATGGTTCCTCTCAAAGCACACAGGGCATGTCAGATGTTAGAATAGTGGGTTTGTGTCCATGCTTTGATGTGCATTAAGCCTGAATTCCTTGGGAGTGCTGTTAGAGTAAGCCTGGACGACTGACTGCAGCGTATAGATGGTGTGGACTGCAGTCACCATATACTGGTGTGGAGAGAATTTACTCACCCACATTGCTCCGTACACCTACCACCCTCTGTGTGAAACAACTTGCTCATGTCCTCTTTAAATCTTTCTCCTCTTACCTTAAATTCAGGTCCTCTAGTTTTAGTGTAGGAAGAAACTGCAGATGCTGGTTTACACCAAAGATAGACACAAAATGCTGGAGTAACTCAGCGGGACAGGCAGCATCTCTGGTGAGAAGGATATTTTATGATTTATGAGGACGTTGCCAGGGCTAGAGGATGTGAGCTATAGGGAAAGGTTGAGTCGGCAGGGTCTCTATTCCATGGAGCGCAGGAGGATAAGGGGCGTTCTTATAGAGGTGTATAAGATCATGAGAAGAATAGATCAGTTAGATGCACAGATTATTTTGCCCAGAGTAGGGGAATCGAGGACTAGAGGACATAGGTTCAAGGTGAAGGGGAAAAGATTTAATAGGAATCAGAGGGGTAACTTTTTCACACAAAGGGTGGTGGGTGTATGGAACAAGCTGCCAGAGGAGGTAGTTGAGGCTGGGACTATCCCATCGTTTAAGAAACAGTTAGACAGGTACATGGATAGGACAGGTTTGGAAGTATATGGACCAAGCGCAGACAAGTGGGACTAGTGTAGCTGGGACATTGTTGGCCAGTGTGAGTGCGTTGGGCCGAAGGGCCTGTTTCCACACTGTATCACTCTATGACTATGAATGGGAGACAATTCAGGTCGAGACCCTTCTTCAGTCTGAGAGTCAGGGGAGAGGAAGACTAGAGATATTAAAGGGTAAGGTGTGAAAACAACAGATCAAAGCAGACGATGATCAAGGAAATGTAGAATGGTTCATTGCTAGCTAAGGTGAAGATGACAACGAGGCATACAATCAGTAAAGTTAATCAGGAGGACAGCAAAACTGGTCAAAGAACTAGGGTGGGGGAGGGACAGAGAGAGAGAGGGAAAGCAAGGGTCACTTGAAGTTAGAGAAATCATTATTCACCGCTCGATTGTAAACTGCCCAAGCGAAATATGAGGTGCTGTTGCTCCAATTTGTGTTGGGCTTTACTCTGACAGTGGAGGAGGCCCATGACAGAAAGGTCAGTGTGGGAATGGGTGGGGGAGTTAGTGTTCAGCGACTGGGAAATCACGTAGGCCTCGGCAGACTGAGCAGAGGTGTTCAACAAAACGATCTCTGAGCCTGCGCTTGGTAACGCTGATACATTGCAGTCCATACCTGGAAGTAGGTGAGGTTGGAGGAGGTGCAAGTGAACCTCTGCCTCATCTGAAAGGACTGTTGGGGCCCTTGGACAGAGTCAAGGGGGGAGGTATAGAGACAGGTGTTACATCTCCTGTGGTTGCTGTGGAAAGTACCTGGGAGCGGGTGGTTTGGGTGGGAAGGGATGAGTTAACCAGGGAGTTGAGGAGGGAATGGTCTCTGTGGAAAACGGAAAGGGGTGGAGATGGGAAGATGTGGTTAGTAGTGGGATCCCGTTGGAGGTGGCGAAAATGCTGGAGGATTATGTGCTGTATGGGGTGACAGGTGAGGACTCGGGGGACCCTGTCCCTGTTGCGTCTGGGGAGAGGGGGAGAAAGAGCGGAGCTACGGGATACCAAGGAGACCTGTGTGAGTGGAAGAGGGGAATCCGCGTTCCCTAAAGAATGAGGACATCTCGGATGTCTCGTTATAGTCTTCCCTACCCTGAGAACAAAAAAACACCATCCATCTTATCCATGTCCCTCATGATTTTATAAACTTCTGTAAGGTCATTACTCAGTCTCCTTTGCTCCTGGGAAAACAGTCCAAGCCTATCCATTCAAGCTGTCCAGTCCCAGCGACATCTTTGTGAATCTTTCCTGTGAGCTTTCTAGCTTAATCATATCCTTCTTATAGCTACCAGAACTGCACACAGTACTCCAGGAATGGTCTTACCAATGTCTTGTAACATGACTTCCTAACTCTTGTGCTCTGTGCCGCATCAGATAAAGGAAAGTATGGCAAATGCCTTCCTCACCATCCCATCTACTTGTGTTGCCATTTTCAGGGAACTATTTACATGCACCCCTAGGTGTCTCTGTTCTACAACACTCCCCAGGGCCCATCCACGTGCTAAGCATGTCATGCACTGGTTTAACTCATAGAAATGCATCACTTTGTATCTGAAATAAAAACAGATGTTGGAAACACTCAGCAGTTCAGGCAGCATATGTGGCAAGGGAAACAATTTTAGGTTACGATACGATACAAAATAACTTTATTTATCCCAGGGGGAAATTGGCCAATAAAACACAACAAGGTACATGAAACACAAAATCAAAGTGATGAATGGAAAGTCCAGGATTGGGGATATGCAAAGTCAGTCTACCCCGCGACAGAAGGGGGAGGAGTTGTACAGTTTGATAGCCACAGGTAAAAAGGATCCTCTGTGGCGTTCTGTGGTGCATCTTGGTGGAACCAGTCTGTTGCTGAAGGTGCTCCTCAGGTTGACCAGTGTGACATAACTGATAACCATAAGTTGTTCTATTTTCTGACTGTTGTGACAGTATATGTTTTATTTGGTCAGTTTTTTGCCTGTACGTGTTTCCGCGTTCACTGTGCCCTTTGTCAACGGCACTCAGATGAACTGTGAATGCCCACAGTGAATGCCCAATGCCCGGTAAAATAAAGACTACCTAAACCACCCCTCCCAACCCTTCCTGATTTAGCGGAAAGTTTCCGCTCTCTTATTTCATTTCCGCCATTCCGATTTCGCCTCACATTTTTCCGCAAAACAGTCGGTAATTGCAATTTGTTAATTCGGCCGCTAGAGGTTGCTCGGGGTTCTGCGAGCAACCCCACCGCCCTGGAAGTCTCCCCGAAAATGTGGCAACTAGGCTGGGCAAGGCAGCCAATCTCGACCTCATCGGGACTTCCCCATGGTTGAATTTGCAACCTGTGGCCAGGGCACTGGAACTCCAGCCCAGCCGACTCTTTCCGATTTCCTTGGCCAGCTGGATAATCCAGCAAAGCTCTGGAACCAAGAGTGCCAGAAAATTAGTGGTGGAACTGCAATGGGTGAATATTAAATTTAAGTGCAAGATGATATAACTATATCAATTAATTAAGATGGGGTTAAAATATAAAATTGGGCTGATTATCAATTAATGTGCAAATTTACTTCAACAAGTACTTCGTCGAGTTGCATATATCAGCTCTTTCTTCATAACTTAGTCATATATTTTATGACCATTGTTCTTTTATTCAATACCAAGAGAATTGGGATGTGTAAGGAAAAAGTGAAATAGAAAAAACAAAACAAAACAATTTCTTCTTTGTTTTGCAAAAAGTATCTCTGTTCAATAGCCTTTCTATAAATAGCAGAATATACCCATGGTAGGCCTGACATTGTACATATAGTCCAAGAACTACAGACTGTTGGAAATAATAGTAATTTTTCACACATGAATGTAGCGCAACACTTGTGCGCATTTGGCGGGCATACTATTTTTTTTGCTGAAAAGTTGCATTACGCGCCATATTATGAATTTTGATGTAAAATTCTGAATTTTGGACATCAAAATTATGAATTTGTAAAATCAAATGTTGGGAGGTCTGCAAAACCCAATTCTTCATCGTTTGCACCAACCCCAACACTGCATAGTCTTCCTGATCTTTTTAGTGACTTTTTGCTGTGAACACACCCTCAGTGAGAATTCATGCCACCACTTCCTCTGGTCAACCACCTTGTCCTGTGGCTTGCAGAAATGTGTTCCTTTTTCAAACAGTCCTTCTGTTTTAAATTGACATGAGTGTGGTGGTTGGCTGTGGTTAAATCCACAACTGAATATCCCACTTGTTATGCCCAAGCAGTCTAGTAATTAACCCACAGTTTTATTTTACTGTGGCAAGTTTCCATAATGTAGTACTGCACATCAAGATAGAAAATTGTGGAAACATTGAGCAGGTCATGCATTATCTGTGTAGAGGAAACAGATTTAGCATTTCAGATTTTAAGGTCGTTTGTCAGAATTGGGAAAGAGAATAAAAACATTAGTGTGAATTTGCTGAGGAGTTTACGGGATTACTACTAGAGCGAAGTGGCCAGATCAAATGGATTAGAGGTGATGACACTTATTTGCCTGTGTTACCCAGAGGCTTCTGGATATGCCCAGCAGGCCAAGCTACACTAATGAAAAGAGAAAATCTGAGCCACCCTTACAGATGGGTGACTCAAAAATAGTCGGTTTCTTATATAGACTGAAAGCACAGTGAGGCGCATGCAGCCGACACCTCACAGCTCCAGTGACCCGGTTCAATCCTGATCTCCAGTGCTGTCTTTGTGGAGTTTGCACCTTCTCCCTGAGAGAGAGGGTTAGATTTAGCTCTGAGGGCTAAGGGAATTAAGGGATATGAGGAAAAAACGGAACGGGGTACTGATTTTGGATGATCAGCCACGATCATATTGAATGGCGGTGCTGGCTCAAAGGGCCGAATGGCCTACTTCTGCACCTATGTTTCTATGTTTCCCTATGACTGTGAGGGTTTCCTTGGATGCTCTGGTTTTCTCTCATGAGCGAAATATGTGCGGGTTGGTGGCTTAATTGGCACAGGAAATTATCCCTAGTGTGTTTGTGATGGTAGAATCTGGAGGGAGTTGTTGGAAGTTTATGGAAAATATAATTGAGTTGGCATAGGGATTAGTGTAAATGGGTGCTTTATGGTTGATAGGGACTTGGTGGGCCGAGCGGCCTGTTCCTGTGTTTCATGACTCCAGGTTAAGGTTTATTATTGTCACCTATACTGAGGCACAGTGAAAAGCTGTGATTTGCATGCTATCCAAACAGATCACTCATAACACACATAGATACAATCAGTTCAAACTCAAGTACAAAAGGTACAGCAAAGGGAAAGATACAGAGTGTAGAATGCAACAGGCTTCCTCCCTCAAATGACTTAAGTGAACTGGAAGGAATTTTAAAACAATCACTGAAACTGGATCTGATTTTTTGGTGATATTTACTTAAATCTTTGGATTTAAATCTCACAGCTAATGTGGAGGAATTGAAACCCATGATCCTGGTTCAAAGGTCTGGCTGCTGATCTTGTAACTCTATAACCCAATCACAAAACTACAAAGAAAGCAATTCATGTGCATTTCTGAGTGGTAGTTGAGATATTAAACATTATGCTCTGGGGGCAAGATCTGTAAGGTCATATACTTTTGTTTCAAATAAGCATCTATATGCTAAAAATCTTGTTTGTTTGTTTGTTTGTTTGTTCCTGAACTTCAGCCAACACGGTACACGATAGCGTGACAATTTTAGGGCCACCTTACTCACCGTCATCCCTTTGGTGCTAATGGAAGAAGTTTCATTGAAATAGGTGTTATATTTTTCAAGTTATTCACATTTTAAAGATGAAATCTATCTCCTAGGGAGGGAGGGAGGGGGAGGGAGGGAGGGGGAGGGAGGGAGGGGATGGAGGGGGGGAGGTGGGAGGATAAGGGAGGTTGAGGGGATGGAGTGGGGGGGAGGGGTAGGGGAGGGGGGAGAAGGGAGGGGGAGAGGAGAGGGTGCTGCAGTAATGCAGGAGAGGTTTGGGCCCAACAGGTCCACTTGGTCTAGTATTGTATAAAGTGAGACTCTCATGTTATGAAGCTGTACTGCTGCACCTATTAAACGATCCTTTAACCCTTGGGCCACCAGCGACGTCAAGTTAAGTTTATTACCTTATGCACATGTACGGTGAGGTACAGGTACGATTAAGTTTTGCATGCAGTAGCATTAGAGGCCATTAATCCAGACAACACAACAAAACGTAAATTGTATATAAATGACATATAAATTCTATCGGACAGCAAAACAAAAAACCCCCCAGCAAAAATACAAGACAACAGTGCAAAAATACACAATTGGAAAACAAGTCTATAGTAATACAAGAGGTGGGCTGTCGGGTTCTGGAGGTTGGTTCAGGAACCAGATAGTTGTAAGAAAGTAGCTGTTTCTGAACCTGATGGTGTGGGGACTGGTATTCAGAGAGAAGAGGGCATGGCCCGGATGGTGGAGAGCCTTGATGATAGATGCTACCTTCTTGAGGCAGTGCTTCATAGAGATGTTTTCGATGGGGGTGTCGGGCTGTACTCGTGATGGACCGTGATGGCTGAGTTCACCACTCTTGGCAATCTCTTGCATTCCGTGCATTGGAAATGCCGAACCAGGCCACGATGCAACCAGTAAGTAAGATCCCATAGAACATCAGCACAGAAATGTCCCTTCAACCAACCGCTCTAAAATGTATAACCTGGTCGTTTTCACATTGCTCTGTGCAAATTAGCTGCAGTTCTGACTTTACATCAGTGAAGAATTAGGAGGTTGGGGAGGGAAAGGAATGTGGGGATCCTGAGATCTGGAGAGGGTATTTAATAATACCCAGGGCCCCTTAATTAGGACCCATGGGTAAAATATATTGGGACTGAAATGGAAACGGGCTGGGATTGTGAGAAGCAAAGGGAAAATTTGACATGATATTTATTCACACCGGTGTGAGTTGAATCACTTAATGATGCTGGTTGGCGATTATTTATCCATCTAATTAAGATTTCCAATTTCCTTGGAGTCATTAAATGTAGTTTATTTAAAACTGTTTGTTGTGCCTCTGAAGGAAGTGGCTTGGTGTAAAAACAAGTTTACAACTCCCAGCATGGAGGATCTTTTTCAGAATAGAGGACCCGAAAGATTTTATTTTACTGCAGAAACATTATTTCATTGATAATTGGGCATTTCCCACTCGATTTTCCTCTTCCTCCTTGACTCACACCCCTCTGGAAGCTGATCCTGACATTCACTTGTGTCCACTCTCCCCAGTAACAGGGTCAACTGTCCCATCAAAACTCTGGTACAGCTGCAACAAGCCCCCCTGGGGTCTGAATCCAAGTGTCCACTTCCTCCCCTTCCCTTCTTCCTTGTTTTTGAAGATAATCATGTTCCCTGACAGCCAATGGAAGAATTGGCTTGGGGAATGTGGAATCTCATTGGATCCTAGGATGCCTAAGACCTGTATTACGAGAGGCCAAAGGATCGTACACAACAAAATAGGAGCAGGAGTAGGCCACACGCCCCCTCAAGCTTGCTCCAAATATTTAGTGCAATCATGGCTAATCTAGGCACTGTGTATTTTGGCTTGTACGATCGTGACGTTTGATGTGGATAAATGTGAGGTTATCCACTTTGTTGGCAAGAACAAGAAGGCAGATTATTTTCTGAATGGTGTCAGATTAGGAAAAGGGGAGGTGCAATGAGATCTGTGTGTCCTTGTACATCAGTCACTGAAAGTAAGCATGCAGGTACAGCAGGCAGTGAAGAAAGCAAATGGCATGTTTGCCTTCATAACGAGAGGATTTGAGTATAGTAGGTCCTACTGCAGTTGTACAGGGCCCTGGTGAGACCGCATCTGGAGTATTGTGTGCAGTTTTGGTCTCCTAGTTTGAGGAAGGACATTCTTGCTATTGAGGGAGTGTAGCGTAGGTTCACCAGGTTAATTCCTGCGATGGTAGGATTGACATATGATGAAAGAATGGATCGACTTGGCATATATTCACTGGAATTTAGATGAGAGGGGATCTTATAGAAACATATACAATTATTAAGGGATTGGACAGACTAGATGCAGGAAAAATGTTCCCGATGTTGGGGGAGTCCAGAACCAGGGGTCACAGTTTAAGAATAAGCGGTAGGCCATTTAGGACTGAGATGAGGAAAAACGTTTTCACTAGGGAGTTCTGAATCTCAAGATTTCAAGATTTCAAGATTTCAAGATCAATTTATTGTCGCATGTACCAATTAAGGTACAGTGAAATTTGAGTTACCATACAGCCATACTAAGTGAAAGTGGTAGTCCATAAATTCCATTGATAAACCATCAGGTGGCGCCACCACAGTGGCTGCCTCGCCAACAGTCTGTCTGTCCTTTCTATTGTTTTCATTATTTTAAGTTTGTGTTAATAGTATGTTTTAGTGTTTCTTGGCTTGTTTTATGTGGGGGGGTGGGGATTGGGGGGAACCTTTTTTTTCAATCTCTTACCTCGACAGAAATGCGATTTTTCTCAGTATCATATCTACGGCCCCTCTGCAGCCTAACATGGAGGAGTAGGCGGCCTTTTCAGGAGACCGGCCCGGCGCTTCAAGCCGCGGGCATAAGATGTATCTACCACCAAGCCACAAGGTTCTTATTTGTTCTGTAACAAAAGTGGTCACTCATTGGGGGGGGGGGGTGTCCACAGATCAAGGAAAAGAAGTCACTGGAAAAGTCAGAAAGTGGCCATTACATTTTAAGTAAGAACTAGCTCCATGAGTGAGACTGGAGACTGGATTGTGAATCAACTGGACGGAACAAGGATTGCTTTATTTCACAAGCCTAACGCCAAATCCCACAGACTGGATAAGGTCATCACCTGCGCTAATCTGACTAACGGAGATTGAAAACCGCAAAAGCCAACGCGAAGGGAAAGTGAGTATGTACAGCATTAAGGTTTAGTGGAGAAGCTATATGTGAGAAGCTGTATTGAAAAACGGCTACTGTAATGGAGAATTGAGAACAAAGAAGTGACCTTGAGAATCGCACAATATCAGTTGTTTTGAATATTTGTGCTGCTACGACTTTACGTCACCGCGTCTTAAAGGGATAGTGTACGTATGTCTGTGGTCAGATCTGATGCTCAGTCACAAGATGGCGATGTTGGAAAGGATTCTGAAAAGGAAAAAAGGGTTATTAAACACACTGCCAAAGGCTTGGAATCGCTCATTGAAAAGCACCAAAAGAGAAAAACCTCGAGGTTTCAGAAGCTATCAAGTTAATGGAAATTTAAAGAGCTCATGGAATCAAAGGAAAATGTTAATGAAGTACAATCTAACCTGATTCAATTAATCAAGCTCTGTGATGAAGTCAAAGAAAATTACGAGTCATTGGTGAAGTTACCACTGCCTGAAGATGTACTCGAAAAGCAAAATCAGTGGGTTCAACAATAAATGGAAGCTTTTATCGGTTTTATACAAGATGTAAAGGTGTGGTTATCTGAGGTTGGTCAGCAAACACATGCTCCATTGGTGGAAGTGTCATACAATAGAGTGTTGTAAACTCAGATGACATTGGACCTGATGACAGTGTTTCAAATATCTTAAAACCTAAATTAAGCCACAAATCTAGTTCTTCATCATGTGCAACTTCAAGTGTAAGAAAATAACTGTAGATGCTGGTACAAATCGAAGGTATTTATTTCACAAAATGCTGGAGTAACTCAGCAGGTCAGGCAGCATCTCAGGAGAGAGTGAATGGGTGACGTTTCGGGACGAGACCCTTCTTCAGACTGAAGAAGGGTCTCGACCCGAAACATCACCCATTCGCTCTCTCCTGAGATGTGCATCTTCAACATTCTCTGCTCACATTATAGCTCAGGCAGATAAGGCTGCTCTCATGAAACGGGCTGCCACCCTGAAAGACAAGCATGAGATTGAGGCACAAGAAGAACAATTGGAAGAAGAACAATTCAAAATAAAAGAAGAACAATTGAAAAGAGAGAAAGAACAGAAGAGACAAGAAGAACAATTGAAAAGAGAGGAAGAACAGAAGGGAATTGAAAATAAAAGAACAACTGAGAAGAAAGAAAGAACAACTGGAACTAGATGCTGAACTGGCAGCAACCAATGCAAGAATTAATGTACTTGAGGCCATGAGATTAAGAAGCAGCTCTAGAGTATCTGATGGGATGAACTCTTATTTGAGAAAAAGAACTGCTCAAAAGGAAACATCAGCTAAATTAGATCCACATGCAGCTGAATACCTGCATGATTAAGTGCAACAAAGACAGAATATGTTGACAAGAACTGAATCTTCCTCCCAGCAACATGTTGTTAGACCAAAATAAACAACTCAAGGACCATCTGCCGGAGCTCATGATAGGACCCATCTAACTCAACACTCTCTTCAAAGGCAAAATGTAAAGACTTATAAGCAAAAGCATATGCAGGGGCATGTTCACACTACACGCCCTGTACCGAATGATGGAAACCAAGTTGATATCTGTAACCTAATTCAGAAGCAAAATGACATCACTGTTCTTCTGGCTCAACAAAATCTTTCTTCTACTCTACCACCAGAGAGACATTCCTGTTTATAATGGTGATCCTTTGCAGTATGAAGTTTTCATCACGGCATTTGAGAGAGGAGTGGAAAGAAAGACTAATGATAACAGTTTCTAGAGCAATACTAAGAGCAACATCTTGGAAAGACAAATAACAAAGATATGTCTGCTCCAAAAAGCTGAGACCTGAGTACAGCAAAGACTGGTATCCCTAAAGATTGAAGGATCACTAAAATATATTAAATGCCAACACATAGTACATACCTTTTTTTGATTATGTGTAAAGTTCTTATAGCTCCTTTTAACGTTTATTGGTAATTGTTTTGTTACATACTTAGAACAATTAGGGACCGTGTGTAGGAGCCATTTATGTTTAGACTAGCTACTGTTGGCATATTATATTATTTTGTCTAGATATATCTTCCCGTATTATTTTGGGCACTTGGGGGCGGTTATTAGATGTTCAGGGTGGTGTTTACATATGGGCATAAGGGACTGGGAGAGTGGCCAGGTACAAGGAGGGAGAGCAAACAGTTCTTACTTAAAATGGAATGGCAACTTTCCGACTTTTCCAGTGACTTCTTTTCCAATTGCCATTACTACACAGGGAGTCGGAGTGATCTTACGCAGTCCCAGCAGAACAGATCTTCCAGTCGATTTTTCCAGTTTAATTAGTTGTTTATTGAAGTAGTTGTACAAACAAGGAGATGAACATACCAGGCTATACTTATTTTGCATACAAGTCGTAGCTGGCTGCTCTGTCCCTGGTCTCGTCCCAGGTCTCAGTGTCTTCAAAGACCTGGACAGACCATCGACTGGAAACATACTTTTTGTTTATGTTAATCCTATTCAACAACAGATGGTTAATACAAGTCAAACACAATACAAGGGCATCTTGACATTATTCTATCTCACCTTTTAGCCGGCCAGCGCCACCATCCCTTCTCCGAGCCAATCGTAAGCCCTCCATTTACAGTAACATTTCTATGCTACTAGCGGTAGGGGGCATGGGTGATCTACTGTAACTTCTCACAAAGGAAAGACAAGCTCTACTATTTCATGTTAACCTTTACCATCCACCCTTCAACACATTCCCAGACAAGAGGTAATACGTCCAATCTTACTTTGTGATTCCCACGAACCTCTTCTGCACCTGGTCAACAAGAGATGCCAATTGTCACATCCAAACATCCTTTCGTTACCTTGTTCAACTCCAATCAAAATTAAGTAAGGGCGGATATTAATTTTTCTTCCACAGTTCCCTCCTTGTTGATCTTGATGATCTACACTTATAGTAAGAAAGGATTTTAATATTTTCTCTCATTAATCAGTTGCAAAAATGGAGGCATACGTGTCCGATTATAATTTTGGTTCAAACCTGTCCTTGAGCTCGCAAAGGGATACCTCCTTCAGCAGGCGTAGGGATATGGGCACAAACCCAACATTCTACTCAGATAAGGAAGCTTCTTTTTCTTACAGCTGCGAGTTCACTGTGTTCTGTGTGTAAGTTGTTCGCTGACTTTCATACTCCAACTTCTACCTTCCTCCTGTTTCTTGTAACTATCTAAATGCCCCACTTCACCCTCATATCCTCTCTGATCCCATATAATGTTAGTATATTCATAAGTATTTAATTAATACTACAAAGATAGTTAATAAGGAATATGTCTACATTTTGACACTTTTTTATCACAACAGAATTTTACGGTTCTTGAGTTTCCTTCTCCTCGAGGGTTCCGTCTGAATGATACAGTTTACATCTGGTGGCATGTACCCAATCGGGTTTTTCTTTTACTTTTACTGCTGTTCGCGTTGTTAGCAGCACCAAATATGGTCTTTTCCATCTAGGAGAGAAAGAATCATTGTTTATTGCTCACACATAAACCTGATCTCTTGGTTTAAACGGGTGCATATTTCCTTCTGCCGGAGGGACCTGTGCCTCCTTAACTTTTTCATAGACTTTACCAACTATTTCACACATGGTTTGAGCATATCTTAAGGATTTTTCATCATTCCATACCAGGGCTACCTTCTCACGAGGGTCGGGTTCCTGTTGTCAAAGGTCACCCCATCAAAATCTCGCGAGGTGTTAGGCCTGCGTTTCTATTTTTCTGATTTCTCAGGGCAAACATCACTACGGACATGGCATCTGACCACAACAACCTATTTTGCTGGCATACTTTGGCCAAAGTAGCTTTTATCTCCCCATTTACTCTTTCTACCATCCCTGAGGAGGGTGGTTGATATGGTATGTGTAATTTCCACTGGAACCCAAGAGCCTTCGACAAGTTCTGAACGAATTTACTGGTGAAATGAGTTCCTCGGTCACTGTTTATTCCCATGCGTATCCAGAATCTAGGTATTAATTCTTTCATTGAAATATTGACTACCGTCCTTGCATCATCCCTCCTTGTGTGGTGTGCTTCCACCCATCTGGAAAACGTATCAACTATGACCAGAATGTACTTTAAACCCTTTGCTGCAGGCATATGTACAAAATCAATTTGCAAATTTTCAAAAGGCATTTCAGGTGGTAGGTGATCAAATTTTGCAGGCACCTTCCCTCTATTATTTTGTTGACACACCAGACACGTTCTTGCAACTTTATCAATTATGACTGATATACCTGGTGCATACCGTTGCTGGGACAATGCGTGTGCCATCCCCCCTTTTCCCATGTGAGCCTGTCCATGAGCAAGGCGAGACAGGGGCAAAAATAGGCTCCTGGGGCAAACTACCCGACCATCAGGGTGAACTCAGACAATGGGGTCTTGATAACACCCTGCTTTACTCCAGGAATTATTTTCCTGGAGTGATGCTGGGCTCTGGGCATCCTGTAACTGGGTTACATCAATGCTAACCGGGAGCTTCCTTTGTGCTGCAGACTTAATTTTAACCATTTGTAATTGTGGGGTTTGCCTGAGGGCAACCTGTTTGGCTACAAACAGCTGATCTGTTTCCCTTTGATACATCATCATCCGATGATGCATGAACTTCGCATTTAATAACTGCAATTAGCCGTGGCAATTGAATAGCATCCAATGAATTTAAGACCAGTTTATCAAGCTTAATAGTCTTTCCTGTTGATGTGATGAATCCTCTATTTTTCCATAACTGTCCAAAGTCATGTACAACTCCAAACACATAGCGAGGATTCGGCGTAGATGTTAGCACTTTTATCTTTTAGAAACATAGAAACATAGTAAATAGGTGCAGGAGGAAGCCATTTGGCCCTTCGAGCCAGCACCGCCATTCATTGTGATCATGGCTGATCATCTACAATCAGTAAACTGTGCCTGCCTTCTCCCCATATCCCTTGATTCCACCAGCCCCTAGAGCTCCATCTAACTCTCTTTTAAATCCATCCAGTGAATTGGCCTCCACTGCCTTCTGCAGAGAATTCCACAAATTCACAACTCTCTGGGTGAAAAAGTTTCTTCTCATCTCAGTTTTAAATGGCCGCCCCTTTATTCTTAGACTGTGTCCCCTGGTTCTGGACCCCCCCAAAATTGGAAACGTTTTTCCTGCATCTAGCTTGTCTAGTCATTTCTAAACTCCAGTGAATACAAACCCAGTCTTTCCAATCTTTCCTCATATGACAGTCCCTCCATCCCAGGGATTAACCTTGTGAACCTATGCTGCACTGCCTCAAAAGCGGGGACGTTCTTCCTCAAATTAGGAGACCAAAACTGCACACAATACTCCAGATGTGGTCTCACCAAGGCCCTATACAACTGCAGAAGGACTTCTTTGCTCCTGTGCTCAAATCTTCTCGTTATGAAGGACAACATGCTATTAGCTTTCTTCACTGCCTGCTGTACCTGCACGCTTACTTTCAGTGACTGGTGTACAAGAACACAAAGGTCTCATTGCACTTCCCCTTTACCTAATCTGACACCATTAAGATAATAATCTGCCTCCTTATTTTTGCCGCCAAAGTGGATATCCTCACATTTACCTACATTATACTGCATCTGCCATTGTCCATTCACTCAACCTGACCAAGTCACCCTGCAACCTCCTAACATCCTCTTCGCAGTTCACACTGCCATCCAGCTTTGTGTCATCCGCAAATTTGCTAGTGTTACTTCTAATTCCATCATCCAAATCATTAATATATATTGTAAATAGTTGCGGCCCCAGCACCGAGCCTTGTGGCACTCCACTTGCCACTGCCTGCCATTCTGAAAAGGATCTGTTTATTCCTACTCTTTGCTTCCTGTCTGCCAACCAATTCTCTATCCATGTCAATACCCTACCCCCAATACCTTGTGCTCTAATTTTGCTCACCAACCTCCCACGTGGGACCTTATCAAAGGCTTTCTGAAAGTCCAGATACACTACATCCACTGGCTCTCTTTCATCCATTTTACTTGTCACATCCTCAAAAAAATTCCAGAAGATTAGTCAAGCAGGATTTCCCCTTCATAAATCCATGCTGACTTGGACCAATCCTTTTACTGCTATCCAAATGCACCGTTATTACCTCTTTAATAATTGACTCCAGCATCTTCCCCACCACCGATGTCAGGCTAACTGGTCTATAATTCCCCGTTTTCTCTCTTGCTCCTTTCTTGAAAAGTGGGATAACATTAGCTAACCTCCAATCCACAGGAACTGATCCTGAATCTATTGAACATTGGAAAATGATCACCAATGCGTCCACGATTTCTTGAGCCACCTCCTTGAGTACCCTGGGATGCAGACCATCAGGCCCTAGGGATTTATCAGCCTTCAGTCCCATCAGTCTTCCCAATACTATTTCTCGTCTAATGCAAATTTCTTTCAGTTCCTCTGTCTCCCTTGATCCTCTGTCCACTAGTAAATCTGGGAGATTGTTTGTGTCTTCCTTAGTGAAGACAGATCCGAAGTACCTGTTCAACTCTTCTGCCATTTCCTTGTTACCCATAATAATTTCACCCGTTTCTGCCTTCAAGGGACCCACATTTGTCTTTACTAATCTTTTTCTCTTAACATACCTAAAGAAGCTTTTACTGTCCTTCTTTATATTCTTGGCCAGCTTCGCTTCGTACCTCATCTTTTCAGCCCGTATTGCCCTTTTTGCTATCTTCTGTTGTCCTTTGAAAGTTGCCCAATCCTCTGGCTTCCCGCTACTCTTTGCTATCTTATACATCTTTTCTTTTAGTTTTATTCCATCTCTAACTTCCCTTGTCAGACACGGTTGCCTATTACGCCCCTTCGAATCTTTCTTCCTCTTTGGAATGAAATGATCCTGCATCTTCTGGATTATGCCCAGAAATTCCTGCCATTGCTGTTTCACCGTCATTCCTGCTAGGATCCCTTTCCATTCGACCTTGGCCAGCTCCTTTCCCATGCCTTCATAGTCCCCTTTGTTCAACTGCAACACCGACATTCCTGGTTTAACCTTCTCCCTCTCATAGCAGTTTCTTTACCTTGAGTTCCCTTGTTACATCTGGTTCATTGGATAACAATAAATCCAGAATTGCCTTCTCTCTGGTAGGCTCTAGTACAAGCTGCTCTAAGAATCCATCTCGGAGGCACTCTACAAACTCCCTTTCTTGGGGTCCAGAACCAACCTGATTTTCCCAGTCTACCTGCATATTGAAATCCCCCATAACCACAGTGGCATTACCTTTCTTACATGCCAATTTTAACCTGCTGCAACTTACACCCTATATCCAGGCTACTCTTTGGGGTAAAACAAATGCCAGCAGATGGAGTGATGGGTGGAACACTACTCCGACCTCTACTCGAGAGAGAACACTGTGTCCTCCTCAGCCCTTGACGCCATCGAGTGGCTGCCGACCATGGATGAGTTAGATGGAGAGCCGACGGTAGAAGAGCTCAGCAAGACCATTGACAGCCTGGCCTCAGGCAAGGCCCCAGGCAGCAACGGGATTCCCCCTGACCTGATCAAGCACTGCAAGACTACCTTACTGCTTCCTTTGCATGAAGTCCTCTGCCAGTGCTGGCAAGAAGGAGCTGTACCGCAGGGCATGAGGGATGCCACGATCATTACCCCCGACAAGAACAAGGGCGAGAGAAGTGACTGCAACAACTACAGAGGCATCTCCCTCCTCAACATCGTCGGCAAGGTCTTTGCTCGGGTCATCATGATCCGCCTGCAGAAGCTGGCGGAACGTGTCTACCTAGAGTCACAGTGCGGTTTCCGAGCTGGAAGGTCAACAGTAGACATGGTCTTCTCCCTTCGCCAGCTCCAGGAGATGTGCAGGGAACAACAGATGCCCCTGGATATTGCTTTCATTGACCTCACCAAGGCGTTTGACATTGTCAGCAGAGATGGCCTATTCAAGGCTCTCCCAAAGATCGGCTGCCCACCAAAACTGCAGAGCATGATAGAATCCTTCCACATCAACACGAAGGGACAGTGCAGTTCAATGACAATTTCTCGTAACCCTTCGACATCCACGGTGGCGTCAAACAAGGCTGCGTCCTCGCTCCCACGCTCTTTGGGATTTTCTTCGCTCTGCTCCTGAAACATGCCTTCGGCACAGTAACAGAGGGGGATCTACCTGCGTACTAGATCAGACGGCAGGCTCTTCAACCTCACCCGCCTCCGAGCCAAGACAAAAGTACGTGAAGCTCTCATCAGAGACATGTTGTTCTCCGATGACGCAGCAGTTGTGTCCCACACCCAGCAGGTACTACAGTCACTGATGGACCGTTTCTATCGGGCTTGCAAGGACTTTGGGCTAACCATCAGCCTGAAGAGGACCAACATCCTGGGACAGGATACAGAGGCACCGCCTGTCATCACCATCGACGACTACGAACTCGATGCCATCCATCAGTTCACGTACCTCGGCTCCACCATCACCGACAACCTCTCCTTGGACACAGAGATTGACAAGAGGATCGGGAAGGCAGCTACAACTCTTGCTTGCCTCACAACTCGAGTGTGGACCAATCCAAAGCTGACAGTGAAGACAAAGATAGCAGTCTACAATGCCCGTGTCAACAGCACGCTGCTGTAAGGCAGTGAGACATGGACTACATATGCCAGACTGGAGCGAAGACTCAACACCTTCCACCTTAGAAGCATATGATGTATCCTGGGTATATCCTGGCAAGACAGAGTGTCCAACACCGAGATTCTGTCACGTGCTGGCCTTCCGAGTATGTACACTCTACTCAGGCAGCGCAGGCTGGTGGCTGGGCCATGTCCACCGCATGGAGGATGGCCGTATTCCAAAAGACATCCTCTATGGAGAGCTAACATCTGGGAGGAGAACCATCGGCCGCCCCCAGCTACGCAAGAGAGATTTGAAGGCGATCGACATCGAAGTGGAGTCCTGGCAGAGCCTTGCAGCTGACCGTACGAGGTGGAGAGGTACCCTGAACCAACATCTCAAAACGGGGGAAGAGAAACTGATGAACGCAGCGGCAGAAAAGCGGGCACGCAGAAAGGAGCGCAGCAACTTCAACAGACCAGAGACCACGCACAAATGTGACCTTTGCGACAGAGACTGTCACTCCCGCATTGGTCTCTTCAACCACAAGCGACGCTGCTCTAGCCGAGGTGTGGAGCAAGCAGCCAACTAGGATGCATCACCTTCAGCCATGACCGAAGGGGCCTAAGAAGATTTTTGGGGGTCTGTAGATAACTCCCATTAGTATCCTCAACTCTATCCATATTTTGCCAATATGCAGGCACGTCAGGGCACACAGCTCAGCTGCCTGAGCGGACATTCCGGTTGGTAAAGCATATGCCTCCAGCACTTGGTGTGGTGTGACCACCGCATATCCTGCTAATAACCTGTCATTGCTAGGTCAATGTGAAGATTCATCAGTAAATAGGACCAGGTCAGGATTATCAATCGAATGACTCTGTAAGTCCAGCCAGGGAGTGGCAGTGGCTTCTACCAGTAAATAGACAATCATGGTCACATCCTTCTTCTGGCAGTGGTACAAAGGTAGCTGTGTTTATAGCAGGTGATCGCTGATAAATATAGTTCGGATGGGATAAAAGAATAACCACTTCCTGTTCTTCTAGCGGCTGTGAAATGCTGTGTAGCTGCAGAGTTCAATAATAACATCACGGCATAAGGAACAGTTACTACACACGGGTGATGAAGAACGATGGGGATTGATTTTTCTATCATCATACATGTTCTTGAGCCTGGACCCCGGTTGCAAACCCCTTTGATTTATTTACATAAAGTTGAAAGGGGTTTTTATAATTTGGCAATCCCAGTGCTGGAGCAGTAACCATAGCATTCTTTAGATTTCTAAACACCTGGTCTCTTTCTGCAGTCCATACGACTCTGGAGGACTCAGTCTGCAAGGTGGCTGAACGTAATGCTGCATCTGTAGTCATGGATACATTGTCTGCAGTAACCCACCATGCTTAAGAAGGAGAGAATGTCCTTCTTCGTCTTTGGGGTCGAGACATTCTCTATTGCCTTTATTCTATCTTTTCCAAGTCTCCTCCTGCCTTCCTGCAGCTGGAATCCCAGATACTGTGCTATCGGCTGGCAGAACTGCAATTTTCCCAGGGATACCTTGTTCCCTCTTTCTGCCAAATGTTGCACCAATTTAAATCAGCAGCTGTCACAGAAGTCATCGACATACTGGATCAAAGTAGACCTCTCTGATAATTGACATTCCTCAAAATCATGTTTCACTGCTGTGCATATACCGTGCATACCCCTGGGGTAGCCTAGTCCAGGTGTATTGTTGATCCTTGTAGGTAAAAGCAAACAGGAACTGACTGTCTTTATGCAGGGGTATGGAGAAAAAGGCCGAACATAGGTCAATTACTGTAAAGGCGTCGGCTTCCTCCGGTATAGATGACAGAATAATATTGGTGTCAGGTACTAAAGGAGCAATAGGGGGTCACTATTCTGTTGTTAGCTCTCAGGTCTTGGACAAAACGCCATTCATAACATCTTCCCACTTTTGAGATTGGCAGAATAGGAGTATTACACGGACTTTGCGTTTTCCCTGATACTCCTTGTTGTAATACACCTTGATGACCAGAGCTATCCCTTCTTCAGCCTCCGGGGTCAGTCGATACTGTTTTAAACATGGCGAGGCAGCACCCTTGTTTAAAGTCACTTTATGTTCAGGGGCTGAATGCACTCGACCATATGATTCTTATGCTTTGCCCATAGTTCAGAGGGTACTTGGACCAGAGCCGTTGGTAACCTTGACGGATCCTGTTGCTTTTTAAAAATAGTGCCCCACTCCTTTCTGACTCATGTGATCTTTCCTTCTGTGTCATTAAAGAAGTCAGTCTGGATCTCTCCTTTTGCAATTGGTTACTTTAAAACATGAATTAACTGTTTGTCCTTCAGCCTTTTTATTATTTCTCCTATTTCCTTCGCTGTTGCTGGAGGTCTAGTAGCTACGGTCAACTGTGACTCAGAAGTATCTCCCATCTCAAATCGATCCCTTTGGTTTTGAGAGAGGTGGATCATTATTCCTAATCCCGGGACCCCAAAAAACAAATAAAGGGGTCACTGTTAACGATTCCAGTTTATTCAACCAGGGGGAGACTTTTTTCCTGGTACCTGAGATTAGGGAGGCGTGTATATAATGCCGTGCAATGCGTTCGCTTATGTTCTTGGCTGGTTTTCGACAAGATACTGTAAATACTGGCCTTTTGAATCCTGCACTCTTTGCAGAGCACAATGGATTTGATTAATTAATTGACTGTACGAATTGCTACTCAATTGCCAACAATATAGGATGGGCATCTTTTGCCCTCGTTCTTCCTCCTTAATTAAATTTATCAATTGATGTGTCTGCATTTGAGTGAGTTCCAAAAACATGCCGTCTGCAGTACAGTGTAAGACCGTTCCCAGTTTGCACAGAGCCTGTCTTCCCAGTAATGGGAGTGGGGCTGTTCTAGAGATTATAAAAGTATCAGTGAGGGGCTTGCCATTTACCTGTATGTGAGTGGATCCTGATAAAGGTTCTATCATGGGGTCACTGGCAACCCCGATAGTATTAATATTTGACTGACTGACGGGGATGTCCACAGAGATGACATAGTGGCCAATTTATAAGCTGGAGCCTGTCGGGGTATCAAACAATTTACTAAAGTTTGAACAGCTAGAGGCCCATTTTCAGCTAGGGGTACTCCGGTATGTTCCTCCCGCTTACTTTTAAATCGGGCTATAAAACCCAGGATCGTCTCATCTTTGTTTTGCAAACATTGCACCCCTTCCCCTAAGTCACTATGTTTTCTTGTTCCCCTCATTACAGCCTCCTTTCCTCTATGGACCAACCATAGAGGAACACATTTCCCTAAGCCTGTTGATCATCATTTGTTCTCCAATCTCCATTTTCTCGGGGAGGAACTGCAAACCCATCTTTCAGGGTAGCCCATGAGGTCCCATGTGCACTTTTCAGCAGCATTTGCACATCCCCCGGGAGGGGGCTGTAAATGCTGCACATCTGATTTAACCAATTAAGAAATGCACTCGTTTTTTTTTAAGGGATCAGGAGCTTCTGCAACCAAGTCAAGTCAAGTCAAGTCAAGTTTATTTGTCACCTTCACATACACGATGTGCAGTGAAATGAAAGTGGCAATGCCTGCGGATTGTACAAAAAAGAATTACAGTTACAGCATATAAATTAAAGTTAATACAGGAAAGACAAAATTTAGTCCCTGGAGTTATAATAGTGAACAGTCCTGATGGCCTGTGGGAAGAAACTCCGTCTCATCCTCTCCGTTTCAACAGCATGACAGCGGAGGCGCTTGCCTGACCGTGGCAGCTGGAACAGTCCGTTGCTGAGGTCCAGGGTTTCAACACAGGGACTTCTAATATAATACGGAGGGACCGTATCAGTGACTCGGGCTTAGACTCTTCCTCAACATTCAACATCTAGAGCTTTGTTTGTTCATCCTCTACCGGGGGTGCCTTCTCTACAGGGAGTCGGGGATTGCTACCACTTGCTTTGGTATTATAGGCACAGGTCCCTCATTTCCCACTTTCTGCTTAACACCTTTCTCCTCCTCTAGGGGCTGGTGTCTTTTCTCCATCCCTGCCCATTTCCTTAAGGGCCTGTCCCACTTAGGCGATTTTTTGCCAAAGTCCTAGCAGATCGCTGAAATTTTCTTTTACCCTACGACAATGACCACGACAATGCCGAGTCAGGTCGAGATGACACCATCTTCGGAAACATTGCGAAAATTCCCACGCTGTCAATGCTTCTCCGGCATCCTAATTTTCGCTGAAATCACTGACAAGTCGGTAAGTACCTGAGAGTTTTGAAATATAACATCTGGCCCGCGTTACTTGAAAACCAAGCTTCACGGTAACAAGGCATAAACTGGATTTACTTCCAGTTTGCTAATAGCAGTATTAAGAAATTTAATTTAAAAAGTGGTTAAATGGATTTTTGTGCGGAGTGTGGGCATTCTTTGAAAATGTACGGGAGATGCATATCTGGTTTCTGGGTTGCATATCTGGGTTAGGAGCCGACTTTAAATGTAATCGCTGATGGCCATAAACATTGTGAAAATTCCCATGCTTACCTGACCGTCAACCTGTCGCCTCCAATCTACCTGTCAAATGACCTAACGGTAAATAAATTGGTTAAACACAAGTATTTTATGGTATCTTCAAATGTCTTTACTTATTTTAATATTACGTGCTTCTAAATTCATCTAAGGGAACCTAGCAAACCTGGGGACAGCTTGCGACAGCGCCTGCAATAAGCAACGATACCTGGTGACGCGCTGAGATCCACTACGAATCTTGGAAGACTCCTCACGATCATGCCCGCGACACCCTGGGGAACTGTCGGCGACAGCCTAGTCGCCGGCAGTCGTCTTAAAATCGCCTAAGTGGGACAGGCCCTTTATTATTTCCATCAATTTTAAAGTTATACACAGCACTCCAACTATTACTAGTAACACTACCATGGCAAATATTAATTGTGCTCCCATCTCGCCAAACCATTTCTTTTTTAGAGATGAGTAGCTCAGAGATAGCTTATAACTTCCCCTATCCTGCCAATCTCCATTTGATCAATCAGCTAGATTACCCCCAAAATCTACCGGACATTGGTCATCTCCGTACTTTTTAATTACCACATCTGCTGGCAATCCCAGTGAAACAATGTGATCTCCTACCTTTTCCCAGTGTCTTATGGTCTTTTTTTTAATCACCTTGGCATTGTTCTTTCTTATCTGCATCTTTCCCACCTGGACCACCTGTTTCTTTCTCTATCAATAGGATCAGATTTCTCCAATCGACTGCTGTTTCCTCCCATATTCTTCTCACAAGTCTGTAAAACAAAAGTTAGGTTTCCGCGGACAATATTCTATTCACAGTTTGCGCGCACCGGTTTTACTCCGTCCGCAGACCTCAATTTTTATAGCAGAATTAGCCGACAGTTATACTGTGCAGTAAACAACTTTTGTTTTTGTTTGATACTACTCTACAAAAATATTCTATCAACTACATGGGTACCAATTATTTCATTCGTCATAATATACTTTTTGCTTATGTTAATCTTATTCAACAACAGATGGTTAATACAAGTCAAACACAATACAAGGGCATCTTGATAATATTCTATCTCACCTTTAAGGCGGCCTGTGCCACCACCCTTTCTCCGAGCCAATCATAAGCCCCCCATTTACAGTAACATTACTATGCTACTAGCAGTAGGGGGCGCGGGTGGTCTACTGAAACTTCTCTCAAAGGAAAAACAAGCTTTGTTATCTCCTCTAATATTTCATGAATACTTTTACCATCCACCCTTCAACGCATTCCCAGACAAGAGAAAATACGTCTGATCTTACTTTGCCGATTCCCATGGACCTCCTGCACCTGGACAACAAGAGATGCCGATTGTCACATCCAAACACCCTTTCGTTACCTTGTTCAATTCCAATCAAAATTAAGTAAGGAAGGATATTCATTTTTCTTCCACACATATGTTAGATTTATTAAGATGAAATGAGCAAAGTCTTTGAGGAATACAGTATAAAGAAAGCAGGAAAGAACTCAAGCAGGTAATTTGTAGGGGCAGAAAGGGCCATTAAATGTTATTCCTAAATCAAATTAAAGAGAATCCAAAGGCTTTTTTACATATATTAGAAACAAGAGGGCAACGAGGGAGAAGGTAGGACCACTCAAGGATAAACAAAGGAATTTATGCTTGGAGGCAAGGTACTGAATGAGGACTTTGCATTGGTATTTACCAAAGATAACGCTGTGTGGGATTGTGAGATCAGTGTGGAGTATTCAAATATGCTGGGACATTTTGCGATCAAGAAGGAGGTGGTGTTGGGTTTCTTGAAGAGCCTTAAGGTGGCCAAGTCCACTGGGCCTGATGGGCTTTCTCCCAGAGAGGCAAAAGAAGAAGCTGGTGGGGCCATGATGTATATCTTTATATCATCTCTAGAAACTGGCAAGGTCCCGGAGCACTGGAGAGTAGTCGAAATGTGTAGGAAGGAACTGCAGATGCTGGTTTAAACCAAAGATAGACAAAAAAAGCTGGAGTAACTCAGCGGGACAGGCAGCATCTACGGAGAGAAGGAATGAGTCTCGAATCGAAACGTCATCCATTCCTTTTCTCCAGAGATGTTGCCTATCTTTGGAGAGTAGTCAATATAGTTTCTTTGCTTAAGAAGTAAAATGAATAATCCCGGAAATTATAGACTGGCGAGTCTCACATCAGCTCCCTGATAGTAGCACTGTGTGATAAATAAGATGTGTGGTATGCTTGCCTTCGTCAGTCGGGGTATTGAGTATAAGAGTCAGAGAGTTATGTTGCAGCTTTATAAAACTTATCGACCTGGACATGTTGAGCTCAAGGGCGTGTCCTTGCGCTGTTCTGCTCTATGTTCAATGCTCCTGTGTAAGTGAGGTGCAAGGACATCACTGTGGTTCTTGGTTCACTGCCGTAATTTTTTTAGTGCTTTTGATCTCATTAACCAAAATCCAAATGTTAATTAGAGAGGCAGTCTGCTGGTTGGTTTAATTGCATGGACTGGGATTCCCGCGGTCGGCTTAATGGCTGCGTGCAGAGAACCCACTCTGAAGCCTCAGTGGTCCTTGAAGGGTTAAGGTGAATGCTGTCACATCTCCTCCTCCCTGCAACTCCAGGTCGATGCAGGGAGTGGGGTGAGCAGTGGACAGCCGTGGAAACCGTGCAAGTTCATTTCTCCCAACATCTGGCCCCTGTAACTGTGCCAACGTTAATCTTCGGGCAAGAGCAGCCCGCAGGAAGCAGCGACGAGGGGAATCACCGGGATAGACCTTATGCTCTCCTGCGTAAGATCATTAGGGCTGCAAGCCAAGGTAATGGATTGGATTTGTTTGGACATCATATTTTCAGCACACGATTCTGACTCTTACACAGGGGGACAGGTCTAGATGTTGCTGCGTTGGAGAATTTTTGTGCTGTACGGCAGCTCAGGTTCTGTTAGTACCAGCTCCCCTCGAGTAGCAGTACACTGGGGAGCTTATCTTAGAGTATAATGCTCACATTTTCACTCGGAGGAATCCCTCTGTTTCTGCGGTGGGCTTTATAATAGTAAGGCATCAGATTATTCCTATAAAACATCAGTTAAACCATTATTCACATACTGTGTGCAATCCTGCTCACTGCACTGTCAGAAGGATGCGGTTGTACTTGAATGCTGCAGAGGAGATTCACCGGGAGGTTGCCTGGGACAGAACGTTTTAGTTAGGAGGAGAGACTAGAGAGACTGGGTTTATTTTCCTTGGAACAGAGGGGACCAATTTATGAGGAAGTAGATAGAAACTTTTTCTCGGAGCAGAGGGAAAATACGAGAGGGAAAATATTTTGGATATGGTGTAGGGGGTTTAGAGGGGATCTAAGGAAGATTTTCTTTTCACACCGGGCGGTTGGAACCTGGAACATACTGCCTGAGAAGGTGGTGGAGACAGAGACTTTCACAGCATTGAAGCAGTATTTGGATGAGCGTTTGAATCACCAAGGTAGAGAATGCGACAGACCAAATGCTGAGAAACTGGAATAGTACGGGTGGGTGCTTGGATGGTCAAGTTCGTCAGAGATGGGTAAAATTATGCCACAGTTTTAGATTTCCTACCATGGATCTGTCGTGTATGGGTTTGCCAGGGTGATCCCAAACTGGAGAAACTCTATAACAGTGCAGACAATCCAATAACCTATTTTCAGCAGAGTTATGTAGCTTTTTAGAAATAAATGTTTTGCTGGTGTTTCTTGTGGGTGGGGACCTTGTGAGCAGGTATCAAGTTAAAGGTATCACAAGGTGAGAGAACAGGTCATGCCCCTGCAACTGGGTAGTAGATGGAATGAAGGTTTTAGCTCAGAGGATGTGAGGTTGTCACTGTCCCATGTCCTCTAGGAAAGTTTAATTTAGTTTAGATTTATTTTAGGTTAGTTTATTGGGACGTGTACCGATGTACAGTGAAAAGCTTTTGATTTGCATGCTAACTAGTCAGTGGAAAGACTATACATGGTTACAATCAAGCCGCCCGCAGTGTACAGATACAGGTTAAAGGGAATAACGTTTAGTGCACGATACAGTCCAGAAAGGTCTGATTTAAGATAGTCCAAGGGTCTCCAATGAGGTGGATGACAGCCAATGGAAAGTTCACTGGCCTTTGGAGTGGGATTGTTGGATCATTCTGGCTAGAAGTTGTGAGCCACAATTAAATGGTGCTGCAAATGTGCTGAGGAGACTTTACTGAAACTGTTTTTTTATCTAGTGGTGAGATAGTGAGAGAAAGTGTGAGCGTAGAGGTGGGCGAAAGAGAGTTTTGAAAAGCTGTGTGATTGTGTAACTGTTCCTCTGGGCTGAAAGAAATGTAGATGAGGTCACCTCTTCCTAAGTGCAGTGTGTGGGTGATCTCCCTGGTGCAGCAGTCAGCAGCCAACTGTGAAATCTGAGACTGTTTGCCTCGAGCCAGAAGAAGTGGGCACTAAATGAGTATTCCGCATCGAGATTCATCAAAGAGAAGGACATCCAGGATAGTGAGTGATCAGGGAGAAGTATGCTCTTATTCTAGGACTTGTAGCTATCAAAGGAAGTGGAGGTGTTGGGTCTCTTAGAGTTATACAACCTGGAAACAGGCCCTTCAGTCCATCTGGACTATGCCAACCAACATGTCCCATCTCCACAATTACCGCCTGCTTACGTTTGGCCTATACCCCTTTGAACCTATCCTATCCATGTACCTGTGTAAATATTTCTTAAAAGTTGCGATAGTACCTGCCTCAATTATCTCCTCTGGTAGCTTGTTCCATATATCCACCACCTTTTGTGTATAAAAAGTTACCCCTCAGGTTCCTATTAAATCTTCCTTCCTCAACCCCCCCCCCCCCCCGCACCCCCTCCCCCCCCCCTCCCCCGCCCACCACCTTAACCTATGTCCTCTGGTTCTCAATTCACCTTCTCTGGCCAAGAAACTGTGCGTCAACTGCTCCCTATAACTCAGGCCCTCGAGTCCTGCAATATCCTCGTAAATCTTCTCTGCACCTTTTCCAGCATTACAACACCTTTCCTGCAACATGGTGCCCAAAATTGAACACAATACTCTAATACTGTGGCTTCACCAACGTCTTATATAACTGCAACATGATCCCCCAACTTCTACACCCTTGACTGATGGAGGCCAAACAGTCGAAAGCCTTTTTGACCAACTTATCTACCTGCGACACCACTCTTGAAGAGCTTTAAGGTGGATGTCCTCAGGACTTGATGGATCCATCCCGGGTTATTGAGAGAAGCAAGTGTGGAGATTGCTGGGGCTTTGACAAAGATCTTTACATCCTTCCCACTGGGAGCTCTCAGAGGAATGGAGAATTCCTTTTTGTGCACAACCCGCAGGCATTGCCACTTTCATTTCACTGCACATCGAGTATGTGTATGTGACAAATAAATTTGACTTGACTTGACTTGAATAGCTAATATTGTTAATGTGTTTAAGAATGGCATTCGGGATAATCACAAAAGATCATCATGATAATTATTGAGGATATCACAAAATGCTGGAGTAACTCAGCAGGTCAGGCAGCATCTAGGAGAGAGGGAATGGGTGACGTTTCGGGTCGAGATTTTTTGAGCAGGCGATAAAGATGATTGATGAGGGTAGGGCAGTGGATGTTTTAAACATGGATTTTAGTAAAGCAGTCGGTCCACCATGGAAGGCTCATCCAAATAAAATAGTATATGGGATTGATGTTGATTTGGTAGTTTAGATTCGGGCTGGCTTTGGAAGATTAAGAGTTCAGAAATGATTCACCAGGATGTTACCTGGAATGGAGGACTTTAGTTATAAATAGCCGGGCGTGGACCCGTTAGGTCAAAGATTCTCCGGCGGGCCCGGCAACCCACCGTGCAAACCTCTCCTGCGGACGCGGCAACCCCCGTTGGTTGCAAGCCTCTCCTGCGGGCCCGACAACCCTCCCCCAACTGACGATCCGTGGACCCGTTGCCGGCCAGGGAGTGTCCCCCGGGGCCGTGGGCGGGCGAGGGGGGAGAGGAAAGGGAAGAGGGAGCCACTCACCCCGGCCCCGGGCGGCCAGTGGAAACCTCTTCTGCAACGGCAGCTCGATGGCGACGGCCATCTTCTTTGACCCTCTGCTTTGACACGCTGTACCACGGAAGGAAGGTCAGGCACGGGGCACGCCGGGATGGGCGCCGATCCTCCAAGCAGGGGGGGGTGCGCATTTATTAAAGTTTATTAAGTTCATTGCTTTTAAAATGTACCAAAACTTGATCAATCGAGACCGCAGGGGAATGGTGAGTAGGGGGGGGGGGGGTTAAAATTGTGCACTATCGTGTACCGTTTTGGCTGTATTTCAGGAACAAATCAATCCACAAACCCACAAATATACAAGATGAGAGTTTTAGTCATGTATAGATGAGAGCAAGGATAGGCTGGAAATGTTCTCACAGTGGCGCTGGATGTCGAGCAGTAACCTTATACAGGTTAACAAAATTATAAGGTCTCTTTCCTGTCATAGGGGAGTTTAGGGCCAGAGCAGACTTTATCTGCTAAGGAGGCTCAGGTCCTTTGGAGTGCAGGGGGCACTCCTAAGAACCTTCTACAACACGGTGGTTGCATCGGCCATCTTCTATGGAGTGGTCTGCTGGAGCAGCAGCATCTCAGCGGCGGAAGGGAAGAGACTCGACAAGCTGGTCAGGAAGGCCAGCTCTGTCCTGGGTTGCCCCCTCGACTCAGTGCAGGTGGTGGGAGAGGGGAGGATGATGGCAAAGTTAACATCGCTGCTGGACAACGAATCCCACCCCATGCAGGACACTGTCACTGCACTGAGTAGTTCATTCAGTGACAGACTCCTTCACCCCAAGTGCGTGAAGGAGAGATATAGGAGGTCCTTCCTTCCCGCTGCTGTGAGACTGCACAACCAGCACTGCTCCCAGCAGACGAGTCAACAATAACAGCTAAGACCACACAGAAAACTGATGACAATTTATGTATCTTTTATTTATAATGAATGATCTCTTGCTCTCTTGCTATCCACTTTGCTGCTGTAACACTGTAAATTTCCCCGGTTTGGGACGAATAAAGGAATATATTATTATTATTATTATATTATTATTATTAGAACTAGAAGACACAGATTTAAGATGAGTGGAGAGAAGTTTAAAAGTGACCTGAGAGGCAACTTTTTCACTCAGAGTGTGGCGTTTATTTTGAACTGCCAGAGGAAGTGATGGAGGCAGATACAATTACAATGTTTGAAAGGTATTTAGATAAGTACTTGGATTGGAAAGACTTAAGAGGGATAAGAAGCTAATGTTTCTGTTGTACTATTCCATAATTCTAGAAGGGATTGCGGCTTTAGGATTGAAGAAGCTGGGGTTGTTCTCCTTGGAGTCAGGAAGTTGAAAGGGGATGTATTAGAAGTGGACAAGATCAGGAATTATTTAGATAAACAGAAATTGATTGAAGTGATCCCAATTGAAGATGGTTCAAAGATGGTTCAAAGACCAGGAGGGGGTTGATTTAAAATGACAATCAGATATATAAGGAGAACATTTTCCATAGAAAGTGCTGGTGATCCAGAAAAGAATCAATCATGACTTTTGAAAAGGAATTAGAGAGAGGGAGAATAATTTGTTGGACTACAGGGAAAGGGTGTAGAATGGGGTTGCCAAGATTGCTGCACTGAGAGCTAAAATGGATTTGGGCGACTGAATGGTTTCCTCTCTGCCATGGTGCTGAGCTAGTGGATGGGAATAATAATGGAGTCTATTTAGATTTCAAGGTATTTTGCAAAGCTGCTTATGCGGGAAAATTAAAGCTCATGGAATAAGTGACAAACAATTGAGAGTTGCTTGTGGAGATGAGGAAAGGGGGTGGTGATTAATTTAAAGTGCTGTACCTCTGGAGTGGGGAATGGGTTGGAAATATTAAGCGTGGTCCAGAGGGACATGGAAGATTTGCTTTCCACTAATGTGTGAAAATTAATGCTGCCTTACTGATTAATACTGCAAATTAATTATCAGATTACTGGGGCAAGATAGGAATACAGAGTTGGGATTCCAATCAGATTAACCATGATCTTATTATCATATCATATCATATCATATATATACAGCCGGAAACAGGCCTTTTCGGCCCTCCAAGTCCGTGCCGCCCAGCGATCCCCGTACATTAACACTATCCTACACCCACTAGGGACAATTTTTTTTACATTTACCCAGCCAATTAACCTACATACCTGTACGTCTTTGGAGTGTGGGACTTATTGAATGGAGGAGCTATGTAGAGAGGCTGATTGGCCTCCTCCGCACCAAACCCACTTGTTTGTATGTTGCATTGACTTCAGTGAGTGAATTCCCAAAGTGGAGAGCCATTATGCAGCTGTTACTGCATTGTATGTCTTAGTGACTATGGTTGGCACATTTCCCTCCTAGTGTCTGTGAATGCAATGGAATCCGAATAGCAGGAGTATTAAACCTTGGACAGGACCTCGATTCTGATGATGGGCCTTCTACCTGACTTGCTAATTCTGTTTCTATCACCATCCAGGCTGCCTGACCAGCATTTTCTGCTCTTTGTTCAGATTTTCCAGCTACTGCAGTATTTTTAATCTTCACTGAAGCCTATCATTTAGTACAGCACAAGAATATGCCCCTCATAAGATAATGTGATAGGAGTAGAATTAGGCCATTCAATCATGCCTGATCTATGTCTTCCTGCTAACCCCATTCTCCTGCCTTCACCCAATAACTCGGCCCACAACGTCTGTACCAAACATGATGCAAAGACCATCTCTTATCTACCTGCGCATAATCCATATCATTCCATTCCCTGCATGTCCATATGCCTATCCGAAAACCTCTAAAATGCCACTGTTGTGGCATTTGATATATGTTTTCTTTATATATTTTGGAGATGGGACTTTGGCTCTTTCTGTTTGCCTCCTGCCTCAACATCTGCCATTGCTGAGGATGATGAATTGTGTCCCACCGGACAGTTACGTCCAATGTGATTGGCGCAGAGTTCCCAACACGTTGAGCATTCAAGCTCTGCGGAAGGAGCTTAGGCCAAGATTATGGGTGAAAAGGTCAATACTTTGGTTGAGCTTCAGAGAATGAAAGGTCACCCAATTGACTTTCCCCTATGGCTAGATCAAAGGGGTGTGTGCCAATTATACAAGATAAATAGATTCATAGATTTACAGACTTATAGAGTCTTACAGTGTGGAAACAGGCCCTTCGGCCCAACGTCCACACCGGCCAACATGTCCCAGCTACACTAGTCCCACTTGCCTGCATTTGGCCCCTATCCCTCTAAACCTGCCCACTCCATGTACCTGTCTAAATGTTTCTTAAACATTAAGATGGTCAATATGTGTCCCAAATTACACCTAATGTAAGGTCAGGGACATACCCATACTCCGATTAGCTCAGAGATGTGAACCCCAATTATACCAGGTGAACACAGCTAAGCATGTTATACCAGCCTCGCGGATGAATGATCCGTCAACCTGGCGCACAAAGGTCTTCCAGGTGAAAGTTCAGTTATTTCACTCACCCCCACCTCTCTTCTCTTTCTTTTTCAGTGCATGGGTTCAGAACAAAGAGTAATGGGAAAGAGAGCAGAAACGAGAAGTCAGGGAGACTGCACGGATGCACCACCAACACCCAACCAGAGACCCAACACTTGCTGCTTCTGCTGGTGTTGTTGCTGCAGCTGCTCCTGGTAGGTCGACCCAGCGCGGACTGGAGCGGGGCTTGGGGAGGGAGGTGGGGTGGCTCAGGGGAGGGAGGTGGGGTGGCTCAGGGGAGGGAGGTGGGGTGGCTCAGGGGAGGTGGGGTGGGTCAGGGGAGGGAGGTGGGGTTGGTCAGGGGAGGGAGGTGGGGTGGGTCTGGGGTGGGAGGTGGGGTGGGTCAGGGGAGGGAGGTGGGGTGGGTCAGGGGAGGGAGGTGGGGTAGCTCAGGGGAGGTGGGGTGGGTCAGCGGAAGGAGGTGGGGTGGGTCAGGGGAGGGAGGTGGGTCAGGGGAGAGAGGTGAGGTGGGTCAGGGGAGGGAGGTGGGGTGGGTCAGGGGTGGGAGGTGGGGTGGGTCAGGGGAGGGAGGTGGGGTGGCTCAGGGGAGGGAGGTGGGGTGGCTCAGGGGAGGGAGGTGGGGTGGGTCATGGGAGGGAGGTGGGGTGGGTCATGGGAGGGAGGGAGATGGGTCAGGGGAGGGAGGTGGGGTGGGTCAGGGGTGAGAGGTGGGATGGGTCAGGGGAGGAGGCCCGGTGCGTTAATGCTGCACTGAAAGTGGGTCTGCTTTTCCAGAACTGAACCTAATTTTGGTCTTAGTGGATAAACTGGCCTATGGAGGTGAGAGTTGAATATTGTTGCCAATAATGCATTCGCCTGATCTTCATTTAAAGTAGAGTTTTCTGTAAATTCACCCTGTACCAGCATTTATTACGATCTTTGAGGAGGTGGTGAAGGTGGTGAAAGTTTTATTGAGTTATGGGTGGGGTTGTTTTGCTGAAACATTGCATTGGGTGGTTATAAATCAACCATAATGTCCTCACATAGATTCATCAAAATTCATAGTCATACAGCATGAAAATAGGCCCTTCATGCTGACCAAGATGCCCATCCAAGCTAATCCCATCTCTCTGCTCTGAGCCCATATCCCTCTAAACCCACCTATCCATATGTATGTCCAAATATATTTTAATGTTGTTATTGTATCTGCCTCACCACTTTCTCTGGCAGCTCTTTCCATTTACTACCACCCTCTGTGCAAAGAAGTTATCCCTTGGGATTCTTTTAAGTCTTTCCCCAAGCATCATAAACCTAAGGCCTCTAGTTTTTGATTTCCCTTCTTTGGGAAAAAGACTGTGTGCATTCACTTTCTCCATTCCACTCGTGATTTTATAAACTTTCAGATAAGTATGCACTTGTACTCTTAGGTCCTTCTGTTCTACAACACTCCCCAGGGCCCTATCTTTCATTGTATACATCCTACATCTATACAGTATGACTTCCTAAAATTTAATACCTTGTACTTCTCTGAATGAAATGCCATTTGCCAATCCTCACCCGGCTGATCACGATTCCGTTGTAATTGTGGACAAGCTCCTTCACTGTCTCTCTCCGACAGCTCCGACTGTTATCTGGAAACTTTATAACCATGTCTTGGACATTCTCATCCAAATTGTTTATATAACTGATGAACAACAATGGCCCCAGCACCGATCCCTGTGGCACACCACTAATCATGGACCTCCAGCCTGAAAAACAACCTTTCACCATCATTCTCTGCTTCTTATTGACAAGCTGATGATATATCCAAATCCAGTTAGGCCAGAGGAAGGGTCTTCAGATGAACACATTGCCGATCCATTTTCTCCAGAGATGCTGCCTAACCCGCTGAGTTACTCCAGTATTTTGTGTCTATCTCTGATGTATCTAATTAGTTGGCTTTCCCTGACCACCTTATCTACTTTGTCGAAGGCCTTGCTGAATTCCATAGACCCAACGTCCACTGCCCCAGTCTCATCAGTCCTCTTGGGGACCTCGTCTATAGGCCATAGAGAGGGGTAAGGTTGGTTATGAACAGGTGAACTTTCATAAGCAGTAAGGGTTTCTAGGCAATCGGTATTGAACGTGTAGGAAGGAACTGCAGATGCTTGGTTACATCAAAGATAGACACAAAACGCTGTAGTAACTCAGTGGGTCTGAAGAAGAGTCTTGACCCAAAATGTCACCTTTTCCTTTTCTCCAGAGATGCTGCCTGACCCTCTGAGCATTTTGTGTCTATGTACTGGGTATAGAATATTGTTTTCATTGATCAGATGTGGCTGCAGGGAGCAGCAGGAATCTATGGGTTGATGTGATAACCTGCTTCTGCTCTCTGTAATGCAGTGAGGAGGTAATTGTTCCTCCTCACGGAGGCTCACCTCCTGATGCATTAAAACAGGGATTCACCTTAACTGCCCGCACCACATTCATGGCCAAATTTTACAGCTGGCTCCAAGGGAATCCGCTAATTCAAAATGCACTGTTAGAATCGTAGATGTTCCGTGCATTTAGATTGTAGGGAGGATTAGGTTTGGTTTAATCTCTGGATTAATAAAACTGTTGCTGATCTGTTGTGTCTCCAACAGAAATTTAGCTAAATATAAAACAAGCAGCAAGCTTGACAGGAGGCAGCGGAACTGGAAGGATGATTGCAGTGTTACAGCCAAGGATTTGAGGCACGGAAAACTCAATCATTCAATGGTTGCCCAAGGACTCTCTGCTGGAGTTTCTTTCAGTTGTTATTTAAAGTGGTTATTTATAGAGGAACATGCAACACAGAAAAAAATATTTGTACAATGACTCCAGATGGGGGATTGTGATTGAGGAGGGTTATAATCCAGAGTAGGCCTGAGGGGCTATTTTACCTATAAGCCCTGGGAACAGAAATCAGCCACATGATCCTCACAGATATTAAGTAAGATCAGGGCCCCACTCGTACCCTGTCCACCTCTCCTCCTCTCTCTGTTCCTTGATTCTCATACTCCGCAAAGCACTCATTTTTGTGGAGAGAATTCCATGGATTCCCAACCTTATGAGTGAAGAATTCCTCCTCCTCTCTGTCCCAAGTGTCTGACACCAGCGATAGACACAAAGTGCTGGAGTAACTCAGCAGGTCAGGCCGCATCTCTGAAAAAAAAGGATGGATGATGTTTCGAGTCGGAACCCTTCTTCAGATCACTGCCCCCGGGCCCGAGAAGCCTCCCCCGTCAGCTTGGTGCATTTCTGGAGTTAAAGATGACACGGACCCAGACACAGCTACGCTGTGACCCCAGGAGGCTTCATCCGTTTTCTGAGAAATTATATTTCCACTGAGGGGGTCGGCAAATCTCAGTGGACAACACTGAACTTAGCCATGGGTTTGCAAGTTCAAATCCCTCCCCGGAGATTAGCATCAAAAATAGGTGCAGGAGGAGGCCACTTGGCCCTTTGAGCCACTTGGCCCTTCATTGTTCAGGATTATGGTGGGAATAGCTGAGTCGCCATCCTGATCAGCCGGGGAGTTCCACTGGCACTCGGCCCAGCCTGTCTGATGGATGCAAAATAATTTCATAGACCGAGAATCCTCTCGATTCCATCTTGGACCCTGGAGAAATATTCCTGTTAGGAGCTCATTAAATGAGAGCTCTTTCATTCTCGCAGTGCTCTCATTCTTAATTAACAGCTTCCCTGCTGCATTCAGCACAGTGGTGGTGCTGGAACTCTCCCCCAACAATATGCAGCCTTTAATGAGCCTACGCTCCCTGTACATTTCAGCCAATTGAGGGACTCCTCTCACCCCTTCCAAGGTCTATTTGACCCGAGCACTCTGCACTTTATAATCTCATTTAATGTGCAATCAATCATTTACCTGCTCTCATTGATGGTTTTCAATTCACCGTTTACATGCTTTAAACTCTAGGTTAAATGCTTTACCTTTTACCGTTTACATGCTTTAATCCCCTGTCTATATGTATTGTATTGTATTGCACTGTCTAATTGTATTGTACTGTATTGTATTGTACTGCACTGTCATCCCCTGTCTAAATGTTTTGCATTTGTATTGCACTGTGGCCCCCGGAGGCACTCTGTTTCATCCCATTCGTTGCATGATCTGTAAGGAGTGGAATGAGAAATAAACTAATAAAGTTTAAAAAAAAACTAAAGCTGGTACAAAACTGCTGCAGGAAGTGGTATCACTGGCAAGCAAACACAAGGGTGGGGAGCACCACACAGGACTGAGCTTCACTGTGCCCAGTGGCAAGAGAACCAGAAAGTACACCTCCCCACCAGAGAGAGAACAACTCCCTCACCCCTACCTCCCTCTCCGGGAGAGAACAGCCCCCTCACTCCACTCAAGAGTGAGGACAGCCCCCTCCGCCACCCCTCACCCCTCGAGAGAACAGCACCCTCACTCTCCAACACAGTCCTCTTGGTCCCCACCAGAGAGAGAACAGGCCTCCACTCCCCACCAGAGAGAGAGAACAGGCCCTCACTCCCCATTACAGCTTCCCACCAGAGAGAGAGACAGGCCCTCACTTCCCATTACAGCATTCTCGCTCCCAGCAGAGAGAAAACAGTCTCCCCACCAGAGAGAGAACAGGCCTCCACTCCCCGCCAGAGAGAGAGAACAGGCCATCACTCCCCATTACAGCTTCACACCAGAGAGAAACAGGCCCTCAATCCCCATTACAGGTTCCCACCAGAGAGCGAGACAGGCCATCACTCCCCATTACAGGTTCCCACCAGAGAGAGAGAGACAGGCCCTCACTCCCCATTACAGGTTCCCACCAGAGAGAGAGACAGGCCATCACTCCCCATTACAGGTTCCCACCAGAGAGAGAGAGACAGGCCCTCACTTCCCATTACAGCATTCTCGCTCCCAGCAGAGAGAAAACAGTCTCCCCACCAGAGAGAGAACAGCCTGCTCAATCTCCACCACAGCCCATCTCACTCCCCATTGAGAGAGAACATTCCAAAACACCCCCCTCGCTCCCCAATAGAGAAACAGCTCCCACACTCCCCCCCCCCCCAGAGAGAGCAGCCCCCACATTCCCCCCCCCCACAGAGAACAGCCCTCTTACTCAACCCCCCCTCGCTCTCCAGAGAGAGAGCCCCTCTCACTCCCCACGTGAGCAAGAACAGTCTATTGAGTCATGCAAATCTATTCAGTCATGCCTCTCGTAGAGTTAAATGGGTGGGCGCCATTCATCAACCACCCATTTACACCAAACCTACCCAAACCTGTTTTATTCTCCACACACTCCCATCAGCACTCCCTTCCCTCCCCATGAGCTGCAGTGAAATGGCGGGCCGAGGATGACCCGTGGAGAGACAGTGTGGGGCGCTGATACGAAAGAGGGACCAGGCAGGGGGTGTGGTGCATGGAATAGAGACCTGGAGTGGGGGGGGGGGGGGGGGGGTTGTCAAGTGGGACCATCAGGACTCTAATGAGTACTTCTGTAACTTTGTCGGGGCCAGACACGTGGGGCGACTCTGCGTACTTTGTGTACCATATGCAAAAACAAAGGATTTCACTGTAACTAGGCACATGTGACAATAAAGTATAATTGAATCTCCTAGATGCCACTGTTCACCTACACACTCGAGGCAATTCACAGCGGCCTATTAAGCTACTAACCAGCACGTCTTTGGAATATGGGAGGAAACTAGGGCACCCAAGGGGAACCCAGGCTGTCACAGGGGAAACTCCACGCAGGCAGCACTGGACTGCATCTCAGCCAGCTGAATGGCAACTTTCTTACAGGAGGGCGACCAAAACACGTGCTCCTAGTGCGGCTTCTCCCAAGTTTTGTACAACTGTAACATACTGTAATGTCCCAACTTCTACACTCAATTCTCTAACTGATGAAGGCCCCCTTCACTATTTTATTTACCTGATTTGCCACTTTCAGGGAGCTATCTACAGGTACACTCTGCAATACAACCTCCCCAGAGCCTTACTGATCACTGTGAAGGTCCAGCCCTGGTCTTCCAAAATGCAACACTTATCTGAATTAAACTCCATTCGCCACTCCTCAGCTCGCTTGTCCAGCAGATCAAGACCCCGCTGTAACTCTTGGTAACCATCTTCACTGTCTACAATACCACTTATTTGTGTATCATCTTCAAACTTACTAATCATGCCATGTACATTCTCATCTAAATCTTTCTTCCAGTATTCCGTCTTTTGTCCCTTCATCGTAGTGTGGTTGGGGTCCTCCTATTGGCAATATCTCCTATTGGCAATATCTGCAGTTTACGCGTTACTATTTGTCACTGAGTGGATCAGGGGATCCAAGGTGCAGTCACTGACTCTTGCATGAGATCCTTTCATGTTTGGAGCAACCTTCAAAATGCCCCACTACCCCAATGCTTTCTCTGGAGTGTCAGAAGTTAAGGGGAGGTGGTAATGGAAGTGTATAAAATAATAAGAGGCATAGATATTCATATATAGAGGTAGACAGTCAACACCTTTTTTCCCCGGGGTGGGATTGTGAAAGGGTAGAGGACATCATTTTCAAGGTAGAGGGGGAGAGTTAGAAGCAGATGTGCAGGATGATTTTTGCACAGAGAGTAATGGGTGCCTGCAGTGTGCTGCCAGGAGCGGCGTTGGAGGCAGATAAAATAGAGGCAATTAAAAGGCTTTAGATAGGCACATGGATATGCAGGGAATGGAGGGATGTGAATCATGTGTAGGCAGAGGAGATTAGTTTAACTTGACATCATGTTCGGCACAGACGTTGTGGGTCAGAGGGCCTGTTCCTGTGCTGTACTGCTGTACACTCCAGTGTCCAGGTCCTGGTTCTCCTTTTATGCTCCATGCCTTCTCCATGTGCTGCAGTGGCAGAAAGAGAATTGCATCAGCAATGTGGGAATCTGAAGACAAGACTGCCCTGACGTATCATGTCCGCTGGGTCGCTTCCCACAACCATTCCCTTGCCTGATGAAACTGTATGTTCGTACTTTCAGCCTCTCCGCCCGAAAAGATGAGCGAGAGGAGGTGACAGGAAAGCCTACAGAAGAGACCAGGATGGAGATCACGACAGAGACCATTGAATCTGTGGAGGAGAGGTCAGTGAAATCTTCCATTTGAGGAAAATGATGCACGAATCCAGGGGCAGTTTTGGTAACACACCTTCCATCAATTATTTGCAGAACAAATTCACTGGCTCACTGAATAAGTCATAGAGTTATCGGTCATAGAGTCAGAGGTCATTCAGTTATCGGTCGTAGAGTCATAGAGTTATCAGTCATAGAATCATGGGACATAGAATCATGGAGACATAGATTGTATATCATCAAAGATCATAGTCAGAGAGTTATAGATCATAGAGTCAAAGGTCAGAGAGACAATGGTTAGTACAAATGTCAATAGACAATAGACAATAGGTGCAGGAGTAGGCCATTCGGCCCTTCGAGCCACCACCACCAAATAGAAGTATATAAAAGTTTGGGAGGCATGGACAGAGTAGACAGTCAGAACCATTTCCCTGAATGGAAATGTCAAAGACTAGAGTGCACAGCTTTAAGGTGAGAGGGGCAAAGTTTAAAGGTAATGTAAGGGGCACTTTTTTTACATAGAGACTGATTGGTGTGTGGAATGTAGTAACAGAGGTGGTAATGTAAGCAGATTTGATGGTGGTGTTTAGGATGCTTTTAGTTAAGGCATATGAATATCTAGGAAATGGAGGGATATAGAATCCATGCAGGTAGAGGTGATTATTTTCACTGGCATCATGTTTGACACAGAGATTGTGGACCAAAAAGACCCGTTCTGGTAATGTACCATTCTATGTTCTATGTTAAATACCTGACTCCCCTTCAATTTTATAAAATAATGACCACAACTCTCTGTGGTCAAACCAAGGTTTATCATAATTTCCAAATTTACTAATTCCATTCCTCACGATTAAACCCTAGTTTTGTTGACCCATGACATATGTTTCTGTGAATGCTGAGCTCTGAGATTCCTTGTTCCTCTACCCACCTTGCACTTATCTGTGTTCATGGAAGTTATTGGTCTCTGACCACCTATGTTAGTGGGCTCAGTGTTATTTTAGTTGGCTATTGTGTGAAATGGGTTGGACTCAGTTGTCAGAAAAGCACTCCGCAATAATTCCACAGATTCAGGAACATTGCCCACAGATTGGAAGGAAGTAAATGTGACCCCAGCGGTTAATAAAGGGGAGAGAGAGTAAACATGCCTGCAAATGCTAGAAACCCTCAGCAGGTCTGGCAGCATCTTAAGAGAGAGAGGGACAGATAATGTTTCAGATCCGGGACCCTTCATCAGAATTGGGAAAGAGAGATCAACTAAAGTTTGTTTCAGTGGCAGAGAAGGTGGGAGAGAAATGAATATCAAAGGGAATATCTTTGACAGGGTGAGACCAAGTAATTAAATGGGAGAGGTTAAAAGCCGATCAAGCTCTTTCATCTGGGTAATTTGATGCTAACAGTAAGACATGCCCACCATTCCAGCTCTTGCCTGCTCTTGTCCAGTATTCTCTCCTAACCTTTCCTATCCATGTATCTGTGCAAGTGTCTTAAGTACGCCAGTTCTGATGTAGACAGAAAGTAAGCATGAGTTATCTAAAGTTGGAGAGTTTGACATTGAGTCCAAACGTTTTTTTGAGATTGTAAGTTAAGTCCAGTTGAGCTTATTTGCCCTATGCACAACTATAATGAGGCATACCTACAATGAAAATCTTTCTTGCAGGAGCTTCACAAATACATCGGCTCAGACAATGCACAAAAACATAAATTATACACATCTCAGTCATGAATTCTATAAGACAGTGGAAAGAAAAAGACCATTTGTGCAAAACACAATTAGAAAACAAGTCCGTGGTAGTGAAAGAGGTGGTGCGTTCCACCAAGTGTTCCGTTGCCAAGGTCGGATTAGTATTGTGCAGGTCCGTTCAAGAGTGTAATGATTGCAGGAAAGTAACTGTCCCTGAATCTAGTGGTGTGGGACTTCAGGTTTCCGTACCTTCTGCCCGATCTTTGAAGATGGGTGCTGCCATTTTGCGATGGGGCCTCTTCATATAGATTGTTTCGATGGTGGGGAAGGCTGTGACTGAAGGACCAGGCTGAGTCCACCACTCTGGTGAGATAATTTATATGAGGCCCCATCACAAAGTGGCAGAATCCATCTTCAAGGATTAGGCAGAATGTACATGGCGAGAGCTTGAAAGGTGAGATAAGGAGAAATTCCTTCACCCAGGAAGTGATGAACCTCTGGAATTCCCAAGGGGGCTGTGGAGGATCAGTCATCAAGCCAATGATTGATCGGTGTTTGCATTTGAAGAAAATGAAAGATGGGGGGTGGTGGTAGTGCAGCAAACGGGCATTGAGGTAAGATATCGGCCATGATTACCGAATAATGAAAGTGACACAATAGTCAAATGGTCTAGTCCTGCTTCCATTTCGTATGGTCTTGACCTCGTGTTCTGGCATCCTCCTCACTCCCCTGCTGCCAGCACAGGAGAGAGGTTGGTTGGGGGAAGCCCGTGGAGGCAAATAAAATACTGGAATGTATCATTAGGATGAGCCCAGAACACCCAGGCATTTGGGGGTAGTAAACAAAACTGGTGAGTAAATCTAAACTTGTTGAGAAGATTGAAAGGTGGTGATTAAGGAAAAGATTGAGACAGAGTCAGCAAAATGTGACAGAAAAAAAAGAAAGGAAACAGGATTAAGGGGAACCGAATGTTGAAACATACAAACACTCAATAGGTCAGAACGTATCTGTGGAGAGGGAAACAGTGTTTACATTTGGATCTTCAACCTGAAGGGTTAGTTTTGATTCTCTTTCACAGATGTTGCTTGACCTGCTGAGTGTTTCCAGCATTAACTGTTTTTGTTTTGGATTTCCTGCACCTGCACTGTGGAGCATACATAGTAGTAGGGAAGTTTTTGATCAAAAATATCCAGGGCTGTGGATCGACCGTACCTGAGTTCTGTACACAGTCTCCATATTCATGGAGGCACAGAGGTGATTTGGGAAAGGGATAGAGCAGGCACTGAGCTCCGTGTCAGAGAGAACACTGGAGATGGGGGCACAGGCAGAAGCCACCTGAGCCAGCAGGAGAGAGGAACGGGCAGCCCCTGGGAAGAGGCTGACGTGTTGTTGTTTCAGGGTTTCAAAGATGACAAAATCTGTGTTCAGTTCACTCATTACCATCCCCGCTTCCAGCTTGTAATCATTTCCCACTCTGCAGTATAACAACACGATGGAACAGGGAATCCCCCAAAGATTAACTAAAATAATTTCTGCAGCTCTCCTCCCAGGAGCCAATTTTATATTTGCCTCTTACTCCATTTTATGATTCTCCAACCACCTTACTCAGCCTTCCCCAATATCGCCCCTCGTCTTCACTGTCCGCCCTCTCTCACCCTCTCATCCCTCTCCTCCATCAGCCTTCCTCCTCACCCCTCACCCTCAATCCCCCCCCAACATCACCCCTCCTCCTCACTGTGCCCCTTCTCTCAACCCCACACTTCTCAACATCACCCTCCTCTTCACTGTTCCCCTCTTCCTCAAACCCCTTTCTGCTCCCCATTATCACGCTTCCTCCTTGCTCCCCTCCCTCTCCCCATCATTAACCCTCCATCACACCCTCCTCCACCCATTACTCCTCCTCTTTCCCCAGCCATGATCACAATGAATGGCGGTGCTGGCTCGAAGGGCCAAATGGTTTCCTCCTGCACCTATTTTCTATGTTTCTATCATTACTCCTCCTCACTCCCCACCATCACCTTTCCCCAACATCCCTCTCTGCATCGCCCGATCCACTCTCCCTCCCTATCATCATCTCTCCACTTCACCCTCAACCCTTTCCAGCATCACCCCTCCCATTCCCCATTCACCTTCCCCAACATCAGCCTTCCTCCTCACTCACACCCTCCACCTCATCCCTTTCCCTCAATACTCCCCATGATTACCCTCCCCATAACCACCTTCTCCTCATTCCTCAGCCTCCAACCTCCCCATCACCCTCTCCATAACCTCCTCCTCCTCACACCTCATTGTCCACCCTCCCCATCATCACCCCTCACCTGCACTGTACAGCAGGCTGATCAATGGTGATAGGTTTCTTTGCCTCAGGGGCAGTAGTGAGCTTGGTGTGTTCATACAACAGTGACACCAAGTGACTACAGTTGCTGGAAACTTGAGCAAAAAAAACAAACTGCTGGGGAACTCAGCGACCCAAAATGTTGTCAATCCTTTCCCTCCACAGATGCTGACTGGCCTGTTGAGTTCCTTCCAGCAGTTTGTTTTCTGTGTTCATTTGATAACCCAATAATTCCGTATTAAGCTGTACTGCTGTCCACGTTTTAAAACCAGCTTTCTCTTTTAGATGCAAGCTCATTCTCATTATTGAAAGGTACGCTCTCCGGAGGATCGGACCAGTAACAAAATCTCTTAGTCGCCATATTCCACATAAGTGCAAGGGTTAGTGTTTGCTCCGCCAGGGTTAGCAAGGTGAGTGAATGCAATGAAAGACCCTCTGTGTCATTGGGATGGTTCAAAGTTCTTGAGAGGTGCACATTGTCCCAACCGGTTACAAAAGTATTTCGGGAGCTTGCACTGTGTGTTGTGTCCAGGAGGCAAAGGCAACAAAGACCAATGCAAGAGGTAGAATGATAGGTTCCATGGCACAGGGGTTCAGATGGCAGAGCTGTCACCTCACATTGCTGGTGGCCCGGGTTCGACCCTGACCTCTGGTGCTGTCCATGTGGGGTTTGTATATTCTCCCTGTGAACGTGCAGCTTTGCCCCTGGATGCTCTGGCTTCCGCCCAAAGATATGCAGGTCAGTAGGTTTGTTGGCCACTGCAAGTTGATGGCAGGACAATTGGGGAATGGTTGATTGGCATGTAAGCAAGAATAAGTTGTCAGGGTACAGAGAAAGAAGAAGGAGAATGGGTCTAGAAGACATTTGAATAGGTACATGGATAAGATAGGTTTTGAAAGATTGGGGTCAAAAGCAGGGGAATGGGACTAGATTAGATGGGCATCTTGATCGGCATATATGAGTTTGGCCAAATAGCTATTTGACTCTACGACTGATGAGGTTACTCTATGGGCAATGTCAGGGACTCAGTGGGCCAAATGGCCTCCTTCTGCATGGTGATGAGTATGAGCTCCCAATTACAATCCCGAACAGGTACATGACATAGCAATGTTTTTTCAATCAAAAGGGCAGGGTGGTTTACGGAGTCAGAAAGAAGGAGCGAGAGGAGGGGAGGTTCAACAAAGAAGTACTGGAGCTCGAAGCTAGGATCTGGAGACGTCGTTGTTAATAGAGATTCTGGAGAAGCTCTGAGGGATATAGAGCGGGGAAGATGTCCCAGCGAGAGAAGAGTGACAACATTTAACAAAGCCAGACTGGACCAGCATAGGTCATAGAGCACAGAGCTTAAAGGTGAGCGAGAGCCAGTGCAAACACTCAGCAGGTCAGGCAGCATCTGTGGAGAGAGCGAGAGACAGAGTTAAGGTTTCATGTCCAAGACCCTCTCAGCGTGGGCTACTGAATAGGTGAATGGTGAGCAGAAGTGGGTTTATTTCAGAGTACAGGTGAAATGTGAGTGGGAGTTACATAGGTCACATGCAACAGGATGAGGAAGGGTCTGTGTAGGTTAGGGGAGCGGGGTGAAAGGTGAAGTGACTCCATTTAATTCAACTTCCAGTTTATTGTCTTTGCACAAATACAGGCACAATGAAATCTTGCAGCAGCATGACTCAGAATAAAAACACGCAAAAATGAAATATACATATATCACACATAAAATTCCAAAAAAAAGACTGTGCAAAAATCAAGATATTAGTGTGGAGTTTAGCTTAGTTTTAGTTTAGTTTCGTTAATTGTCACATTACCAAGGTTCAGTGAAAAGCTTTTTTATTGCATGCTACCCAATCAGCGGAAAGCCTATACATGCTTACAATGAAGCCGTCCACAGTGTACAGATACAGGATAAAGGGAATGTTTAGTGCGAGATAAAGTCCAGTAAAGTCCCATTAAAGATAATCCAAGGGTCTCCAAAGAGTCAGATGGTAGGTCAGGACCGCTCTCTAATTGGGGATAGGATGGTTCAGTTGGCTGATAACAGCTGATAAGAATCTGGAAGGATGCGTTTTCAAACTTCTATACCTCTTGCCTGATGGGAGAGGGGAGAAGAGGGAGTGTCCCAGGTGAGACTCATTCTTTCTGAGGCAGCGTGAAGTGTAGATGGAGTCAATGGAAGAAAAGTTGGGTTTGCGTGAGGGTCTGTGCTGAGTGCACAATTCTCTGCAATTCCTTGCTGTCTTGGATGGAGCTGTTTCCAAACCATGCTGTGATGCATCCCGATAAAGTGCTTTCAATGGAGCAAAACATAATTAGAGAAACAAGTCCACAGTAGGACAGCATGGTGGCGCAGTGGTAGAATTTCTGCCTTACCCTTGCCGGAGACACGGGTTTGATCCTGACTACTGGTACGGTCTGTACAGAGTTTGTACGTTCTCCCTGTGACCTGCGTGGATTTTCTCCGGGTGCTCCGGTTTCCTCCCACACTCCAAAGACGTACATGTTTGAAGGTTAATTGGCTTTATTTAATTGTAAATTGTCCCTAGTGTGTGGAAGATAGTGTTAGTGTGCGGGGATTGCTGATCAGTGTGGACTCGGTGGGCCGAAAGGCCTCTTCCTGAGCATCATGCCCGTGCAAGGTAGGTGACTCAGTAGGTTAATGCCTCTGTAAAACATAGAAACATAGATATTAGGTGCAGGAGGAGGCCATTCGGCCCTTCGAGCCAGCACCACCATTCATTGTGAACTCTCTCTTAAATCCATCCAGTGATTTGGCTTCCACTGCCCTCTGTGGCAGAGAATTCTGGGGCCTGTGCTGGGAATGGTGGCCTGGGAAGGGATATTGACATTGGTTCACTTATTCTTCCAGTGACCTTTGAGAATTTTGCAGAGACAGTGTTGGTATTTTCCAATGCGTAGAGGTAGAACGGAGAACAGTACAGCACAGGAACAGAACACAGGCCTGAAGAAGGGTTCTGACCTGAAACGTCACCTATTCCTTTGTTCCAGAGATGCTGCCTGATCCGCTGGGTTACTCCAGCATTTTGTGTCTATCACAGGAACAGATCCTTTGGCCCATAATGTTTCTGCCGACCAGGAGGCTAATTTAATCTGTACATCTGCCTGTACATGGTTCAAAAGTGCATATCATAGGAGCAGATTTCAGTCATTCAGCCCATCGAGTCTACTCTGCCATTTTATCATGGCTGATCTATCTTTCCCTCTCAACCCTCAGAAGGCAGTGGAGGCCAATTCTCTGAATGCATTCAAGAGGGAGCTAGATAGAGCTCTTAAGGATTGCGGAGTCAGGGGGTATGGGGAGAAAGCAGGAACGGGGTACTGATTGAGAATGACCAGCCATGATCACATTGAATGGTGGTGCTGGCTCGAAGGGCCGAATGGCCTACTCCCACACCTATTGTCTATTGTCTATTGTCTATAACCCCATTCTCCTGTCATCTCCCCTTAACCTTTGACACTCTTACTAATCAAGAATCTGTCAATCACTAGTTTAAAAATACCCTATGACTTGACCTCCACAGCCATGAATTCTGGCAATGAATTCCACAGATTCACCATCCCATGGTGTATATCCCTCCATTTCCCGCCCGTTCTTGTGCCTGGCTAAATACCTCTTAAACATTATTATCGTATCTGTTTCCAGCACCTTCCCAGGCAGTTAACATCTACCGCTCTCTGTGTAAAACAAACTTGCCTCATTACTCTCCATTAAACTTCCCCCCTCCCACCTTAAAGCCTGTGCTTTCTAGTATTCAACATTTCTACTCTGGGGAAAAGAGTCTCTCTAGACTCAACAGACTGCAGATAATAGAATCCTGAGGAAAATCAAACTGCTGGAGGAGGTCAGCAGGCAGGCAGCACCAGTGGAGGGACATGGACAGGTGATGTTCAGGATCAGGACTCTTGTTCAGATCACTGAAGAAGTGTCGCAACATAAAACGTTGTCTGTCCACGTCTTCCTACAAATGCTGCCTGACCCACTCAGTTCCTCCAGTAGTTTGATTTGGACTCTGACTCTCTACCCTGTCTCTGGTATGTAATTTTTCATTTCACTGCACATTTATGTGCATGTGACAAATAAATGACTATTGACTATTGATTGGTAATTTGATTTACTTTTAATCCGTAAGACATGATTTTAAGAAATAATTTAAAGTCTCGATGCCTCTGATAATTTTATGTACTGCACTTCTATCAGGTCACCCCCTCAGCTTCTGACGCTGTCTGCTGTAGGTAGCCCGGGTCTCAAAAGAATAAAGGAGGGCAGGGGTCAATAGACAATAGACAATAGACAATAGGTGCAGGAGTAGGCCATTCAGCCCTTCGAGCCAGCACCGCCATTCAATGCGATCATGGCTGATCACTCTCAATCAGTACCCCGTTCCTGCCTTCTCCCCATACCCCCCTCACTCCGCTATCCTTAAGAGCTCTATCCAGCTCTCTCTTGAAAGCATCCAACGAACTGGCCTCCACTGCCTTCTGAGGCAGAGAATTCCACACCTTCACCACTCTCTGACTGAAAAAGTTCTTCCTCATCTCCGTTCTAAATGGCCCACCCCTTATTCTTAAACTGTGGCCCCTTGTTCTGGACTCCCCCAACATTGGGAACATGTTTCCTGCCTTTAATGTGTCCAATCCCCTAATTATCTTATATGTTTCAATAAGATCCCCCCTCATCCTTCTAAATTCCAGTGTATACAAGCCCAATCGCTCCAGCCTTTCAACATACGACAGTCCCGCCATTCCGGGAATTAACCTAGTGAACCTACGCTGCACGCCCTCCATAGCAAGAATATCCTTCCTCAAATTTGGAGACCAAAACTGCACACAGTACTCCAGGTACGGTCTCACCAGGGCCCGGTACAACTGTAGAAGGACCTCTTTGCTCCTATACTCAACTCCTCTTGTTACGAAGGCCAACATTCCATTGGCTTTCTTCACTGCCTGCTGTACCTGCATGCTTCCTTTCATTGACTGATGCACTAGGACACCCAGATCTCGTTGAACTCCCCCTCCTCCTAACTTGACACCATTCAGATAATAATCTGCCTTTCTATTCTTACTTCCAAAGTGAATAACCTCACACTTATCTACATTAAACTGCATCTGCCATGTATCCGCCCACTCACACAACCTGTCCAAGTCACCCTGCAGCCTTATTGCATCTTCCTCACAATTCACACTACCCCCCAGCTTAGTATCATCTGCAAATTTGCTAATGGTACTTTTAATCCCTTCGTCTAAGTCATTAATGTATATCGTAAATAGCTGGGGTCCCAGCACCGAACCTTGCGGTACACTACTGGTCACTGCCTGCCATTCCAAAAGGGACCCATTTATCCCCACTCTTTGCTTTCTGTCTGTCAACCAATTTTCTATCCATGTCAGTACCCTACCCCCAATACCATGTGCCCTAATTTTGCCCACTAATCTCCTATGTGGGACCTTGTCGAAGGCTTTCTGAAAGTCGAGGTACACCACATCCACTGACTCTCCCCTGTCAATTTTCCTAGTTACATCCTCAAAAAATTCCAGTAGATTTGTCAAGCATGATTTCCCCTTCGTAAATCCATGCTGACTCGGAATGATCCTGTTACTGCTATCCAAATGCTCAGCAATTTCGTCTTTTATAATTGACTCCAGCATCTTCCCCACCACTGATGTCAGACTAACTGGTCTATAATTACCCGTTTTCTCTCTCCCTCCTTTCTTAAAAAGTGGGATAACATTTGCTATCCTCCAATCCACAGGAACTGATCCTGAATCTATAGAACATTGAAAAATGATCTCCAATGCTTCCACTATTTCTAGAGCCACCTCCTTAAGTACCCTGGGATGCAGACCATCAGGCCCTGGGGATTTATCAGCCTTCAGTCCCATCAGTCTACCCAAAACCATTTCCTGCCTAATGTGGATTTCCTTCAGTTCCTCCATCACCCTAGGTTCTGGGTCCCTACTGCCCAGTAGACCAGGAATGACTTCAAACACCATTTGCCTCCATCAGTGGCTAAAGGTGACGCAGTGGGAGAGGTGTTGAATGTCACCAGTCTCCCCATTTTCTGACTGATGGTTTCCTTGATGCAGGGAGTGGTCCATGTGTTGTTCTGTCTCCCAGGAGAGGCAAGAATACCCTGTGGAGGAAGAGCAACTGGGGGGAGGTGGGAAGTGCAAGCCAGCTTGTCAGCTGAGCCCATTTTCCACTCCGAGTGTCAGCTGCACTGGGGAACGGATCTTCCAGCAGGAGGTTGGTGTTGTCGGCCTGTGACACCCTGCAGCTGTTTACAGACCTGTTGTTCCACGTTCAGATAGCATCCACCATTGTTTATTACCTGTTCACCCCATCCCCGAAAAAAACCCAAGTGTGTGATGCTCAGCAACAGGAGAGTGGTTCGTGGCCAATCACAGGCCTCCACAGCTAGCCCAGCCGGGGTATAAAAGAGAGGGGAGGTGATCGCGCTGAGCTGTGAATGTCAGGAAGGATTGCCGGAGACAGGATAACAATTCAGAAGCTAATCGTTTTCCAGAACCCCGAGAGAGATGGAGAGTAACGGACTGATTGAGAAGAACAATAATCAGAAAGTTGAGGACGATAACAGGTAAAAGTCACACGTGCAGGTAGTTCTTTAAGGTAGTCCATTGCGTTTTCTTATTGATAAGATCCCACCCCATATAAGACCATCCCCATCCGGAGGAGCGTACACATAGTGACTAACAGCTCAGGCTGTCCACTCACCAAGTGTGACCCTTACACAAACTACCCCACAATGCAGACGGGCACAGTCTGATCCCAATTACGGGGATGGTGCAGGGAAGATGGGATTGACGTAGAAGATCTGCCGTGATCTTGATGGATGGTGGATCAGAGTCAAGGGACTGAATGCCCTGACCCAGCTCCTGTATTCATTTTTTTTCCACTGAAGGCAGTTGGATCCTGCAGGGCGGAAACGTGAGGGAAATAATTGGGGGGGGGGGGGGGGGGGGGGGGGGGGCAATGGTATTGCTCAGAGGGTTGGCAATGAACTTGATGGGCCGAATGGTCTCCTATAATGAAAGAATGCAGATTGGGAAAATGTGCAGTTAATAATCCACTGTGCCTACCGCTGTTGGCTCCGGCGGGGCTATCGGCGGGCTGGCATCTGTGTTTCCTGTCGCTAGTTTCACTTTAATAAACCGTGGGAATCCATGGACATGGACTGTTGTCCTGGAGTCAGAAGTTCCAGAATATTGGTAGGGGACCAAGAATGGAGCCAACAGTTACCAGTGTAGGCTGATGTGGGAGTGAAGGGAGTGGTGCTGCCCATGTCTATTTTTGGGGGTAGCAAGGTGTGAACCATTTGGTGATTGACTCTGGATGGTTAAACAGGGTACTAGGAAACTGGCTGCTCAGCAGTTCAGAAATGTTCCAGGGATTGGGGATGGTGGGTTCTCGGCCTCTGCGAATTGCCCTTAGTGTGTGTAGGTGAGTCGTAGAATCCAGGGGCCGCTGATGGGAATGCGGCGAGTATAAAATGGGATTCGTGTAAGATTGGGAATAAATGGGTGGTTGATAGTTGGCACGGACTCATTGGGCTGCAGGGCCAGTTTCTGTGCAGTATCTGTTCATGACGTGATGTCTCTGAGTAGCTGGGGAACATTCAGCCTCAAACTTAGCCTGGAACCCCCCCCCCCCCCCCCCCCATGGCTTAAAGAGATCAGAAGATGCCTATCCAGTCCTTGGTTGCGATGGTGTTCTGGTCAGTGGTGACCCACCACACCTCCAAAGGTACCGATGGAGTTGATCAGCCACCCTGCCAAATCACAGCCATGCATATTCAAATGAGCCGCTGGTGTGTGTGATCACAGGCTGGCTGTTCCACTCACTCTCTACAAGCATTGATATGAAAAGCATCTTTGATTTTGTTGTAAATGGGGGATGGAGGAAGCTTTGATCATGACTGTGTACGTCAGAGCGAGCTCCCTCGGCAGCGTTTGAATCAGCAGTGCTCATAAAGTGGGCAGTAGATAGGCTCATTCAAAATGCCCAGCTATTCTGGGCAAACATAGTTCTGAAAGAACATGGAACAGTACAGCACAAGAACTGATCCTCTGGCCCACCATGTCTGTACTGACCATGACTCCTATCTGCCCAATCTCATCTGCCAACACATAGTCCATATCCCTCCATAGCCTGGCTGTTCCTGTGCCTCTTTAACCATCTCTTAAACAATGCTATTGTATCTGTTTTCACCATCTCCCCAGGCAGCGTACTCCAGGCACATTTCACCCTTCGTATCAAAAAAACTGACTTGTGCATCTCCTTTAAATTTTATCTCTCACACCTTTAACCTATGGTCTCTGGTATTTTAAAGAATCTGACTGTTTACCGTTTCTATGCCTCTCATAATTGTATAATCCTCTGTGGGGTCTCCCCTCAGCCTCCGTCACACCAGAGAAAAATAAATCCAAGTTTATCCAGCTTCTTTTTATTTTAGAAAAAAAGACACAAGTGCTGGAGTAACTCAGCTAGAGTTTACTTAATGGGTCAGGCAGCCTCTCTGGAAGACATGGATAGGCGACATTTTGGGTCGGGATTCTTCTTCAGACTGGAGTCTGAAGAAGGGTCCTGACCCAAAACGTTGCTTATCCATGTCTTCCAGAAATGTTGCCTGACCGATTGAGTTACTCCATAAGATCATAAGGTCATAAGTGATCGGAGCAGAATTAGGCCATTCGGCCCATCGTCTACTCTGGCATTCAATCATGGCTGATCTATCTCTTCCTCCTAACCCCATTCTCCTGCCTTCTCCCCATAACCTCTGACACCTGTACTAATCAAGAATCTATTTATCTCTGCCTTAAATATATCCACTGACTTGGCCTCCATAGCCGTCTGTGGCAAAGAATTCCATAGATTCACCACACTCCAGCACTTTACATCTTTATTTTGTAAAGCAGCATATGCAGTTCCTACCCTCTCCTTAGAGCTAACGTTCTCTAATCAAGGCATCATCCTGGTAAATCTTGTGCACCCTCTCGAAAAACTACACATCATTCCGGTCGAGAGGTGACCCGCACTGCACCCCAGTGTAAGCGGGCGAAAGGTTACAGGGGTTCGGAGTTGAGGTTACAATCAGATCAACTGTGACTATATTGAAAGGGGAAGCACCTGGAAGGGCAGAGTGGACTTTCCCTGCTGTCAGTGTATATGTTTGCATATTTCCACTTGCCTCCTGCAGCTGGGGATGTGGGAGTGCATGAGTTAATGCAGAGCATTGAAGCTAGCTGGTGAAATGCAACCACATTTTACACAATAGTACACAGAGTCGTGGCAGGACAGGTAGAAAGGGGAGACAGGTGCTGGGTATCTCAGTTTTCAGGGGCCTTTTGATCAGGTTTGCACGAGGGTCAAAGAAAAAGGTAACAGCACTGTTCAAGGGATGGACACAACAAATAGTGCGGTCTGATCTCAGTAGTCAGCACACATCCTTTTGGTGTGTGAGGTTTGGGCAATTGCTTGTTGACATCGACTGGCTGGGCAAAGAGCCAAGAAGGTTACGAAAGACCTCAATGAGGTGTAAACAGTTTGGCAGAATGGTCCGAGGTGTGGAAAGTTGAGTGTGAGGTAAACAACTATGCACTCGATGGAAGACATCGGCAGGCAGAGATAAACACTGAGGTTGCAGAGCATAAGCAACAAATCCCAAAAGGTTCTGGTGCACGTAGATAAAGCTTTATTTCTCCCTTTGATCAATGTCACCTGTGTTTTCAGTCCTGTAAATTAGACAAAAAGATTGGTCTGAAGAAGGGTCTCGACCCGAAATGTCACCCATTCCTTCTATCCAGAGATGCTGCCTGCCCCGCTGAGTTACTCCAGCTTTTTGTGTCTATCTTCAGGCTACTTTGAATATCAGAAGTGGGCAGCGATTCCTTTCCTGGGTTTGTGTGTGAAATGATCTTTCATGCATTGGCCAATAGTCCCGTGATCGATGAATACACAGAAGAGTTTCCAAGAATATTTCCATTGAGGCAGCGAAGGTTAAAGTGAGATTTAATTGTGATTTATTGAAGAAGGTCAAATGTTTTGAGTTGGTGGAGAAAACATCTTTTCTTGCCCCTTTTTGCTCGGAGAGTTGGTTTGGATTGACTGTGGTGGAAGAAAGTATTTTATACTGGGGTTGTAGTGGCAAGAAAAACTGTGAGGTGAACCTGGGGTTCTAGGCTACAGCAAATGACCCTTAGTGAGTGTAGGTGCAACTTGCCTCATCTTCAGTCACAAACATAGACATTTAAAGGAAAAAGTAAGAGTGTGTTTTGGATTGCTTCCTCCTTTAAATGCTTCTCTTGTCTGCTATGAACAACTGAGTTTTTTTTATCATATACACAAGTATGGTAAGGAACAGATTCAATTGAAATTTTGCTTGCAAGATTTGAAACACATAGACACAGATGACACAGAAATGTAAATTATACATTATATATAGATAAATTATGGCTAAATTTTGCAAAAAGGTTAAAAGAAAATATATTTAAAACAAACAAGATTGCAAGGAACTGCAGATGCTGGTTTACATAAAAAAGACACAAAGTGGTGGAGTGACCCAGTGGGTGAGGAAGCATCTCTGAAAAACATGGATATTGTGAAGAACTGCCTGAAACGTCACCTATCCATGTTCTCCAGACATGCTGTCTGGCCCGCTGGGTCACTCCAGCATAGTGTCTTTTTTTTCAGATGTTAGTGCAAAACCCAATTAGAAACAAAAAAGCCCATGGTGGTGCAAGATGTCATCCGTGGTGTTCCATTGTGAGGCAGGCTTTAAAGTTGTCGAGGTCCAGTTTCCATTCTGGTGTGTTTATCACTTTAGCAGCGGTACCATGCCATCGCTGGAGGAGATCACGTCGTGGGCCCAGGGCTTCGACAAGGTGATGGGGACAGAGGCTGGCAGGAACATCTTCCGCCAGTTCCTGCGGACAGAGTACAGCGAAGAGAACATGCTCTTCTGGCTAGCCTGTGAAGAGTTCAAAAAGGAAAAGAACGCGAAGGTGGTGGAAGAGCGGGCAAGGATGATATACGAAGACTACATCTCCATTCTCTCCCCGAAAGAGGTGAGTCAGTTCTGCAGTTCAGCACCACCGAAAACCACAAAACAAAGACACAAAGTACTGGAACACCTTTTTAGTCACTGCTTTGCCTTCAGGGCACATTAATGTGCCACAGAGGGCAGTGGAGGCCAATTCACTGGATGAATTTAAGAGAGTTAGGTAGAGATCTGGGGGCTAGTGGAATCAAGGGATGTGGGGAGAAAGCAGGCACAGGTTACTGATTGTGGATGATCAGCCATGATCACAATTAATGGCGGTGCTAGCTTGAAGGGCCAAATGGCCTCCTCCTGCACCTATTTTCTATGTGTCTATTGTTGATAAGAAAAGAGCAGTACGAAGATTAAGATAGTCAAAGATTATTCCCATCAACAATTAATACGCCCAATGACATTCACTCATACTGATCTTGTCTTACTAACTGTACATGCTTTGGACTTGCACAACATGAATACACACCCTTCAGACCCCTGAGTTTGCAATGACTATTAACTACTATCTACATCCCATTTTACTCTCCCCATATTCCCATCAACCCCCCCCCCCCCCCCAGATACTCCCACTAACCTACATGCTGCGGCCAAATAACCCATCAATCTGCACGTCTGTGGGGTGTGCGAGGAAACTAGGGCACCCATGCGGATAACAGAGAACATGCAAACCCCACACAGACAGCATTGGAGATCAAGATCCGATCTGGGTCTCATGAACTGTGTAGCAGCAGCTCTACCAGCTGCAACACGGTGTCTTCTAGTAGTGATTGACTAAATATCTTAGTTACTATTAATAATTGGTAAATTAATTAATATGATCAATGGTCAGAGCAGTAAATAACTGGGCTGTGTCCGTATTGCATATCGTTGTCATCAGTAGTTCACAGTGTTGATGGTCGGTGCTGCAAAATGGTATCTCCGTCAGTAGTCAGAGGAATCTAAACCAGGTGCTGCTGTTTCGGTCAGAATTGGTCAGTCGCACTGTCAGAATTGATCCTTTATAACGCAGTGCCAGTGAATGGCTCACTTGCAGTTAGCTCAGAGTCTGACCAGATCAGCCTTATTCCCAGCTAAGAGCACACATTGGTGTCAAGGGTAAGGAATAATGCAATCTCTACTTCTGTTTTTACTATATTAATGTGTACATTCATAATCTTGAGGTGCTAACAAAATATTAGGTTGTTAAACAAACTGAGAAGGGAAGATGTTCCCTGCCCCATGTGTACACCTGCTGCCTCCCAGTGGAGGAACACAGAACTACAGTGAATGCAGGAGGGTCTGGCATGTAGAAATAAATACTGAGTGCTGCCACCACAGATCTCAGACTGAAGTTGTTTTTACAAGCGCTGACCATCAATATTCCAGACTGTGATCATCATTAACAGGACTGTCCATCGATATCACACATCCCAGACAGTGTTTATTATTATTAACAACACTGATAGCACAGGTTCCAGACTATGGTTTTTGTTAACATCCCAGATCACTGATATCATGAGACCCAGACTGCTGTTAATATTACCAAAACTAATAGCACATGTCACAGACTATGGTTATTGATAACCTCTCTGATCATCAATACCAAAAGAAACAACAATTTTTTTTTTTTAAACCCACAGATCACAGATCTGAAGAAGGGTCTCGACCCGAAACGTCACCCATTCCTTCTCTCCCGAGATGCTGCCTGACCCGCTGAGTTACTCCAGCATTTTGTCTCTACCACAGATCCCAGATGCTGGTTATCATTGACCACTGACACCATGAGACATGCTTCTCAGCACAGAGCTCAGGTGTGAACATGTGTTTACACTTCCTCCTCGCTAGCGTGTGAGCTAGTGCTTCCCATGGGATGAATAGGCCACTGGTGAGAAAGCAGAGTCTGTGATGCCTGAGATTGTTAGTGACTGGCTTGAGTAGTCAGCCCCCAGGGTGGGTCACTGAACCACCCTGCACTGAACACTGACCCGTCCTGGTTGCCACAGACAAGCCGTGAATCATTCTGCTTATTTCTTTCTCTTTGTGCTGTTTGCAGGTGAGTCTTGACTCCCGGGTGCGTGAGATCGTCAACAGGAACCTGCGGAATCCAGGTCCTCTCATGTTCGAGGATGCTCAGCTCCAGATCTACAGCCTCATGCACAGGGACTCCTTCCCCAGGTTCTTGAACTCTGATTTCTACAAATCCCTCGTGCAAAAACCACAGCCTTCCCCTGACACTACTCCTATCATCGAGAGCTAATCCCAGGACCCCCCGAAAGAGCAAGGAATGGAGGTTAAAGACAGGTTTACACTCAAACACATGTACACCATTACTATATCTACACCTTTTCACCTATATCTGCAATTACCAGCATACCAGCAAGTGTACCAGTTAACACATGCCTCTGTAATAATGACACACACACACAGACACAAAACATTACAGGATTAACAGACCACACTGGCGTAGATAAAGGCAATACATTCACCCGAACACACACAAATGCTCTCTCCTGAACATGTGCGATTAGAGCCAAGTGCATTCCTCTTTTTTTTTCATACACTTACAAACACACACTCGCTCTCAGTCTCGTGCACACATACACAAGCACACACACAGGCACATACTCTCACGAACACATACTTTCATGTGCACACACTCATGCATACTCTCTCTTTCCCTCACACACAAACAGACAGACAGAAAGACAGACACACACACACACACACGGAAATACTAATCATTAACTAACGAGAGGCGGTGAAAAGCCTAGGCACTGGGTTCCTGGAGACCCCCAGTTTAGCTTTACTCAGGGTGTAGTGAGTGATACGTTGAATATTGAGCTACTTTAAAAAAAAACAAAATAGATATATATTTATTGGTTGAAATAAATCTTTTGCTCACTGCCTCAAACAGAAATACAAAAAAAGTTAAGAATGTTTTTTTTTAATAAAGCAGAAGCCAGGATTATTGTTCCCCGATAAAAACATCGTGGTGAGCTGAGCTGAGCATTGCTGGAGGTCACATGGCCACATCCTAGAGAAACACTTATCCCAGTTACCGGGCAGGTCGTGTAGGACTGGCAAAACTCACATCGCCACCTATTTCCATGGGGAAGGCAGGCCTCACACAGTGTGGTGCCCCTAGCATGGATATTAAGTTATCGGGGCAGGCTTGCTCACTATAACTTTGCCTCTGCACCAGTTACTGGTTTCCCTTGAACCGCCCCAAATGCGCTTTGAAAATGCTTTCATTGTGGAGAAGCATTTTGGGATGTCTTGAGGTCAGGGAAATGCAGGGTTTTTAAAAACTTTTGTCTGTAGGATTTAAAGAACTTTACTAAGCACAAAAAAAAAAGTTTAAAATGTAGATGTTTTTCCTAAGGGAGAACCAAGTTGTCATTGCCAGTAAGTCAGAGACATAGGGCCATTCTATCTCTTCAAAGAAACTGTGCAAAAAAATATATATATAAATAATAAGTAAAAGCCTGTAAATCTCCATTGTTTGTTTTTTTTGATGAGCAAATATTTCTCTTCTCATCTTTCCAGAGGGGAGCAGGTAACTTGTTTATTTTTTTTAAACAGGGTTAATAGTGATACCAGCGTATCAGTTATTGGTTGGCAGCAGGTCAGATCGCATTTTATTGAACTGCAGCTGCATCTCCCGACAAGGGGATGTATTCTGCAGCTAAAAGCAATGAGTGGGGGATAGCGTCAATCTGTCAACAACATGTGCTTAAATTATTTCACGATTGGGGTGGGGGGAATTGCGGGGCAAGATTAACAGGGGGATTATCCGATCATCTTTCATCTCAAATCTTGAAGTGTCGCACAGTGTTACCCTTTATTTTAAATGGGTTCATGCATCCACTGGAAGGTATGACAGAGGTCGATCAAAGAGTGCACCTGTCACCACCGGAGATTTCAAGCCTAAATATTTTGCTTGTTTGTTGTTTAAAACCTGTATGTAATTTTCACTTTTTTATTAAAAGCATATGAGTATATTAATATAACTATATATAAAAAAGTGGGTTCTGGGCCAAAACTTTATTGGCATGGAAGGTGGATGGATGAGGAGTGGGGATGGATGTATTGGGGGAGGTGGGGGGTTTGATAGGGTCTAGTTCAACACAAGCACCGGGACATCCTCACAGCAGGGACCTCCCTCCATTTTATTCTTGTCTCTGTGAGCATAGGGTAAGCGGGCATGAGATTGGGAGTTCAGATGCCATTTGTTCGCCCGTCTGGTGAAACTGAGTTTGGCAAATGTGCTCCATGCTCCCCACAACCAGTGTCAATGGGTCTAAAAGCACACTGCGTTCTTTGCCCTCGCCTTCCCGCTGTGCATGGTACTGCCCAATCCCTCAGGGAGAACAAGGGAGCAAAGGCAAATCTTTCCAACTCTCCTGAGAACTAAAAGAGACGTAATTTCTCCAGTGCATGAGTTTGCTTGCTGCCCGCACAGTGGTGGGAATCTAGTCATTCCCCTCATCGTCTTGGAACCTCCCTACCGCTAGTCTGCTAACACCCACATACTCCATTTGTTTAAAGGGAAAGCACTATATTGCTGAGCCTGTTTTGCGAGGACAGTGTTCACACGACTGGGGCTCCGCTGTCCCTCTCCGCAGTGGATGGTGGAGCAGCAGGAAGCAAATTGTATCCAAGTGCATGCCGATGCAACAATTTGCCGGAGAAAATAAACCCTTTGGGTGATCTTTAACTTGAAAAACGTTGCTTTTAGAGGTGAGGTGAATTGAGGTTGAGAAGGCAGAAATCCCCAGGATCAATTTATCTCCCTCTGACTCACTGCACGACTTCCGCAAGGTTCTTTGTTCATAGACTTGGCTATTATTATAGGGGATGATAGCGATGGCTCCTGGTCGGGTGAAACCAGGTGGGAATTTATAACTAGCAGATGGAGAATGGGGAAACTCTTCAGCAAGATCCTTCTGATTGCTAAACTACTATAAAACTCTTGAGCAAAAAACTGCTGGAGGAACTCTGGGTCAGGTAGCATCTGCGGAAGGAAATGAACAGATGACATTCCGGGTCTGGACCTTTCTTTAGTCTGAAGAAGTCAATTTCCTTCCACAGATGCTGCCTGACCCGCAGAGTTCCTTCAGCAGCTTGTTTTTTTTGCTCAGGTTTCCAGCATCTCTAGTCCCTTGTGTCTCCAATCTCTTGTGTCTCTACGATAGAACTCAAACCCATCCTTGCATTGGGAGAGCATTCCATCTGCTGGTTGTAAACAGACCAGAGGGTAGTTCTGTAGGAAAATAACTGCAGATGCTGGTACAAATCGAAGGTATCACAAAATGTTGGAATAACTCAGCGAGTCAGGCAGCATCTCAGGAGAGAAGGAATGGGTGATGTTTCGGGTCGAGACCCTTCTTCAGACCCTGGGGTTGAATTCCCAAAATGCAACACCTCACACTTATTGGCATCAAATAACATTCACCATTCCTCAACCCACTTGCCCAGCTGATCAAGATCCTGCTGTAATTTTTGATAACCATCTTCGATATCTACAATAGCCCCCATTTTTGTATCATCCAAAAACTTGCCAATCATGTCTTGTACATTCTCATTCAAATCATTGATATAAATCACAAGCAGCATTGAGCCTAGCACCAATCTGTAAATCACAACACTAGTTCTTGATTCCCCAACCCTGAGAAAAAGACTATGTAAATTCACCCTGTCTATGCCCCTTGTGATTTTATATACTGCTATAAGTGGGAATTTATAACTAGCAGATTATCCGCTGTTACAAGAAATATGGTTCTATCCTGTCTATCCTCTCCTTATAACTCTGTCCCTGGTATCGTGACAATATCTGTATTTTTTTAGCCCTGCCTTTCATAGAGTAAAATGGGTGGTTAATGGTCAGCCCAATGTCCCTGCAAACCATCAACCACCCATTTGCATCAATCCTACACTAATCCATTTTACTCCCCTCGCATTCCCATCAACTCCCCCCTCAGATTCCACCACTCACCTACACACCAGTGCCAATTTATACAGGCCAATTAACCAATAAACCTGCACATCTTTGAGTTGTGGGAAGAAACCGAGCCTGAGGAGAACCCAGGGAAAACTCCATGCAGACAGCTCCGGAGGTCAGGATCGAACTGGGGTTGCGGTAGCTGTGAGGCAGTGGCTCTACATGCTGCTTCCCCTTTCGAACACACTTGACACTGTTAAAGATCCCATTGCTGTCCCTGACTCAATACACTGATGGACAATGTCAATTCAGTCCTGCAACCTCTCGCCCCTCCCGTTCACTATGCGACCATCTCTGACAATTAAACAAAGATGGTCCAAGAAATTAGCAAATCTACGCTTCTTAAGTCAGTGACTGTCTGTTGGTTGAGTCTCTAGTCCTGGACAGCTGCCGCACAACTCGCTGGGTCCCAGCCAATTGAATGAAAATAAATAGCGGAGTTACAATTGAATGCCAACGTTTTTTTGCAGCCAATGAAAATGTCCTCCAACCCACCCCAGAGCTGTGTAGGAAGGAACTGCAGGTGCAGGTTCACACTGAAGATAGACACAAAAAGCTGGAGTAACTCAGCGGGACAGGCAGCATCTCTGGAGAGAAGGAATGGGTAACATTTTGGGTCGAGACCCTTCTTCGGACTGAAGGAAGTTCACGACTAGAAACGTCACCCGTTCCGTCTCTCCAGAGATGTTGCCTGTCCCGCTGAGTTACTCCAGCATTGTGTGTCTCACATTCCAGAACTGTGACTGGTTGAATTAGCTGGTGGTCAGCATGAACTTGAGCCGTGAAATTTCTGATTGGCTGATCTAACCCCAGTCCCTCTGCATCATGATACACCCTACTGGGCAGACCAGGGGGCAGAGATTGTGCTTCTGGCAAGGCATAGGCCTCCCTCCCACACACATTTTGAAATGTGGAGGCCAACGAGCCAGGAGGAAGCTCAACACTTTGAGCAAAGAATAATCCCCATGCCAGGAGGGTGGCAGATAGCGGGAGCCACCATTTCACAAAGAAGGAGCATTTAACCAGTGCCCTTTGGTCAAATTGGCATCTTCTGAGTATAACGTTGGCACTCCGGCTGTTTGGTCAGCAGGTCACCAGCTTCCATTTCCTCCTCATTGATCCCGAGTGCAGCTCCCGCTGCACTGCTCGAGTGAAACTTCAAACTGAGATCCTGCCCGCTTTCTCGGGAGGAGGAGACTAGGAGAGATATAAAGGATCCCATCTTGAAAGTTCTCTCCGGCCCTCTGTCCAATAATTTTCCATCTGCTGACACCAGTACAACAGATAACAGATGTCTTTTCATGACTGTAGGATGTTCTGTGCTGAATTCTCAATGTTGCAACATTGCCCGCTATACGTCCTCACCCCGTTATAACAGGATTGAGTACCATGGCTTATAGAGAAGGCATCACTAGTAAGACCGGCATGTATTTCCCGTCTTGTGGAAAAGCGGTGGTGTGCCACCATCTGCAACCACAGCATCAGGTGCAATAAGGAAGAAGTGGGAGATTGAAGAGGTGGAAAAAGTGGGAGATTGAAGAGGTGGGAGAAGTGTGCTCAACCTCAGGAGGTCTTGAAGGAATGGGACAGGACAGAGAGCTCATTGAGGGAAGAAGTATAGCAGGAGAGTGGGGTGGTTTATGCTGTTGGACTGATGGTGGAATGGTGGTAAGGGTAGAGGAAGCGGCTCAGGGTGCAAACAAAGAAATCTGAGCATCTGGAGGGGTGGTTGTGGTCAAACAGTTCAATGTCTTGGACCAAGGGCAGGGCAAAAAGCTGCAACTGGGGTGACCTTTGGCAGAAAGGATTCTCAGAATTATAGGGCTTGAGTTATAAGGCGGGACAGGATAAACAGAGACTGTTTTCCTTTGAGCTTTGGTGGCTGAGAGGTGATATGAAGGTATGTAAAATCATAAGGGGCATAGATAAGGTGAATGGCCTGCCGCTCTCTCTGCCAGGGTGGGGGAGTCTAAAACTAGAGGGCATAGGTTTAAGGTGAGAGAAGGATTTAAAGGGGGACCTGAGGGACAACCTTGTCACACTGGGGATGGATATGCAGAACAAGCTGCCAGAGAAGGTGGCCGCAGCAGATAATGTTTAAATTACATTTGAAACATACAGATGGACAGGAAAGGTTTAAAGGGAGATCGCCCAAATGCAGACAACTGGAATTAGCTGAGACAGGCATTTTCGTCAGCATTTGGCAGCTTTGTTGGCTGAAGACTCTATTTCTATGCTGTATAACTCTAAGAATCTCTGAATCCCAGTGAGGAGATGAAAAAGTGGTGAGAACCGTTCTTGGATGTGTATGGATGTTTTTAAATTCTATTGTAAGCTACCCAACGAGCCAGCAAGGTTAAAATCGTTATTGGGTGTGTATGACAGATGGCCTGTTCGGTCAAAGCTGGTGACTGTAGGCGAGAGAAGGGGACTGGATGACTCACTTTCCCTCCATGAACTGGTGTGGGTTGGTGCGAAGGGCCAGTGTAGAGCTTGCAGAGGTTGGAAACATCAGAATTGGAATTGATGGAGTGGACAATTTTCACCCCTCGTTCTAATGGAGAAACAGTTCTACAAGAAGTGCGTGTCTGTGCAGAGGGCTTAAATTGACAATGGGAAATCTCCCTTTGAAAGTATTTTGCCTTCATCTGTGTTAATTAGATTGGATCAATTCCTTGAACTGCCCGTGTTATTCTGTAATTGCTCCTCTGCCTTCCTGCTCTCAGATTTAATTTGTTTCTCCCCCTTTTCCCAAACAGTCCATTTGTTTAGAGATTAAAACTGCACAAAAATCTCACACTTTAATTGTGACCCACTATTGTGTGTATATATTTGAACCATGGGTGTAGGATTGTGAGAGGGAAAAAAAAGCATTTACAATCAGTTTTGTGTCACTGAATTCACTTTAACAATAAAGTCCCATGTCACATTTCCTATAACCTGCTGGAACTAAGGGAAATTCAGAAAACATTATTTTAAAAGGGCTATTTCTCTTTTCCCTATGTGACATCTGATGGTGTAGTTTAAGGAATCATGTTATTGAAATTGTTTAAATATGATTAACTATAAACGTAAAGTATGGAGTTTACACATGGAGAGGTTCAGTCCTCTCTGCTAATATTGTTGTCCATGAGTGAGCTTCATAGATAATGATTTTCACACACTACTTAATTATATATACAAACATATATGGTGAGAGAGTGGTAAATGATATGTTTTAATGAATGTCTGAAATAATACTGTTTTAAAGGGGATAACTGCACTGATTTAAAGAAGAAAATGGCACTAAATCCAATTCTATTCATGTTAAATATCTCATTGTGTACTGGAAGGTGCCGACAGTAACACATAATGTTTGAGATGGAGAGTGAACTTGGGAGCTGTGGCTGGTAAATTCCTGGAATGAAGGATTTTCAAGGGGCATTTTTGTTTGAGTGGAGTTTGATGGAGGCTTTCCTCTCCCTCTTGCTCCCAGCCTAACTCTTCACCTCCCTCTTCTGACCTCTGTGGTGGGCTGAGGTTTCCGGAGCCTTGGTGGTGAATGTTAATAGGATTGGCTGCCTTTGGTGACCCCTGATATCCTGCCTCCCTGAACTCTGTTGCAAACTGATTGACTGTTCCAGCTTTAGTTTTTTAGTTTAGAGATACAGTGCGGAAACAGGCCCTTCGGCCCACCAATTCTGTATCAACCAGCGATCCTCGCACACTACCACTATCTGACACACTAGGGACAATTTACATTTATACCAAGCCAGCTAACCTACAAACCTGTACATCTTTGGAGTGTGGGAAGAAACTGGAGCACCCTGAGAAAACCCATGCAGGTCACGGGGAAAACATATAAATTCTGTACAGACAGCACCCGTAGGCAGGAAAGAACCCTTGTCTCTGGCGCTGTGAGGCAGCAAGTCTTCTGCTGCACCACCTTGCCGCCCCAATGTTGTAGATTCTCCACAGGAAAGACTGCTTTTGACTCTCAGGAACGCAAGGACTGACAGGGAGGGAGATACTTAGTTGCCACAGGCTTTACGCCTTCCAAGTATGGGTTCCTGCAGACTGGAGGTGCTGAAACTTAATGGAGAGTGTGCATTTCCTTTTGTTTTAAGTGTAGTCCAAGGCATCGAGTGTGCAATATTGCATCTCACTGCATTCACCTGAAGCGGGGTTGCACCTGAAATAGTTCCTGCAGGAAGCTAAGTCAGCCGGGAAATGTTAAGCCTGGGTTTGAACCGTAATAAATGTTACAATACCACGGTGGGTAAAGGGAGCAAAGGTATAAAGTAGCTAAAACTTCATGGAGGAACTGAAGCAAAAAATGTTGGAAACATACAGCAAGTCAGGCAGCATCTGTGGAAAAAGAAGTAGTTAACATTTAAGATTCCCAAACTCTTCGTCCACTTCAGATTTGAAGGGCTGATCAACTTTCTAGACACAAGGTTTTAGTGAAATTGACCAACAGCAACATATCCCTCCATTCCTTATATGTTTGTGTGTTTTTCCAAATGCCTCTCAAACAGACATGATAATGACAATGAAAGGACATTTAGCTAGGCCCATGAACAGGTAGGGAATGGGGGGATATGGATCACATGTAGCAGGAAGGGGTTTGTTTATTTTGGCATCATAGTGGCCCAACGGGCCTGCTACTGTGTTCTAAATAGTTAAAGAACATGATGGTTAAAGTACAGGTAGGCAGACCATGCTTGGGTTCCTTTCAATACAGAAAGCAGCAGCGTGATCTAATCGGAATGATCAAAAGATTTGAGCAGTAGTTGCAGACTGGTGGGAGGAAAAGGAGCAAAGATTCTGGTGTTGGAAATGAGATTGCAAGTTCCTCATTTGTTCAGAATTCCCTGATATGATGCTAAATCTCCCAACTCTTCACCCCATTCCCATCCTTCACCCCTTCCCCGCCCAGAGACAGGAGGGTTCCTTGCCTGCGAGTGCTGGTGTATAATTCGGCTGGGATTACCCAAGACAAGAGTCCAAAAGATAGGGACTTGGGGCAATTTTTAGGCTTGTCGCCTAAATTCTGATCAAGTGCAGAAGTTCTACTTGATCAAATACTCGCCCCCACACAAGAAAGGGATTTTTCCAATATGTTTCTTTTAGATGGAAATGGAGGTGGGACCCTGGCCGTGATCTGGAAGAGGGATATTTTTCCCTGGTTCAAAGATGCCTCTGAATATCCTGGGGAATATGGTAGCGCAAGGGGACTTAGTTAGCTCTTGTAAAGAGACAGCAATGGTCGCATGGGATAAATGGCTTCATCCTCCTGTGTTCCACAACGTTTGGATAGGCCAATGTTTCAAGCACATCTTCGATGAAATACTTTGAGAGGAAATGTTGAGATCTCTTATGTGAATGTGATTGGAAACATATGACAAAGACAACCTCATAGAAGGGAGAGCAAAGAAGCTTCCCATTTAAAAAAATATAAGTGCCAACTTTGAAATTTACGCAGGAATTTTGATTCATGAGAAAGTGAAAAAGTACTTAGAAAGCTGTTTGAATAACATCTTTGTTGTTGTCAAAATTATTTAATTGCAAGCAAAAATTGAAATTTTGATTTGTAACAAACAGAAATCATTACTTGGGATTTATTTTATTGCCTCCTGATGTTTCAGGTAAAAGCTGCCTCCAGTTGTATGTTGCCAGTATTTAATGTCATGTTGAGTGAACACTGTGTAAATAAAATGCTTATTAAAAAGCTTTGAGTCCTTGTATTTAATTTTTCACATTGTCTTACATTGTAGGAGACTATTCAGCATATCGTCAGTGCCAACTCATCGAGAATCCTATCAGTCCCGTCTCTCACATAGTTTCCTGTGACTTGTTCTCTCTGACACGCCCATTAAGTCTTCCCTGATTTTCCTCCCACTCACCTGCACGACGAGTGATTTACCGCATCCAATTAATCTACCAGCACATCATTGGGGGAGTGGGAGGAAGCTGGAGCACCAGAGGAAATCCAGAGAGTCATAGGGAGCATGTGCAAACTCCGTGCAATGAGCACTGGTGATTAGGATTAAACAAGGATTTCATGGGAGATACCAACACTTTTGTGAATGTCACTGGGGTACTAAGAGAGATGAATTACATTTAGTAGTGAGCTTCCCACAATATTACCTTAGAAACACACTTACCGTGTCTATGCAAGCAAACATGGTAGGCATTTTGGATTATTAATGACCTAAAGTCATATCATTGACCATTTCTTCACCCACTATCCAATTGTTGGCTTCAGGGAAAGGGAGGATATTGACCAAAACAATTCACTGATACCTAACCAGTAGCCAGTACCTTGCTTCACCATTTGATCTCCAGCAATGGAACATTAAAAACATTTTTAGAAACAAAGCCTACTGATGATATAATCCAGTGGCTGATCCAGGTACAAAGGTTCAAACTCTTAATAGGGAGTGAGACTGCAGAAGGCATTTAGCTGTGGTTGGACAGAGGAAGAGAGGGTGAGGCGGGGCAGTGGTGCAAGGATGTGTTCATGTTCTATATAAAAAATTGGCTGAGGGAAGCAAATGTCATATTTCCAACTCTGCTGACAATGCAAAAGTGGGTGGTATTGTGAGCAGGCGGGAAGGATGTAAAGAGATTTCACAAAGATGTGGACAAGCTGGGCATAAGTGTGGAAAAACGTAGTTATTCACTTTGGTGAATAAAGCCAAAAAGTGTTTTGTTCAAATCTTAACATTCAAAAGGAACAAGTCATATTTGATCATAATTCTCAGCAAGCCAACATGCACGATCCTTCTCTCCCGAGATGCTGCCCGACCTGCTGAGTTACTCCAGCACTTTGTAAATAAATACCTTCGATTTGTACCAGCATCTGCAGTTATTTTCTGATGCACGATCATTGACTGAAGTCCCGCTTGGACAATTTCTCGAACCGGTAAAGTGCACAATGATGGCGGCGAGAGAACCCAGAACGCACCGCGCCGCGGAAAGTGCCCTATACGCGGAGGGCAGTGGGGACAGAGGGCGGGGCCTATCGCGGCCTTCGGGTTTCAGGCGCTACCGGCAGCCCGCGGAGTACAGGCCGAAGGTACTGAAGTGAAGGCCGAAGGGTTTGCGGCTGATCAGCGGTCCCCGTTCAGGGCTCTGCAATGCACAGTCTATTTCCCGAATTCCATCCATTGGTGAGAGGCGACGGAGGGAGCGCCTCAGGAGGGGCGACGAGGAGGGAGCGCCTCTGGGGTGGTGGAGGGAGCGCCTCAGGAGGGGTGGTGGAGGGAGCGCCTCAGGAAGGGTGGTGGAGGGAGCGCCGTGGGAGGGGCAACGAGGAGGGAGCGCCTCAGGAGGGGTGGTGGAGGGAGCGCCTCAGGAGGGGTGGTGGAGGGAGCGCCTCAGGAGGGGTGGTGGAGGGAGCGCCTCTGGGGTGGTGGAGGGAGCGCCTCAGGAGGGGTGGTGGAGGGAGCGCCTCAGGAGGGGTGGTGGAGGGAGCGCCTCTGGGGTGGTGGAGGGAGCGCCTCAGGAGGGGTGGTGGAGGGAGCGCCTCAGGAGGGGTGGTGGAGGGAGTGCCTCAGGAGGGGTGGTGGAGGGAGCGCCGTGGGAGGGGCGCCGAGGAGGGAGCGCCTCAGGAGGGGTGGTGGAGGGAGCGCCGTGGGAGGAGCGCCGTGGGAGGGGCGCCGAGGAGGGAGCGCCTCAGGAGGGGTGGTGGAGGGAGCGCCGTGGGAGGGGCGCCGAGGAGGGAGCGCCTCAGGAGGGGTGGTGGAGGGAGCACTACTTGCGGGAAAGACAGTTGAGGTTTCTCATTGAAAACTACAGCACTGGAAACAGGCCCTTCGGCCCACCGAGTCCACGCCCACCATCCCTCACCCGTTCACATGAGTTCTGTGATATCCCATTTTAGCATCCTCTACACACTGGGGGTCATTTATAGAATCCAATTAACCTACAACTCTACACGTCTTTTGGATGTGGGAGAAGGAAACCCTGGCGGTCACAGGGAGAACGTGCAAACTCCACACTGACAGCACCCGAGGTCAGAATGGAACCAGGGTCTCCTGGGTTGTGAGGCAGCAGCTCTACATGCTGCGCCTCTGGGTCGGTGCTGTGACATAAATGTTGGGCTGTACGTACCGATATTCCAGTAAATATCTCATCGTCATACAGCACCTAAACAGGACCCTCAGCCATTCACCTTGGATATACTGTACCACGGGAAGGATGTGGATGCTTCAGAAGATGTATACAAAGATGCTGCCTGGATTAGAAAGTATTAACTACAAGGAAAGGTTGGACAAACTTGTTTTCTTTCCTCTGGAGTGTCAGCGGCTGAAGGGAAATCTAATAGAAGTACTGTATATACAATTATGAGAGGTGTATTGAGGGTAGATAGTCTTTTTCCCAGGCTGGAAGTGTCTAATACTAGATGCCATAAGGGGGTACTGAGTCTGAAGAAGGGTTTCGACCCGACATGTCACCCATTCCTTTTCTCCAGATATGCTGCCTGACCTGCTGAGTTATTCCAGCATTCTGTATCTATCTACCAGAGGGCATAATTTTAAGGTGAGAGAAGTTTAAAGGGGCCATTTTTGTTGTTGTTGCAGAGAGTGCGGTAGATGTCTGGAACAGACTGCCAAAGTTGGTGGGAAGGTAGTGGATGCAGATACAATAGCAGCATTTAGGAGGAATTTGGACAATATCCGCGTGCAGGTGGGTGAGTTTAAATTGGCATTGTGGACAGAAAGACTGTGGGTCAAAGAGCCTGTTCCCGTGCTGCACCATTTTGAAAGACTGCACTCTTGTCCTGCAGATGTAAAACTTCTGGAAGCTGTGGTGGATGGATTTCCCCTGGTGACTGAGCTGCAGGACTGTAAACATTGGCTGGTGAAACATGTTCCTGGCTGGACGGACTGCCCTGCGCATTCGCTGTAAGCACAGTCATGCCGGGAGTTGCCTTGCAAATCTGCCCGGCTGGTGTGTGAGGAGGTCCTTGCGTCTGAAGACTGGGCCTGGATTCTCCCAGCCTCTCCTCATTGATCGCCACCGTCCAAATGTCACAGGTAAATCTCGATCATTTAGCCTCGGCGCCCCCACAATGGAGGAGGTGTTCGGCCGAAACTCGCTGCGGGGTTACCTGAGCCAGTTGGAACGGGAGTATTCAGAGTCATTGGAACGGCTCAGTCTCTGCCAGGCTTCCCTGGAGACGGAGGGAGAGGAAGGGTCCAGAGCACTGCAGAAGCGACTGAGCGAACTGGCACCAGTGGTGACTGAGCTGCTGCAGCTGAGGAACAAGGAGCAGGAGCTGCAGGACATTCAGACCTTGCTGAAAGGTGAGGGGCTGATCTCATTCAGTGTCCTAGAGTTAAAAAGTTTGTAAATAGTCCATGCTGAGCAAGGTGCTGAACTGAGCTACTCCCCTTTGCCTACATATGGTACATAACCCCGCTTAACCTTTCCTATCCATGTCTTTTAAACTTTGTAATTGTACCCACCTCTACCACTTCCTATGGCATAACTGTGAACAGTTTGTCCTCATGCCCCTTTAAAAATGTTCCCCTCTCACTCGAAACCTGTGCTGTGGTGCAAAATGACCCCACAACCTTATTCACCAGATCCGTCTGTCATATATGACATACTGCGTAAAATATCTATCTAGCTACCTATCTATTTAATCATTCATTCGGGAGGTGGCAAGTGCCAATATTCATTGGCCATCGCTAATTGTCCTGGGCATTAAATAGTCAACCTTATTGGCTGGGCCAGGGTTGTTCGTAGACCAGACTGTTACATTCCCTCCCCTGAAGAACATTCACAAATCTGTCACGTGCCCCCTCGGGTGCTGGTGGGGGTTACATTCTGAGCTGGTGGGGGTTACATTACAGGCATATGGTAAAATCAGTACAGATGCCGACGCCTGGTTTCTCTGTGGCAGATGATGATGCCGATCTAAAGAGGCTTGCTGAGAGCGAAGAGAGTTCTTGCCAGGCAACCATCCAAGCCCTCAAGGCCAAGGTAGGAACAGCTCCCATCTCCTGCTTTAGAATTGGTGGAAGTGCTGGAAAATTGAGGAGCCAGGGAAATGGGAAAGAAACTTCCAATATTCTAAACTTTCTCGGTCAAGATCGGGGCAGGAGGGAGGAATAATCGGAACCTGATAGTCAAAGTGATTGCGGCTGAAGGTGATGCTGTGGCAGAAGCTTCAGGAGTCTTCATTTTGAGGATGGTAGAAAGAGGAAAAAGAAGGAACGGTGTATTTTAATCCAGCAATGAACTGCAAGTTCAAACGCTATGACAGACAATGTTTTATTATCAGGACTGGTTGGTGACTGGACTTCTCATCTCACAGTCCTGGTGCTGAGGACTCTGATTAGAACTCTCATCCATCTTCTCCTGCATTGCAGATTCTTTCACTTCTGATCCCCTCCGAAGAGGTGAACAATAACGACCTGATTCTGGAGATGACTGCGGGCGTTGGGGGACAGGAGTCCATGTTATTCACTGCAGAGATGTTTGAAATGTACCAGAGTTACGCAGCCTTCAAGGATTGGCACTTTGAAATACTGGAGTACTGTCACAGTGAATTAGGTAGGACCGTTGGTTAACACTGTAAGCTGGGTATTAAACCCCACCACAGTCATGTCTCTAACACCTTTGCAGCCCCACAGCTTTCTGACATATCTGCGTATCGTGGCTTGACCTTCTGACATTTCTATTGCTCTACCCTGCTTAGCTGTCTGTTCATCTTTTGAAACCCCAAAATCATGAGTGTGATCGTTGTAATTTTTTCTCTCGGTATCTCGCACTCTAAACATATCTCTCTTTCTCTATAGATATTTTAAAGCTGGAAACACCCAGCAGGTCAGGCAGCATCCATGTAGAGTGATTCAGAATTAACATTTTAGGTCAGTGACCCTTTTTCAATGGGAAGGGTCTTTGACTTAACTTATGAACTGCTTCTCTCTTCACAGATGCTGCCTGACTTGCGCAGTATTTTCTATTTTCAGTGTAGTACATTTTTCAGTGGCTCGGTGTCAAATGTGGGCTGTTTCTGCTCATGTGGAATGTCACTGGGCAATCACTTGCTTTGTGGCAACTGAATGAATACATGTGATTGTAAAACATTTTCTATCGTTAGTGGAACACAGGAAATTGGGGATAATGGAGAAGTTAGAACAAGGTGAATAGATACATCAAGCTTTCAGGTTGATAAATAAATGCAGAGATGTTGGAGGGATGAAAATCTGTGATGAGAATATTAAATTCTAGACTGGGAGCTGCAATACTTGCATTGTTTCTTTGGGTTGGCAGTAAAGGTATTTGGGTATGCAGGAAAAATGTTCTCGATTTTGGGGGGAGTCCAGAACCAGGGGTCACAGTTTAAGAATAAGGGATAGGCCATTTAGGACTGAGATAAGGAAAAACTTTTTCACCCAGTAGGTTGTGAATCTTTGGAATTCTCTGCCACAGAAGGCAGTGGAGGCCAATTCACTGGATGTTTTGAAGAGAGAGTTAGATTTAGCTCTTCGGGCGAACGGAATCAAGGGATATGGGGAAAAAATAGGAACGGGGTACTGATTTTGGATGATCAGCCGTGATCATATTGAATGGCGGTGCTGGCTCGATGGTCTGAATGGCCTGCACCTATTTTCTCTGTTTCTAAGGTGATTTCCCTTTCCACAGGAGGCCTGCGACATGCTGCAGCCAGTGTGAGCGGTCAGGGAAGCTACAGACACATGAAGTACGAAGGGGGAGTTCACCGAGTGCAGAGGGTCCCCAGAACAGAGAAGCAAGGCAGGACTCACACCAGCACCATGACTGTGGCCGTGTTGCCCCAGCCCACTGAGGTATCTATACTGCTTTGCACCCATGGTAATTAAGGCCACACTGTTTCTGGTGAGCTACTGATGTGAAGGATGTTAGGCTGGCAACTGAAGTCTCCTCCAACAGCTTGGATAAGGCTGTTGCATTTGCATCGTGTTCTCTCTTGTCAGCAACTTTTTTCACATGGTGTTGGGTATATGGAACAAGCTGCTAGATGTAGCAGTTGAGGCTGGAACTATAACAAAGGAAAGGTTTAGCAGGCAAATGAAATTAGTTTAGATTTCAGTATCTTGGTTGGCATGGACATGTGGGCCAAAGTGCCTGTTTCTGTGCTGTATTGATCTATGATGGACCTTTAAGCTGCTTCTAGACTGTCCTATCTCACATTTCTAGAGCTGGAGACAGCATGGGTTAAACAGAGTAAAAGCCTCTTGTTGCCTCATGAACCACTCCTAATGAAGAGATAGGACAGGTTAGATACACAGTAAACATCCCCTCTCACACTCCCAAGATCGTATCAGCATGTGTGAGACACAGAGTAAAGATCCCTTCACACAATTAAATGATGTACTCTGAGGACAGGGGCAGCACTGGTTAAGTGCAGAGTAAAGTTTCTACCACACTGTTTTGTGACACACATTCATGGCCAGGAATTGCACTGGTTAGAGTTTAAAGCTCTCTCTACACTGTCCCATCACATACTTCTAGGCCAGGGATATTATGGGTTAAATTCTTAAAGCTCCTTGTACATTCTCCCATCAGACACACCCAGGATAGAGCATCATGGGCTCGACACAGAGTTACTCCCTCTACCCTGCAGCCACCTTGAACTCACTTCTCCAACTTGTCTTAGGTTTACCAGATGGAAAGATTATGTGTCATCCACATTGTAACAGCTTGAGAACTTGAATTTGTGTAAAAGGAAATCAAAAAAAGTTTGATGAACGGCCAACTGGTTCACAAAAATATTTTTTAGTAACTGCGGTTATCCTTGCCTGGTCTGTGATTACCCATCCCTGATCCAAAACTTCACCTTCTTGGGTTGTCTCGGGGTTGGTGGTGAATGCTAGTGGGCTTTAACAAGTGCCTTAGAGGAGGTTTGTGGGGCTCAGGATCTGGGACAGCAGGAGGGTGGGGCTGGCAGTGGTGGACAGAGGGAGGACCCGGGCTGGTCAGCGGATGAGTTTTGTTGGCGCTGCGAGTGGTGGCTTTGCACTTCAGTTGAACGCTGTCCACTCATGTTCCTCCGATTAGATTGAGCTGACGATCAGCCCCAAAGACCTGCGGATAGAAACAAAGCGAGCGAGCGGTGCGGGGGGCCAACACGTGAACACGACGGACAGCGCAGTCCGAATCCTCCACATCCCGACAGGTAACAGCACTCAAATCATGCATAAATACCACAGGTAGTGGAAAGAGAAAAATACAAGATGGACACAAAATGCTAGAGTAACTCAGCGGGAGAGGCAGCATCTTTGGATAGAAGGAATGGGTGATGTTTCAGGTCAAGATCCTTCTTCAGACTGAATCATGGGAGAGGGAGATACAGAGATAATGACACGTAAGGTGTGAAAACAAGACAAAGGGGATGGATTTCAAGGAAAATTTAAAATGTACAAGGTTCAGAATATAGTCTTTTACAACATGATAGAGTTACAGTGACAGAAAATGCTGATTACAAAATGTGCAAGGTCCGCGGTGAGGTAACTGGAGGTTTTAGCGGTTGTTGGGGAGGTAGTTTTGGGATGAAATGTCACATGGGAGGGCTGGAATGGAGAATCACAGGGCTCATGATGAGGAAGGTAATCTGGATGGAAGGGAATTGTTCCGAGCAATGGGGCTGCTGGGCACTCGAGGAATTTGGCATGTCTGTGACGAGTCTTACCAACTTCTACAGTCTTAGACCAGTCTTCGAATGAAGGGGAGGCCATTTAAAACTGAGGTGAGAATGAACTTTTTCAGCCAGAGAGTTGTGAATTTGTGGAATTCTCTGCCACAGAGGGCAGTTGAGGCCAAATCACTGGATGGATTTAAGAGAGAGTTGGCTAGAGCTCTCAGGGCTAGTGGAATCAAGGGATATGGGGGGAAGGCAGGCACGGGTTATTGATTGTGGACGATCAGCCATGATCAAAATGAATGGCGGTGCTGGCTCGAAGGGCCAAATGGCCTCCTCCTGCACCTATGTTTCTATGTTTCTACAGATGTACCGTAGAAAGCATCCGATCAGGATACAAATAAGTTTAATTTGGCAATTGCTGAGCCCAAGGTCTCCAGAAAGTGCAGAGTTGTGGATGTAGCCCAGTCTATCACGCAAACTAGTCTCGACCCCTCCACCCCCATTGACTCCTTTTACACTTCACACTGCCTTGAAAACACTGCCAACATAATCAAGGACCACTCACACCCTTGTCATTCCTCCTCCTCCTTTCTCCTATCAGGTAGAAGACACAAAAACTTGTGTCACCAGATTCAAGAGAAGCTTTGTTACCAACTTTTATCAGACTAATGAATTGTCCTCACATAAGTTACGAGTGTAGTCCCGATCTTGCAGCCTACTTCATTGTATGGCTTTTGCACTTTTTTAATCTGCATTTTCTAACTGCTGTGCTGTAATGCTACATTCTGCACTCTGGTATTTTTTTCTTTGTACTAGTTGTTGTACTTCCGTATGGCCTGCTTGCACTCGTATATAGTAAGATTTGACTGGACAGCACGCAACAGTTTTTCCACTGTAGTTCGATGTATGACAAAAATAAACCACTGTTTATTTCACCACCGATGATGAGTTGGCTGCCAGGCACTGTGGCTATCCTGAGGTTGGGGGTCGTAGCGTTCAAGTGCCGATCTCTGGTCAGCAGTACTTGTTTCTATCCCTGGGCAGGTGTGGTAGCCGAGTGCCAGCAGGGTCGGTCGCAGCTGAAGAATCGAGAGCGAGCCATGCAGCTGCTGCGTGCGAAGCTGTACAGCATGAAGCTGGAAGAGGAGGTCAGCCGACGGCACCAAGCCCGGAGGATTCAGGTATGTCAATGGTGCACACTAACAGACACGGGGAGAGTAGACAGAAAGGAGCATTATGGTATGGTACTTTATGGTATGGTACTTTTTGTCACATGTGCCAAGGTACAGTGTAATTCATATTTGTATACAATTCAGTACGTATCACTCTGCATAAGCACTTAGATATATATTAGATGAGCATCTCGGACACAATACAAGTGTACAGCAGTAGTACAGTGACACAGTGTGCAAGAGTTGCCAGTTTGGGGCCATTTTCAAGAGACAGTTGTAAATACGGGATCTTGATTTGACCATGAAGGTATGTTGGCTGGGTAGCGTTACAGGGTCGGCCTGGCCAAGCGAGGCCGTGGTGACCTCCACCGCTGTAGGCCACGTGCAGTCCATGTGCTCGGCCTCTTGGAGCAGCGCCTGGTCCAGCCAAGCCCCAGGCAGCTGCAGGGCCTCCAGCGGACCACTTCCCCGTCGAGGCAATGCACCTCCTCCCACTGTCTGTCTGCTAAACTGCCCTCCAGGTGGATTCTCGTGGGTCTTCAAACTGCAGCCGGCGAGCCGGGCCTTCCAGACAGGTTTCCGCTCTGCGGCGTGGGTCCTCTATCCGTGGCGGGCTGGGCCTACTGGGCGGGATCTGCTTTGCGATGCGGGTCCATCGCTGTGTTATTAAGTAAGTTCATAAATGATAGGACCAGAATTATGCCTTTAGGCCCATCGTGTCTACTCTATCATTCAATCATGGCTGATCTATCTTTCCCTCTCAACACAATTCTCCTGTCTTGTCCCCATAACCTTTGACACCCTTACAAATCAAGAATCTGTTCATCTCTGCTTTAAAAATACCAACTAACTTTGCTTCATAGCCGTCTGTGGCAATGAATTACACAGATTCGCTACCTTCTGACTAAATAAACCTGCAGATGCAGTGTACCTAGATTTCCAAAAGGCATTTCACAAGCTGCCACATTAGAGGCTGGTGCATAAATGAAGAGTCCATTGCCTTGGAGAAAGTGCGTTAGCATGGAATGAAAACTGGCTGTTTTGCAGAAAACAAAATAATTGGAAATGGGTCCTATTCAGACAGGGGATCTTATGAAACATATAAGATTATTAAGGGATTGGACACGTTAGAGGCAGGAAACATGTTCCCAATGTTGGGGGAGTCCAGAACCAGGAGCCACAGTTTAAGAATAAGGGGTAGGCCATTTAGAACGGAGATGAGGAAAAACTTTTTCAGTCAGAGAGTTGTAAATCTGTGGAATTCTCTGCCTCAGAAGGCAGTGGAGGCAAATTCTCTGGGTGCTTTCAAGAAAGAGCTCGATAGAGCTCTTAAAGATAGCGGAGTCAGGGGGTATGGGGAGAAGGCAGGAACAGGGTACTGATTTTGAATGATCAGCCATGATCACATTGAAAGGTGGTGCTGGCTCGAAGGGCCGAATGGCCTACTCCTGCACGTATTGTCTATAGGAGGGATGTGGAGTACCCAGGGGATCAGTTCTTCTCCTCAATTGTGTAATATTTCCAATAATGACCTGGAGAAGGGAAACAAAAATTAAGGTTTCTAGATTCCAAATTTGCTGATAATACAAAACTAGGTGGAAGGGCACGTTGTGATGAGACTGCAAGGTGAATGACATTCAGAGAGATCTAGGTATTCTAGTGCATGAAGCACAAGCAGTTAGCTATCATGTTCAACAAGCAGTTAAGGTCAATGGCATTTTCACTCTAAATACATCAGTTAACATAGCTGTTTTTATTTGTTGATCAGTTTTCCAGCTAATCGCATTCATGAACATTCATTAGTGGGGGCACAGTGGCGCAGCGCTAGAGTTGCTGCCTTACAGTGCCAGCGACCTGGGTTTCGATCCTGTCCTCAGGTGCTGTCTGCGGAGTTTGTATGTTCTTACTGTGACCACATACGTTTTCTCCGAGTTCTCCAATTTCCTCCCACATTCCAAAGAGGAGCAGGTTTGTAGGTTTATTGGCTTCTATAAATTGTCCCTCGTGTGTAGGATAGAACTAGTGTATGGTCGGCACGGTCTTGGTGGGTCGAAGGGCCTGTTTCTATGCTGTATCTCTAAACTAAACAATGTCACACATTTCAAGATATTTACCAACAGACTTCTTCAACTCTTGTTTTTTTATCAGATTGGGACCAGAGGAAGATCAGAAAAAATCCGAACATACAATTTTCCACAGGACAGGGTTACGGACCATCGGATTGGGAAATCGCTCTACAACCTGAAGGGCTTCATGCTGGGGGAAGAGTTTCTGGATGAGATGGTTGAGGAGCTGAAAAGCCTGTCCGATGGTGAATGTTTGCTTGAGTTCCTGGAGAACATGCAGAGACGTCAGAACGAGCGGGGCATCAGTGACAATCTCTCAAAACCCCATTAACAGTGGACTTTATGCACCGGCTCGTATTGATTCTACACTGCCCTGGCTCGGCTCCTTTATGGCTGTAGCCCTTGCCTGTAGTCGGCGCCTCCAGAGTTATTCCAATGGATGTCATCAGGCCTCATTCAATCTATGCTGACTGCAGTTGAGCCAAATCTCTGCAGTTGGTGTCTTCACTCAAGCGGTCTCATTGTGCCAGTAAGCTCCACTCACCACCTCTGTGCTCACTCACTTTCTCTAGCTCCCAGTCCAGCAGTATGTGGATTGTCTTATCCTGTATCTTTGGATCCCTCCAGGGCCTTGTCCCTTTTCTGTATAAGCCCTCCATTGCTGCCTTCTGAGATCTCGGAACACTCCCCCCCCCCCCCCTCCCCCCCCCCCCCCCCCCCCCGTGATCATCTCCAAATGTAATTGCTCCACTGTGGGTGACAATGTCTTTGGCTTCCTGTGACTAGAGGTCTGGAATTCCCTTCCGAAACCCTGTTATAATTCTCGTCACCTGAGGGAACCTGAGCATGGCATCCTTGGTGAAATATTACTCCAGGCCTATAGAATAGAATAGAATAGTTCCTTTATTGTCATTGTAACATGAGCCATGTACAACGAAATTGTAAAATGTCAGCCAGTCAGTGCACCATTCAAACATTTCTAAAAGCTAACGATACATACAAGGTAAAATATTTTAAAACAGATAAACAACTAAAATAAATATCATGAAAATAGCACGCATAAACACCCAACCCTACATCCTTCTGTCGATTTCACAGTCTCTTATTATGTATCGCCCCTGCGTTCCTTGGCGGCTACATTTAGTGCCTTTATAGCAGTGGGGTAAAAACTATTTTTAAATCTGTTTGTCCTTGTCCTTGTAGATCTGTACCGTCTGCCTGACGGTAACAGTTCAAACAGGGAGTGTCCGGGGTGGGAAATGTCCTTTATAATACTCTGGGATTTTTTGATGCAGCGGGAACTGTGTAAGTCCTCCAAGGTAAGTAGAGGGCAGCCGACAATCCTCTGGGCGTTGTCAATGGCCCTCTGGAGCGCTTTCCTCTGAGCCGCTGTGCAGCTGGTGTACCATACGCATACACAGTATGTTAGGATGCTCAGTCAGTTTATTGAAAACTCAGGCAATGAAACTCTGATCTGTGAGAAGATATCATGATGAGACTACAAAGCATCTGTACCTTTTTGAGAATTAAGAGTTACGTAAGTGGTATTTCTGTGGCATTTTCTCTGCTGGACTAATTCGGAAAGGGTGAAGGTGATCTTTGATATAAGAAAATAACTGCAGATGCTGGTACAAATCGATTTATTCACAAAATGCTGGAGTAACTCAGCAGGTCAGGCAGCATCTCGGGAGAGAAGGAATGGGTGACGTTTCGGGTCGAGACCCTTCTTCAGTCTGAAGAAGGGTCTCGACCCGAAACGTCACCCATTCCTTCTCTCCCGAGATGCTGCCTGACCTGCTGAGTTACTCCAGCATTTTGTGAATAAATAAAGATGATCTTTGATCTTGATAAGGTACAGAGAAATGTAGTTTCACAGATCGAGCTATCAAGAGGAGATATGGACATTGCGCTGAGATGCATAGGATGAATTCCTTTAACCAAGCTGCCACTACTGCACCATGCGGCATTTCACAGTCAGGTCCTGCAGAATGTGGTCAACTCCCACTATCCTGGGAGCCATCAATGATTAAATTAACCATCTGAAATGCAGCAGTGCAGCCTTTGATTAATTGAGAAAACTGGTGTTTTCCTGTCCCTCCACTGGCCTAATCTATAGTTAGGTTCTGGTGTGTAAAGAGCTGGACAAGCAAGGTTTTACTGTATTACTTTTACTTGGGTCACTGTTGGAGAGGAGGGAAAGAACAGAAAGGTTTCCCTTGTAGACCAAGCCAGATGTGTGAAAATCACAAACCAATTTACTTTGATGCAAACAAAATATGAGGAAGAAAACAAGGGAGCACTGAGAGGTGGTTTTATTCATGGTCAAGGCTTTGGGTCTTTTAAAGGGGAATAAAGAGGTGGAGAGGTTCACAGAAGAATTCCTTGCCATGAATTCCTCTTCTCCACAACCTCATTCTTGCCAACAAACCAGTTCCTGCTACCCCACCATCCTGCCACTTATAACTCATACCAGTATTCCCCAACTTTCAGATGTAAAATTCCATCATGGCCCACCATTCCTCCAAATCCAAAGGCTTCCTGTGAATTGAGGAACCTCACTATTGTGCGCCATGTGTTTACCTCTTGAAACTTCATGGCAAGGAATTCTTCTGTGAACCTCTCCACCTCTTCATTCCCCTTTGCACCTATATCTCTTCTCTTCCTCTCCTTCCACCTCCATTCCTTCCTCTAGCTTCACAATGTGTAACTCTTCAATACTTTTTTCTCACACCGATCTGTCTTTTCATCTCTGGCCTTTGTCCAACTATCTGCCTATCAAAAAACCCCCCTTGCCTGCATAGACCTGACCTGCCAGGCCTTTCCTGCTTCAATCAGTCTGACGACTGCCTGGGTCCTGACCTGAAACTTCACACATCCATGTTCTCCAAATATGCTGCCTGGCCCACAGAGTTACTCCTGCACTTTGTGTCTTTTTTTGGAAACCAGTATCTGCAATTCCTTGTTTCTGCTTTTGGTGGGTAAATGAGATCTGCAGGAAGATAGAAAGATCATGATGCAGGTCTCAATAATCCCCCCCCCCCCCCTCCATTCATGCTGGTTGATCCGCTAAGTTCCTCCAGCAGTTTGATTTTTTTGTTTAAAAGTTATTGACAACAGATTTTTCGTTTAAAAGTTATTGACAACAGATTTTTTGTTTAAAAGTTATTGACAACAGAACATGCTGAATCTTGCCATTTACTTGCCAATTTCAGAACTATTTCCACTTTTCGAAGAAATCATCATAAGCGTAGGCCAATCAGCTGCAGGCGCCTGTCTAATCAAGAAGATCAGAGCTCTGGAATTAAATGCCAGTCTTATTGATGGTGTCTGAAATTATTGGAACCAACCTAGTTAACTAATGCTCTCAGGAATCTCCCATACCTTAACCTGTCTGACCTACAATGTCTATGCGGCATGATCACTTTTTTAAAGAGGAAGAGGAAGGGGAGGCCACGGTGTGATTTGAAACCGGGGTTGCCACGTGAAACTGAGTGAGAAACTGAGCATAGTGGATAATGAGTGAAATGGGCAGGTTGTCTAGTCGATAATCCCCACATGCAGATCAGTGGAAGATTTGGGCCTTAAAAACACTTGCTGGGTATGTTGTTCAGATGCAAGGGTGAATAACACAGGTGCTTTGTAAACATAATTTATTGCTTTCATGACACCGTGAATGTTAAGAAAGTCGTGTACTTATTAATTAAATCAAATCGAGTTTATTGTCATAAGCACAATTACAATTAGATAGATACAGGTACAATGAAAATCTTACAGCAGCGTCACGGGCACATGGACAGACAACACACAAAAACAAATTATTTCTTGTATCTATTTTTGTGAATAAAGTAGGTCGAATATGGGTGACCTTACCCAAGCTTTCAATCGACATCACATTCCAAACAAATCAAAAATAATTTAAATTAAGTGGCCCTTCTCCGAGCTGTTAATAAAATGAATGGAACTGCAGGGATATGTTTGCACCTTCGGAGCCGGCACTCTCAGTCATAGAGTGATACAGTGTGGAAACAGGCCCTTCGGCCCAACGTGACCGCACCGGCCAACATGTCCCAGCTACACTAGTCCCAACATATCCATGGACCGTTTGGTCCATATCCTTCCAAACCTGTTCTATCCATGTACCTGTCTTTTAACTGTTTCTTAAACGCTGGGATAGTCCCTGCCTCAACTACCTCCTCTGTTCCGTACACCCACCACCCTTTGTGTGAAAACGTTGCCCCTCAGATTACCCCTTCAACATGCGTCCTCGATCCCCTCAATTAAAAACTCCAACCTTGAATCCGAGCTTTTCCTGCACCTTTCCCCAGTCACACTGATGGTGATTTAGTTTCTCCTTGACTGGGTGCTGCTAATTTTATTTACAGCAGTCCCTGTTTTTGTTATGTTCTATGGTCTTGATCTGTGGAGCTGCTCTGTTCTGTTGTCCCTGCTCTGCTCTCCTCTCCTGGCTCTGCTCTCCTCTCCTGGCTCTGCTCTCCTGTCCCTGCCCTGCTGCCCTCTCCTGTCCCGCTCTGCTCTCCTGTCTCTACTCTCCTCTCCTGTCTCTACTCTCCTCTTCTGTCTCTACTCTCCTCTTCTGTCTCTGCTCTTCTCTGCTCTCCTGTCCCTGCTCTCCTGTTCCTGTCCCTGCTCTCCTCTCCCTGTCCCTGCTCTCCTGTTCCTGTCCCTGCTCTCCTCTCCCTGTCCCTGCTCTCCTCTCCCTGTCCCTGCTCTCCTCTCCCTGTCCCTGCTCTCCTCTCCCTGTCCCTGCTCTCCTCTCCCTGTCCCTGCTCTCCTCTCCCTGTCCCTGCTCTGCTCTCCTGTAATGAAGGCGCGCCGAGCAGCGTCGAGCAGTGCAGGGCGAGGGGCGGGCGCGTCTGTTCCTCTGGGCGGGACCGGTGGCAACAGCGGGGCCTGGTTGGGCCGCCCGGCAACCAATGCCAAGTTTGGTGACCAAATTCAAACAGGACGGCGCCGAGAAGTTTCAGCGCCTTTCACAGCTGGGCGGGAGACAGAGACATCCCCGGGCGGGAGATTGCAGGGGCAAAACGGCGAGCTGAGACAGGCATCCCGGGTAGAGGGGGACAGGCAGACATCCCGGGTAGAGGGGGACAGGCAGACATCCCGGGTAGAGGGGGGCAGACAGACAGACAGACAGGCATCCCGGGTAGAGGGGGCAGACAGAGACAGACAGACATCCCGGGTAGAGGGGGGCAGACTGAGACAGGGCACGGAGCGGAGGATATCCCGAGAGAGGGGCCTGATGTGAGAGATCCCGGCCGGGTAACAGGAGCGAGATCACCGGGCACGAAGCCCCCAACCGGAGAGTCGGGCCACACAACACGGGCAGATACCGGACCGGACCGGCCCCGGGACCCAGACTCCTGGAGAGGAGGACAAGAACCGAGAGCACAGCGGGTGAGTGCGCTCACTCCCGCCGGTTAGGGTGGGGGATGGTGGGGGGGCTCGATCCCGGGCCGAGTCCGAGCGCTGGAGAGGAGGCCCCTGGGTCCGGGGCCTGTGCCCTGGGTCTGGTGCCTGTGCCCGGGGTCCGGGGCCTGTGCCCGGGGTCCGGGGCCTGTGCCTGGGGTCCGGGGCCTGTGCCCTGGGTCTGGTGCCTGTGCCTGGGGTCCGGGGCCTGTGCCCTGGGGTCCGGGGCCTGTGCCCTGGGGTCCGGGGCCTGTGCCCTGGGTCTGGTGCCTGTGCCTGGGGTCCGGGGCCTGTGCCCCGGGGTCCGGGGCCTGTGCCCTGGGGTCCGGGGCCTGTGCCCTGGGGTCCGGGGCCTGTGCCCTGGGTCTGGTGCCTGGGGTCCGGGGCCTGTGCCCTGGGGTCCGGTGCCTGTGCCCTGGGTCTGGTGCTTGTGCCTGGGGTCCGGGGCCTGTGCCCTGGGGTCCGGGGCCTGTGCCCTGGGTCTGGTGCTTGTGCCTGGGGTCCGGGGCCTGTGCCCTGGGGTCCGGGGCCTGTGCCCTGGGGTCCGGGGCCTGTGCCCTGGGGTCCGGGGCCTGTGCCCTGGGGTCCGGGGCCTGTGCCCTGGGTCTGGTGCCTGTGCCCTGGGTCTGGTGCTTGTGCCTGGGGTCCGGGGCCTGTGCCCTGGGGTCCGGGGCCTGTGCCCTGGGGTCCGGGGCCTGTGCCCTGGGGTCCGGGGCCTGTGCCCTGGGGTCCGGGGCCTGTGCCCTGGGGTCCGGGGCCTGTGCCCTGGGGTCCGGGGCCTGTGCCCTGGGGTCCGGGGCCTGTGCCCTGGGGTCCGGGGCCTGTGCCCTGGGTCTGGTGCCTGTGCCCTGGGTCTGGAGCCCGGGGCGGGCGGTGGCAGAGAGCGCGGGATCTTTGGCGCTCCAACGACACCAGGTCGGGTCGGGGCTCACTCCCCCTCCGGGCTGGGTCCAGCCGGCTGCCCCCTGGTCTGCCAAACCCCACCTCACCTCACTCACCCCTCCCCGCCTCGGCGTGGTGCGCCTTGGGGGGGGGGGGGGGGGGGGGACCGACCTCGGTGACAGTGGCCGAAAGACCCCATCATGTGTAGGTCTGGCCCCGGTGGGACTGCAGGAAAAGGCGGGAGCTGGGCGGAAAGCTGCCGTTAATTCTCTCCCCTCTCTTCCCCCCCCCCCCTCTCTTCCCCCCCCCCCCCTCTCTTCCCCCCCCCCCCTCCCTCTTCCCTCTCTCTTCCCCCCTCCCTCTCTCTTCCCCCCTCCCTCTCTCTTCCCCCCCTCCCTCTCTCTTCCCCCCTCCCTCTCTCTTCCCCCCCTCCCTCTCTCCCCCCCCTCCCTCTCTCCCCCCCCCTCTCTCTCCCTCTCTCCCCCCCTCTCTCTCTCTCCCCCCCCCTCTCTCTCTCCCCCCAAGTTACAGTTCACTGAGGCGTTCTTGTCCACATTCCCCCACCTCCATGCTCAGTAACCTTACGATCTGCCAGTGGTCACAGGGCTCCTTAAAATTTCGCTTCCACTCCATGTGCTCGGTGCTCCACCTTGCTTGATACTTCTGAAAAGCACAAAGTTAAAAGCTAGAACACACCTAAGTTCAGTGTCAGGCGATGAACCCGATGATCAACAGTTAAGGACATATAAGACAGGAGTTCTCCACCAGGCCCACAAGCCTGCTTTGGCTAGCAATTAGCTCCATTATCTGGACCCCTGCAAAGACTTGACCTACACATTTTCTGATGGTTTGAATTTTGAAATTCTAAAGTTTTGTAAGCCTTGGAGGGGAGAAATACATGATCATTGTTAACTTATGGTGAAAGGAATGTGTGTGCTGGCCAAAAGAAAACCACCTGGCCTAATCCAACATTGCTCTATACCCTGCAGATCTTGGCTTTTCAACTATATGCCCTCCACTCCACCTCTTTCTGCTGTGGAAACTGCCCATTTCCAACTGAAATGGAGACCCTCATTTTGCAATGATGCTCCCTTATCGTATTATTCTGAGGTCCAGGGAGTTTAGGCCAACATTTAGGGTGATAGAGGTATACAGCACGAAAACACCTTGTTAATTGAAAAAGTGAGCGTTCACTTCATTCACCTTGTACACCGCGATAAGGTTTACCCGTCAGCCTCCCACACGCCAAAGAGAAAAGTTTCAGTCCATCCAGCCTCTCCTATCGCACAAGTCCCAGTAATATCCTGGTGAATCTCTTCAGCACCTTTTCCAACAATGACATTCTTAATATAAGTGACGACTAGAACTGCACACAAGACTCCCAAGTCTGGTCCCACCGCCAAATTCAGTGGATAACTCCGTCTCCTCGGCTTTTCCACTTTAAATAAGGAAATGAAAACTGTAGTTGTCCTCCGTTTGGGCAGTTCTGCAGGAGGTCTGCGCTGGTTGATGAAGCCGCCGTGGGATCAACAATCTCTGCAGCAAGTGTGTGGCGGGATGGGTGGCAGTGTGGTGTTATGGGACAGCGTGGTCTTCCCGCCACTTTTGCTGGACTTATGCTCCCATAGGATGGGCCTGAGGTTTTCCTGAAGGGAGAATCCCGAAAGTCTCTCGCAGGTCAGGGATCCCTGCAAATAGTCAGGATGCTACATTCTTTCAAGGAGACTTTGAGAACTTGCTTGAATTGTTTGGTTTTGGTTTGTGATCGTCACGAGTACTGAAATACAATGGAAAAATATTGCCTTGCTACCCAATCATATCATACATGAGTGCAATCAAACCATACGCATGTTCTGGAAGAAGTGCAAAGAGAAAAATATCAGAGTGCAGAATATATAGTATTATAGTGTTACAGTTACAGAGAGTGTGCGAATGAAAAAACCCTGCAAGACTGCAATGAGGTATGCCTTTAATGGCTTATAAAGCTGATCTCTAAGCTGGTGCTCTGTCGGATGAAGTTTGGACCCCATTTCTTCCAGATGTATCAAATGAGTCTGAAGCACTGATCAAGGAGAGGAGTGGGCCATGATCACATTGAATGGTGGTGCTGGCTCGAGGGGCCGAATGGCCTACACCTGCACCTATTGTCTATTGAGTGTCAGAACATCAGAGGAATATTTGGGCCATGATTGTATTGTTTCTGATCTTGCCAGCATTTGTAGCAAGATTTCCCTACGTCGATCATTCCCCTTGCAATTAAGGCCAGCATTCCATTTGTCTTCTCATTACTTGCAGCACTTCATTTTAACTTTGCCTTTTGTACGTTGACACCCACATTCCCCTGAGCAACCTGCAGCTTCCCTAAAATAACACTAGCTTAGAGATCCACCTGCAACTCTTTTCATAGTCTCAATGTGGCCAAAACATGTTACAGCCCAAGAACCTGGCCTGTCATTTGTTACCCGTGCATAAGCAATGCGGGAATGACAGATTCACAATTGCCACGCAAAGGCGATAAATATTGGCCTCGGACACTAGAGATTTTGCTTTATAACCAGAGAAGTGAACTATAGTCGTGAATGAGCAGGGTTTAAGTTAGACAGCATTGTGAACGCCAATTAGTTTAGAGATACAGCATGGAAATAGCCCCTTCAGCCCACCGAGTCAATGCCGACCCATCAGTCACCCAAAAATGCTTGTTCTATGTTATCCCACTTTGCAACCACTCCCTCCGCACTCGGGAATTTACCACAATCACAATAAAACTTTATTAGCCAAGTATGTTTTGCAACATACGAGGAGCTTCATTTGCCATACAGTCATAACAATAAAAAGCAACAGGACACACAAAATACATTTTAACATGAACATCCACCAGAGTGACTCCTCCACATTCCTCACTGTGATAGAAGGTGAAAAAAAAGTTCAATCTCTCCCTTCTTTGTCCTCCCGCAGTCGGGGGCTCTAACCTTCCGTTGACGGGATGATCTTGACTCCCGTAGCCGGCGGCGAGCCTTCCTCGTCGGGGCGATCAAGCTCCTGCATCGCGGGGGAGATCTCAGCTCCCCGCGCCGGCGATCTACCCCGGGTAGGGACCAGTCGAGCCTCGTGCAGCTTTTGGAGCTACCCGAGACTGCGAGCTCCTGATGTTAAAGTCCGCAGGCTGCATTGGAGCGTTGATCCCAGGCAAGGGATCGCAGGCTCAGATGACAAGTCCACACTCCCGCGGGGACTCAAGGTCAGTCCCAGGCAAGACCTCCAGCTCCGTGATGTTAGGCCGCAGAGCGACCAGAGATACGATCCGGAAAACAATTGCATCTCCGGCAAGGTAAGAGATTGAAAAAAGATTTCTCCCACCCCACACATAAAGCAAACCAGAGAACATTTACACAAACTTTTAAAACTTACCAAAAATAACAAAAAGAGTTTGAAAAGGACAGACAGACTGTAGGCGAGGCAGCCATCGTGCGGCGCCCCCTGGTGTTATTACCGAGTCTAATTAACATAGGAGCCCGCACGTTTTGGATGTGAGAGAAAACCGGAGCATCCGGAGGAAACCCGAACGTTCACGGGGAGAATGTGCAAATTGCACACAGATAGCACCTGGGGTCAGGATCGAACCTGGGTCTCCAGAACTGTGAAGCAGCAGCTCTACCAGCTGCACCACTGTGCCATCCCAAACTTGGTTTGGGTTCTGTCCTGAGTCTACAACCGTCTGATGTGAGGGAGACTGAGCTCTGACCCAGGGCTTGCAACATCTGCGCTGTCTATCCCCAGCTCTATGTTTCAGTCTCTGTGCCCCACCTCCCTGTCTTTCCATTGTATAAACTATGTTTCCTTTTTGCTTCAGGACTGGAAGAGCAGGTGCTCGATCCCTTGGACATGAGGAGCAAGCGGCGTGTCCCTCGCCTGCCCTTTCCTCAACAGTCTCCACCGCCAGATCCTACGGGGACAGTCCACACCCATTCTGTCCGGAAAACATGGAGCTGCTCTGGCGACTCTTCTGGCCACAAGCATTCCCCGTCCGGGGACAGTGGGTACACGTCCCTGCTGAACATCTCCACCCTGTCCACTGAGGGAGAGAGGAGCCTTGGCGATCACGGAGCTGAGAGCTCTCCGGAGGATCCATCGGACAGAGCAGAGCGACACCAGAAATGGGCTTCGGGGATCGAGAAAGAGGAGGAGGAGAAGGAGGTGGCGACGTCTCAGCACGTAGCCCCAGGAACGCCGGAGCCCGACGGGAAGCCGACAGTTCCGTCTCGCAGCAGTCGACGGCCTTGCAAGTGGCACATGTTGCCGGCCCTGCAGGTGGGGAGGGCAGTGTGCCAGAGTGTGGGCCTGGCCAAGGCGCTTCACTGCCCCGACCAGTCCCCCCTCCGACAAGTACTCCAGACCCAAACGTTCCCCATCGACCGTCTCATCGGCAGGAAGATGGGGCTGGAGCACGTGGACATTTGGAAGGAACTGTCAGAAAGGGGCTTCCCGTACATTCTGCGGCAGATTCTGAGATACCTGCCTGCTGCTGACCTCCTCTGGTGAGTTCCTGGTCTGACCCAACCCACCCCACTTGACCTTCTATCACTCTGATCCTTGGGCCTTGAGGAGCACCATCACACCTCTGGTCTAACACAGAGCTGGGACAGAGCCGAACCTTTCCTTTCAAAGGGCACTGTTACTGAGAGGTTACAGCTTTTCAAGAGGTGGACAAAACCCAAAGCTCTTGTCTCAGGGAAGGGGGTTGGGTTAGGGAAGTAGTAGAGTTGATGTTTCTAAAATCAGAAGACTTTATATGTACAGTGGTCTTTGTACAGTAATTCTATCCAGTCAACTGAGTGGTGCAGGACTTGTTTGATCAGAATGGTGGGGTGCCAGCAAATTACCAGCCACATACCCTTGAAGTACGGGGCTGGCAGATGTAATGGCCACCGCTGGGAAGACCGTCCATTCAGCCCAGTACTGCAGTCACCAACTTTATTAATTTAGCATCCGACTGGTTTAAATTTATGATAGTCACACGTACCGAGCTAGAGTGAAAAGCTTTGTTTTGCATGCTATTCAATCAAAGTGGATAATAATATACATAAATACAATCAGGTCAAACTCAAGTACAATAGGTAGGGCGAAGGGAAAGATTCAGAGTGCGGAGTATAGTTCTCAGCATTATGGTACGACGGTTCCAGAGACAACGTCCAATGACTACAATGGTGTGGAGGTAGAGTTATACAGTACCCAAGCTTCTGGAAGGATCAGGGATGCCCGATAACAGAGAGGAAGAAGCTGTTCCTGGGAAATTGTTCGGGATGTTCCAGAGATATTGAGTAAGTTGATTGGAAATTTCCGATCAAAGCACTCTTTGATCCAGGATACGTGCTGGGCTGCATGAACGGGCTGGAGCCGGGGTGTGGAGTACTTCAGTATTCCACTCTCCCTGGAAACTTGCTGCTCCACAGGAAGACATTAGCCTGGAATTAGGGGGTATGAGTTATACGGAGAGAAAAAAAAGACACAAAGTGCTGGAATAATTCGGCGGGTCAGGCAGCATCAGAGAACTAGATGGGTCACATAGAACATTACAGTGCAGGAATAGACCCATCCATCCCTGCTGTCTGTGCTACCCATGATGTTAAATTAATCCTATATGTCTACACATGATCTACATCGCTCCATTCCCTGCCTGATCATGTGCCTATCTCAATGTCTCTGAAATATTTTGAGTGTTTCTGCTTCCACTACCATCCGTGGTAGCACATTCCAGGCACCTACCATTCTGTAATATAAATAAACTTACCTCACAAATCTTTAAACCTTCCCCCTCCTGCCTTAAATATATGCCTTCTAGTGTTTGACACTTCTACCGTAGGGAAATGACTTGCACCTCAGCCACCGGCTCTCCAGAGAAAATAATCTGGGCTTGTATAGCAATCCTGTAAAACCTTGATCATATCATATCATATATATACAGCGCGGAAACAGGCCTTTTCGGCCCACCAAGTCCGCGCCGCCCAGCGATCCCCGCACATTAACACTATCCTACACACACCAGGGACAACTTTTTTTACATTTACCCAGTCAAATTAACCTACATACCCGTACGTCTTTGGAGTGTGGGAGGAAACCGAAGATCTCGGAGAAAACCCACGCAGGTCACGGGGAGAACGTACAAACTGTCACAAAGCTAGCATTTTGTTTTCATGTCGTGAATTAAATTAATTACTTGACCTAACTTCCACAGCTGTTCAGGAGGGATTCAAATTTGTGCATTCCTTAAAGGGCCTAAGTGAGTTAGAAGAAATTTTACAACACCTCCCTGGGTTGGCAGTCACCGTGACTGCTGTTGACGTTTGTAAAAGCTTTATTTAATGACATAAATTTATTTCCCTTGTTGCTGTGGTGTGATTTGATCCCATTGACTCCAGGTCAATATCCAAGCATCTGGATGCCAGTGACACAATCTTTTGGCCCCAGTGACAAAATCTGTTTGTTGTTCTCAACAGCTGTGCCAAGGTGTGTAAGATGTGGAAGAAGATTATCTGCGGTGACAAAAGGGCTAACCAAGCCCTGAAGAAGGCTTCTCGTACACAAAGGGTGAGTCACTGCTCTGTGGGAGACTCTGCTCGCCTCTCCTGTCAGTCCCTCTCAAAACTTGTACTGGGGTGTGATGCAAAATACAGAGGTTGAGCTGGTTGGGTCAATGGAGTCTAGAAGTTGGAGAGGTAAAATGGGAATTTGAGGTATCTTGATGGCGGATCATGAGTGTACAAGAAAATAGGAACAGGCCAGTCAGCCCCTCAAGCCTGGCCCACCATTCATTGTGATTGTGGCTGATCAGCACTAGGCCTCAGGCCTTTTCTGTGCCATTGTCCTTAACTCCCTGCTTTTTCGAAGGTTTATCTGCTTGCAAAGATCTAGGCTGTACAATCCATCAGAGGTTCACCACCCTCTGCAAGGTATTTTTGCTCGCCTCAGTTTTAACAGGCTGCCTTGTTATGTTGTAATTATATCCCCTAGTTTCAAATGTTCTAGTTTATTGTTATATGCGCAAATGCGGTGAGCTGGCCAATGCAAATCTTGCTTGCAGCAGCAACAAAAGGCACATAGACTCGGACAACACGTAAAAACATGCATTATATATAAATTGTACCCAAATACACATTCTCCAAGAAATTGCACAGTGAAAAAAGAGTGTGCTAAAAGCAGACAATAGTGCAAAAATACATAAATCAGAAACCAATTCCAAGGTAGCTCAAAAGGTAGTCCGTAGTTTTCTATTGCTGAAGTAGGATTAAGGCAGGTTAGTTCAAGAGATTGTGCTCGTAGGAAAGTCGCACTCCACTGGTGAAAACATCTCAGCATCTATCCTGTCATGCCATTTACAGACCTATCTGTTTCAGTCCAGTCACTCCTGGTGGGTGATCTAGAGCCAAAGAGCATGGCTATAGAAAAGAGGGATCACTCCTTTCAGATGACAAGGGTTGTCATTGATGTTCTGAGGGTTGTGACTCTATCAGTGGAACAATTGAATATATTCAGGGGGGAATTGTTAGGCATTTAAACTACAAGGGAGTCGGGAGTTATGGGGTTCCATGCGTGACGAGCTACTGTGTGGAGGGTTGGACGTAGAGGTGAGTCTGGTCACCTTGAGGGAAGGCTGAAGGTGTTGGGAGATATTTCTGAAGGAGAAGACTGGTTGAGGTTTGGGGTTCCCGGGGGGGGGGGGGGGATGGAAGAGGTCAGAGGGGCTAAATCGACTGCAGCTTCATTTACTTACTGTCTGTTGTTGCTGCTATCAGGTTGTTGCTGCCAAGCGAGAGAATGTGGCAACCCGTGGAGCGCTCACGTCCATCCAGTGCCAGAGCAGGGATTCTGCTCAGCCAGCCCTCTCCTGGCTCCGGCCTGCCGCTCAGCCCAGGTCTGCAAATGCTTCCCAGAAGAGCATCCGGCACCAACAGGTAATGATTTTCCACGGTGTTCAGCTCCCTGGGAGCTGGGCGATAATTCCCAATGTATCCCTTGTCTCGCTGGAGGGAATGTTCTCTACCCTGTGAGCTCCCACCCATGCTTCAAGTGCCCTGACTGATCCATCCCTTAACTCGAGGTCGCACAGGGGTGCAGCTGATGTATCTTCTGCCTCACGGCTCCACTGACCCAGGCTTGATCATGACCTCCGGTGGGTGCAATCTGTATGGAGTTTACATATTCTCCCTGTGACCACGTTCTCCCGGGTTTCCTCTGACTGTTCTAGTTGCCTCCCATATCTCAAAGATGAGCTGGTTGGTAGATTAATTGCCTTTAGTGTGTGGCTGAGTGGTGAAATTGGGGGGGGGGGGGTTGATGGGAATGTGTGGAGAATGGGTTACAGGGAGAATCTGTGAGGTAAAAGGATTGCTCTATGGCCCAGTATAGATTCAATGGGCTAAATGGCAGTGTGGTGTTGTGAGATGGTGTAGTCATCCGGCCACTTTTGCTGGACTTCTGCTCCCAACAAATGGCCTTGCGGTTCAGCCTGCAAACTGTCAGGAAGCTACATTCTTTTAAGGGGACTTTGCGAACCTCCTTGAATCGTTTGGTATTAGTTTGGTCTGTGATTGTCATGTGTGCTGAAATTACACTTTGTGTACGATCCAGTCAAATCATAGTACTCATGAGTGCAATCAAACCATACACAAGTACTGTAGGTAATGCAAAGAGAAAAATACCGGACTGCAGATGTTAGTGTTATAGCATTACCGTTATACAGAGAGAGTGCAAATGAGAAAACGCAGGACTCTGGGGTGCAAATCGAGACTCTACCGTGGCTTATGTACATCGCTTGTTCTGATGACAATGTGGAGTCCACACAGTCCATTTTCTACCTTCTTCCCATGCTGATACTCAGAATGAAAGGTCTGCATGAGAAGATTGGTGTTGGGTGTGTGATTGATGTGGTTTACCCAATGGAGCTGACCAAGTATCATTAGGGAATGCAATACCTGATAGATACAGGGAACATTAGTGCAGGAAAAGGATTGCTCTATGAACTAGTATAGATGCAGTGGGCTGAATGGCATGCTATATCATGAGGAAAAATGCATGCAAGCTTGCATTAGACAATCTGCTGTGGATCAAAATTGTTTAGGGCCCTCTCCCATTCTGTCTCACTGCCTTTGCTCCTTTTCAACACCATCCACACGTCCCGAGGATGTCCATAGTTGGATTTGGAATTTTGTTCCAGGGGTTCGGAGAATGAGGAGTGACATTATGGAAACACAAGATTCTAAGGTTCACGATAGGATAGAGTCATAGAGTGATACAGTGTGGAAACAGGCCCTTCGGCCCAACTTGCCCACACCGGCCAACATTTTCCAGCTACACTCGTCCCACCTGCCCCACGTTTGGTCCATATTCCTCTAAACCTGTCCTATCCATGTACCTATCTAACTGGTTCTTAAATGTTGGGATAGTCCCTGCCTCAAATATCTCCTTTGGTGGCTTGTTCCATGCACCCATCACCCTTTGTGCAAAAAAGTTCCCGCTTAGATTCCTATTAAATCTTTTCCCCTTCACCTTAAACCTATGTCCTCTGGGGATATTTTGCGAATTCTCCCATTATTGTAAGTTGCAAGGCTGGTCATTTAAAACTGAGTGCAGGCAATTCGACAGATCAGCCATAATCGTATTGAATGTTGGGGCAGGCTTGAGGGGCCAAGTGGCCTAATTCTCTCTTGTTTTCTTGTGTTTTGAAAATAAAGACAGCCTTGACACATTCAAGCCACCTCCCCCAGCTCTGTCTGAGGTCAAACTCACTTTCCTCAGTTCATTGCTGACATGTTCATTGCTGAGTCACTTTCTCCAGTTCATTACCTCGTGCCGCCAGCGATCCGGGTTCAATCCTCACCTCTGGTGCTGCCTGTATGGAGTTTGCACCATCTCCCTGTTATCCCATGGATTTCCTTGGGTGCTCCTCTCGCATCCTAAAGATGCGCGGGTTTTTTTAGGTTAATTGCCCTTAGTGTGTATGGCGAAAGTGATAGCATTGAGCTAGTTTAAAAGGTGTGGACTTGTCTGGTCAGAGGTCCTGATTCCATGCTGTATCTTTCAATCAAGTTCTCCCTAACCTCTTTCAGGTGGTGAAGACACTAAAACAGGACGAGGTGCTAAAGGTATGCCCTCTTTGTGCGTCTCCGGCCAAGTTTCTGCCATGCGAGGAGCGGGCGGTCTGTACCAGTGAGGTCTGTGCCTTCGACTACTGCTCCCTGTGCTTGAACTTCTTCCATGGCTCCAAGTTGTGTGCCCGGCACCGTCTCCACAGCAACTCCAGGGCGCATCCACTAGTCGGAAGCAAAAAGAGCAAGCAGAACCTGCGGAGACTCTGACCACTGCTATGTACGTGTGTGTGAGTGATATGGTGGCATGTGTGTGTCACAGCAGCGTGCGTGCATTTAACATGGTGGAATGTTCCCGTGTGAGGTACGCAACTGAGGTGTGTGCATCTAAATGCAATTGCAGGAATATAAATGTATATTTTTGTTTTCTAGATTCGTTCCCCAATAACTGTTCTAAAGGGGCATTGCAAAAACATTTTTTAAAGATTTTTTTATGGAAAATGTAAAAATTTTAATCCCATGTAAAGCAATGCAAAATGTTAAAAAAATAATTATATATGAAATACCAAAGAGTTTTGAGTGCAAAATAAGATGGTCGCAGGTATTCTTGTGTTAATGGTGGAAGCATTGATATCGTTACACACATTTATTTAAAACGATGTCGCCTCTATTGAGTTATGGTGCATATTTTTATATATATATATAACAACCTTGTGTATAATTATACAAAAATATTGGTTCTTTTTTTTTTTGCAGCATCAAAATATACATCTTTAGTGTCCTTTTACTGTCTTTTAAGTGTCTTTGGTGTAAATTATTTCCTTCGGTCTTGCTGTTGTATAGTGTTCAATAAATGCATGAAAACCTTTTTCCAATTGCCTGATCCCTTACATAACTGAGACATGGATGAGTTTTGCATTGTGATTGAGGTGGGGTGGAGAAGGGGCTTAAATTGTGTCCGTCAATTCGCTTCACATTAGTCTCATGTGTGGCTTGGATTGCACTTGAGGCTTTGAGATTGATGGGCTGCAGAGAGACCCTGGAAGTTTGACCTTCACGATGCTATTGCTGAGCTGACAGAAGAATCTAAATGCTGGCTTTGTTACATGCTTTTACTTGAATCAGTTTGAGGTACAGGTCTAAGATATTCAGACTGCTACCTCCATCCAGTTCCAAGCCCAGGACCTTGCAATTGAACACCACTTTCTTGGGAGGGCTACATTTTGAGCACTTCCCACTCCGCTTCCCTCACCACTTCATTTTCACCAGCATTTGATGAACGGAGTAAACTGCCCTCAGCAAAGATCAGTGGTTTCAGTATGTAATGAAAAAGGAACTGCAGATGCTGGTTTACACCAAAGATAGACACCATTACTGGAGTAACAACAGCTGGTCGGTCAGGCAGCATCGCTGGAGAAAATGGTCAGGTGATGCTTTGGATCAGAAGGGTCCCGACCCAACACGTCACCTGTTAATTGTCGCTGGGGATTCTGCCTTATCCACTGAGTTATTCCAGCACTTTTGTCTATCCAGTGGTTTCAGGATCTGTTCTGTTGGTCCTCAGCCGATTGGAGAAGGAAGAAACAAAGCCTTTCCTTGAGGCTGTGTGCGATGTGGGTGAGGCTGTGTGCGATGTGGGTGAGGCTGTGTGCGATGTGGGTGAGGCTGTGTGCGATGTGGGTGAGGCTGTGTGCGATGTGGGTGAGGCTGTGTGCGATGTGGGTGAGGCTGTGTGCGATGTGGGTGAGACTGCGATGTGGGTGAGGCTGTGTGCGATGTGGGTGAGGCTGTGTGCGATGTGGGTGAGGCTGTGTGCGATGTGGGTGAGGCTGTGTGCGATGTGGGTGAGGCTGTGTGCGATGTGGGTGAGACTTCAATCAGTCTCTTCCATCATATGTTCATAAATGGGAAGACAGATATTTATTTAGTCCCTGGTCGGGTGCCTTGACGGGGAGGTGTTGGAATTGGGGTCATTGAGTAGCCAACCTTTGGCAGCAGTGCAAAGAGAATTGAACACAAGGCGTGTACGTGAGATCGCGGATCAAGATTTGCAGCGAATCTCACCCTTCCACTCACTGAAAACATGACTGGACAAAACATCTTGGAGCTACTGGCTGGCAACGGCTCCTCTGTATCATCTGTATCAATGATTGGTATGTGATTGTACAAGGCTATCCTGTTTAACAGAGTATCGTAGACAGTGAAGAGAGTTATCAAGAATTACAGTGGAATCTTGATCAGCAGGGTAATTGGGCCACGGGTTGCCAAATGTAGTTTAATTCAGGTCAGTCTGAGTGGTTGCGTTTTGGGAAGTCAGAACGGGGAAGGAATTTTGCAATGAACAGTGTTGCCCTGGGTTGTGTTGTAGGGCACCAAGATGTGCAAGTACATAGTTCCCTGAAAGTAGCGTCGTTGGTGAAGAGGAATTTTGGCATGTTTGCCATCATCAGTTAATTCAGTATGAATTTAGTTGAGTATAGAAATTGGGATGTTAAGTTACAATTGGACAGCATATTGATGAAGGCTGCACTTGGAGTATTATGTTCAGTTTTGGGCACCCCCCATTAGAAAAGATGCCATTAAAGTGGAAGGTGGGCAGGAAAGGATGTTGCCAGGACTTGAGGAAATGAGATAGTGGGAGTGATTTGGCAAGCTAGGACTGTATTCCTTGGAGTGGAGGAGACTTGCGGTGTAATCTTATGGAGGTGTATAAATTTGTGAGGTGAAGAAATTGAATGAATGCAGTCTTTTCCAGGGTTGTGGAATCGAGGACTAGAGGCCATAGTTTTAAGGGGAAAGATGTAATAGAAACCCGAGGGCACCTTTTTCACACAGGGTAGTGGGTATGTGGAATGAGTTGCCAGAGGAAGTGGTTGAAGCCTGTATATATGAACATTTAAAAGATTCTTGGACAGGTACATGGATAGAAAGATTTAGAGGGACGTGGGCAAATGGTTCTAGCCTATTTGAGCATCTTAGACGGCATTCACGAGTTGACCAAGGGGCCTATTTTTCCGAGTTTGCGGATGACACAAAGCTAGACGGCAGTGTTAGCTGCGAGGAGGATGCTGTGAGGCTGCAGGGTGACTTGGATAGGTTGGGTGAGTGGGCAGATGCGGTATAATGTGGATAAATGTGAGGTTATCTACTTTGGTGGCAAGAACAAGAAGGCAGATTAATATCTGAATGGTGTCGGATTAGGAAAAGGGGAGATTCAACGAGACCTAGGTGTAATTGTACATCAGTCACTGAAGGTAAGCATGCAGGTACAGCAGGCATTGAAGAAAGCTAATGGTACGTTGGCACACATAACGAGAGGATTTGAGTATAGGAGCAAGGAGGTCCTACTGTGGTTGTACAGGGCCCTGGTGAGACCGTACCTGGAGTATTGTGTGCAGTTTTGGTCTCCTAATTTGAGGAAGGACATTTTTGCTATTGAGGGAGTGCAGCGTAGGTTCACCAGGTTAATTCCCGGGATGGTGGGACTGACATGATGAAAGGATCGACTGGGCTTATATTCAGAAACATAAAATTCTTAAGGAATTGGACAGGCAAGATGCAGAAAAAATGTTCCGCATGTTGGAGTCCAGAACCAGGGGCCACAGTAGAAGAATGGATAAGAACTGAAATGAGGAAAAGGTTTTTAGCCAGAGAGTTGTGAATCTGTAATTCTCTGCCTCAGAAGGCAGTGGAGGCCTATTCACTGGATATATTCGAGAGAGAGTTAGATATAGCTCTTAGGGCTAACGGAATCAAGGGAGAAAGCAGGACCAAGGTACTGATTCTGGATGATCAGCCATGATCATATTGAATGGTGCTGCTGGCTCGACGGGCCGAATGGACTACTGCACCTATTTTCTACGTTTCTGTGGAGATCCACAGATCCAGATAGAATAGGTAACTCTTTTTAAAATGGGGTTCTATTCCCTGCAAACTTGACAAGTTAAGATGAGTGAATAGTTTTGTTAGAGGACAACTGAAAGTCGGCCCAGAGGGCACCGATCATCTGGATGCTCTGCTGACATTGTGATCTGAGTGGTGCCCTCGCTGTTGGCCTTCGACTTTAGAGGTTCAGTACAGAAACCGGCCCTTCGGCCCACTGAGTCTGGCCCGACCAGCGAAAGCCCTCTACACTAGCACTATCCTACACACAAGGGATCATTTATAATTTTAGCGGCCAATTGACCTAAAAACCTGTAAGTCTTTGGAGTGTGGGAAGAAACCAGAGCACCCGGAGAAAATCCATGCAATCACAGGGAGAACGTACAAACCTGTACAGTCAGCACAGCCAGGATCGAACCCTTGGTCTCTGGTGCTGTAAGGCAGCAACTCCACCTCTGTGCCACTGTGCTGCTTCATCCCAGGTCTGTCCCTGGATTCCCTTGCGATATTCTGTGAGTGTTAACACACAGGTCCTAGTGGAAATTCTGGTAACTGGTGTGATATCCCTCTCACGACAGAGGGCATTCCTCCACAGATATGCCCAGTGTTTGCACCATTTTCATTTCATTTCAGATTTCTAGTGTACATAGTTTTTTTTTAAACTGGTTATCTTTGCCTCTCAAGTCCAGTCTCCCTCCCCAGCATGGATCAACATCTTTGAGCAGGCCAACTCCACCTGCATGTTCTCCGTACTATCAAACACGATCAGGAAGAGTTTTGACAGGGTGGATCATGAATCTCTGGAGTCCACCTTTTGTACGCTGCTACAGAGCATCTATTTAAAGTGAATGGGTAGCTGACGGTGTTCCCTTTGATTTGTGCAGGCTGTGTGATGCGGTTGTCCCATGTCTGGCCAATTGTATTCCGTTTACCTGGAGCCCTTCCAGTGTCGGGTTTGGCTTTGGACAAACCAGGTATGTGTAGGAAGGAACTGCAGATGCTGGTTTACACCGAAGATTAGACACAAAATGCTGGAGTAACTCAGCGGGGCAGGCAGCATCGCTGGATAGGAATAGGTGACATTTCGGGTCGAGACCCTTCTCATCCTGAAAAGTCACCTATTCCTTTTATCCGGAGATGCTGCCTGTCCCGCTGAGTTGCTCGAGCAGCTTGTCTATCTATGGACTAAATTGTTTACACTAAAGGCTTGCTTGTGCAACAGTACCAGCAGGTCTTCTTTGGTACAAAAATTATAAGCCACTGCTTATTAGCCAGATTACTACTCTAAAAGAGGAGTCTTTTAAAAATAACTGAAATGTTTGCACTGTCATAACTCTCAGTGATCAATGCCAAAACTGGATTTAGAAGGTCATATCCTTCCTTGGGGTGATTTGAATAAATGGCCACTGATAGTTGTGAATGTGCTAAATTGTCAAACTTAAACTGTTTTCCAAAACAATTAGGACTGAATTGAGAAATCTCATCAGTCAGCTGAGCAGGCACATGGGAGCACTGCCCCCTGCAGGTTCCCCTCCATGTTGCACACCATCCAGAAATATATCACTGGTCCTTCATCTTTGCCAGGTCTCAATCCTCGAGATCCATCCTCCACAGCACTGTGGGATCACTTCTGGGACTGCTGCAGTTCAAGATAGCAGCTCCTACCCTGTTCTCAAGGGCGATAAGAGATGGTCAATAAATACTGGCTCTGCCAAAACCTCTGGGTATGAATTTATAAAAAGATCAGTGGATAAATTATGTGTTGCTATAGGTTTATAACCACATGCACTGAGATACATGCTACCTAGACAAAAGAACCACACATGAGTACAACAGAAAGAGAAAGGAAATAGAATGTAGAGTATTGGGCTACAGCCACAGAGGAAGTGCAGGTTACTTTTAAAAAGCGCATGGGGCTCAACGATGCAAGTTGGAAGATTGGGAATTTATCTTTAGCGTATGAGAAGGAGATGAAACTTCCTGAACCTGGTGTTAAATGCATTCAGGCTTTTATATCTTCTGACAGTGGGACGGGGCAGAAAAGCAAATGGTTGGGTTGCGGATGATAGAAACATAGAAAATAGATGCAGGAGTAGACCATTCGGCCCTTCGAGCCAGCACACCCATTCATTAAGACCATGGCTGATCATCCAAAATCAGTACCCTGTTCCTGCTCTCTCACCAGATCCCTTGATTTTGTTAGTCCTAAGAGCTAAATCTAACTCTCCTGAAAACATTCAGTGAATTGGCCTCCACAGCCTTCTATGGCAGCCTTCTAAGCTTGAAGCTGCAGTGCACATTACCAGCCAGCTAGTGTCACTCCTGAGCTATGCTGGGCCCCATTCTTTTCGTTCGCTCAATGGAGGAGAAAAGCATTTGCACCTAATTTAATGCCCATCCTTAATTGCCTTGGGGAATGTGGTGATGAACTGTCGTGAAACACTGCTGGTGTCCTGCTGGTGACGCTGTCCCAGCATTGCTGTTGGGAGGGAGATATATGGACCTAGACCAGGGGCCTCCAAACTTGTTAGCATGAGGGCCACATTATATATTTGGCACATTTTTGCGAGCCGTAGGAAAGAAATAAAGAAGTGTGAGTTTGATAAATTTAATGAACTCAAAAAGGTTTAGACTATCCCTGGACCATGACCCCACCGATAAACACCAGACCTTTATCAGCAGCACCATCACCGACCTCATCACCTCCGGCGATCTACCCCTCAGTGCCTCCAATCTCATAGTTCCCCAGCCCCGCACGACCCGATTCTACCTCCTACCCAAAATCCACAAACACAACTGTCCCGGCAGACCCATTGTCTCTGCCTGCTCATGCCCTACCGAACTTATCTCTACCTACCTCGACTCCATCCTATCCCCCCTGGTTAAATCCCTCCCCACCTACGTCCAAGACACCTCACACGCTCTCCATCTCCTGGATAACTTCCGGTTCCCAGGCCCCCACTCCCTCATTTTCACCATGGATGTCCAGTCACTCTACACCTCCATCCCCCACAAGGATGGTCTCGAAGCCCTCTGTTTCTTCCTCGACCGTAGAACCAGCCAATCCCCATCGACCAACACTCTCCTCCGCCTAGCAGAGCTGGTTCTTACCCTCAACAACTTCTCCTTTGACTCCTCCCACTTCCTCAAAACCAGAGGCGTAGCTATGGGCACTCGCATGGGCCCTAGCTACGCCTGCCTCTTTGTCGGATACGTCGAACAATCCCTGTTCCAGACGTACACTGGCCCCATCCCCGAACTCTACCTCCGCTACATCGACGACTGCATTGGTGCTACCTCTTGCACCCATGCAGAACTCACTGACTTCATACACTTCACCTCCAATTTCCATCCTGCCCTTAAATATACCTGGACTATCTCTGACATCTCCCTCCCATTTCTGGACCTCACCATCTCCATCACAGGAGACAGACTAGTGACGGACATTTACTACAAGCCCACCGACTCGCACAGCTATCTGGACTACACTTCTTCCCACCCGGTCCCCTGCAAAAAGTCTATCCCCTACTCCCAATTCCTCCGTCTACGCCGCATCTGCGCCCGGGATGAGGTGTTTCACACTAGGGCTTCCGAGATGTCCTCGTTCTTCAGAAAACGGGGCTTCCCCTCCTCCATTATAGATGAGGCTCTCACTAGGGTCTCTTCTACATCCCGCAGCTCCGCTCTTGCTCCCCCTCCCCCCACTCGCAACAAGGACAGGATCCCCCTCGTTCTCACCTTCCACCCCACCAGCCAGCGGATCCAACATATCATCCACCAATATTTCCGTCACCTACAACGGGACCCCACCACTGGCCATATCTTCCCATCCCCTCCCCTCTCTGCATTCCGCAGAGACCGTTCCCTCTAACTCCCTGGTCCACTCGTCCCTTCCTACCCAAACCACCCCAACCCCGGGCACTTTCCCCTGCAACCGCACGAGATGCAACACCTGTCCCTTTACCTCCCCCCTCAACTCCATCAAAGGACCCAAACAGTCTTTCCAGGTGAGACAGAGGTTCACCTGCACCTCCTCCAACCTCATCTATTGCATCCGCTGCTCTAGATGTCAACTTATTTATATCGGCGAAACCAAGCGCAGGCTCGGCGATCGCTTCGCTGAACACCTGCGCTCGGTCCGCATTAACGCAACTGATCTCCCGGTGGCCCAGCACTTTAACTCCCCCTCCCATTCCCAGTCTGACCTCTCTGTCATGGGCCTCCTCCAGTGCCATAGTGAGCCCCGCCGGAAATTGGTGGAGCAGCACCTCATATTTCGCCTGGGCAATTTGCAGCCCGGTGGTATGAACGTCGACTTCTCCAACTTCAGATAGCTCCTCTGTCCCTCCCTTCCCCTCCTCCTTCCCAGATCTCCCTCTATCTTCCTATCTCCACCTATATCCTTCCTTTGTCCCACCCCTGACATCAGTCTGAAGAAGGGTCTCGACCCGAGACATCACCCATTCCTTCTCTCCCGAGATGCTGCCTGACCTGCTGAGTTACTCCAGCATTTTGTGAATAAAAAGGTTTAGACTAGGTTACGTTAGATTAGATTAGGAAAGGAAGAAGAAACTGGAGCACCTGGAGAAAAGCAACAAGGTCACAGGGAGAACGTACAAACTCTGCACAGACAACACCCGTATTCAGGATCGACCCTAGGTCTCTGGCGCTGTATACCAGCAACTACCGCCGCGCCACAGTGCTGTCCTTATGATTAGGGCGCCTTGAGGCAGATACGTTTCTGGTGAATCGTGACCCAAAGATGTTGATAGTGAGCGACATGGTGATGGCGAGGCTTTTGATTATCAAGGGTACGTTGTTAACCTTCCTTTCATTGGAGATGGTCATCACCAGGTACGTTTCTAGTATAATGTAACTTGCCACTGTGCATGTTTGAATCTTGTCTGCAGGCAAGCATGGGCTGATTCATTTGCTGAGAAGTTGTGATGGAATTGAACATTGTGCAAACATCTCAAATTCTGACCTCATGATTAAAGCCGCTGAAGGTGGTAAGTCCCAGGAAACTGCCCTATGGAGCTTCTGCCGTAATGTTCTGCAGCTCGGATGATTGACCTCTGACAACCACAGCCCATCTTCTTTTGGTTAAAGTATAACTCCAGCCACTGGTGAGTTTTCCCTTTGATAAAGCAATAGGGCCCTTGCACGGTAGGCCATTGAGCACGGAGTCGCTCAAGCGTTCTGGAGGACAAGCAAGCCTCCGGCATACACTCGTCACACACGCAACACGTACGTTCTTACCTGGAAAATACCGTCAAAATGGTCCGTTTTTTTGCTGCCTGACCCTCTGAGTTACTCCAGCATTTTGTCTACCTTCGATTTAAACCAGCATCTGCACTTCTTTCCTACACATTTTGTCCATCCCACTGCAAAATCTCCTCAAGGTATGTCTATCTTTGAAGAAGTCCTCCTCTCTCCAACGAGAGTTCAGCAACATCCTCTCTCACTGCTCCCCCTCTGTGATTCTGCTATATTATTTTGTCAGGCCAAACCCATGGTCATCCTTTTCTCCTTAACTTCATCCAGCCTGGCTACACCCCCTGTCTCCATTGTCTTCCAATTCCAGCATTTAAGTGAGCTGATTTAAATCCCTCCACCACAGGTATCCATAACCTTAAAGGCTTTGCAGGAATATCTTTTGAAATCTGACCTGAGCCACTGCAATTGGTCTCCTGTGTACCAAAGCAAGAAAAAGGAACTGTAAAATATAAGTAAACTCTTTTTCATTAAACCCTAAGGAAAGACACAAAGTTCTAGAGTAACTCAGCTGGTCAGGCAGCAACCTGGGAGAACATGGACAGGTGAGGTTTTGAGCCGGGACCCTTCTTCAGATCTGTCTGAAGAAGGGTTCCAACCCGAAACGTCGCCAATCCACGTTCTTCAGGGATGCTCCCTGGCCTGCAGAATTATTCCGGCATACGTGACTTTCTCTGGTATAAACCAGCATCTGAAGTTCCTTGTTCTTACAAGCCCCAAGGAACAGTGATTTGTGAGTTCTGCTTATCTGGTATTTGGCTTATCATCTGTCATTAAAAGAGCATCTTAAACTTAAATATCATCTTCACCATAGAAAGAGGTCCCAAAGAACGCTACGACAAATGGCACAAAATAACACCAGGACAAATTAGTCCACCCAATCAATGAGTAAGGGGAGGGAGAATGTAGGAAAGAAGTTGCTGGGGGTAATGGAGAAAATACCAGAACTCGGAGCCAGAGCTCAGAACCAGAGCAGAGAGAACCATATTCCATAAGTCATTTCCAGAAAGGTGGAAACAAAATTTGAAAATGGAATATAAAAAAGGTCTGCTTCACAAGGAGAGAAATATTGAAGAATATATCCTGTCTATTTTCAGCTATGAGATGAATTATTTATTTTGATACGAAGAATTAAAACAAAAACAGGTTTATTTAGAAAAATGTCAACATTCTGCTAAATATCACTGTCAAGAGTTGCAAGAGTGCTGATGCATAAAACATAGAAAATTAAAATGCTGTATGTCAAATGGTGTTTTGGCCTTTATTTCCAAAAGGAAAAAGAAGAAAACAGAACTTGAAACAAAAATTAAAGAATAGTGAGAACACCCAGCAGTCAAGTAGCATTTCATAGAATTATAGAGGAATATAGCACCAAACAGACCCTTTGGCCCATCATGTCCTGCCGATCATCGACAACCTAGCTATATTAATCTCATCTACAGTACTTCTACATTACAGTCTTTTATGCCTTGGCAATTCAAATGTTCATCCAACCCTGTCTAATGTCTCTCTGACAGTGACCAACATTGTAACCTCCATGGGGTCAGGCCCTGCAGGAAAGTCTCTCCCATTTGCATTTGTTCTTGCTACCTCTAATTGCAGAAACTTGTCTTCTACAAGAATGAGGAAGTGTTGTGGATTATACTGTGATGGTGAGTTTGACATGGTTCAACAGGCAGTGTGTGCATGTTGTGGTATGTAGCGTGAGGTTTGCAGCTGTGCTAAGTTTATTGGGATGAAGTTAAGCAGCCTGATGTGATTAAGCACTGTAACTATGTGGTGCCATTCATAAAGATTTTTGGGTGGGACTGAGATTTTGCAAGTTTAGTGGCAATTTTGGCTTCAGAGTCTCTGGCAGAATTCTGACAAAATTCTGACAGCATTCTGGCAAAAAACTGTGACAATTCAACGGCTGCTGGGACTGTACAGGCAGCCATAGTAAGTGCTTGCCTCCAGTACACCGCTTGTCCTCCAGAAGGCGTCGCAAAGCAACATTGTCAGGGGTCCTGACTACGCCTGCCATGCAAGGACCCTATAGAAGAAGGCTTCCCGGTGGGCCACAGCTGTGGACTGGGAACGAGGACAGAGGCCTTTATCAAGGCGCTGCAGTCTCGATGCTTCCCGGATCACCGTGTAGAAGCCCGGGTCGGGCCCCGGCCGGGGCCTCGCTGGTAGAAGCCTGGGTCGGGCAAAGTGGCCAACAGAGCCCGTGGCTGGGGCCCGTGTCAGCACCACGGAGTCATGAAGTGGGGCGTCGACAGCAGTGAGGTCACGGCGGTTGTAAAGCCTCGTGGGTCGCCCCGCGGTCGACGAGAGCGTGGAGGAACCGCTGTGAGGGGTGAAGGGGAAGAACAATAGAGGACCCTGCGTGGGGGGATCGCCGTGAGGGAGGAGGGGGAGGGGACAAAGGACAATGGGGGCCCGGAGTGGAAGAAATGTGTGGGGGGGGGGGGGGGGGACAAAAGGGGGAGCCAGCATGCTTTGTAACTTTGTCAGCGCCGTAGGTGGCTGTTAGTTGTATACATTGTGTATGCAAGCAAAGAATCTCACTGTGCCTAGTCACATGTGACAATAGAGTTTTCCAATTCCTAGATACAGCATGGAAACAGGCCCTTCTGCCCACCTTGTCCCTGCTGACCAAATTGGCATTCTGGGCATTTGCATGCATTTTGCCCATAGCCCTCTAAATCTTTTCTTTACATATATATGTCCAAATGCTTTTTAAAAGTCCAACTTGTCGAGCTGCATCGTGATGTGCCAACGTTTGTACTCAATAACCATTTCCCAATAAAGACAAGCATGCAATACGACTTCTTCACAACTATGTCTTCTTCACAGTCGTCACTTTCGGGGAACCATGCACCTGAACCCCAATCTGTCTGTTGTGTAACATTCTCCAGGATCTACCATTTACTGTGTAAGTTCTAACCTGGTTTGACATACAAAAGTGCAATACCTCACACTTGTCAGAGTTAAATTCCCTTTGTGCATCTTCCCATCTGAACTAAATCCAGTTGTAAACTTTGACATCCTCTACCGGAATTAGTTAAAACTCTTGGATTTGTGAGACATGATTTCCCAAGCACAAAACTGAAGTCCGAAGAAGGGTCTCGACACGATCTGTCATCCATTCCTTCTATCCAGAAATGCTGCCTATCCGCTGAGTTGCTCCAGCGTTTTGTGTCTTTGGTGTAAACTGACATACGCAGTTCCTTCCTTCAAAAAACTGTTGACTATCGCAGTCAGTAACTTTCCAAATGCAGATAGATCCTGTCCCCAAGAATCCCATCCAACAACTTTTCCACCACTCTCCTATACCACTGGCCTATAGTTCCCTGGCTTGTTCTTGTTGTCCTTTTTAAATAACAGCACAAGTCTTCCGCAATCTCACCTGTGGCTAAAAATAATGTGAATATCACCCCTGGCTTTTCCCACAAGGTCCAAGGAAGCACTTGGTTAAGCCCTGGGGATTTATCCACCCTGTGATCTAGTGGGTGACTCATGTCCTGACATCTGAAAGGTTTGTTTTTGTAGGAAAGCAGCCAGAGATCAAGAGTTTAATTGCCAGATACACTGGAACAATGAAATTCAGACCTACTACAGCTTTATAGGCACATTAAATGCAACAACAAATAAATATATCCACTATACTAGGCATATCAGATCTTATGCAAGCCAAGGTGTAGCAAAGTTCATTGTGGTTCAGTGCTGAGGTAGATGTGTGGTTAAGGTTGTACAGGGGATTCAAGAACCTGATGGTGATGGGAAGAAACTGTTCATGAGCCTAGAGGTAATGGTTCTCAGGCTTCTGAACCTTGTTCCTGATGGTAGCAGTGGGAATGGAGTGCGGTCGGGTGGTGCAGGTTTATGATGATATTAGCCGCCTTCCTGATGCATCGCTTCCTGTATATCCCTTCCATGGTGGGGTCAATACCAATGCCCACACTCTCAGCAGCCCGTTTTATTCTTGAGCATTTGAATTACAAAACCAGACTGTGATGCAACCAGTCAGAATGTCATCCATGGTGCACCTGTGAAAGATAATCAAATTTTGCTGCACCTCTTGCGGGCTCGGCTCTTTGTGGGTGCAGATGGGGAGGAGGAGGGCATAGTGGATGGCAGAGCACTGCAGGGAGTGAGCCCCTCACCATCTCCTGATGGTAAGGAGGCAGGATGCTCGGTAGGTACCGTGCCAAGCATCAACGGAAGGAGGCAGGTGTCCACGGGGACACCAGAGGCCTTCCGTAAACGCTGGTCGCCGCGGGAGGTCGAATGTATTATTGACAAAGTTAGCGGAATTTTAATTTGATAACTTCTGTTTGTACACTGCCAATTTTAGGCAGCTTTTGATTTGATCGCGTTACTACTTTGTATGTTTGTTTTTGTTTTGGAATAAAGTATTTGTAAAAAAATGGAAGGAGGCAGGCCCCATGTGACTCTGCCTGTGGCATTAGCCCCAGGACTAAGAGCCAGCACCCATGCCTATTGAATATCCTTCTTCAATGAACCACTCTATGTCCGTTGGGCTTGATGCCAGACCTGGCCTACACTGGCGTTACCTCGCCACGCAGCACTTCACGTACTCACAGTGAACCTGCACCATCCACACACCACAATCCTCAGCTAACTACCACTCATGGTGCATTATTGCCCCGCCCTGTGAACTGGACACAGGACTTTGACCGATTTCCCATTTAGCCATGTCCCTGGGAGAACTCATTAACATGGGCTCACCTTATTCCTAAATAGAACATCGAACAGTATAGCACAGGAACAGGCCCTTCGGCCCACAATATCTGAACTGAATATGATGCCAAATTAAACTAATGCCCTCTGCCTGCATGTGCTCTATATCCCCCACCATTCCCAGCATAACCACGTGCCTATCTAAAGCCTCTTAAACACCACTATCATGTCTTCAGCCAAGCCCAGCAGTGAAGGTCAATAAAAGGCGAATGTGCAGGAAAGGCTCAGCAGGTGAGGAATGCTGCATGGAGAGAGAAACAGAGTTAATGTTTCAGGTCAAAACTTTCTGCCTTCAAGAATGTGCACTTTTGTTTTGGATTTTAGTTTCATTCTCGGTTTTAGGGATAGTCCTGAGGTAGAAAGATTGCTCTATTTATCCGTTTGTAGCTGATTGAATCTATTTGAGAGGTTCACAGTTTGAATCTATTGGAGAGGTTTTGCCAGTATATTATTGTCTATCTAGTTGCTTGTGGTAATATGTAAGAGTTTAACCCTCACCCTGACTGGACTGCAAGCGGTCAGTAAGGAAGGCGTACGGGATTGCTGCTCACATTCAGGAGTGACAGATTGTCGGAGTCATTAATAAACGTTACATGAACCTGGGCTCAGGCAAACTGTTCTGGAACACAAGCTGAATAATTGAACGTTAATAGAATTTCAGTGCTGGGAAATGAGAGGGTCCTGTTTTCTGTCAACCAGACTCAGTGGGTTGACTACATTTCAGCACAGCTTCAAGGAAAGAATCAACGTCAGTGTTGATGAGATTTTGTTTATAAGTGTGTCTCCTGGGAATTCTTGGCCAAGTATATGGAAACAACAAAATCCGAGCAATGGTCCAAACTTGGCCTATCAAGAAAGGCTAGGCGGTTTGGGTCTGCATTTATTTCATCTTTTCAAGGGATGTTGGCATCACAGGCTGAGCCAGCATTTAATTGTCCATCCAAATGGGAAGACTGAGAGAACCTGTGCAGATCAGAAGGAGAGAGAAAGGGGCAGGGATGGGGAGAGGGGTGGGTTATCTGAAATTAGTGCATTCAGTGTTCATTCCATTCAGTTGTAGACTATCCAGGTGGAACACGAGATGTTCAGCATTTGCATTTGGCCTCAGTGGAGGAGGCCAAGGACTGGCAGGTTGCTGTGGAAGTGAGAAGGGGAATTGAAGAGGCATGTAGCTAGGACCTCAGTACAGGCCATTGAGTACAGAGTGCAGGTGTTCTGCAATACGGTCGCCTTGACTATGCTTGATCTTGCAGGTGTAGAAGAAGGCTTCACCAAGAGCACCAAATGCAGTGGACAAGGTTAGAGGAGGTGCAGGTGAAGCTTAGTCTGAAGTAGAACATCCGTGGATTGTGGTGAGGGAGGAGGCGCAGGGACAGATGTTGCACGTCTGATGATTGCAGTGCCTGAGGAGTGGGGAAGGATGGGTGCGGAGGGATGAGCAAATCAACACGACGTGGAGAGAATGCTCCCTGCAGAAAGCAGGCACGGGGAGGGAGGGGAAAATGTGACTGTTGGTGGGATCTTATTACTGCTGATGGGAGAAGATGAACAATGATGTGGTGGATGCAGTGGAGTGAAAAGTGATGTCCAGGGGAATTCTCTCTCTGATTTGTTTGGAGGATGCATGAGTGAGAGCAGAAATCCAGAAAAATGAGGAAATGCCAGAGAGGGCTCCATCTTCATAGAAGGGACACCACATTTCCTGAAAAAGGAGGACATTTCAGATGTCCTGGAGTGGAAAGCCTCATCTCGAGAACAGCCATGGCAGAGATGGAGAAACTGAGAGAAAAGGATAGCAGGTGTAGAGAGGAAATGCAGATGCTGGTTTATACCGAAGATAGACACACAAAATGCTGGAGTTGCTCATTGGCAATAGGTGACATTTCAGGAATAAGTGATGTTTCCTGTCTGAAGAAAGGGTTCCGACCCGAAACGTCACTTATTCCTTTCCTCCAGAGATGCTGCCTGACACACTGAGTTCTCCAGTATTTTGTGTTTTTCGTCAGAAAGTGATAGGATCCTTACAAGACGTAGGGAGACAGAAGGTGTAGTCTAGGTAGCTGTCGGAGTCAGTGGGTTTGCAGTAAATGTCAGTAGATAGTCTTGTCTCCTGTGATGGAGCCAAAGAGATCAAAAAAAAAGGGAGAAAAATATCAGAAATGGTTATCATGAATTTGAGGATGGGGTGAAGGTTTTTGTCAAGGTGATAACACTGATGTTCTGCACAAGTGCACCAATGCAGTCATAAGGGCCTAAGTGATAGGAGTAGAATTAGACCATTCGGCCCATCAAGTCTGCTCTGCCATTCAATCATGGCTGATCGATTTCTCTCTCCTAACCCCATTCTCCTGCCTTCTCCCCGTAACCTCTGACACCTGTACTAATCAAAAATCTATCTCTCCCTTAAAAATATCCACTGACTTGGCCTCTACAGCCTTCTGTGGCAAAGAATTCTGCAGATTCACCACCCTCTGACTAAAGAAATTTATCCACATCTCCTTCCTAAAAGAATGTCCTATAATTCTAAGGCTATAATAATAATAATAATAATAATAATAATAAGCATTTATTTTATATAGCGCCTTATCGGGTGCTCAAAGCGCTTTACAAAAACAATCAACATAAAAACAAACAGACAAACTATCCTAACGGAAAAGCGGCGAATAAACAACGCCAGCGTCCTCTCACGTCAGGGTCCGGCAGTAGACAACAAAAAGCACAGGACACACAGATACAATTTTTTACACAAACAGCCATCACAGTGATTGCTCAAGGCATACCCTCACTGTGATGGAAGGCAAAGTCTTATCTCCTCCTCATTCTTCTCCCGTGGCGCCACGAGGTGATCGAGGCTCCCAACTTTTTGAAGCCCCCACCGGGCGATGGAAAGTCCCAGGGCCGAGCCGAGCAGGCCGATGAAAGTCCTGAGCCCCCACTGGGCGATGGAAAGTCCCAGGGCCGAGCCGAGCCGAGCAGGCCGATGAAAGTCCTGAGCCCCCACCAGGCGATGGAAAGTGCTGCGGCCAGGCCACGCAGGGCGATGAGGGGCCTGCGAGCGGGTCGATCGTACCTCGCGCTTCGGGGCGGTCGAAGTTGCTACGGCTGGAGCTCCCAAAAACCGGTCGCCAGCCAGGGACCTGCGAACTCCCGATGTTGCGGTCTGCAGGGCCCATGGCCGAAGCCTCCGAGATGGTAAGTCCAGGCCCTGCGACCGGAGTCTTCAAGGTCGATCCCAGCTGGAGGCCGCCGACTCCACGATGTTAGGCCGTAGCGCGAACGGAGATACGACACGGTAAAGGTTGCATCTCCGTTGAGGAAGAGATTAGAAAAAAGATTTCCCCCAACCCCCCCACCACCCCCCCCCCCCCCCCCCCCCCCCACATACACAGAGTTAAAAATAAAATAAAACGTACATTAAACGATGACAATAGACAAAAAACCCAAAAAAGACAGAGAGACTGCCGGTGAGCCGCAGCTGCAGAACACAGCCACGCCCCCTTATATCATGACCTCGTGGAAGCATCCTCTCCACATCCACTGTATCCAAGCCTTTCACTATTCTGTATGTTTCAATGAGGTTCCCCCCCTCATTCTTCTAAACTCCAGCAAGTACAGGCCCAGTGCTGACAAACACTCATCATAGGTTAATGATGTCATTGTTGATAAGCAGAGAAACAATTGGGGACTGCTGCCAGGTTTGGAAAAAGGTAGCAGGTAGCCATTCAAAAGGCAAGCCTAGTAGGGCCCATGGTTGTGTCCATGGCAACACCTTTGATCTGTAGAAAGTGAAAGAAATCCAAAGAGAATTTTTTTGCAGGCTAAAAACAAGAATCATACCTCCTCCCAAAATTTCTGGAGACTCTGAATTTCATTGCCCATTTAAAAGCAATACCTATCTCAATATCAATAATTTTCACCTCAATGAACACCATTGTGTTACATCCTGTAACCATGCTATTTATGAACTATTCTGTTTCATCTTCCCAGGAGTTGCAATTAAAACAATGTCTGAGATGTGGCAACAGCGTCTAATAAATCCAGGTAACGCAGGAAACACATAAAAAATTTATTAAAGGAAAAATAATAAAGAAACGTCACAGGCTGAACTAGTCAATGATCAGTGTTTAACTAAAGATTAGATCTTCCAATATTTCTGTGATTGTTAAGTTGAAGAATGCAACGTTTGCCTCCTTCTTCTTGGTTTTGAAGGTTGAAGCATTTTTTGGGACAGAGGGGAGGGGAGGAATGAGGGTTAAATGAAACGGACAAATTGTTACCTACTAAGGTGCAGAAGAGGTCATTAAGCTCATCAGGATGGAAACAGGCGATTTAGCCCAACACTGGTCTGAACTCTGGTCTGAAACAATGATGAGAAGGAGTACAGGAAGGAGATAATGGGCTTAGTAATATGATGTCAAGACACCAACCTCAATGTCAGCAATATGAAGGAGATAGTCATCGACTTCAAGAAGTAGGGTGCCCCAGCCTGCATCAATGGTGCTGAAACAAAAATGATTGAGAGCATAGAGTTCCAAGGTGCAAATATTATCAACAGTTTGTCCTGGTCCAACAACACCGATGCTATGGCCAACCTAGCCCACTCAGGCACTATGTCCTCAGAAAACAAAGGAAGTTTGGCATGATTCCAACAACATCAATAAGTGCACTGAAGAAAGGATGCATCACAGCCTGGTTTGGCAACAACGCTGCCCAAGACCTCAAGAAATTGCAGAGTTGTGGATGCAGTCTTACCCCACGAACCCCATCTATACTTCATGCAGCCTCAAGAAAGCAGCCAACATAATCAAGATCCACTCACATCCCGGTCATTTGTTCTTTGCCCCTCTCACAACAGGCAGTATATACATACCACCAGATTCAAGAATAGCTTCTAACCAACTGTTATCAGACTGTTGAACAGACCTCTCATAATTTAAGGATGTAGTCCTGTTCTTCCAATTTACCTCATTGCCACTCTTGCACTTTTTTTAATCTGCACTTCTTCTGCTGCGGTAACACTTTGTTTCCTGTCTCATTTGTATTGCCTGTTTTATTCAAGTAAGTTACGATTCATCTGGATAACATGCAAAATGAGGTTTTTCCCCTGTAAATAATAAACACCTGTAAATAATAAACCAAGATCAATACTAATTAGTCTTTCTCAATTACCACGGCTAGGACTCGCATTAATTTAAATTTGCCAATTGAGTCTGAACTTAGTCTCAAGCTCCAGAGAAAAGTACTGCAGCCCAGGCAGTCTCTATCCACAACTATTGTTCTTTAGCCCTGGCCACAGCTGAATGACTACTCCGGAAGTGGCTGCGCCTTGCAGCTGTGGCTCCCCGGCAGTCTGTCTGTCTTTTTTCTGTCATTGTCTATTGTTAGCATTTAAATGTATGTATTGACCTATTTTTAACTGTGTATGTGTGGGGGGTGGTGGTGGGGGTGGTGGGAAACCTTTTTTCTAAATCTCCTCCTCAACGGAGATGCAACCTTTGTCGTATCTCTGTTCGCGCCACGGCCTAATACCAACGGGAGTTGGCGGCCTCCAGCTGGGATCGCCCTTGAAGGCTCCGGTCGCAGGGCCTGGACTCACCATCTTACCTGGACTTACCGCAGGCTCTGTGGACCGCAACATCGGGAGCTCGCAGGTCACTGGCTGGCAACCGACTTTCGGGAGCTCCAGCCGTAGCAGCTTCGACCGCACCGAATCGTAAGACTCGATCGACCCGTTCGCAGGACCTTCATCGCCCTGCGTGGCTCGACCACGGCACCTTCCATCGGCCGGTGGGGGTTTAGGACCTTCATCGGCCTGCTCGGCTCAGCCCTGGGACATTCCATCGCCCGGTGGGGGTTTAGGACCTTCATCGGCCTGCTCGGCTCGGCCCTGGGACCTTCCATCGCCCGGCGGGGGTTTCAAAAGTCGGGAGCCTCAATCGCCTCGAAGCAGCAGTTTGACTGCCTGACCGCAGGAGAAGAATAGAGGAGGAGATAAGACTTTTCTTTGCCTTCCATCACAGTGAGGGTGTGCCTGGAGGAATCCCTGTGATGGTTATCTGTGTTAAACTGTAATTGTGTGTCTTGTGCTCTTTATCGTTTATTCGTTATGACTGCATGGTAACGACAATTTCATTCAAATCTATTTTTGAATGACAATAAAAGCAATTTGATTTGATTTGATTTGATTTGATTTGAGATCAAGAATAACAGGAGTAGTATTTAAATTCCAGCAGAGGAATGAGCAGACAAAATTTTAAATTCGACTCTGCTGGGATTGTAACATTTGCCTCCAGGTCTAAGGCCTGACTGCGAATCCATTGTGGACTGACCTATTTTGCTGCTTTAAGCCATTTGGGGAGCGTTGTGACGACAATGAAAGAGGAAGTCATTACAGGTGTGTGTGTGGAAGCATCTTCTTTCAGGCACACTCAACTTCATTCTACTTTTATCTTCCACACATGCCTGATAACCTGAGTGAATGACTGGTGCTTCCCCCAAGAGTCATCTCCTCCTCTAACCTGTGGCCTGTGACCGCTGCTTCCTCTCCGGTTTGTCAAAGGGTACTGGTTAAACACCGAGAGCAGGAAGCCTTGCTCTCTTATCGCCCTCACCTGGAAATACCAGGCTGAGAGCAGCATTCCTTTCATTCAGCCTCCGATCCATTGCCTTTAAGTGGAATTGCCAGCACAGAAGTAGGTTGTGGAAGGGTCAGTGTTATTCACATCCACAGCTCTGCAGGGGGCCATCCACATTCCCAAAGTTCAAGATACGCACAAATTTTCTCTTGGATTTGACGTGGACTGCAGAAACATCTTCCCCCCCACAAACCCGACTGAGATCCTTTAGGGTAGAGTGCAGGGAATCATGAAGTCACTGGACTATTGCTTCGTGTTTTGGACTGTTGAAGCAGAGGTAAGAGTTTGAATCCTACCAGGATAGGTGGGGAATTTAAATTAAACCACCCCCCCTCCCCGCATATCTGCAGTGACCATTATGCCACTCTAAACTAACCCCATCTTGCCGCACACAGTCCATAGTCCTCAATTCCTTAACCATTCATGAACTATCTAACTACCTTCACAACATTACTATCGTATGATTTCATTACCTTCGCTGCCAGTGTGTGCCATGAAACTGGCACTCTGCGTAAAAACTTGCTATGTAAACCTGCTTTAAACTTTCCCCCTCTCCGCATGGTAGGCTGCTCTGGAAGGTTAGATTGCGTGGGATCCATGGAGAGCCAGCTAACTGGATACAGAGACACAAAGAAAGTCAAGGAATTTCATCGCAAGTTGATAGGATGGTGAAGAAGACTTTTAGTACATTGGCCCACATCAGTCAGGAAATCGAATATAGAAGTTGGGACGTTATGTTACAGTTGTACAAGGTACTGGTGAGGCCTCACTTGGAGTACTTGTTCTGAGGTGTGATCTTATAGAGTTGTACAAAATCATGAGGAGTGTAGATAGTGTGAATGCATACAGTCTTTTGCCCCAGAGCAGGTAATCAAGAACTAGAGGGCATTGGTTTAAGATGTGAGGGGAACGATTTAATAAGAACCCGAGGCTCAATTTTTTGACACACAGAGTGGCGGGTATATGGAACGAGCTGCTAATGGAAGTAGTTGTGTCAGGTACAATAACAACATTAAAAAGATATTAGGAAATATTAGGAAACATGCAGCGTAGGTTCACTAGGTTAATTCCCGGAATGGCGGGACTGTCGTATGTTGAAAGGCTGGAGCAATTAGGCTTGTATACACTGGAATTTAGAAGGATGAGGGGGGATCTTATTGAAACATATAAGATAATTAGGGGATTGGACACATTAGAGGCAGGAAACACGTTCCCAATGTTGGGGGAGTCCAGAACAAGGGGCCACAGTTTAAGAATAAGGGGTAGGCCATTTAGAACAGAGATGAGGAAGAACTTTTTCAGTCAGAGAGTGGTGAAGGTGTGGAATTCTCTGCCTCAGAAGGCAGTGGAGGCCAGTTCGTTGGATGCTTTCAAGAGAGAGCTGGATAGAGCTCTTAAGGATAGCGGAGTGAGGGGGTATGGGGAGAAGGCAGGAACGGGGTACTGATTGAGAGTGATCAGCCATGATCGCATTGAATGGCGGTGCTGGCTCGAAGGGCTGAATGGCCTACTCCTGCACCTATTGTCTATTGTCTATAAAGCAATATGGGTAAATATGGGCAAATGATAGGGCAAACTGGTCGGCATGATTGAGTTGGCCCAAATGGGTTATCTCTGTGTGCATGACCCTATGTCTCTCGCATGACTCCTATGCCCCCTGGTATTTAACAAGGCACTATTTACCCAACCTATGCCTCTCCTAATGTTATATACTTCTATCAGATTACCCCCTCAGCACCAACATTCCAAAGAAAAAAAATCTAAATATGTCCAACCTAGAAATGGGTATTGTGATTGGTTTATTATCTCGTGTACTGATACAGTAAAAAGCTATAACTTTTCTTTGTAGCTAATGCACTTCAATCAAGGCAACATCTTGATAAACTCTGTACATTCTACAAAGCGATCATAGCTTTTTGAGAGTGTGGTGGCCAGAACTACCCACAATCTTCACAATATGGCTTAAACGGTTTTATACAGCTTCATCGTGACTTCCCAACTTTATACTCAAATCCCCAACCAATGAAAGTGAGCACGCTGTATGGTTCATCACCGTGTCCTCTTGTATTGCCACTTTCAGGGAGTTATGAATTCCTCTGTACATCAACGCTCCTCAGCATCCTGCCATTCAGTACATCTTCCTCTTGCATTTAACCTTCCACTCACATTTAAGGATAAGGGGGAAGTTTTAAGGATAAGGGGGAAGTCTTTTAGGACCGAGATGAGAACGGTTTTTTTCACACAGAGAGTGGTGAATCTGTGGAATTCTCTGCCACAGAAGGTAGTTGAGGCCAGTTCATTGGCTATATTTAAGAGGGAGTTAGATGTGGCCCTTGTGGCTAAAGGGATCAGGGGGTATGGAGAGAAGGCAGGTATAGGATACTGAGTTGGATGATCAGCCATGATCATATTGAATGGCGGTGCAGGCTCAAAGGGCCGAATGGCCTACTCCTGCACCTATTTTCTATGTTTCTATATCCTAATTAAACTCCATTGCCATTTCTACGCACAAATTTACAACTAATCTATGTCATGTTCTAACCTTAGACAAACTTCCTCACTATCCAAAATTCCACCAATTTTCATGTCATCTGCAAACTTACTAATCAGACCACTTATGTTTTCATCCAAATTAAATACATATTTTAAATAATAGTGGTCCCATCACTGAATTTTGTGTGATACCACTGGTCACTGGTCAGAAAAAAACATCCATCTACCACTACCCTCTGACTTCTATGACCAAGCCAATTTTGGATCCAATTTACCAAAGTAATTAAATAGAATTGAAACGAAATGGATTAAAGGATTAACCATCAGGCTACTGGACCAGTTGCAAGAAATCAACTGGTTCATGAAGGAAGGAAATCTTGTCTGGTCAGTAACTGCTTGCATGGACTTTGGTTGACTCGTAATTATTGGTGTCTGCAGGACCAGTGATAATCCGAGTTCTTTACCTTCAGTCTGAATAACAACACATGTAATACTGGATGAGCACATCAGATTTATTCCACAGTGGGGTTCTTCCCGTGAGTATCTCCAGACACAATACTAGTGTCTGAAAAGATTTCATCTCGGACCACAGGACCTGTGCTGTGCTGATCTGCGTTCTACATCCTGAAAACGAAGGAACTAAAAATACTTAACCCCGTGTTCCAGCTTTCCCTTTTCCAGAGATGCCCACTCGAGCGTTCTGTCTTGCAGGACCAGTGAGTCCATATAAGTGCGTCATTGTTTCCCAGCTAACCAGCCAACTGCTTAAGATCTCTTGACACGTAAAAATGCACCAGAATTTCAGGGAAGATGATGAATTTACTTAACATGGCAAGAGCTGACAGCCCAGCTGAACGATGACATTAAGCTATTGTATGCTCTGGCATTGAATCAGATAACACTGCAGCGTCATGCAAAATAACTGAATGGTTCACACCCCACCGAGTGAGGTGAAATATCCAAAATAGTCACGCTCATTCAATCTGACAGGATGTTAAAAAAATGAGGCAGGAGGTGATAAGATGTGGGATATTTTTATGAGTGTAAATATTGGAGCAGGAGTCAGGCATCCTTCCCTTTGACCCCACTCTGCTGCTCATCAAGGTCACAACTGATTTTTTACTTAGGCACCATTTTTCCTCCATTATCCCCACATCCACGGATTCCTTTAATACCTAGAAAGCTGCCGATAATTGTGTTTGAATGAACTCAATGACTGAGTTGCCACACCTTCCAGGTTCAAGATTTCCAAAGATTCACCACCCTGAGTGAAGTAATTTCTCCTCATCTCAGCCCTAAATGGCCCTCCAGTTATTCTTTAATGTAATTTTTGATGTGGTACCTCCAGGTATACTGGTCCGGAGATTAAGTCACATGGGATCATGGTGAGTTTGTAAATTGGATTTACAATTGACATGGTCGCAAAAGTTACGATAGAGGAGTGCTGCTCTGACTGGATGTCTATGACTAATGGTGTTCCAAACGTCTCAGTGCTGGGACCTCAGTGATTTGTCATCTGTACAGATAATCTGGAGGAAAATGTAGGTTGTCTGATTAGTACGTTTGCAGATAACACAAAAACTGTTGTAGTTATTGACAGCGACAGTACTGTCGAAGGTACACCAGCAAAGAGATCAGTAGCAAATGTGGGTGGCGAAATGGCAGATTAAGTTTATTCCAGATAAGTGTGAGTTGTTGCATTTTGAGAGCTCAAATGCAAGAGGAAAGTGTAGAATAAATGACAGGATGCTTGGAAGCGTTGATTTTGCAGAGGGATCTTGGGGTGCTAGTCCAGTGCGCTCGGAAAGTATTAACACAAGTCATGAGGGTGGTAAAGAATGATATGCTTGCCTTCATTGGTCAAGGCACTATTGGGGGCACCACAGTCACACAGTGGGCGGCACTAAAGATAAAGTTGCCAGAGGCCTGTGTTCGATCCTGACTATGCATACTGTCTACAGAGTTTGTATGTTCTCCCTGTGACCATGTGGGGTTTCCCTTGGTGCTCTGGATTCCTCCCACACTCCAAAGGACGTACAGATTTGTTGGCTAATTTTCTTGGTATAATTGTAAATTGTTTCCAGTGTGTGTAGGATAGTATTACTGCGCGGGGATCACTGGTCGGCGCGGACTCGGTGGGCCAAAGGGCCTGTTTGTGTACTGTATCTCTAAAGTAAAGTAAAGCATTGAGTATCAAAGTCAGGCAATCATTTTGCAGCTGTATAAAACTTTTTAGGCCACGTTTGGAGTAATGTGCACAGTTCTGGTTGCCCCACAACAAGAAGAATTTGGGGGCTTTGGAGAGGGTGTGGAGAGGTTCATCAAGATGTTGCCTGGAAATAGAGTTGGGCTGCACAGATTTGAGTGTGGAGGGAATATTGTGAGGAGCTGAGAATGCACTGTTAGTGAGAAGTAACGTGGAGGATGTTTTGTTACCTACCCTTACTGATTGTGGTCTATGGATCAGGAAGTCAAGGATCCAGTTGCAGAGGAGAATGCAGCTCGAATGATCCAGGTTCAATCCTTTGTTGCTGCCTGCATGGAGTTTGCATGTTCTCCCCATGACTGCATGTTTTTCAATACAATACAATATATCTTTATTGTCATTGTGCAGGAGTACAACGAGATTGTTAATGTCGATTTATTCACAAAATGCTGGAGTAACTCAGCAGGTCAGACAGCATCTCGGGAGAGAAGGAATGGGTGATGTTCCGGGTCGAGACCCTTCTTCAGAAGTCACATTGAGATTGTTAATGTGACTTCCATACGATGCAATAAATTAATTAGCTAATCAACAGAAATTTAGACAACCTATAGAAACAAAATTAGAAACGGTTTAAACAGAATAAAGTGCAAATAGGTCTGTGCCGAGTCGCTGGGCGACGCGACCATCCGACTCAGCAGGGCTGGTTCAGAGCAGCTACGGCCCTGGGGATGAAGCTGTTCCTGAGTCTGGAGGTGCAGGCGTAGAAGGCCTTGTAGCGTCTGCCAGATGGTAGAAGTTCGAACAGGGGTGTGAGAAGTCTTTATGAATGCTGGTGGCTTTCCTGAGGCATCGTGTATTGTAGATGCCCTCCAAGGCTGGTAGCGGTGTCCCGATAATCTTCTGAGCTTCTAGACAACCCGGTGAAGAGCTCTCCTCTCTGCCTCCGTGCAGCTGAGGTACCACACAGGGATGCCATGCATTAGGATGCTCTCTATGATGCAGCGGTAGAAGGTCGTCGGCAGCTGTTGGGGCTGACCAGTCTTTTACAGTGTTCTCAGGTAGAACAGTCGTTGCTGCGCCTTCTTGACCAGCGCAGCGGTGTTAGTGGACCATGTGAGGTCCTCCGAAATGTGAGTGCCCAGAAACTTGAAGCTGGACACTCTCTCCACACTTCATCCGGGTGCTCCAGTTTCCTCCCACAATCTAAAGATGTATAGGTCTGGAGGTTAATTTGCTGCCCTAGATTTTGCCTAATGTGTAGCTGGGTGGTAGAGTTTGGGAGGGGGGATGTGGGGGAATTGAGAGCAATGTTGGGAGAGTAGATTACAAGGAAAATTAGTGGGGGAATGGGAGTACTCTTCTGGGCTGAATTGCTTCCTTCTGTGTTGTAAGGAAGTACTAGACCAAGTGGACCTGTTGGGCCCAAACCTCTCCTGCATTGGTGCAGCACCCTCTCCTCCCCCACTCCCCTCTCCACTCTCCCTCCATCCCCCCACTCCTCCCCCTCCCTCCTCCCTCCTCCCCTCCTCCCCTCCTCCCTCCTCCCCCCCTCCCTCCTTCCCCTTCCCCCCTCCCCCTCCCCTTCCCCTCCCTCACACCCTCCCTCCCCCTTCCCCTCCCCTCCCCTTCCCCTCCCCCTCCCCTTCCCCTCCCGTCCCCCTTATTCCCCCACTCCATCCACATTCAACCCCCCTTATCCTCCCTTATCCTCCCTCCTCCCCCCCCCTCCTCCCTCTCCCTCTCCTCCCTCCCCCCATCCCCCATCCCCCCCTCCCCCCCTAGGAGATAGATTTTAACTTTTAAATGAGAATAACTTTAAATATATAACACCGATATCAATGAAACTTCTTCCATGAGCACCAAAGGGGCAACGGTGAGTAAGGTGGGCCTAGAATTGTCGAGCTATCGTGTACCATTTTGGTTGTAGTTCAGGAACAAACAAACAAGAGTTAGATAGATTCTATTTGGAGAAAGAAATTGTACATGGTGAGACAGCAAGATTCTTTTAAATGAGAGGAGGCAGGAACAGAAACAATAGTTAAGAGGCATCTGAACAGAAATGAGCAGGATGTAGAAGGATAATAAATGCAAGCAAGTGGGATTACATAGATAGGTTTGATGGTCAGCATGGAAGCAGTGGCTGTTGCAATGCTGTATCTCTATGACACACCACACAATACAACTTTACACTAGATTAGATTAGATTTGCAACTGAATTAATTCAAGGCTCAGACAGGTTGGAAATGAAAGTCATTGGTAGCGAGTTGAAGGATCACAGTTAGCATGGAAGCAATTAGCAGTCTTTGTAAAGGTCTGTTCGATAGATCAAATCAGAGAAATTGTGGGAAGCAAAGTTGAAGTGAATGATTGACACTTGGATGTGGAGGTTGAAACTGGGTGTAATTGCAGAGACGAACTTCACACTGAGTCTCCTGGTCTTTAAAGCATTTGATCGCAGTTGTTGAACAAAGGTGTCTTGTCTTGAACATGACGTTTTTCTAAACATACTTGTTGTTACACAAGCTTCTTAGGTATTCCCCCCACCCCCACCATTCTGCCTGACCCCACTACCACCCTTATCCCTTCACCCCCACCCTACCCCCTCCCCCTGCCCCCCCCCCCCCCCCCCCCGCACCACCTGGTTTTATCTGCCCATCATTCCTCCTTTTACCTGGTTCCACCAATCAGCCGCTGCTTTACCCTTCCCCCTTCTCATTTCTATATTCGGTCTATCTTTCATGTACATTCTCAGTCCTGATGCAGTGTCCCAAAATGTCATCCATCTCGTTGTCTCCATTGATGCTGCTCGACCGGCTGAGTTATTCCAGCGGTTTATCTTTTGCTCAAGTACCAGCAAATGTAAGTGAACCTACCTCCATTTCTTCCTCTGGCAGCTCATTTGTGTGAAAATGTTACCCCCCAGCTCCTCTTTAAGTTTCTCTCTTCGCCTTAAACCTTTATCCTATCATTACAGATTCCCAAACCTGGGGGGAAAAAAATGACTTTTGATCCTATCTAGGCTTCTCATAATTATATAAATCTCTATATTAAGGAGGAAAGGAGGGGGTGGGACCAAAGTGAGCAGTAGGTACACTAATGGAAGTGATCAATTGCTTGTGACCAGCACTCAGGCTGTGTAGCAGTTCTGTTCAGAGTATGAAATAATATGTTTTTATCAAGCATTTCTTAATGGGGCTCAAGTACATTCCCCAGATTGAGGACATGTAAGGAACTCCCTACAATAATCTCATCTCCTATGGTAAGGCCGACTCGCCTATGACCCACCAAGAATCTGGTATATTCCTTCTACTTGATCCTTTGGAAGGATACAGCAGAAAACATTTGCTGGCCCGCATTGTAAGTCACCAAGACCTGTAAATATGAAGATGAAAGGTTGATCTCCATACCTGACAGCCGAAGGGCCTGTTTCTGCGCTGTATCTCTAAAGTAAAAATCCAAAGACCCACTCCATGATTCCATATTTCTTTATAACGCACAAGGCCATGCAGCCCAAGACTTTGTGCCGGCTCACAGACATATCCCATTCCCCACCATAATTTTTCCTCGCGCCCATTCGCCTCACATACGCATCAACTCCTTACAAATTCTAAAACTCGACTACACACTAGGAGAAACTTACAGTGGCCAATTAACCACATCTTTTGGATGTGGGAGGAAGCTGGAACACCCGGAGGGATCACAGAGATCAATGGGATCACAGAGACAACACACAAACCCCCATCCCAGAGGTCAGTGTCAAAGTTGAATTGCTGGTACTGTAAATCAATAGCTGCAACAACAGTCCGTTTTCCTAGAGTAGAGGGAGATCCCTTCAAGGATGTGGTTACTTCAACCAGATGCGCTGCAGTATTTAAGCCACAAAATGATACAAAATGGTACATGTGCGCAGATTCCTGAAAAATATATTTGTGATTCTAGACTCTTAATCAAGCAGCCTGGGGCTCAGTCCATCAAGCCGCCGCTGTATCCCAACTGAAGGACCGGCTCAACCGGAGAAGGAAGGCCGCCGAGTCCGGCTCCTGCTCACCCCAAGGATCGGGCATTGGAGAGGAGGTGAAAAGAGATGGCGACGGCAGTGGACACTGAACAAGGGGATCGGTAAGAAGAACCGGAGGTTATTTCCTTCCCCGCCCTCGAGGTCGGCTGCAGGAGGCAGCCCTCAGGGAATGAGGGCTGAAGAGGGCCAGGCATGGAGAGGGACATCGGGACAGTAAACTGGCGCTAAAATGGCAACTCTACATATAGACTCAGTGGGCTATTCTGTACTGACCCGGGCGATTGTGCTTATGTACAGGGATAGTCTTGCTGAGCTGTATGCAAAAAATGTATTACACTGTAACTGGTACACGTGACAATAAAGAACCCATTGAACAAGTGCAACCAAGCATCAGGAAATGGTTGTATTGTGCTGAATGGACCAGTCTGGCTCCAGATAGGACTAATTATGTGCATTTATTGGTATTGGTTTATGATTGTCGCAAGTATCGAGATACAGTGAAAAACTTTGTCTTAAGTGCAATTCAGGCAAATTGTACCATACCTATGGGCCAGCACACAACTCAGCTGGTGACATTGTATGAGCGAGGGCCAAGCATTTCATGCCAAGGAGGGAAACCAGCAACCACGTCACCCCTCTCAGGGCTCATGGGGATGACTGCCCAGCACACCCTAAAGGGGCATGTGCATTGTACAATGTCATTGTACATTTATCCCAGTAATGACATTATAAAGTTGCTCTACTTCTTAGATGGCCCAGAAAGCAGTGAGAAATTCTGCAGTCCGTCCATCCCCAGAGATTTGGGAAGAAGAGGATTCACTGAAGGAGAAGGAGACATTTCAGAGTAAAACCTCCATTAATGAAGAGGTCATCAATCCCCAGGATTGGATGAGATTTATCCCAGGAGGGCAAGGGAACAGATTGCTGGGGCTCTGGCTGAGATTTGCTCTTAGCTTAATTTAGTTTAGAGATACAACATGGAAACAGGGCCTTCAGCCCACCGAGTCTATGCCAACCATCGATCACCCATTCGCACTGGTTCTATATTATTCCACGTTTGCATCCACTCCCTACACATGAGGGGCAATTTACAAAGGCCTATTATCCTACAAGAACACACGTCTTTGGGATGTGGGAGGAAACCGGAGCACCCGAAGGAAACCCGCAGTCACAGGGGAAACGTGCAAATTCCATACAGACAGCACCTGAGATCAGGATTGAACCTGGGTCTCTGGCGCTGTGAGGCAGCAAATATTATTTTCTCAAGGATGCTGTCCTTACCTCCTCAAGAACGACCTCCCCCCTTTCCGATATCACAATAAGGTTACCTGGCACCCCAAACTCACTTTTCCCCTTAGTTACTTTTACAGAACACTAATTTTTCTTTACATTTCCATCGTTGTCAACCTTCTGCTCTGTGTTGTGCCGCAAAGTCTCCGGGAATTGCACCCTTATCTAAATTTCAATTCTTGAAATGATTTTGTTCCTTTCATTAAACAGTTATAACCACCGATTCTGGCAAATGCCTCTAAATATTTTAACAGAGTCAGACAGCAGTTAAAAAAGCCTCAGAGGGCAATGTATCACCTGTAATGATGCAGGACAGCATGACCACTCACGATACTGCCAGTTGCTGAAGGAGACAGGATGGCAGGAAGTGACAGGACACCCACGGCAAGGTTCCAATTAAAGTGATTTAACATCGGCCAGCAGACAGCCTTCAGTTTTGTTGCTGTGGGGTTGCCTGTTGTTTTACCAGCAGGACAAGAGATTTGTTATTACTGACATCCATTCCAGGGCCAATTTTCGTGCCACTGTTTTGACATTGTTGTGAAAACAGCTGACCCGGCAAAACTGCCCTCCAGCCGCCAGCTGTTCCTCGGTGGGTTGCGACCACAATACTGGAATGAGGGGCTGTGATTTCAAATCCCTCACCAGAGGTGTGAGGGGCACTATGAGGGTGTGTTCCACTGTCAGGGGTGTCCATTTTCAGGCGAGATGTCAGGAAGCACCTTCAATTCTGTCACGTAGATTGCATGGCCCTACTTTAAAGAGCGGTTAGTTTTCCCTGGTCTGGTTAAGAACTCTGCTAATATCTGCAAAACAGATCGATGTCTCACGATATTTTCTCGTAGGTCCTTGTATGAAAATTGGCTGATATACTTCTTACGGAACATTTCAAATGTTCTCCAAGTTGGGACATCACGAGATTGTGAGAGGTCCTATCTTATAGAAACATATAAAATTCTTAAGGGGTTGGAGAGGCTAGATGTGGGAAGATTGTTCCTGATGTTGGGGGAGTCCAGAACCAGGGGTCACAGCTTAAGGATAAGGGGGAAGTCTTTTAGGACCGAGATGAGAAAACATTTCTTCACAGAGAGTGGTGAGTCTGTGGAATTCTCTGCCACAGAAGGTAGTTGAGGCCAGTTCATTGGCTATATTTAAGAGGGAGTTAGATGTGGCCCTTTTTGCTAAAGGGATCAGGGGGTATGGAGAGAAGGCAGGTACAGGCTACTGAGCTGGATGATCAGCCATGATCATATTGAATGGCGGTGCAGTCTCGAAGGGCCGAATGGCCTACTCCTGCACCTATTTTCTATGTTTCTATGTTTCTATGTCCTATTGAAATCCACATATTTAATTAATCTCTGTGGTGTCATTTTTCTCCCGTTTTTTCTCTGCCTCTCTGCCTCTCCCTCTGTAATGTGCATAGTTAAAAAGTACTTAAAGAAGATGGTACACTGCATGCATGGAAACAGAGCAGGAGAATGCCACTTGCCCCCCCCCCCCCATGACATGCTCCACCATTCAATAAGATTATGGCTGACTTGTTCACAACCCCAATCCTGCATTCGCCTCTCCCCCATTACATTTCACCACTAATCAACAATCTATCTGCCTCTGGCTGAGGAATGATCAAAGATTCTGCTTCTGCAACCCCTTGAGAAAAAGTATTTCTGAGGCTCATCACCCTCTGCAAGAAAGAGAGTGCTTTATCTCTGCACTAAATGGGAAACATCTTAATTTTAAACTCTGAGTGTTAGATTTTCCCACAAGAGAAAATTCTCCATCAAGACCCTTCAAGATCATATGATTCAATCAAGTTTCAGTCTTCTAAACTCCAGTGGATACAAACCTATCCTGCACAGTCTTTCCTCTTCAGACAACTCACCCATTCCAGTAATTTATTCTGAGTTATGCAGTCATCTCTTCTTCTTCTTTCGTATGTCAACTACAACAATCATAAGTGGCAATTGGTGCTTCAGAGTACCGTAGTTGACGCTTTGCTGCTAATTTTGCCAGTTCTGTAGAACTACCCAGGGTGGACAATGAGGATGTAAAGCAGCTCCCACCCCATGCAGTCATAGTGTCGAACAGCAGAGAAACAGGCCCATCTGCCCAACGCACCCATACTGACTTTTTTTTGCCTCTCTACACTAATCAGATTTGCCCAAATTAAGACTGTATCATTCTATGCCTGGCCTGGATGGTCACAGTCTTTCTCTTAAGATAGAGAAGTCTAAAACTAAAGTACATAGGTTTAAGGTGAGAGGGGAAAGGGTTTAAGGGGATCTGAAGGACAGGTTTTTCACACTAAGGTTAACATGTCAATTGAATCAGCTGCCAAAGGAAGTGACAATGCTTAAAAGACATTTGGACGGGTAGATGGGTAGGAAAGGTTTAGAGGGATATGGGCCAAATGCAGGCAAATGGACTAGCTCAGTAATGCACTTTGGTTGGCATGCACGGTTGGGCAGAAGAGTCTGTTTCTGTGCTGTATGACTTTGTGACTATTTAAGTGTCTAAACGTCTCTTAAACAGTGCAACTGTACCTGATTCCCCACCTCTCTAGCAGTGCATTCCAGATGACAACTACTCCCCTTTGAAAATGATTCCTCTTATTTTAAACCTGTGCTGACTTGTTTTAGATACTCTTCCCATGAGAAAAACATTTTTTACAACATTTTACTTTACATTAGAGATACAGTGTGGAAACAGGCCCTTCGGCCCACTGAGTCCGCGCTGACCAGCGATCACCCCAATACATCCGCTAACCTACAGACTAGGGACAATTTAAAACTTACAGAAGCCAATTAACCTACAAACCTGAACATCGTTGGAGGTTGGGAGGAAATTGGAAACGCACGTGCTCACAAAGAGAATGTACAAAGTCTATACAGACTGTACCCGTAGTCAGACTAGAACTAAGGCTCTGGCGCTGCAAGGCAGCAACTATACCGCTGCGTTACGGTGCCACCCTGTCTATGCCACGTATATGCATCAGGTCACTACTCAGCCTCCTTTGCTCCAAGGGGCGATAATACAATCCCAGCAAGGTGATCATCCCCTTCTTATTTCTCAGCTCCACCCATCAGTAGATCCCTCAGTAATTTCATCTCTGACAGCTGATGTGACGCTCTCCTGAATCAAAAATGCTCCCCCTCTTTCTTTTATGTCTAGGAACCTGACCATCTCCACTTTGGCACCACTGAAGCTGATTGGGGCATCTGCTCCATCTCACTTCCTGAAGTCATTAATTAGTTCCTTTGTCTTGCTGACATGAGAGAGAAGTCATTGGCTGAACACCGTTACTAAGCTCTCTCTCGCCTTCCTGTTGTCCATCTCGTCGTTCTTTTGAGATCCGGCCCACTGCAGGGATGTCATCTGTAAAATTGGAAATGGAGGTAGAGTAGAATTTGGCCACATAGCCATCAGAGTCCAGGGAGTTTAGTTAGGGGCTGGGAACACATCTTGCTAAGCACTGGTGTTGGGAATTATCACAGTCGGCTATCCTCACTGATTTGTGGTCAATGCCAGGAAGTCAAGGATCCAGTGGCGGAAAGGGTGCTGATTCCCCTAGCCAATCTAGGTTTACCCTTCTCTTGTAGCACCAGCAAATCTGTCCACCAGGATATTGGTCCCCCTCCAGTTCAGGTGCAACCCATCCCTCTTACACAAGTCACATCTGCCCTGGAAGAGATCCCAGTAGACCAAAAATCTGATTCCCTGTCTCCTCACCAATTCCTCAGCCATACATTTATCTGTCCTATCTTCCTATATCTACTCTTACTAGCACATGGCACAGGAAGTAATCCCAAGATTACTATCCTCAAGATCAAATGTTTAAACCTTCTGCCCAATTCCCTAAATTCACTCCACAGGACTTCATCCCATTTTCTTACCTATGTCAATGACCATTGGCTGTTCACTCTACCCCTTGAGAATGTTTTGCAGCCATTCGAGGCACCCTGGACTTTAGCACCGGTGAGGCAACACATCATCCTGGAGTCCCATTTGTGGCCACAGAATCCCCTGTCTTTTCTCCCTAACTATTGAGCCTCCAATCACTATAGCCCTGTTTGACCACCTTTCCCCGCTGTGGCTCATAGCCAGTCTTGGTGCTGTTGCTGCTGTTGCTTTCTTTTGAATGGTTATAGACAAGAACAATATGTAAAATAAAGTCGGTGGAGTTGCAGGTGGAGGGCCGCAGGGGGCTGGAGTAAAGTTTCCCACCCTCCTGCCTCTCAGTCTGAAGAAGGGTCTCGACCCAAAACGTCACCTATTCCTTTTCTTCAGAGATGCTGCCTGACCCGTTGAGATACCCCAACATTTTGTGTCATTCTTCGGTGCAAGCCAGCATTTGCAGTTCCTTCCTGCACATGTAAAGTAGCATGTTTGTTGTCAAGGGGATTGGCCACAGGTGATTCCTGCACCCTGTCTATTCCTTTTTCCTTTCCTGATGGTCACACCATTACATTTTGCCTCCATATTAGGTGTGACCTCTGCGCTAAAACTCCTATCTATGATGCTCTCAGCATCCAAATGATCCTGAGTGTGCGCAGTTAATGCTCTAGTTTCTTCATGCAGTCGCTCAGGAGCTGCAGCTGGAAACAGTTCAGGCACTGCGAAATGGCTCTGACATCCACCATCATGAAGTGCGTTGAGAGACTTGTCATGCGCACATCAACACCAGCCTCCCAGAAAACCTTGATCCGCTGTAATTTGCCTCCTGCTGCAACAGATCCACAGCAGACACTATCTCCCTGGCCCACCACTCATGCCTGGAACATCAGGATAATAAGGACACCCATGTCAGACTCCTATTCATTGAATACAAGTCAGCCTTTAACACCATTATTCTAACCAAACGTATTCCCAAACACCTGGACCTAGAACCCAGCAATTCCTCTGCAACTGGATCCTCAGTTCCTGGCCCATGGACTGCAATCAGTAAAGATAGGCGACCAAACATTATCCACGATTATTGTGAATGCCAGCATCCCGCAAGGCTGCGTTCTCACCCCTTACTAAACTCCTTTTCTCTGCTCTCCGTTTCCTTTCTCTTTTTGGCTCTACTGTTGTACTCACATTTGGTTTGACACATCATGCATGGACTGCTTACTGAGATAGTGTGTGCTGTCTTTGTTTTGTGTGCTATCTCTATGCACATGGAAATAATAAACCAATATCCAGATCAATGAACAGCAAATACCAGGTATAGTCACCCACCTGCACTGACCAAAGAGGAAAGTTAAAAGACCTTTTCTTATCTCACCTTCGCCCTCTGGTCAGTTTCTTCGCTGAGTCGTCTTGAAACAAGCCACAGCACTGACCTCCAATCGCCGCACTCCAGCTCACGCACAGCCACTCCCACAAATGGCCACACGGCAAACGGTTACAACGGGCCGTAAACATTAGCTTCCCTTGCAGAGTTACAGCAGAGCGGCACCAATTCAATGGAAAACCCTTCCGAGATTCCCTCAAGGCGAGGTTAACTGCTGCAACCTGTTTTTTGACTCCATGGTCGATTGGCTTAAATCACTATGTCTAGCAATAAAAAAAACCCATCAGTTGCTGGAATTCTAAATACAAATGCTGGTAACATTCAGCACGTCAGGCAGCATCTGTGGAGTGAGAAATAGAGTTGACCTTTTTAGTCAATGACCATTCATTGGAAGATCTCAATTTTCTGGTTGTTTCCAGTGATGTTACGTATAATGTTGTGATTCTATGCCTAAATGGGACTTGTGGAGATGCGTGCATGGTAGATGTGGTGGATGGAGGTGCCTATTTCTGTGCCATACAAATCTATCCACAATTTTGATCTAGTTGTTGTCCATTTTCAGCTGTATCTGTTGATCATCTCTTCAACCCTGTTCTACTTCACATTCAGCCAAGACCGTTCCCACACCTGTCTGACCTACGTATCTGATTCCTTGCTGAATTGATGCCAAGTTGTCATCAGACCTCCCCTGTTGCCCATGCCCTCTGCAAGTTGAGAATAACCAAAACTAAATGGAGAAGCTACAAGTGTGCTTCCAAACCGAGGGAACATTCATCCCGTTTTTGAAAGTAGGTGTTCATTCAATCAAGGAGTTAAAGCATGTCCAATCAGCAAAGGGTGGGGCTGACCATCCAATTGGTCATCCGATCTGAGAGTTGAGTTCATCCAATCACAAAAGTAGGTGTTCATCCCTTTAGAGGGAGCTACTCCATCCAATTTGAGAGAGGGTTTATCCAGAGTGTGGGGATCATCTGATCAGAGAGAGGGAGAAGCGCGAGTATTTATCCATTGACTGGGAGCAAAGTTCATCCAGTCAAAGGAAGCTTGTGTTCATCGACTCAGAAGGAGTGGATTCATCCAATTACAGAAACTGTTCTGTCTGATGAAGGGTCTTGACCAGAAATGTCACCTATTCCTTTTCTCCAGAGATGTTGTCTGACCCATTTAGTTACACCAGCATTTTGTGTCTATCTTCGATGTAAACGAGCACCTGCAGTTCTTTCTTACACAAAAACTGTTCATCCAGTAAGTCAAAAAGCTTTCACCAACACCTCTGTCTGTAGACACAGTGTCTATTGTTCCCAAGCTGAACTACAGGTTGAACCTGTGAGACACCTTCCTATGGTACCCATCCACTCTCATTTTGACAGGTATATGGTACTGACAAAGTTACATGCATTCTATGTGGTCCCCAATGGCCCCTCTTTGTTGTTGGTGGCCCATCTTGTGCCAAGATGTCAATGGTTTATTTCAGAACTCCTCTCAAGAATGATAAAGGTCAAAGCTTGCTTGCTACCTTTTGAATCATCCTGCCTTCTCATCTGCTAAATGAGAAATGCCCTCCGTGAAGGCTTCAATTTAAAAAGAGATGTATTTTGAGATTTAGCTGCTATTTGAACAAAAAGGATCAGAATCACTCACTTGTGATTCATTGGAACAAACACTTGAAACGTGTTAGAAAACCACGCTGAATCGGATGAGATGCAAATTATGACCTATAACTAAATATCAATGCCCGTCCTGTCAAGGAAATAATCTACACATGAAGTGTATTTAACACTCCCTGACCATCATACGCGCACACAAAACAAAGCCACAGTTAATTAACAGCAGGTCTACGTGCTGAGATATATTGCTTAATCAAAGTTTAATTCTTTTGTTTTGGTCACTCATTCTGGGCTGATCCGAAGGTTGCTGGGTGCCCTCTGACCTCTTGACACAAGAGGGACTGCCGAGAACAAAGAAGGGACCAGTGTGGACCACAATGAACACTTGTAACTTTGTTGGCCCTTTACATACTCTTTGCAAACTTTGTGTAAAATAAAGAATTTCACTGTAACATGTCACATGTGATCTTCTTCTTAGGCCCCCCTAGGTCATGGCTGACCATGGGTGATGCATCCTAGTTGGCTGCTTGCTCCACACCTTGGCGAGAGCAGCGTCGTTTGTGGATGAACAGACCAATGCGGGAGTGACAGTCTCTGTCGCAAAGGTCACATTTGATGCTTTCAAGAGAAAGCTAGATAGAGCTCTTAAAGATAACGGAGTCAGGGGGTATGGGGAGAAGGCAGGAATGGGGTACTGATTGAGAATGATCAGCCATGATCACATTGAATGGTGGTGCTGGCTCAAAGGGCTGAATGGCCTACTCCTGCACCTATTGTCTATTGTCTATCGTCTATTGTGTGTGGTCTCTGGTCTGTTGAAGTTGCTGCGCTCCTTTCTGCGTGCCCGCTTGTCTGCCGCTGCGTTCATCAGTTTCTCTTCCCCTGTTTTGAGATGTTGGTTCAGGGAATCACTCCACCTCGTGCGGTCAGCTGCAAGGCTCCGCCAGGACTCAGTCACTGAAAGGAAGCATGCAGGTACAGCAGGCAGTGAAGAAAGCCAATGGAATGTTGGCCTTCATAACAAGAGGAGTTGAGTATAGGAGCAAAGAGGTCCTTCTACAGTTGTACAGGGCCCTAGTGAGACCGCACCTGGAGTACTGTGTGCAGTTTTGGTCTCCAAATTTGAGGAAGGATATTCTTGCTATTGAGGGCGTGCAGCGTAGGTTTACTAGGTTAATTCCCGGAATGGCGGGACTATCATATGTTAAAAGACTGGAGCGACTAGGCTTGTATACACTGAAATTTAGAAGGATGAGAGGAGATCGTATCGAAACGTATAAGATTATTAAGGGGTTGGACAATTTAGAGGCAGGAAACATGTTCCCAATGTTGGGGGAGTCCAGAACAAGGGGCCACAGTTTAAGAAAAAGGGGTAGGCCATTTAGAACTGAGATGAGGAAAAACTTTTTCAGTCAGAGAGTTGTGAATCTGTGGAATTCTCTGCCTCAGAAGGCAGTGGAGGCCAATTCTCTGAATGCATTCAAGAGAGAGCTGGATAGAGCTCTTAAGGATAGCGGAGTCAGGGGGTATGGGGAGAAGGCAGGAACAGGGTACTGATTGAGAATGATCAGCCAAGATCACATTGAATGGCGGTGCTGGCTCAAAGGGCCGAATGGCCTCCTCCTGCACCTATTGTCTATTGTCTATTGACTCCACATCGATGTCGAGCGCCTTCAAATCTCTCTTGCAGACATCCCTGTAACATAGCTGGGGGCGGCCAATGGTTCTCCTCCCAGATGTCAGCTCTCCATAGAGGATGTCTTTTGGAATACAGCCATCCTCCATGTGGTGGACATGGCCCAGCCACCGCAGTCTGCCCTGCCTGAGTAGAGCATACATACTCGGAAGGCCAGATAATAAAGTATCAATTAATCAACACATGGAGTCATGCAGGGCATAGCATTTCAACTCAGTTGAGGACATTGCCTATTGTAGAATTTCTACTCACTCCTGTCCAGTGCTAAGCTGCTCAGTTTAGTTTAGTGTAGTGATAAAGCGGGGAAACAGGCCCTTTGGCCCACCGAGTCTGCACCGACCAACGATCCCCGAACATTAACACTATCCTACACACACTAGGGACTATTTACAATTTTACCAAGCCAATTAACTTACAAACCTGTACGTCTTTGGAGTGTGGGAAACCGAAAATCTCGGAGAAAACCCATGCGGTCATGGGGAGAACGTACAAACTCCGTACAGACATCACCCGTAGTCGGGATCGAACCCACGTCTCTGCCGCTATAAGCGCTGTAAAGCGGTAACTCTATTGCTGCGCCGCCCAAGATCAGGAGCCCTGGATTACTGCCAAGCTCCACCTGAAGCATAATTCTTGAACCTGATTGTAATGACTCACTGGACTGGTGATGGATCGGCAGGGTCATTCTACACCCAGGGATGGATAAAAGATCTTATCTTTTGTTGTCCATTTACCTGTACCTGTCTAGTACCACGGCAGCTCGTGCTACTGGCGCCCGGCTCGTGTGACCCAGCTTTTATCCTGACTCTGCTGGTGTTGAGTTTGCAGGTTCCTTCTGATGCATCTCTATGTTTCTCCTAACTGAGCAGTTCATTTGTGATGTAAACTATTGCCAGTGAATGGGACTGGGAGGGGAAATGGGGTAAATTAATGGGCATTTGAGAAAGAATAGGTTCAACAGTGTTATTTTTATTGATTACTAGACCGAGTGGGCCCGTTGGGCCCGTCCTCGTAGGGTTTCCATTGTAACTGGGAGGATGGGAGGGAGGGAAGAGGGAGGGAGGGTGGAGGGAGGTGTGGAGGGAGCAGGGGAGGGGGAGGGAGGGGGGAGGGGAGGGTGGAGTGGAGGGGGGAGGGAGGGGGACCTCCCCTTTTCCCAGTACCCCTCTTTCCCCGTTGGGCCCGTCCCCGTAGGGTTTCCATTGTAACGGGGAGGGGGGAGGGGAGGGAGGGGGGTAGGGGGGAGGGGGAGGGAGAGGGGAGGGGGAAGGGGAAGGGGGGAGGGAGGGGGACCTCCCCTTTTCCCAGTACTCCTCTTTCCCCGTTGGGCCCGTCCTCGTAGGGTTTCCATTGTAACCGGGAGGGGGGGAGGGAGGGAGGAGGGAGGTGTGGAGGGAGGTGTGGAGGGAGGAGGGGAGGGAGGGAGGGGAGGGGGAGGGGGGAAGAGGGGTAGGGGGAGGGGAGGGAGGAGGGGAGGGAGGGGGATCTCCTCTTTTCCCAGTACCCCTCTTTCCCCGTTGGGCCCGTCCCCGTAGGGTTTCCATTGTAACCGGGAGGGGGGGAGGGAGGGTGGAAGGAGGGGGGAGAGGGATGGAAGGGTGGAGGGAGGGGGGGAGGGAGGGATGGAGGGAGGGGAGAGTTAGGGGGGAGGGGGGAGGGAGGGGGGAGGGAGGGGGAGGAGGGGGGGAGGGAGTGGGGATGGAGGTGGGAAGGAGGGGGATGAAGGGGTTGAGGGGAGAAGGGGGACCTCCCCTTTTCCCAGTACCCCTCTTTCCCCGTTGGGCCCGTCCTCATAGGGTTTCCATTGTAACCGGGAGGGGGGGAGGGAGGGAGGAGGGAGGTGTGGAGGGAGGTGTGGAGGGAGGAGGGGAGGAGGAGGGAGGGGGGAGGGGAGGGGGAAGGGGAGGGGGGAGGGGTTAGGGGGGAGGGGAGGGAGGGGGACCTCCCCTTTTCTCAGTACCCCTCTTTCCCCGTTGGGCCCGTCCCCGTAGGGTTTCTATTGTAACCGGGAGGGGGGAGGGAGGGTGGAAGGAGGGGGAGGGGGAGAGGGATGGAAGGGTGGATGGATTGGGGGAGGGAGGGATGGAGGGAAGGAGGGAGGGGGGAGTTAGGGGGGAGGTTTGAGGGAGGTGGGGAGGGAGGGGGAGGGAGTTGGGGAGGGAGGGGGAGGAGGGGGGGAGGGAGTGGGGATGGAGGTGGGAAGGAAGGGGTTGAGGGGTGAAGGGGGACCTCCCATTTTCCCAGTACCCCTCTTTCCCCCACCACCAAGCCCCCTCCGCAACGACCCCTGTTGTCCCCCTCCCCAGTCCCCATTCTCAGACCCCCCCCATTCTCTCTCTCCCCCAGACACACTCCAAGTGCTGTTTCGCAACACTTGCCCCGGTGGCCCACGAGCATAGAGGCCCCATGTTGATCTGTGTATGTTAAGTGACTTGCAATAAAAAAGACTACTTGAAAACAGTGGTTTAAAGTGGTTTAAAGTGCTGCTTTTGCTACATTCGCGGTCATTTAGTGCTTCTCACGACCACGGTCATTTAGTGCTTCTCACTGCGATCTGTTAGTAGTGCTTTTCGAAACAATGTAGCACCCATCTCAAACAAGCATTGGGAGGATGGGAGGGAGGGAAGGGGAGGGAGGGAGAGAGGTGTGGAGGGAGGAGGGGAGGGAGGGGGAAGGAGAGGGGGGAACGGGGGGAAGGGGGAGGGAGAGGGGAGGGAGGGGGATGGGATGGGGGAATGGGGAGGGAGGGGGACCTCCCCTTTTCCCAGTACCCCTCTTTCCCCGTTGGGCCCGTCCTCGTAGGGTTTCCATTGTAACCGGGAGGAGGGGAGGGAGGGAGGAGGGGAGGGGGGGAGGGGAGGGGGGAAGGGGGAGGGAGAGGGTTAGGGGGGAGGGGGAGGGGGGAAGGGGGGAAGGGGAGGGAGGGGGACCTCCCCTTTTCCCAGTACCCCTCTTTCCCCGTTGGGCCCGTCCCCGTAGGGTTTCCTTTGTAACCAGAAGGGGGGAGGGAGGGTGGAAGGAGGGGGGAGGGGGAGAGGGATGGAAGGGTGGAGGGAGGGGGGGAGGGATGGAGGGAAGGAGGGAGGGGGGGGAGTTAGGGGAGGAGGGGTGAGGGAGGTGGGGAGGGAGTTGGGGAGGAGGGGGGAGGGGAGGGGGGGGTGGAGGTGGGAAGGAGTGGGGAGGAAGGGGTTGAGGGGGGAAGGGGGGGAGGGAGGGAATAGGGGCCCCATGCTGATCTGTGTATGTTAAGTGACTGGCACAACTTTAAAAAACTGGCAGTTGCCTTTCGCAACAATGTTGCAACAATCTCACACAAGCATTGTGACGTCACAAGCTGAAGATGTAAATTTAAAACCGAGCTGATCTCTCATTGGTGCACGGGTGCCATTGTGACATCACGCACTGAAGCCCCTTCAAGAAAAGGGTTAGAAATGAAAATTTATACTTTAATATCTCTCTAGCTTTAAAAAGGTAGCTTCAATTTGAACGAAAGTACTTACAATAGTTGCCCATGTTAATGGTGAATACGGCGGTACAAAAATCGTAGCGCTTTGGTGTACCGTCTGGGAGGAGTAGGGTTTGGACCCTTCAAGAAAAGTGTTAGAAATGAAAATTTAAACTTTAATATCTCTCTAGCTTTAAAAAGGTAGCTTCAATTTGAACGAAAGTACTTACAACAGTTGCCCATGTCAATGGTGAATACGGCGGTACAAAAATCGTAGCTCTTTGGTGTACCGTCTGGGAGGAGCAGGGTTTGTAAGTTATGGACAGAAATCTTCGGAATCTTCCGTATATACATACGGAATCTTCCGTATATACATACGGAATGTTGGACCGCAGAGTTTTAGTATTATACTAGACCGAGTGGGCCCGTTGGGCCCGTCCTCGTAGGGTTTCCATTGTAACCGGGAGGGGAGGAAAGGGGGAGGGTTAGGGGAGGGAAGGGGGAGGGAGGAGGGGAGGGAGGGGAGGGGGGAGGGGGGAAGGGGGGAGGGAGAGGGGAGGGAGGGGGGTAGGGGGGAGGGAGGGGGGAGAGGGGGGGATGGGAGGGGGGAGGGGGGAAGGGAGGAGGGAAGGGGGGAGGGAGAGGGGAGGGAGGTGGGTAGGGGGGAGGGAGGGAGGGGGACCTCCCCTTTTCCCAGTACCCCTCTTTCCCCGTTGGGCCCGTCCTCGTAGGGTTTCCATTGTAACCGGGAGGACGGGAGGGCGGGAAGGGGGAGGGAGGGAGGAGGGAGGTGTGGAGGGAGGAGGGGAGGGGAGGGAGGGGGGAGGGGAGGGAGGGGGGTAGGGGGGAGGGGGAGGGAGAGGGGAGGGGGGAGGGGAGCGGGAAGGGGGGAGGGAGGGGGACCTCCCCTTTTCCCAGTACTCCTCTTTCCCCGTTGGGCCCGTCCTCGTAGGGTTTCCATTGTAACCGGGAGGGGGGAGGGAGGGAGGAGGGAGGTGTGGAGGGAGGAGGGGAGGGTGAGGGAGGGGAGGGGGAGGGGGGAAGAGGGGTAGGGGGGAGGGGAGGGAGGAGGGGAGGGAGGGGGAACTCCCCTTTTCCCAGTACCCCTCTTTCACCGTTGGGCCCGTCCCCGTAGGGTTTCCATTGTAACCGGGAGGGGGGGAGGGAGGGTGGAAGGAGGGGGAGAGGGGTGGAAGGGTGGAGGGAGGGGGGGAGGGAGTGGGGGAGGGTCGGATGGAGGGAAGGAGGGAGGGGTGAGTTAGGGGCTGAGTGGTGATGGAGGTTGGGATTGAGGGGGGAGAGAGTCGGGATGGAGGTGGGAAGGAGGGGGGAGGAAGAGGTTGAGGGGGAAGTGGGACCTCCCCTTTTCCCAGTACCCCTCTTTCCCCCACCACCAAGCCCCCACCGCAACGACCCCTGTTGTCCCCCTACCCAGTCCCCATTCTCAGACCCCCCCCCCATTCTCTTGGAATAAAAAAAAATACTTTTTTAAAAAAAGTGCTTTTTAATTGCTTGTTTTGAAACATTCGCGGTTAAGTGCTTTTTAAAAAAACATTCGCGGTTAAGTGCTGGTTTTGAAACATTCGCGGCTACTTAGTGCTTCTGTCAGTTGCTTTTCGAGGGAGGGAGTAGGGAGGTGTGGAGGGGGGAGGGGAGGGGGAGGGGAGGGGGAGGGGAGGGGGGAAGGGAGGAGGGAGAGGGGAGGGAAGGGGGTAGGGGGGAGGGGTAGGGAGGGGGGAGGGGGGAAGGGGAGGGAGGGGGGAAGGGGAGGGGGAGGGAGGGGGGGAGGGAGAAGGGAGGGAGGGGGGAGGGAGGGGAACCTCCCATTTTCCCAGTACCCCTCTTTCACCATTGGGCCCGTCCTCGTAGGGTTTCCATTGTAACCGGGAGGAGGGGAGGGAGGGAAGGGGGAGGGAGGGAGGGAGGAGGGAGGTGTGGAGGGAGGAGGGGAGGGGGAGGGGAGGGGGGGAGGGGGGAAGGGGGGAGGAGGGAGGGAGAGGGGAGGGAGGGGGGGAGGTAAGGGGGAGAGGGGGGAAGGGGGAGGGAGGGGGATCTCCCCTTTTCCCAGTACCCCTCTTTCCCCGTTGGGCCCGTCCTCGTAGGGTTTCCATTGTAACCGTGAGGAGGGGAGGGAGGGAAGGGGGAGGGAGGGAGGAGGGAGGGGTGGAGGGAGGAGGGGAGGGGAGGGAGGGGGAGGGGAGGGAGGGGGGAGGGGGAGGGAGGGGAAGGGGGGAGGGGAGGGGGAAGGGGGTAGTGAGGGGGACCTCCCCTTTTCCCAGTACCCCTCTTTCCCCGTTGGGCCCGTCCTCGTAGGGTTTCAATTGTAACCGGGAGGGGGGAGAGAGGGTGGAAGGAGGGGGGAGGGGGAGAGGGATGGAAGGGTGGAGGGAGGGGGAGGGATTGGGGGAGGGAGGGATGGAGGGAAGGAGGGAGGGGGGAGTTAGGGGGGAGGGAGTTGGGGAGGAGGGGGGGGAGGGAGTGGGGATGGAGGTGGGAAGGAGGGGGGATGAAGGGGTTGAGGGGGGAAGGGGGACCTCCCCTTTTCCCAGTACCCCTCTTTCCCCGTTGGGCCCGTCCCCGTAGGGTTTCCATTGTAACCGGGAGGGGGGAGGGAGGGTGGAAGGAGGGGGGAGGGGGAGAGGGATGGAATGGTGGAGGGAGGGGGGAGGGAGTGGGGGAGGGTGGGATGGAGGGAAGGAGGGAGCGGGGGAGTTAGGGGCTGAGTGGTGATGGAGGTTGGGATTGAGGGGGGAGGGAGGGGGGAGGGAGTGGGGATTGAGGTGGGAAGGAGGGGGGAGGAAGGGGTTGAGGGGGGAAGTGGGACCTCCCCTTTTCCCAGTACCCCTCTTTCCCCGTTGGGCCCGTCCCCGTATAGTTTCCATTGTAACCGGGAGGGGGGGAGGGAGGGTGGAAGGAGGGGGGAGGGGGAGAGGGATGGAATGGTGGAGGGAGGGGGGAGGGAGTGGGGGAGGGTGGGATGGAGGGAAGGAGGGAGGGGGGGAGTTAGGGGCTGAGTGGTGATGGAGGTTGGGATTGAGGGGGGAGGGAGGGGGGGAGGGAGTGGGGATGGAGGTGGGAAGGAGTGGGGAGGAAGGGGTTGAGGGGAGAAGGGGGGGGGAGGGAGGGAATAGGGGCCCCATGCTGATCTGTGTATGTTAAGTGACTTGCACAACTTTAAAAAACTGGCAGTTGCCTTTCGCAACAATGTTGCAACAATCTCACACAAGCATTGTGACGTCACAAGCTGAAGATGTAAATTTAAAACCGAGCTGATCTCTGATTGGTGCACGGGTGCCATTGTGACATCACGCGCTGAAGCCCCTTCAAGAAAAGGGTTAGAAATGAAAATTTAAACTTTAATATCTCTCTAGCTTTAAAAAGGTAACTTCAATTTGAACGAAAGTACTTACAATAGTTGCCCACGTTAATGGTGAATATGGCGGTACAAAAATCGTAGCGCTTTGGTGTACCTTCAGGGAGGAGTAGGGTTTGTAAGTTATGGACAGAAATTCTTCGGAATCTTCCGTACATACACATATACATACATACATACGGAATGTTGGACCGCAGAGTTTTAGTAGTATATAGATAGATTCTTATTGGTCTTATTGTTGAACTGCGGGTAATGTTTCATTTCACTACACATTTATGTGTATGTGACAAATAAACGACTATTGACTATTGATGAGGGGGAATTGGACAATGGGATTTCTCTGAAATCGAACACAAACCTGCTGGGTCGAATGGCCTCCTGTTATGTTGTGAGAAATTAACACTGGTAACTCTTAACTTTCAAGATCCCCATTTCAATTTCAGTGCAGATGGAAACATCAAAAGATTTATATAAATAAAATAATATAATCTACATGCATATGAGTATTAAAGAACATATACTTCAAGGCATAAATATTTCTTCTTGTTCTTGGATCTTTGCGTTTAAAAAAATCTTGCTTGTAAGACTTGAGCCAACACTCGCTGGAACTTTGAGCTGGAATGATTCCACTTGACTCCTCCGAGGAGATGGAGTGATAGATCGAAGCCAGGATGCTGAGAGGAAATTGATCATTAATTGATGTTTCAGCTGGATGTTACCCAAGCTGAGTTAAGGCACAGCTTCCTGGTTTTAAATGAATTGCCCATTACTCAGGAAATGGCAGGGAGCCTGAGACGATTTTATTATTAAATAACTGCAACAGTCCTGTCATCGGACATCAGCACTCCAAAGGTCAGTTACGCACTGCACTGTTACTGCTTCCTTTACCTCCCCCTCTCTGCCCTCAGGAAAACAGGGCATTTATTTCACAACAAGGAGTGTGTGAAACGCCAAGCGGTTAACACCTAAATTGCCAACATTTCCTGGAGCACTTACCCCTCTCTCTGTCAACTAATCCCATCAATTCTCAGCTCATGATAACACAGGTTATTTGACATTATTCCCCTCGTATCTTTGAATTATGTGATTTAGATATGTTACTCAAACAAAGTAAGTATTTAGTGCAAACTGCAGTTTCACCTGGATTGCAATGTCAAAGGAATTGTAAAGGTTAGGAGTTTGGTGAACAAAGGAATTCAGTGAAACAGAAGGATTAAACAGTTGTTTTTTAAAAAAAACTTAAAAATGTAAGCAAATAAATAATCACCAAAAGCTTGCTGCTTAACCAAAAGGCCGCCCAAAAGAGATTTGCTTGTCTAATTCCTGTAATGAGAGTGTTAGTTTAGTTTATTTATTGGCACATGTACCGAGGTACTTTTTTGTTGCATGCTGCCCTGTCAGCGGAAAGACAATACATGATTACAATCAAGCCGTACACAGCGTACAGATACAGGATAAAGGGAATATTGTTTAGTGCAAGACAAAAGTTCAGTAAAATCTGATTAAAGATAGTCTGAGGGTCTCCAATGAGGTAGATTTCAGTTTAGCCAACGGGCCTGCCAATGCCACCCCGGCTCGCAAGGTGCATCCGCAAGCCTTTCTTCACCAATTGCCGTATCATCCGTTTGATGCAGCTGTTGTTTCGGCTCACATTGTAGCCCCTGGCCGGCAGCGTTTTCTTCAGGCCGACGCCAACGACAGGACACGCTCGGTAGCCGTTGGGCTCTCTCCCCTTTCTCCAGCAGCCACTTATTCTTGTTGGCCGTCGCTTTGTTTGCTCCTCACTCCACTGCTGCCTCTTCCTCCTCCTTTTTTCCGTATTTTTGTCCATTGGGCCTCTCTCCCTCCCCCCCCCCCACCTCCACCAATGCCTCCTCCCTGGAGTTGCCGACATACTCCACTTAGGGAGAATGTTGGTGACTGTGGGGGAGAAGGAGGAGGCGGCGATGAAGGAGGGAATGGCGGAGTGGACAAAGCGATGGGAGAAGGTAGAGGAAGCGGCGGTGGAGCGGTGAGCGGACAAAGTGGCGCCAACTGGAAGAAGCAGCAGCTGGTGGGAGGGGAGGGAGCCCCACGGCGACAATCTCATTCATCGTGTAGAACCTTTGTCATCTGTGAGTCCTACTGCATGGATACAGGTCTCTTTGGCCCACCGTGTTCATGCCCACCATTAAATACCCATCTGAACCAAGGAGATACAAGTGACTGCAGATATATCATATCATATCATATATATACAGCCGGAATCATAAGCAAAAAAGAAACTTCTGTGGAACATAATGGATCAGGCAGCATCTGTAGAGGGTAATAGACAGACAATGTTCTGGATCAGCAAAAGGGGCCCAACCCAAAAGGCCCATTTCTCTTCACAGATGTTGCCTGTGATTATTAATAAGATTATTAAGGGTTTGGACATGTTCGAGGCAGGAAACATGTTCCCAATGTTGGGGGAGTCCAGAACCAGGGGCCACAGTTTAAGAATAAGGGGTAGGCCATTTAGAACAGAGATGAGGAAAAACCTTTTTAGTCAGAGAGTTGTGAATCTGTGGAATTCTCTGCCTCAGAAGGCAGTGGAGGCAATAGACAATAGACAATAGACAATAGACAATAGACAATAGGTGCAGGAGTAGGCCATTCAGCCCTTCGAGCCAGCACCGCCATTCAATGCGATCATGGCTGATCACTCTCAATCAGTACCCCGTTCCTGCCTTCTCCCCATACCCCCTCACTCCGCTATCCTTAAGAGCTCTATCCAGCTCTCTCTTGAAAGCATCCAACGAACTGGCCTCCACTGCCTTCTGAGGCAGAGAATTCCACACCTTCACCACCCTCTGACTGAAAAAGTTCTTCCTCATCTCCGTTCTAAATGGCCTACCCCTTATTCTCAAACTGTGGCCCCTTGTTCTGGACTCCCCCAACATTGGGAACATGTTATCTGCCTCTAATGTGTCCAATCCCCTAATTATCTTATATGTTTCAATAAGATCCCCCCTCATCCTTCTAAATTCCAGTGTATACAAGCCCAATCGCTCCAGCCTTTCAACATACGACAGTCCCGCCATTCCGGGAATTAACCTAGTGAACCTACGCTGCACGCCCTCCATAGCAAGAATATCCTTCCTCAAATTTGGAGACCAAAACTGCACACAATACTCCAGGTGCGGTCTCACCAGGGCCCGGTACAACTGTAGAAGGACCTCTTTGCTCCTATACTCAACTCCTCTTGTTACGAAGGCCAACATTCCATTGGCTTTCTTCACTGCCTGCTGAACCTGCATGCTTCCTTTCATTGACTGATGCACTAGGACACCCAGATCTCGTTGAACTCCCCCTCCTCCTAACTTGACACCATTCAGATAATAATCTGCCTTTCTATTCTTACTTCCAAAGTGAATAACCTCACACTTATCTACATTAAACTGCATCTGCCATGTATCCGCCCACTCACACAACCTGTCCAAGTCACCCTGCAGCCTTATTGCATCTTCCTCACAATTCACACTACCCCCCAACTTAGTATCATCTGCAAATTTGCTAATGGTACTTTTAATCCCTTCGTCTAAGTCATTAATGTATATCGTAAATAGCTGGGGTCCCAGCACCGAACCTTGCGGTACCCCACTGGTCACTGCCTGCCATTCCGAAAGGGACCCATTTATCCCCACTCTTTGCCTTCTGTCTGTCAACCAATTTTCTATCCATGTCAGTACCCTACCCCCAATACCATGTGCCCTAATTTTGCCCACTAATCTCCTATGTGGGACCTTGTCGAAGGCTTTCTGAAAGTCGAGCTACACCACATCCACTGACTCTCCCCTGTCAATTTTCCTAGTTACATCCTCAAAAAATTCCAGTAGATTTGTCAAGCATGATTTCCCCTTCGTAAATCCATGCTGACTCGGAATGATCCCGTTACTGCTATCCAAATGCTCAGCAATTTCGTCTTTTATAATTGACTCCAGCATCTTCCCCACCACTGATGTCAGACTAACTGGTCTATAATTACCCGTTTTCTCTCTCCCTCCTTTCTTAAAAAGTGGGATAACATTTGCTATCCTCCAATCCACAGGAACTGATCCTGAATCTATAGAACATTGAAAAATGATCTCCAATGCTTCCACTATTTCTAGAGCCACCTCCTTAAGTACTCTGGGATGCAGACCATCAGGCCCTGGGGATTTATCAGCCTTCAGTCCCATCAGTCTACCCAAAACCATTTCCTGCCTAATGTGGATTTCCTTCAGTTCCTCCATCACCCTAGGTTCTCCGGCCCCTAGAACATTTGGGAGATTGTGTGTATCTTCCTCAGTGAAGACAGATCCAAAGTAACGGTTTAACTCGTCTGCCATTTCTTTGTTCCCCATAATAAATTCCCCTGCTTCTGTCTTCAAGGGACCCACATTTGCCTTGACTATTTTTTTCCTCTTCACGTACCTAAAAAAACTTTTGCTATCCTCCTTTATATTATTGGCTAGTTTACCCTCGTACCTCATCTTTTCTCCCCGTATTGCCTTTTTAGTTAACTTTTGTTGCTCTTTAAAAGAGTCCCAATCCTCTGTCTTCCCACTCTTCTTTGCTATGTTATACTTCCTCTCCTTAATTTTTATGCTGTCCCTGACTTCCCTCGTCAGCCACAGGTGTCTCTTACTCCCCTTAGAGTCTTTCCACCTCTTTGGAATAAATCGATCCTGCAACCTCTGCATTATTCCCAGGAATACCTGCCATTGCTGTTCTACCGTCTTCCCTGCTAGGGCCTCCTTCCAATCAATTTTGGCCAGCTCCTGCCTCATGCCTCTGTAATCCCCTTTGCTATACTGTAATACCGACACTTCCGATTTTCCCTTCTGCCTTTCCATTTGCAGAGTAAAACTTATCATGTTGTGATCACTGCCTCCTAATGGCTCTTTTACCTCTAGTCCCCTTATCAGATCAGGATCATTACACAACACTAAATCCAGAATTGCCTTCTCCCTGGTAGGCTCCAGTACAAGCTGTTCTAAGAATCCATCTCGAAGGCACTCTACAAACTCTCTTTCCTGGGGTCCATTTCCAACCTGATTTTCCCAGTCTACCTGCATGTTGAAATCTCCCATAACCACCGTAGCATTACATTTTTGACACGCCAATTTTATCTCCTGATTCAACTTGCACCCTATGTCGAGGCTACTGTTTGGGGGCCTATAGATAACTCCCATTAGGGTCTTTTTACCCTTACAATTTCTCATTTCTATCCATACTGATTCAACATCTCCTGATTCTATGTCACCCCTTGCAAGGGAATGAATATCATTCCTTACCATCAGAGCAACCCCACCCCCTCTGCCCACCTGTCTGTCTTTTCTATACGTTGTGTACCCCTGAATATTCAGTTCCCAGCCCTGGTCCTCTTGTAGCCATGTCTCAGTGATCCCTACAACATCATACTTGCCCATGACTAACTGAGCCTCAAGCTCATCCACTTTATTTTTTATACTACGCGCATTTAAGTACAACACTTTAACTTCTGTATTTACCTCCCCTCTCACATCGTTCACAATTGGCCCTGCCCTTAATTTCTTTTCCGCCCTAGAACTTCTGTTCCCATTCTTCCGAGAGTCTTTTGCAATATCTCCTGTATTCCCTTTTACCTCATCTTCATATTCACAATTTGTTAACCCCTCCCCCCCACTACTTAGTTTAAAGCCACAGGTGTCACACTAGCAAACCTGCCTGCCAGAATGTTTGTCCCCCTGCTGTTAAGATGCAACCCGTCCCTTTTGTACAAGTCACCCCTAGCCCAGAAGAGATCCCAGTGGTCCAGAAATCTAAATCCCTGCTCTCTGCACCAGCCCCTCAGCCATAAATTCTCTGAATACATTCAAGAGAGAGCTAGATAGAGCTCTTAAGGATAGCAGAGTCAGGGGGTATGGGGAGAAAGCAGGAACGGGGTACTGATTGAGAATGATCAGCCATGATCACATTGAATGGCGGTGCTGGCTCGAAGGGCCGAATGGCCTACTCCTGCACCTATTACCAATTGTCTATTGTCTATTGTCCTGCTGAGTTCCTCAAGCACAGTATTTTTACCTATCTAAACTGATTCCATTGATCAGCACTTGGTCTGTAGTCTTCTATGCCTTTACAATTTAAGTTCTCCCGTGTATAATTCTTATATGTTGCGAGAGTCTCTGCATCCACCACCCTTATATTCACTGGAATTTAGAAGGATGAGAGGGGATCTAATCGAAACATAAAATTCTTAAAGGCTTGGACAGGCTAGATGCAAGAAAAATGTTCCCAATGTTGGGGGAGTCCAGAATGAGGGGGTCACGGTTTAAGAATAAGGTGTAGGCCATTTAGGACTGAGATGAGGAAAACCCTTTTCACCCAGAGAAGTTGTGAATCTGTGGAATTCTCTGCCACAGGAGGCAGTGGAGACCAATTCACTGGATGTTTTCAAGAGAGAATTAAATTTAGCTCTTCGAGCTAAAGGAATCAAGGGATACGGGGGTAAAAGCAGGGTTGGGGTACTGATTTTGGATGATCAGCCATGACGATATTGAATGACGGTGCTGGCTCGAAGGGCCAAATAGCCCACTCCTGCACCTATTTTCCATGTTTCTATGTCTATGTTTCCACCACCCCCTCAGGCATTGCATTCCAGATACCAACCACCCTCTGGGTGAATAGATTTGCCCTCAGATCCCTCTAAATCTCTTTTCACAAAATGCTGGAGTAACTCAGCAGGTCAGGCAGCATCTCAGGAGAGAAGGAATGGGTGACGTTTCCGGTCGAGACCCTTCTTCAGAGTTACTCCAGCATTTTGTGAATAAATACCTTCGATTTGTACCAGCATCTGCAGTTATTTTCTTATACCTTTCCTTATTCCTTTGTTCAAACCCATGCCCTCAGGATTTTGAATCATCTGCTATAGGAAAAAGTCACCCTCAAGGTCCGAACTGTTTGTGTTCAGGGCCCTGTGAGTTCTGTCCTGGAGCTCTGGCAGTTTGCTGCACATCCTGGTCTGAGACACACTGAGTAACGAGTCATTCTGTGTGCCGGGCTTTTTATTGTAATTAGATCTGTTCTACAGTAACTGGAGTCAAATAATGAGCCAGATCCAATCATTGATCCAGCTTCATCCATCTTAATACAAGTTACTCCCCATTGACACTGTGCAGGGCATCACAGATATATATCTCTGTGGACATTAGCCTCGCTGTCCTGCTCCCAATCTTTCCTATCAGAGGGGGGCACAGCAAGTTGGGATGCCTGGCCATACTGAGAACTGGCCCCATCCTTGTAATTCCAGTTGGACCTTATGTTTCCCAGCGAGAACCTGTTGGAATGCACAATCCCAGCAGGGAAATCTTTCATTTACTGTGGGATGGAAGCATCAATACTGTATGTCTCACTATTTCACTCGGAGAGCTCCCCTCTAACACCTCGCCCAGCGCCATTTACCCCTCACAGACAAACCTCTTTCACCTTGAGGTGGACTCTATCCCTCCCTCGGGCCCAATATTCCTTCTCTCACGCAATTCCTCTCTCTAGGGCCCAACTTGCACATGCCAACCAACATGCCCCAATTGCACGAGTCCTATCTGCCTCCGTTTGGCCCATATCCCTCTAAACCTATCCTATCCACGTGCTTGTCCAAATGTTTTTAAACATTGTGATAGTACCCACCTCAACTACCTCCTCTGATAGCTTGTTCCATATAGCTACCACCCTTTACCAAAAAAAAGTTGCCCCTCATGTTCCTTTTAAATCTTTTCCCCCCTCACTGTTTTTGGGTGGGAAACATTTGGGTCTGAATGAGGAACGGATTGGATCCGTGAGCATTGGAACTGATTGAGGGTGGGTCAGGGTCTGTGAGGGATGGCCAGCGATTGACTGCGGGAGGGTCAGGGACTGAGTGAGGGGGATAGAGGGTGTACGTGAAAGGGATTATTGGGTCTGAGGGAGGGATAAAGTCTGCCTCCACATGAGGGATGGGGAGGGTCTCATCGATGCGCAGTTTGTCTGTGAAGTCTCTGAGTGAAGAGATAGCCATCAAAAGACATTGATTCCTCCTTCCCACTGTGGATGGGGCTTTGTCATCCAAATCATTAATGTAGATAACAAAGAACAGTGGACCTAGAATTTTTAAATACCCCTGCAGCACTTCACTAGTTACTGACCAACAATCATAATAAAAACAATCCTCCACAACTACTCCATGACTCCTTCCTCCAAGCCAATTGTAAATGTAATTGGCGAACTTACCTTGGATTCCATGCAATCAAACCTTCCAGACTAGCCTACCATGCAGGGCCTTGTCAAAGACCTTGCTAAAGTCCTTATAGACAACATTCCTTGCCCTGCCCTCATCAATCCTCTTTGTGACCTCTTCAAAAAACTCTAATGATTTGTGAGACACTATCACCCACACACTCGGACGCCATTACCCCCTCACACGGGACCTCCTTCCTTCAACCCCACCACCCCTCACAGAGGACTACCCCCTTCTACTGGACCCATCACACCTCACACAGTACCTCATCACTCGGGCCTCAGAACCTATCCTCACTTGCTCAGGCTATATCCTTCTTCATTTAGAACCTACCCTTCCTAACTGATTTACATTCAGTGTCACTGGCCTAAAAGTGTGCACACAGCTTTCTAGCATAGCACTATGTGTTGCAGTGTTAACTCAAACCATGTGGGAGACTGACACTGATTGTGAGTGAGGCATGGACACACAAGCACTGTTGGCCTTTGAGAAATTTTCTCAGTTGTATTAATCTTTCAGTCTTTACTCTCTTCGAAACTCCTCAGGTCACAAATTATTCTGATCACCACGTGGCTGTGGTTTGTTTGAATTTTTGGCTCTCTTTTGCAAACGGCAGAACTGGGTTGAGGATCTGAATGAGTCATAGGAGCAGAATTAGGCCATTCGGCCCATCGATTCTACACAGGCACTCAATCATGACTGATCTGTCTTTCCCTGTCAATCCTATTCTCCTGCCTTCTCCCCGGTGACATTTGACACTCTTACGAACCAAGAACCTATCAATCTCCGCTTTAAAAATACCCACAGACTAGGCTACTGTTGCGATGGACTCAACCGATTCACCACAGAATAGCCTCCTGTTCCTGATCTCCGTAGTCTTTCATGAAGATATATGGCAGTTTATCTCTCGCCACAATCCCTCAGGGCGCTTCCAATGAGTGCACTGTGTCCTGGGTGCCAGTTCATCATTCGTGCATTCTCACCCAGACCCAACTCCAGGCAGAAACAAAGAAAGTTCACCATTGCCTGACTCAAGCATCTTGCTGAAAGAGAGAGTGGGCGGCACGGTGGCGCAGCGGTAGAGTTGCTGCTTTACAGCGAATGCAGCGCCGGAGACTCAGGTTCGATCCTGACTATGGGTGCTGCACTGTAAGGAGTTTGTACGTTCTCCCCGTGACCTGCGTGGGTTTTCTCCGAGATCTTCGGTTTCCTCCCACACTCCAAAGACGTACAGGTATGTAGGTTAATTGGCTGGGTAAATGTAAAAATTGTCCCTAGTGGGTGTAGGATAGTGTTAATGTGCGGGGATCACTGGGCGGCACGGACTTGGTGGGCCGAAAAGGCCTGTTTCCGGCTGTATATATATGATATGATGATATGATACATTTGTAACTTTCATTTTCTGTAATCCTCACTGTCATCTGCCTAGCGATTCAATTTATAAAGTCATACAATAGTTTCCTGACAAGTGCATTGCAGCAAAATTATTTTTCATCAATATTTGTCAAGGTCATTATGTGGAAACATATTTATCCAACTTCTCGCATATTCTTGGACAAGGGCAAAGTACTCTTTTTGTTCTGTTTCGCTTTAGGCTGTGGGATCATGTAACACAGATTCATGTAGGTAACCTGCTTCCGCTGATAGCAGATTCGATAGTTAGAGGGGCAGACAGGAGATGATGTGGTTGCGAACAGGACACCAGGACGGTGTGTTGTCTTCCTGGTGCCAGGATCCAGGCTGTTGCAAATGATTGCAATTAATGCCCAGTATTCGCTTCACAGGATTTTACATGGAGTTGGCACCAAGTTTTCACAAGATTAGTCTGTCTGATGGATTCACCCAGCTGCATGTGGGCAAGGAGAGTCTGCCATATTGGAGAAATGTTATCTTAACACAAAAACGCCCTTAAAGTGTCAACTTTAAGATCTTTCTAGTTACCATAGTCAAAGTAGTGCAAGTGAGGTCCTAATATCAAAAAATACTCAAAAAATCAATCTTCAAAAATTAAAAAATGTTACTCAATATAAAGAGGGAAGTATTGAGAACTGGACTGTGTTCAGTTATCATCGCAAGTTGCAATAAAGAACAATTTTGGAATAGTTTCAAAAGTCCGGGAGCAGAGCAAGGACGCCCTTGGCTGAGCAGTAAAGTAAGTGCTAATCACAGTTGAACAGGCAGTTTAAAAAGAGCGCCAAAAGGAAGCTAGTAGTCAATTTGAAAAGTCCGGGAGCAGAGCAAGGACGCCCGTTGGCTGAGCAGTAAAGTAAGTGCTAATCACAGTTGAACAGGCAGTTTAAAAAGAGCGCCAAAAGGAAGCTAGTAGTCAATTTGAAAAGTCCGGGAGCAGAGCAAGGACGCCCGTTGGCTGAGCAGTAAAGTAAGTGCTAATCACAGTTGAACAGGCAGTTTAAAAAGAGCGCCAAAAGGAAGCCAATTGGACAATCAGGCAATTTTATTGGTGATATAAGCAATACTTGCAAAAGGGTGCAGCCCTGTTCAGGTGCAGCCCAGTGAGGGAAGTGCGAGTCTTTGGCTGCGAGTCTTCGGCTGCGAGTCTTCGGCTGCGAGTCTTCGGCTGCGAGTCTTCGGCTGCGAGTCTTCGGCGAGGAGGCTGAGGTGAGGAGGATACCATTGTTTTAAGCCAGAGCTGGTTATAGGCACAAGGTGATGGCGGAAAAGTTGGTGCGGTGTGTTTCCTGCAGGATGTGGGAAGACAGGGACGTCGCTGGAGCTTCTGGGAGCTACACCTGCAAGAACTGTGTCCAGGTGCAGCTCCTGAAGGGACGTGTGGTGGAGTTGGAGAGGCAGTTGGATGACCTCAGGGCCATCCGGGAATGCGAGAGTTTCCTCGACAGGACCTATTGTGAGGCTGTCACGCCAAGGGTCCAGGTCGAGCGAAGGTGGGAGACTGTTTCCGGGGGGAGTGGACGTGGACTACAGGAGACCCCAGTGGCTGTGCCTATTGCAAATAGGTATACCCTCTTGGGAACTGTCGGGGCAGAAGACGTTTCCAGTCCGAGTGGCGGACCTGTTGGCAAGGATACTCGACAGGGGAGACCGAAGTCTGGAAGAGCCGTAGTGGTCGGTGACTCCATAGTCCGAGGGACGGACAGAAGATTCTGTGGCAGCAGGAGGGACTTGAGGATGGTCTGTTGCCTCCCTGGTGCCAGGGTTCAACACATCACAGACCGGCTTCAGAAAATCCTAGCGAGGGAAGGTGATCAACCTGAAGTCGTTGTGCACGTGGGCACGAATGACGTCGGGCGGAAGAGGAAGGAGGTGCTACAGCGGGAGTTTAGAGAGTTGGGAAAAGCACTGAGAAGTAGGACGTCGAAGGTAGTTATCTCTGGACTGCTACCGGTACCTCGTGCTGGTGAGGCCAGGAACAGAGAGATAGAGGGTATGAATTTATGGCTGAGGGACAGGTGCAGAGAGCAGGGATTTAGATTTCTGGACCACTGGGATCTCTTCTGGGCTAGGGGTGACTTGTACAAAAGGGACGGGTTGCATCTTAACAGCAGGGGGACAAACATTCTGGCAGGCAGGTTTGCTAGTGTGACACCTGTGGCTTTAAACTAAGTAGTGGGGGGGAGGGGTTAACAAATTGTGAATATGAAGATGAGGTAAAAGGGAATACAGGAGATATTGCAAAAGACTCTCGGAAGAATGGGAACAGAAGTTCTAGAGCAGAAAAGAAATTAAGGGCAGGGCCAATTGTGAACGATGTGAGAGGGGAGGTAAATACAGAAGTTAAAGTGTTGTACTTAAATGCGCGTAGTATAAAAAATAAAGTGGATGAGCTTGAGGCTCAGTTAGTCATGGGCAAGTATGATGTTGTAGGGATCACTGAGACATGGCTACAAGAGGACCAGGGCTGGGAACTGAATATTCAGGGGTACACAACGTATAGAAAAGACAGACAGGTGGGCAGAGGGGGTGGGGTTGCTCTGATGGTAAGGAATGATATTCATTCCCTTGCAAGGGGTGACATAGAATCAGGAGATGTTGAATCAGTATGGATAGAAATGAGAAATTGTTAGGGTAAAAAGACCCTAATGGGAGTTATCTATAGGCCCCCAAACAGTAGCCTCGACTTAGGGTGCAAGTTAAATCAGGAGATAAAATTGGCGTGTCAAAAATGTAATGCTACGGTGGTTATGGGAGATTTCAACATGCAGGTAGACTGGGAAAATCAGGTTGGAAATGGACCCCAGGAAAGAGAGTTTGTAGAGTGCCTTCGAGATGGATTCTTAGAACAGCTTGTACTGGAGCCTACCAGGGAGAAGGCAATTCTGGATTTAGTGTTGTGTAATGATCCTGATCTGATAAGGGGACTAGAGGTAAAAGAGCCATTAGGAGGCAGTGATCACAACATGATAAGTTTTACTCTGCAAATGGAAAGGCAGAAGGGAAAATCGGAAGTGTCGGTATTACAGTATAGCAAAGGGGATTACAGAGGCATGAGGCGGGAGCTGGCCAAAATTGATTGGAAGGAGGCCCTAGCAGGGAAGACGGTAGAACAGCAATGGCAGGTATTCCTGGGAATAATGCAGAGGTTGCAGGATCAATTTATTCCAAAGAGGTGGAAAGACTCTAAGGGGAGTAAGAGACACCTGTGGCTGACAAGGGAAGTCAGGGACAGCATAAAAATTAAGGAGAGGAAGTATAACATAGCAAAGAAGAATGGGAAGACAGAGGATTGGGACTCTTTTAAAGAGCAACAAAAGTTAACTAAAAAGGCAATACGAGGAGAAAAGATGAGGTACGAGGGTAAACTAGCCAATAATATAAAGGAGGATAGCAAAAGTTTTTTTAGGTACGTGAAGAGGAAAAAAATAGTCAAGGCAAATGTGGGTCCCTTGAAGACAGAAGCAGGGGAATTTATTATGGGGAACAAAGAAATGGCAGACGAGTTAAACCGTTACTTTGGATCTGTCTTCACTGAGGAAGATACACACAATCTCCCAAATGTTCTAGGGGCTGGAGAACCTAGGGTGATGGAGGAACTGAAGGAAATCCACATTAGGCAGGAAATGGTTTTGGGTAGACTGATGGGACTGAAGGCTGATAAATCCCCAGGGCCTGATGGTCTGCATCCCAGAGTACTTAAGGAGGTGGCTCTAGAAATAGTGGAAGCATTGGAGATCATTTTTCAATGTTCTATAGATTCAGGATCAGTTCCTGTGGATTGGAGAATAGCAAATGTTATCCCACTTTTTAAGAAAGGAGGGAGAGAGAAAACGGGTAATTATAGACCAGTTAGTCTGACATCAGTGGTGGGGAAAATGCTGGAGTCAATTATAAAAGACGAAATTGCTGAGCATTTGGATAGCAGTAACGGGATCATTCCGAGTCAGCATGGATTTACGAAGGGGAAATCATGCTTGACAAATCTACTGGAATTTTTTGAGGATGTAACTAGGAAAATTGACAAGGGAGAGTCAGTGGATGTGGTGTACCTCGACTTTCAGAAAGCCTTCGACAAGGTCCCACATAGGAGATTAGTGGGCAAAATTAGGGCACATGGTATTGGGGGTAGGGTACTGACATGGATAGAAAATTGGTTAACAGACAGAAAGCAAAGAGTGGGGATAAATGGGTCCCTTTCGGAATGGCAGGCAGTGACCAGTGGGGTACCGCAAGGTTCGGTGCTGGGACCCCAGCTATTTACGATATACATTAATGACTTAGACGAAGGGATTAAAAGTACCATTAGCAAATTTGCAGATGATACTAAGTTGGGGGGTAGTGTGAATTGTGAGGAAGATGCAATAAGGCTGCAGGGTGACTTGGACAGGTTGTGTGAGTGGGCGGATACATGGCAGATGCAGTTTAATGTAGATAAGTGTGAGGTTATTCACTTTGGAAGTAAGAATAGAAAGGCAGATTATTATCTGAATGGTGTCAAGTTAGGAGGAGGGGGAGTTCAACGAGATCTGGGTGTCCTAGTGCATCAGTCAATGAAAGGAAGCATGCAGGTTCAGCAGGCAGTGAAGAAAGCCAATGGAATGTTGGCCTTCGTAACAAGAGGAGTTGAGTATAGGAGCAAAGAGGTCCTTCTACAGTTGTACCGGGCCCTGGTGAGACCGCACCTGGAGTACTGTGTGCAGTTTTGGTCTCCAAATTTGAGGAAGGATATTCTTGCTATGGAGGGCGTGCAGCGTAGGTTCACTAGATTAATTCCCGGAATGGCGGGACTGTCGTATGTTGAAAGGCTGGAGCGATTGGGCTTGTATACACTGGAATTTAGAAGGATGAGGGGGGATCTTATTGAAACATATAAGATAATTAGGGGATTGGACACATTAGAGGCAGATAACATGTTCCCAATGTTGGGGGAGTCCAGAACAAGGGGCCACAGTTTGAGAATAAGGGGTAGGCCATTTAGAACGGAGATGAGGAAGAACTTTTTCAGTCAGAGGGTGGTGAAGGTGTGGAATTCTCTGCCTCAGAAGGCAGTGGAGGCCAGTTCGTTGGATGCTTTCAAGAGAGCTGGATAGAGCTCTTAAGGATAGCGGAGTGAGGGGGTATGGGGAGAAGGCAGGAACGGGGTACTGATTGATAGTGATCAGCCATGATCGCATTGAATGGCGGTGCTGGCTCGAAGGGCTGAATGGCCTACTCCTGCACCTATTGTCTATTGTCTATTGACATTTTGTAATATGATGGGCAAGTGTCAGAGATTTTTGTTTATTGCATTGCCTCAAAATTGTACAGCCAAGCCAATAAAGCCATTTTTAAAGAGATCTTTGGTATTTATAATGGCTTAGTGCATATTGTTAGCTCGTCAAATGTATTAAGGTGAACATATTAGGACCTGAAGTACAACAGGATGTACTACTGAAGAACTAAGCTGCATTTTATCATGTCGTAATTTACCAGAGCAAGTGGTCTCAGATAATGAACCTCAATGCTTTTTTTGCAGTTATTGGTTTATTATTGTCACCTATACCTATTTACAGTGGACAGCTTTACAGTGACAATTTTATAAAACGAATGACATTGAGCACATCCTTACTTCACCATTTCACCCAGAGTCAGATAGTATTGTGGAGGAACCATTGAAAATAGTCAAAGAGTCACAAGAAGCAAAAGCAGAAAAAATCAGAGATACTCTTTCAGGTCAGGCAGCATCTGTGGTGAAAGGAACAGTTTATGTGTAATCAGAACTCGGAACAGTTATAAATCCAGTTTAGAAAGAGAGAAGATGACTTGCAAGGGTTAGTCAAGTTAACAATTAAAAAATGATTTCTGAACTTCCTGCTAAATTGCAGAGTGATTCCATATTCTGCAGCTGGTTCTGCAGATCTGTTAATGTGCAGAAGGCTCAGAAACATAATTGAACTTAGTTCACTCAATTCTTGACGGAAGACTGGAAGAAACGTCGCAGAGCCCAAAATAAAATTATGATTCAAAGAGTAGAGGGAAACAATTCAAACATCATGACAGAGCATGTGTGTTTGCATTAACTGACAAACCTATGTCTCAGAACAGAGATGTTATAGTGAAGCCAGCAGAACAGCCAGCACAACAGCAGAGATGTGTGAATATAGGAGTCACAAGTCAATGTGTGGATCACTTGATTCCTGCTGGGTTCAGAAGGGTTGTGTGATTGTGATTCTGCTCTGGAAATGCCTTCCGGAAGGAAAAACGTGGGATTCTACTGAGTTATATTGAAGATTGATTTTTTCATCAGGTCAAAGAGTGGATTCAGAACTAATGACACTAGTTTAGACACAAAATGCTGGAATAATTCAGCGTGTCAGGCAACATTTCTGGAGAAAAAGAATAGGTGATGTTTCAGGTCGGAATCCTTCCTAACACAAGTTCCTTAGAGAGGATCTGAGAACTCAGAAAATCTATGGATTTAACTTAATAAGCAATGTAAATACATAAATCACCTTTCAAAGTGGGAAAATTATGCAGTGTTTGTATATTTGAATAGGTTAAATCTGCAAATAATGTGAACTTATTAATCAGTTTCTTTTCATGAAATATAGGTCAATGTATGATGTGCATTCGCACACTCAGGGTAGTTAGAGAGTTGGATAAGCAAGAACCACATCATCCAGCAGCTCTGTGCCCCTTTGTTTCTCCAAATTCCTAGCTTTACCTGCTTTTAGAACAAGGGCTGTGTGCATTCGCACGTTAACCCCAATGACTCATCCCCCTGGGTTGCTTTGATTTTTATTTTAATCTCTTCATAGTGCCCTGAACAATAACAACATCACGTGGGGTCCTTGGATCTATAAATAGAAACAGAGGTTTTTGAATCAGAAATATAATAGTAAAGGTCAAAACCAAATGAAAAACTGTGAAATCGTTGGATTTCAGCAGAGTTGTCTCCAGTAGGTTATGGGAATTACTAGGGCTCCACAAGCCTCTTGTAAACCTCTAGGGTTCTTGCTGAGTGCTCCAGCTTCCTCCCACATCCCAAGGGGATGTGAGTAAGTTAACTGGTTGCTAATTTGCCCCCAGGCATAAGCAAGTGGCAATAAACAAAAAATTGCTGAATCACTTCTTTCTGTATCAAAATCAGTGTGTCAATGTGGAATTATTACTTGGCAGGATAAAACACTGGGACCAAAAATGGCAAATAAGATGAGAGAAGATGCAGTCAAGTCTTGGCTTTAACTCGCACTGATAATCAATGTGAGTAATGGAATTCAACTTCTGGTAGTCACGGGTCTCAGTGAGATAAGGAATCCAACTTCTGGTAGTCACGGGTCTCAGTGAGATAAGGTACTGACAAGTGACCTAGGGTAACCGAGAGAGTAGACAGCGCCTGCGTAATGAGGTATAGAATATTGAAATACACGCCCACTGGTGAGTAGAATCTAATTAACATGAACATGCGATGTATGTAACAGGGAGGGGGATAGGCGTAACGGTTAGATTGTGCACCTCATCCTCCTGATCCAATCAGAAGGGGAGGGGAGGGGTGATTGCGCCGGTCTAGGGGATATAAGGAACATGTGGAACTTGCCTCGGTGTGTCTCTGGAGTGAGAGGCACCCGGCTCTGCAGACTCGATAATAAAAGTTTGCTTGCTTCTAAGACTTTGTCCTCTTGAGTGGTGATTGTGAGCATACACTGCATCTCACAATCAAGGACCCCGGTCATTCCGTCTTCTCCCCTGTCCCATCAGGCAGAAGATACGAAGGCTTGAAAGCACGGACAACCAAAGTCAAGGACAGCTTCTTCCCTGCTGTTATCAGACTACTAAATGGACCTCTCATAAGCAAGGATGTACCCCAGATCTCCCAACCTAACTTATTGCAGCCCATGCACTTTGTTTATCTGTAGTTTTTCTCTGTAGCTGAAATACAACTTTCTGAACTCTGGTTATTTTTACTCCTTGGACCACCCTGTTGTACCTTTGTAATGCATGATTGTACTTGTGTATGGTATGATCTGACTGGAGAACATGCAAACAAAGTTTTTAACTGTATCTCATTGCATATGACAATAATAAACCAATACCAAGACACTGAGAATGGAGCTCAGATTAGATCATTGGCATTTTGTGTTCTACATCATTGATTGGAAATGGATTCTGGTCCTTGATTATGTTGGCTTGTTTCTGGAGGCAGTATAAAGTACAGATAGAGTTGATGGGATGGGGTGGGATGTAGAGGTTTGGGAGAAGTCCGGTTTGTGCTATGGACTGGGCTGCATCCACAACTCTCTGTAATTTCACTACTTTTAGATCTAACTTGCAACTTCCCTTGGGATCACAGAGTTTGTACATTCCCAATTAATCTACTGTATTCGACTTGACAAATCACTTTGCTAACAGTAACAAAGACTTTATTAAATACCGCCTTTGTCAACTATCCACAATAACTCTATGTAAAATTGAACAAGTTTGCAGATGAGCCCAACATTGGTCGTATGTTTATGCTGAAGAAGAGAGTTTTTGGCTGCAAGATATTAAACATTAAATTTTCCAATTTTTGGTGACCCTTATAATCATAATCATCATCATACTTTATTAGCCAAGTGTGTTTTGCAACATACGAGGAATTTGATTTGCCATAGAGTCATACCAATAAAAAGCAACAAGACACACAAAATACATTTTAACATAAACAAGGAGATTGCGATGAAAGTTATCGACTTGAAACATTAACTTGCCCTCCTACTCCGTGGTATATCCAGGATTTTCTGTGATACGAAGATAGTTGGAGAGGCAGGTAGTGTAGGGTAGTGCAGGTAGTGGGGACCCTGTAGAAATACTTGGACAGGTTGGGAGAGTAGGCAGAGAAGTGGCAGATGGAATACAGCGAAGCAAAATGTACAGCCATTCCCTGAGGTTGTAGAAATAAAGGAGTAGAATATTTTCCAAATGGGAAGAAATCGGAGGTGCAGAGGGATTTGGCAGTGTTGGTGCGGGATTCCGAAAGGGTTAATTTGCAAGTTGAATCATTAGTAAGAAAGACCAATGCAATGTTAGCATTTATTTCAAGTGGACTAGAATATAAAAATAGGGGTGTAATGCTGAGGCTTCATAAGGCGCTGGTCAGGCCACATTTGGAATATTTTGAGCAGTTTTGGGCTTCATATCTGAGGAGGGATTTTCTGGGGCTGGTGAGGATCCAGAGGAGGTTTACGACAATGATCCCGGGGATGATCAGGTTACCGGATGGAGAACGTTTGACATCACTGGGCCTCTACTCGCTGGAGTTTAGAAGGATGTGGGGGGGACCTCATAGAAACTTACCAAATAGTGAAAAGCCTGGGTAGAGTAAATGTGGAGGGAATGTTTCCACGGAGAGTCTAGGACCACAGGGCACAGCCTCAGAATAAAAGGACATACCTTTAGAAAGGAGATGACGAGGAATTTCTTTAGTCTGCTGGTGGCGAATCTGTGGAATTCATTGCCACAAATGGCTGTGGAGGCCGTCATTGGGTATTTTTAAGGCAGATTCTTGATTAGTAAGGGTGTCAAAGGTAATGGGGAGAAGGCAGGAGAATGGGGTTGAGAGGGAAAGATAGATCAGCCATGATTGAATGGCAGAGTAGACTCAATGAGCCGGATGGCCTAATTCTGCTCCTATGACCTATGAACTTTTAAATTATTTTTGGGACAGAGGAAGTTGCGGGATGGTTAATGAGGTGAGCGACATTATGCAAGGTCTAGGCAGGGTTAACAGATTTTTCTTGGCGGGGATAGAACCTACGTCTAAGGTAATTGGCAGAAGAATTAGGCAGAAGTTGGAGAAGTTGTTTCTCAACCATTGAGTGATCTGCAACTCGTTGCCAGAAAGAGGAGTGGACGGTTTCAATTATGAAGATAGACTGGATAGGTTACATTTGTTTTTCTTGGGGCAGAGATGGCCAAGGGGTCTGAGAGAATTGTGAAGGGCATTAGGAGGCAACATTTCTCTCTGGCAAAGGTATCTAAAACTCAAGAGCATGGATATAAGGTAAGGGATAAAATGTTTTTAAGGGACTTCAGGAAGAATTTCTCATCCGGATGGTAATTGAAATTTGAAACACACTACCTAAGGGGATAATGGAGGCAGAGACCCTCACAACATTCAATTAGTATCGAGATGAAATTGACAACGTGCAGGAAAACTATGGATCAAGTGCTGCAAATAGGAATGGCATAGATTGGTGCTTGATGGTCAGCATGAACAGGGTGGGCCAAAGGTCCCGTTAATGTGCTCTATGAGCATTACATTGCCCATGAACTCCTCTTTCATAGCTCTGTTTGCAGTGAGGTAGTAATTTACCAAAGACAATTAGCCTGGCTGATTGTTTTAGGTACGTGAGAGGAAAGCACAGCAGCGGGTTGAAACCTCTATGGTTGCAGATAGAACATGCCTCAGGAAAGAGGAAAAGAATCGGTGATGTGTCCTTCACCTTCATGAACAGAGTAATTCATCAAAGTAAAAATAAAAGTTTTGCAGAAATGAAGCATCATCTTATTGAGTCATTTTGTCTGTGGATGAAATATTCAGTGAGTGGTGGAAGCAGCTGTCAGATAAATGGCAGTCCCTCAGTGGCATCGTGTGCATTCCTGATCTTCACACCAGCAGCATTAACAATGCAGGCGATAACATTTTTTATGTGGCTGGTGTTCTGGGTATAGCCAAGACCGAAGAAAGATGTAATTCGGAGGAATCTTCAACAATATTACACAGAGAATAAATTACCTGTGGGACTACAAAAGTCTCCTGTGGATCTTTTATTTCTGTTTAATGTGTGCAGCTTTTTACATTGTTTACCTTTTGGAGATTTCCCCTTAGAGCTAAATTTATTCTTTTATTGTTTTTGTTGGTCATTGCCATTCAGTTGTTAATGTCTCTATGCTGATTAATATCCTAAGACAGGAAGAACTTTATAATGTAAAAAAATCATAGCTAAAGATAATGCCTTTTGAATATATTATATACGGTACTGCATGTTACAGGGTTTAATATGTCTTTTATGTATTAAACCATTATACACTCCACTGGGGATTTTTGATTTATCTTGCTTCCTTTATAGTCTCTTATTGAGTTCAATGCAAACACTGTGCATGGGCTATGTAATTGGTGGAGATTGTATAAACAATTAGTTAGATGTCTTTTCAACTTGAGCAGGAGATGGACACATTACATCTGTATTTACCAAGAAGACATGGAGGAGAGTAAGACCAGTGTGGGATATACTTATATGCAATGGCAGTTTGAGATCAAGGAGGTGTTTTTGGGTCCCTTGGAAATCATTAAGCTGGATAAATCCCCAGGGTCTAAAATGTTATTGAGAGGGGCAAGAGAGGAGTTTGGAGGGGCTTTAATGAAAATCTTTGCATCTTCTCTCGTTGGCGGACTGCAGAGTAGCCAATATTGATACTTTGTTTAAGGAGAGAATCCAGGGATATAGAGTGCCCATGAGCCTCATGTCAGTGGTAGGGAAACGATTGGAAAAGATTCTTTGGGATGGTAGTGGTGGAATGCTACCAACCCTGTCAGTGTTGGGTGCACCTGTACCAAGGACACTGTGGGATGCAAGACTGGTCTTCCTGAGAGTGAATACACGGAAAACAACTGGTCCGTATGGAGTCCTTGGCAGCATCCTCAGGTCCTGTGTGGTTCAGCTGGCAGAGGTAGTTAGGTAGATAGGTATTTATTCACAAAATGCTGGAGTAACTCAGCAGGCCAGGCAGCATCTCAGGAGAGAAGGAAAGGGTGACGTTTTGGGTCGAGACCCTTCTTCAGACTGATGTCAGGTGGGCGGGAAGGATATAGGTGGAGACAGGAAGTTAGAGGGAGGACTGGGAGTTTAAGGGAGAACTGGGAAGGGGGAGGGGGAAGAGAGGGACAGAGGAACTATCTAAAGTTGGAGAAGTCAATGTTCATATCACTGGGCTGCAAGCTGCCCAAGCGAAATATGAGGTGCTGTTCCTCCAATTTCCGGTGGGCCTCACTATGGCACTGGAGGAGGCCCATGACAGAAAGGTCAGACTGGTAGTGGGAGGTAGGTAGGTGGGTTGGTTTGGGTTGGTTTGGGTTGGTTTGGGTGGGTTTGGGTGGGTTTGGGTGGGTTTGGGTGGGTTTGGGTGGGTTTGGGTGGGTTTGGGTGGGTTTGGGTGGGTTTGGGTGGGTTTGGGTGGGTTTGGGTGGGTTTGGGTGGGTTTGGGTGGGTTTGGGTGGGTTTGGGTGGGTTTGGGTGGGTTTGGGTGGGTAGGCCGGCCAACTTACTAACTAACACCTCCCCCTGGGACTCCTGGGTTTATAAAGAGCTGCTCAAGGTGATAAATGGCTGATGAGGTGTAGGTGAGTTAATCTAATAACCACTAATTGGACCCAGGTGTGTCTCGTTAGACTGTAGGTTCAGCTGCCCAGATTGCAGGTGCTTGTTTGTGGTGCTGATTGTAGGTTTCCTTGGGCCTATCTGCCAGTGGTCGGGATGGGACTGGACTTAAGGGAGGACATGTTGTCACTGGTAAGTATACTTCTTTGTTCTAACTATACTCTCTACAAAACTACACAATTATTGTAAGTAATTTGAAGCTGGAGAATATTCATGTTGTTGGTTCATTTGCCTGGAATCCAATTATTAAACTGTGCTCTGGGGTAAACACCTCCAAAACTGACTTTATTGGCATAATTTGGAATTTTACTCTAAGTGCAATATCCAAAGTCACCAATATTTATTGTCTCTTGAGACAATATTCAAGTAACTATTTGCCATGCTTACTTTATTTTGTGTCAAAATCAAGTCTCAGTTTAGTCGATCAGTCTTTAATGAGGTATTTTGTTAATCGCTTTAGAGTCATACAACATGGAAAATGGTTCTTTGGACCAACTTGGCCATACAGACCATACCCCATTTATGCTAGTCTCACCTGCCAAGAGTCAAGAGTGTTTAATTATCACATGCACTGGGATCAGAACAATGAAATTCTTATTTGCTGCAACGTTACAGCACATTAAATGCAGCAACACAACACAAAACAAAACAAAATATTCAATAAACATTAACACAAATTATCAACTTTACGAGGTAATCAATTTCAGTTCAGGTTAGTTTATTGCAAAGATGCTAGAGGAAGAAGATAGACCGCTCGACCCTAAAAACCGTAGTATGTCATGGCGCCATTTTAGTAGGCAGAAACTTGCAGAAGCATTTAAAAAGAAAAATAACAAAAATCTGTGAATTGATAGATGAGATATATTCTGTATTTTAATGGTATAATCACACATACTGTTCCCCCAAAACACTGATTGCACTGCGAGAGGCATAACGAACGGCGGGTTTTGCCTACTAAAATGGCTCCTTTGCGTACTACACTTCAGTATAGGCGATTTCAACGGAGTGGTCCATCTTGTTCCTCTAGTATCTTTGGTTTATTGTCATGTGTACCAAGGTACAGTGAAAAGTTTTTGTTACCATAATAGTACTATTATCATAATAGTAAACCTAAGAGGTCCATATTAGTTTGTTGTTGAGATAGTGTTGTGGTTTGGGTTTAGCAGTACGGTTCAAGAGCCTGGGAAGAAGCTGTTATTAAACCTGAAGGTAATGATTTTCAGGCTCCTGTACGACTTCCAGATGGCAGCAACTAGATGTGAGTGTGCCCCGGATGATGTGGATCTTTGATATTAGCTGTCTTCTTGAGCAGTACATCATGTAGGTCCCTTTGATCATGTGGAGGTCAATACCCTTTCTTGGGCATTCGAGTTACCAAACTAGCCCAAGTTGCAACCAGTCAGTATACTCCACCATATACCTGTAGAGGGTTGATAGAACAGTTGGTAACAATATCTCAAGATACTTAATAAAGTCAAGAGTGTTTCATTGTCATGTGTCCCAGATAGAACAATGAAATTCTTGCTGCAGCACAACAGAATATGTAAACATTGTACACAAAAACCAATATGATAAACAAGAGAGAAAAAAAAGTTCAGTGTGTGTGTGTATATATTATATATATATATATATATATATATATATATATATACACACACGTACCCACAAGTACACACATATACTGTATATATATATATATAGATACACTACACACACACTAATAAAATACAATAGTAGTATAATAATAATAATAGTCTATTGAAGTTCAGAACTTATTTGAGGTTGTAGTGTTAAATAGCCTGATTGCTGTAGGGAAGAAGCTGTTCCTGAACCTGGACGTTACAGTTTTCAGTCTCCTGTACCTTCTTCCTGATGGCAGTGGTGAAATGAGTGTTTGGCCAGGATGGTGTGGGTCTGATGATGCTGGCTGCCTTTTTGAGGCAGCGACTGATAAATCCCTTCTATGGTGGGGAGGTCAGAGCCGAAGATGGACTGGGGAATGTTCACAACTTTTTGCAGTCTTTTCCACTCCTGGGCATTCAAGTTGCTGAACTACGCCATGATGCAACCAGTCAATATGCTCTCTACTGTTCACCTGTAGAAGTTCAAGAGAATCCTCTCTGACATACCGAATCTCCGTAATCTTCCCGGGAAGTAGAGGCGTTGATGTGCTTTATTTATAATTGCATCAGTGTGCAGGGTCCAGGAAGATCTTCGGAAATATGCTTGCTCGGGAATTTGAATTTTTTTACTCTCTCCACCATGAAAGGGTATTGACCTCCACATGATATAAACAGGATTGTGGGTCCTCATCTTTCCTATTCCAGTCCACAATCAATTCATTGGTTTTACTCATATTGAGAGCCAGGTTGTTGTGCTGGCGCCATTTGGCCAATTGGTCGATCTCACTTATACAACATTAAAATGGGCTCTTTAGCCAACAATGTTCATGCTCAATATTTTTCTGATCTACGTTAATACCATTCACCCTAAAAGGTAGGTATTCTTCCATGCCTTGACTATTTAAGTGTCTGTCTAAATGCCCCTTAAATATAGTGATCGTATCTGATTCTACCACCTCCTCTGGCAGCTTGTTACAGATATTAATAACTCTCTGTATAAAAACTTAACAATCAGAGAGTCATACTGTGTGGAAACAGGCTCTTCAGCCCAACTTGCTCACACTGGGCAACATGTCCCAACTAGACTATTCCCACCTGCCTGAGTTTGGCCCTTATCCCTCCAAACCTGTCCCGTCCATGTATCTGTCTAACTGTTTCTTAAAAGTTGGGATAATCCCTGCCTCAACTACCTCCTCTGGCAGCTCATTCCCATACACCTACCACTCTGTTACCCTTCAGTTTTCCAATTTGAATCTTTCACCCTTTACCTTAAACATACGTCCTCTGGTCCTCGATTCACCTATTCTGGGCAAGAGACTGTGCAACTGCCCGATCTATTCCTCTCATGAGTTTATGTTCTCCTTTGGGGTAAAAAAAGAGTCTGACCATTTACTCTATCCATGCCTTCTATAATTTTATTTATGCTATAATGTCACCCCTTAACCTCTTTCACCCCCATCCAGATAACCTCTTTACACTCTCCAGTGCAATCAGCTTCTCTCTATAGCGTTGTGACCAGAAATGCTCATAATATAAGTGCGTCCTCACCAATGTAGTTTTTTCAAAAAGCTAAATGAGAAAATAAGGAACGGGTAACTCTCTTGAAAAAAATGAAATAAAGGCAGGAAAAAACAAAGATTCCAGTTTAGAAAGTGAATAAGTAGAATCAGTTTGATTGGAGCAAATAAATAGTAATAGGAAGATGGGATTTATCCAAAGACCACCAAACTGCAATAGTCATAGGTTGAGTTGTGGAGTCAATCAGCACGGAAATAGACCATTCAGTCCGCTTGAATTTGTGTTGATAATCAGACTTCTATTGACTCTAACCTTACACCCACCCCCACCCCTACACATATCTATCAACTCCCCTCTGATTCTAACATTCACTTACACCCCCTTTCGGGTAATTTACAGCAGCCAATTTACCTGCCAACCCATGTTGTTTTATATAGGAGAAAACCGGAACACCTGGAGGAACCCCTTGCAGTTATAGGGAGAATGCAAAAACCACACAGGTGGTTAGAATTGGAGGTTAGGAATGAATACAAGTATCTGGAGTTGGGGGCAGCAACTCAATTAGCTGCAGCACTCTGCTACCTCTTGTAATCTGGACTACAGCATAAATCGGATATTCAGGGGATCAAATAAAACATGCCCCTTCATGGCAATATAAAACAGGAAAATGTTCTGTGAATGGTCATCAAGAGAAGTTATAAATTACGTAAGTTCAAAGGAAAAGGTTCATAATGTTGCTCAAATAAAAAAGCAGTGAGCCTGAAGAGTAGAGCACATTTCAGAATCAGCAAAAGAGGGCCAGAACATCGACAAGGATAGTACACAAGAACAGTAGTTCTTTTTTTCAATCAATCTTCACAGGATGAAGATACCACGCGTCTTCTGGATTTGTTGAAGATGCACAGGTGCAGAGTCGAAGAGCAATGTCGAATAAATTGTCATTGGTTAAAAAAATATATTGGAGAAATTATTGAGATAGAGTAAACATAAGAAAATCTGACCTGGGACAGGCTACTTGTCTCTTCAAGTTTGCCTTGCCTCTTAATGTGATCATGGCTGATTTCCCCTAAACCTCATCTCCTCTTCTGTGCCAGTTGCCCATAACTCTCCATTTCCTGATCTTTCAAAAAAATATAATCTAGTTGCTTTAAATGCCCTCAATGATCGAGAAAAAATACAATAACTCTCGGTAAGCTGTATGCTTTTGTATTAGGCAGGTGTGGAGATAGTGTGTTCATTGATTCTCATCTTCCAAAATAGCAGGCACCCAGATAGGAACATAGCAATTATAATCTCACTATTGAAGAAGGGAGAGCAAAAAGAAGGAAATACAGATAGTTTGCATCAGTAAAAAATACAATTCTCTATTCTATTCTAGGGATACAGTAAATGGTGATATTGGGACTTCTGGAAAATAATAATAGGATTGGGTTGATTGGATTTATGAAAGGGAAATTGTTTCTGACAAATCAAATAAAATCTGTGGTTGTAATTTGCAGAGTTAATAAGGCAAGCCAACTGATGCAACGTGTTTGAACCTTCAGAAGGCTTTTGGCAAAGTGCCACACGAGAGATTATTACTAACATTAGTGTACAATGTTGAGAGTATGTGGCTTGAGAATTGGCTCATAAACAGAAAACAGCGTTGGAGTAAATGGGCAGTCTTTGGTTTGGGAGTAGAGGGTGCTGCATGGATCAGTGCTGCATTCAACCTAGATCATTGATTCAGTTGAGGGGGTTGAGTGTAGCATATTCAGTTTTGATGATGATATAAAACAAGATAATATTGTGGGGTACAAGAGGATGCAATGGACTGGCCTATGCTAAACTGTTTATAACGTGGAAAAATATGTTGATATCCACCATGTAGAGAGGAAAATATGTTGATATCCACCATGTTATTCATCCCACACCGGGAAAATTAAAACCAGGTTAGGTTTTAAATGGTTAAATTCAAAGGATATTGGTGTTCCGAAGGACCTGGATGTCCTTGTACACTAATCACTCAAAGCTATCATGCAGCTACAGCAAGCAATTAAGAAGGTGAATGTGTATGTTTTTTTGAGGATATAGGTGCAAACATACAGATGTCGATTGCTGATTACACAGAATACTGGTTAGACCAGATCTGGATTATTGTGTTCAGATATGATTTCCTATCTCAATAATGAAACATTTGTGATGGAGGCAGTGCAGTGATGATTCTCAAGGTTATAATCAGAGAATCAAACATGGTAGAAATGGACCCTTGGGCCTAACTCGTCCACGCCGACCAAGATGCCCCATCTAAGCTTTTACCATTTGGCAGTTGGCACATATACTCTAACTTCTCTACCTATGTTGCTATAATCTCTGACTAATAACTCTTTCCCCTCTCCCCCTTTTCAGAATGTCCGGTGCCTTCTCTGAGACGCCTTTGACCCTGACCTAGGGAGACAACACGGCCTCTTCTGCAACTGCAGAAACACCGTCTGCTGCCCTGACAACTTTATCCCCTATTACTATTGGTTTCCTAGACTTTGCCGCACCTTGTTGAACAGCAGAGGCAGTCATGGTGCTCTTTATCTGGCTCTTGTTGCTACTCTCTGCAGAGAGGTCGCCTCTCACTGCCACTCACACCAACAGTATCCAAAGTGGTATACTTGTTTGAGAGGAGAGCAGGCACAGAAGACTGCCTGACCCTCCTGATGATTTCCCAGCTACCTGAATGAACCTTTGGTGTGACCACCTTGAAGCTACTGCCCATGGCACTCTCTCTTAAATACCACCTGGTCTGAGAGGAGCTGCAGCTGGAAAACACTTCCTGCAAAGATTGTCGTCAGGGATAGTAGACTGGTCCTGATCTCCCATAGCTGACAGGAGGGCACACCACTGTGCTGATTGACGCTACTTCCCTTCAGTCAAGCAGCAGACGTAACATAAAGGGAGCCCTTATCTTGATGCTTCAAACCCTCCTCACCTAAACTTCATGTTCATCAAGGTATACACTTTGACCTACCAGAAGCATTTTGGTATTAAAACAGGCTTTCCGCTGGAGCTGGTCTCCCTTTTATTCGCTAATCTAGCAAATCACTTACCTGTAATGAATTTAATTTTTTTTAAATCTACCCAATACCACTGCTCGATGCACTAAAGTGCAGAGAGTCCCTTAGACCCACTGAATCTAAGATGACCATCAACAACCCATTTGTATTAATCTTACATTAATCCCATCTACCCGCATTCCATCAACATGTCCCACTCATTCTACCACTTACCTTCAGACTAAGGGAAAATTACAGTGGCCAATTAATCTACTAACCTTTGGAATGTGGAAAGAAACCAGAGCACCCAGAGGAAACCCATATAATCAAAGGGACAACATGCAAACTCCACATGAACAGCACCCGAGGTCAGGATTCTCGGCACTCTCACAGCACTGTGCTCTCGCAGACATGAAACTCTATCATCTGCTCTCATCTTTAAAAGAATGAAAGGTGATTTAATTTAAATGTGCAAAATTCTTAGAACGCTTGACAGAGTAGAAGGAGAGTTTGTCTCCTTTCAACAGGCCTTTGTGCTGTGCAGCAATGACAGCAGGCAAGTTGAGCAGGTAACTATTGCATGTAAATTGGTCATTTCCAGATGCCACCAGTGATAAATTGTGATCAAATTTCACGCATTGTTCCTGGAGCTGATTACACACAGCTTAATTTATTGCACCAGGAATCAACAATTAGTACTGGCTTATGTTTGTTCATTCTTACAGCAATCAGTGCTCACCAGGATCTGTGTTTGCCATAGGTTGCGTTCACTAAGCCTGCATTCACTGGCCTGTGTTTATTGGGCCCTGTCTTTACTGAGGCTTGTGTTTACAGTAGCTTGTATTGACTGGGTATTGGCATTATCAAGTTTACATAAGCTGGCCCTGAAGTCTGTGTTTACTTGGAGTTGTGTTCATCACCAAGCTCATGTTCACTTGCCTGTGTTTATTGCAGCCTGTGTTCACGGGTTTGTTTAATATTGTCATATGTACCAAGGTACAATGAAAAGCTTTGTTCCACATGCTATCCAACAGATCAGGTATCTCATACATAGATACAATCAGTTCAAACTCAAGCACAATAGATAGAGCAATGAGGAAGATATGGGGTGCAGAATATAGTTCTGGGCATTGTAGCGCATCAGTTCCATAGACAAAGTCAAATGTTTTCAATGGGGTAGAAGTGAATCAAACAGTACTCTGGCTTCTGAAAAGACAGTCAGAAACCTGATAAGAGGGAGGAAAAAGCAGGTGGGGACCGCAAGGAAGTCAAAATTCACACGAAGGAAGAAGGGGCACCAGGTTTCCTTATCTCCAATTGACCTTGGTGTACCCAATGATGGGAAAGCAACCAAAGTGGATGTTGCAGCTGAAAATTGGACCATTATGTATGAAAACATCTCAATCTTTCATCCAGTTAATTACAGATCATTAAAGGACACAATGTGCTGGAGTAACTCAGCAGGTCAGGCAGCATCTCTGGAGAACATGGAGGTGACATTTTGGGTTGAGAGTGTTCTTCAGACTGATTGTGGAGGGGGGGGGGAAGAAGAAAGCTGGAAAAAGGCAGAGGCAGGGCAAAGCATGGTAGGTAATAGACTGACATATGCTAGGGGTGTTTTTGATAACAGATGGTTGGAACAAAGGCCAGAGTTAAGAAATACATTTGAAGATGTGGATTGTGAGGCTAGAGGTAGTAAAGTAACACAGGGGAGGGATGGAGGGAGAAATAGGTGGGAGTCCAGGTAGGGCACCAGGGAGGGAAGGAGGGGGGGGGGGGGGAGGGAAGGGGGGAGATGTTGGGGGGGGGGTGGAGAGGAAAGAGAGTGGAGATGTTGGGGGGTGGGGGGAGAGGAAAAGTTGGATGTTACCTAAAATTGGAGAATTCAATGTTCATACCAAATATTTTGATCGCACTAACGGCAGTAATTTTGGTGGCTGCTATTTCGGGAGGAATGTTGCTCCATGTATGTTCCACCTCAGTGTTCTACAAGGCACGTTACATGAGGAATTATGTCATTGAGGATGACTCATGGCTAGAAGTGTCTGGTTGAATTTTCAGGTAGATGATGCAGAAATTGTTCAGATTGTGTTTTTCTCCATGATCACGTAACACTACAAAGGCAGAGCATTCCCGGGGCAGTTGCTTCTATGGGGTTCACCGCCTGATAACCTTGTATCGGTAATAATTTTTGAAAATAATTGGAAGCAAAATGGAGGATAACAGCAGGTTAACTTAGAACCAGGGCAGTATTGGACCTATGAATACTACTAGGTGCGATTCAGACAAGTTCCATTTCCCAAAACAAAATCTTAAGAAGAAAAGATCTCGCCTGTAAAAAGTTTATTGACAGTTTTGAGGAGAATCCAGAGGTAATACTAGATTGCTTTCCTCAAGACCATAACTGAACACCTTATAACAATGATGTGCCACTGACTTGGGGTCTCTATGGTCTGTAAAGTATATGGTGTCCAGTCTGCACAGAGCAAGTTCCCACAGTGATTTACTTTATCAGTACTTGAAGGAGAAAGATCTCCCCAGGATGCTGGGGAGAATTGTTTTGCTTTGGTTGTATGGTTTACATCCATCACAGAAGGTTGATGGAGTTATGCAGCATAGAAACAGGCCCTTTGGCCCAACTAACATGCCTATCTAAGTGAGTCCTATTTGACTGCATTGGCCCTATATCCCTCTAAACCTTTCCTATTCATTTACGTCCAAATGCCTTTTAATTGTTGGTATTGTACCTGCCTCAACCATTTCCTCTGGTAGCTTGGAATTTAGAAGGATGAGGGGGGATCTTATTGAAACATATAAGATAATTAGGGGATTGGACACATTAGAGGCAGGAAACATGTTCCCAATGTTGGAGGAGTCCAGAACAAGGGGCCACAGTTTAAGAATAAGGGGTAGGCCATTTAGAACGGAGATGAGGAAGAACTTTTTCGGTCAGAGAGTGGTGAAGGTGTGGAATTCTCTGCCACAGAAGGCAGTGGAGGCCAGTTCGTTGGATGCTTTCAAGAGAGAGCTGGATAGAGCTCTTAAGGATAACGGAGTGAGGGGGTTTGGGGAGAAGGCAGGAACGGGGTACTGATTGAGCGTGATCAGCCATGATCGCATTGAATGGCGGTGCTGGCTCGAAGGGCTGAATGGCCTACTCCTGCACCTATTGTCTATTGTCTATTGTCTATTGTTACATGTACAAACCACCCTCCGTGTGGAAAACATTGCCTGTCAAGTTCCTATTAAATAGATCTCCACTCATTTTAAACTTATGCCATTTAGAACTTTATTAGTTCTTTATTCCTCAACTATGGGGAAGAAAACGTATGTGCACTCACCCTATCTCTGCTCCTTGTGATCTCGTACACCTCGATAAGATCGGCGCTCTGTCTCATATACTCTAAGGAATAGTCTTAGCCTCACCCTATCACAGTCCTTGGAGTCCTGGCAAAGTGTTCATAAATATTTTCTGAACACTTATCAACTTAATGGAATCTTTCTTATGGCAGCGGGACCAAAATGGTACACACAACTACACGTGCGGCCTTGCTAACATCTTATACAACTGGAACATAAATTAGGTCCTCAGATAAATCTCTTGAACAGGAGGTAGTGTAAATTGTTAATTCACTTGCAGCACTGGGAGATAGAACCATCTCTGAGGGAGTAGCGTTTTAACACTGACCCATGTGTATACTTTCCTGTTGCTGCCTGAACGATTTTGTTGCAGTAAGCTGTTCAAGCAACTCTGCAAAGAGCAAGTGGAAGAATTTCAACACCCATCCCTCTGTTGTTTCCTGCTTGCCCAGTATGTTGACCCATCTTTTTGCACATTCTCCAACTTTCTTCCTTCTGTTGGTATTGCTGTAACTAGTCCTTGAGCTCTGAAAATCCTCTGCACCTCTCTCTCCCCTTAAAAGACCTTGCTTCGAGTCTTCATATCTTATGCATCTGACTGAAAGTTTGTCTGAGTTTCTCCCAATTTGTGTTGGAGTTCGCATATTGCCTGATGTTTCCGGAATTCTCCTTGAGGCATTCCCAATACTTTGCTGCAGTGCATCAATGCAAGATTCCACTGTTGTTCTCAACTGTTGCACACTATCTCCTTCCAATGGCAACAGACTTCCTTAATTATCATGAACACCAGCTGCAATGCAAAGCATAAATAATGGTTGGCATTAAGACAGCAGACAGCAATTGAATTTTGAAAGGTGAAATTGCAAAGCACATTACTTGCAGATGTAGGTTTAAAAAAAAATCGAAATTGAAAGTTCATTTAGCATTGAAAGAGAACAACCCTTCTTTCCTTTAATTAACTTTAATTATATCAGAAAATTGAATTAATAGTGCAAAAGTTTAACCAATTTATAACAGAAGTTCATTCAATTGACAAAGCTTCAGCAGAATCATTTTATTTTGGTATTGTGCACTTGGCCTCTTCCTCACTAATATTACCTTATTTTTAAAATTAATTTAAGGTAATAAGATTGGTGTTGAGAGTCAGAATGTAACACGCCATACTGCTTTTAAAGACGTTATTGTTGGAATCAATTCCACACATCTTGCAAGGACAAGTTGGTGTGTTGATTGAAATCTGGACTTGAGAACTCTCATGAAATTCTAAGGGTGTATCATGCTAATTGAGGATACTTATTTCAGGAAGAACAAGGAACTTCAGATAACGTCTTTCTGTGCTAATCGTGTCTTTCGGGACATTTCAGGGTTCATGCAAGTAACCTGGCCAGACCAATTATTCGTTTGAGGCTCAATAAACCAATCGATTATATCATGCTGGTCGGTTTGGACATGGTGGGCCAAAGATGTTGTTTGTCTGCTGCATAACTCAATGTGGTAAACACTGCTCAGTCCATTACCTCATAATAAGATCTGAACTACATAGACTTTGGCTGTATTGGTTTTGTTTTTTTGCACTATTATTGTTTACTAGACAAGTGGACCCGTTGGGCCCAAACCTCTCCTGCATTGGTACAGCACCCTTTCCTACCTCCCCCTCCCCCTCCCCCTCCCCCTCCCCCTCCCCCTCCCCCTCCCCCTCCCCCTCCCCCTCCCCCTCCCCCTCCCCCTCCCCCTCCCCATCCCCATCCCCATCCCCATCCCCATCCCCATCCCCATCCCCATCCCCATCCCCATCCCCATCCCCATCCCCATCCCCATCCCCATCCCCATCCCCATCCCCATCCCCTCCCCTCCCCTCCCCTCCCCTCCCCACATCCCCTTCTCCCTCTCCAACCCCTTTTATCTACCCCCCTCCCACCTCCCTCCCCCCCACCTCCCTCCTCCTCCCTCCCTCCCTCCTCCCTCCCTAGGAGATAGATTTAAAATTTTAAATGTGAATAACTTAAAAAATATAACACCGATTTCAATAAAACTACTTGCTTTACCATTAAAGCGACGACGGTGATTAAGGTGGGCCTAACATTGTTGCGCTATCGTGTACCGTTTTGGCTGTAGTTCGATCACAAATAAACAAACAAACAAGAGTTTTAGTATATAGATTTCTTTGTGAGTGTCCTTCTAATTCACTGTTGTAGCATGTTATGGATTTCCCAATTGAATTTCAGGTCAATCAAGACCCTTAGGATATTGATGGCGAGAGCACTGCCATTGAATGCCAAGGTAGCTGGGCCAGTGTTGCAGATTCCATGCTGTATGGCATGACTGGAATGTGTTTAACTGAGCTGAATTCATGGTAGATTCCTGACGCCAGGAAGATCATTTCTTGACCATCTTATTTTGTTAAAGTTGCAACACCTTTTGGGAATTGTTGCTGCTTTTGAATTACTGTTGTCAGAGCAAAGGGCTGAATAAAGCACAAACCTATTTTTGAACTGGCTTTCTTTGCATCAAATATACTGAAGTCAGATGAATTCAAGAGTTTGATTGTCATATGTCCCAGATAGAACAATGACATTCTTATTTGTTGCAGCACAACAGAATATGTAAACATAGTACACTGTAAACAATATGATAAATGAGAGAAAAAAAAGTTCTGTGTGTGTGTGTGTATACATATATATATATATACACACATCGACACATACTGTACACACACACAAAAACAAACAATAGTAGTGCAATAATAACAATAGTCTATTGTAGTTCAAAGCTTATCTGAGGTTGTAGTGTTTAATAGCCTGATGGCTGTAGGGAAGAAGCTGTTCCTGAACCTGGACTTTACAGTTTTGAGGCTCCTGTACCTTCTTCCCAATGGCAGTGGTGAAATGAGTGTGTGGTCAGGATGGTGTGGGTCTCTGATGATGCTGGCTGCCTTTTTGAGGCAGTGACTCCGATAAATCCCTTCGATGGTGGGGAGGTCAGAGCTGGTGATGAACTGGGCTGTGTTCACAACGTTTTGCGTCTTTTCCACTCCTGGACGTTCAAGTTGCCAAATCAGGCCATGATGCAACTCATCAATATGCACCTGTAGAAGTTCAAGAGAATCCTCTTTGACATACCAAGTCTCTTTTCAGGAAGTAGAGGTGTTGATATGCTTTATTTATAATTGCATCAGTGTGCTGGGTCCAGGAAAGATCTTCGGAAATGTGCACGCCCAGGAATTTGACGTTTTTGACTCTCTCCGCCATAAACAGGATTGATATAAACAGGATTGTGGGTCCTCATCCTTTCTCGTCCAAAGTCCACAATCAGTTCATTGGTTTTACTGATATTGAGAGCCAAGTTGCTGTGCTGGCACGATTTGGTCAATCGCTCGATCCGAAGTGTGTTTGGATCAGGAGTGCGTCCATCTTTCCCAGCACGAGTGCAGGGTAATGACTTTGCAATGTAGAATGATTGTGACATTGCTATGTTTGGTTTGCTTGCTGCACTCCCACGCACTAACCCTAGGGCCATTCGTGTCTGACCAGCCAGTCACTGATTGGCCTATTAATAGCTTAACCTTGAATGATCATTGTTCAAAGATAAACACTTAAGACTTTTAGTTTATGCAGTGACCGAGGCATGAGTCAAATGTGTAGTCAGCGCTGATTCATGTTTTGGCAAATGGTTCTTCACTGGGATGTTTTATGGGATGAAACCACACTGAATTAATCGGTGTGTAAGTTCTTAAATGCTGAGGGAATTGTTTAGTTGTTTTGTTTAGGAATGTTTTGGCCTCTGTTTTTTCAGTACTGGTATGGCCACATCTGGAGTACTGTAAATAGTATTGTTCTTCCTATTTTAGAAGGCATGTTAAAGCAATGGAGCAGTTTGATTAGGTTTTTCAGATTAATGTCTGGAATGGAGGTGTCACACTGTGGAAAGCTGAGATAGGGTAGACTTGTATTCGAGCTTAGTGAGGTAAGTAGTTTCAATGAAACATGAGCTTTTGAGAGACTTGGACAAGGCAGATGTGGAGATCCTTCTCCCATAGGAGAATCTAGAACCAGGTGCCGCCCAATTAAAACAGAGATAAAGGGATTTTTTTTGTCTCTCAGGCAATCACGAAACACTCTTTCTCAAGGGCTAAGTCATTGAATATTTTCAAGGCAGACATAGGTGGATTCTTAGAAAGAAAAACTGCAGATGCTGGTTTAAATCGAAGGTAGACACAAAATGCTGGAGTAACTCAGCGGGTCAGGCAGCTTCTCTGGACACGGGTCGAGACCCTTCTTACTCGTTTTGTACAAGGATCCCAAGGTCCCTTTCTAGGTCGTTATTTACCAATCTATCAAGTTAAATAATACTCTGCCTGTCTGTCTTTCCTACCAAGTTGGATAACTTCACATTTATCTATGTTGGTCTGCATCTGGCAGATATTTGTCCACTCGCTGAACTTGTCTCAAAAGGCTTTGAAACCTCTTTGGATCCTCCTCACAATTGAAAATCCCATTCCAATCAGTTGTATTGTTGGTAAACATAGAAATATTACATTCCATCCCCTAATCAAAACATTGAAAGATATTATGGAGAGCTGGGGGCAAGAATAGGTGGTGAGGTGGATGGAGCATAAACATTAGTGTAGATCTACTGGACTAGTGTTCTGTTCTGTGATTTCTCTGTCCAGGAGCAGATCCTGAATCTGTCCATCCTGGGAAAGTGTTCTAGGAAACAGTTATTAAAGGGGCTGTTCTCTTGCCCCTGAGTCACAAAATAGAGTGTTAAAGAACGGAACGGATCATGTTGAAATGAATGTCAAGGCTGAGAGTGCAAGAATGCTGGTGATGCTGGTAAAGTGTAGGAAGGAAGGCAGATACTCGTTTGCATTGAAGATAGACTTTCTGTCATCTACCAACTCCAGGGGTCAATTTACAGAAGCCAATTAACCTACCAGCACATCTTTGGGAGGTGAGAGTGTGTCCAATGAGGAGACATTGTAATTGAAAACAAGGGTTTGATCCTGACTATAGGTGCTGTCTGTACAAAGTTTGTACATTCTCGCTGTCACCACATGGGTTTTCTCTGCATGCTCTGGTTTCATTCTGCACTCCACAGACGTTTGGAGGATTGTAGGTTAATTGACTTTGGTAAGTTGTAAAATTATCCCCAGTGTGTGTGGGTTAGTGTATGGGATGATCGCTGGTCAGTGCAGATTGGTGGGTCGAAGAGCCTGTTTCCACGCTGTATCTCTAAAGTCCAAAGCTTGATTAGGAACTGCCCTCCCCATGCCCGCAGGAAATTGCAGAAAATTGTGGATGTGGCCCAGTTCATCAAACACCAGACTCCTCACCATTGACTCCAAATACACTTCATGCTGCCTCTTGAAAGCAGCTAACATAATCAGAGATCTTTCCAATCCCAATCATTTCTTCTCCCCTTTTCTCAAGATATAGAAGCTTGAAAGAACACAACACCAGCCTCAGGCACAGTTTCTTCCCCTTTGTTATCAGGCTTCTGAATGGTCCTTCCAGAAATTAGGGTGCACGGCAATTCTCCTCTCCCTCATTGAGCAGTTACAAACAGCTGTGAAGCCACGTGTCCCCAACATGATGGCACCCTGAAATGGGGGGACTAGGTAATTTCTACATGGTGAAACAAAATGTATAAAAATGGCCTTTACTAAAATCTAACAATGTGCGCTTTAACCACATGTGATTTTTTTCTAGCACTAATCTCAAATTGTGGAGTACACAGGCAAATAAATAAATGATGGGTCTTTGTCCTAAACATTAGGGCACTTTATTTCAGGGGCAACAGTTGAGAGTGAACTGTCAGATGAGAAATATCAGCCGTTGAACTCTGTTTCCTGTTATGTTACCAGGATTCAGCTAATTTACAATTTTCAAGGCTAATTGCTATTTTCTGTTCTTGTCAGACACATCAAGTCTTTTTATAAGGAAGATTTCTTGCAAATGTATCTCTTTATTATCTTAATAAAGCTTCATTAGTTCAAACTCATTAGCCCTACTGATGTCAGAAACACCTGACTCACTTACTCTCACAGTCAGTTACAATAATATTCCAATTACAGGTGTCCAGATAATGGCCATTTAAATTCCATCATATGCCTCTGTCCATTCTTTTAAGGTTTGAAAATTGGATAATTGGAATAGTGTTGTACCTGGGGAGAAAAAGTAGAGTAAGTGGCCACTCCAATTATGTAGTGTGACAAATCCTAATTCTTTTTTGATTTGACAGGATGAAGCCATTATTTCTTTGATGTTTAGTTTTGCCATACAGTTCCGCAGCTTGGTGGAGAGTTATTCAAGGTTGAGTTGAAGTTTGAAGCTGGAGGTGTAAGAAATAATGATGACCATCACTGCCTAGTGACAGCCTATTATAGCAGTTCTATGCCCATCAATGAAACTTCCAGTCATCGTCATATTAATATTATGAATATTGATATCATGAAGTATGAATCATGAATAATTTCTACATCAAATCTCCCAAAATGCATCCTAAAGAAATGTATAAAATCATGATGGGCATAGAGACAATGAGGGAACAGTCTTTTACCCAGGTTTACAGAATTGAGAATAGAGGGCACGTTTAATGTGAGAAGGGAAAGATTTAACAGAAACCTAAGGGATATCTTTTTCACACAGTGTAGTATATATATGAAACGAGTTGCCAGATGAAATGGTTGAGATGGGTACATTTAAAAGACATTTGGACAAGTGCATGGAGAGAAAAGGTTGAGAGGGATTTAGGTCCAACACAGACGAACAGGGTTATCTTAGATGGGCGGCATGGACAAATTGAGCCAAAGGGACTATTTATGTGCAATATAATTTTATGCTAACACGGCAGTAACATTTTTTCAAAAATAGCCAGAGTCATTTGAAGTTTTTTTCTGATGTATCATTTTTAAGGTTGGCATTAATTACCTGATTAGCATTGCCCCGGAAACATGGTCCAGTTGTATCCATGCTGTATTAGCTATACATGTGATTATTCCAATACAACACTACCCAATCTCAGATTTCCACAAATTAAAGTTCATGCCTAACTGTGCTGCCCATGCTATTGCACACGTTCCTTTCAGTGGCTTTAGCTCTGGCTAACATTGCTTTAATTCTAAAATAATCACCTTTGCTTTTGCAGTTTTCTTTGGTTTTCTCCACTTCATCTCTCTAATCTTTCCTAATCCCCTATCGTCCTCATTTGAATCTCTTGATCTTTCCTGATTTTGTTTGCACCATCACTGTTGGTCACATCATAAACTGCCTGGGTGATGAACTTTGGAATTCTTTTCCTGAGCCTCTCTAATTCTCTCTCCCCTTTTAAAGCACTCTTTAACGTCTCTCGGTATAATCGCATTTTAATTCATTTGTTCAACCCTCCCTCAGAGCAGAGTTAGATAATGCTCCTGTCAACTAGTTTTTAGTGCTAAGTATGTTAAAGGTCCTTTGTTGGTGGTGCGAGACTGCTTCTGGAGCCCCAAACATTAGTTTGGGAATGGAGGGATGGAGTTCTTGATGCTGGTCTGAATTACATCGGAAGGTGATGTTCGATTTCAAAGTGAGGATGGTGTGTAACTGAATGTGGCAGCATTATCACCAATCTGCTCCCCTGTCCTGTTTTGTTTGAGTCTGGTTGAAGAACCAATGTCAAGCTACTGAAGTACATTCCACAGAGAGCAATCTGCAGCAACGGCAAGTAGTATGGGATGCATCACCAGATGTTAGTTCTTTCCTCTTGAAAATGGTCTCTCTCTGATGAATGTACAAACATATGGGAGCACTAACATGGGCAGGACCTACCTCTGGGAAGTGTTGTAGGGCCGAGGGATCGAGGAGTACAGATACATAGTTCATTAAAAGTGGCATCACAGGTAGATGGTGTGGTCAAAAAGGCTTTTGGCACATTGGTTGGGAGGTCATGTACCAGTTAGTGAAACTACATTTAGATTATTGTGTTCAGTTTTGGGCACCATGTTATAGGAAAGATGTTGTCATGCTGGAAAGGGGATAGAGAAGATTCATGAGGATGTTACCAGGACTCGATGGGCTGAGTTCTAGGAAGAGGTTGAGTAGGCTAGGACTCTATTCCTTGGAGTGCAGGAGGATGAGGGCTGATCTTATAGAGGTGTACAAAATCATGAGAAGAATAGATTAGGTAGATGCACAGTGACTTTTGCTCAGAGAAGGGGAATCGAGAACCAGAATGCATAGATTTAAGGTGAGGGAGGAAAGATTTCATTGGAATCTGAAGGGTAATATTTTCACATAAAGGGTGTTAAGTGTGTGGAACGAGCTGCGGTGGAGGTTGTTGAGGAAGGTACTATTGCAACTTTTAAGAAAGTTAGACAGGTACATGGATAGGACAGGTTTGGAGGGATATGGGCCAAACGCAGGTAAGTGGGACTAATGTAGTTGGGACATGGTGGCTGCTGCAGGCATGTTGGGAGCTCCCAGCGAACACATTATGAGGTGTTTGTGCAGTAATCAACCAGAGCCAGATCACTTCGAGGAAGAAATTTTCAAAAGCACAATGACACCCTAAGAGATTAAATTTAGCCTTGTCTTAAACTTAAAATTGTAGTTGTAAACTGCAGAGGCCTGTTTACCCAAAAGGAAACAAAGTACTGAAGTAACTCAGCATGTCAAGCAGCATCTCTGGAGAACATGGCTAGGTGATGTTTTGGATCAGGACGATTCTTCAGAACAGGAATGGTCCCAACCTGAAAAATCACCTAACCATGTTCTCCAGAGATGCTACCAAACCCACTGAGTTATTCCAGCACTTTGTTTCCTTTTGTGTAAACAGGCATCTGCAGTTCCTTGTTTCTACTCAACGCACTAGTTAATTTTTGGGAAGTGGGAGGAATCTGGAAGAAACCCATGCAATCTCACGGAGATGTGCAAACTCCACATGGACAGCAATGGAGGTTAGGATATTGTATTAGTGACTAATTGTCTCACGTGGTAGAACTCTTCCTTCCAATCTAACGCGCTTCAGACGTGAGTGCAGATAATGTTCATTTGTGTTCCCTCTGATGTACACTGAGAAGCAACATACAATACAACATCTGATGGTAATTGCTTTGTGTACACTGAGAAGCAACATACAACTAAGGCTGAATGGTGACCTGAAAAGTATATGAGATTATGAGAGGTATAGATACGATAGGTGGTTAGAATATTTCGCCATGCGAGGGGCACCAAAAACAAGGGGGCACAAGTTTAAGGTGAGTGCAAGGAGTTTATAACGGGGATGAGACGTAATGTTTTTTGCAGAGTTGTTGATATCTGGAACTTCCTGATAGAGAATGTGGTGGAATCCGATGCAATCATTCGATAGAAGAGATATTCAGACAGACAGTTAAATCAGCAAGGCATGGATGGATACTGTCTTAATGCGGGCAAGTGGGATTCATGCAGCTGGCCAAAATGTTTGGCATGGACATTGTGTAACTCTGTGACACTGACTCAGTGGCAAAGATGTGTTCCCTTTGGACAAAAGTTCATGAAAGTGGTAAGGCTTCATTAGAATCAGGATGCCAGTATACTGTTGAGATTCGAGGTTATTATCAATTAAGAAGTTGGACAAACTTTGATTATTTTGTCCAGAGCACCGGGGGTTGAGGTAAGACCTGATAGAAGTTTATAAAATCATAAGAGGCAGAAATATGCTAGCCGGTCAGGATCATTATCCCAGGGTGGAAAAGTCAAATACTAGAAGCAATAGCTTTAAGGTGAGAAGATGAAAGTTTAAAGGAGATGTACGTGGCAAGTTTTTGATTTTGCAGAAAGTGCCTGGAATGTGTTGCCAGGAATGGTGATGGAAACAGATACAATAGTGACATTTAAGAGGATTTTGGAATAGGCACCTGAATATGCAGGGAATGGAGGCCTATGGATCATGTGCAGGCAAATAATATTAGTTTATTTTGATTAGCACAGACAACGTGGGCCAAAAGGTCTGATGTTCTGCTGTACTGTTCAATGTTCTATAATTTCGTATGGAAGAGATTTTGAGGTTTTGATGAGGGAATGGTGATACAGCAAGGAGATTATATTTAGAGTAAAAACATCCCAAGAATGTTAATTTGGTACAATCTGCTGTAATTTATGGTTCCAGGAAAATTGTGTGGACATTTTGGTGCATTACAAGGGTGGTCCTGAGCATTAGGGTTAGGATTGGGGTAAAGGGCAGGACTCTTGAAAACCTGAGTCTCCTGTTTCTACTGCACCTTTCGTATTATCTTCAAATTGTCTTAATGCCGCCTATTAAAATTTCTGTCACTGTCACCGTGCTGTGGTGTTGTTCCATCCAGAAATGAGACTGGGAAATTGGGAGACATTTATTCCCTTGATCTGAAAGGAGTACATTCCTTTTTTGACTCTCTCTGTTTGGATAGAACATCACTTCAGCTCTGGGTCTTGGCTCCAGCCAGATAAATTAGTTAACATTTATATCTTTAGAATAGGCGCCAATGCCAAATATAGGCCTCTTTCAGGGATGCTATCAGGGCCCGTTCAATATTAACAGATTTCAAACCTGGTTAGAGGATGGAACATGAAGGATCACCTTTCCACCATGTGATAATGTAATTCAACACGCTGCAATTAAAGTCATTTTATTACTCTGACTATGGGATGGTTAATTATACAGGATTTAAAAGTGCACTTTGCAATGTTACTAAAGACTATGCTAATGATTGTATCCAAATGCCTTTGTCCATTATCTTAGCAAAGTTTGAATCTTAGGAGGTCAATGCATCAGAAACTGACTATATTTAAATGGTTAAAGATTGGAAGTCAATCTGGTTGTATTTGTATATATCACTGAGTGCCAATAGCCAGGTAGTCCAAGAGACATGCTGCCATTCATTTCAAGATGCAGGACTATAGATGCAGTTACAGTCCCTCTTTCCCTAACCCCCCCCCCCCATCCTCAGACAGGTCACCCTTCCAGGAGTTTAGAAGAATGAAGGCTGTCCTTATTCAAACATGTATGATCCTAAGGGGACTTGACAGGATTTCCAAGAGTGGCAGATTCATGAACAAAGAGATGTAGTTACAAAATAAGGAGCAGCCATTTAAAACTGAGGATAGACACAAAAAGCTGAAGTAACTCAAGGGGGCAGGCAGCATCTCTGGAGAGAAGGAATGGATAACATTTCAGGTCGAGACCCTTCAGACTAAACTGAGGTGTGTTTTAAAACAAAATGTTTTCTCAGAAGATAATGAATCTCTGGAATTCTCTGTCTCCAAGGGTTGTGGAGGCAAGATCATCGGAGATATTACTGAGGGGGTGACCAGGGAGAAGGCAGGACTGCTCAAAGGTAGGGGAAGGAATCTATGCTTGGAGTCAGACAATTTTGGTGAGGTAAAAAACGTGTCATTTGCATCTGTATTCATCAAGGAGAAGGACTTGGAGAAGAGTGAGATCGGTGTGGAGAATACAAATATGCTAAAGCAGTTTGAGATTGAGAAGGAAGTGGTACTGAGGCTCAAAGAAAATATAGGTGGATAAGTCCCCAGGGCCAAATGCAACTATCCCAGTTTATTGAGGTAGGCAGGAGAGGAGATTGTGTGGGCCTTGACGAGGATCTTTGTTTCTTCTCTAGCCACAGGCGAGGTCCCAGAGGACTGGAGAGTGGTGAATGTTGTTCCTGGGAACTATGCCTGTGAGCGTTGGGGTAGTGGTTGGAAAACTATTGAAGAGAATTATTTGAGGTAGGATTCATCTGCATTTGGAAGAGAATGGCTAATTAGGGATAGCCAGCATGGCTTTGTATGTGGCAGGTCATGTCTTACTAAATTGAGTTTTTTGAGGAGGTGACAAATGAGATTCCTGAAGGTAGAGTAGAGGACAGACATTGTACGCTGATGGGCTTGTTTCTTGATGTACTGTTCTATTAACAGGGGCATAATGAGTCGGCCGGAGCTCCCACAACCAAGTTAAATTGCGACCTCTGGTACTGACTGTGTATAGGTTGCTCTTTCTCCCTCTGCTTAGGTTTCCTTCAACATCCCAAAGGTGTGTGGGTTAGCAAGTTAATCAGCCACTGTAAACAGCCCCCCAAGTGTGTCAATTAAAGGGAATCTGAAGAGATGATGATCATGTGCAATGCACTAAGATAAACATGAGTTGTCCCTTTATCTAATTGGAAAACCAACACAACACTGAGGTCATCAAAGGCTTTGTTCATAAGCTTCATTTGCTCATTTTGAGCCGTGTCTAACACAAAGCTGGGTGGCAGTGTGAACTGCGGAGGATGTTAGGAGGTTGCAGGGTGACCTGGACAGGTTGAGTGAGTGGGCAGATGCATGCAGATGCAGTATAATGTAGAAAAGTGTGAGGTTATCCACTTTGGTGGCAAAAACAAGGAGGCAGATTATTATCTCAATGGTGTTAGGTTAAGTGAGGGTGAAGTGCAGCGAGATCTGGGTGTCCTTGTACACCAGTCACTGAAAGTTGACATGCAGGTACAGCAGGTAGTGAAGAAAGCTAATGGCATGTTGGCCTTCATAATGAGAGGATTTCAGTATAGGAGTAAAGAGGTTCTTCAGTTGTATAGGGCCCTGGTAAGACTACATCTGGAGTATTGTGTACAGTTTTGGTCTCCTAATTTAAGGAAGGACATCCTCGTAATTGAGGCAGTGCAGTGTAGGTTCACGAGATTGATCCCTGGGATGGCAGGACTGTCATATGAGGAAAGATTGAGAAGACTAGGCTTGCATTCACTGGAGTTTAGAAGGATGAGAGGGGATCTTATAGAGACATATTAAATTATAAAAGGACTGGACAAGCTAGATGCAGGAAAAACGTTCCCAATGTTGGGGGAGTCCAGAACCAAGGGCAACAGTCTTAGAATAAAGGGGAGGCCATTTAAAACTGAGGTGAGAAGGAACTTTTTCACCCAGAGAGTTGTGAATTTGTGGAATTCTCTGCCACAGAGGACAGTGGAGGCCAAATCACTGGATGAATTTAAGAGAGAGTTACATAGAGCTCTGGGGGCTAGTGGAATCAAGGGATATGGGGAGAAGTTGGGCACAGATTACTGATTGTGGATGATCAGCCATGATCACAATGAATGGCGGTGCTGGCTCGAAGGGCCTCCTCTTGCACCTATTTTCTATGTTTCTATATCATGATCATTAGTTTTGAAATTTCCAGGCATCCCACGATCTCAACAATTGTCTGGAGAAGATAGTTCCACTGCTTGTTGTGCTTCCCGACACCACTGGATGTTGCATACTCTGCTGGACAGAGAGTCCCTTATTTCATGGAGCTCCAACAAATACTTTCATTGCTCAGATTACCCTTTGAGAGTAGATCTCATTGACATTTCACTGCTCACATCACGACATCGGTCCAATGACATTGATTTTGCACCTCCTCTAAATACAAGTACAAACTTCCAGAGATTAAGTGTTTTGAACTGAGCACTTAAAATCAATACGGGGTGTCCAGGTCATGTGTTACAGGTGAGAGTATGAAATATAAATGTATTATAACAGGTAATGGCTATTCTACCCTCCTGGTACAGAGCCAGACCCGAGTTCGAACCTGATGCTGTTTATGTGTTTTAGACAATAGACAATAGGTGCAGGAGGAGGCCATTCGGCCCTTAGAGTCAGCACCGCCATTCAATGTAATCATGGCTGATCATTCTCAATCAGTACCCCGTTCCTGCCTTCTCCTCATACCCCCTGACTCCGCTATCCTTAAGAGCTCTATCTAGCTCTCTCTTGAATGCATTCAGAGAATTGGCCTCCACTGCCTTCTGAGGCAGAGAATTCCACAGATTCACAACTCTCTGACTGAAAAGGTTTTTCCTCATCTCCGTTCTAAATGGCCTATCCCATATTCTTAAACTGCAGCCCCTTGTTCTGGACTCCCCCAACATTGGGAACATGTTTCCTGCCTCTAACGTGTCCAAGCCCTTAATAATCTTATACGTTTCGATAAGATCTCCTCTCGTCCTTCTAAATTCCAGTTTTCCCTTTGACCACGTGATTTGTAGGTTAATTGGCTTCTGTAAATTTCTCCTAGTGTGCAGGATGTGAAAGTGGGATAATATAGAACTAATATATGGGTCGGTATGGAATTACTGAGCCGTGGGGCCTATTTCCATGCTGTATCTCTCTCCAAATTCTACAAATATCAGAGTGAATTGAATATTTCTTTAAGATTGTTGAACACAATGAGGTTTGCAATTGATATAATGCAATCTTCACATGCTACTTCCAATACATTTATTAGGTATAAGGAGTACAGGGGTTTTTAACATTGCAGAGGGATGTTATTAACAGTGCGTAAACATCGACTCTCATTTATGTGGAACAAAATGGGTCACCACAACATTCACTTCACAACATGTTAGTTTGGAGTTTGACGCTGATAGGCTTTCACTCCAGGTTAATAGTTGAAAAAAAGGCTGTATGTAGTTTTCAGTCCAGTAGGTAAGTAGGATGTGGTCCAAAGGTTCTGTTTAAAACAAGAATATCAGTGGTTAGCCCACGCAGTAATTTTATTGACTACTGCTAAATACGGTGAGAGGAACTCCAGTCACGATTGACGGGCAATTTGCAACAGAAAATTCTTCCAATCACATCTACATCACAAAGGTATTTTTATGTTGCAGTTGCTTTAATTCAGCTGAACTCAAAATGAGATGATGAAGCAATGATATCAAAGTATTGTCCAGGACATTAGTAATTCCCCCTGCATGACCTCTTTTTTTTTTTCAGGGTGCCAGGTAGGGTGTTATGTGCATAAAATATTTGGGTTGCAGCTATTCATAATTTGGATGAGAGATCAGGAAGTGATATTCCAGGGTCTGCCAATGTCAGGTAACTGAGGTGGTGAATTGGGAGGAGGATGCAAAAAGGCATCAGGACCGTGTAGACGGATTGAGCAAGTTGGCACATGAAGGAGAATGCAGTATAATGTGTATAAACATGAAGTTGTCCACAAGTAGCAAAAACAGAAAGACCAAATATTTTGCTTTACATTGGGAAGAGAGATCTGAGTGATCTTGTACGACAGTCTCTAGAAGCAAATATACGTGCAGTACATAAAGTGCTGGAGTGACTCAGCAGGTCAGGCAGCACATATTGAAAATAATATACAAACACTTGCGATCCAAGCCAGAAAATGGGATCTCTGGTCAAAATCCCATCTGAAACACAGCATCTCCAGTGGTGCAGTGCTCCCTCAGCAATGAGGCTGAACAAGTCAGCTGGAATTTGACACATATTCTGGACATGAGACGCAAACCCATGATCTTGTAAACATTTGGTTCACAAGCTGCTTCTTTGAAGACAATCGAGTTTCTCTCCCCCACCAAACCCCAGGAGTTAATTGGTTTATGTCATTAGCAATTTAGCAGGTGAGGCAATTGTATACAATCTAACTGTATACATCTTGAGCATTGATATGTTAAATTTACCAGGATATATAATGGACATTCTTTTAGGAAGGAGACAAGGGGAAATTTCTTTAGCCAGGGGGCTGTGATCTGTGGAATTCTTTGCCACAGATGTATGTGGAGGCCAGGCCAGTGGATTTTTTTTAGGCAGAGATAAATAGATTCTTGATTTGTACAGGTTTCAGAGGTTATGGGGATAAGGCAGAAGAATTGGGTTAGGAGGGAGAGATAGATCAGCCATGATTGAGGGGCCGAATGGCCTAATTCTACTCGTATCACATGATATCCCGATGGATCAGGTCGCCAGGCTGACATAGTTTAACTAGAATTATGTTACAATGAAACATGTCTGGTTAACTAACAGCATGTCTTTAAGCAAATACATTGCATCATGATTCTCCACTGCAACTCCAAGGCAAATTCACTCAATGTAGTAGGCCTCCACAAAATAAAATTTAAAAACTCCATAGCTACAATGACTTCAGAAGAAGCAAATTGTTGGTAGAAAATATTGCAAAATTTTTATTTCAATGAAATTCCAATGTGATCGGCCTATGGTGAAGTGGGCAGCTGGTGATTAATTTTAAAATGTTAAAATCCAACTCATTTATATTCACCCATCTTCATTATTTGATCGTGCTACGGCTCATTCTGAAGGGACTGAACAGTTCTGCATTCACAGCAAAGAGCTGCAGTCTGGAATACAGGTCACCAATAGACATTGCATCCCATATTGTGTTTGAAAGCAAATCACAGCTCAAAGACTGAGTTTGCTCATATACCATTATAGCTCTGACCTATTTGATAAAAATGGCTGCAGTATTGTTATTGTTGGAATGGTGAGATTCATTTTCAAATAGATAGTCACATGGATTATAAACCTGTCAAGCAAATAAAGCCATTTCCTTCTTTTAAATTTCATTCCAGTGTGTGTGTGTTGCAAGCAAGACCACAACTTAGTATCTGTCCCCAGTGGCCCTTCATTACTTTCTCCTGGAACTGATTGTCTGATATAACTAATAGCCTTGAGGTAAAAGTTTCAGCCTCTGTCCTGGAATTACAGGTAAAAGTGGAGGGTTCATAGACAACATGACTTCCCCAAAATACTAAAATTACTGAGCTATTAAAACAATTTGACTCTGATTCAATCATTATTCAGATGAAATGAATTTATTCTATTCCAAGCATTATGCCACAGTGTTGTTATGAAGACTGTCCAAGATTAAGTGTATGGAAAATATAAATGATAATCTGTATTAGCCTACTTTCCGTAATATTTCTCCAACCAACACTCTCTATGTTGCCCTCACTACATCAACTTTAAATTACTAATCTCATTTATAAATATGCTAAAATTATACATTCAGCCTTTTAAAGGCATTTCATACACACTGCTTGGAAGAGGTTTCACTCACCAAAGGTGGAAGGTGATTCAAAAGGTCATCAGCCATTGCACTTAGTTCTCTCCAAGTGGCTCAGTATCTGAGAGATCGGCTGAGTTCATCTCTTCACGGCTGTTGAGAGATTAGAATCAATGGGAAAAAAAGCCTCAGTTCTCATGTTCATCATCTCCCCTACCTGATTGATTGTTTATGACCAACTTTTCTGGACATTCACAATATATGGTGAGTGATGGCTGAGCCAGTAACTTTGCCCATCTTAGTTGTCCTTGAACTGAATGAATGCTGAGATGCTTTGGACTACATGTGAGGGGTACGAAAGTAGTCTCCCTCCTCTAAAGAACATGAGTGAATCAAATAGGCTGCTCCAACAATCCAGTCATTTCTTTATCTCCTCATATTAATAACAATTCCAGAATCACTTGATTGAATCAATCAATCCTCAGCTGCCAAAGCCGGGTTAGATTGTTGATGCAAATCTCGGATTTTCACATCTAGCAACATCAACTGCATGCCATACACCCACCAAGGAACGAACCCTAGCTACAGCAATACATAACACTTTAAAAGTGAGAGAGAAACTAGAATATGACCATTTGACTAGAACAATACTGCGAGTGGTTTGATCAATGATGGTTTTGCATTACTCGAAGTGTTATATTCTAATTACCATTCCATGTGTTAGCCACTAACAAAACATATAGTGGGGGTGGGGCTCAAATGGGATAGACAAGGATGGAGTTAGCGGGAAAGAGAGAAAAGGAAACATTAAGAAAGAACCCAGAATTAATGGGACAGAAAGCTCACGAAGGGATAGGGGAGTATGGCCAAATGTAATTGGAATCGATGTGAAAGGTGAGATGAGTAATGGATTAAAAGTATTATATATGAATGCGCGAAGTATAAGAAGTAAAGTGGATGAGCGTGAGGCTCAGTTAGAGATTGGTAGATATGACATTGTGGGGATCAGAGAGACGTGGCTGCAGGAGGATCGTCTAAGAATAAAGGGGAGGCCATTTATTGAGGCCATAAACTGAGGTGAGAAGAAACTTTTTCACCCAGAGAGTTGTGAATTTGTGGAATTCTCTGCCAAAGAAGGCAGTGGAGGTTAATTCAGTGGATAAATTTAAAATAGAGTTAGGTAGAGCTCTCGGGGCTAGTGGAATCAAGGGATATGGGGAGAAGGCAGGCACAGGTTACTGATTGTGGATGATCAGCATGATCACAATGAATGGCGGTGCTGGCTCGAAGGGCCAAATGGCCTCATCCTGCATGTATTTTCTATGTTTTTCTGTATTATGTTAGACAGGATCCTGACAAGATCCAATATTCTAAGTGTCGTGTGTCCTGTACAGGGTACTAAATCCTATTTCTGAGATGTGGGCATTGCTGACACGACCATCATTATTATCCATTCCACATTGTGAAGGGCCTAGGATAATGATCTGACGAAGTACTGCAACTGGATGATTTGACTGACAACAACCACAACCCTTTCCTTGAAGTTGTTCTTCAGGAAGAGCCTTTTGGAATCTGAGGTGGTGAGTAGCCTTCGTAAACTGCTGCATTTGTTCTGGTGAAGATGCTTCCAGGATGTAACTGGGAATAAACTGCAGTATCTAGACCCAGTGAAAATGAGGAAGATGTAATATAGTCCAAAATCTGATTGACATTGCATGGTTTGGAGTGGCACCTGCAAGAGATAGAGATTGTGTGTACTTGTTGCCCATGCCTTTCATAGTAATATGCGTTAGTGCGTAGGGAAGTGCTACTGGAAGACTGATGTGAACACCTGCAGTGTGTGTATATATAGACCTTGTGAAAATAAGGGAAGTGTAATATAGGAAATGTTATGTGTGAAAGATACACAAATATGGACTGATTGAGCCAATTCATCCGATTCCACGTTGTAATTTCTGTGCAGCTTACTCTAATGCACATTCAAAACCAGTCTGCACAGACGCAAGTGATATAACTTGTCTCAATTTAAGCAGCACCTCTATAATCCCAGGCTATTTAAGCAGGGCAATTAACAGTCATTTGGCCACAGGAAAGGAAATTAGGGCAGAGGATCAAAGACTTACACAACAAGAAGCAGCATCGATGACTAACAGAGAGACAAACAGTCAGAAATATATTATTGAATCATACAGCACATAATAGCCTAACCAGCCCATCTTTACTAACCCCATTTACCAGTACTTTACTCATCGCCTTCTTTGTCTTCACAATTCAAGTACTCATTCAGACAGTTTTAAATGTAGAATTCCTCAAATCCCCTCCAACCACCTTACTTCTCCCCTTAAACCAATGGTTCTGACATAATTAAGGATTGTTTAGAGAAGGGACAGGGGGAATTCCAGAGCTTGAGACCCAGGCCTCTGAGGACACACGACTGTGATTTAAACTGAGAAATCAGAGTGGACAGAAAATTTGTAAATCTGAAAGAAGTTGCAAGAGTGGTGGTGGAATGGACTGAAGCCACATAGAGGTGCAGCATTTGGAAGTCCCCTTGAACTCTAATCATTGGTCCAGATTTCCTTCCTTTACCTTCTCCTGCCGTTCAAGAGTCTTTCTATGTATTTCTTCATTGCAATCTTTTTCCGGATACGGCTATAGTTGTCGGTGAAGACCGAATCAGTGTGGCGTTTGGAAGGAACCTCATCATCTTGGGCACTGTTTAACCAGACAACAGTTCTGTTAGTCTTAGTCAGGATGGCAAGTTACTGAATAAATAACATAGCCTTTGAACTCCAACACCAACTCCTCCCCAACCCCACCATTTTTGAAACAAGTTTTATTTAAATTGGTATTGGTTTATTAAATAATGTGAATGCTCTTTCAGAATATATTTGATTTGAAGGGTATCTAACACCCTTCCTTTGAATCAGCAATATTATGGTGAAACATTTAAATCTAAAAGAGCACCCTTTTATGCTACCAGCTACTGTAGAAGAAAATCTTCAGTAAAATACACTTCCCATGATACTGTAACTAATTGCAAATTCAGACACTGGCGTAGGGGGTATTTGTTAATCATCACCCAGCTGGTCCCAAGAAGGAGCTATAAAGGCCCAAGAGACATCAAATGCTGAAATCTGGAGTAAATATTAGAAGAACTCAGCAGGTCAAGCAGCATCTGTGGTTAACCCAGTTATTTATACATTACCTCATGAAATGGGAAACACACGATAAAACACATTGAACCAATTCATTAGAAATACAGTAAATATTTGACTGTACAATTCCTATCTTCAAATCATATTGTTATATTAACCCATTCCTGTCTTAGCATATTTGCAGTAAACATGCAACATTTTCTAGAAATGATTGAGCATTATTTAGGATTTTCCACAAATCTGGATTGGGTTTCTAAGACAATAGATGCGATCAAAAAGAAGGCAGTTCACAACCTACCAGCAAATGATAAATTCCCTACAAGATATTTTGCATGTTGAAATTGCAACAGCACAACAGAAAAAAAAATGCTGGGATAGCTCAGCAAGTCAACTAGAAACAGCCACAATTTCAACCCCCTCCACCCGCCCCATCCCCTGCCCCTCACAGACGCTAATGAGTTCCTCAAGCAGGTTGTTTCTTGATGAAAATCCCAATACCTGCAGTCTCTTGTGTCTCAAATATCAACCACATCTGGTCCTCTAGTTTCACAGGTATAACTGTCGAAAAGTCTGCTCCATCGACAGTTGCTTCTTGGACCATTGGTGTTTACTAACCATCAGATTCCTTCTTCCTCCATTGTTAAACATGCAACATATCCCTTTGGAAGACCTATTCATGACTGTGAAATATTTTATCTGAAATTATACCCATCTAAACTCATCTGCCATAAACGTTACTACAATCTGTCCTTATGGGTAAATTATTCAACTATTTTTTGAATTGTTTACAATTGGACAATCTACCCCTTGATAATTTCATATTTCGCATGGCCACGGTGTTTGATGCTCTCGTCGTTCCGGCCCAACCTGTCGTCCATCCATACATTTTAAATAGATGCTATCGCACATGAACACTCCTATCTACACTCCTCCCCAAACCCCTGGCATTCTTCCCGGTACCTTCGTACCTGACTCTCTTCCCGATCAGGGATTCCAGGTATCTCCTGGCGGACAACTGGCCCAGCATCTTGCTGTACTCGCTCGTGAAGAGACCATCAGTGTGTCGCGTTGTTCTGGTGAGAGAAACAAAGTATGTAAATAAATGGAAATTGGCGGTTCATAGAAATATCGGAAACCGGGATACTGGGAGCACACGGCTTCATGCTTCGACTTAATTGCATAATACACTGGGTAAATGCTTCCAATATTAACACTGACGCATACACGCACATACATAAACATGGACACATGCACTAACGTGAACATGAATAGAATATATCTATATATATATATATATGCGTATGCGCGCCATAGTAGAAAATGGCCCTTCTCCCCACATTAACTCCCCGGTTTTATTCTCCCCTCATTCCCACTAATGCCAACATATATGCGTGTCTATGTGCATGTTCGTTAAATATATATCTTTATAGAAGACGGATTATATCGACCAATGGAATCCGCTGCTCCAGGTGTCTAGTTTTCAGATGTTCCTAACCCAGTAATGATGAAGCGAGCCACTCACCTTGGGAAGTTTGCGGACAACTGGTAATAGAGCTTTTCACTGTCCACTGTGGGGCTTTGGTAAATATCATTGTCGAATCCCAATGGTAACTGTGGCCGGTCCTCCTCGCCCTGTCCATCGAAGCCAACTGCATCTCCCAGCCTGCCGGTGCAAAGGAACCGGCCGGTCAAACCCGTTATTTGAATAATCATCATTCTTGAAATCACAGGCAACGTTTACATGAACCCACACGGAGACTCTGACCAAGTATAGTTGCACAGGAAAATAACTGCAGATGATGGTTCAAATCGAAGGTAGACACAAAATGCTGGAGTAACTCAGCGGGTCAGGCAGCATCTCAGGAGGGAAGGAATGGGCGAGACATTCACCCATCCCTTCTCTCCTGTGATGCTGCCTAACCCGCTGAGTTACTCCAGCATTTTGTGTCTAAGTAATGTTGCACCGCTATAAATGCGCGCCTGGTCACTAATGGAAGCGATATCAGTTTCGCACCGCCCAGAGGTAACGCAGAACAATTGCGATTAACAATTCAAACAGTAAACTGTGCTGCACTAACAAAGTGCAATGAACATATTAAGTGCAGTTTGCATTCAATTCTGGTCCTTGCAATCAAACAGGTTTGCAGACGTTGGCAAATTGTCGGGTCAAACATTTTGGGAAACGGACAGAGATCGGTCAAAGCCAAGGGGAGAGTTGTGTGGAGGAAGAAAAGCGCTCTCATCGCACAGAATATTGCCGGATGCCGAGATTGTAAACTTTATCCCCCCAGTTTTACTCCGCCTGAGTTTTGATGTGGATGCGAAGATCCCTTCGCTGTTTCTGCTCCCCACCCCGACATCACCGTTTCACCCCACCACCACCACCTGCACCTGTGTTTTCTCCCGGCAACAGTTCGCATGAATCCATGGCCACTTCCAGCTTTTCAACATGAGGCGTTCATTAACACACACTATCAACATTGTCTATAATAAAGTGCCGTCAGTGATCAGAAACTGTACCTGTCGTTCAGATTACCGGCGGGATAACAAGGCACTGGCCGTGTGGCACAGACCAGCACTGAACTAAGGAAATCCATGGAACCTACTCCTCATCGCACCCCGATCCGTGCTCTCCAGCCCCTCTCTCCTTCAGAGCTGTTACTGTTTCCGTCCACACACAACTGTCTCAAGGGAATAACCCTGGAAGGTTTGTGATTTAAATTTGATTTCCGGAACTGGGTCAGCATCTGTTGTGGAGAGACCCTCCCTGATCTGATAGTTAACCGAGGGACGATTACCTTAAACCAGGGTAGCTGCCCAGCGCTGGGAATCCAGATCCCTGAGAACAGAGGACGCTGAGGAGCGCAAAAAGCGTCAACGAATGGGAGTCGAAGCTGATCACCATTTCGAAGGATTCTGTGAACCAAATAACATGTTACTCCATAAAACCATTTGCACAGACCTCGCCCACCCCATCCTCTCCCTCCTCTGTATCCCACTTCACGGATCGCATCAATTTTGAACGGTTTGTGAAAATCATGAAGTCAATTCAAACAGTAAGAAGATCTCACGTTCACAGAAGTTGGATGGGAACGTGTTCGTTTGGAAAACTTACCAAAAGGAGTACGCGCTGCCTTGGCGTCGATCGCTGTCCTTGACGCCGAACACGTCGCCTGTGAAGCAGCGAAATTATTCTCGACGTCGCTGTGCTTGTTGGACGATCTTGCGGTGTCTTTTGAGTTCTGCCCTCTGTCCTATGCAGAGCGAGATGCGATACTGCTCCCTCTTTGCTGTTACATCTGATTGTCAACAGCCTGAAAGTTGCGGGTTTTATACTGTCGGTAAGTCTCCGTCCACAAAAGGTCGGTCACGTTTTCGCTCCAGAGAGAGGCAATTGATGCACAGCCAAAGACGTCACCGGCATTCCCAGTGGGATGGGAGTGTGTTAGTACAGAGGGATGAGGAGTTAGTTGAGCAAAGTGCTCGCAATGGACAATTACCATCAAAACCAGACGCTCCTGCCACTCGGCGTCTAACTGTCGCTAATCGGCGAATAAGAACCAATAACTGCTAGACTTCTCCATGATCTGTAAAATCATTCCTGAACTCGACTAATTCTTGCGGCCAAGAAAGAGACATTTCGGTCCATCGTGCAACTGTTGGCACTTGCAACCTGCTGTCCAATTAGTTCCACTCCCATTTTCTCGCAAAGTTCTCTCTTTCCAGAGTTTGTATGTGACCTCCCGCTCTCCGCGCTTTGAAAGAGAGAGTAATCTCATTCTAAGCAACTGGCGATGAATGAAGCCAAACATAATTTTGCCTGAGATTTGTACCGTCGTATTGTCAACGGATATAAATGTCACCACAAGCCGTTGAATTCCACAACTAACCTCTCGGTCGTGAATATTGAATATTGGTTTATCTACCTTCAAGTAACCCCTGCATTCGCTCTCTCTCTATTCCTCCCCCACCCAAGTCGCACCAGCTTCTCGTTCTCGCCCAGCAAACATCTAACAGTGGCCTGTTTCCTTAATCATCATTACTTTTTTGCATATCTTTCATTCATTGTTCTGTATCTCTCTACTTCATCGTCCATATCTCCCCTTTTCTTCCCTGTGACCTCCTGAAGAAGGATCTCGACCCGAACCATCACCCATTCCTTCTCCCCAGAGATGCTGTCTGTCCCACTGAGTTACTCTAGCATTTTTCTCTAACACTGTTCGGAGAACAGTCCCGTTGTTTCACCCTCTCCGCTGAAACTCTGTCGCCCATCTCATACAAGAGTATGATGATTGTAGATGCAACTGATTCATGTGATAAGATAACTCGGACAAAGTAAGCGAACACACACAATGTGAACCAACTCCGTGGGATTTAGGAAAATTCACTTTTGATTCTAAATGGTTTCCCATTCCCTGTCACCGATTCGCATAATATAGAGCACAGAATAAATAGAAAGAGTTGCGGCCATCAGCAGTTCGGAAAATTAAAGATGTTACCTGTAACAGAATTATACTTGAAATTATGTTCTGGTACCAATATATAGAAAAGATAAATTGATCAGAAGCAGAATTAATCTCTTAATTAAACCTTTCCCTCGTGAATCATGGGTGATACTATTGCATGATCAGTTACTAGTCTCAACGTTTTGTATTATAGTGTTTAGTAAAAGCTGATCGATACCACGTGTAAGGTTAGGAATTGCAATCTAATAGAGAGATACACGACGTTAATAAGCGGAAGGATACACATGTAGACTGGAATCTAATCAAAGTGTACAGAAAAGAATTAACGCGGAAAGTGAATTAGCAGCAAGAAGTTTGGACTGAGTGAATGCAAAGGACTGCGACTGCACTGCATGTAGAAATCCGCCAATCTTGGTTCAACAAAGTCATGTTCGACGATCATCTTTGCACCAGTAGAATACTTTTTTAAAGTAGTCGTTGTCTCAATGTAGTAGTCCTCTCGCACATTTTGGGTGCAGGTTGGGGGGGGGGGGGATTCAACAACACAAAGGAAAGGTTATTGGGAAAATTCGAGACCGAGCGATATCAGAGAGGAGTTAAGATGTTTTCTTTACACTCAATAATAGATACCCAGGAGAGTAACAGACTTGTAACAGCGATGTCGATGCATTGCGCGTATAATAATGGATATCTGCGATTGAATTCAGGGCTGGAATTTAATCCAGAGAGAGGTGGACTGTGTAGAAAGCAGGGAAAATATAGATTTTTATCAAATACTAGAAATTAATGGGAGAAATGGAAGGATATCTATTTGGAACAGAATGGATACTCTGGATAATTAATTTGGACATATGTGTAAGTTTCCGTCAATGTGTTACAATTCCCCATCTCAACAACTGTTTTGGCGATTATTCTGATTTTACCTCTGATTGTTTCAATCTTTGGGGGGAAAAAAACAAATACGCCACGAGAGCAGATCTATGGATCAGATAACCCACCTTCTCAAGAACTGGGGATCCAAATGATCAGCCTAATATTCGGGAATAATACACGTAATTTATTACATTTATCAATTATTGCGGAAAATATAATCTCAATGTTAAAGTATCATTCAGCAGTCAGATGAGGTTCTGTTTTGCAAACTATTTTCGTGGGAGTTCCGTCTGGAGGATGCCCATGAGAGGAAGAATACCAAGTTCAAAGAGCTGGTCATAGACTGCCGTAAGCAGGACTGGGAGGCAAGGTGTATTCCCATCGAGGTTGGCTGCAGAAGTTTTGCAGGGCAATCGCTCTGCAAAGCCTTGAGTGCGCTGGGCATCAACGGAATGGAGAGGAGAAGGGTCATGAAGAACACCACAGAGGCAGCGGAGCTAGCCTCGAGATGGCTCTGGATCAGGAGAGGATGTCCATGGGGAGGAGCGAATGCCACCTGAACACAAGTCGTGGTCTGATCAACCATGGCTGGGTCGCCCAGACGATGGTGGCTGATGTTGAAAGACCCGAAACACCCAATTACCTTAGGTTACATCACTGATGATGTGTTCAGGGGCACCAAGACATGTATTTTATCAATCAATTATGCTTAGCGTTAACCAGCAGGTACAATGAATGAATTTTCCTTCACAGGTAACCAATTTCAAAATCACTTGGGAAGAAACTTTAAGCTTTCTGTCTCTTTTCATATGGAATTTTGTTGCCAATTTTGCATGCTTGATTTAAATTCTAGAATTCAACCATAAATGAGAAGTCTATTAACCTGAATCAAAAGGTACACTTTGATAGAAATTTTCTTTTTTGTTGTTGCAGTTTTCACGTTCTTGGAGAGCCAAATTGACGTGTTTGGAAACAATTTGAAAGATTTTTTACAAATCCATGGTGTTGTGGCATCGTTATTAGTTATAATGGTGTTATGTAAAAGTTTGGTGGAAAAATTACGACAGGCTCAAGTAATGGCTCTTAATACAATTCTGTCATTCAGTTTCAATTTTAGAGAAACATCTGGTGCTATTTATTTGGTCTCATAACTGTGATTATGGGTGTTATTATTGATATGGGGTAATTATTATTGTACATATCATTCACATTGTACTATTGTTCTTTGCACCATAGTTCTTTGTGCAAGACAGTTGAAAATCCCTCTTCCAGGCGCACTTAACTATCAGAAAAGGTCGGGAACAGAGCAAGGAAGACCGTTGGCTGAGAGCAAAGTAAGTGTTAATTGCTGTGTGTAAAGGCAGTTTAAAAAGAGCGCCAAGAGGTCGTTTGTAGTCAGTCAGAAAAGTGCTGTCGGGAAGGCAGTATAGAAGTGAGTACCTGGATTCCAATAAGGGATACTGGGTAAATGTCTAAATGTAAGTAAATGTCTAAGTGAATGTCTGTATTGAATGTAACCTCCGGAAATGTCGGATGGGCTTGTTTAAAAATATGTTTTGTGAATGATATTTATTATTTGAATAAAGTATTTTTTTGATATAAAAAAAAGAAGTACCTGGATTATAACATATAACAAACATATAACAACTACAGCATGGAAACAGGCCTGTCCGGCCCTACCAGTCCACGCCGACCATTCTCCCTGACCTAGTCTCATCTACCTGCACTCAGACCATAACCCTCCAATCCCCTCCTATCCATATACCTATCCAATTTACTCTTAAATAATAAAATCGAGCCAGCCTCCACCACTTCCACCGGAAGTCCATTCCATACAGCCACAACCCTCTGAGTAAAGAAATTCCCCCTCATGTTACCCCTAAACCTTTGTCCCTCAATTCTGAAGCTATGTCCCCTTGTTGGAATCTTCCCCACTCTCAAAGGGAAAAGCCTACCCACGTCAACTCTGTCCGTCCCTCTCAAAATTTTAAAAACCTCTATCAAGTCCCCCCTCAACCTTCTACGCTCCAAAGAATAAAGACCCAACCTGTTCAACCTCTCTCTGTAGCCTAAGTGCTGAAACCCAGGCAACATTCTAGTAAATCTCCTCTGTACCCTCTCCATTTTGTCGACATCCTTCCTATAATTTGGCGACCAGAACTGCACACCATACTCCAGATTCGGCCTCACCAATGCCCTGTACAATTTCAACATTACATCCCAACTTCTATACTCGATGCTCTGATTTATAAAGGCAAGCATACCAAACGCCTTCTTCACCACCCTATCCACATGAGATTCCACCTTCAGGGAACAATGCACAGTTATTCCCAGATCCCTCTGTTCCACTGCATTCCTCAATTCCCTACCATTTACCCTGTACGTCCTATTTTGATTTGTCCTACCAAAATGCAGCACCTCACACTTATCAGCATTAAACTCCATCTGCCATCTTTCAGCCCACCCTTCCAAAAGGCCCAAGTCTCTCTGTAGACTTTGAAAATCTACCTCACTATCAACTACTCCACCTATCTTAGTATCATCTGCATATTTACTAATCCAATTTGCCACACCATCATCCAGATCATTAATGTAAATGACAAACAACAGTGGACCCAACACAGATCCTTGGGGCACTCCACTAGACACTGGCCTCCAACCTGACATACAATTGTCAACCGTTACCCTCTGGTATCTCCCATTCAGCCATTGTTGAATCCATCTTGCAACCTCACTATTAATACCCAACGATTTAACCTTCTTAATCAACCTTCCATGTGGAACCTTGTCAAATGCCTTACTGAAGTCCATATAGACAACATCCACAGCCTTGCCCTTATCAATTTCCCTGGTAACCTCTTCAAAAAATTCAAGAAGATTAGTCAAACATGACCTTCCAGGCACAAATCCATGTTGACTGTTTCTAATCAGGCCTTGATTATCCAAATAATTATATATATTGTCCCTAAGTATCTTTTCCATTAATTGTCCCACCACAGACGTCAAACTAATAGGTCTATAATTGCTAGGATTGGTTGATCAATTAAAGTAGAGGTTTGGTAAATTGGCCAATTAAGTAATTTAGTGACTGATATAAGCAAGACTTGCACAAGGGGTGCAGCCCTGTTGAGGGAAGTGCCCTGTGAGAAAAGTGCGAGTCTTTGGCTGCGAGTCTTCGGTGAGGTGGTTACACTTGTTTTTGCGCCTGAATTGTTTTTGACTTCACTAAAGTAATGGCGGACAAGTTGGTGCAGTGTGTTTCCTGCAGGATGTGGGAAGATAGGGACACCGCTGGAGCTTCTGGGAGCGACACCTGCAAGAACTGTGTCCAGGTGCAGCTCCTGAATGGACATGTGGCGGAGTTGGAAAGGCAGCTGGATGACCTCAGGGCCATCCGGGAATGCGAGAGTTTCCTGGACAGGACCTACTGCGAGGCTGTCACGCCAAGGGTCCAGGTCGAGCGAAGGTGGGAGACCGTTTCAGGGGGGAGCAAACGTGGACTACAGGAGACCCCGGTGGCTGTGCCTATTGCAAACAGGTACACCCTCTTGGGAGCTGTTGGGGCAGAAGACACTTCCAGTCCGAGCGGCGGACGTGTTGGCAGACCTAACCCAGGCAAGGAAACTCGACCGGGGAGACCAAAGTCAGGAAGAGCCATAGTAGTGGGTGACTCGAGGTACGGACAGTAGATTCTGTGGCGACAGGCGGGACTCGAGGATGGTCTGTTGCCTCCCTGGTGCCAGGGTTCAAGACATCACGGAGCGGCTTCAGAACATCCTAGCGAGGGAAGGCGATCAACCGGAAGTAGTTGTGCATGTGGGCACGACTGACGTTGGGAGGAAGTGGAAGGAGGTACTGCGAAGTGAGTTTAGAGAGTTGGGAAGAAGACTGAGAAGTAGGACGTCGAAGGTGGTTGTCTCTGGACTGCTACCTGTACCTCGTGCTAGTGAGGGCAGGAATAGAGAGATCGGGGATATGAATGTATGGCTGAGGGGCTGGTGCAGGGAGCATGGATTTAGATTTCTAGACAACTGGGATCTCTTCTGGGGTAGGGGTGACCTGTACAAAAGGGATGGGTTACACCTTAACAGTGTGGCTTTAAACTAAGTAGTGGGGGGGAGGGGTTGACAAACTGGGAATATGGAGATGGAGTTAAAGGGGAAGCAAATACAGGAGAAATTGCAAAGGACTCTCGAAAGAATGGGGAGGGAAGTTCTAGAAGGGATAAGAGAGTAAGGTCAGGGCCAATTGTGACCGGTGTGAGAGGGGAGGTGAATACGGAAATTAAAGAGTTGTATTTGAATGCGCGAAGTATAAGAAATAAAGTGGATGAGCTTGACGCTCAGTTAGACATTGGCAAGTATGATGTTATGGGAATCACTGAGACATGGCTACAAGAGGACCAGGGCTGGGAACTGAATATTCAGGGGTACACAACATATAGAAAAGACAGACAGGTGGGCAGAGGGGGTGGGGGTCACTCTGTTGGTGAGGAATGATATTCACTCCCTTGCAAGGGGTCACATAGAATCAGGAGATGTAGAATCAGTATGGGTAAAAATGAGGAATTGTATGGGTAAAAAGACCCTAATGGGAGTTATCTACAGGCCCCCAAACAGTAGCCTCGACATAGGGTGCAAGTTGAATGAGGAGCTAAAATTGGAATGTCGCAAATGTAATGCTATGGTGGTTATGGGAGATTTCAACATGCAGATAGACTGGGAAAATCAGGTTGGTAAAGGACCCCAGGAAAGAGAGTTTGTGGAGTGTCTCCGAGATGGATTCTTAGAACAGCTTGTACTGGAGCCTACTAGGGAGAAGGCAATTCTGGATTTAGTGTTGTGTAATGAACCTGATCTGATAAGGGGACTCGAGGTAAAAGAGCCATTAGGATGCAGTGATCACAATATGATAAGTTTTACTCTACAAATTGAGAGGGAGATGGGAAAATCGGAAGTGTCAGTATTACAGTATAGCAAAGGGGATTACAGAGGCATGAGGCAGGAGTTGGCCAGAATTGACTGGAAGGAGGCCCTCGCAGGGAAGACGGTGGGACAGCAATGGCAGGTATTCCTGGGAATAATGCAGAAGTTGCAGGATCAATTTATCCCAAAGAGGAGGAAAGATTCCAAGGGGAGTAAGAGACACCCGTGGCTGACAAGGGAAGTCAAGGACAGCATAAAAATAAAAGAGCAGAAGTACAACAAAGCAAAGAAGAGTGGGAAGCCAGAGGATTGGGACTCTTTTAAAGAGCAACAGAAGATGACTAAGAAGGCAATACGGGGAGAAAAGATGAGGTACGAGGGTAAACTAGCCAATAATATAAAGGAGGATAGTAAAAGCTTTTTTATGTATGTAAAGAGGGAAAAAATAGTCAAGGCAAATGTGGTTCCCTTGAAGACAGAATCGGGGGAAACAAGGAAATGGCAGACGAGTTGAACAGGTACTTTGGATCTGTCTTCACTAAGGAAGATACAAGCAATCTCCCAGATGTTCTGGTGGCCAGAGATCCTAGGGTGACGGAGGAACTGAAGGAAATCCACAATAGGCAGGAAATAGTGTTGGGTAGACTGATGGGACTGAAGGCTGATAAATCCCCAGGGCCTGATGGTCTGCATCCCAGAGTACTTAAGGAGGTGGTGCTAGAAATTGTGGACACATTGGTGATCATTTTCCAATGTTCTATAGGATTGGAGGGTAGCTAATGTTGTCTCACTTTTTAAGAAAGGAGGGAGAGAGAAAACGGGAAATTATAGACCAGTTAGTCTGACATCAGTGGTGGGGAAGATGCTGGAGTCAATTATAAAAGACGAAATTACGGAGCATTTGGATAGTAGTAACAGCATTGTTCCGAGTCAGCATGGATTTACGAAGGGGAAATCATGCTTGACTAATCTTCTGGAATTCTTTGAGGATGTAACCAGGAAAATTGACAGGGGAGAACCGGTGGATGTGGTGTACCTTGACTTTCGGAAAGCCTTTGACAAGGTTCCACATAGGAGATTAGTGGGCGAAATTAGAGCACATGGTATTGGAGGTAGGGTACTGACATGGATAGAAAATTGGTTGACAGACAGAAAGCAAAGAGTGGGGATAAATGGGTCCCTTTCAGAATGGCAGGCAGTAACTAGTGGGGTACCGCAAGGCTTGGTGCTGGGACCGCAGCTATTTACAATATACATTAATGACTTGGATGAAGGGATTAAAAGTACCATTAGCAAATTTGCAGATGATACAAAGCTGGGTGGTAGTGTGAACTGAGGAAGGTGCTATGAGGTTGCAGGGTAACTTGGACAGGTTGTGTGAGTGGGCGGATGCATGGCAGATGCACTTTAATGTGGATAAGTGTGAGGTTATCCACTTTGGTGGTAAGAATAGGAAGGCAGATTATTATCTGAATGGTGTCAAGTTAGGAACAGGGGACGTACAACGAGATCTGGGTGTCCTAGTGCATCAGTCACTGAAAGGAAGCATGCAGGTACAGCAGGCAGTGAAAAAAGCCATTGGAATGTTGGCCTTCATAACAAGAGGAGTTGAGTATAGGAGCAAAGAGGTCCTTCTGTAGTTGTACAGGGCCCTAGTGAGACTGCACCTGGAGTACTGTGTGCAGTTTTGGTCTCCAAATTTGTGGAAGGATATTCTTGCTATTGAGGGCGTGCAGCGTAGGTTTACTAGGTTAATTCCTGTAATGGCGGGACTATCATATGTTGAAAGACTGGAGCGACTAGGCTTGTATATACTGGAATTTAGAAGGATGAGAGGAGATCTTATCGAAACGTATAAGATTATTAAGGGGTTGGACACGTTAGAGGCAGGAAACATGCTCCCAATGTTGGGGGAGTCCAGAACAAGGGGCCACAGTTTGAGAATAAGGGGTAGGCCATTTAGAACTGAGATGAGGAAAACCTTTTTCAGTCAGAGAGTTGTGAATCTGTGGAATTCTCTGCCTCAGAAGGCAGTGGAGGCCAACTCTCTGAATGCATTCGAGAGCTGGATAGAGCTCTTAAGGATAGCTGAGTCAGGGGGTATGTAGAGAAGGCAGGAACGGGGTACTGATTGAGAATGATCAGGCATGATCACATTGAATGGCGGTGCTGGCTCAAAGGGCCGAATGGCCTCCTCCTGCACCTATTGTCTATTGTCTATTAAATACTGGTAATGTTCTGAGGGAAGAATGTTGGATACATGGGAGCAAAGTAAAGACCAGACGTTAAGAGAAACTCTACAATTCCTTTATAGAATGTTACATTATCTTGGTCATGAGGATTATAGCTGAAGCCAGCCTTTGTTGCCTGTTCCTACTGCTCCTTGGGGAAAGTGGTAGTGAGCTTCCTCCTTAAACCAGTGCTAATCACATATTGAAACTTCTATGATGATCTGTTAGATATCTCAGGCTATTGACACATTACTAATAGTTTTACGTTTACTGGAGAGAATCCTGGGGGAAATTGTTATCTTTGTCTGGATTTATTTGTTTGGCAGTTGTTGAGTACTGGATCCAATTGAGTTAATTTGGAGGTATGCGTCATCCGTAAGTGAATTACACCTTGCAATTGAATCAAGATATTCAGTTGATTTTCAGATGATGCGCTCTGTGATAATCCAGTCACTGTAACATCATAGGAAATCTGGGTTGTAATTTTTACTTCAATGGTGAGGAGGTCCACATGCCATGTAAACACTCTGTTTAATCATTAACCGAATACAGTTCCGTCGCTCACCCGCGCGTGCCCGAGTTCAAATCCCAACTGCCAAATCCTTTGTTCTCCCGGCACACGACGGCCCGCCCCCACTGACCAGATCACGCCCGGTCCACACGAGAGTTTGAGCCTGACAAATGAAGATTCGTTACCAAAGTGGCCCGACCCGCCACATGACCCCCCCCCCCCCCGAGAACCGGAGTAATGGAGGCGGTCTGCCTGACAAGTGAGGCGGCCTGATCGTGTGCACGCGTCTCCTGAACATGGGCACAAACGACGTTGCGAGGAAGAGGAAGGAGGTTCTGCATCGCGAGTTTAAGGAGTTAGGAAAAAGACTGAAAAGCAGGGCTTCTAGAGTGGTTATCCCTGGATTGCTTCCTGTAGCTCGTACTGGTGAGGGCAGGAACAGGGAGAAAGGGGACATGAATGTATGTCTGATGGGCTGGTGCAGGGAGCAGGGAATTAGATTTATGCGGTATCTTCTGGGGTAGGGGTGACCTGTACAAAAGGGACGGGTCACACCTTAACTGGAGGGGGACCAACGTTCTGGCAAGCAGGTTTGCTAGTCCTACACGTGTGGGTTTAAACTAAATAGTGTGTGTGGGGGGGGGGGGGAGTGGTTAACAAATTGGGACTATAAAGATGGAGTTAAAGGGGAAGTGATTACAGGAAAAGTTGCAAAAGACTCCCGAAGTAATGGGAAGGAAAGTTTAGGAAGGGATAAGGGCGTAAGGTCAGGGCCAATAGTGACCGGTGTGAGAGGGGAGGTGAATACCAAAGTTAATGTATTGTATTTGAACACGTGAAGTATAAAAAATAAAGTAGATGGGCTTGAGGCTCAGTTAGATCTTGGCAAGTATGATGTTGTGGGAATTACAGAGACATGGCTGCAAGAGGACCAGGGCTCAGAGCTGAATATTCAGGGGTATACGACCTATCAAAAAGACAGACAGGTGGGCAGAGGGGGTAGGGTCGCTCCGTTGGTAAGGAATGATATTCAGTCCCTTGCAAGGGGTGATGTAGAATCAGGAAATGTAGAATCAGTATGGACAGAACTGAGAAAATGTAAGGGTGAAAAGATCCTAATGGAAGTTATCTACAGGCCCCCAAACAATTGCCTGGCTATAGGGTGCAAGTTGAATCAAGAGTTAAAATGGGCATGTCGCAAAGGTAATGATTCAGTGGTTATGGGAGATTTCAACATGCAGGTAGACTGGGAAAATCAGCGTGGTAATGGACTCCAAGAGAGGGAATTTGTGGAGTGCGTCCGAGATAGATTCTTAGAGCAGCTTGTACTGGAGCCTACCAGGGAGAAGGCAAGTCTGGATTTAGTGTTGTGTAATGAACCGGATTTGATAAGGGAACTCAAGGTAAAAGCCATTAGGAAGTAATGATCATAATATGATGTTTTAATCTATAATTGGAGAGGGAGAAGGGAAAATCAGAAGTGTCAGTATTGCAGTTGAGCAAGGGGTACTAAGGAGGCATGAGAGAGGAGCTGGCCAGTGTTGACTTGAAAGATACCCTAGCAGGGAAGTCAGTGGAACAACAATGGCAGGTATTTCTGGGAATAAAACAGAAGGTGCAGGATCAGTTCATTCCAAGAGGAAGAAAGATTCTACGGGGAGTGAAAGGTGACCGTGGCAGACAAGGGAAGTCAAGAACAGTATAAAACTAAAAGAGAAGAAGTATAACATAGCAAAGATGAGCGGGAAGCCAGAGGATTGTGACTCTTTTAAAGAGCAACAGAAGATAACTAAAAGGGCAACACGGGGAGAAAAGATGAGGTACGAAGGTAATTTAGTCAAGAATATAAAAGAGGATAGTAAAAGCTTCATTAGGTATGTGAAGAGCAAAAAAATAGTTAACACAAATGTGGGTCCCTTGAAGACAGAAGCAGATGAATTTATTATGGGGAACGAGGAAATAGCAGACGAGTTGAACAGGTACTTTGGATCCGTCTTCAGTAAGGAAGACACGAACAATCTCCCAGATGTACTAGTGGACAGAGGTCCTCGGGTGACGGAGGAACTGAAGAAAATTCACATTAGGCAGGAAATGGCATTGGGTAGACTGATGGGACTGAAGGCTGATAAATCTCCAGGGCCTGATGGTCTGCATCCCAGGGTACTCAAGGAAGTGGCTCTAGAAATCATGGATGCATTGGTGATCATATTCCAATGTTCCATAGATTCAGGATCAGTTCCCGTGGATTGGAGGGTAGCTAATGTTATCCCACTTTTTAAGAATGGAGGGAGAGAAAACGAGAAATTATAGACCAGTTAGCCTGACATCAGTGGTGGGGAAGATGCTGGAGTCAATTATAAAAGAAGAAATTGCGGAACATTCGGATAGCAGTGACAGGATCACTCCGAGTCAGCATGGATTTACGAAGGGGAAATCATGCTTGGCTAATCTTCTGGAATTTTTTGAGAATGGACAAGGGAGAGCCAGTGGATGTAGTGTACCTGGACTTTCAGAAAGCCTTTGATAAGGTCCCACATAGGAGATTAGTGGGCAAAAATAGAGCACAGGGTACTGAAAAGGATAGAAAATTGGTTGGCAGACAGGAAACAAAAGTAGGGATTAACGGGTCCCTTTCAGAATGACAGGCAATGACTAGTGGGGTACCGCAAAGCTCGTTGCTGGGACCGCAGCTATTTATAATTATACATTAATGACTTAGATGAAGGGATTAAAAGTAACATTAGCAAATTTGCAGATGACACAAAGCTGGGTGGCAGTGTGAACCATGAGGAAGTTGCTGTGAGAATGCAGGGTGACTAGGACAGGATGTGTGAGTGGGCGGATGCATGGCAGATGCAGTTTAATGTGGATAAATGTGAGGTTATCCACTTTGGTGGTAAGAACAGGAAGGCAGATTATTTGAATTGGTGTCAAGTTAGGAAAAGGGGAAGCACAAAGAGGTCTGTGTGTCCTTGTTCATCAGTCACTGAAAGTAAGCATGCAGGTACAGCAGGCAGTGAAGAAAGCTAATGGCATGTTGGTCTTCATGACAAGAGGAGTTGAGTATAGAAGCAAAGAGGTCCATCTGCAGTTGTACAGGACCCTAGTGAGACCACACCTGGAGTACTGTGCAGTTTTGGTCTCCAAATTTGAGGACGGATATTCTTGCTATTGAGGGAGTGCAGCGGAGGTTCACTAGGTTAATTCCCGGAATGGCGGGACTGTTGTGCGTTGAAGGACTGGAGCGACTGGGCTTGTATACACTGGAACTTAGAAGGATGAGAGGGGATCTTATTGAAACATACAAGATTATTAAGGGATTAGACACGCTAGAGGCAGGAGACCTGTTCCCAATGTTGGGGGAGTCCAGAACCAGGGGCCACAGTTTAAGAATAAGGGGTAGGCCAATTGGAACGGAGATGAGCAAAAACTTTTTCACTCGGAGAGTTGTAAATCTGTGGAATTCTGCCTCAGAAGGCAGTGGAGGGTGATGATAGCCGTCTTGGGGATGTCGTCCGGGTGGACTGGAATTTGATGGTAGCCACGTACCAGGTCAATTTTTGAAAAAATCATGGTGCCATCCAGATGAGCCGTAAAGTCCTGGATGTGAGGGACAGGGTCATTCCGGTCGGCTGTTGAGATGGCGGTAGTCCCCACAGGGCCTACATCCCCCAGACGCTTTGGGGAATATGTGCAGCAGAAATGTCCACGGGCTATCTGAAATGGGCACAATGCCCATTTCCTCCATCCTGCGGAACTCGTCCTTGGCCAGTTGGGGCTTGTCGGGAGGGGAGCCTACGTGTGCGTGCATGGAGTGGCGGTCCGGTGGTGGGAACATGGTGCTCTACCCCATTCTTGGGGCTGGCCGTTCTAAACTGGTGGGTTAGGATGTCGGGGAAATCGGCCAAGATGCAGGCGTATTCGTTATCGGAGGAAGTCACGGGGCTGAGATGCGGCGCAGTCAAGTCAGCATGGCGTAAGGCGATCAACTCGAACGTCTCAGAATCAACGAGACGTTGTCCCTTCACGTCGACCAGCAGGGAGTGAGCCTGGAGGAAGTCGGCGCCCAGCAACGGTTGGGAGACATCGACGATAGTGAATACCGCCCTGAATACCGGTCCCAGGTGTAGAGGAGGCGAGGCCTCTGGCCGGCTACAGTAGCCACTACTGGCGGCCGGCCGAGGCGTTTCCCGAAATGTGTGCAGGGTGGCCGGTTTCGGCGGGCCACGGAACCCCACCTTTAGTGGTAGTAGCACCACGTACTTTTGCTGGCATTGGCATGCTCGTGTCCAGCTTCATCGCTGCACTTTCGGTGGAGGCTGGGACCGGCCGCTTGACCCGCCGAGGCCGCTCCGCCGCCCGGTTGATGGTGGCACCACCCTGCTGTTTCGCCTGCAACAGCAGGTCCGCCAAGGATCAGGAAAACCTGTTCGAACAGGAGGCAGGGCGCGTGGCATTCAGCAAGCCGAGCATTTCGCTAATAAGTGCGGACAGCTTGCGGTCCACGTGAAGGAGTTTGGCTGCCCTGTCACGGCGGCTGAGACCGAGAGTGCGCAAAAGGAGCGCTTTGAGGCCCAGGTACTTTCCCGCAGCTGGTGGCTGGCTGTGTCCTGGTCCAGCGCACTGACCACGTAGTAATATTTTGTGGCATCGGCAGTGATCTGTCGAAAGTGGAACTGGACTTCAAGCCTGTTCGAACCATACATGGGGGTGTGATGTCCCGAAAATGGGCAGTGTAACCGAAACCGGCCTTCTGCTGGTCCAGGTTGCCGGCCGTAAAACATGGTAAAAGTCCAAAATTAGCCGTTATGGCTAGTCGGGGTCACGACCGAGGAGGTCAACACGTCGTGCAAACATTCTGTTTAATCATCAACCGAATACAGTCCCGTTGCTCACCCGCGTGCGTACCCGAGTTCAAATCCCAACTGCCATATCCTTTGTTCTCCTGCCACATGCTTGCCCGCCCATCCCCCCCTGACCGTGTGATTGGTCGGCCCAGGTCACGCCGGTCCCCCCCACCAGAGCTCGAGCCCGGTGGCTCGGCAGCCACAACGGGCAGACAATCCCAGATGAAAAAAGATAGCGAAACAATGCTACAACTCACTTTCAACAAGATGCTTTGTTTATGAAATATGTAGCAACAAGCCCGTAGCATCC